>NC_133407.1:161240000-162490000 GCF_049350105.2 Macaca mulatta | reverse complement strand
AATTTACTTCCATGTGTTATAAACCCCACAATACATTGTTATTGATTTTGCTTTAGTCAATTATCCTTTAAAGAAATGAGAAAAGTCTTTAATATTACTTTTCATATTTAACATTTTTGTTGCTCTTCATTATATAGTGGAGATCCATATTTCCATCTGGAATCATTTTTTTCTAAGACTTCCCTTATTATTTTTGTAATCCATTTATGTGAGTGACGAATTCCTTCAGCTTTTGTTTTTTTGCAAAAATTCTTTTTCCACCACTTGAAAGATGTATTTGCTGGGTATACAATTTTAGGTTGACATTATTTTTATTTCTTACTGTAAAGATGCCACTCCATTATCTTTTGGTTTGTATAATTTCATTTAATTTTTTAAAATGATTTCATCATTTTAATTTTTACATGTAAGAAATATGCTTTTTTATCTGCCAGCTTTTAACATTTTCTTTTCATTATTAGTTGTCTTCAGTAATATGATTATGATGCCTTTTTATTTTTCTTCATTCTTATTCTGCTTGGGATCTTTAAGTTTCTATTATCTGCAGGCTTATTACTGTCTTCAAATTTTGTCTATCATTTATCTAAATTGGCTATCATTTTTTCAAATATGTTTTCTGTTCTTCTTCTTTTATGAAACTCTAATTATGGAGTTTTGTTTTTTAAATTTTTAAAAATCTCATTTCATTTTAGCTAATTTCTATTATTTCTTCAGGTTCACTTAGTCTGGGATGTTGTAAACAAAAATACTATAAATTGGGTAGCTTATAAACAACAGAAATTTATTTCTCACAGTTCTGAAGGCTGAGAAGTCTAATATCAAGGCACCAGTAGATCTGATGTCTGCTGAGAAGCTGTTCCTTATAGATAGTACCTTCTAAATTCATCATCACATAATGGAAGGGGTGAGGCAGCTCTCTAGGGCCTCTTTCAAAGGGCCCTAATTTTATCCATGAGAGCTCCATTTTCATGACTTAGTCACCTTCCAAAGTTCCCACCTCTTAATACAATCACCTTGGGGGTTAAGTTTTAACATATTAATTTTGGGAAAACACAAACATTCAGAGGATAGCATTCTCTATTCTTTTCTAGTGTAATGTCTAATGTGTGGATAATGTTTAAATTTCATATACATTTATCTCTCTGAGGCTTTTTTATGTCTTCCATTCCTTCCTTGGTCACATTCATGTTTTCCTCAACCTTCTTGATTATCTGTAATATTCTTTTAAAGGCACGTTCAATATTTTTCATCTGCTAGTTTTATCATCTCTTTCATTTCTAGATATGTTTCTATTGAGTTATTTTTTCCTCTGGTTATCATATTTTCCTGATTCTTTATATGCCTGCTACTTTTTATATACTGGATATTGTGAATTTTACATTTTTGGTGGTATTTTTGCCTTTTTTCAGTAGTGTTCAATTTTTTCCTGGAACGAAATTAAGTTACTTAGAATCTGTAGCTAATTTGTCTCACTACTGAAGTGACGCTCCTAGATCTGATGTTCCATGTATTAGATCTCTGCAGTTTCGTTGGTAGTAACATAAAATATTCTTAGCCTTTTGTGAGCTCTGGGAATTGTTCTGCCTTATCTTTTTGGTAGCTCTTTTATAGGCCCTGAGTAGCTTCTACACATGGATGCACAGATTAGTACACAGCCAAAGTCTCAAGGATATCTGTCTGCAAATCTCTGGTATTCTGTCCCTGTGCAGTTTATTTTGCCTTATTAGTTCTAGCTATTTTTGCAGCCTCAGTCTCTCATCTCGACCTCCTCAACTAGATGAGACCATCAACCTCTCTATGAGTTCTAGTTTCCTGTACCCAAGCCTGGGAACTATCTTCAGTCACTAACACAGAACATTTGTGAAATGTATTACCTTGGTTGCTATCCTTCTCTCATCTTCTTCTATGTTGCCTGTTGACCAATATGTGAAAACTGTTGTTTAATATGTTTTTGTCCAATTTTCTAGTAATTTAAAATAGGAGGTTAAATCTAGTCTCTTTTCCGACTTTCTGACAACTACTGCCTGATTTCTCCAGCCCTAAGCTATAACTTCTCAGTATTTTTATTTTTAATTCCAATACAAAAATAATTATTTATGGTATATAGAAGGTCATGCATCCTAGTTGCCTACATTTTTTCAGTCATTATTGCATTTAGAAACTCTGTCATGTCTGTAAGCAGAAGTAATTTGCTATATTTTAACATAAAAAGTTTAAAGATACTAACTTGTTATAACTGGTAACATGTATAATATTGCATTTACTTATAATATTAAGATCAATTCTTTTTGCATGGAAAAATTTCAACATACTTTAAAAATAATTTTCTGACTTGGTACTCATAAAAGCTCTGTGAACCAGATAAATATAGAAGTGTAATTATCACTATAAAGAAGCTAAGGCCAAGCAAGATTCATTAATTTTTCTCAAAGTCACGTATCCTATAAGTGATAGAGATGAGAATTAAACCCAGATCTGACCAGTATAACAATACTTTTTTTAACTTTCCAAAGTTTGTCTTACTGGAAGATGTAGAGCTCTATGTGAATTAGCAAAACATCTAGTATAGGTAGAAGTGTTGTTTTTGTTGTGTTTTAACTTGTGTGATGTAGTGGAAAAAACCATTTTAAGAATAAGCAGATGGTTTGTAAACATGATTCAATCTAAATAATAATACAACATGGAATGTATATAAAACAAGCAAAACAACATTCATATAACTAGTGTTTATTTAATTTACAAAGCAAAAATACAGACAGAATTGTTAAGCTAGAGGACATATTGTAAATGGAGAAAAATGAGAGTTAATGTATGCCTAATGGTTAAGACAATCAAAATGCCTACTTAGAAGAGCTGTCTTTTTTAAATTTCTCAGGAGATTTAGTTAAGTAATTAATCAAATGGTCTTTATCTTTTGAAAGGGGCACATAATAAAGAGCACAAAAGTAAGAAAATTTAACTTTTTATATCTCCTCATTTCGTCAATACCTTTGATATATGAAGTTAATTTTTATTTTTCTCTCTTTCAAAAGATAATTAATTCAGAGTCTAGTAATTATAATTTTATTTGAAAAAGGCATCTAATTACATATGTAAGCATCTTTAGCTAGTGACATTTCTTGACCTCTCCCCCTTGCATAGCAAAAAGGTTTTGTGTGATTCTTCTGTGAAAACATAAGGTCTAGTTAAAGAGCGGATTGGGTAATCATGACTTACATGATAAAACTGCTGGCAAAATATAATTGCCAATCATCCTTTTTTTGGAGTAAATTGTATGCCTATTATATGAAGGCAGTTTATCTGTCAGAAAGGCAAGGCATCCTTCTTGACTTTACACAAATCACTGCCCAACTTCCCCAACCCTAAGACATTACTTTTCAATAATCCTATGATCGATTTGAAGATAAAAATAATCATGCTTGTTGTGATACATTCTAGTTGCATTTTTTTTTCTCTCTCTCTTAGAGTTGCATTTGGGAACTGCAATGGGTTGGCTGTGGTGGATTTTATACAGAAGACAGTACTGTTAAGCATGGGGACCATTGACCTATATAGATCAAGTGACTTATACCAGAGACAACCACGGTCTCCTCGAAAAAACAAACAGTTCATTGCAGGTAGGAGATAAAACAAGATGAGTTATGAACTTGATTTGTTCATCTATGTTCTTACTTTTAGATTTCTTGTCTTTCTTCTGTGATACTATTCTAATGCATGGCAAAATAAAATCAACATAATTTACAAAATCACGTAAGCAAAATAAATTGGGCAGAAGCATTGTGAGAACCTTTGACAGGGTTAGGGGTGTGTAAGTTTAAACTTTAATTTCCTGTTGAAGTTAAGAAGCATCTCAAGTTTCTTAGGTTTAATTCCTAAAAAAACAGAAAATAAGAAGCTATTAAATGTAAAAATGCTACAAAAATTAGGGCTCTGTAGTTGAAAAAACTGCTTGCAATGGTTGTGTTAAACAGGTTGACTTCTAAAATATCTAGCCCCTTTAAAAAGATAGTTTTAGGTCATTCACTACTTTTAATTTTTTTAATTAATTCCATAGTGTAGCTGACACCTTTCCTTGTTGGATGATGACCTTCCTGGAGGTATTTTCACGATTCAGTAAACATTTTTCATTAAAATTTTTAAAGTACTATGACAGATGGCATTTTTTTTTTGGCAAGATCAACAAATTGATGTATTTAACTGTAAAAGAAAATAAACTTAAGGTTAATTAGGATTTAATGCCAAACTTTGATATGCCAATTATCCAAAGTTTTACTGAAATTTTAGTATATATCCAAATAGTTGGCTTTGGAAACACTGCCAAAGTTTTGCATATTTTCTGTCCGTTGACAGTCCGGTTGGTAAAAAAAAAAAAAAAAAATTAGGCCAAAAGGTTGAGATGAAAATGCTTCTATAATATTAAGTGTTATTTTAGACAATCCTTTAAAATCTTCTACTTTGGGCCAGATATGGTGGCTCATGCCTGTAATTCCAGTACTTTGGAAGGCTGAGGTGAGAGGATTTCTTGAGGCCAGGAATTCAAGACCAGTCTAGGTAACACAGTGTGACCCCATCTCTAATAATAACAATAATGATAATAATAACTTTTAAAATTTTTTAAATAAGTAAAATAAAATTTCTACATATATTATTTAAAATAATCTATTGAATATTGATTACATTACTAAATATAACCATAGGAAAATATTTTATAATAAAAAATAAAAAGGGTATATGATGGTAGGTGTTATTTTCCAAATAGCAGGCATGTCAAATTTAACATCCAAATGTGATAATAAATGAATTTCCTTTTTGGACTAATGAAAATTGTTATACTGAAACTCTTCTTGTTATCCTTTCTTTTGCAAAACTCAATCATTTCCAAGTTACCAGTTTAGACCTTTTTGAGGGGCGCAAAATTTCTCTTTCAGAAACCAAGGGTTTTTAGTGAGGAATCTCAAATTTTAGCAATATTTTAGGAGAGCTAGAAATTTCAAATTCTAGAGATTTTGCCTCTATCACTACCAGATTTTGAAAGGAAGACAAAATAAAAAGCAATTGTACATTCACATAACATAAGGTTTCCTCATGATTGGGAAAGACAAGTTTGAAGTTGATGGACTCTAGGGTAGAAAGGTGTTGGGGGCAGTAGGCTATTTATAATTAAAAATTTAGTTCCTCAGTCACAATAACCATGTTTCAGGTGTTCAGTTTGCAATGCTAAAAGCACCAATATAATCAGAAAAGCTGTGAATCCTATGATAACATCTAAATCACTTGCTGGATATACACAGTGGGGCAAAAAAAGTATATATTTTGACAAAGGTAATGCAATTGTTATTTAATTTAAATTAAACTGCTTGAACCTTAACAGTTACTACTAGAGCTTAGAACATTGATGACTTTAAAATCAGGAAAATCTGTGAAGTTATAAACTCAGTTTGAGTTTAGTGTACAAGATAACAAAATCAGAACTCACTTTATATTATAACAATGAAATATTAAAGACTGAAATCTTTAGCTTTCTTTTTAATTGTGGAAGGATTAAAGACAATCATTTTTATATTAGTGAAATAATTTATACATATTAGTTACAAGCCAAATAATTGTATTTTGTAAAAACATGTAAGGAAAATATGCCATCTACTTTTATAAGACATTTAAATAAGATATAAATATTTATAAATATTTTTATATTAAATATTTAAATAAAGATTAAAATTATTACCACATTCTCATCATTCATCTATCACCTCTTACTTTATAATTGATTTATTTTATTAATATCTCTTCTCTAATTTAATTACCTAATCTTGCTGCAATTTCTTCATCTTGGCTGTTCTAGATTCTGGTATGATATCACTTCCTTTCACTTTAGACTTTTTTTCTCTTTCTTCTGCCTGCTGCTGATGCTGGTGTTCTGGCATGTTCCAAAGACAACTTTTGCATGCGTGGCCTGTCTAACTTTTATCCTGATTTAACGAAACGGATCCGTACTTCCTATCAGAGTAAGTTATATAAAGGTTAGGCAAATAGCCTTTTTAAGTCATAATGCTTGAGTTAAATCCATACATCAGTGCTCAGTAATGTGTTTCTTTTTTCTTTTTTTTTTTTTTGAGATGGAGTCTCGCGCTGTCACCCAGGCTGGAGTGCAGTGGCCGGATCTCAGCTCACTGCAAGCTCCGCCTCCCGGGTTCACGCCATTCTCCTGCCTCAGCCTCCCGAGTAGCTGGGGCTACAGGCGTCCGCCACCTCGCACGGCTAGTTTTTTGTATTTTTTTTTTAGTAGAGACGGGGTTTCACCATGTTAACCAGGATGGTCTCGATCTCCTGACCTCGTGATCTGCCCGTCTCGGCCTCCCAAAGTGCTGGGATTACAGGCTTGAGCCACCGCGCCCCGCCCAGTAATGTGTTTCTTAAAACACATTCAGCATGCATGCAAATTTTTGTTTTGTTATGGTGTGCAACCTGATAATTTTCATAAAAATTATTATAGAAATATTTCAATCCATTATTGTCCTGTACCCATTCAATCATACCCATTGTTTTTGTGTTTATTTCAAACCATGCAGACCATGTCCTGCTATTCCAACAGTCACTGTCTTTTATTTTGAGAAAGAAGAGCTATGATGCCCTGTAAATAATAAAACTTATTACTGATACCAGTATCAGTAATAAGTCAATGCTTTCTTCTTTTGGCAGCCTTATGCTTTGGCCATTTTATAGTACTATTCTAACCAGGGACTAACCATTTGCTTCTTTTAAATAATTATATCCCTTGAAGATAACGAAGTATTCCTGATTTCTGATTATTTTTATTAAAATATACAAACACATATTTCTATGGTGATTTAAGGCACCCAAACATTATAAAGTAGGATAATTAAGGTAAAAAGTAAATGAGTAAATAAGATCAACATTTACCATGGTAGCAAACACAGATCCGAAGTTGTCTAGAGTAAGCAATTATAAAAACTGGTATAGAAAGGATGAAGAGTGAGAGTGTGTGTGACTGGAGGTACAGATGACACTAGTGATGTTATGGGTAAATATTTATTGACATAAAAAAAGTTTATCATATGTTAATATATTCTGTTAAAAAGCAGGCTGCTTTACAATATGTAAAAAAAATGGCCTTAGAGTTGTGTAACATATACATTTTATACACACACTCACACATATATGTTGTTTGTAACCTGAATTTCTTCAGACCTCACCAGTTCATAGATACTAATGGAATCTTATCAGTAACATAACCTAAAACTTAACTGGTTTATGCCCTTAGCTTACATAAGTCAGTCTCTGTGAAATCCTCAAAATGTTCCTGGGAGTGTCCAGAAGTTGAGTAATTTTTGCTCATAAATATTCTCTAGTTTTCTACTCTAGCAGAGCACCCCCTTTTAGGAATTCTTCCCACTCTCTCTGTTCCTGTTGCCATGTGTGAGAATATTGGTATCTATGTTGGCTTCTGCTGCTCCTAAAACAGAAGCTTATTTGATACTATGATAACTATGGTATTTCTTGACATCTGAAAATTGTATGAAATTTCAGTTTCTGTAATAAAGTTTTATTGGGACATAGTCACAATTATTCATTTATATATTGTCCTTCAGTGCTTTCACACTACAATGGCAGAGTTGAGTAGCTGCAGCAGAAACTATATGGCCACAAGGCCTGAAATGTTTACTGTCCTATTCTTTACATTAAAAATTTGCTGATTCCTGCTCTGTGCCATTTTTTCACACCCATCCTCTGCACCACATAAAGGATTTCAGCCAAAACTTTTCTGTAAATAGTCTCAGCATGGTTTAATACACATATTCAGACTTCAGAATCCCAGTTTAGCCTTCTGAAGGTAGGATCTCCTACATTGTGTGTGTGTGTGTGTGTGTGTGTGTGTGTGTGTGTGTGTGTGTAGAGACAGAAAAGTTTCTGGAACAACACTTTGTGGATTTTATAGACTTCTTTTAGCTTTACAATATATTCTGATTTTTCTGTAATAAACTTGTAATTATTTTATGGTAAGAAGCTAAATTGGAGACTGAAGATCAGGAGCAGAAACGGGCTCTTAGATCATCAGGATCCAATAGTATCAGCCGTGATGTAAAGTTTTAAAAAGTTCTGAGAAATCTCAATAATATATTTTCTTATATTTCTTATATTTCCTTCAGAATTTTTTTTAAAAACCTTCATTCAGGATCCTCTAAAGTATAATTTCTATCAACATCTTCAAATGGATTTTCCACTATTCTCCTCTTAAGCCAAATTTTTGTATCTTACTACCATTATGATTTACTCATATTATTCCCTCTCTGAAAACGCCCTACTAAAAGTTTACTTTCTATAGTAAGCCTTTCCTACCACCATCAGAGCCCCGTTGTGCCAATTCCTTTATTTAAACGCTTCCAGTGTCCAGGTTTGTACACAGTACAGGCTTGCTTGAACCATTTAGTTGACATTTAGCCTGGATTCATTTGTATGGCTCCTTACTTTTATACTTATGCTCTACCTTTCCAAATGCATGACAAGAATCTCAAGATCATATCTAAAATTCTTTATATTCTCTACATCTAGCAAAAGTCATAAGATCTGTAAGTAAATGATGATGTCAGTAGGATAGACAGAGCATGGCAGCAGGCATTTTTTCTCTCACATGAACTACCAGGGAACTTTTCAAATCTGACAAATGAGAGAAGAACTAGGTACTGAGTTCACCAGAATTTTTTTTTTTTTTTTTTGGATTTCAATAAAATTAGAAACTTTTATTTTCAAAATATACTACTATAAGAGTAAAAATACTAGTCATGTGGTCATATAGGTAATATTTACAATACATGAAATCAACCGTGGAATTACACGTTAATAAATAACAAGTACTTCCAGATCAATAAGACAATTCAACAGAGTAAAAGGCAATACTACTGTTAGTGTTTTTTCTTGGTATCTCCCTGCACCAACTGAAGTTTCTGTTCTGTATGTGGGTGTGGTTGTATTTTTTAGTGCGTAGATACCAATAGTATTTTATATAACTTATGAACTGTGGCTATGAGCAACATCAAACAACACTGTTTGTCTCATCTAATGCTTTTGGCCTATATTCTACTTCCTCTGGTATTAGGTTTATTGTCTTATTGTTTTCATTTGCCTGATGTGTTTTTTCCATTCATTTGATTTAAGTTTTTGGAATGACTGTATTTTAGATGTATCTGGCATACAGCATAGATTTTGGTTTTGCTTTATAAGCCAATTTTAAAATCTTTTTATTTAATAGGTGAGTTCAGCCTATTCATGTTTATTGACAGAATGGATGTGTTTGGGTTTGGTGCTTTCATTTTTTGGTATCCTTTCAGTTTGAATTATATTTTGTTTACTGTGTTTGTCAATTTACTGTCTCCTTTTAAAAAATTATTTTGGTATTTAGAAAAGTTTGCAAGTTTGTTCTATTAATTATTTTTGTATTTGTAATTTTTATAGTCCCCAGTTCCCTAAAGTTGCTTCCTCCCACCCTAGCCTTGTATTTGTAGCATTGTACTAACTGGCTTTCATTTTTAGGGATTATCCTTTGACTCATCTATGACGTACCCCACAATTATTATCTTTCTTTTTTTTTTAAATTTATTTATTATTATTATACTTTAAGTTGTAGGGTACATGTGCATAACGTGCAGGTTTGTTACATATGTATACTTGTGCCTTGTTGGTGTGCTGCACCTATCAACTCGTCATTTACATCAGGTATAACTCCCAGTGCAATCCCTCCCCCCTCCCCCCTCCCCATGATAGGCCCCGGTGTGTGATGTTCCCCTTCCTGAGTCCAAGTGATCTCATTGTTCAGTTCCCACCTATGAATGAGAACATGCGGTGTTTGGTTTTCTGTTCTTGTGATAGTTTGCTAAGAATGATGGTTTCCAGCTGCATCCATGTCCCTACAAAGGACACAAACTCATCCTTTTTGATGGCTGCATAGTATTCCATGGTGTATATGTGCCACATTTTCTTAATCCAATCTGTCACTGATGGACATTTGGGTTGATTCCAAGTCTTTGCTATTGTGAATAGTGCCGCAATAAACATACGTGTGCATGTGTCTTTATAGCAGCATGATTTATAATCCTTTGGGTATATACCCAGTAATGGGATGGCTGGGTCATATGGTACATCTAGTTCTAGATCCTTGAGGAATCGCCATACTGTTTTCCATAATGGTTGAACTAGTTTACAATCCCACCAACAGTGTAAAAGTGTTCCTATTTCTCCACATCCTCTCCAGCACCTGTTGTTTCCTGACTTTTTAATGATCGCCATTCTAACTGGTGTGAGATGGTATCTCATTGTGGTTTTGATTTGCATTTCTCTGATGGCCAGTGATGATGAGCATTTTTTCATGTGTCTGTTGGCTGTATGAATGTCTTCTTTTGAGAAATGTCTGTTCATATCCTTTGCCCACTTTTTGATGGGGTTGTTTGTTTTTTTCTTGTAAATTTGTTTGAGTTCTTTGTAGGTTCTGGATATTAGCCCTTTGTCAGATGAGTAGATTGCAAAAATTTTCTCCCATTCTGTAGGTTGCCTGTTCACTCTGATGGTAGTTTCTTTTGCTGTGCAGAAGCTCTTTAGTTTATTGAGATCCCATTTGTCAATTTTGGCTTTTGTTGCCGTTGCTTTTGGTGTTTTAGACATGAAGTCTTTGCCCATGCCTATGTCCTGAATGGTACTACCTAGGTTTTCCTCTAGGATTTTTATGGTATTAGGTCTAACATTTAAGTCTCTAATCCATCTTGAATGAATTTTCGTATAAGGAGTAAGGAAAGGATCCAGTTTCAGCTTTCTACTTACGACTAGCCAATTTTTCCAGCACTATTTATTTAATAGGGAATCCTTTCCCCATTTCTTGTTTTTGTCAGCTTTGTCAAAGATCAGATGGCTGTAGATGTGTGGTATTATTTCTGAGGACTCTGTTCTGTTCCATTGGTCTATATCTCTGTTTTGGTACCAGTACCATGCTGTTTTGGTTACTATAGCCTTGTAGTATAGTTTGAAGTCAGGTAGCGTGATGCCTCCAGCTTTGTTCTTTTGACTTAGGATTGTCTTGGAGATGCGGGCTCTTTTTTGGTTCCATATGAACTTTAAAGCAGTTTTTTCCAATTCTGTGAAGAAACTCGTTGGTAGCTTGATGGGGATGGCATTGAATCTATAAATTACCTTGGGCAGTATGGCCATTTTCACGATATTGATTCTTCCTATCCATGAGCATGGTATGTTCTTCCATTTGTTTGTGTCCTCTTTGATTTCACTGAGCAGTGGTTTGTAGTTCTCCTTGAAGAGGTCCTTTACATCCCTTGTAAGTTGGATTCCTAGGTATTTTATTCTCTTTGAAGCTATTGTGAATGGAAGTTCATTCCTGATTTGGCTCTCTGTTTGTCTGTTACTGGTGTATAAGAATGCTTGTGATTTTTGCACATTAATTTTGTATCCTGAGACTTTGCTGAAGTTGCTTATCAGCTTAAGGAGATTTTGGGCTGAGACAATGGGGTTTTCTAAATATACAATCATGTCATCTGCAAACAGGGACAATTTGACTTCTTCTTTTCCTAACTGAATACCCTTGATTTCTTTCTCTTGCCTGATTGCCCTAGCCAGAACTTCCAACACTATGTTGAATAGGAGTGAGTTCACCAGAATTTTGCAAAAGTAATCATAATTTCTAACTAGAGACCTAACGTTTTAAGTCAGAAGTAAAATCAAGTAAGTAGAAGGACTTAAAGAAATCCTCTGTATCTCTACCAGTGAGCTCCACAGGGGCTCAGACAAGCCCTAGGATTTAAAATCAGATTTCCTAAAAGTCTTCTCTGAATGATCAATATTGTATATTATGAAAAGGGATTGATTCTTTAACCACTCAAAGGTATATCCTACAATTGCTTTTCAAAATACATTTTATGAAAATTTGACTTGAAGTTTAACTATTGGATAATACAATCTGATTATATTTCTATAGTCTCACTTTATTACAGTAGACACTGTTCAGCCTTTTCATGAATTGTTTCTTAACTTTCAGAAAAGCATATACGCATTGTTCATATTTGGGGTGATAGAACCCAGTTCCATTGATTATGTGTTCTACTCTGCTAGTCAATTTGACTCAGTGTTATATTATCTAATAGTGATTATAACCCTTTGAGGCAGATTGGTACATATTAGTATATTTCTCTACACATGAGAAAATTGAAGTTGAAAAAATGAAATTAGTCTCTCAAAGTCACACAGAATAAGTGGGACCCAAACTTATGCCTATCTGACACTAAAGTTACTCGATAGGCTTTTCACTGTATAATCTTGGATCTCTAAGTGTCTTTTTAAAAGTTTCAGGAACATTGGAAACCAAGTCCTTTATTTTATAATCAGAAAACACCTCACTTTTTGCACACTATCAATGAAATTATATCAATGACTCCTTTACTGGTCAACTTATTCCATAGGTTAGGCTCCAAGCAGCTGACCTCCCCAAATCTTTAAATTACCAATCTGCAAAACTTTCACATCATAGAATAATAAAATTTTGTAGTTGAGAGAAAACTTTCATATTTTACAGACTATGATTTTTAGAAGCAGAAAAACGCTTTGAAAAGAACAGCAGACATCTGATCAGATTTACATTGTTTACCTTTTCCATTTATTAGCTACTTCATACATTTATAATCTTAAACAAGGCATTTAATCACTCTGAGTTTCTTTCTTCTAATATATAAAGTAAAAATCACAATTTCTATCTCCCTTAGAGAGCTGTAGAACTTTTCTGGGTTAATGTTAATAAAAGTGATTCTATAAATGTTAGTTATTATAATTATTATAAAAGATGAACCAACCCACATCACAGAGAGGTTAAATAACTTCCAGAATCATAAGCAATCTGTGGAATAGTTAGGGCTAAAACTCAGGCTGCTGCCTCATTGCCTAGTAACAGTTCTACTTGTGATAATCACATAAATTTTGCTATTTAAAAACTGATATTATGCCATTTGAATTAAGGGAAGTTTGAAAAGTAAGCTTAATTTAGAGGATTGTCTACATTGCTTGTGCATCAATTTCTAGTTGTGCATTAATTTCTAGTTATGCAACAAGGGATCCTTTGGAGAGTCCCGGGCCTATTATCCCTTTCTTTTCAGAGGGCAGGGGGATGATAACAGATCCTAAAAACATCTGAAAAATAAAGAAGAAATAAAAGAAAAGGGGATGATAAGAGAACTAGCCAAGAAAGGCAAATAAGTATTTTAAAATGAACAGAAAGACAGGAATGGAGAAGTAAACAAAAAAAATTAAAGAAGGAAGGCTTAAAGAAACAAAAATCAGCAAAAATTATGGTGAACAATAAATGGGGAAAAATTCATTCATTCAAATAATATTTTATTGAGCATCTCTTGTGTCAAACATTTTTCTAGGCATTAAGTATATAGTGATGAGTGAAACAGTTATGGTCTTTTCCTTTCATTTATAATAGGTAACATACAGATAAATAAATTCATAGATAATTGAAAAAAGGTGGCAATGCAATGATAGGGAAAAATGAGATAAGGTGGACCTATTTTTGAGGGTGTTATCAGAGAATGGCCTATCTAACACGGAAACATTTAAGTGAAGTTTTGTAAGATAAGAAATAGTCAAAGCTTTAGATTCTCACTACCAACCAAGATAGAAAGATAGAGTAACAGGTACCAGATTTAACCTCCTACCTGAAAACCCCACACCCATTCCCCCAAAATAGACAAAATAAATGAAAACAATGGTTTTTAAGACACAGGATATCAAACAATGAAAAAAACGTGATGGGACAGATGGGAAACCTAACAATCATACCCATTTACTAATCTCAACATAATTTCTGGACGTAGCAAAGGGAGGGGAAGCCCAGGAGGAAACCACTGAGCTTTTTAAGCTGGGAGATGAAGATGAGAAACCAGAGGAACTAAAGCATCTGCAGCTCACAAAAGAATTTCAGAGAGCTACAGTGTTTCCTCCTAGAGCAAAATGCTGATCAACGTATACATATGATGCAGCTATCCAGGAACAGGAAAAGAGCCATCTGAAAGGATTAAAGGAAACAATGCCCAACACTCAAATAAAGGAAATACTGCCATTCCCACTACCCCAACTAGAAAAAGTTTTTAACTCACATCTACTTCTATTTAACATTGTACTGGAAATTTTAGACAGTGTTGTCAAGCAAGAATAAGAAATAAAAGTTATCTAGATTGGAAAGGAAGAAGAAGGTAAATGGTTTTGTTCACAGAAAACATGATTGTCTATGAAGAAAACTTAATGAAATCTGCCAAAAACAGCTACTAGAACTAACACTGTGAGTTTAACAATGTGCAGGATATAAGGTTAATATACAAAATTCCATTGTATTTCTATATGCATACAACAATCTGAAATTGAACTTTAAAATTACCATTTACAATATCATCAAAAATAAGAAGTACTTAGCCATAAATGAGACAACAGATATGAAAGACCCACACATGGAAAACCAGAAAACATTGCTGAGAAAAGTTAAGAAGACTTAAATAAATAGTTACACCAAGTTTATGTCTCACAAAACTCAATTTTATTAAGATGGCAGTTCACTCCAAATTGATTTGTAGTTTCATTGCTAGATCCCAATAAAAATCCAGCAGATGTTCTTGTAGGAACGACAAACTGATTCTAAAGTTCATACAGAAATTCAAAGGATTTAGAGTAGCCAAAACAGCTTTTAAAAAGAATCTCTTCTTGCATTAGTTAACTTAGAATAATGGCCTCCAGCTCTATTCATGTTGCTGCAGATTACATGATTTCATTCTTTTTTATGGCTGTGTAGTGTTCCATGGTGTATATGTACCACATTTTCTTAATCCAGTCTACTGTTGATGGGCATTTGGATTGATTCCATGTTTTTGCCATTGTGGATAGTGCTGCAGTAAACATATGCACGCATGTGTTTTTATGGTAAACCACAAGTTATATTTCTTTGGGTATATACATAATAGTGGGATTGCTGGGTTGAGTGATAATTTTGTTTTAAGTTCTTTGAGAAATTGCCATACTGATTTCCCCAATGGCTGAACTAATATACACTCTTACCAACAGTGTGTAGCATTATCTTTTATCCACAGTCTCTCCAACATCTGTTATTTTTTGACTTTGTAATAATGGACATTCTGACTGGTGTGAGATGGATCTCACTGTGGTTTTGATTTCCATTTCTCTAATGATTGGAGGTGTTGAGCATTTTTCAGATGCTTGTTGGCTGCATGTATATCTTCTTTAGAAAGGTGTCTATTTATGTCCTTTGCCTACTCTTTAATGAAATCAGTTTTTTTTGTGTTACAAATTTGTTTACATTTCTTATAGATTCTGAGTATTAAACCTTTGTTGAATGCATAATTTGCAAATATTTTCTCCTATCCAAAATGTTGTCTGTGTACTCTGTTGATAGTTTTTATAGCTGTGCACAAGCTGTTTAGTTTGATTAGGTCCCATTTGTCAATTTTTGTTTTTGTTGTAATTGCTTTTGGCATCTTCATCACGAAATCTTTGTCAGGTCCTATGTCACATGGACATAAAGAAGTGAACAACAGACACTGGGGCCTACTTGAGGGTGGAGTATGAGAGCAGGGAGAGGATTTTAAAAATACCTATCAGTTACTATACTTATTACTGGCTGACTAAATAATCTGGACACCAAATTCCCACAACATGCAGTTCACCAACCAAGTATCTGTTCTCTTCAAGAGACTCGCCCAATACATAAGGACTCACATAAAATTAAGGTAATGGAGTAGAAAAACACATTCCATGCAAATGGACACCAAAAATGAGCTGGAGTAGTTATTCTTATATCAGACAAAACAGACTTTAAAGCAACAATAGTTTAAAAAGACAAGAAATGACATTAAACAATGATAAAAGGACTAGTCCAACAGGAAAATATCACAATTCTAGATTTATATGCATCTAACACTGGAGCTCCCAAATTTATAAAACAATTACTACTAGACCTAAGAAATGAGATAGATAGCAACACAATAATAGTGGGGTACTTCAGTGCTCCACTGACAGCACTAGACAGATCATCAAGACAGAAAGTCAACAAAGAAACAATGGACTTAAACTATACCCTAGAATAAATGGACTTAACAGATATTTATAGAACATTCTACCCAACAACTGCAGAATATATGTTCTATTTGTGAGCACATGGAAGATTAACCGCGATAGACTATATGATAGGCCACAAAACAAGTCTCAATAAATTTTTAAAAGTCAAAATTATATCAAGTACTCTCTCAGACCACAGTGGAATAAAATTCACACAGTGGAATCAACTCCAAAAGGAACCCTCAAAACCCTGCAAATACATAGAAATTAAATAATCTGCCCCTGAATGATAGTTGGGTCAATAATGAAATCAAGATGGAACTTTAAAAATTCTTTGAACTGAATGATAATAGTGACACAACCTATCAAAACCTCTGGGATACAGCAAAAGCAGTGCTAAGAGGAGAGTTCATAGCATTAAATGCCTACATCAAAAAGTCTGAAAGAGCACAAATAGACAATCTAAGGTCACACCTCAAGGAACTAGAGAAACAAGAACAAACCCAAACCCAGCAGAAAAAAAGAAATATCAAAGATCAGAACAGAACTAAATGAAATTGAAACAAACAAAAAATACAAAAGAGAAATGAATCAAAAGGTGGTTCTTTGAAAAGATGAACAAAATTGACAGAACATTAGTGAGATTAACCAAGGAAAGAAGAGAGAAGATCCAAATAAACTCAATTAGAAACAAAAGGGAAATATTACAACCAATACAATAGAAATACAAAAGGTCATTCAAGACTACTATCATCACCTTTATGCACACAAACTAGAAAACCTAGAGAAGATGGATAAATTCCTGGAAATATACAACCCTCCTAGATTAAACCAAGAAGAAATAGAAACTCTGAACCAACCAATAACAAGCAGTGAGATTGAAACGGTAATTTTAAAAATTGTCAACAAAAGAAAGTCCAGGACCAGATGGATTCACAGCTGAATTCTATCAGACATTCAAAAAAGAATTGGTACCAATCCCATTGAAAATATTTGAAACTATTCCAAAAGATAGAGAAAGAGGGAATCCTCCCCCAAATCATTCTATGAAGCCAATATCACCCTAATACCAAAACCAAGAAAGGATATAACAAAAAAAGAAAACTACAGACTGATATCCCTGATGAATGTAGGTGCAAAAATCCTCAACAAAATACTAGCTAACCAAATCTAATAGCATATCAAGAAGATGATCTACCACAATCAAGTGGGTTTCATACCAGGGATGCAGGGATGGTTTAACATACACAAGTCAATAAATGTGGTATATCACATAAACAAAATTTAAAATCATATGATCATGTCAATAGATGCAGAAAAAGCATTTGATAAAATTCATTATCACTTTATGATTAAAACCCTCAGCAAAATCAGCATAGAAGGAAAACAACTAAGGGTAATAAAAGCCATCTATGACAAATTTACAGCCAACATTATACAGAATGGGGGAAAGCTGAAAACATTTCTCCTGAGAATTAGAAAAGAACAAAGATGCCCACTTTCACCACTTCTAGTCAACACAGTACTGGAAGTCTTAGCTACAACAACCAGACAAAAGAAATAAATAAAGGTCATACAAATCAGTAAAGAGGAAATCCAGCTGTCGCTGTTTGCCAATGATATGATTGTATGCCTAGAATACCCTAAAGACACATCCAAAAAGCACATAGATCTGATAAGTGTATTTGGTAAAGTTTTAGGATACAAAATCAATGTACACAAATCAATAGCACTGCTATATACCAACAGTGACGAAGCTGAGAATCAAATTAAGAACTCAACCCCTTTTACGACAGCTATAATGAAATAAAATAAAATACTTAGGAATTTACCTAACTAAGGAGGTGAAAGATCTTTACAAGGAAAACTACAAAACACTGCTGAAATAAATAATGGACAACACAAAAAAATGAAAATACATGCCATGCTCGTGGATGGGTAGAATCAATATTGTGAAAATGACCATACTATCAAAAGTAATCTACAAATTCAATGGAATTTCCATCAAAATACCATCATTATTCTTCACAAAACTAGAAAAAAACAATTCTAAAATTCATTCACACAGAACCAAAAAAGCCCACATAGTCAAAGCAAGACTAAGCAAAAAGAAAAAATCTGGAGGCATCACATTTCTTGACTTCAACTACACTACAAAGCTATCGTTACCAAAACCTCATGGTACTGATATAAAGAGAGGCACATAGAACAATGGAACAAAATAGAGAGCCCAGAAATAAAGACAAATACTTGCAGCCAACTGATCAACAAAGCGAACAATAATATAAAGTGGGGAAAGGACACCCTATTTAATAAATGATCCTGGCATAATTGACAAGCCACATGTAGAAAAATGAAACTGAATCATCATCTCTCCCCTAATACAAAAATCAACTCAGGATTAATCAAAGACTTAAATCTAAGACCTGAAACTATAGAAATTCTGAACATTGGAAAAACCTGTCTAGACATTGACTTAAACATAGACTTTATGACCAACAACCCAAAAGCAAATGCAGCAAAAACAAAGATAAATAGATGGAACTTAATTAAACTAAAAACTTCCTCACAGCAAAATAAATAATCAGTAAACAGACAACCCATAGAGTGGGAGAAAATTTTCACAAACTATGCATCTGACAAGGACTAATATCTAGAATCTATAAGGAACTCAAATCAGTGAGGAAAAAAATCAAATAATTCCATCAAAAAGTGGATTAAAGACATGAATAGACAATTCTCAAAAGAAAATATACAAATGGCCAAAAAACATGTAAAAATGCTCAGCATCACTAATTATCAGGAAAATGCACATCAAAACCACAATGCAATACCATCTTTCTCCTGCAAGAATGGCCATAATTTAAAAATCAAAAATAATACATGTTAGCGTGGATATAGTGAAAAGGGAACCCTTTCACACTGCTAATGGGAATGTAAACTACTACAACTACTATGGAAAACAGTATGAAGATCCCTTAAAGAACCAAAAGTAGATCTACCATTTGATCCAGCAATCCCACCACTGGGTATCTACCCAGAGGAAAAGAAGTCATTATATGAAAAAGACACTTGCACATGCATGTTTATAACAGCACAATTCACAATTGCAGTAATATGGAACCAACCAAATGCCCATCAATCAACGAGTGGATAAAGAAAATGTGATATATCATGGAATACTACTCAGCAATAAAAAGTAATGAAATAATAGCATTTGCAGCAACCTGGATGGAGCTGGAGACCATTATTCTAAGTGAAGTAACTCAGGAATGGAAAACCAAACATTGTAAGTTCTCACTTATAAGTGGGAGCTAAGCTATGAGGATGCAAAGACATAAGAATGATACTATGGACTTTGGGGACTCAAGGAAAAGGGTGAGAGGCAGGTGAGGGATAAAAGATGACACATTGGGTACAGTGCACACTGCTTGGTTATGGGTGCACTAAAATCTCAGGAATCACCATTACTTATCCATGTAAATAAACACGACTTGTTACCCAAAAACCTATTAAAATGAAAAAAATTAAAAATTTTTTAAAAACTAAAACAACTCAAATTTTTGTTAAGTAAATGGATAAACAAATTCTGGCAAATCCAAACAATGGTGCTCTACTCCACAATAAAAGGGAATATACTATTGATAAATGCTACAACATGGATGAATCCAAAATAATTGTAGTGAGTAAAAATAATCAGGAGAAAAAGGACACATTACTGTATGATTCCATTTATACAGAATTCCAGGAAATGAAAACAAATGCATAGTGTCAGAAAGTAGATTAGTAATTGCCTGGGAATGGGAAGGGACACATGTGATGAGGGCTGGAAGAGAGGGTTACAAGAGGGCACAAAGAAACTCTTGGGCATGACAGATGTGTTTATTATGTTAATTGCAGAGATGGTTTTATGGATGTATACGTATGTCAAAATGTATTCCAATAGTACATTTTACAAACATATTAATTAAACCTTAACAAGCCTATTTTTTAAAAGAAGAACTAACGCAAAGAAGAGCAGGGAACAGCACATTCCAGACAGAGTGAACAGCTTATAAGAAGGTTATAGGCCGGGCGCCGTGGCTCACGCCTGTAATCCCATCACTTTGGGAGGGCGAGGCAGGCGGATCACCTGAGGTCAGGAGTTCGAGACCAGCCTGGCCAATATGGTGAAACCCTGTCTCTACTAAAAATACAAAAAGTTAGCCGGGTGTATTGGTGGGCGCCTGTAATCCCAGCTACTTGGGAGACTGAGGCAGGAGAATCGCTTGAACCTGGGAGGCAGAGGTTACAGTGAGCCGAGATGGTGCCATTGCACTCCAGCCTGGGCAACAAGAGCAAAACTCTGCCTCAAAAAATAAATCAATAAATGAAATAGAAGGTTCTAAGATGGTAAAGGGCTTAACTATATCATCTAGAAACAGGAAGAATGCAAGGAAGCTGACAGTGTTGTGCAGAAGAGAAAAAGTAAGTGAAGATTTTGTTGTAGAGATGAGTAAGGACAAGATCATAAAAGCTTCTGAAGTAATTATAAGAAATTCTATTTTAATTTAAGCAGGGGAATGATACGCTTTGGTTTATGACTAAAAATATCCACACTGCTGTGTGAAGAAAATATTGTGGAACCAAAAAGGAAAGCAAGCTGGTGTACCCATTAGAAGGCGAGTATTGCACTCCAGCAGGAAATGAAGGTGGCCTTGACTAGGGTGATAGCAATGCTGTGGGAGAAAAAAGGATAGATTCAGAAATCATTAGCATTTACAGAGCTACTGATTATAATTCAATGTGAGAGATAAGAGAGTGGAATCAAAGATTATTCCCAGATTTTGGCTTGAGCCACTGATTGTGATGATATTTTTCACAAAGGTGAAGAAGTTTGAGATAGGAGGGGGCATGTGGTGGTAGGAAATAAAGAGTTCAGTTTTAGACATGCTAAATTTTATTATGTCTTTTGTATAAATGGAGATGTCAAGTGGACAAGTAAGTCTGAATATCAGATGAGAGGTCTAGGGCAATAATTTGAGTCTTTAGCGTATAGGTGGTATATAATGGCATGGGAATAAATGAAATTACCTAGAAGAAGAGGAGGGGAAGGAGGAAGCGGAGAAGGAAGATGACAAGAGAGAAAAAGAAAGCGAGAGAGAGACAGAAGGAGGTAGGGAAGAAAAGGAGACTTGTGGATAGAGATGTCAGGAATTTGACATTTAATTTCAGGAAGAAGAGGAGTTGCCGGGGAGAAGAGAAAAAGGAAAAGACCTTCACAGAAGAGAAAACAAACAAACAAACAAAAACTGGGGAATGTTTCAAGAAGTAGTAAACTCCATCAGATGCTACAGATAAGCTAAGTAGGATAAGTTCAGAAAAGTGATTAGAGTGTGTCTGGCTCTGCGAAAGTTGTTAGTGACCCTTTAAAAAGCAATTTTAGAAAAGCAATGATATAGAAGCCAAAATATTGTTAAACTGAAGAGCAGCAGGTGAGGAAACAGCACAACTGAATACCTCTTTAAAGATATTTGGTTATGAAGGGGTGCCAAAAAATAGATTAATACCTGGATTGGAGTAAGATGTTAAAAGGAGCAGTTTGGAGTTTTTTAAATTTTAGAGAAAAGAGCATATTTTTAATTTATGTGAATATAGAATGATCCATAGAAAAAGAGATTGAGAATAAGCGAGAGAGGGGATAACTAAAGGAACAAAACTCTTAAGAAAGTGAGAAGGAATGGGAATCAGAGCACAGGTACAAGGACTGATATTTAATAGGAGGCTTTGTCTGTTATTATAGACAGACTTTTTAAAAGAAATGAGAGAGCTACAGAATGAAGAGATACATTGAAAAGTACATTGTTTCAATGAGAGATGAAACAAGTGATTGTTATATCTGATTTTCAGTTCAGTATTTTAGTAGGTTTGTTTTTCTTTTAAAATCAGTTTTACAGTGTAGATTTCTTACTACAAAGCTTTGTATTGAAAATCAACTACACTGAATTGTAATTAGTAGGAAAAAATACGTTTCTATCTTTGAATTTACAAAAATCAACAAAAACATACAAAATACGGGAGATACTACTTAGCAGTATGTGACGTTAAGAACATTAGTTAATTCTTAACGTTAGTTAATAGTAATCTCATTGTGAGTCAGAAGGGCATATCACGGGCCGGGCGCGGTGGCTCAAGCCTGTAATCCCAGCACTTTGGGAGGCCAAGACGGGCGGATCACGAGGTCAGGAGATCGAGACCATCCTGGCTGACACGGTGAAACCCCGTCTCTACTTTAAAAATACAAAAAAAAAAAAAACTAGCCGGGCGAGGTGGCGGCGCCTGTAGTCCCAGCTACTCGGGAGGCTGAGGCAAGAGAATGGCGTGAACCCGGGAGGCGGAGCTTGCAGTGAGCTGAGATCCGGCCACTGCACTCCAGCCTGGGCGGCAGAGCGAGACTCCGTCTCAAAAAAAAAAAAAAAAAAAAAAAAGAAGGGCATATCACGAGGTCAGGAGATTGAGACCACGGTGAAACCTCGTCTCTACCAAAAAAAAAAAAAAAAAAAATTACAAAAAATTAACCGTGCGTGGTGGCAGGCGCCTGTAGTCCCAGCTACTCGGGAGGCTGAGGCAGGAGAATGGAATGAACCCAGGAGGCGGAGCTTGCAGTGAGCCAAGATCGCGCCACTGCACTCCAGCCTGGGCAACAGAGTGAGACTTCATCTCAAATAAATAAATAAATAAATAAGTAATAAATAAAACAGGCTCTCAACTAGGCGTGATATTGTCCCCCAGGGATATTTGGCAATGTCTGTGGACTTTTTGATTGCCACAACTGAAGAGTAGGGATAGTCTACTGACACCTACATCTACAATGTATTTCTACAACAAAATATTATCTGGCTGAAATGTGAAATCAAATTGAAAACATTTAGAACATAATGGTAAATAATAATTTAGTAAGAAAAAGTTTTAAAGTGTAGACTATATGGATTCTATTTTTCATTTTTTGATGAACCTTAGTGCCGTTTTCCATCGCAGCTGTACCATTTTACATTCCCACCAACAGTGTACAATGATTCCAATTTCTCCACATCCTCATCAACACTTGTTATTTTCTGTTTTTGTTTGTTTGTTTTGTTTTTTATAATGGCCATCCTAACAGGTATGAGGTGATATCTCATTGTAGTTTCTTCTGCATTTCCCTGATAATTAGTGATGTTGATTAGTGATGTTATTTTTGTATAACTATTGGCTATTTGTATCATCTTACATAATATGTGACAATAAATTCAAAATACATTTAAAAATTAAATGTAAAACCTAAAACTGTAAAACTTCCAGAAGAAAATATGGGTGAAGAGCTTCATAACATTGGTCGTAGCAACGAATTCTTGAATATGACATGAAAGGCATAGGTAATAAAGGCAAAAATACATAAGTGATACTGCATCAAACTAAAACCTTCTACACAACCTAAATATCTGCAGACAGATGAATAAATAAAGAAAATGTGGTACATACATACAATGGAATATTAGCCTTAAAGAAGAAGAAAATCTTGTCATATTCTACAACATGATGAGCCTTCAGGACATTACACTAGATGAAATAAGCCAGTCATAGAAGGACAAATACTATATGATTCTACTTACATGGCGTATATCTAAAATAGTCAAACTCACAGAAGCAGAAGGTAGAAGAATGATTGCCAGGATCTGTGGAGAGAGAAAAATGGAGAGCTGCTCTTCAGTGGATACACAGTTTGAGTTATACGAGATGAATAAGTTCTAAATATCTGCTGTACAACAGTATGAATATGGTAAACAATACTGTAATGTACAGTTAAAATTTTATTTAGAAAGTAGATTTCATGTTGTGTGTTTTTTACCATTGAATATATGTGTTGATTATATATGTAGAGTTAAGTGTCTTTTGGCTTCCTCTCCTAATTATAAGAACCTTTGTGAACTCAGTGTAGGGTAATAATCACCAACAGCATCTTTTCAACTGTATTTGCTCTCCTAGCAGATCTTGTAACCATCAACATGGAAGGATAATATATAATCCTATATTCATCTTTGACCTCTGAATTGAGGCATTAGGTTGACAAAAAATCAAAAGCAAGTTTCATGAAATCATCTATCGTTGTCATTTTTTAAAACAGTATTGTTATCTTTTCCCATAGCAACATGAAAAGCAAAAAGGAAGATATTTTATAGAAATAATTAAGCTGGTGATGTTTTTCCTCCTTGAGGGTTTCGTATTCATAGAAATCTTGAGGATAAAGGTTTCATATTCTAAAACTGTTTTTTCAGAGACAGTAACATTTAAACGTTTTTATGGAAAGGTCAAGGCACCCTTTATACTTAGTACCAAGGAACCTAAATTGGACTTTTTGAATAAAAGGCATTCCTTTCAAAAACAAAAGTTCACATGATTGCTTTAACAATATATTGCACAGTAGTAGGAACTATCAGTTAACTTGAATACAGGTCAATAGAAATGATCCAAACAGAAGCAGAGTTAAAAAATAATAATAATTAAGTTAAATGAATATCAGTGACTTTGGCTGAAATTTTTTCCAAATTTGATGAAAACATCAACTTAAAGATCCAAGAAGCTCAGAACACCCTAAACTAGAAAAATACAAAAGGGCTGGGCATGGTGGTTCATGCTTGTAATCCCAGTACTTTGGGAGGCTGAGGCAGGCGGATCACTTGAACTCAGGAGTTCAAGACCAACCAGACTGACATGGTGAAACCCTGTCTCTACCAAAAACTACAAAAAATTAGCTGGCCATGCACTTATGGTCCCAGCTACTTGCGAGGCTGAGGTTAGAGGATCACCTGAACTGGGAGGCAGAGGTTGCAGTGAGCCTTGATTGCCGCACTGTACTCCGGCCTGGGCAACAGAGACCCCATCTCAAAAAAAAAAAAAAAAAAATATATATATACACACACACACACACACACACACACACACACATATATAGATATATAAGAAAACCACACTTAAGACTTTATAGTCAAACTACTAAAACTAACATACAAGAGAAAATCTTAAAAGCAGTACAGAAACATACACACATACACAAATATAAGGGAACAATATGAATAAAGAGTGATTTTTTTCCATCAGAAATAATTGAAGCTAGAGACAACATAATGACATCTTTTAAGTGCTAGAGAAAAATAATTGTCAATCCAGAATTCTATATCTAGCAAAAATATCATTCAAAAATGAAAGTACATGAATTAACAGATCTGTACTATAAGCAATAAAGAAAATTTTTAAAGCAGATGAAAAAAAACAGATGGAAAATTATGAATACAGGTAAGAATGAAAAGCACTAGAAATAATAAATATGTGGGTAAATATAAAAAGGTATTTTGTCTTTCCTTAAATTCTTTGTTACTTTTTCAGAAGTAACAATGTATTATGGGATTTATAACATGTGGAAGTAGAATGTATGACAACAGTAACACAAAGTATAGAAGAGAAGTATACAGAATTATACTGCTTTTTTAAACATAGGAGAAGTGATGTAAGAATAATTAAAGATAGACTGTAATGAATCTAACAAATAGATGCACATTATAGTCCCTAGAACAACCATTAAAGAAAATAAAACAGAGAGGTGTAGCTAAGAAGCCAAAGAGATGGTAAAATGGAATACTAAGTATATTTTATTTTCTCGAAAGACAGAAATGAGGAACAGTAAAAAAAAAAAAAATAGAACTGAGGGGACAAATTGAAAACAATTAGAAAGATGACAGACATAAACTTAACCCCATAAAGATTATATTAAATGTTAATAGAGTAAACATTCCAAAAAAAGAAAAAGAGCTTCTGAGATAAGATTAAAAAGAAACAAATACCAAAAACAGTGTATATACTGTTTATAAAAGATGCACGTTAATTATAGAAACATAAATAGGTTGAAAGTCAAAGAAGGGGAAAAGAATTCCATGAAAACACTAACACCAAGAAAGCTGATATGGCTATATTAATATTAGATGAAGTAGACTTCAAGGTAAGGAGATAGAGAAACAGTTCAAATTAATAAAATAAATGACCAGAATGATTTAAAAATCCTACATACTTGCATAAACCTAATAAGAAATATTCAAAATATATGAAGCAAAAACTGTCAAACCTAGAAATAGACAATGCTACCATCATTGATGGAAATGCATCATTTCTCTTTAGTAACTGACAGAACAAAGAGACAAAAATTGGTAAGGTTATAAAAAACTAAAGCAACTCTCTTTACCAAATTGATCAAATTACATACACACCTACACAATGCAATTGAAAATACAAATTATTTTCATGTAAACATGTAACATTCATAAGGATAGACTGCGCGATAAAACAAGTTATAATAAATTACAAATAATTGACATTAAGTAGAATACGTTCTCTGGCCACAAAAGGAATTAAATTAGGAATCAACAATATGTATAAATTCCCTAATACTTGAAAATTAAGCAACACATCTCTAAATAGCTTATAGCTTAAAAAATAAATTACAAAGGGAATTTTAAAATATTTTTGAACTCAGTGAAAGTACAAACACAACATATCAAAATTAATGAGATGCTACTGAAGCAGTGCCTAGAGGAAAATTTAGAACATTAGATGCTATGTTAGATTTTTTTTAAATCTCAACTTCATGATCAAAAGCTCTTAAGACATTAAAAAGTAAGAGCAATGAAAACCACTCAATGTAAAGGAAATAATAATCATCAAAAATGAATGAAATGGAGCTCAAACCAGAGTAGATCAACAAAACCCCAAAACAGTTCTTCAAAAATATTATATAAAACCCTAACAACACTGATCCAGAAAAAAAGAACAAAGTAATACCAGGAGTGGAAAAAAAAGCATTACTGTGGATTCTACAGACATGAAAGATAATAAAGTAAGATTATTAACTCTATTCCCAGAAACTGGCAATTTAGATGAAATTAAGAGATCCCTTGAAAGACAAAACTTACCAAATCTAACACCAAACACATTGGAAAGTATAAGTAACTCCTATCATGAAAATTTTTGAATTCAAAATTAAATACCCACAATGAAGAAAACTACAAGCCCCAGATGGCTGCACTTGTTAACTCTATCAAACATTTAAGGAAGAAGTAACACCAATCTTATGCAAATTCTTCCAGGAAATATAAGAAGAAGGAAATCTTTCCAACTGTTTATCTGAAACCAGCACAATGTTGATAACTAAAACTTGACAAAGACAGTACAATAAAAGTACAAGTCAGTCTCGTTTATGGAACTAGATGCAAAAATCAGAAATAAAATATTAGCAAATGGAAGACAAACATATAAAAGAAAGATAAAGCATCATAAGCAAAGTGGATTTATCCCAGGAATGCAAGTTTAAAATTTGAAAATCAATGAATGTAAAATACTGATTAACATAATAAAGGAGAAAATAATACAATCATCTCAATACATGTGAAAACATTTGACAAAATTAAATATTTTAAAATAAAAATCCTTAACAAAACAAGAATAGAAGAATATTTCCTCAATAGAATAAATCCTACTAAGAAAAATCTACAGCCTCATACTTGATTGTGAAATACTGAACTTTTTTTTTTAGAATCAGTAACCAGAAGAGGATGTTTACTATCATCACTTTTATTCAACATTGCAGTTGATAACCTAGTAAGGACAAAAAGCAAGATTAAAAAATTATATGCCTAAAGATTAGAAAGAAAATTTAAAACTCTCTTTACTTGCCAATGGTATGATGGTGTAGGTAGAAAACCCAAAGGAAACTACAAAAATAATAAGTGAATTTAGGAAGATTGAAGAATGCATGTCAGTAGACAACAATTAATTATATTTCCATATAAATAACAGCAAACAATTTGGAAATGAACTTTAAAAAAATACCATGTACAGGATAGACTTCCAGCTGGCAGCCTGAGGAGTATCATGGACCTATTCCTGAGTGAAAAAGGATAATTTGTGAAAGGTATTTTAAAAACAACCACGTACAATCTCCGGAAATTTTCCTAAGGGCATATAGCAAATGAAGAAATATTTATTCAAGAAAATCTACTGAAACTTGGTAGAAACAATGAGAGTCTGTGGCACTTGAACCACAACTCACTTAATTCCTCTCCCCCTTCCAGGTTGCCAGCATTTCTCATCCCCTCCAACTCCAAGTTGAAGAGACCAAATTCCTGGGAAGTGTTATCAAGAGGTCAGAGGCTCCCTTCTGCCCATCCCCCACTCACAGGACAGAAGCTCTACCCCATGCATAGACCTCAGTACCATAAATACTGAGTCCCTGATTACCCTTACCCCATCTTGCTCGTAGGGCAGAAGTTTTATGCTAGAAAAGATAAGCTAAGAAGACCAGAGGATACCACCTTTGCCCAGGGCCCAGACTAGTGGCTCAAAGGTTTTTCCCAGGAAAGAAACGCAGTCTACCTGAATAGAGAGCTTCAAAGCCCTCCCCAAAGTGACTAGCCTTACACGAAACAGTGTGGGAAAGTTCAAGCCTAAGTGTGCTCTCAAAACCAATGGGAAATTTGGTGATAATGAAATGAGAGGAAGTAATTGATAGCACCTCTTAATTAGGGGCAACAAACTATACCATATGTAAGCTAGTTCACCAGTGAGAACCAATGAAAGAGACTGCTAAGAAGAGCCCTCCTGGGATTTAAACCTCAAAGACTAGCCTCAAAAATGACCCCTTATCAAATTAAATTAGATCAGAATACTGTACAATGTATGTCCCAGGGTACTGTCAAAAATAATAGAACATTTCGTGGATGCTAAGCTTTAAAAACAATAAAATAATAGAGCAATTACCCAGCTGTGATTCAGCAGTGTAACAGCTGTATATGATATTAACAGAGGCAGACAGCTTAACAGAGAGATGAAGGAGATAGTCAAAGAGAAACCTGCTAAAATTACTGCCATCCCAGAGTGACTGTATATACACTGAATACTGTGCCTTCTGAGAAGCAACCTCAAAATCTTCACAATGTAGAGGAAATAAACCTCATGAAAATAGTCTAGCCGAGTCACTAAATAAATAAATAAGCAAACAGCAAAAACTGGAGGGGAGAGAGAGGAATCAGTCATCAGTACCTGGAAGTGCTACAATATATTACCTAAAATATCCAGTTCTCAACAAAATATCATGAGACTTGCAATGAAACAAAGTGTGGCTCATTCACAAGGAAAAAAAAGGCAACATAAATTTCCTGTGAGAAGACCCAGATGTTGGATTGAACAGACCAAGACCTCAAAACCACCATTATAAATATGCTTAAAGAACTCAAAGACACTATGCTTAAAGAAGTAAAGGAAGCTATGATGACAATGTCTCATCAAATCAAGAACACAAATAAAGAAACAGAAGTTACAAAAGGAACCAAATGGAAATTCTGGAGTTGAAAGGTACAGTAAGTGAAAAGAAAAATTCAGTAGTGGGACTCAACAGTAGATTTGAACTAGCAAAAATAACGACAAGTAAACTTGA
The DNA here is from genome assembly GCF_049350105.2 of Macaca mulatta. Lineage (NCBI taxonomy): Eukaryota > Metazoa > Chordata > Mammalia > Primates > Cercopithecidae > Macaca > Macaca mulatta. The sequence continues at coordinate 162,460,371 of NC_133407.1, read as the reverse complement.
AAATAGATTGATAGAGACAGTGCATTCTGAAGGACAGAGAGAAAAAAAAGTGAAGAAAAATAAAGCCTCAGAGAAACATGGGACACAATTAAGGGCACCAACATATACATACTAGGATTAGCAGAAGGAAAGGAGAGACAGAGAAAGGAGAAAAATATGTGAAAAGATAATGACTGAAAACTTCCCAAATTGGCCGGGCGTGGTGGCTCAAGCCTGTAATCCCAGCACTTTGGGAGGCCGAGACGGGCGGATCATGAGGTCAGGAGATCGAGACCATCCTGGCTAATACGGTGAAACCCCGTCTCTACTAAAAAATACAAAAAACTAGCCGGGCGAGGTAGTGGGCGCCTGTAGTCCCAGCTACTCGGAGGCTGAGGCAGGAGAATGGCGTAAACCCAGGAGGCGGAGCTTGCAGTGAGCTGAGATCCGGCCACTGCACTCCAGCCTGGGTGACAGAGCGAGACTCCGTCTCAAAAAAAAAAAAAAAGAAAAAGAAAACTTCCCAAATTTTATGAAAAGCATTAATCTACACATCTAAGAAGTTCAATAAACTCCGAGAAGATAAATGGAAAAATATCTACAACCAGATGCATCATAGTAAACACACTGAAACATGCTTCAAGGCAAAAACAAAAAGAAAATCTTGAAAGCAATAAGAGAAAAACGACGTGTCACATACATGGAACTCTTAACAAGATTAACAGCTCATCAGTAATAATGGAGGCCAAAAGGGAATGGGATGACATATTCAAATTGGTCAAATGAAAAAACTGTCATTCAAGAAACTTATATCCAGAGGGGAACAACAGGCTGGGGCCTGTTGTGGGGGCAGGGGAGGGAGAGCATCAGGATAAATAACTAATGCATGTGGGGCTTAATGCCTAGGTGATGGGTTGATAAGTGCAGCAAACCACCATGGCACATGTTTACCTATATAAGAAACCTGCATGTCCTGCACATGTATCCCAGAACTTAAAATAAAATTAAATTTTTTAAAAAACTTTATATCCAGCAAAAGTATTTTTCAAAAAATTAGCTGAAATAGACATGGTCAGGTAAACAAAAGCTGAGAGAATTTATTACTAGCAGAGCCACCTTACAAGAAATACTAAAGGAAGTTTTTCAGGCTGAAAGAAAGTGAACCTAGATTGTAATTTAAATCTACACAAAGGATCAAAGAGCATTGTTAAGGTAACCATGTAATTACGAAAGAATATAAATGCATATTTCTTCTCTCAGCTAATTTTTAAAGCAGTTTATAAAACAACATATGTATATGTAATTGTTATTTGGGGATCTATAACATATAGAAATTAAATATATTTGTCAATAACAGTACAAAGGAAGTGGGTGAGAGGAAAGTTGTGTTTGAGTAAACAGTAAAATGGTAAATCAGAAGGTTATAAATATATTCTTGTTCTTCTTATTTCTTAGCTTTTATAAAAGAAATAAAATTATATAAAGTAGTAATTATAATGTTGTATTGGTTTATAAAATGTATAGATTTAATTTGTATACCAATAACGGCACATAGGAGAGAATACAGCTATTAAAAATGAACATTTCTGTATCTCACTGGAATTAAGTCAGTATACATCTGAAGTAGACTCCGATAAGATGTATGCAGTAAGTTCTAATGTATATGGTAAGTTTTTCCACTAGGAAAACTCCACAAAATATGGTGAAAGATTAATTAAAGGAAAAAAATGCCACACAAGAAAATATTCACTTAATGCCAAACAAAGTAGTGAAAGAGGACTAGAGGATCAAAAAAAGACATAAGACAGAGAAAACCAAAAGGAAAATGACAAGTGTAACGCAAATATATCGATAATATTAAATGTTAAGGGATTAAACAATCCAATCAAAAGACATAGACTGTGAGACTGTTTTTAAAAAACAGTCAAGATCTGACTATATCCTGTCTATAAGAGAGATTTAGATTTAAAGGTATAAATAGGTTGAAAATGAATGGAAAAAGATCATATGAACAACAGCCATAAGAAAACTGGAATTACTATACTAGTACCATTTGAAAAAATAGATTTTAAAGCAAGCAGAATGTCACTATAATAAAAAGAGACCTTTTATAATGATAAAAGTGTCAATCAATCAAGATGATATAATTATAAACATATGTCCCAAATAACAGAGTTACAAAATACGTGAAGCAATGCCTAACATGATCAAAAAGATAAATTCAACGATAATTGTTGGAAATTTCAAAAGTTCCACTTTTAAAAATAGATACAATAACTAGACAGAAGATCAAAAAAGAATGAGATGACTGGAAAAATGCTATGTAGAAGACCTCGATACCAAAATCTCCAAAATATTGCAGAAAGAAACATTTTAAAAATTATTTAAATGGAGGGGAATACCAGGTTTACAGGTTGGAAGACTCAATTTTTAAAAGATCTTTCGTCTACCAAATTAAGCTCTATGTTTATCACAGTCCTATAAAAAAAATCTAACAATTATTTGTAGAACTTGAGAAAGTGATTCTAAAATTTATATGGAAATACAAAGGATCTGGAATAACTAAAACACTCTTGGAAAAGAAGAACAAAATTGGAGAACTTCACTACCTGATTTCAAGATGTGCCTTGAAGCTACATTAATTATGATAGGGTGGTAATTGAAAAAAAAAAAGACAAACCAATCATTACAAAATAAAAAGTCCAGTAATAGATCCACACGTGTATGGCCAATTTGTTTTTGACAAAGGCACCAATAAAAATCAATGAAGAAAGTCTTTTTAACAAATAATAGTGGAACAACTGGGCAAACAAATAGGAGGAAAAATGAACTTTAATCCCTACTTCATGTCACAACGAATCATTTTTAAAGTTCTAGAAGAAAACAAAGAATAATATCTTCATGACCATAGGTTTGGCACTGACTACTTAGACAGGAATCAAAAAGAAATTACAATAAAAATAATAAATTGTTCTTAAAGTAAATTAAATTTCTGCTCATCAAAAGACACTATTAAGAGGCCAGGCGTGGGCCGGGCACAGTGGCTTACGAGGCGGGCGGACCGCGAGATTACAGATCTTGAGGAGATCCAGACCACCTGGCTAACAGAGTGAAACCCCGTCTATACTAAAAATACAAAAAATTAGCCGGGCGTGGTGGCGGGCGCCTGTAGTCCCAGCTACTCTACTCCAAAGGCTGAGGCAGGAGAATGGCGTGAACCCAGGAGGCGGAGCTTGCAGTGAGCCGAGATTCCACCACTGCACTCCAGTCTGGGCGACAGAGCGAGACCCCACCTCAAAAAAAAAAAAAAAAAAAAAGGGCCAGGCATGGTGGTTTATGCCTGTAATCCTAGCACCTTGGGAGACCAAGGCGGGTGGATCACTGGAGGTCAGGAGTTGGAGACCAGCCTGGCCAACATGGTGAAACCATGTCTCCACTAAAAATACCAAAATTAGCCAGGCACGGTGGCCCGCACCTGTAATCCCAGCTATTTGGGAGGGCTGAAGCAGGAGAATCACTTTTACCCAGGAGGTGAAGGTTGCAGTGAGCCAAGATTGCCCCGCTGCACTCCAGCCTGGGCAACAGAGCAAGACTCTGTCTCAAAAAAAAGAAAAACACCATTAAGCAAATTAAAAGATAACTCACATACTGAAAGAAAATATTCATAATGCCTATTTTGACTAATAATTCTTACCTAAAATATATGAAGAATTCTTACTACTACATAACACAAATGTAAGCAGTCCAACATAAAGAATAAGCCAAAGAGTTGAATAGGATCATGAAGATATATGATTAGCCAATAAGCACATGAAAATGTTCCAACTATCAATAGTCATCAGAGAAATTTAAAATCATAATAACATACTACTATGACCAGAAGGACTAAGATTTTAAGAGACTATATTACCTAGTGTTGGTGGAGATATTGAGCAATTGGAACTCCCGTAAGTTGCTAGGGAGAATGCAAAATGAACAGCCCCTGTCGTAGCATAGTGGAAAGATTATGGAAGTCTTTAAGGGAAAAACAAAAACAAATCAAAGATTTTCACATATAGGTATTTATTGTAGCATTATTTAGTATAGTAAAGATTGGAAAATCCAAATGTTTCACAATGGAGGAATGTTAAATTAAAAGTATGGTATATCTTTATAATGATTTGATAAAATGTTTTAAATGGTGGAATTGTTTATGAAATAAATGTTATTTAGAGAAATCAGAATATGAAACTGTCTTTATTGGATTAAAAATCATCATGGAAGGGGCCAGGCATGATGGCTCACACCTGTAATCCCAACACTTTGGGAGGCCGAGGCAGGCAGATCACTTGAGGTCAGGAGTTTGAGACCAGCCTGGCCAATATGGTGAAACCTTGTCTCTACTAAAAATATAAAAATTAGCTGGGTTTGGTGGCACACACCTGTAATCCCAGCTACTTGAGAGGCTGAGGCAGGAGAATTGGTTGAGACCCAGGAGGTGGAGGTTGCAGTGAGCTGAGATGGCACCAGTGCATTCCAGCCTGGGCTACAGAGTGAGACTCTGTTTCAAAAAAAAAAAAAAAAGGAAGGAAGAAAAAAGCCAAAGTTATGATGAAATTGTGTATTTTTTAATCCCCTCCATCACTTTTCTGTATCTTCCAAGTTTTCTAGAGGGACAAAGCATTACTTCTATAGTACAAAAAATGTTTATTTTAAAATAATGATTGCTTTGAATAACTATATAGTATTTAATGATGATAACTATAAAATTATTTGCTTTAGGGTTTTGACACATTGTAAATTGGCACATGGAAGTAGTTTTACTATTATTGTTAGATCCATATTCAGTTCAGTTCCTACCTTCATCAGGAAAGTAGGTGAATTCAGAAGGAGCTAGGGAAAATGACAGAATCAATAGACAGTACAGAAATAAAAATGATGGTGTTTTCCAGACAAATGAGCTTAGCTCTTTAACCACCAAATTTTGCATTTTAAAATTTTGATGAAACTCTTTCTAACATATGCATCATGCTTTCTTACTTACTAACTATATTATAGTGACCAAATCCCATCCTACCTCCTAGCTGTTTAGCTTTGGAGAATTGATGTAATAACCTTTCTTCCTTGTTTTCTTATCTGTATGATGGGGTTAATATTAAAACCCCTCTCATTGTATTGGCAGGTGTGAAAAGGATAATTTATATAAAGTATTTAGCAGAGGATTGGGTACAAAATAGTAGATGTCACTTTCTGTTATTACTATTACTACAAAGAACGTGTGGCACAGTAGCCATTCAATAGATTTGATTCACTGACTCAACTTACAATAAGGTCTTTAAAGCCTTTCAGAGATCTGTAAAACACCTACCTCTGTTAAATGGTCCCAGATCACTCACTCACTAGTCATTATAGTTCCTTTCTCTGCCCATTCTTTCACTGTTCCACGTTACTTTTCTTAATGTTTCTAGTTCTAGCAGCCTCCTCCTCTTTATAACTTGCAGTTTCTAATTTGCTGTCAGATAGCAAAGCCTGTTTAAGTCAGTACACTTTCAAGGAGTGCCTGGAAAACTCTTATAGCAACTCTGTGGATTAACATTTATTGCTTATTTAGTCAAACTTTTTCCTATCTAATTTGTATATCTAGGGTTAAGACTGTGTTCAACATAGTTTAGTTTGATGAATATCTATTTCCAGATTAATGGTAACATTTATATCAGCAAATATTATGTGTACTATGATTATAAACAGAAATTTAAAATTGGATGAGCATTAAATTGAAAGTCTTGAAAATAATGTTCAGTGAAGAAAGAAATAGAGCAAACAATAAGCTTTGGAGTTGGTATTCAGTGCTCTATCAGCAATTGAAGTATGAGTGCAGAATAATATAGTATGTCAAAATCTGAGTCCTGTGTCCTTTTCAAGCTCTGTTATTGACTTCTCTGACTTTGAATAAATAGCTTAAACTCTTTGAAGTTACAGTTTCTCACTTATAAAACACAAGAGTTGGGCTACGTTGTCACAAGGCACCTTTCAGTTTCAAAATTCTGGGTTTTTTTGGACCTACCGCAAGCTTATTGTTATAAATTGTATAAAGAAGAGGGTGATGGGAAAGAATAGGAACAAAGATTATTTCAGTCATTGAAAATAGCTCTCAAATGTTTCTGAGCATGGAGACAGATTAAAATAGAAACTATGAATATTTATTTCACAAAAGAAAGTCTGTGAGACTTTATAACAAAGATAGAAAAACCATAGTGAAGAACATTTTACAAATACTATATAAATACAGATTGGCAAGTACAGAGAATTATAAAATGTTTATTAATCTGTGTGTCTATTGTTGCATTTGTCAGAAAAGTGGCAGAAAAAAAAGTAAGAAATATGAGAAAGAGAAAAATATAGTGCTTATTATAAGGAATTTGATACTATTGAACAAAACACAGTATGTAATATACAATACTACATTTTTATAAATAAATACAAAATTTAGAATTTGTAGCAGTTTTTAAAGATCTTTTAAAAGCCAATAATCATATCGCCTGAGAGGATATTTGATTAGGTATTGTTAAAACCCCTTCTAATTCTTATTATTTATTATCTATTTTCAGATAAAATTGGGTCATTTATTAAAGTAGCTATTTCTTATAAAAATAGTAAAAAAAAGGATTTTATATGTTTGTGCCATCCATGTTTAAATAATCTTGTGTGTCAATCAGTTACTGCTCCTTATTTTTTCCTGTATCATTTGTTTAAACAAATTTTCAAAATAGGCCAGGCATGTTGGCTCACACCTGTAATCCCAACACTTTGGGTAGGTGAAGTGGGAGTATTGCTTGAGCCCAGGAGTTCAAGATGAGCCTGGGCAACATACTGAGACCCTATCTCTATAAAGAGAAAAAAATTAATAAAAATATTTTTTAAATTCAGAATAATTGACATAACTTTGTCATGGTAAAGTAGTTTTCACATGGAAAAAAAAGCCTTTTAAACTTGTAGGAATTAAGAAATTAGAATAACCTACAAAAGACTAGGAAAATTTATCTCATTTTTTTCATTGTATTTTCAGGTTTAACTGAACTGAATGACAATCCAGTTCCCCTAGAACTTGAGCGCTGCAAGTCTCCTACCTCAGGTAAACGTGAGTGGTATTTTTCAAGATTCTGGTAGTTCACTGGAGTAATCTATTGCTTTATTTTCATGATCTTTATAATGTGAAATTTATAATTTTAGTAATTAGGTGTAATTCCATTCATTAAATTTACTGTAAGCAAATTTGATTCCAAATATAAAATATGAATAAATGTCTTTTAAAATACTTTTATCTCAAAATAAAATTAAGATCAGAAGTATAAGTGCAACACTTTAAAAGACATTTTAAAGGAAAGTTATTTTGCAGATACATTAATAATGCTTACTAAGTATCAAATAAAAATTGGTAATATACAGAAACTTGTCATCCTCTGGCCAGAGCTGAATTAGTGGGAAATATACAGTATACATGCAGGAGCAAATGATACCATTCCTCTGGACCACAGTTTGGAAACATGTATATTCATTAATTGACAAAAAAAATGATAATAGAATATGATATGAAGCAAAACATCAAGACAAAGTGTGTACCCATTAAAATATATTTAAAATGTGAGAATAAGATTCCCAGGGATACATCTTTAAGGTACTGTATGTCAAAAAAAAAAGTTAACAGTTATTTTTGGGTGGTGGGATTATGACTGGTTTGCCTGTTTTTTTAAATTTTTATGTATTTGATAATTCTGATTTTTCTATAATGTATGTATAGTTTTGTGTAAGTTTCTAAACACCAAAATAATTAGGTTTGTCTTTACTGAATGACAGATCTGTTCTTACAGACAAGAAATTATAGTTCATTTTTATTTTTATTATTTTTTATTATTTTTATACTTTAAGTTCTAGGGTACATGTGCACAATGTGCAGGTTTGTTACATATGTATACATGTGCCATGTTGGTGTACTGCACCCATTAACTCGTCATTTACATTAGGTATATCTCCTAATGCTATCCCTCGCCCATCACCCAACCCCAGGACAGGCCCCGGTGTGTGATGTTCCCCTTCCTGTGTCCAAGTGTTCTCATTGTTCAATTCCCACCTATGAGTGAGAACATGCGGTGTTTGGTTTTCTCTTCTTGCAATGGTTTGCTGAGAATGATGGTTTCCAGCCTCATCCATGTCCCTACAAAGGACTTGAACTCATCCTTTTTTTATGGCAGCATGGTATTCCATGGTGTATATGTGCCACATTTTCTTAATCCAGTTAATCACTGATGGACAGTTGGGTTGGTTCCAAGTCTTTGCTAGTGAATAGTACCACAATAAACCTACGTGTGCATGTGTCTTTATAGTAGGATGATTTATAATCCTTTGGATCTATACTCAGTAATAGGAAGACTGGGTCAAATGGTATTTCTAGTTCTAGATCCTTGAGGAATCACCACACTGTCTTCCACAGTGGTTGAACCAGTTTACACTCCCACCAACAGTGTAAAAGTGTTCCTATCTCTCCATATCCTCTCCAGCACCTGTTGTTTCCTGACTTTTTAATGATCGCCATTCTAACTGGTGTGAGATGGTATATCACTGTGGTTTTGATTTGCGTTTCTCTGATGGCGAGTGATGATGAGCATTTTTTCATGTGTCTCTTAGCTGCATAGAAGTCTTCTTTTGAGAAGTATCTGTTCATATCCGTCACCCACTTTTTGATGGGTTTTTTTTTTCTTCTTCTAAATTTGTTTGAGTTATTTGTAGATTCTGGATATTAGCCCTTTGTCTGATGAGTAGATTGCAAAAATTTTCTCCCATTCTGTAGGTTGCCTGTTCACTCTGATGGTAGTTTCTTTTGCTGTGCAAAAGTTCTTTGGTTTAATTAGATGCCATTTGTCAGTTTTGGCTTTTGTTGCCATTGCTTTTGGTGTTTTAGACATGAAGTCCTTGCCCATGCCTATGTCCTGAATGGTATTGCCTAGGTTTCCTTCTAAGGTTTTTATGGTTTTAGATCTAGCATTTAAGTGTTTAATTGATCTTGAATTAATTTTTGTTTAAGGTGTAAGGAAGGGATCCAGTTTCAGCTTTCTACATATGGCTAGCCAGTTTTCCCAGCACCATTTATTAAATAGGGAATCCTTTCCCCATTTCTTGTTTTTGTCAGCTTTGTCAAAGATCAGATGGTTGTAGATGTGCGATGTTATTTCTGAGGCCTCTGTTCTGTTCCATTGGTCTATATCTCTGTTTTGGTACCAGTACCATGCTGTTTGGTTGCTGGAACCTTGTAGTATAGTTTGAAGTCAGATAGCATGATGCCTCCAGCTTTGTTCTTTAGGATTGTCTTGGCAATGTGGGCTCTTTTTTTATTCCATATGAATTTTAAAGTAGTTTTTTTCCAATTCTGTGAAGAAAGTCATTGGTAGCTTGATGGGGATGGCATTGATTGGGCAGTATGGCCATTTTCACAATATTGATTCTTCCTATCCATGAGCATGGAATGTTCTTCAATTGTTTGTGTCCTCTTTTATTTCATTGAACAGTGGTTTGTAGTTCTCCTTGAAGAGGTCCTTTACATCCCTTGTAAGTTGGATTCCTAGGTGTTTTATTCTCTTTGAAGCAATTGTGAATGGGAGTTCACTCATGATTTGGCTCTCTGTTTGTCTGTTATTGGCATATTAGAATGCCTGTGATATTTGCACATTGATTTTGTGTCCTGAGACTTTGCTGAAGTTGCTTACCAGCTTAAGGAGATTTTGAGTTGAGATGTTGAGGTTTTCTAAATATATAATCATGTCATCTGCAAACAGTGACAATTTGACTTCCTGTTTTCATAACTGAATACCCTTTATTTCTTTTTTTTTTCTTTTTTTTTTAAATTATACTTTAAGTTCTAGGGTACATGTGGATAATGTGCAGGTTTGTTACATATGTATACTTGTGCCTTGTTGGTGTGCTGCACCCATCAACTCCTCAGCACCCATCAACTCGTCATTTACATCAGGTATAACTCCCAATGCAATCCCTCCCTCCTCCCCCCTCCCCGTGATAGGCCCCGGTGTGTGATGTTCCCCTTCCCGAGTCCAAGTGATCTCATTGTTCAGTTTCCACCTATGAGTGAGAACATGCGGTGTTTGGTTTTCTGTTCTTGCGATAATTTGCTGAGAATGATGGTTTCCAGCTGCATCCATGTCCCTACAAAGGACACAAACTCATCCTTTTTTATGGCTGCATAGTATTCCATGGTGTATATGTGCCACATTTTCTTAATCCAGTCTGTCACTGGTGGACATTTGGGTTGATTCCAAGTCTTTGCTATTGTGAATAGTGCTGCAATAAACATATGTGTGCATGTGTCTTTATAGCAGCATGATTTATAATCCTTTGGGTATATACCCAGTAATGGGATGGCTGGGTCATATGGTACTTCTAGTTCTAGGTCCTTGAGGAATCGCCATACTGTTTCCATAATGGTTGAACTAGTTTACAATCCCACCAACAGTGTAAAAGTGTTCGTATTTCTCCACATCCTCTCCAGCACCTGTTGTTTCCTGACTTTTTAATGATTGCCATTCTAACTGGTGTGAGATGGTATCTCATTGTGGTTTTGATTTGCATTTCTCTGATGGCCAGTGATGATGAGCATTTTTTCATGTGTCTGTTGGCTGTATGAATGTCTTCTTTTGAGAACTGTCTGTTCATATCCTTTCAAACTATACTACAAGGCTACAGTAACCAAAACAGCATGGTACTGGTACCAAAACAGAGATATAGACCATTGGAACAGAACAGAGTCCTCAGAAATAATACCACACATCTACAGCCATCTGATCTTTGACAAAGCTGACAAAAACAAGAAATGGGGAAAGGATTCTCTATTTAATAAATGGTGCTGGGAAAATTGGCTAGCCTTACGTAGAAAGCTGAAACTGGATCCTTTCCTTACTCCTTATACGAAAATTAATTCAAGATGGATTAGAGACTTAAATGTTAGACCTAATACCATAAAAACCCTAGAAGAAAACCTAGGGAATACCATTCAGGACATAGGCATGGGCAAGGACTTCATGTCTAAAACACCAAAAGCAACGGCAGCAAAAGCCAAAATTGACAAATGGGATCTAATTAAACTAAAGAGCTTCTGCACAGCAAAAGAAACTACCATCAGAGTGAACAGGCAACCTACAGAATGGGAGAAAATTTTTGCAATCTACTCATCTGACAAAGGGCTAATATCCAGAACCTACAAAGAACTCAAACAAATTTACAAGAAAAAAACAAACCACCCCATCGAAAAGTGGGCAAAGGATATGAACAGACAGTTCCCTTTATTTCTTTCTCTTGCCTGATTGCCCTGGCCAGAACTTCCAACACTATGTTGAATAGGAGTGGTGAGAGAAGGCATCCCTGTCTTGTGCCTGTTTTCAAAGGGAATGCTTCCAGTTTTTGCCCATTCATTATGATATTGGCTGTGGATCTGTCATAAAAGACTCTTATTATTTTGAGATATGTCCCATCAATACCTAATTTATTGAGAGTTTTAGCACGAAGGGCTGTGGAATTTTGTCAAAGACCTTTTCTACATCTATTGAGATAATCATGTGGTTTTTGTCTTTGGTTCCATTTATATGCTGGATTACATTTATTGATTTGCATATGTTCAACCAGCCTTGCATCCCAGGGATGGAGCCCACTTGATCATGGTGGATAAGCTTTTTGATGTGCTGCTGGATTTGGTTTGCCAGTATTTTATTGAGAATTTTTGCATTGATGTTCATCAGGGATATTGGTTTAAAATTCTCTTTTTTTGTTGTGTCTTTGCCAGGTTTTGGTATCAGGATGATGCTGGTCTCACAAAATGTGTTAGGGAGAATTCACTCTTTTTCTATTGATTGGAGTAATTTCAGAAGGAATGGTACCAGCTCCTCCTTGAACCTCTGGTAGAATTCAGCTGTGAATCCATCTGGTCCTGGACTTTTTTAGGTTGGTAGGCTATTAATTATTGCCTCAATTTCAGAGCCTGTTATTGGTCTATTCAGGGATTCAACTTCTTCCTGGTTTAGTCTTTGGAGGGTGTGTGTGTCCTGGAATTTATCCATTTATTCTAGATTTTTTAGTTTATTTGTGTAGAGGTGTTTATATTATTCTCTGATGGTAGTTTGTATTTCTGTGGGGTCGGTGGTGATATCCCCTTTATCATTTTTTATTGCATCTATTGGATTCTTCTCTCTTTTCTTCTTTATTAGTCTTGCTAATGGTCTATCAATTTTGTTGATCTCTTTAGAAAAACAGCTGCTGGATTCATTGATTTTTTGAAGGGTTTTTGTGTCTCTATCTTCTTCAGTTCTGCTCTGATTTTAGTTATTTCTTGCCTTCTGCTAGCTTTTGAATGTGTTTGCTCTTGCTTCTCTAGTTCTTTTAATGATGATGTTAGGGTGTCGATTTTAGATCTTTACTGCTTTCTCTTCTGGGCATTTAGTACTATACATTTCCCTCTACACACTGCTTTAAATGTGTCCCTGAGATTCTGGTATGTTGTGTCTTTGCTCTCATTGATTTCAAAGAACGTCTTTATTTCTGCCTTCATTTTGTTACGTTCCCAGTAGTCATTCAGGTTGTTCAGTTTCCATGGAGTTGAGCAGTTTTGATTGAGTTTCTTAATCCTGAGTTCTAGTTTGATTGCACTCTTGTCTGAGAGACAGTTTGTTATAATTTCTGTTCTTTTACATTTGCTAAGGAGTGCTTTACTGCCAACTATGTGGTCAGTTTTGGAATAAGTGCGATGTGGTGCTGAGAAGAATGTATATTCTGTTGATTTGGGGTGGAGAGTTCTGTAGATGTCTATTAGGTCCACTTGGTGCAGAGCTGAGTTCAATTCCTCGATATCCTTTTTAACTTTCTGTTGCATTAATCTGTCTAATATTGACAGTGGGGTGTTAAAGTCTCCCATTATTATTTTGTGGCAGTCTAAGTCTCTTCATAGGTCTCTAAGGACTTGCTTTATGAATCTGGGTGCTCCTGTATTGGGTGCATATATATTTAGGATAGTTAGCTCTTCTTGTTGAATTCATCCCTTTACCATTATGTAATGACCTTCTTTGTCTCTTTTGATCTTTGTTGGTTTAAAGTCTGTTTTATCAGAAACTGGGATTACAACCCCTGCCTTTTTTTTGCTTTCCATTTGCTTGGTAGATCTTCCTCCATCCCTTTATTTTGAGCCTATGTGTGTCTCTCTATGTGAGATGGGTCTCCTGAATACTGCACACTGATGGGTCTTGACTCTTTATCCAATTTGCCAGTCTGTGTCTTTTAATTGGGCATTTAGCCCACTTACATTTAAGGTTAATATTGTTATGTGTGAATTTGATCTTGTCATTATGATGTTAACTGATTATTTTGCTCGTTAGTTGATAAAGTTTCTTCCTAGCATCAATGGTCTTTACAATTTGGCATGTTTTTGCAGTGGCTGGTACCGCTTGTTCCTTTCCATGTTTAGTGCTTCCTTCAGGAGCTCTTGTAAGGCAGGCCTGGTGGTGACAGAATCTCTCAGCATTTGCTTGTCTGTAAAGGATTTTATTTCTCCTTCACTTATGAAGCTTAGTTTGGCTGGATATGAAATTCTGGGTTGAAAATTCTTTTCTTTAAGAATGTTGAATATTGGCTCCCACTCTCTTCTGACTTATAGAGTCTCTGCTGAGAGATCTACTGTTAGTCTGATGGGCTTCCCTTTGTGGCTAACCCGACCTTTCTCTCTGGCTGTCCTTAACATTTTTCCTTCATTTCAACTTTGGTGAATCTGACAATTACGTATCTTGGAGTTGCTCTTCTCGAGGAGTATCTTTGTGGTGTTCTCTGTATTTGAATGTTGGCCTGCCTTGCTAGGTTGGGGAAGTTCTCCTGGATAATATCCCGCAGAGTTTTTTCCAGCTTGGTTCCATTCTCTCCATCACTTTTACCTACACCAAACAGACGTAGATTTGGTCTTTTCACATAGTCCCATATTTCTTGGACATTTGTTCATTTCTTTTTACTCTTTTTTCTTTAAACTTCTCTTCTTGCTTCATTTCATTCATTTGATCTTCAATCACTGATACCCTTTCTTCCAGTTGATCGAATCGGCTACTAAAGCTTCTGCATTCATCACATACTTCTCGTGCCATGGTTTTCAGCTCCATCAGGTGAGTTAAGGAGTTCTCTCCAATGGTTATTCTAGTTAGCCATTCGTCTAATCTTTTTTCAAGGTTTTTAGCTTCTTTGCGATGGGTTCGAACTTCCTCCTTTAGCTCAGAGAAGTTTAATCTTCTGAAGCCTTCTTCTCTCAACTCGTCAAAGTCATTCTCCATCTAGCTTTGTTCCATTGCTGGCGAGGAGCTGCATTCCTTTGGAGGGAGAGAGGTGCTCTGATTTTTAGAATTTTCAGCCTTTCTCCTCTGTTTATTCCCCATCTTTGTGGTTTTATCTACCTTTGATCTTTGATGATAGTGATGTACAAATGGGGTTTTGGTGTGGATGTCCTTTCTGTTTGTTAGTTTTCCTTCTAACAGTCAGGACCCTCAGCTGCAGGTCTGTTGGAGTTTGCTGGAGGTCCACTCCAGACCCTGTTCGCCTGGGTATCAGCAGCAGCGGCTGCAGAACAGTGAATATTGCTAAACAGCAAATGTTGCTGCCTGATCGTTCCTCTGGAAGCTTCATCTCAGAGGGGTACCCGGCTGTGTGAGGTGTGAGTCTGCCCCTACTGGGGGGTGCCTCCCAGTTAGGCTACTTTGTGGTCAGGGACCCACTGAGGAGTCAGTCTGTCCATTCTCAGATCTCAAACTCTGTACTGGGAGAACCACTACTGTCTTCAAAGCTGTCAGACAGAGACAGTTAAGTCTGCAGAGGTTTCTGCTGCCTTTTGTTCAGCTATGCCCTGCCCCCAGAGGTGGAGTCTACAGAGGCAGGCAGGCCTCCTTGAGCTGCAGTGGGCTCCACTCAGTTCAAGCTTCCTGGCTGCTTTGTTTACCTACTCAAGCCTCAGCAATGGCAGGCGCCCCTCCCCAGCCTCGCTGCCACCTGGCAGTTCAATCTCTGCTGTGCTAGCAACGAGTGAGGCTCCATGGGCGTGGGACCCTCCAAGTTAGGCATGGGATACAATCTCCTGGTGTGCCGTTTGCTAAGACCATTGGAAAAGTGCAGTATTAGGGTGGGAGTGACCCAATTTTCCAGGTGCCATCTGTCACAGCTTCCCTTGGCTAGGAAAGGGAATTCCCTGACCCCTTGTGCTTCCCAGGTGAGGTGATGTCTTGCCCTGATCCAGCTCACGCTTGGTGGGCTGCACCCAGGTCCTACACCCACTGTCCAACAAGCCCCAGTGAGATGAACCCAGTACTTCAGTTGGAAATGCAGAAATTGCCCATCTTCTGCACTGCTCATGCTGGGAGCTCTCGACTGTTCCTATTCAGCCATCTTGGAACTGCCCCTCAATTCATTTTTATTTACATTATTTTAATTTGAACTTAATACAAATTTACAGAAGTTTAATAATGCCATTATAAAGCAGTGAGTTTGGACTTGTAGAAATTCATTTAGAATTGCAGCATTTCTTGGATTTATTCCATCCCTGAAAAGTTGTTAGTTCTTTATTCTTATTCTTCAGGAATCTAGGCTATGTATAATCTAGTTATATCCTATGTACATTTTTCTTTTAGTCATATATTTTTAATCCTTATTTTATTGGTCTTATTGTAAAGATTGTCTCATATGTTTATTCTTCCTTTTGCATTCTCATTGACACCAGCCTAATTTAGGTATTTATTGCCCCATACCTATGGTGTCATACAAATATTCTAGTAGGTGTCTATATTTTCTCTCTGCACCTTTTATGATTAATTTTCCATGTCATGTTGTAAAATTAATATTCTTATTACATTGATCATATTTTCCCATGGTTATAAATCTTCAATATAAAATATAATTCAATATCTTATATCAAATTTACATACCTAACTTCAAATTTTGTTACAGCTGGCCAGGCACAGTGGCTCATGCCTATAATCCCAGCACTTTGGGAGGCCAAGGAGGGAGGATCACTTGAGGCCATGAGTTTGAAGACTAGCCTGGGCAACATAGTGATATCCCATCTCATTAAACATAATAATAATAATAATTTTAAAAAGTTTTTAAAAGATCATTGTAGCTGTTCTACCTTTTGGTATTTTCATATAACTTTTATAAAGAATTTGTCATTTCACACACAAACATGCTTAGATTTTTATTATGATTTCACTGGATCTATAGATCACCTGGGCAGAATTAACATATTCAACAATATTGAAATTTTCATTCACTATCTCTCTATGTGTGTCTACTTTCTTTCGGTAATATTTTTGGGGTTTTTGGTAGAGATCTTGCACATCTTTCATTAAATTTATTCCTTTGTGGTTTTTTTCCTATTATTGTTATTTTTATGTCTTTTCCTAATTATTTGTGGTTAGAATATGAAAATACACCTAATTTTTGTATATCGAGCATGCATCAAGGAAATTTGCTAAATCTATTCCTTTTTTTTTTTTTTTTTTTTTTGAGATGGAGTCTTGCTCTGTCACCCAGGCTGGAGTACAGTGGCCGGAGCTCAGCTCACTGCAAGCTCCGCCTCCTGGGTTTATGCCATTCTCCTGCCTCAGCCTCCTGAGTACCTTGGACTACTTGCGTCTGCCACCTCACCTGGCTAGATTTTTGTATTTTTTAGTAGATATGGGGTTTCACCGTGTTAGCCAGGATGGTCTTGATCTCCTAACCTCATGATCCACATGTCTCAGCCTCCCAAAGTGCTGGGATTACAGGCTTGAGCCGCCGCACCCAGCCTGAATCTATTTCTTAATTCTTATAGTTTGTAAAATCCTTTTGGATTATCTACATATCCAAGTATGTCCCTTGTGAAAATGAAACTTCCGTTTTCTCCTTCTACAGGAAAAAATTGGCTAGGGCCTTCAATACAATATTGAATAGATGTGATATAAGTAGCCTTTTTTTCTTGTTCCCAGTCTCATTGATAAGATTTTCAGTAATTCATAATTAATTAATATAATTGTTGTCCATTTTTGGTAGATATGCTGCTTTTAGCCCTTTGCCTATGATGTTTCTTCTTTTGTTAATGTTATACCAGGTTTAGTAATACCACCACAATGCACAATGACCACACTTTTTTATATACTTTTTTTATCTTTTATTTTTTATTTTTAATTTTTTAATTTTTTTAAATTATTATACATTAAGTTCTAGGGTACATGTGCACAATGTGCAGGTTTGTTACATATGCATAGATGTGCCATGTTGGTGTGCTGTACCCATTAACTCGTCATTTACATTAGGTATATCTCTTAATGCAATCCCTCCCCCCTGTCCCCACCCCACAATAGGCCCCGGTGTGTGATGTTCCCCTTCCTGTGTCCAAGTGATCTCATTGTTCAGTTCCCACCTGTAAGTGAGAACATGCTGTGTTTGGTTTCCTGTTCTTGCGATAGTTTGCTGAGAATGATGGTTTCCAGCTGCATCCATGTCCCTACAAAGGACACAAATTCATCCTTCTTTATGGCTGTATAGTATTCCGTGTTGTATATGTGCCACATTTTCTTAATCCAGTCTGTCACTGATGGACATTTGGATTGATTCCAAGTCTTTGCTATTGTGAGTAGTGATGCAATAAACATACGTGTGCATGTGTCTTTATAGCAGCATGATTTATAATCCTTTGGGTATATCCCCAGTAATAGGATGGCTGGGTCAAATGATATTTCTAATTCTAGATCCTTGAGGAATCGCCACACTGTTTTCCACAATGGTTGAACTAGTTTACAGTCGCACCACCAGTGTAAAAGTGTTCCTATTTCTCTACATCCTCTCTAGCACTTGTTGTTTCCTGATTTTTTAATGATTGCCATTCTAACTGGTGTAAGATGGTATCTCATTGTGGTTTTGATTTGCGTTTCTCTGATGGTGAGTGATGATGAGCATTTTTTCATGTGTCTGTTTGCTGTACAAATGTCTTCTTTTGAGAAGTGTCTGTTCATATCCTTTGCCCACTTTTTGATGGGGTTGTTAGCTTTTTTCTTGTAAATTTGTTTGAGTTCTTTATAGGTTCTGGATATTAGCCCTTTGTCTGATGAGTAGATTGCAAAAATTTTCTCCCATTCTGTAGGCTGCCTGTTCATTCTGATGGTAGTTTCTTTTGCTGTGCAGAAGCTCTTTAGTTTAATTAGAACCCATTTGTCAATTTTGGCATTTGTTGCTGTTGCTTTTGGTGTTTTAGACATGAAGTCCTTGCCCATGCCTATGTCCTGAATGGTATTACCTAGGTTTTCTACTAGAGTTTTTATGGTTTTAGGTCTAACATTTAAGTCTCTAATCCATCTTGAATTAATTTTCATATTAGGAGCAAGGAAAGTATCCAGTTTCAGCTTTCTACTTATGGCTAGCCAATTTTCCCAGCACCATTTATTAAATAGGGAATCCTTTCCCCATTTCTTGTTTTTGTCAGCTTTGTCAAAGATCAGATGGCTGTAGATGTGTGGTATTATTTCTGAGGGCTCTGTTCTGTTCCATTGGTCTATATCTCTGTTTTGGTACCAGTACCATGCTGTTTTGGTTACTGTAGCCTTGTAGTATAGTTTGAAGTCAGGTAGCGTGATGCCTCCAGCTTTGTTCTTTTGACTTAGGATTGTCTTGGAGATGCGGGCTCTTTTTTGGTTCCATATGAACTTTAAAGCAGTTTTTTCCAATTCTGTGAAGAAACTCGTTGGTAGCTTGATGAGGATGGCATTGAATCTATAAATTACCTTGGGCAGTATGGCCATTTTCACGATATTGATTCTTCCTATCCATGAGCATGGTATGTTCTTCCATTTGTTTGTGTCCTCTTTGATTTCACTGAGCAGTGGTTTGTAGTTCTCCTTGAAGAGGTCCTTTACATCCCTTGTAAGTTGGATTCCTAGGTATTTTATTCTCTTTGAAGCTATTGTGAATGGGAGTTCATTCCTGATTTGGCTCTCTGTTTGTCTGTTACTGGTGTATAAGAATGCTTGTGATTTTTGCACCTTGATTTTGTATCCTGAGACTTTGCTGATTGCTTATCCGCTTAAGGAGATTTGGGGCTAAGGTGATGGGGTTTTCTAAATATACAATCATGTCATCTGCAAGCAGGGACAATTTGACTTCTTCTTTTCCTAACTCAACACCCTTTATTTCTTTCTCTTGCCTGAGTGCCCTAGTCAGAACTTCCAACATTATGTTGAATAGGAGTGGTGAGTGAGGGTATCCCTGTCTTGTGCCAGTTTTCAAAGGGAATGCTTCCAGTTTTTTCCCATTCAATATGATATTGGCTGTGAGTGTGTCATAAATAGCTCTTATTATTTTGAGATACGTTCCATCAATACCGAATTTATTGAGAGTTTTTAGCATGAAGGGCTGTTGAATTTTGTCAAAGGCCTTTTCTGCATCTATTCAGATAATCATGTGGCTTTTGTATTTGGTTCTGTTTATATGCTAGATTACATTTATTGATTTGTGTATGTTCAACCAGCCTTGCATCCCAGGGATGAAGCCCACTTGATCATGGTGGATAAGCTTTTTGATGTGCTGCCGGATTCGGTTTGCCGGTATTTTATTGAGGATTTTTGCATCGATGTTCATCAGGGATATTGGTCGAAAATTCTCTTTTTGTGTGTGTGTGTCTCTGTCAGGCTTTGGTATCAGGATTATGTTGGCTTCGTGAAATGAGTTAGGGAGGATTCCCTCTTTTTCTATTGATTGGAATAGTTTCAGAAGGAATGGCACCAACTCCTCCTCGTACCTCTGGTAGAATTCAGCTGTGAATCCATCTGATCCTGGACTTTTTTTGGTTGGTAGGCTATTAACTATTGCCTCAATTTCAGAGCCTGCTGTTGGTCTATTCAGGAATTCAACTTCTTCCTGGTTTAGTCTTGGGAGAGTGTAAGTGTCCAGGAAATTATCTATTTCTTCTAGATTTTCTAGTTTATTTGCATAGAGGTGTTTATAGTATTCTCTGATGGTAGTTTGTATTTCTGTGGGGTCAGTGGTGGTATCCCCTTTATCATTTTTTTTATCACATCTATTTGATTCTTCTCTCTTTTCTTCTTTATCCTTGTTAACTTTCTGTCTCATTGATCTGTCTAATGTTGACAGTGGGGTGTTAAAGTCTCCCATTATTATTGTATGGGAGTCTAAGTCTCTTTGTAAGTCCCTAAGGACTTGCTTTATGAATCTGCATGCTCCTGTATTGGGTGCATATATATTTAGGATAGTTACCTCTTCCTGATGAATTGATCCCTTTACCATTATGTAATGGCTTTCTTTGTCTCTTTTGATCTTTGATGGTTTAAAGTCTGTTTTATCAGAGACTAGGATTGCAACCCCTGCTTTTTTTGTTTTCCATTTGCTTGGTAGATCTTCCTCCATCCCTTTATTTTGAGCCTATGTGTGTCTCTGCATGTGAGATGGGTCTCCTGAATACAGCAAACTGATGTGTCTTGACTCTTTATCCAATTTGCCAGTCTGTGTCTTTTAATTGGTCCATTTAGTCCATTTACATTTAAGGTTAATATTGTTATGTGTGAACTTGATCCTGTCATTATGATATTAGCTGGTTATTTTGCTCGCTAGTTGATGCAGTTTCTTCCTAGCATCGATGTACTTTACATTTTGACATGTTTTTGCAATGACTGGTACGTGTTCCTTTCCATGTTTAGTGCTTCCTTCAGGAGCTCTTGTAGGGTAGGCCTGGTGGTGACAAAATCTCTAAGCATTTGCTTGTCTGTAAAGGATTTTATTTCTCCTTCACTTATAAAGCTTAGTTTGGCTGGATATGAAATTCTGGGTTGAGAATTCTTTTCTTTAAGAATGTTGAATATTGGCTCCCACTCTCTTCTGGCTTGTAGAGTCTCTGCTGAGAGATCTGCTGGTAGTCTGATGGGTTGTGTGTAACCCGACCTTTCTGTCTAGCTGCCCTTAAGATTTTTTCCTTCATTTCAACTTTGGTGAGTCTGACAATTATGTGTCTTGGAGTTACTCTTCTTGAGGAGTATCTTTGTGGTGGTCTCTGTATTTCCTGAATTTGAATGTTGGCTTGCCTTACTAGGTTGAGGAAGTTCTCCTGGATGATATCCTGCAGAGTGTTTTCCAACTTGGTTTCATTTTCCCTGTCACTTTCAGGCACACCAATCAGACATAGATTTGGTCTTTTCACATAATCCCATATTTCTTGGAGACTTTGTTCATTTATTTTTACTCTTTTTTCTCTAAACTTCTCTTCTTGCTTCATTTCATTCATTTGATCTTCAATCGCTGATACTCTTTCTTCCAGTTGATCGAGTCAGTTACTGAAGCTTGTTCACTTGTCACATAGTTCTCGTGTTATGGTTTTCATCTCTATCAGTTCTTTTAAGGTCTTCTCTGCATTGATTATTTTAGTTATCCATTCATCCATTCTTTTTTCAAGGTTTTTAGTTTCTTTGCGCTGGTTACGTAGTTCCTCCTTTAGCTCTGAGAAGTTTGATCGACTGAAGCCTTCTTCTCTCATCTCGTCAAAGTCATTCTCCGTCCAGCTTTGTTCCGTTGCTGGCGATGAGCTGTGTTCCTTTGGAGTGGGAGATGTGCTCTGATTTTTGAATTTCCAGCTTTTCTGCACTGCTTTTTCCCTATCTTTGTGTTTTTATCTGCCTTTGGTCTTTGACGATGGTGACGTACTGATGAGGTTTTTGTGTGGGTGTCCTTTCTGTTTGTTAGTTTTCAATCTAACAGTCATGACCCTCAGCTGTAGGTCTGTTGGAGTTTGCTTGAGGTCCACTCCAGACCTGTTTGCCTGGGTATCAGCAGCGGAGGCTGCCGAAGATAGAATATTGCTGAACAGCAAGTATTGCTGTCTGATTCTTGCTCTGGAAGCTTCATCTCAGGGGTGTACCCTGCCATGTGAGATGTGAGTTGTCGGTCTGCACCTAGTGGGGGATGTCTCCCAGTTAGGCTACTCAGGGGTCAGGGACCGACTTGAGCAGGCAGTCTGTCCGTTCTCAGATCTCAGGCTCCGTGCTGGGAGATCCACTGCTCTCTTCAAACCTGTCAGACAGGGGCATATACCTCTGCCGAGTTTTCTGCTGCTTTTTGTTTAGCTATGCCCTGTCCCCAGAGGAGAAGTCTACAGAGGCAGGCCGGCCTCCTTGAGCTGTGGTGGGCTCCACCCAATTCGAGCTTCCCCGCAGCTTTGTTTACCTACTTAAGCCTCAGCAATGGCAGGCGCCCCTCCCCCAGCCTCGCTGCCACCTTGCAGTTAGATATCAGACTACTGTGCTAGCAATGAGGGAGGCTACATGGGCATGGGACCCTCTGGGCCAGGTGTGGAATATAATCTCCTGGTGTGCCATTTGCTAAGACCCTTGGTAAAGTGCAATATTAGGGTGGGAGTTACCCGATTTTCCAGGTGTTGTGTGTCTCAATTTTCTTTGACTAGGAAAAGGAATTCCCTTCCCCCTTTCGTTTCCCAGGTGAGGTGATGCCTCACCCTGCTTCAGCTCTCGCTGGTTGGGCTGCACCTGCAGACCAGCACCAACTGTCCAACATGCCCCAGTGAGATGAACCCAGTACCTCAGTTGAAAATGCAGAAATCACCCATCTTCTGTGTCGCTCACACTGGGAGCTGGAGGCTGGAGTTCCTATTCAGCCATCTTGGGCACGGCCTCCTCCATATGTATTATCTTTAATCCTTACAACATCTATGTAATACTAGTATTGTTCTTATTTCATATGAATGGAGAAATTATGGCTAAGAAAAGATTTTATAGCTTTCCTAAGGTCACTGTGCTAGTAATGACTTAGTCTGAACCCAAGTCGTTGGACTTCAAGGTCCTCTGATTATTTGGTCCAAATTATTTGGCCTCCTATTATGTATACTAAAAAAAAAAAAGTGGGTTGAAAAACTCAGTTATCACTGTAAGTTTATAATTCAAAATAGACATTAACCTTAAAGGAAATGAAGTTTTATAATCATTGAACAAGTATATGACATTAATAGTCATGGACTCATTAACATTGTCCAAATAGAAATATATTGCATATTTTAAAATGAAAGTAGTGTCACAACATTAAACATTGTCATGCCGGAGCAAATTCTAATAAAAAATACCTCTTTGCCCAGTTTTATCTTAACCACATCTTGGGAAAAAAGGGGAAAATTGCAACAAAATTAGAGATATGTAGGCTTTTCATGGCTCTATCATAGCATGGTGACCCCAGAATGCTTGCTTTTTTTTTGTTTTTACCTTTGTCTATATACATACCAGGTGTTTTTATCTTATCTTAATTTCTGGCTTAGGGAAAGATAAAGACAAATGAAATTTGTTTCTGTATTCCAACCAGTCAATTAATCAGTAAATAGATAAATTCATAAGTACGTAAACTAAAAACATTTTAATCCAAGCAACTTTTAGTTTAATTTAATGTTGTGTTTATTTATTTCAGAGAATATATCCAGACCATACAGGTGGTATCTTCTGTATCAAGGAGATTATGTTGCTTAGTGGAAATAGCATAGCTTTGAAGTTAATTTTAGAGAAAAATTTGACCTTACCCTGTCACTTTCTACAGTTATAACTTTAGCAGGTTTCTTACACTTAATTGTGTGCCAGTGGTCAGAACATAGATGCTCAATAATATATGGTAGTGATTATTATAAAAACAGTGGTGAATATCCATGGCCTGAAGAGACTCAGCTTTGTCCCTTTGACCATTCCTAACTTCCAAATATTTGTTGTAGCTTAGCCATAACAAAAGTAGAAATTCTTCACTGGAAATCAAAAAGTAAATTCTGTCATTTCAAAGCAAGAAGCAACTAATCAGAAGCTTTGAATTAGAAACTTCTAACCTATCTCTTTGTGATAGCTCCATTAAAGTAGTAGCCATATGCAGACTTTGATTCAGCATTTAATCTGTTCCTAAAATTTAATTCAGATGTAGAACCAATGATATGACTGAGACTTATTTGTAGCCAATACAACATCCTTATGATGAACCGGGCTGCATTATCCATTGACTTTGAATTGAATTAGGAGTCAGCAGAAAAGCATATGAATATACAGATGACTGAAGAAAGATGATACAATCAAGACACATGAAACCCCTAGACAAAACCATATTGTAATGCCTGCAATTCTATTTTTATTTGAGGATAAGCATAAAACCTCATTCTCACATAAGCTATAGTAAGCCACCAGACTATTGATTACTCTGCTGCAATACTATAATTGAACATAAATTTGGAAAGAATGAGTCTAGGAGTACAGATTAATACTTTCGCAAAGGTTTATAATCTGCTGCTGTTGGGAGGCTAGGCCATCATCTGATCTTTAGGCCAGAATTTATAGATGACTATTATTGTGTATTTTGCCATCAGTGGATCCTTTCACTCATTTTCATAATTTTTAGTCTCTCATGCTATACCACTAGGTAATTCAGAAGTTGAAAGATGTAATTAGGTAAGTGATTAACCCAATCTGTGGGGATGCTTTCCTATGTATTTTGTTTCTTTTTTTAGTCATATTTATTAAAGTACAATTTATGTAAAATAACATTCACATTTTAGTGTATAATTCTACAGATTTTCTTTCTTTTGTTTTTGATTTTGTTTCTATTTTCAAAAAGTATGCTACAGCATGTTAAAGTAACACAAATTTCCTGACAATTTGCCCAGAATCTAACAAGACTGTGGGCATAAGAAATCAAATTGTTATAATTTTAACACTTGCTGTGGAAGCAAGCAAGCCCATTATTTCAGAGAAAATAAATAAGCCCCGTATAATTCATATTTGTTAGGACATACTATTGTGCAGAGGAAATAACAGTATTATATACAATTGGAGGCTTTATCAAGTGTACTGTTTAATGCTAGGCACTAGATTTTCTTTTTCTTTTTTTTTTTTTTTAAGACGGAGTCTCCCTCTGTTGCCCAGGCTGGAGTGCAGTGGCCCAAGCTCTGCTCACTGCAAGCTCTGCCTCCTGGGTTCATGCCATTCTCCTGCCTCAGCCTTCTGAGTAGCTGGAACTACAGGCACCTGCCACCACGCCCGGCTAATTGTTGTTGTTGTTGTTGTTTTTGGTATTTTTAGTAGAGACGGGGTTTCACCATGTTAGCCAGGATGGTCTCGATCTCTTGACCTCGTGATCTACTCGCCTCGGCCTCCCAAAGTGCTGGGATTACAGGCGTGAGCCACTGCGCCCAGCCGCTAGGCACTAGATTTTCAGTAGAACATGTTGCCCAGATAAATTATTTCTGACATAGAATACTATAGAATGACAATCTTTTCTTGCCAACTAAGTTTAATAATGAAAATAATAGCTAACCTTGAATTCTTGCCATATACCATACACCATGCTAAGGGCTTTACATACATTCCTTTCATTAATCCTGACAAGATTCTTGTGAAGTACAGACTATTATTATCCTTATTTTACAGAGGAAGGGAAGCATCAATCTTTCTGAAATTAAATAACTATTAGGCCAGGGCAGATGGTTGAGTCATGATTTGAATCCATGTCATTTGTGTTCTTAAAGACTAGGCTTCACGGCTGGGCGCAGTGACTCTCGCTTGTAATCTCAGCACTTTGGGAGGCTGAGGCAGGTAGATCCCCTGAGGTCAGGAGTTCAAGATCAGCCTGAACAACATAGTGAAACCCGTCTCTACTAAAAATATAAAAAATTAGCCGGGCATGGTGGCATGCGCCTGTAATCCCAGCTACTCAGGAGGCTGAGGCAGGAGAATCGCTTGAACCCAGGAGGCAGAGGTTGCAGTGAGCCGAGATCACGCCACTGCACTCCAGCATGTGTGACAGAGCAAGACTTCGTCTAAAAAAAAAAAAAAAAGAAAGAAATCTAGACTTCACTTCATAAATGCCAGGAAACCTACCATGGAGAAAAACAAGAGTGTCTGTGTGGAGCTGCACAAAAGGAAAACAATACATCTAACCTCTCCTATTCCTTGTAACTACCACCTTCTATTCCTAATTAGAAAATGGAAGATAAAAAATATGATGAAAAATTTTAATTACTCAAAAAAAGAACTAATCATAATCAGCTTAAAAAGCCCAGAAATTTTATATATATATAAAACATATATATACAACATATATAAAACATATATATAATGTACATTTGTATTTGTATGCACATATATGTCTAATTCAACAACTAAGAACAATATGGCTTCTCTTATGTGGAAAATCTGAGCTGCACTTCAGGAAGTACTTCTTGTGTACCCTTCTTATCCTGGGTAAAAGTCCTGTGGATTGGTTAATACTCACGAAGACTTAAAAGATTGCTTTTTGAAATGCCATCTGTCAACCTCTTGATGTCAGTATAACCTGCAATGCTTCTTAAAATACAAATTCCTGCTGACCTAAGAGTACCTGGAGGTGTCCACTAAGTCTCTCCTGGTGCTTTAAGATCTGGCATGTGGGAGCAAGAACAAGTTAATTACTCTTTATTGGCCCAGAGGTTAGAACTGAGACAATAAATGGTAAAGAAAAGTAGTTTGAGCTTGAATAGCAGGAAATTTTGTGGCAATTATAGCAATCCCAAATTAGAATGTTTTTAATACTTTTGGAGGTTCTATCATGGAAATACTCAAACAGATAGAATGTGAAGAATGTAGTAGGGGCCGGGCGGGTGGCTTACGCCTATAATCCCAGTGCTTTGGGAGGCTGATGCAGGGGGATTGCTTGAGGTCAGGAGTTCAAGACCAGCCTGACCAACATGATGAAACCTCATCTCTACTAAAAACACAAAAATTCGCCGGGCATGGTGGCAGGCGCCTATAATCCACCTACTTGGGAAACTGAGGCAGGTGAATCGCTTGAACCCAGGAGGAGGAGGTTGCAGTGAGCCAAGATCGTACCACTGCACTCCAGCCTGGGTGGCACAGCAAGAGTCTGTCTCAAAAAAAAAAGAAAATGTTGTAGGATAAATACTTGTGTTGAGTAGGATATTGCACTTGATGATCTCAAAAATCCCTTTGACCCACGATTCTTCAGCTTTCTTCCCTGTGTAATGTGCTAATTCAGTGAGTAGTAAGGTTTCGATTTCCTTATTCCCCTTTAACTAATAATACGAAATGATAGTGATGCATATGCATTAACTTAGATAACAGTAAAAATGAAGAAATTTGGAGAGTTATATTCCCATAAGCTTATTGCATAGATTAATAGGTATTCATTTTCTTTCTATGCATTTCCAAGACTACTTGCCTCTTACTCTCTCTTACCTTCTGCATCTAATAACCCAAATTTCTCAAATATTATTGTGTAACATATTCTCTAATACTTGAATGCACGTATTTTCTCAGCCCACTAGGCCCTTTTTAGAATAACTCTTCACCCCTACTCTCTGACTATACTGTTCAACATTCATTCAGCAAACACTGTATAACTACTCTTTGCCAATACTTTACTAGATATTGGGAATATAGTCCCTATCTTTGGAGAACTCAGAGTTTCAGGATGTTAGTGGATAACAGAGTAAAAATATCAAGTATAATAAAATGTGTTAAGTGTAACAAAAGAGATGTGCACGAGTTCTGTGGAAGTTAAAAGAACCAAATATAGCCTTAAATTTGAAGCTACCTGCAGAAAGGAAGTGATTTTTGAGCTGCCTTGAGGATGTCTATGAGTTTTACTAGTTGAGCAGCTGAGAAGTAGGATCATTCTGTGAACAAACAACAGAGGCCTATTATTAACACTGTTAATAAGGAAGCTCCCTAATTAACCCCCAATCTGGTCATTCCTTTTCTTTCTTTCAGTTAATACAATTGAAGATGTTATCTGTGAGGGGGCCTCAGTTTTCAGGTGGGAAGTAGTCTACAATAAGTCAGAAAGGTAGACAGTAAGCTGGAAGCGGGGAAGGGAATCTCAAAAAGTGGAGCAGATTTGAGAGCCACAGTAGTCAGATACTATTAGGTTGGTGCAAAATTACTTGCGCTTTTGCCATTACTTTTAATTATATTATATTATTATAAATCAAGTTATCTAAAAAATCTTTATAAACTAAGAAAACTCCTATAATTTATTTGAAAACTTCCCCCTTATTATTTATTTGCTAATGAAATTTTTACATTAGGCACTTTATAAAACATTTATTTTTATTTGCCATTAAAAGCAATGGCAAAAACCACAATTAATTTTGCACCAATCAATAGAAAGCAGGTGAATTTTCCATCAGAAAGAATAGTGGGGAGTAGGAAGACACCTGTCATTGTAGTCATTGTTCAGCTATAAATCTGAGCTTGCTGATACTAGGCAGAGACTATTCTCTTTTTGCAAAAGTCTTTGTAATTTATTTGGAGATAATTAATACTATTATATATAGATATATTGAAGACCTTATTTTAAAACAAGGCAGAAACAATGAAGAAGATAAATTAAGAAACAAATCCTTATATTATAATGAATCAGTTCCTGTTAAAAAATTAAATGAAAGATTATTTTAAATAATAAATGCCCCACCCCCTCAGTCTATCTAAATTATGAATCAATTGACAAAATAGACTTTATTAACCTTTTTGTGAAGCATAATTATTGCATATATTTGTTGAATTTGTCATATTTCAATAAATAGCATATTTTGTTTGTGCTCATTATAAACCCAAATTATTAAAATCTGATTTGGCTTCCTCTTAATCGTAATAGAATTATTTTTAATATCTTTTTATAGAGACAATGCCTGCTACTGTTATTTTATTAGAGTGATAATATTTATGTTTTCTTTTTGTTACAAATTATAGTCAGCAAACTACAGCCTGTGGGCCAAATCCAGCTTGCCACCTGTTTTGGTATGACTTGTGAATTAAGAATGGGTTTTAAATTTTTAAATGATTAAAAAAAAGACAAGTAGTATTTCATGTGACATATGAAAGTATATTTATGTTTATATTTATATTTATGTTTTATAAACCTATTATAAAATATGCTATAAATAATATTTAAGCTGAAACATCAGAGATCATGTCAAAAATGTTACTTGGCAGATAAGAACATTAAGCTGCAGATTGATGAAAGGATTTTTCCAAGGTTTTATAACTAGGTAGTAATAATTCACAAATCTGTGAAACATGTTTTCTGATTTTAAATTGACTATTCTTTCTGCTGTTATCATCTTACATCTTTATTTTCAAATAATTTCGGGTTATAAAGAAAACAACTCATTAAGAAGTATAAATTAATTGGTAGTAAATTTGAATCTTATAGTATTTGTTGACAGATAGATTTCCAATGTGATTTTTCCTAACGGATTTCTTTATTTGATAACATGCTTTCGAGTTAAATATTTTATAAAGTGCCTATGTAAAAATTTCATTAGCAAATAAATAATAAGAGGGAAGTTTCCAAATAAATTCTAGAGGTTTTCTTAATTTATACAGACATTTTTTAGAAAACATGATTTATAATAATTTTATTTTCAAATATTTTATGTCTTCAAGATTTTCTTATCTATTTCATGCAACATGATAGTATTCAATATTGATGTCATCATTTCATCTACCATAGGCATAGTAAAATTTACTTGACTATATCATATGTAATAGAACTTTCTTCTTCCTATTTAGAAAAAAATATGTTGACAGAGCTGATCAGTTTTTACACTTTTCATTGTTAATTTTATATGACCTTATACATATCTCTTTACCTATTAGATTTGTGTGAAATTAAGTTTTTGTTCTTTCCAAATTAAGTAAGAAACTACTTGTCACACCACATATGACAAAAATCTACGTAAAGATACACTTATTTAATGTAAGACAATTGCTTTTCACATATTTCTGTTTGCATATTAAATATTTACTACTGAATAGCAAAACACTAATATTAGAACAATATTTCTGCTTCCATACGTGCTCACTAAATGTAATGTTCATCAGAATTTTAATAATTATACTATAAAGCACACTGTTCCCCCACATTCCTCTTTAATTTTATATTATTAACAACTGCCTGTTTCCTTTTTCTGTTGTTTCAGTTAAAGGATCAATAAAATTAAGTCTCTCAACAGATCTTAAGACTGATCTTTGTACGGTAGGCAAAAGCCAACAATTGTAAGTTTTCTTATATTCATTTGGCTGAAGATTTTTACCAACCAATCCATGAATGACACATGTCTCCTAGATGGCAGAGTTTGATGCTTTCCAAAAAGGCTTTCTTAAAAAGCACTATACAGTTCTGTTGGCAGCATTCAACATTTTGTTTGTTAACAATCATTACAAAATTGTGTTTTATAAATCATTACACACCAAGGTATGTAATGTTTTGTTTGCTTTCTTATTATCATGCAAATGTTTTAAAACATTGAATAGTCACAAATACAGACACTTTATGACCCCTTGTAATCATATAAATGACCATGGTATTCTGGAGTTATTTCTCCTCTTTTGTATATTAGTATTATTTAGAATTAATTCTGTTTAACGAAAAAGAATCTGACATATAAAGAGCTCTAGCCATTTTTCTATTTTAGGGAAGTTATAGAAAGTTTATTTCAGTTTTAGTTCTTGCAGTGGTCACAGACTTATTTGTAAATCTGACTCTGAAATAAAGTAAGGCTTTATTAAATAGGCCTTCATACATTTTTCATTTAGAAATTTTGTCTGCTTCTTCCAGCATGGGTTTTTGTTTGTTTGTTTGTTTTTAGGGAGTTTTTGTTGAAATTTTATTGGATTACTTTTATTTTCATTTTCTCTACTCTGAACTAAAGCATAGCATTAAATCCTACCAAAGTCATAGTTAAAATAACAAAAATACTCTAATTAGTCTTTGCATTATTATTCGGAGTTTACAAAACTAGTTCACATTATTTTATTTGATTTTTAAAGCAACCTTTTAAGGTTGTTGTCACTTATTTTTTCCAAGAGTAGAAACAGGTTATATTGTTAATAAATTGTAGAGTCAAGATTTGAACCTAAGCCACTGAACACGGTATCCAAATTTATGGAGTATATTCACACATATTATCTCATTGTATTTAAATAATTGTCATAACACGTGATTTATGACACTTAAAGTGTAATTACTTGTAATCCTATATGAATTTGATTAAATAAGATAATGAAATGCAGAGCACTAACATATTAGCGATTGTCATTAATCCAATGTGACTATTAAAGAAATTGTTATGAAGTTAGGATTTTACAAGTATAATTGATGTCAAAGGAAGAACCAACATTATAGTCTCATTTATTAAGCTTACTGTGTTTCAGAAACTATGCCATATGATTTATACATATTGTCTGAGATAAGGTAGGTGATAGTTTACTTTACAAATGAGTAAATTACAGCTGTGAAAAATTCAAACTTGTCTAAGTTCACGTAACTACTAGCAATACTAAAATTTAATTTAATTCAAATCGATATGATTGACAAGCTTGTAATCCTACAACTACCATCATTTTATGCAGCATGTACTGTGACAAATGTCAAATGAAAACTGTTTAAAGATTAATACATTTATTTATATAAATATGCATTCATGACATTTATTCATATAACAAATCATAATTTCCTTCCTAAAATATTTAAAAATAAGAAAGAGTATTGCCAACCTACTCCTATATTTATTAGAAGTAGCAAAGAGAGCTTATAGTTATCATTCTAATCTGGAGGTCAGTTAGGTATATTGTTATTAATAAACATTTTCAATATATCTCTAAATGTCAATTTCTCAAAGTCTCCAACTCTCTCCCTCCCAATTGCTTCATTCTCACTATTCTCATGCATATTTAAAAATATGAGTTATGAAAATTCAAATATATAGAACAGATAGTCAAGTGCTTATCACCTAAATGAAGGATCTTTTGCACTTAAAAAGAGTCACAATAAGATTTTATTAAATTACTATTTCTAAAAATTTGTCAATGTTATTTTTAAAACTTATTCCCACAAACTTACAGAAAAATGTCATAAGGCTTCTGAAAGAAGATAAATATCTGTATATGTGAATTCTTCCTGTATAAAACCTTGGGGTAAAATATACCCCTGGGTTGTTTGTAATATGCTTTAGGAAGATTATTTTCTAGTAGCCTACAATCTATTAGTGAAGGAGGTAGAAATATAGGAAGGTGTTTCAGTAAGCCAATGAGGGCCTGAATTAGGCTAACAACAATGAAAACAAAAGGAGGAAAAAAGGATTTACTGTGGGAGACTTTGCAACTGATGAGATTGGGAGCAGTGGGGGAATAGGGCTGGTAAGGCATAGGAAGTAGGAAGAGTCAAGGGCTACAGAGTGCTGAGAATAGTTCCAATGGAGAATACCTAGTTTGAAAGGGAAGGAAAATGAGTTTGAGTTGTTAGGTTGATATTCATGTTAAACATTCAGTGAGCATTTAGAAATGTAGGGCTGGACTGCCAGGGTGTCTCAAGCCCAAAGTAATAGATAAGATTTGTCTGTATAAAAGGATTAGTGACTATGTATATGAGCAATTCACTGACAACAAAGAAAAAATGACATGTTGGACAGCTTTGAATATTAATGTAATTTCATTACAACAATCATTAACCAGAGTAACAGTATAACACTAAGAATACAATAATAGTAATAATAGTAAAAATCTCATACATTACATACTTAAGCATTCAGAACCTTTAAGTAGTAGCATTTTCTGAAGTAATTTCCAAATTCATGGGAAATTTCTTTCTAACTAACATTGTTTACATTTAGTGAAAAACTATCTTGTTTTCTTATTTTAAACAAAGATACAGTTAACCCTTGAATAATGTGGGATATTAGGGGCACTGACCCACACAGTTAAAAATCTAAATATAACTTTCTTTCCTGAGACAAGGTCTTGCTCGGTCACCCAGCCTGGAGTGCAGTGGTGCAATCATAGCACACTGCAGCCTCCAACTCCTGAGCTCAAGGAATCCTCCTGCCTCACCTTCCTAAGTAGCTTCCTAACACCTTCCTAACTACAGGTGTGCGCCACCAGACCTATCTAAATTTTTATAATTTTTTATAGACATAGGTCTCACTATATTGCCCAGACTGGTCTTAGCAATAGACCAATAGAATTCCTGGTTGGCGTTAAGCAATCCTCCCACCTCAACCTCCCAAGACTCTGGGATTACAATCTTGAGCCACGACACCCAGCCCACATATAACTTTTGACTTCCAACAAATTTAACTACTAATAGCCTACTGTTGACCAGAAGCCTTACTGATAACATAGACAGTCAATTAACACATATTTTGTATGTTATACATATTATATGCTATATTTTTACAATAGAATGAGAAAATAAAGATAGGAAAAAGAAAATGTTATTTACAAAACCATAAGGAAGAGAAAATGTACTTACTATTAATTAAATGAAGGTGGATCATCATCCTCATCTTCAGATTGAGTATGCTGAAGAGGAGGAGAAAAAGGAAATTTTGGTCTTGTTATCTCAGGGATGGCAGAGGTAGAAAAGGTAGAGGAGGTGGAAGGGGAGGCAGGAGAGGCAGACACAATAGGTATAGCTTTTATTGAAAAAAAGTACTTAAAATGCTAGGAGGAGTTTTGTCTTTTTTTAAAGATGGCAGATTGGAGGCATTAGTATGCCTCTCCCACTTATAAAGACAAAATAGTGTATAGGTTCATGCTGTGAACTTTTTTCCAAGAAGCAAGGCAGGAACTTATTCGGAAAACTAAAGAAAACTAAAAAAAAAAAAAAAAAGCTACTTTGAAAGAAGCAGTGGGCTGCAGCCTACATTGTGAACCAGGCAGAAAACTGTAATCCTCAGTGTGAGGTGGTGAT
Source organism: Macaca mulatta (assembly GCF_049350105.2). Lineage (NCBI taxonomy): Eukaryota > Metazoa > Chordata > Mammalia > Primates > Cercopithecidae > Macaca > Macaca mulatta. The sequence goes on along the minus strand of NC_133407.1, from coordinate 162,426,582 downwards.
AAACTTCCTCCAAGATATATATTCCCAATGAGGAACCTGGCAATGAAGGAAGGCCTTAACCCTACCCTGTGCTGGAGCTGATTTAGTGAGCACTGGGGAGTATATGAGAAGGAGCAGCATTAAATCATGCTTTGAGAATTCCCAGTTTCCAGGAGGGGCAGAGGGAAGCCATCGCTGATCCTATTTCACATGACCTGTGATAAGGCTTCACAGGTCATGTGAAATAGGATCAACTTCCACAACCTCATGGAAGTTGGCCAGCCAATTCAGATGGTGGTTGCAGGTAGAGAGAATCTCCCAACATTTGTGATATAATCTCAACTGGGGATGAATTCCCATGGCCAGAACCAAGAGGCCAGTGGGAAGTGTGCCATAGACATGGTTGCAAGAGCTGGGCACCCCTGCTTCATGGGCAGATTGGGAGGGGCATGGCCTGAAAGCCACAGTTTCTATCTCAACAGGGAAGGCTTATGGCATAGGGCAGTTTTGAATTCTGAGTGCAGACTGTCGAGAACCTAGCTAGCTGCTGCTAGTGGAACACTGTAGGTGTGAAACCTGCCTTGCCAAGTATGTGGGAACTGGGTGGGGCTTACTGCTGCCTGCTACTCCCCACTCTCCTAGCAGACTCTTCTGGACATCAGAGGCAGCTGCACTTCTCCCTGGAACATTACCCCAGCAGCCAGAGAACTGCCTTCTGATTTCCCCGGGACTGCTTCTTGCACCCACATGTGGAGAGCCAGAGTGCAAACTTAACCTGACCCAGCCACCACCTGGCTTTGCTCCTCTACCCACCCTGATGGCTTAACACAAAGGACAGAAACTTTTGGGAGGTCTATGGCCTCACTCAGTGCCTGAGACAGTAGGGTGCCTTTCCTGGGTAACACTTGAGATATCAGAGTACCTCCCCTGGGTAACTAACATAAGATAAGCACAAATCCCACCATTACCACCACAGCTGGTGCTCTTTTGCAAATGCCACCCCCTGGCTGGAAACCAACTGACACAGTCCATAACAGCATCTGCAGGCAGAATAACACAGCACCCAGGAAGGAGAAAACTTGTGCATCACCTCAGCTATCAACATTGCCTGCATCACCCTGGCTAACCAAGAGATTCTGAGTCTGTTCACATGACCAGTTCATTACTACTGCATCTGGCATTTGAGAAAGCCAACACAGTAAGCCTATTTATAACCAAGGAATCTCACAGAATCTACATAACTCGCCTGCCACCATCAGAGCTGGTGCTAATACCTGCTGCTGGAAGACTTGAGGACAGGTCATGTGCCTGGATCCCTTGCAGACATTCCCCACTACCATTCTGGAGTGTGGCAGCCTCACTGGGCAGCTAGACCCAGAGAAGCAGCATTCATAGTAGTCTGGCCTTCAGGGACTCCTACTGCTAGGGGAAGAGAGAGTGCACAACATTAAGGAAGCATCTTGTGGGACAAAAGAATCCAGATAGCAGGTCTTGAGTACCAAACTTTCCACATGTGGGAAGTTTCTTTTAGCAGAGGCACTGGTGCACTGCTGAGCTCAGCAAGAAAAGTCTGCAGCTCTACCCCAACAGTCAGGCAGCCTGGGTGTTCATGAAAGATCTTGGAGATGGAAACTTCTCCCACTTGCTCACCACTGCAGACACAGTGGAGGCTTCTCCCATGGGAGCTTAGCATGAGTGTACCTGTAGACACCCTTTCTGGAACATTTCAGGGTGACTGCTTGTTCACAGAAGGAGCATCCTCCAAGTTCAGGCTTGCATGCGAGGTAGAATCACAGTTCCTCTTTACTTGGAATACCAAAATTCCTGCAGATGAAAAGAGGTGCCTGTCTAATCTGAATAGCTGAAACACTGGGTGAGGAGTGTGTCTGGGAGTTGAGTAGCTTTCCTTCTGGCCTGGCAGAGGAGCTGAGGTGGCTGTCTCCCTTCTCCCTGAAAAGACCACAGTGCATTTCACTGAGAGTTCTCCCAGCTACCTTTGTCAAGGCTGTGATCTCTCCCCAACATTGGGTATTGCATTTACCCACGTACTTTAGCTACATCTGGTTTTTACCCCCAGATACCTCCCCTACTGGCCTGGAGCCTGAACTTTTCAACCCAGTAAATAAAATGTTGGGGAAAAAAATAACTAAATAAAAAAGTACATGCCAATGGGGAACAAGATAAGCTTCCAGAAACTTTTGCCATTCTAGCCCTGCAGGAGACAGTGAACCTGCTCACATACCAAGCACATTGCTACCACAACCAGCATCCGAGAAAGCCATCATACAAAGACTTTCCATAACCAAGGAACTCATACACAGTTTTCACCTCTGAAAGTGCCCAGAGCCAAATTAGGTTACAAAAACTGTAATCATTAAAGTCACAACTTCAAGGAGACAAAAAAAAAAAAGAAATTTTTAAAAATTACAGATGAATTAAAAATAAATCCAAAAATAATTAGAAGAAATAGTTTACCCAAATGAGAAGGAACCAGAAAAATAATTTCAGCAGTATGACAAAACAAGATACTATAGCACCCCCAAGAGATCATACTAGGTCTTCAACAATGGATCCAAACCAATACGAAATCTTTAACACACCTGATAAAGAATTCAAAGGGTTGATTATTAACTTACTTCAGGAGATACAAGAGAAAGGAGAAAACTAACATAAAAAAATTTAAAAATAACAATTCAGGATATGAATAAAAACTTTTCTATAGAGATAGATATTTAAAAAAAAAACCGCAGAACTTCTGGAAATGAAAGACACATTTCAGGAATTATGAAATATAGCAGAAACTTTTAACAATAGACTAAACAAAGTAGAAGAAAGAATTTCAGAGCTTCAAGACAAAATTTTGAATTAATTCAATCAGACAAAAATAAAACAAAAAAAGTTTAAAAAATGAACAAAGTCATCAAGAAATATGGGATTATGTAAAACAACCAAACTTAAAAATCACTGGTGTTTCTGAAGGAGAAGAAACAAAAAGTCTGGAAAACCTATCTGAGGGAATAATTAAGGAAAACTTCACTGGCCTTGCTAGAGATTTAAACATCCAAGTACAAGAAGTTCAAAGAACTCCTGGGAGATTCGTTGCAAAAAGGACATCACCAAGGCATTTGTCATCAAGCTATTTAAAGTCAAAGTGAAGTAAAGAATGATAAGAACAGAAAAAAAAAAAAAAAAAAAAAAAAAAACTCCAGGTAACCTATACAGGAAAACCAGAAGGGATTTGGGCTTTATCTTTAGCCTCCTTAAACAGAATAACTATCAGCCAAGAATCTTGTAATCTAGCAAAACTAAGTTGCATAAATGAAGGAGAAATAAAGTCTTTTTCAAAAAAGCAAAGGCTGTGGGAACTTGCCACTACCACACCAGCCCTATAAAAAAAAATGCTAAAAGGGGGCAAAATCTTGAAACCAGAGGTCAATATGTACCAGAATGGAAACTCTTGAAAGGCTTAAACTCATAGGGCCTATAAAATAATAACACATGAAGAAAATAAAGCATCTAGGTAGCAATCAGCATGATGATTGGAACAGTACCTCACATCTCAATAGTAATGTTAAATGTAAATGGTCTAAATGCTTTAGTTAAAATATACAGAATGAAATTAAGGCAGAAATCAAGAAGTTCTTTGAAACAAATGAAAACAAAGATACAACATACCAGAATATCTGGGACACAGCTAAGTCAGTGTTAAGAGGGAAATTTATAGCACTAAACACCCACATCAAAAAGTTGGAAATATCTCAAATTAACAACGTAATGTCACAACTAAAAAAACTAGAGGACCAAGAGCAAACCAACTCCAAAGCTAGCAGAAGACAAGAAATAACCAAAATCAGAGCTGAACTGAAGGAGATTGGGACACACACACACACACACACACACACACACGAAACATTCAAAAGATCAATGAAATTAGGAGCTGGATTTTTCAAAAAAAAAAAAAAAAAGATAAGCTGCTAACTAGACTAATAAAGAATAAAAGAGAAGATTCAAATAAATGCAATTACAAACAACAAAGGGGAGGTTACCACTGACCCCAAAGAAATACAAGTAACCAGCAGGGACTACTATAAACACCTCTACGCACAGAAACTAGAAAATCTAGAAAAGAGGGATAAATTTCTGGACATAGACACCCTCCTAAGACTGAACCAGGAGGAAATTGATTCACTCAACAAACCAATAACAAGCTCCAAAATTGAGCTTGTTAATAATAGCCTACTGGTATGGTTTGGCTGTGTCCCCACCCAGATCTCATCTTGAATTGTATCTCCCATAATTCCCATTGTTGTGGGAAGGACCTGGTGGGAAATAATTGAATCATGGCAGCAGTATCCCCCATACTGCTCTCGTGGGGAGCAGTCTCATGAGATCTGATGGTTTTATAAGGGGAAACCCCTTTTGCTTGGTTCTCATTCTCTCTTTGCCTGCCGTCATCCATGTAAGACGTGACTTGCTCCTTTTTGCTTTCCACCATGATTGTGAAGCTTCCCTAGCCATGTGGTCCAATTAAACCTCTGTCTTTTGTAAATTGTCCAGTCTTGGGTATGTCTTTATCAGCAGCATGAAAACTGACTAATACCCCTACCAACCAAAAAAGTCCAGGTCCAGAAAGATTCATGGCTGAATTCACCAGATATGCAAAGAAGAAATTCCAGCTGAACTATTCCAAAAAATTGAGGAGGAAGGACTCCTTTCCAACTCATTCTTTGAGGTCAGCATCATCCTGATATCAAAACCTGGCAGGGACACAACAACAAAAAAGAAAACTTTGGGACAATCGCCTTGATGATCTTTGATGCAAAAACCCTCAGAAAAATATTTGCAAATCAAATCCAACAGCACACCAAAAAGCTATTCCACCACAATCAAGTAGACTTTATTCCTGGATGCAAGGTAGGTCCAACATATGCAAATCAATAAATGTGATTCATCATAAACAGAACTAAAGATAGAAACCACATGATCATCTCAGTTCAACATCCTTTCATGTTAAAAACTCTCAACATACTAGGTAATGAAGAAACATACCTCAAAATAATAAGAGTCATCTATGACAAACCCACATCAACGTCATACTGAATGGGCAAAAGCTGGAAACATTCCCCTTGAAAACTGGCGCAAGTATGCTCACCTACCACTCCGATTTAACAGAGTATTGGAAGCCCTGGCAAAGAGCAATCAGGCAAGAGAAAGAAATAAAGGGCATTCAAACAACAAGAGAGAAAGTCAAACAATTCCTGTTTGCAGATGACATGATTTTATATCTACAAAACCCTATAGTTATAGAGAAAAAGCTCCTGCAGCTGATAAACACCTTCAGCAATGTTTTAGGATACAAAGATCAATGTACAAAAATTACTAGCATTTCTATACACCAACAATAGTCAAGCCAACAGCCAAATCGAAAACACAATCACAATTGCCACAAAAAGAATAATATACCTAGTAATACAGCTAAAAAGGGAGGTGAAAGATCTCTACAATGAGATTACAAAACACTGCTTAAAGAAAATAGAGATGACACAAACAAATGGAAAAATACTCCATGTTCATGGATAGGAAGAATCAGTATCATTAAAATTGCCATATTGCCTGAAGCAATTTAGAGATTCATTACTATCAAACTACCAATGACATGCTCCACAGAACTAGAAAAAAAAACTATTTAAAATTGATATGGAACCAAAACAGAGCCCAAATAACCAAGGCAATTTTAATCTAAAGAACAAATCTGGAAGCATCATGTTACCCAACTTCAAACTATACTACAGGGTTACAGTAACCAAAATAGCATGGGACTGATACAAAAACAGACACATAGACCAATTGAACAGAATAGAGAGCCCAGAAATAAGGCCACACACCTACAACCATCTGATCTTCGGACTCCTTATTCAATAAATGGTGCTGGCATAACTGGCTGGCTAAATGCACAAGATTGAAACTGGATCCCTTCTTTACACCACATACAAAAATCAACTCGAGATGGAGTAAAGACTTAAATGTAAAACCCAAAACTATAAAAACCCTGGAAGGCAAACTGGGCAATATCATTCTGGACATAGAAACTGGCAAAGATTTCATGACGGAGATACCAAAAGCAATCACAATAAAGGCAAAAATTGATAAATGGGATATAATTAATCTTAAGAGCTTAAAATTAGTCCTTTGCATCTGACAAAGGACTAATATCCAGCGTCTAAGCGGAACTTAAGCAAATTACAAAAGCAAACAACCCCATTAAAATGTGGTCAAAGGATATGAACATCTTTCAAAAGAAGACATACATGTGGCCAATGAGCATATGAGAAAAAGCTCAATATCAGTGATTATTAGAGAAATGCAAATCAAAACCACAATGAGAGGTCAGGCATGGTGGCTCATGCCTGTAGTCTCAGCAGTTTGGGAAACTGAGGTGGACAGATCGCTTAGGCACAATAGTTTGAGACCAGCCCAGGAAACATGGCAAAACCTCGTCTCTACAAAAACTACAAAATTTAGCTGAGAGCAATGGTGCATGCCTGTAGTCCTAGCTACTCGGGAGGCTGAGGTGGGAAGATCACTTGAGCCCAGTAGGCAGAGATTGCAATAAACCAAGATTGTGCCACTGCACCCCAGCCTGGGCGTCATCAAGACCCTGTCTTAAAACAACCAACCAACCAACCAAACAAACAAACAAAAAAACCCACAAGGAGATATTATCTCATACCAGTCAGAATGGCTATTAATAAAAAGTAAAAAACAAAACAAAACAAAAAAACAGATGCTGCAAGGTTGCAGAGAAAAGGGAATGCTTATACAATGTTGGTGGGAGTGTAAGTTAGTTAGACTATTGTGGAAAGTAGTGTGGCAACTCCTTAAAGAGCTGAAAACACATCTACCATCTGACTCAGCAATCCCATTACTAGGTATATATCCAACGGAATAGAAATCATTCTACCATAAAAACACATGCACATGTGTATTCACTGTAGCACTTACTCACAATAGCAAAGACATGGAATCAACCTAAATGTCCATCAATGGCAGATTTAATAAAGAAAACATGGCACATATACACCATGGAATACTACACAGCCATAAAAAAGAATGAGATCATGTCCTTTGCAGGAGCATGGATGGAGCTGGAGGCCATCATCCTTAGCAAATGAATGCAGGAACAGCAAACCAAATACTGCATGTTCTTATTTACAAGTGGGAGCTAAATGATGAGAACACGTGGACACAAAGAGAGGAAAACAGACACTGGGGTCTACTTGAGGGTGGTGGGTGGGAGGAGGGAGAGGATCAGAAGAAACAACTTATTCAGTACCAGGCTTAGTACCTGGGTGATGAAGTAATCTGTACAACAAACCCCCATGACATGAGTTTACCTATATAACAAATCAGCACATACACACCTGAGCCTAAAATAAAAGTTAAACAAAAAAATTAAAAATCACAAACCAAATATCAGCTCTCTTCAAGGGACTCACCTAATGCAAAGATTCTTACAAACTCGAGGTAAAGGGGTGGAAAAAGATATTCCATCCCAATATAAGAAAAAGCAGCAGGAGTAGTTATTCTCATGTCAGATAGAACAGACTTTAAAGCAACAACAACAACAAAAAAAGTCATTATATAAAGATAAAAGAATCAATCCCCAGCAAGAAGATGTTACAATCCTTAATATACATTACTTACTCCTTACTATGGAGCTTCCAGATTCATAAAAAATTACTACTAGATCTAAGAAAAGAAATAGACATCATCACAATAATTGTGGGGGACTCAACACTCCACTGACAGCACTAGACAGATAATCAAGGCAGAAAGTGAACAAGAAAATGTTGTACTTAAACTGCATTCTAGAACAAATACAACTAACAGAATTTACAGGACATTTTACTCAAAAGCTTCAGAATGTACATTATTCTCCTCAGCACATGGAACATTCTCCAAAACAGACCATATGATAGTCCACAAAACAAGTCTCAATAAATTTTTAAAAATTGAAATTATATCAAGTACCTTTTTAGACCACAGTGGAATAAAACCAATAATTAACACCAAAAGGAACACTCAAAACTATACAAATGCTTAAAAATTAATCTGCTCCTGAATGATTTGGGGGCAAAAAATGAAATCAAGATGAAAATTTAAAAATTCTTTAAAGTGAATGATAGTAGTTACACAAGTTATCAAAACCTCTGGGATACAGCAAAAGCAATGCTAAGATGAAAGTTTATAGCACTAAATGCCTACATCAAAAAGTCTGAAATGAAACAAGCTGGCAACCTAACATCACACCTCAAGGAATCAGAGAAGCAAGAACAAACCAAACCCAAAGCTACCAGAAGAAAAGAAATAATAAAGATCAGAGCAGAATTAAATGAAATTGGAACAAAGAAAAACAACACAATAGATCAACAAACAAAAAGTTGGTTGTTTGAAAAAATAAAATTGATAGACTATTAGCTAGATTAACCAGGAAAAAAAGAATCAAACAAGCTCAATTAGAAATGAAAATGGATGGCCAGGTGCGGTGGTTCATGCCTGTAATCCCAGCACTTTGGGAGTCTGAGGCGGGCGGATCACTTGAGGCCAGGAGTTTGAGACCAGCCTAGCCAACATGGTGAAAGCCTGCCTCTACTAAAAATACAAAAATTAGCTTGGTGTGGTGGTGCCGCCTGTAGTCCCAGCTACTCAGGAGACTGAGGCAGGAGAATCTCTTGAACCTGGTAGGCAGAGGTTGCAGTTCTGTGAAAGAAAGAAAAAGGAAGGAAGGAAGGAAGGAAGGAGGGAGGGAGGAAAGGAGGGAAGGAAGGAAGGAAGGAAGGAAGGAAGGAAGGAAGGAAGGAAGGAAGGAAGGAAGGAAGGTAGGAAGGAAGGAAGGAAGGAAGGAAGGAAGGAAGGAAGGAAGGAAGGAAGGAAGGAAGGAAGGAAGGGGGAAATGGAGGCATTACAGCTGATACCACAGAAATACAAAAGATTACTTAAGACTACTATGAACACCTCTGTGAACATAAACTAGAAAATCTATAGGAAATAAATAAATAAATTCCTGGAAACATACCACCTCCCCAGCTTGAATCAGGATGAAACAGAAATTCTGAACAGACCAACAACAAGCAGTGAGATTGAAGACAGTAATTTAACAAAGTTGTCCTCCCAAAAAAAGCCAGGGGCCACACAAATTCACAGCCAAATTCTACCAGACATTCAAAGAATTGGCACCAATTTTACTGAAACTATTCTAAAAGACTGAGAAAGAAGGAATCCTTCCTAACTCATTCTATGAAGCCAGTATAACCTTGATACCAAAGCCAGGAAAGGGCATACAAAACAAAACAAAACAAACAAAAAACCACAAAATGACAGAGCAATATTCCTGATTAACATAGATGCAGAAATCTTCAACAAAATACTAGCAAACTAACCCAACAGCACATCAAAAAGATATTTCACTATGATTAAGTGAGTTTTATCCCAGGGTTGCAGGGATAGTTCAACATATGCAAGTCAATAAATATGATTCACCACGTAAACAGAATTAAAAACAAAAACCATATGATTATCTCAATAGATGCAAAAAACATTTGATAAAATACAACACCCTTTTAAAAAACCCTCAACAAATTAGATATAGAAGGAACATATCTCAAAATAATAAAAGCTATATAAGAAAAACTACAGCCAACATCATACTGAATGGGGAGAAGTCAAAAGCATTCCCCCTAAGAACTGGAATAAGACAAGGATGCCCATTTTTACCACTTTATTCAATATAGTACGGGAAGTCATAGCCAGGGGAAGAAAGGAATTCCAAATCAGAAAAGAGGAAGTCAAACTATTTCTATTTGCTGACAATATGATTGTATAACTAGAAAAACCTAAAGATCCCTCCAGAAGACTCCTGGATTTGAGAAATTAATTCAGTAAAGTCTCAGGTTAAAAAATCCATGTACACAAATCAGTAGCTCTGCTGTATGCCAACAACAACCAAGTGAGAATCGAATAAAAAACTCAATCCCTTATACAATAGCTGAAAAATAAAAATAAAAATAAAAAATAAAATAAAATAAAAACCTAGGAATATATTTAACCAGGGAGGTGAAAGATCGCTACAAGGAGGACTACACAACACTGCTGAAAGGAATCATAGGTGATACAAACAAATGGAAATACAAGCCATGCTCATGGATTGGAAGAATCAATATCTCACAAATGATCATTGCTCAAAGGAAGCTACAGATTCACTGAAATTCCTATCAAAATACAAAATTATTTTTCACAAAATTAGAAAAAAACAATCTAAAAATTCTTATGGAACCAAAAAAGAGCCCAAATAACCAAAGCAATTCTAAGCAAAATGAATAAAGCTGGAGGCATCGCATTACCTGACTTCAAATTATACTACAATCCTATAGTAACCAAAACAAGATGTTACTGGTATAAAAGTAGATACATAGACCAATAGAACACAATAGAGAGTCTAGAAATAAAGCCAAATACTTACAACCAAATGATCTTTGACAAAGTGTAGAAAGGCACAAAATATTATTTTTTCAAGGTAGTAATATCTTTAAAAAAATTTTTTTAAATTATACTTTAAGTTCTAGGGTACATGTGCACAAAGTGCAGGTTTGTTCCATAGGTGTACATGTGCCATGTTGGTTTGCTGCACCCATCAACTCGTCATTTACATTAGGTATTTCTCCTAATGCTATCCTTTCCCCAGCTTCCCACCCCCTGACAGGCCCCAGTGTGTGATGTTCCCCGCCCTATGTCCGTATGTTCTCATTGTTCAACTCACAAACATGAGTGAGAACATGTGGTGTTTGGTTTTCTGTCCTTGTGATAGTTTGCTGAGAATGATGGTTTCCAGCTTCATCCATGTTCCTGCAAAGGACATGAACTCATCCTTTTTTATGGCTGCATAGTATTCCATGGTGTATATGAAGGCACAGAATATTATAACACTGTGATTGCAGTATGTAAATTGCTCATATCTTAAGTAGAAAGACCCAGGTGAACCAATCAAAAATAACAACTTTTCAAGTCATACATAGTATAATAACATATAAATAGAAACAACAAAAGTTAAAAAGCAGGGAGACAAAGTTAAAGTATAGAGTTTTTATTAGTTTTCTCTTTGCTAGTTTTGTTTATGCAATCAGTGTTAAGTTGTCATCAGTTTAAAGTAATGGGTTATAAGATATTATTTGCAAGTCTCATTGTAACCTCAAATGAAAAATAGAAAAATAAATGGGATTACATCAAACTAAAAAGATTCTGCAGAAGAAAGGAAATAATCAACTAAGTGCAGAGATAACCCACAGAATGGGAGAAAATATTTGCAAACTACTCCTCTGACAAAGAATAATAACCAGAATATATAAGGAGCTCAAACAACTCTATAGGAAAAAAAGCTAATAGTCTGATTTTAAAATGGGCAAAAAATCTGAACAGACATTTCTCAACATAAGACATATGTTGACTAGAAAACAGGGTTATGTGCTCAACAAGCACATAAAGGTGCTCGACATCCTTGATCTTCAGAGAAATGCAAATCAAAACTACAATGAGGTATTATCTCACTCCAGTTGAAATGGCTTATACCCAAAAGACAGGGAATAACAAATGCTGACAAGGATGTGGAGAAAAGCACTGTTGGTGGGAATGTAAATTAGTACAGCCACTATGGAGAACAGTTTAGAAGTTCCTCAAAATACTAAAAATGCAGCTACCATATGATCCAGCAATCCCACTACCAAGTATATAGCCAGAAGAAAGAAAATTAGTATATGGAAGAGATATCTGCACTCCCATTTGTTGCAGCACTATTCACAGTAGCCAAGATTTGGAAGCAATTTAAGTGCCCATCAGCGGAGAAATGGATAAAGAAAATACGGTAGATGTACACAATGGTGTAGTTCAACCACACCAAAGAATAAGAGATCCTGTTGTTTGCAAAATGAATGGAACTGGGCGAATTATGTTAAGTGAAATAAGCCAGACATAGAAAAACAGACAACATGTTCTCACTTACTTGTGGGAACTAAAATTTATACAGTTGAACTCATGGACATAGAGAGATACTAGAGGCTGACAAGGGTAGTGAGGGGAAAGTGGGATAGTTAATGTGCATAAAAAATAGAAAGAATGAATAAGAGTAGTATTTGCTAGCACAACAGAGTGACTGCAGTCAACAATATTGTATATTTTAAAATAACTTAAATAATATAATTGGACTTTTTGTAGCACAAAGAAAGGATAATTGCTTGATGTGATAGATATCCCATTTACCCTGATTATTATACACTGTATGCCTGTATCAATATATGTCATGTACCCCATAAATATATACACATACTATTTACCCATAACAGTTAAAAATTAAAGAAAGAAAAATATTCACAGACAAGTGAACCTGCACAGTTCAAAACCTTGTTGTTCAAGGGTCAACTGCATAAACATTTCTCCTTCCTAATAAACAGGAGTTTTAATTTAAAAACCTAAAAGTGAATTAATAGAATTCAAGCCTTGAATATATGTAACTGAGGGGCTGGCACATAACATTAGGAATTATACTAGAATACTATTAAGTGCAACATTGGTCCCCCTAAGCCCTTACAAAAAAAAAAAATCTGCTACAGGATTATCTCCAGCCAACAAAAAGATAAATGGAGAGGCCATGGTTAAAGGACAAGTGCTATTTAATTCATTTAATTGTAGAACTAAAATTAAGCAATGGTGATAAATATGATTGTAAAATAGAACGTAAAGTTAAAATCCACGACAATACAAATACAATAGTGTAATTTTAAAAATTGAAATATAGGAGGCAAAGAGGAGGTTAAAGTACCCAATAAAAGAGTTAAAATTCTATAATTATATTTGGTGGTTAATTGGTGGTGGATTGAGAGCAAAGAGAAGTAGAAGGAAAAGGAATTATACTAATTTCACCTTTCAAAAGGGGAAATCAATTTGTACTATACATAGGGGATAACTTAATAAGCAAAGAATTAAGAATACATCTTCAAGGTGACCATTAGAAAAATATTAAAATACCCAAAATTTTTAAAATTACAAAGAAGATTATATATATGATTATATATATAAGATCTTTATATATATATGATTATATATATACACATTTTTTGTATATATAATAAAAGTGAGTACAGAAAGCAGTTTTTTAATTAAACTTGAAGTTCTAGGGTACATGTGCACAACATGCAGGTTTGATACATAGGTATACATGTGGCATGTTGGTTTGCTGCACCCATCAACTCATCATTTACATTAGGTATTTCTCCTCATGCTATCCCTCCTGCAGCCCCCCACCCCCTGACAGGCCCCAGTGTGTGATGTTCCTCACCCTGTGTCCAAGTGATCCCATTGTTCAATTCCCACCTATGAGTGAGAACATGCGGTGTTTGGTTTTCTGTCCTTGTGATAGTTTGCTGAGAATGATGGTTTCCAGCTTCATCCATGTCCCTGCAAAGGACATGAACTCATACTTTTTATGGTTGCATAGTATTCCATGGTGTATATGTGCCACATTTTCTTAATTCAGTCTATCATTGATGGACATTTGGGTTGTTTCCAAGTCTTTACTATTGTGAATTGTGCTGCAGTAAACATACGTGGGCATGTGTCTTCATAGTAGAATGATTTATAATCCTTTGGGTATATACCCAGTAATGGGATTGCTGGGTCAAATGGTATTTCTAGTTCTAGATCCTTGAGGGATTGCCACACTGTCTTCCACAATAGTTGAACTAATTTACACTCCCACCAAGAGTGTAAAAGTGTTCCTATTTCTCCACATCCTCTCCAGCATATGTTGTTTCCTGACTTTTTAATGACTGCCATTCTAACTGGAATGAGATGGTATCTCGTTGTGGTTTTGATTTGCATTTCTCTGATGACCAGTGATAATGAGCATTTTTTCATGTGTCTGTTGGCTGCATAGAAGTCTTCTTTTGAGAAGTGTCTGTTCATATCCTTTGCCCACTTTTTGATGGGGTTGTTTGATTTTTTTCTTGTAAATTTGTTTGAGTTCTTTGCAGATTCTGGATATTAGCCCTTTGTCAGATAGGTAGATTGCAAAAATTTTCTCCCATTCTGTAGGTTGCCTGTTCACTCTGATGGTGGTTTCTCTTGCTGGGCAGAAGCTCTTTAGTTTAATTAGATTCCATTTATCTATTTTGGCTTTTGTTGCAATTGCTTTTGCTGTATTAGTCATGAAGTCCTTGCCCATGTCCTGAATGTTATTGCCTAGGTTTTCTTCTAGGGTTTTTATGGTTTTAGTCTAACATTTAAGTCTCTAATCCATCTTGAATTAATTTTTGTATAAGGTGTAAGGAAGGGATCCAGTTTCAGCTTTCTGCTTAGGGCTAGCCAGTTTTCCCAGCACCATTTATTAAATAGGGAATCTTTTCCCCATTTCTTGTTTTTGTCAGGTTTGTCAAAGATCAGATGGTTGTAGATGTGTGGTGTTATTTCTGAGGCCTCTGTTCTGTTCCATTGGGCTATATCTCTGTTTTGGTACCAGTACCATGCTGTTTTGGTTACTGTAGTTCTTATAGTATAGTTTGAAGTCAGGTAGCATGATGCCTCCAGCTTTGTTCTTTTTGCTTAGGATTGTCTTGGCAATATGGGCTCTTTTTTGGTTCCATATGAATTTTAAAGTAGTTTTTTCCAATTCTGTGAAAAAAGTCATTGGTAGCTTGATGGGGATGGCATTGAATCTGTGAATTACCTTGGGCAGTATGGCCATTTTCACGATATTGATTCTTCCTATCCATGTGTATGGAATGTTCTTCCATGTGTTTGTGTCTTCTTTTATTTTGTTGAGCAGTGGTTTGTAGTTCTCCTTGAAGAGGTCCTTCACATCCCTTGTAAGTTGGATTCCTAGGTATTTTATTCTCTTTGAAGCTATTGTGAATGGGAATTCACACATGATTTGGCTCTCTGTTTGTCTGTTATTCGTGTATAGGAATGCTTGTGATTTTGCACATTGATTTTGTATCTGGAGACTTTCCTGAAGTTGCTTATCAGCTTGAGGAGATTTTGGGCTGGGACAATGGGGTTTTCTAAATATACAATCATGTCATCTGCAAACAGGGATTATTTAACTCTTCTTTTCCTAATTGAATACCCTTTATTTCTTTCTCTTGCCTGACTGCCCTGACCAGAACTTCCAACACTGTTTTAAATAAGAGTGGTGAGAGAGGGCATCCTTGTCTTGTGCCAGTTTTCAAAGGGAATGCTTCCAATTTTTGCCCATTCAGTATGATACTGGCTTTGAGTTTGTCATAAATAGCTCTTACTATTTTGAGATGTGTTCCATCAATATCTAGTTTATTGAGAGTTTTTAGCATGAAGGGCTGTTGAGTTTTCTCAAAGGCCTTTTCTGCATCTATTGAGATAATCATGTGGATTTCATCATTGGTTCTGTTTATGTGATGGATTATGTTTATTGATTTGTGTATGTTGAACCAGCCTTGCATCCCAGGGATAAAGCCAGTCTGATCATGTTGGATAAGGTTTTTGATGTGGTGCTGGATTCAGTTTGCCAGTATTTTATTGAGGATTTTCACATCGATGTTCATCAGGGATATTGGTCTAAAATTCTCTTTTTTTGTTGTATCTCTGCCAGGTTTTGGTATCAGGATGATGTTGGCCTCATAAAATGAGTTTGGGAGGATTCCCTCTTTTTCCATTGATTGGAATAGTTTCAGAAGGAATGGTACCAGCTCCTCTTTGTACCTCTGGTAGAATTTGGCTGTGAGTTTATCTGGTCCTGGACTTTTTTTGGTTGGTAGGCTATTAATTATTGCCTCAATTTCAGAGGCTGTTATTGTTCTATTCAGAGATTCAACTTCTTCCTGGTTTAGTCTTGGGAGGGTATATGTGTCCAGGAGTTTACGCATTTTTTCTAGATTTTTTAGTTTATTTGCATAGAGGTGTTTATAGTATTCTCCGAAGGTAGTTTGTATTTCTATGGGATCAGTGTTGATATCCCTTTTATCATTTTTTATTGTGTCTATTTGATTCTTCTCTCTTTTCTTCTTTATTAGTCTTGCTAGTGGTCTATCAATTTTGTTGATGATATTTTCAAAAAGACCAGCTCCTGGATTCATTGATTTTTTGAATGGTTTTTTGTGTCTCTCTCTTTCAGATATGCTCTGATCTTAGTTATTTCTTGCCTTCTGCTAGCTTTTGAATGTGTTTGCTCTTGCTTCTCTAGTTCTTTTAATTGTGATGTTAGGGTGTCGATTTTAGATCTTTCCTGCTTTCTCTTGTGGGCATTTAGTGCTATACATTTCCCTCTACACACTGCTTTAAATGTGTCCCAGAGATTCTGGCACATTGTTTCTTTGTTCTCATTGGTTTCAAAGAACATCTTTATTTCTGCCTTCATTTCGTTATTTACCCAGTAGTCATTCAGGAGCAAGTTGTTCAGTTTCCATGTAGTTGTGCGGTTTTGAGTGAGTTTCTTAATCCTGAGTGTTAATTTGATTGCACTGTGTCTGAGGGACACTTCGTTGTGATTTGTGTTCTTTTGCATTTACTGAAGAGTGCTTTACTTTCAATGATTTGGTCAATTTTAGAATAAGTGTGATGTGGTGCTGAGAAGAATGTATATTCTGTTGATTTGGGGTGGAGAGTTCTGTAGATGTGTATTAGGTCTGCTTTGTGCAGAGCTGAGTTCAAGTCCTGGATATCCTTGTTAACCTTCTGTCTCGTTGATCTGTCTGATATTGACAGTGGGGTGTTAAAGTCTCCCATTATTATTGTGTGAGAGTCTAAGTCTCTTTGTATGTCTCCAAGGACTTGCTTTATGAATCTGGGTGCTCCTGTATTGGCTGCATATATTTTGAGGATAGTTAGCTCTTCCTGTTGAACCCTTTACCATTATGTAATGGTCTCTGTCTCTTTTGATCTTGTTGGTTTAAAGTCTCTTTTATCAGAGGCTAGGATTGCAACCCCTGCTCTTTTTTTGCTTTCCATTTGCTTGGTAGATCTTCCTCTATCCATTTATTTTGAGCCTATGTGTGTATTTTCATTTGAAATGGGTCTCCTGAATACAGCACATGGATGGGTCTTGACTCTTTATCCTGTTTGCCAGTCTGTGTCTTAATTGGGGCATTTAGCCCCTTTACATTTAAGGTAAATATTCTTATGTGTGAATTTGATCCTGTCATTATGATGTTAGGCGGTTATTTTGCCCGTTAATTGATGCAATTTCTTCCTAGTATCTATGGTCTTTACAGTTTGATATGTTTTTGCAGTGACTGGTGCCGATTGTTTGTTTCCATGTGCTTCTTTCAGGAACTCTTGTAAGGCAGGCCTGGTGGTGACAAAATCTCTCAGTATTTGCTTGTCTGTAAAGGATTTATTTCTCCTTCACTTATGAAGCTTAGTTTGGCTGGATATGAAATTCTGGGTTGAAAATTCTTTAAAAATGTTGAATATTGGCCCCCACTCTCTTCTGGCTTGTAGGGTTTCTGCCAAGAGATCTGCTGTTAGTCTGATGGGCTTCCTTTTGTGGGTAACTCGACCTTTATTTCTGGCTGCCCTTAACAATTTTTCCTTCGTTTAAACCTTGGTGAATCTGACAATTATGTGTCTTAGAGTTGCTCTTCTCAAGGAGTATCTTTGTAATGTTCTCTGTATTTCCCGAATTTGAATGTTGGCCTGCCTTGCTACACTGGGTAAGTTCTCCTGGATAATATCCTGAAGAGTGTTTTCCAACTTTGTTCCATTCTCCCCATCACTTTCAGGTACACCAATCAAACTAGATTTGGTCTTTTCACATAGTCCCATATTTCTTGGTGACTTTGTTCCTTTCTTTTTACTCGTTTTTTCTATCTTTTTTTCTCACTTTATTTCATTAATTTGATCTTCAATCACTGATACCATTTCTTCCACTTGATCGAATCAGCTATTGAAGCTTGTGCATGCATCACCAAGTTCTCATGCCATGGTTTTCAGCTCCATCAGGTCATTTAAGGTCTTCTCTACACTGTGTATTCTATTTAGCCATTCATCTAACCTTTTTTCAGGGCTTCAACTTCCTTGCAATGGGTTCGTACATGCTCCTTTAGCTTGGAGAAGTTTGTTATTATTGACCTTCTGAAGCCTACTTCTGTCAAGTCGTTAAAGTCATTCTCCATCCAGCTTTGTTCCGTTACTGGCGAGGAGCTGCAGTCTTTTGGAGGAGAAGAAGTACTCTGATTTTTAGAATTTTCAGCTTTTCTGCTCTGGTTTCTCTTCATCTTTGTGGTCTTATCTACCTTTGGTCTTCGATGTTGATGACCTACAGATGGGGTTTTGGTGTAGATGTTCTTATTGTTGATGTTGATGCTATTCCTTTCTGTTTGTTAGCTTTCCTTCTAACTGTCAGGTCCCTCAGCTGCAGGTCTGTTGGAGTTTGTTGGAGGCCCACTCCAGACCCTGTTTGCTTGGGTATCACCAGTGGAGGCTGCAGAACAGCAAATATTGCAGAACAGCAAATATTGCTGCCTAATCCTTCCTCTGGAAGCTTCATCCCAGAGGGACACCCACCTATATGAGGTGTCTGTCAGCCTCTACTGGGAGGTGTCTCCCAGTTAGGCTACACGGTGGTCAGCGACCCACTTGAGGAGGCAGCCCGTCTGTTCTCAGAACTCAAACCCTGGGTTGGGAGAACCACTGCTCTCTTCAGAGCTATCAGATAGGGACGTTTACGTCTGCAGAAGTTGTCTGCTGCCTTTTGTTCAGCTAAACCCTGTCCACAGAGATGGAGTCTAGAGGCAGTAAGGCTGGCTGAGCTGTGGTGGGCTCCACCCATTTCAAGCTTCCCAGCCATTTTGTCTACCTACTGATGCCTCAGCAATGGTGGATGCCCCTCCCTAAGCCAGGCTGCATCCTCACAGCTCAATCTCAGATTGCTACTCTAGCAGTGAGCAAGGCTCCATGGCTGTGGGACCTACGGAACCAAGCACAGGAGAGAATCTCCTTGTCTGCCCATTGCTAAGACTTTGGGAAATGCCTCAGAATTGCTGTTTTCTCCCTCCCTCCCTGAGCACCCAGATACTCTACACACCACATCACTGCTGCCAAGAGGAGGGGTGGCATCCGTGATTCAGAGCTGTTTTTTCTCTCTCCTCAGTGCCTCTTTTAATGCTATGAAGTTAAAACCAGGTGTTATGAGTGCTCACCTGCTTCTTGGTTCTTATGAAAGTGTTTTTGTTTTTTTTTTTTTTCTGTGTAGATAATTGTTAGCTTGGTGTCCTTGCTGGGGGTAAGGGGAGATGATTGGTGGAGTTTTCTATTCTGCCATCTTTCTATACCTCCTATCTTTGTCCATTATTGAATTGAGTTGTTTATTTTGTTTTTGTTGAGTTTTAGGAGTTCTTTACATATTCCAGATAACAGTCCCTTACCAGATATATGATTAGCAAATATTTTCTTCCATTGTGTGCATGGCCTTTTTACTCTGTTGATAGTGTCAGTTGAGGTACACAGTTTTTAAATGTTTATGAAGTCCCGTTGTCTATTTTTACATTTCTTGCTTGTGCCTTTGATATCATATTTTAGAAATTGTTACCAAATGTAATGTCATTAACTTTTGCCCTTGTAGTCTTCTTCTTAGAAGAATAATCAAGTTTTACCTGCACCATTTAGTGAACAGACTATTCTTTCTTAACTCAATGGGCTCAGCATCCTTGTCAAAATTGATTTGACCATATATGAGAGTGTTTGTTTATGGGATCTAGATTCTATTCCACTAGTCTATAAGTCACTCCTTTTAACAGTACCAAAATGTCTTATTACTGCTGTCTAGTAAGTTTTGAAATCAGAAATTGTAAATCTTCCAACTTTATTCTTCTCTTTCAAAATTATTTTGGCTATTAGACTTGGCCATGAGATTCCAGATCAAGTTAAGGATGTGTTGTTCTATTTCTGCAAAAAAATTTTAAAAAAAAATGGATTTTCACAGAGGTTGCATTGAATCCATAGATCACTTTGGGTCATATTGACATCTTAATATTAAGTCCTCTAATCCATGAACATGGGATACATTTTCCTTTATTTATATGTTCTTCCACTTTTTTCAGTAATGTTTTATAGATGTCATTGTACAAGTGTTTCATCTCCTTGGTTAAATTAATTCTTAAGTATTTTATTCTTTTTCATGCTATTGTAAATGAAATTTTTTATAATTTCCTTTGCTGATTGTTTATATAAAGAAATGCAACTGACTTTTTTGTGTTGACTTTATATTCTTCTACTTTACTAAATGTATTTATTAGCTCTAATAGTTTTTTGTGGAATCTTTGTTTTTATAGATGGCTTTTATTATATTGAGATAATTTCTTTCTATTTCTAGTTTGTTGAGAGTTTTTATTATAAAAGGGTGGTAAGTTTCATCAAACGCTTTTTCTGTTCAATTGAAATGATCATGTGGGTTTTTCCCCTCTTTTTTTGAGTCTCCATCTGAGTCTGCTTGGTATATTTATTTTATTAATTTGTAACCTTAATATATTGCAATGATTAATTTTCACATGTTAAATCATCCTTACATTCCAGAAATATATTCCACTTGGTTATAGTGTATAAATCCATTAATATGCTACTGAATTCTATTTAATAGTATTCTATTGAATATTTTGCATCACTGTTCATGAGGAATATTAATGTAGTCAGTATAGTCTATAGTTGTAGTGTCTTTCTGTAGCTTGGTAACAGACAGGGTAATGCTGGCCTCATAGAATGAGTTAGGAAGTGTTGGTCCTCTTCAATTTTTGGAAAAATTTACAAGGACTGATATTATTCTTCTTAAATATTTGGCAGAATACACCAGTGAAGCCAACAGGTTCAGGGCTTTTTTTCTTTCTTTTTTATTTTAAGCAGAAAATTTTTTATTACTGATTAAATCTCCTTACTACTTATAAGTCTATTCATGGTTTGTATTTCTTTGTGACTTCGTCATGGTAAGTTTTGTGTTTTAGGAATTATTTTTTCATCTAGGTTATCCAATTTGTTGGCATACAAATGTTCATAATACTCTCTTAAAATTCTTTTTATTTCCATAGAATGAGCCATAATGTCCGCATTTTCACTTCTGATTTTAGTAATTTGACTCTTCTCTGTCTGTTTCTTATTACATATAACTAAAGGTTTATCAATTTTGTTGATTTTCTGAAGACCCAACTTTTGATTTCATTGATTTTCTCTATTGTTTTTCTATTCTCTGATTTTTAATCTCTGCTCTAATGTTTATGTTTTCTGCTACTAGCTTTGGGGTTTTTTGTGTTTTTTTTTTTTTTTCTTTTTCTACTTTCTTGAGTTGTAAAGTTAGGTTGTTGGCTTGAGATCTTTCTTATTTTTTTATTGTAAGTATTTATAGCTACAAATTTCTCCCTTTGCACTGCTTTCACTGTATCTTATAAGTTTTTGGTATGTTGTATTTTTGTTTTCATTTATCTCTAATCATTTTCTAATTTTCTTCCTGATTTCTGCCTTGATCCATTGGTTGTTTAAGAGTGTGTTGTTTAATTTCAACAAGTTTGTTAATTTCTCAATTGCACTTATGTTATTGATTTCTAACTTCATTCCACTGTGCTTATAGAAGACACTTTGTATGGCATCTATCTTTTTAAGTCTATCAAGACTTCATTTATGGTCTAACATATGGCTTATCCTGGATAATGTCTCATGTGCACTTGAAAAGAATGCATATAGTTTTGTTGCTGTATAGAGTGTTATATATGACTGTTAGATCTAGTTGGTTTATTGTATGTATTAAGGCCTCTTGTTTCTTATCTTCTGTCTGGTTGGTCTATCTATTCTTCAGCGTGGAAAATTGAATTGTACAACTATTATAGAACTGTATATTTCTGTTTTCTCTCATTTTTTGCTTCATATATTTTGATGGTCTCTCATTAGAGGCTTAAATATTTATAATTGTTATATCTTCTTAATATATTCAACTTTTTAGAAAATATAATGTCCTTCTTAGTCTCTTTTAACTTTATAAATTTAAAGGCCATTTTGTCTGATATTGATATGGCTACCCCACTCTGTTTTAGATACCATTTGCATGGAATATCTTTTTCCATCCTTTCACTTTCAATTTATTTGTGACTTTGTATCAAAAGTGAGTCTGTTATAAACCATGTATGGCTAGACTATGTGTTTTTATCCATTCAGTCAATCTCTATCTTTTGAGTGGAGGCTTTAAGTCACTTACATTTAAAGTAATTGCTGATAAGGAGGGGTTTCTGTTATTTTATGATTTCTCTTCTATAGGCCTTATAGCTTTTTTGTAGTCCATTTTTTTATTACTGTTTGTGTGTGGTCTTGTGTGTGTGATTGTGTGTGTTTAGCTGACCGTTTGTTAAATGGGATGTTTAGATTCCTTTCTCATTTCCTTTTGGTATATTTTATAGCTATTTTTATGGTTACCATTTAGCTTACATTTAATATCCTAAAGTTATAACTCCATGATTTGAATTGATACCTGCTTAACTTCAATAGCATACAGATATTCTGATACTTTACAGCTTCTTTCTCACTTCTTTCAGTTGTTGATGTTCTAAAATTACATCTTTATACCATATGAACCCCACGACATGAATTAATAATTATTTTAAATGTATTTATCTCTTAAATTATGTAGAAACCAAAAGGTGTGGTTATAAGCCATTGTTCCAATAACACTAGCTTGTACAATTGCCTTTGTGTTTGTCTTTATTGAGATCTTTATTCCTTCATACGACTTTGAGTTACTACCTAATATCATTTTATTTCACCTTGCAGGACTCCTTTGCGCATTTCTTACACGGCAGATCTGGTGGTAATAATCTCCCTTAGCTTTTGTTTATCTGGGAATATTTTAATTTATCCCTTACTTTTGAAGGACAGTTTTGCCAGATATAGGACTCTTGGTTTAACTTTTTTTCCTGTTGGCATTTTAAATATATTGATTCCTGCCTTCTACCTTCCATCCAAAGTTTTCATAGTCAGCATCAAGAATATGCTGATTATCTTATTAAGGATGCCTTGTATATGATGAGTCACTTCTTTATTGGTGCTTTCAAAGTTCTCTCGTCTTTGACTCTTTTATTTTATTTTATTTTATTTTTTGAAACAGGATCTCACTTTGTCACCCAGGATAGAATGCAGTGGCCTGATTGATCATGGCTTATAGCAGCCTTAACATCCTAGACTCAAATGATCCTCTTGCCTCAGCTTCCTGATTAGCTGGGACTATAGGCATTTGCCACCACACTTGGTTAATTTTTTTTTTCTTTTTCTTTTCTTTTCTTTCTTTTTTTTTTTTTTTTTTTTATAGAGACCAGGTCTTCCTATGTTGCCCAGGATGGTCTCAAACTCTTGAACTCAAGTAATCTTCCTGCCTTGGCCTCCCAAAGTGCTGGGGTTATAGGCATGAGCCACCTTTGACTTTTGAAAGCTTTGCAATAATGTCTTGATGTGAGTCTTTTTATCTTCCTTGGAATTCATTGAGCTTCTTGGTTGTTTATATTCATGTGTTTCATCAAATTTGAGAAGTTTTCAGTCATTATTTATTCAAATATTCTCTCTGCCCCTTTCTGTCTCTCTTCTCTTTTTTTTTCTGGAATTTCCACAATACTGACTTTTTACTTAATGGGGATGCACATGTCACTTAGCCTCTGTTCACCATTTTGAATTTTTTTCTTTCCATTTTTCAGACTCGATAATATTCATTTTTTAATCTACAAGTTTGCTAATTCTTCTGTCTGCTCAAATTTGCCTTTGAATTTTTCTAGTGAATGTTTCATTTCAGTTATTATACTTTTAAGCTCCAGAGTTTCTTTCTGGTTTCTTTTTAGGTTTTCTATCTCTTTACTGATATTTCTATTTTGTTCCTACATCCTTTGATTTTCTCCCCATCTTTCTTTAGTTCTTGAAGCATCATTAAGACAGTTGTTTTAAAGTATTTATGTAGTAGATCTATCCTCAGGACTTTTTCAGGATAATTTCTGTTGCTATTTTTTTTCTTTCAATGGGTCATCCTTCCTTGTCTCTTTGTATACATTTTTTTTTGTTGTTTAAAAGGGAACTTTTAAATTTAATAATGTAATAATTCTAGAAATCATATTTTCTCAATTTTCTAAGGTTTATTTTGTTGCTGTTATTGTTTTAGGTTTTATTTATTAATTTGCTTTATAGTTGTAATCTGTCTCTGTGCCAGATTGGTCTGGGGTGTAATCTTAAGGTCTTCTTAAGCCTTTTCTGAGCCTTTCTCTGGATATATGTGGCCATTTTCTAATTTTCCCTGTATATGAAGTTGTTTTCTTAATGTCTAATTCTTTAATGTCTGACTCTCGAAAGAAGGAAAGTAGAAAAATGAAGGAGTTGATGGAGTGGCAGTGGAGCTTTAAATCCCTTGGAAGTCACTTCAAACAGAGGGCGTGGGGCTTGCAGGAATGAGGGTAAGTGTAACAACAGTGGCTGCGCAGTTCTTTGTTTGCACTTCTGTGATCAGAAGCAGTCATCAATGATCAGGACACAAATCCCTGATTTGTTTAGGATAGAGGGGGTTTTTTTGTTTTGTTTTGTTTTTGGTCCACCCTGTCTCCTGAAAGCTCTGTGCATGCTGTTCCAGGAACATGTGCACAGCTGCCTGGCAGGGGATTGGGAGTGGGGTATAGGTAGCTACTACTGTGCTAAGAGCTAAAACTGACCAAAATTAGCTGCAATTTACCATCTAAGCATTCCCCTGAAAGTTGTATGTCTTCAATAAACTCCAGAGTTCCACAGTAGTTCTTTCAAATTCGGTCAGTGCAATTGTTGTCTAGGTGGGCAGAGTTTTCTGGTGCTTCCTATTCCATCTCAGAATCCTCCTGTTTGTCTTTTAAAAAAAATAGTTTATATCCCTTTATTGAACTTCTCTTTTTTCCGGTATTGTTTTCCTGATTCTGTTTAGTTTTTTTTCTTTCTTCTTTGTTCTTTTGTAGGTCACTGAAATTCTAAAGATGATTATTTTGAATTCTTCGTCAGGCATTTCTTAAAGGTCTCTTTCTTTGGGGTTTGCCACAGGAGGTTTATTTTGTTCCTCTGGTGGTATTGTGTTTCTTTGATTTTTTTTTTTTTTTTTTTTTTTGCATATTCCTTGAAGTCTGCAGTCACTTCCTCCAGTCCTTATTCACTGACTTCAGAAAAGACTTTCACCAGTCAATTCACTAGAGATTCTGGCTTGTAGGTTTTCTGTTGAGAAATCCACTTTAGTCTGATGGTCTTCCCTTTGTAGGTGATCTGTCCTTTCTCTCCAACTGCCTTAAAAATATTTTCATTCATTTTGACGTTGGGGAATCTGATGATTATGTGTCTTGGGGATGGTCTTCTTGTGGTCTTCTTTGCTGGGTTTCTCTGCATTTCCTGAATTTGAGTGTTAGCCTCTCTAGCTAGGTTGGGTAAGTTCTTATAGATAATGACATGGTTTGGCTCTGTGTCCCCACCCAAATCTCATGTCGAATTGTAATTCCCAGTGTTGGAGGAGGGGCCTGATCAGCAGTGATTGAATCATGGGGGTGGACTTCCCCCTTGCTGTTCTTGTGATAGAGTTCTCCTGAGATACACTTGTTTAAAAGTGTGTAGTGGCTAGGCGTGGTGGCTCACATTTGTAATCCCAGCACTTTGGGAGGCCAAGTCAGGTGGATCACTTGAGGTGAGGAGTTCAAGCCCAACCTGACCAACATGGTGAAACCCCTGTCTCTACTAAAACTACAAAAAAAATTAGCTGGGCGTGATGGCAGGCACCTGTAATCCCAGCTACTCAGGAGGCTGAGGCAAGAGAATCACTTGAACCCAGGAGGCAAAGGTTGTGATGAGCCAAGATTGCACCACTGCACTCCACCCTGGGCAACAGGGAGACTCCATCTGAAAAAAAAAAAAAAAAAAGTGTGTAGCACCTCCCCAGTTCCTCCTGGCAATGTGAAGATGTGACTGCTTCCCCTTCACTTTCCGCTATGATTGTAAGTTTTCTGAGGCCTCCTCAGAAGCAGAAGCCTGTACAGCCCAAAGAACCATGAGCTAACTAAACACCTTTTCTTGATAAAATACCCAGCCTCAGGTGCGTCTCTATAGCAGTGTGAGAATAGACTAATACAGATGATGCCATGAAATGTGTTTTCTATGTTGCTTCCATTCTCTCCATCAGTTTCAGGGGTGCCAACGAGTCATAGATTCAGTCTCCTTACATAATTTCATATTTCATATTTCTCAGAGGTTTTGTTCATTCATTTTCATGCTTTTTTCTTCATTATTGTCTGACTCTATTATTTCAGAAAGCCGGTCTTCAAGCTCTGAAATTCTTTCCTCAGCTTAGTCTATTCTGTTGTTAATACTTGTGATTGCATTATGAAATTCTTGTAGAGTGTTTTTCATCCCTGGTCTGCTCCATTACAGGTGCTCCCATGCCAAACCCTCTGGGCACTGGCTGGAGTTCTTTCCTTAATGCTTCTCACTTCTCTAAGCAGCTTTCCCTGCCAATTCAAGTGTCCATTGTGGCTAAGGGGTCTCCTCCTGCTGGGATTCCAGAGGCCCATGGCGATAGCAGGTTGTTTCTTGACTGCTCTACTCATTCCCTTTGCAGGAGTCATTGGGGTCAGGGAAGAAGTTGTGGTGTGCGGTAGCCCAATGCAGGTTTCCCAGCTTTCTTTTCCTTAAGGACAGCCTCTGTGTCTTCCCTTCATCTGCTCTCAATGCCCTCCCTCTGAAGATCTGCAGGAGTGTGCCAGTCTTCCCAATATCCTGGTCTCTTGGTGGGAGATGTTCCCCTGGCTGCATTTAGTCAGCCATCTTGGAGCAGGAATTCAATGTATGCTTCTATTTCTGTTGGAAAAAAAATTAGATTAATTGCAGAAGGATACTCAAAGAAAATATTAACTTTTTGTCTAAATGGAAGTGAGAATCTAAGGAAGTTAAAATTTTTTAAATTAAAAGCTATTTTTAAAATAATAAGTAAATTGGAGGTAGAAGCTACAATACCCAGAGATCACGGCTAGAACATGACATTGTTTAATATATCCAAGAGTAAAACTTGTTCTTAACCTTCTTAACCAAATAATTTTATCTCAATATATTAGGAGCCTATAGCAAGTAGGTAACAATGTATCAGGTAGAATATCTAGGGAAGAATTAATGCAGTAGGAAAACAATAGGGATCCTCTGAAGCATGGAAGTTTGAGATGGGAGCATAGAAAAGGAAGCAAGGCACTCAGTTGAATTGGCTCACACCTAGGAGGGATGCTCCAATGCAGGAGAAATGGTAAGAGATTCCTAGCAGTTGACATTCCAACCACAAATGCCTGCAGTCCTAGCTATAAGAAAGCCCTCTGGCCCTCTTGGGCCCTGAGCCTAGTATAAGGAGCTTCCTGGAGTCCACGAGACTGCATTGTTCCAGGGAGGGAGTTCGTGCTGGGACCTCTGGGACCCAAGCTGCTGCCATATGGTGCCATTTTGAGAGCAGAGTCAGCACCAAACTACATCCTGCCCTGTTGCCCAATGAATCCTGCATCTCCAACATCCTGCCACATCCACCCAGAAGGCTGCAGTGTTACTATGCCAGCTGACCCAGTGGTATAACCGCATTTCTGGCACCCGAGCCATGCAGCACCCTATATCCCAGGAAGCCGGTGATCTAGCATGTCAGAGAGGCTGAACACTCACATACCTCACCCAGGGGAGCAGGGATCAGCCTGCCTGCCCTACTATGGACACCACTAGTGCCTGTATACCACACCCAGAGGCCTAGGGACTGGGCCACCTGGCTCACTGCTGGCACCCATGCATGCCATCCAGTGGCCTGCAGACTGGTCCTACTGGCCTGCTGACACCACCAGTGTCTGTGCACTCCACTCAGGCACCAGAAGACCCACCTGCTATTGCCACTGCCAGTGCCAATGCATGCATCCTACCCAGGGACTCAAGGAGCAGGCCTGCCAGCACCTGTGTGTTCCACTTGAGGGCCCAGAGACCTCAGGGCACATACTACCACCACTGACACCTGCATGTGCCACCCAGGGAACCAAGAACTGGCCCACTGCCATCACTGCTGATGCTCACATACCCCACCAAGAGGTCTGAGGACCAGCCCACTTGGCACCTCCATCCCCAGCAAATCCTCACCACAGCCTCCA
Organism: Macaca mulatta; assembly: GCF_049350105.2. Taxonomy (NCBI): domain Eukaryota; kingdom Metazoa; phylum Chordata; class Mammalia; order Primates; family Cercopithecidae; genus Macaca; species Macaca mulatta. The sequence continues at coordinate 162,398,416 of NC_133407.1, read as the reverse complement.
AAAACAACTGCAGCCTATGCCACTAAGGAACTTGCAGACACCTCCAATACTGATTACAGTCAAAGTAATCACATAGAGACTACACTATGGTGCCCATCCAGAACCAAAGCAAAAGCCATGTACCTAACTTACATTATAGATACATCAACAGGAAAAAGTATTTCTTTATGGAAGCTACTTTATAAAATTGGGAAAAGTGACAGTTATACCAGCTGTAGAAATATCAATGTGAGAACACGTGAACACAAAAAATCAAGAAAACATGATACCTCCAAAGGAACACAATAATTCTCCAGTAACAGACCCCAAAGGTAAAAAAAATTCTATGAAACGCCTGAAAAGGAATTTAAAATAATTATCTTAAGGAAATCCAGCAAGATACAAAAGAATACAGATAAATACAAAGAAATAAGAAAAGCAATTCATGAGCTGAATGAGAAATTCAACAAAGAGATAGATATCATAAAAAAAAAACACACACACAACAAATCCTGGAGTTGAGGAATTCAGTGAATGAAATAAAAAATACAATTGAGTACTTTAACAGTAGACTAGACCAATCAGAAGAAAGAATTTCTGAACTTGAACCCAGGTCTTTTGAAATAATCCAATCAGACAAAGGTGGCATGGGGGTGTTGTGGAGGGAGGAAAAGAGGGAGGGAGAAAGAAGAAAGAATGAGAAGGAATGAGGAAAGCCTAGGAGACATGGGAAACAAGCAAACAAATAATCAAATTTTAGAAGTTCCAGAAAGAGCAAAGAAGGAAACAGGCATAGAAAAATCCTGCATGTTCTCACTTATAAATAGGAGCTAAATAATTTGTACACGTGGACATAGAATAATAGACATTGAAGACTCAGAAGGGTGGGAGGGTCAGAGGGGGAGTGAGAAAGGAGAAATTACTTACCAGGTACAGAGTACTTATTCAGATGTGATTCCACTAAAAGTCCAGACTTCATCACTATGCAATATATTCATGTAACAAAATTGCACTTGTACCCTTTAAATTTATACCAAAAAAAGAAAACTTAATGAAATAATAACTGAAAACTTCCCAAGTGTTGGAAGAGATCTAAACATACAGATATGGAAGGTTCAATAATCCCCAAATAGATTTAATTTTAAAATGTCCTCTCCAAAGCACATTATGGTCAGAATCCAAAAGGTCTGGATCTCAGTGTGCATTACATGTGCCTCTTAAACCCTACTAAATATATCTTCAAAATTGCTACTCCTTCTCAAATATTTTATCTGACCCTGTAGTCAAATGTTTAAGCATACAGATAGTAAGTGAACAACTCTGGATTAGAAGTCTGCCTCCATGATTATTACATATGTGATATGAGAAAATTTCCTGATTGTTTTTTTCTGAGTTTTCGTTTCTTCATCTGCAAAATCAGGATAATAGAAAAAAAAAAAACCCTACATTGCAGGATTGTTGTGAAGGTTAAGTGAGGTAATGTGTATAAAGTGCCCAGCATTTAAGTGTTTGATAAATGTTAACTCCCATTTTTAAAAAATAATAAAACATGCCAGCTATGTAAATGGTGAAAACTAATTTTCATCTTTGCAGTATCTGCAAGGGAATCCAGGAAACATACAATCATACCTTTTCAAACTCTATAATACAGTAAGGCTATATTATAGTGGATACCAAGTACTAGTTCTTCATGTTCAACATGGCCATTAAATATGATTTTTCTCCTTGGCACTCTATCATCATTTGTATGACCAAATAAACACATTTTAAAATGTATTCTGCATATTGCTGAACTATGAGATGATGTTTCAAATATAATTTGTTAGCATTAAGAAAAATAAGACGTATTTTAATGCACTGCCAAGTTTTTAAGTTCTATCAAAACAGAGCCAAATGCACAAGCTCTAAATAAACAGTACTCTTAACTTGGACATGAGTAGTTTTATACTCTGGAAAAAGATGACAATAGTAATTAACTTTTGTTCTGAGTTTACTGTATGCCAGCACATGTTCTAGCATTTGACATGTATTATCACAAAAAAATCACAAAAACTCCATTAGGTAGGTAATAATATTCCACATTTACAGAAGAGGCAACTAATGCATGAAGACTTCAGTAATCTATACAACTAGTATGTGGCAGCACTGGGATTTAATTCCAGGCAGTCTGGCCTGGCCCCAGAACCAATATTCTTATGTACCCTTCTTAACTGCACAGTAAGATGCTTCTGTTCTTCTAGGGTTTTTTATGGTTTTAGGTTTTACATTTAAGTCTTTAATCCATCTGGAGTTAATTTTTGTATAAGGTGTAAGGAAGGGGTCCCGTTTCAGTTTTCTGCATATGGCTAGCCAGTTTTCCCAGCGCCATTGATTAAACAGGGAATTCTTTCCCCATGGCTTGTTTTTGTCACGTTTGTCAAAGATCAGGTGGTTGTAGATGTGCGATATTATTTCTGAGGCCTCTGTTGTGTTCCACTGGTCTGTATATCTGTTTTGGTACCAGTACCATGCTGTTTTGGTTACTATAGCCTTGTGGTATAGTTTGAAGTCAGGTAGCTTGATGCCTCCAGCTTTGTTCCTTTTGCTTAGGATTGTCTTGGCTATCTGGGCTCTTTTTTGGTACCATATGAAATTTAAAGTAGCTTTTTCTTTAATTCTGTGAAGAAAGTAGCTAGATGGGAATAGCATTGAATCTATAAATTGCTTTGGGCAGTATGGCCATTTTCACGATATTGATTCTTCCTATCCATGAACATGGAATATTTTTCCATTTGTTTGTGTCCTCTTTTATTTATTTGAGCCGTGGTTTGTAGTTCTCTTTGAAGAGGTCCTTCATGTCCCTTGTAAGTTGTATTCCTAGGTATTTTATTCTCTTTTGTAGCAATTGTGAATGGGAGTTCACTCATGATTTGGCTCTCTATTATTGGTGTATAGGACTGCTTGTGATTTTTGCACATTGATTTTGTATCCTGAGATTTTACTGAAGTTGCTTATGAGCTGAAGGAGATTTTGGGCTGAGACCATAGGGTTTTCTAAATATACAATCATGTCATCTGCAAACAGAGACAATTTGACTTTCTCTCTTGCTATTTGAATACCCTTTCTTTCTCTTTCCTGATTGCCCTAGCCAGAACTTCCATTCAGGACATAGGCAAGGGCAAAGATTTCATGACTACAACACCAAAAGCAATTGCAACAAAAGCCATAATTGACAAATGGGATCTAATTAAACTAAAGAGTTTCTGCACAGCAAAAAAAACTATCATCAGAGTGAACAGGCAACATACAGAGTGGGAGAAAATTTTTGCAATCTATCCACCTGACAATGGGCTAATATCTAGAATCTACAAGGAACTTAGACAAATTTACAAGCATAAAACAACCCCATCAAAAAGTGGGCAAAGGATATGAACAGACACTTCTCAAAAGAAGACATTTATGTGGCCAAGAAACATATGAAAAAAAGGTCATCATCACTGGTCATTAGAGAAATGCAAATCAAAACCACAATGAGATACCATCTCACGCCAGTTAGAATGGCAATCATTAAAAAGTCAGGAAACAACAGATGCTGGAGAGAATGTGGAGAAATAGAAACACTTTTACACTGTTGGTGGGAGTGTAAATTAGTTCAACCATTGTGGAAACAGTGTGGCGATTCCTCAAGGATCTGGAACCAGAAATACCATTTGACCCAGCAATCCCATTTTGGGGTATGTACCCAAAGGATTATAAATCATTCTACTATAAAGACACATGCACACGTATGTTTATTGAAGCACTATTTACAATAGCAAAGACTTGGAACCAACCCAAATGGCCATCAATGATAGACTGAATAAAGAAATGTGGCACATATATACCATGGAATACTATGCAGACATAAAAGAGAATGAGTTCATGTACTTTGCAGGGAAATGGATGAAGCTAGAAACCATCATTCTCAGCAAACTAACACAGGAACAGAAAACCAAACACCACACGTTCTCACTCATAAGTGGGAGTTGAACAATGAAAATACATGGACACAGGGAGGGGAACATCACACACCGGGGTCTGTCGGGGGATGGAGGGAAAGGGGAGGGAGAGTATTAGGACAAATACCTAATGCATGCAGGGGTTAAAACCTAGAAGACAGATTGATAGGTACAGCAAACTACCATGGCACATGTATACCTATGTAACAAACCTGCACATTCTGCACATGTATCCCAGAACTTAAAGTAAAACTTTTTTTAAATGCTTCTATTCTATCTTTTTAAACTCCAAGCACTTAAAGTACTTTCATTGTATATTTAAGTTATGCAACAAAACATTTAATACTATACTGACAAAATACATGGTAGAGCTATGGAATCAATTTTCAGCTATGTTACACAGCCAAAATATTTTTAAAGAGAATCTTATGCTTAATAAATATCTTTTGAAATTTTTGGCTAACTACTAAAATTATGACTAAATCTTAAAAGAACAAGGACTTAACTATGTTCATGTGGTTTAGAAAATAAAGGAATTGTTGCTTATCTTCATTTGTTAATCCACACACTTGTATTCTTTCATATTAAGAGTTAATTATTATATTTATTCTGCCTTCCTCCTCTTGGCACAGACCATGTAAATGGACACTGCACAAGTCCAACTTCTCAGAGTTGCAGTTCTGGAAAACGTCTTTCTAGTGCCGATGTTTCAAAAGTAAATCGCTGGGGTCCTGGAAGACCACCATTTCGAAAAGCCCAGTCAGCAGCCTGCATGGAGATTTCTTTACCGGTTACAACAGAAGGTATGTTAAACATATTAAATTTTTTTGGTACAGTTAAAATTTGGTTTACCATGGTAATGGGAACAGAGATACAGGATGGAGATCACATGTGAAAGATATTTAAAAACTACTATTCAGTGAATACCTGAGAGCCTGATGGAGCTGTGGCCATAACTCCAACTCCATTCCTCACTCCACCTCCTTCCTCACCTGGAAAACCAAAATGTCTCTGCTTATAGGTAACTACTCGCTCCTCTGTACAAAGGGAGAGCTATGCCTTAATCTGTTCCCTACCCTTCCCGTAATAATTAAGAGTTTATTTCGATCCCAATGGTAAGCTTTTTGGTGTCTCTATCCGTAGATATTTAATGTATTGCAACCTTAATTTCCTCAATTGTCAAATGAATGTGACCAAGAACAAAGGCAAGATATTAAATTCTAAAGTTTTCTATCTTCATCTTCATATATTTTTAAAAGGAAGGTCTATTTGTTTATTTATGGAATGAGTGTGGGGCGGTGGGGGAGGGGAGTAAATTACAAGAGCCGGAGACCAGACATTTTTACAGAGGGACAAAAGGGAATTTTGTAACTTTGCTGCAACTGTCCTATTGATAAGGAACTTTAGAAAGAGAGATAGGAAAAAAAAATTTTAGGAAAATTTGCTATAGTAATTCTATGCTGTGAAGTAAGTCTCTATTTACTACTCCTGAAAACTTTTGACAGCGATCTATATTGGTCCTCAAATTTAAAAATATTATATTTAAGCGTTTGTTTTTTTAAATATTATGCTATACTAAATCTGATCCCTTAGATATGCAGGTAATGATGTTATTTCTCTAACAGGTGTCTATGAATATCAACTTTGTATGGTGATGAACCATGAATGGAAAAGATTTGGAGCCATATAATAGCTAGCATGTTATAAAAGAAGCACTATGAAAGGATTATAAAAGAAGTAGCCCCCATTTAATTTTTATTTTTTTAAGAGAGAGGATCTCATTCTGTTGCTGAGGTTAGATTACAGTGGCACAATCATAGTGCACTGCAGCCTCTAACTCCTGGACTTAAGCGACGCTCCTGCCTCAGCCTCCCAAGCAGCTGGAGGTGCAGGTGCACACCACCAAATCCATCTTATTTTTCAGTTTTTGTAGAGACAGTGTCTCACTAAGTTGCCCAAGGTAGTCTTGAACTCCTGGCCTCAAGCACTGGGGTTACAGACAGCCATGAGACACCACACCCAGCCAGAAGTAGCACTCTGAATCACTGTAATGAGAGGTGGGAATTTTGAATTTTAGATACTTCTACCTCTAATTTGTCCTGGATTCTGGGAAAATTACTAAACTCTAAGTCTGTCTCCAAATCTGTAAAATATATAACCTCCAAACTCCCTCTTGTCTCTAAATTTTATGACAATTATTTTTATAAATTTGCTAAGAGATAAAAAGGAGAAATTAGAAATACTATATTTTGTTTCCTTTTCTATAAAAACAATTATGAGTTACATGTGTACCTATCAAGAGGAAAAAGAGAGTGAAGGCCGTAGAAAGAAAAATATGAAGAACTTGTACTCTGTAGATTATAAGAGCAGGACAACCTTGATAACATTTCACTGAGCTGTATAAGTTTATGCTTATTGGAGTGTGCACATGTACAAGTGTTGATGAGAGGAGAACCTGAAACCATCCTGTTTTTTGTGTGTTTTTTTTTTTTTCAAGTGAGCTGAAGCACTCTCAGAAAGATTACCACTATCAACAGGATGGCATATAGTCTATACTCTTTGTTTAGCCCTAGGCAAAGTTAGGACTGGATTTGAATTAAAGGTAACAGCCTGAAACTAGTTCAGGGAGATAAAATTTGCATTTTGGCCTTGGTAGAAATGTTAATTTTTACAATTGTAATTACTCCAGATATAGAATATGTTTGCCACAGAAGATTTGTGATCCAGATAAGCCCTTTCATGCCAATCGTCACAATATTGTTTTTGGAACTGACAAAGTGTTAGGGACACTTCCAACAATTTAGAGGTAGGAGGGAAGCACAATTTCAGTGATATCGGAAATTCTTATAACCGTTACTATTTAGACTAAATCTTTTTTCTAGGTAAAAGAATTTCAACTAACTTGTGAGTTAACATAGAGAAAGAAAAATGGTGAGCCAGAACTCAGGAGCCTCCAATTCTAGTCCTAGGTCTGCCTAAGCTTATGAATTATACTTCTAGACTTCAGTTTCTCCATCTTCAAAATAAGGGGTTAACTGGATAAGCTCCCTCCTAGGTCAATTAACAAACAATGTAATTTTACTTCCTCCTTGTAATTTCGGTTTTTATATATTAAATCCCTGATGTTATTGTGGAAATATGCTAACAATTTGTGTGGGGTTTTTTTATGTATTTCCATAGAAAACCGAGAAAATTCCTATAATCGTTCCAGAAGCTCTAGTATCTCCAGTATTGACAAAGATTCTAAAGAAGCAATTACAGCACTATACTTCATGGAATCCTTTGCACGGAAAAATGACTCTACCATCTCTCCTTGTCTGTTTGTTGGAACCAGTCTGGGAATGGTGTTAATCATCTCCTTAAACCTACCATTAGCAGATGAACAAAGGTTTACAGAGCCAGTCATGGTATTGCCAAGTGGTAAGAGTTTGTATTCATTCATTCCTTCACTGTTAGTTTTTCAAATTTAGATATAAGGTATTATAAACATAAATTTGTATTGGAGCAAAGGTTATAAGTATTCTGCACAATGGGAACTATTAAGAATTTTATATATCATATACCATCCCAACATTTGTCATATTGTAGCTTTCCTTTGGAGTAAAAGAGTACAAGCATTTCTTTGGTAGTAAACTGTGGAAGTGCCAACCTGAACAATGACATGGTAAATAAGTTCCTGAAAAGCACTGAGGAAAACCTAAATGCAAAACTTAAATTTATTTTTAACAAATTGAAGCATTTACCCAAAGTTCCATGCCAGATTAGAGCATGAGTGTTTTTACATCATCCTTAAAGAACTCAGAATAATTAAGCTAGAAGCTGTCTGACCTAAAGTGGATTTCTAAAGACTTTTATAACCTTCTCATCTTGTTTCAAAAGCGTGCCACACAATTTCTTTCCTATTCATGCTAGTGCCTAGAGAATTTGACCAATGTTATAAGTGTTGTTGTCAAGCATATGTTGTATTCTCTTCCTCCTTGAATTACCTTTTTTTTCCTTTTGAAGAAGAGATGAGTGTGATTCCTCCTGTTATTCCTAATTTGTTCTTATCACTAATTTTATTGTTTCCCTATTTCCTATATAAGAAATTTTCAGATAGTTTTTAAGTTAAAAAATTTCATTAATCTGTAGGATAAGGGTTTTATTGTAAAAGGATATATATAGAAGGTTACAGTTGTGTTTCCTTTCACTGATGTGTTAAGTTCATATGAAAAGATTGTAGGTAGAATAGTCAGTTCTCTATTAATGTGGCAAATTCAGATTTGTGTTTTAAAAGTTAATTGTGACGATTACTTTATTTTAACATATAGTTCACATGAAAAAATATATTTTACTATAGTCCTAATTGTGAGAAAATATACACAATTCTTTTGACTGGTGAATTAGTTGGAGTCAAATCAATGAGATCATAATGAATTATTAATTATTAATTCAATTCATTTTTTAACTCAATAAAAGATTACATATATTGGACATCTAATATGTACCAGGCATTCCTCACAAGTTTAAAGGTAAAATCAACTTCCACTGTCACACAAGTTTAAAGCTGTAAGTTAAAGACAATTTCCTAACTAGAAATATTCTAACAAATGTAGTTTTCTGTATCACAAGCATAGAAATAAGCAATCCCTGGACTAACAAAGCAGGTCTCTCAGTATTATAGGGAAATTCTTTGCCATTCTTAGCACATATATTTAGACCAAAAAATGATGACAGAATACAAAATAAGTATAGATTTAACTTTTGGCATTATTTTGTTAATATTTGAAAACTTTTTCTTTATCTACTTAATAAGATTTAATGGGAAGCTATCTTCTCCAAGTCTCTATGTCACTATTCTTTCAAGACTTTAGTTAATAATATGTGTCAACATCAATTCATTGGCTGGGCACAGTGGCTCATGCCTATAATTCCTGCACTTTGGAAGGCTGAGGGAGGAAGATTATTTGAGGCCAGGAATCTAAGGCCAGCCTGGGCAACATAGTGAGACCCCATCACTACCAAAATTTTTTTCTAAATATATATTTTTTTAAAAATTGCTGGGTGCAGTGGCTCACACCTATAATCCCAGCACTTTGGGAGGCCAAGGTAGGAGGATTGCTTGAGCCCAGGAGTTCAAGACCAGTCTGGGCAGCATAATGAGACCCCATCTGTACAAATAATTTTTAAAAATTAGCCAGGTATGGTGGTGTGCACCTGAGCCCAGAAGGATGAGCATGCAGTAAGTCATAATCTCACCACTGCACTCCAGCCTGGGTGACAGAGTAAGACTCCATCTCAATACAAAATAATAAATAAATTAATTAATTAATTCAAATGTGCCACACTTATACAAGATGTTAATAATAAAGGAAATGACAGAAGGGGTACGTGGGAACTCTTTATACTTTCTGTTCAATTTTCTTTAGATCTGAAACTGCTGTTAAAAATACATTCTTATTAATTTGTTGGAAAAAAACTGTATATAAAGGAGAAAACCATTAGTCTGGGTTCCCATGTTTGTTCTATAATTAACCATTACAAGAAAGAAAGCCTACTTGGGAGCCATAATTTATGGCAGTAAAAAGAAAGGAGGGAAAAGATAAAGGTGACAGAAAGCTTGTTTAAATTTAAAGTAGAAAATTTTGTGCATCCTCTTTCAGAGCTTATTTATTGACTATCTGTCCTAGTCTTCACCCTCCTTGCCATATCTATTTTCTTTCCTATAACCATGAGTCTCTGCCCAAGCTTATGGGAACTATTATGGGTACTGTTTATGTTATTATGGTTGCTGCCACAGCTAATGGGAACCATTAAAGAAGGTTTGGATTTAAGGGCATTTAGCATTTTTCCATTGTCAGTGCTGAATTGAGTGACATGCTCTCTGGCCTTGAATGCATCTTTTTTTCCTGTAAAAACATTGTTAAATAAACTTTTGTCAGTCGGCCCAGGAAAATTCATGAGTCAAATAGTTTCCTTAGACTTGAAAACAGTCTACTTTGAAATGTATCCACTCATTCAACAAACATTTACCAAGACCATACCACTGAAGTAAGCACTGGAGATACAATGGTCCCTGTTTTCAGAGACTTGTAGGGAAAAACAAAATTAAACACAAAATTACAATAAAGAAAATATAATAATGGAAATTACACTAAGAGAAATAAAGAATACTGTGGCAGCATGGCAGGGGGATTTGGGGAAGAGCTCCCTAACAAAAATAACATCTGAAGTGGAAGTTGGACAAGTTTGGGAGTAAGTGTACAGTACTGATGTTTAAGAGTAATTTGCGGGCTGGGCGCAGTGGCTTATAATTGTAATCTCAGCATTTTGGAAGACCAAAGTGGGAGGAATGCTTGAGCCCAGGAGTTCAAGACCAGCTGGGCAACACTGGGAGACCCTGTCTCTAGAGAAAAAAAAAAAATTTTTTTGAAAGAGTAATTCAGTACAACGTGAGTAAAAATCTACAAGTAAGAGAGGACATGGCATAGCTGGAGCCTGTAGATAGAATGATACTAAATGAGGATGGAAAAGTAGGCAGGGAATGATTATACAGTGCCTTATAAATCGTGTCAAGAAGGAGAAGACTACCTAGTGTTTTTTGTTTTTGTTTTTCAGTACAAAACTTGTGATGCAAAACACTGGGTTGTTTTTTTTTTCAAGATCTAGTTATTAAATTTTAAATTTTATAATTGTAAAAATCAAAATATAAAGAAAAAAATGAAAATTCTACCACTAGCAAACTTTGTCCCTTCTCTGTCCCCCTTCCCCTCTTCATTTCCTCCCCTAGGAATTTTACTCTCCACTAGCAACTCGGTGAGAAATTTATTAAAACTCATTTTAAATTTTATTTATTTCTACTGAACTCTTTATGCTGCCAACTATAAATTATTCTATAATGATCAGTTCTGCCATACAAAGTACCTAGCACTGCTTTGTAAGATATATATATATGTTATATATACACACACACATATAAAACATATATATATATATAGCTCATAATCAAACTCAAGATTTAAATTCATGATTAAAGTCAAGATTCTCCTTGACTTTAATCATGAATTCTCCTTACCCCAGTGGTAGGCTGCTTTTTCATTGCTATAAAGGAATACCTGAGATTGGGCAATTTATAAAGAAAAGAGGTTTAATTGGCTCACAGCTCTTCAGGCTGTGCAGGAAGCATGGCGCCGAGATTTGCTCAGCTTCTGGTGAGGCCTCAGGAAGCTTCCAATCATGGTGGAAGGCAAAGAGGGAACAGGCACATTACATGACAAAAGGAAAAGCAAGAGAGAGAGGAGGGAGGTACCATATAATTTTAAACAACCAGATCTTATGTGAACTAACAGAGAGAGAACTCAATAATCACCAAGGAGATGGTTCTAAGCCATTCATAAGGGATCCATCCTCATGATCTAACACGTCCCATTAGACCCTATCTCCAACATTGGAGATTACATTTCAACATTAGATTTGGAGGGGACAAACATCCAAACCATATCAACTTCCAAACTAGTTATTTTTAACACTCTTTCATTTCTGTTAGTAGAATATTAACAGAAATATAATTAATAGCCATCATACTACCTAAATCGCCTCCATAACTTCAGTTTTTTTCTTCTGACCCTTTTACTCACTGCCTTCAAACTGGTCATATGCCAGTATTATTTTTATCATTGAATTTTTACTTTTGGACCTACCCTGTCTACTCTGGAGTTGTCCCAGCCTTACTCCCTAAGTCAAACTTATTTTCCAGCATTCAATTCCTTTAAAGTCTGCTTCTCCATTGAAGAACTAGTAAGTTAATTTATATAAATATGAAAATAGGTTAATGTGCTTTTTTATAGATATAATATGAAACTGGTTAATAGACTTTTTCTGGAAATTATTTAATTGAAATTAGAATGATAGTATTTTTAGTCCTAAGTCTAAACTTTGATGAAAAACTTTATTAAAATATTGTTTAGTTAAGATCTTTTGATATAAGATGGGTATATTTCAAATATACTTATGAAATTCATGCATTTTATCTCTTATAAACTGCAATAAGAACTAATACAATAATAGCATAGTTAAACATAATCATTACATTTGACTGAACAAGAATAACAAAGGCCTCATACAGAATACTCAACATATATACTCCCCATTTATAGGTTTCAATATTTAGCACCTTTCGGAGTTACCAGTATCTATTATTCTATTTCATATGTTCATGTGTACCCATTGTTTAGCTTCAACTTATAAGTGAGAACATGTAGTTTTTTACTTTCTGAGTCATTTTATTTAGGATAACAGCCTCCAGCTGCATTCACATTGCTGCAAAGTGCAATGATTTCATTATTTATTTATTTTATTATACTTTAAGTTCTAGGGTACATGTGCACCATGTGCAGGTTTGATACATAGGTATACACATGCCATGTTGTTTTGCTGCACCCAGCAACTCATCATTTACATTAGGTATTTCTCCTAATGCTATACCTCCCCCAGATCCCTAACCCTTGACAGGCCCCAGTGTGTGATGTTCCCTGCCCTGAGTTCAAGTGATCTCATTGGTTTTCTGTCCTTGTGATAATTTGCTGAGAATTATTGGTTTCCAGCTTCATCCATGTCCCTGCAAAGGACATGAACTCATCCATTTTTATGGCTGTGTAGTATTCCATAGTGTATATGTGCCACATTTTCTTAATCCAGTCTATCACCGATGGACATTTGGGTTGGTTCCAAGTCTTTGCTATTGTGAATAGTGCTGCAATAAGCATACGTGTGCATGCATCTTTATAGTAGCATGATTTATAATCCTTTGAGTATATACCCAGTAATGGGATTGCTGGGTCAAATGGTAATTCTAGTTCTAGGTCCTTGAGGAATCGCCACACTGTCTTTCATAATGGTTGAACTAGTTTAGAGTCCCACCAACAGTGTAAAAGCGTTCCTATTTCTCCACATCCTCTCCAGCACCTGTTGTTTCCTGACTTTTTGATGATTGCCATTCTAACTGGTATGAGATGGTATCTCATTATGGTTTTGATTTGCATTTCTCTGATGACCAGTGATGATGAACATTTTTTCATATGTCTGCTGACTGCATAGATGGCTTCTTTTGAGAAGTGTCTGTTCATATCTTTTGCCCACTTTTTGATGGGTTTGCTGGTTTTTTTAGTGTAAATTTTTTTGAGTTCTTTGTAGATTCTGGATATTAGCCCTTTGTCAGATGGGTAGATTGCAAAAATTTTATCCCATTCTGTAGGTTGCGTGTTCATTCTGATGGTAGTTTCTTTTGCTGTGCAAAAGCTCTTTAGTTTAATTAGATTGCATTTGTCAATTTTGGCTTTTGTTGCCATTGCTTTTGGTGTTGTAGACATGAAGTCCTTGCCCATGCCTGTGACCTGAATGGTACTGCCTAGGTTTTCTTCTAGGGTTTTTATGGTTTTAAGTCTAACATTTAAATCTTTAATTCATCTTTAATTAATTTTTGTATTAGGTGTAAGGAAAGGATCCAGTTTCAGCTTTCTACATACAGCTAACCAGTTTTCCCAGCACCATTTATTAAATAGGGAATCCTTTCCCTATTTCTTGTTTTTGTCATGTTTGTCAAAGATCAGATGGTTATAAATATGTGGTGTTATTTCTGAGGCCTCTGTTCTGCTCCATTGATCTATATCTGTGTTTTGGTACCAGTACCATGATGTTTTGGTTGCTGTAGCCTTGTAGTACAGTTTGAAGTCAGGTAGTGTGATGCCTCCAGCTTTGTTCTTTTTGCTTAGGATTGTCTTGGCAATATGGGCTCTATTTTGGTTCCATATGAACTCTAAAGTAGTTTTTTCCAATTCTGTGAAGAAAGTCATTGGTAGCTTGATGGGGATGGCATTGAATCTATAAATTACCTTGGGCAGTATGGCCATATTCATGATATTGATTCTTCCTATCCACAAGCATGGAATATTCTTCCATTTGTTCGTGTCCTCTTTTATTTCCTTGAGCAGTGGTTTGTAGTTCTCTTTGAAGAGGTCCTTTACATCCCTTGTAAGTTGGATTCCTAGGTATTTTATTCTCTTTGTAGCAATTGTGAATGGGAGTTTACTCATGATTTGGCGCTCTGTTTGTCTGTTAATGGTGTATAGGAATGCTTGTGAGTTTTGCACATTGATTTTGTGTCCTGGGACTGCTGAAGTTGCTTATCAGCTTAAGGAGATTTGGGGCTGAGATGATGGGGTTTTCTAAATATACAATCATGTCATCTGCAAACAGGGACAATTTGACTTCCTTTTTAACTAATTGAATGCTCTTTATTTCTTTGTCCTGCCTGATTGTCCTGACCAGAACTTCCAACACTATGTTGAATAGGACTGGTGAGAGAGGGCATCCTTATCTTGTGTCGGAAAGGGAATGCTTCCAGTTTTTATCTATTCAGCATGATATTGGCTGTGGGTTTGTCATAAATAGCTCTTATTATTTTGAGATACGTTCCATCAATACCTAGTTTATTGAGAGTTTTAAGCATGAAGGGCTGCTGAATTTTGTCAAAGGCCTTTTCTGAGTCTATTGAGATAATCATGTGGTTTATGTCATTGGTTCTGTTTATGTGATGGATTACGTTTATTGATTTGTGTATGTTGAACCAGCCTTGCATCCCAGAGATGAAGCCGACTTGATCGTGTTGGATAAGGTTTTCGATGTGCTGCTGGATTTGGTTTACCAGTATTTTATTGAGGATTTTCACATCCATGTTCATCAGCGATATTGGTCTAAAATTCTCTTTTTTTGTTGTGTCTCTGTCAGGCTTTGGTATCAGGATGATGTGGGCATCATAAATTGAATTTGGGAGGATTCCCTCTTTTTCTATTGATTGGAATAGTTTCAAAGGGAATGGCACCAGCTTCTCTTTGTGCCTCTGGTAGAATACAGCTATGAGTCCATCTGGTCCTGGACTTTTTTTGGTTGGTAGGCTATTAATTATTGCCTCAATTTCAGAGTGTTATTGGTCTATTCAGAGATTCAACTTCTTCCTGGCTTAGTCTTGGGAGGGCGTATGTGTCCAGGAATTTATCCATTTATTCTAGATTTTTTAGTTTATTTGTGTAGAGGTGTTTGTAGTATTCTCGGATGGTAGTTTGTATTTCTGTGGGATCCGTGGTGATATCTCTTTTATCGTTTTTTATTGCATCTATTTGATTCTTCTCTCTTTTCTTCTTTATTAGTTTTGCTAGCAGTCTATCAATTTTGTTGATCTTTTCAAAAAACCAGCTCCTGGATTCACTGATTTTTTTAAGGGTTTTTTGTGTCTCTATCTCTTTCTGTTCTTCTCTATTCTTAGTTATTACTTCTTGCCTTCTGCTAGCTTTTGAATTTGTTGGCTCTTGGTTCTCTAGTTCTTCTAATGGTGATGTTAGGGTGTCGATTTTAGATCTTTCCTGCTTTCTCTTGTGGGCATTTCGTGCTATACATTTCCCTCTACACACTGCTTTAAATGTGTCTGAGATATTCTGGTACATTGTGTCTTTGTTCTCATTGGTTTCAAAGAATATCTTTATTTCTGCCTTCATTTCATTATTTACCCAGTAGTCAGTCAGGAGCAAGTTGTTCAGTTTCCATGTAGTTGTGCGGTTTTGAGTGACTTTCTTAATCTTGAGTTCTAATTTGATTGCACTGTGGTCTGAGAGACACTTCGTTGTGATTTCTGTTCTTTTACATTTACTGAGGAGTGCTTTACTTCCAACTATGTGGTCAATTTTGGAATAAGTTTGATGTGCTGAGAAGAATGTATATTCTGTTGATTTGGGGTGAAAAGTTCTGTAGATGTCTATTAGGTCTGCTTGTTGCAGAGCTGAGTTCAATTCCTGGATATCCTTTTTAACCTTCTGTCTCATTGATCTGTCTAATACTGACACTGGGGCGTTAAAGTCTCCCATTATTATTGTGTGGCAGTTTAAGTCTCTTTGTAAGTCTCTAAGGACTTGCTTTATGAATCTGGGTGCTCCTGTATTGGGTGCATATATATTTAGGATAGTTAGCTCTTCTTGTTGAGTTGAACCCTTTATCATTATGTAATGGCCTTCTTTGTCTCTTTTGATCTTTGTTGGCATAAGGTCTGTTTTATCAGAGACTAGGATTACAATCCCTGCTTTTTTTGCTTTCTATTTGCTTGATAGATCTTCCTCCTTCCCTTTACTTTGAGCCTATGTGCATCTTTGCATGTGAGATGGGTCTCCTGAATACAGTACACTGATGGGTCTTGACTCTTCATCCAATTTGCCAGTCTGTATCTTTTAATTGTGGCATTTAGCCCATTTACATTTAAGGGTAATATTGTTATGTGTGAATTTGATCCTGTCATTATGTTAGCTGGTTATTTTACGCATTAATTGATTCAGTTTCTTCATGGCATCAATGGTCTTTACAATTTGGCATGCTTTTGCAACGGTTGGTACCAGTTGTTTATTTCTATGTGCTTCTTTCAGGAACTCTTGTAAGGCAGGCCTGGTGGTGGCAAAATCTCTCAGTATTTGCTTGTCTGTAAAGCATTTTATTTCTCCTTCACTTATGAAGCTTAGTTTGGCTGGATATGAAATTCTGGGTTGAAAATTCTTTTCTTTAGGAATGTTGAATATTGGCCCCCACTCTCTTCTGGCTTGTAGGGTTTCTGCCGATAGATGCCCTGTTAGTCTGATGGGCTTCCCTTTGTGGGTAACTCGACCTTTCTCTCTGACTGCCTTTAACTTTTTTTCCTTCATTTCAACCTCAGTGAATCTGACAATTATGTGTCTCAGGGTTGCTTTTCTCAAGGAATATCTTTGTAATGTTCTCTGTATTTCCTGAATTTGAATGTTGGAGTGCCTTGCTAAGTTGGGGAAGTTCTCCTGGATAATATCCTGAAGAGTGTTTTCCAGCTTTGTTCCATTCTCCCCATCACTTTCAGGTACACCAATCAAACTAGATTTGGTCTTTTCACCTAGTCCCATATTTCTTGGAGGCTTTGTTCGTTTCTTTTTACTTTTTTTCTCTATCTTGTTTTCTCACTTTATTTCATTAATTTGATCTTCAGTCACTGATACCCTTTCTTCCACTTGATCAAATCAGCTATTGAAGTTTGTGCATGTGTCACCAAGTTCTCATGCCATGGTTTTAGTTCCATCAGGTCATTTAAGGTCTTTGCTACACTGTTTATTCTAGTCATTCATCTACTCTTTTTTCAAGCTGTTTAGCTTCCTTGCAATGGGTTTGAACATCCTCCTTTCGCTTGGAGAAATTTGTTATTACCAACCTTCTGAAGCTTACTTCTGTCAACTCGTCAAAGTTATTCTCTGTCCAGCTTTGTTCTGTTGCTGGTGACGAGCTGTGATCCTTTGGAAGAGAAGAGGCACTCTGATTTTTAGAATTTTCAGCTTTTCTGCTGTGGTTTCTCCTCATCTTTGTGGTTTTATCTATCTTTGGTCTTTGATGTTGCTGCCTAGAGGTGGGGTTTTGGTGTAGATGACCTTTTTGTTGATGTTGATGCTATTCCTATCTATTTGTTAGTTTTCCTTCTAACAGTCAGGTCCCTCAGCTGCAGGTCTGTTGGAGTTTGCTGGAGTTCCACTCCAGACCGTTTGCGTGGGTATCACCAGCAGATGCTGCAGAACAGCAAATATTGCAGAACAGAAAATATTGCTGCCTGATCCTTCCTCTGGAAGCTTCGTCACAGAGGGGCAACCACCTATATGAGGTGTCTGTCGGCCCCTACTGTGAGGTGTCTCCCAGTTAGGCTACACAGAGGTCAGGGACCCACTTGAGGAGGCAGTCTGTCTGTTCTCAGAGCTCAAATGCCATACTGGGAGAACCACTGCTGTCTTCAGAGCTGTCAGTCAGGGACGTTTAAGTCTGCAGAAGTTGTCTGCTGCCTTTTCTTCAGCTATGCCCTGCCCACAGAGTTGGATTCTAGAGGCAGTAGGCCTTGTTGAGCTGCACTGGGCTCCACCCAGTTTGAGCTTCCCAGCCACATTGTTTACCTACTCAAGCCTCAGCAATGGCAGACGCCCCTCCCCCAGCCAGGCTGCCACCTTGCAGATCAATCTCAGACTGCTGTGCTAGCAGTGAGCAAGGCTCCATGGGCATGGGACCCACCAAGCCAGGCACAGGAGAGAATCACCTTGTTTGCCAGTTGCTATGACCTTGGGAAAAGCATAGTATTTGGGCGGGAGTGCCCTGTTTGTCCAGGTAGTCTGTCACGGCTTCCCTTGACTAGGAAAGGGAAATCCCCTGACCCCTTGTGCTTCCCAGGTAAGGTGACACCCCGCCCTGCTTCAACTCCCCCTCCGTGGGCTGCACCCACTGTCCAACCAGTCCCAATGAAATGAACCAGTTACCTCAGTTGGAAATGCAGAAATCACCTATCTTCTGTATTGATCACGCTGGGAGCTGCAGACCCGAGCTGCTCCTATTTGGCCATCATGGAACACCCCCCCAGTCTTTACATTTTTTATATAGCAATTGAAAGGAATCCTGGGCATTTAGATCTTCCATTCCCCAGCTCCACCATTCTTTTCCAGCCTTATAGTCTTTGACCTTTCACTACATATCCTGGACCCTAGACAAACCAAACTCCTTGTCATTCACTTAATAATCCCAGTGTGTAGTCACTTAATAAGCCCAGTGTGTGTATATATATATCATATTTTTAATCCAATTGCCCATTGATGGACACTTAGGTTGATCCCATGACTTTGCTATTATAAATAGTGCTGCAATAAACATACACGTGCTTGTGTCTTTTTGATATGATTATTTCTTTTCTTTTGTGTAAATACCAGGTAGTGGAATCACTTGATCAAAAGGTAGTTCTATTGTTAGTTCTTTGAGACATCTCCATATTGCTTTCCATAGAAGTTGTACTAATTTAATTCCCAGCAATACTGTATAAGTGTTCCCTTTTCTCTGCATCTTTGCCAATATCTATTTTTTTATTTTTTATTAATAGCCATTCTGACTGGTGTAAGATGGTATCTTATTATGGTTTTAATTTTCATTTCTCTGATGATTAATGATGTTGAGCATTTTTTTTCGTTTCTTGGCCATTTGTATGTGTTCTTTTGAAAAATGCCTGTTCATGTATTTTGCTCACTTTTTAATGGAGTTATTTGTGTTTTCCTTTTTGAATTGCTTGAGTTCCTTATAGATTCTTGGTATTAGCCCTTTGTCAGATGCATTGTTGGCAAATATTTTTCCCATCCCTCAAGTTGTTTATTCACTCTGTTATTTCTTTTTCTGTACATAAGCTTTTCAGTTTAATTAAGTCCTATTTGTCTATTTTCAGTTTTGCTGCATTTGCTTTTGAGGTCTCAGTCACAAATTCTTCCCCTAAGCCAATGTCCACACAAGAGTTTTTGCTAGGTTTCCTTCTAACATTTTGATAGTTTCAGGTCTTACATTTAAGTCTGTAATTCACCTTGAGTTACTTTTTGTATATGTTGAGAGATATGGGTCCAGTTTTATTCTTCTGCATATGGCTTCACAATTTTTGCAGAACCATTTATTAAAGAAGATGTTCTTTTCCCAGTGGATGCTTTTGTTGACTTTCTCAAAGATCAGTTAGTTATAGGTATATAGTTTTGTTTCTGGGTCTTCTATTCTCTTCCATTTATCTATGTTTATAACAGTACTCTGCTGTTTTGATTATTATAGTCTTGTAGTATAATTTGAAGTCAGGCAATGTGATACCACCAGCTTCATTCTTTTTGCTTAGGATTTCTTTGGCTATTCAGACTGTTTTGGTTCCATATGAATTTTAGTTATATTTTTTCTAATTCTGTGAAGAATGCTGTTGGTAAATTGATAGGAATGGTGTTGAATCTGTAGATTGTTTTGGGCAGTATGGTCATTTTAATGATATTGATTCTTCCAATCTATGAGTATGGGATGTTTTTTCATTTGTTTGTGTCGATTTCTTTCATTAGTGTTTTTTAAATTTTCCATGTAGAGATCTTTCACCTCCTTGATTAATGTATTCCTAGGTATTTTTTAATAGCTATCATAAATGGCATTGAGTTCTTTTGGTTCTCAGCTTGATCATTATTAGTGTATAAAAGTGGTACTAATTTTTATTCATTGATTTTTATATACTGAAACTTTGCTGAGGTCGTTTACCAAATCTAGGAGTCTTTTGAAGGAGTCTTTAAGGTTTTCTAGTTATAAGATCATATAATCAGTGAACAGCAATAATTTGACTTTTTTTCCAATTTGAATGCCTTTTTTTTTTCTTTTGCCTGATTGCTCTGGTTAGGACTTCCAGTACCATGTTGCATAGGAATGGTGAAAGTATACATCCTTGCCTTGTTCCAGTTTTTAGGGGGAATGCTTTCAACATTTCCCTGTTTAGTATGATGTTGGCTATGGGTTTGTCATATATGACTTTTATTATTTTGAAGCATATTCTATGTCTAGTTTGTTGAGGGTTTTTTTTTTTTTTTTTTTTTTTTTTGATGGAGTCTCGCTCTGTCGCCCAGGCTAGAGTGCAGTGGCGCGATCTCAGCTCACTGGAAGCTCCGCCTCCTGGGTTCAGGTCATTCTCCTGCCTCAGCCTCCCAAGTAGCTGGGACTACAGGTGCCCGCAACCACGCCTAATTTTTTGTTTGTTTTTTTTGTTTTGTTTTTGTTTTTGTTTTGAGATGGAGTCTCACTCTGTTGCCCAGGCTAGAGTGCAGCGGCGCAATCTCAGCTCACTGCAACCTCTGCCTCCTGGGTTCACACCATTCTCCTGCCTCAGCCTCCCAAGTAGCTGGGACTACAGGCACCTGCCACCACGCCCAGCTAATTTTTTTGTATTTTTAGTAGAGAGAGTGTTTCACCGTGCTAGCCAGGATGGTCTCGATCTCCTGACCTCGTGATCTGCCCACCTTGGCCTCCCAAAGTGCTGGGATCACAGGCGTGAGCCACCGCGCCTGGCCAGTTTTTTGTATTTTTTAGTAGAGACGGGGTTTCACCATGTTAGCAGGATGGTCTCAATCTCCTGACCTTGTGATCCACTTGCCTCAGCCTCCCAAAGTGCTAGGATTACAGGCTGTTGAGGGTTTTCAGGGATTTTTAGATTTCTAAAATTCACTGAAAAAAAAATGAAATTCCCTTCAGGCACTATCAAAAACAAAACTTCACTTACCCTTTTGCCATTTGTTATTGGCATGAATTCAGACTTTTGCCAGAATAGGGCCCCTTCTTATATAGACAGATGAAAAAAATCTATTATCATTCTTTGTGAACATTCAATGAACTATATATAGAGTTATTTCCTTAATAGAACAGAAATAGTAAGTAACCCTTTAGATGTGTGACTGGCAAACATTGAAAGATGGTCAATTATACACATGCTTACTTGGGCTGTAGTTTTGAGGTATTTGCAATTTTACATCTTTTTTCAGGCTAAACCAAACCCAAAACAAAACCAAACTCTTCTATTTCATATAAGAAAAGTCTGAAACAGAAGAAATAATCTTGGAGTGTGGAAATATAAATTCAAAATGAAAATTTTTTCAAACAAATAGGAAATGAAAAATTATGACTTTTAATTAAGACTGAGTTTTCCAAAAGCAGTCTTACAGATGAGTATGATATATACATTAAATTGTTTCTGCTAAGCCTTTAGTCAGTAATAAAATATTCTTGCATTTTCTCCATACACATGGTCAGGAAAAGTCTAAAGAAAAAAGTATCAGAATTATTTACTTTGCTGTTTGTTCTTATTTCTTGGGAGGCCAAAGCAAAGCAAAACAAAAACAAAAATACATAATTATTAGGTGCAGAAAGCCATGGGTTTAGATTACAGCTCTCCCCATTTCACTTTGGTGACTTGGAACAGTTACTTAACTTCTGTGAGCTGTAGCATCATAAAAAATCCAAGACAGCTTCACCTAAGTTTTTTTTGGGAGGACTTCATGAGATAATTTATGTAAAACATTAGCACATAAAGCATACTCAACAAGTGTTAGTCCTACTTCATTTCTTTTTCTAAAATTTTATTCTGGTATGAACATTTAACATGAGATCTACCCTTGTGACAGACTTTTATGTATATAATACAGTATTATTAGTGACCAGGTACAATGTTGTATAGCAAATCTCTAGAACTCATTCAGCTTTCATGACTGAAATTTTCCACTATGTTATTAGCAACTCCCCACTTTCCCCTCGCAGCACCTGGTAATTATCATCTTATTCTTTGATTCTATGAGTTTGACTATTTTAGATGCCTTATATAAGTGAAATCATGCAGTAATTGTGTTTCTGCTACTGGCTTGTTTCACTTAATATCCTCAAATTTCATCTATGTTGTTGCATACTGCATAATTTTCTTTTCTTTTAAGGCTGAATAATCCACTGTATGCATATACCAATTTTTTTTACCCATCCATTTGTTGACAGACATTTAGGTTATTCCCAAATCTTTGCTGTTGTGAATAATGTTGCAATGAACATAGGAGTATGTATCTCTTCAACATCCTGATCCTGGGATACATATCCAGAAGTGGGTTGCTGGATCATATGATAGTCCTATTTTTCAATTTTTGAGGAACTTTCATACTTTTTTCCATAGCAGTTGCACCATTTTGCATTCCCGGCAACAGCATACAAGGGTTGCAGTTTCTCCACATCCTGCCAACACTTGTTTTTGTGTTTGTTTGTTTGTTGATAATGGCACTCTTAACAGATATGAGGTCATGGTTTTGATTGGTATTACCCTAATGATTAGTGACAGTGAGGATGATTACATATACTTGTTGGCCATTTGCATATCTTCTTTGGAGAAATGTTTATTCAAGTCCTTAGCCTATTTTTTAACAACAATAAGTGTTAATTTTTTGAAAACTAAATTTAATTAAAATTAAACAAAATTGATAAACTCTTAGTTAGACTAAGAAAAAAAGAGAGAAGACTAAAATAAAATCAGAAATGAAAATGGAGATATTACAACTGATTACCACAGAAATAGAAAGGATCATAAGAGACTATTATGAACAATTATATGCCAACAAACTGGATACCCTAGAATAAATTTATACATTCCTAGAAACATACAACTTACGAAGACTAAATCATGAAGAAATAGAAAGTCTGAACAGAACCACAACTACTTGGGAAATTCAATCAGTAATCAGAAACCTCCTAACTAGGAAAAGCCCATTTCTCTTTTTTAAGGAATATTTTCACTTTAATTATTTTGGTTGTCCTGACAACAAATTCTTATTAATGATACGGAAATTTGAAGTGCATTAAATCATTGAAATTACAAACCTAGAGATTTATCTATTCTATTACCTATCACTTTTGTCTGTATCAAAATCACTTGAAGGATTCATTACAACACAGATTACTGGGCCCCACCCCCAAAGTTTCTGATTCGTTAGGTCTGAGGTAGGGTCCAAGAATTTGCATTTTTAGCAAGTTCTCAGATGCGCTGAGTCTACAAATGAAACCTTAGTTGCCACTTTTGTCTACTGATGCACAGGGTTCTGCTCCCAGAAGGCTCTCTGCTCTTAAAAAGTCTTAAAATTCTTAACAATTTTATCTTTTGATGTATGCTGTGTAAGTGAAGACCAACGAGACAATAGAGCATGCACTAGGGGCTTGAAGCGTCTGCTTATGCACAGTCTACCTCCCACCTACCTCTCACCTAGGCGATGACTTAGTTTGTGGGGAGAGAGGCATTCCACTTTCGCTTTCCACTTCTGTTGGGGCCTGGAGTATACACAGAGGTGGTCGGGGTCAGGCATATGCCTGGTGACATTTTGGGGCATGGAGGCAGCCATCCTTATCCTGAGTTGGTGGCACTTCGTGACTCTAGCATGTGGTCAGCCAACCAGAGGCCATGTCTTAGATTGAGCCTCTTAATCAGTCCTGTTCAGGTAGCTAGCACTTCCTAGCAAACAGTTTTAAAGACTTTCTGGGAGTCACCCATCTTCTATGGTTTGAGGTAGCAGGATGGGATCTTATTGCTGTCAAGAGGAGAAACTTGGCAGCCATCAGACTCAAATGTGCTTAAATAACTGAAGTCATGTAGTGAGACCCTCAGATACCTGTGAAAATCTGCAGTCATCTTCCAAGTATTCTCAAGCTCAAAGAGGTATCCCCATACCTAAGAATGTGCTCCCTCAGGTCTGGTCTGGACTTGAAGTACCCTGTCTTCCTCCTTCCAACCTTCCTGAGACTGACTGGTTTGTCTCTTCTGGCCAACTCCATGTGGATAATTATTTCATAGCTCTGGAGACTATCTATTGTGTTTTTGCTGCAGTTCAAAATAGAGGTTAAATGTTCTTGTAAAGAATATTACAAAGATGAATAATAAAAAATCATGTTAATAATTTAAAATTTTAACTTTCCTTTACATAGAAAATAAATAGCAAATATAAAAACACTAAAGAGATAGACCACAGAAGAAAAAAAAAAGCTTTATAATTTACTACCTTCAATGGTACCTCTTCTCCCAATTTTTGAACAAAAAGGCCCCCATAATTTGTGGGCCTAGTGCATTTTCATTTTGCGCTAGGCCCACAAATTGTGTAGCTGATCCTGAGTATATAATATAAAATAGGAGTTTTAAAATTCATAACTAAGAGTGAACTGGAGTAGTCAGGAAGTTAATAAGTGTTTATTGAGCACATGACATGTCCAGCAGATATTATAATAAGCACTGAAGATAAAGTAATGACGAAGTCATACGAAGTTTCTGTCCTCAAAGAGCTGACATTCTAGATAGGAATTGAGAAGTTCCATGGAAGTTGAGAGACAATTAAAGTTTAAACAATGTATATAAGGGAAAAGGAAAGAAAATATCTCAGACTCCTTAAGACTCCAACTTTAATATAATTCTTCAGCCTCACTGGAACCTTAATCTATTGATCTTTCCATTTTCATTGTCATTCACCCCCTTCATGTTCCCACTTTCTAATTTAAATTTCACAGCCAAGCTCTATAATGCCTTTCTTTCATGCATTTTCAACTCTCTTGCCTCCTTTGTGCTTTGTTTGCTTTGTCACGCTTATTCAGCTTGATCTCAAACCTGGTTAAATTCAACTCTACCTATCCTATTTCTAGGCCCATGTAGCTGAGTATGGCTAGAGAAAAATATATAACCACACTAAATTGTCTCATTTTATCATAAACCATCACTAACTTCAAGTGGGCTCTTATGCTGCTAGGTAATCATACTATATTTTCCTACTCCTTGCCCCTGCACTCCTGGACAACAATTGCATATTTTCTTGTTTATCCTTTTGGTTGTTTGCATGTGTGTGTGTGTGTATGTGTGTGTTTTGTTTTGTTTTGGTATAGATGCGGTCTCACTCTGTCACCCAGGCTGGAGTGCAGTGGTGCAATCATAGCTCACTGTCGCCCTGAACTACTAGGCTCAAGTGATCCTCCTGTCTCAGCCATGTGAGTAGCTGGGACTACAGGCATGCCATCATGCCTGGCTAACAATTACGTATTTTCTCTAGTCTCTTCAAATCTCCAAAACTTACTTTTCTATCTTCAATCTCAGCAATCACCAAGTGTCCTCTTTTATTGAGAAAATTGAAACAATCAGATAAAAACTTCAACAGCTATCATCACATCTACCAACCTATTTGCTTGTATCTCCATGGCCTGCATATTCTCTCCTGTTACAATTACTAAACTAAGCTTCTAACTAGGTGATTCATTTAACAGAATCATTCTATCTCCTGGCATATCCTAAAGGGAATCAAGGTTGGAAGCAGGGAGAGCAGTGAAGAGGTTAATATAATAGTCTGGATGAAAAATGGATAGAGGCTTGCTTGAACTGGGTGGTAGTTATTCACTATACTCCACTTATACTCTAGACTCTGCTTATACACTAGACTCCACTTATATGCTAGACTCTACTTGCTTTCACTTACTTAAGAAAGTCAATCCAGCAACTTTTCCTTTGTTTCCTTTATAATAAATGTTTTTCTTTCTACTAAATTGTTATATAAATATATTGTTATATCTTCCATTAAAAAAGAGAAACAATAGATTCTAGGCGGTTTTAGTCATGGGCAATATAGTAGTGAATAAAACAGACAAAAGTCCTTGCCTTCATAAAACTTACTTTCTATGGTAGAGATAGATAATATGTATGATAAATAAGTAATTATATGGAATAGTAGATACTAATAAGTACTAAGGAAAAAAATAGAGCAGAAAAGGAGATAGGAATTCTTGGTCATTTCTCAGGCAACATCTTATTTGACATATCAGCAACGTATTACACAGGCTACCATTCCTACCTTAAAACACTTCAAATTCTAAAGTGCTATTTTCACCTGATTTTCTTCCTACTTTTTGGCTCTTCCTTCTCAATCTCCTTGGCTTGTTCCTCCTCCATTTCAGTGGACTTAAACCACAATGCCCCAAGACTGATTCTTTGAAACTTTTCTCTTTATATTGAAGCACTAGATGAATTCAGCCAGCTTCATGCCCTTAAATGTCATTTATAATCTGATGGATCATACATTTATATTTATAGTCTGGACCTCTCCCCAAATTCCTAACATATATGCAGTTATTTGATATCCATTTGGATGTTTAGTAAGTATCTCAAACTTAACATGTTCAAACCTGAGCTCTTGGTATTCCTCTCATTCCTCCCACACTTTTCTACATCTATTAATGACAATTCCATTCTTCCAGTTTCTCAAGTCAAAAACATTAGAATCATCCTTGACCCCCATATTTCTTTCATACCCTAAATCCAATTTGTTAACAAATCCTGCTGGCACAACCTTTACAATATACTCAGATTCTGACATTGCTCACCATCTCTACTATTACCACACAGTTCAACCAAGCCTCTATCCATTTTTTACCCAGACTATTACACCAACCTCTTCACTACTCTCCCTGCTTCCAGTCTTGGTTCCCTTTAGGATATGTCCAGGAGGTAGGGTGATTCTGTTACATGAAAGTTAGATTACATCACTTCCATTCTTAAAATCCTTCCATCTCATGCTAAGTAAAAGTCTAGGTCTTTACCATGTCCTAAAAGAACCAACATGATCTGGCTCTACTTTATCTCTCTGATGTTACCTCCTATGAATCTTCTTGGCATTCTAGAAAGTCAAGATCTATAAAGAATCTGAGATTTTATTCTACTTGCAAGCTAATAAAGTTAGGTTGCCAGTTTCGATGCTGATAGAAGACATGAAACTCCTGGCTCAGAGACAAAGGATAATTTATTATTCATAACAGTCGTAGAATATCAGTATTTTGTGCTGGTTTCCTGAACCCTAATTCCCACAGGATGATGAAAAGAAGCCTTCCCTTCTTTATTAGTTTGTTCAGGTTGCCATAATGAAATACCACAGACTCAGTGGCTTAAACAACAGCAATTTATTTTCTCACAGTTCTGGAGACTGAAACTCTAAGTTCAAGGTGCCAGCAGGGTAGATGTCTAGTGAGGTCTCTTCCTTTGGGTTGCAGATGGCTGTCTTCTTGCTGTGTGCTCACATGGCCTTTCCTTTGTGTACACATAGGGAGGGGTAGAGAGAGAGAGAGCATGTACTCTGGTATCTCTTTTTAAAAGGACACTAATTCTATCAGATTAGAGCCATACCCTTATGATCTCATTTAATCTTAATTATTTCCTTAAAGGCTGCATCTTCAAATAGATCCATAGTGGGGGGTGGGGCTTTAACATATGATTTTTCTTGTAAGAGGTTGGCAGAGGATGCAAACATTCAGTCTATAACACTATTTAAAATTTATCTACCTTTTTTCAAGAATTCCTATATTCTTTTCTGCTTTTTTTCCTTAGTACTTATTACTATGTAATATCCCATATGATTACTTATTTATCAGACATACTATCTCTACCACAGAAAGTAAGTTTTATGAAGGCAGAGACTTTTGTCTGTTTTATTCACTACTATATTGCCTTTAACTAAAATAGAGCCTAAAGCACATAGAATGTGTGCTTTATACTATATGTCCTTGATACTATATGTGTTGATTGAATGAAGGTTGTAGTGGGCAAGGCTAGTTATTTGGGAAAGCTGGAGTAAAGTACACTCCTAGCCAGTGAGATCTTCTTTAAGAGGAAAGTCCTAATTAATTAATTGTGTGGTCAGTTACTTATGGTAGATTTAATTAAGATCTTATTATTGAAGGCTGTAAGTTTAAGCATACATTGTAAGTGTATTTCTGAAGTAGTAGCTGCTTACAATTTAGATTTACTTGAGTTTTTTCCAGTTAGAAAAGATTAAAGGAAGAATCCTGAAAGATTAATAATACATTGTTTGGAAAACTTAACCCTGTATAAACCTAATGAACAGAATATAATCAAAGCATTTATGACTAAAAATTAAGAAACAAAGCAGCTGTTTTGGCAAGGGCAGCTTATTGAGAAATTCATTTTGATGCTGACAGATTATATGCAATGAGTATAAGTAAAATGGCTTTCGAAATGTGGATTTCTTGTCTTTTTAACCTACTGTCAGCCATCTCTAAATCAAGGATGCAAAGATATACTTAGAAAAGTCTTTCTATGGCAGGTAGTTATGAAAATGTGGTTTTACTGAATAGCAGGATCAATCCTAGGTTAATTTTAATTAAATAATTCTTCATAGCTTTTGGCATTTTTCCTTCATGGGAGACTGGGAGAGATGTTCTTTTATCCCTTAACCCTTAAACTGCAGCACCTAAACCTCTACTCCCCTAGCCTCTGCAGTTGCCCGTATGTACATTTATAGATTTCTTGAAGTGGATTTAAAAACACAACTAAGATCATCCCAATATACTCTTTTCTATTTTATAAATTTTAAGGACTTTGTAAGTGCTTTCTAAATGAATATATTTTTATCTGTCACCCTTCCCTTTTCAAGTCTCTGTCACATGTACACCCTTGAGGCATATCAGTCTAAGCTGACATACTTACTCTCTCTGCATGATGTAAAAGGACAAAGGAAAGAAAGGGCTAATAGGGTACTGCGTAGGGAAGACTCTGGAAATATCCAAAGATCACTAGAGCCCAAACTACCTCCTAAGCTTATAGTATGTTGTCCTCCAAGACTGATGAAAATCACCTATAGGCAATAATCTGGCATACATTGCCAATCTTAGAGAATCCAGGTGAGTAAAACCTCTTTCTGTGTAAAGATGCAAAAGCCTGCCTAAGAGCTGAAAGTAATTGTTTTGTCTTTTTCATACAATTAAAATTGCCACCATGAATTCTAGATATTGAAATTTCTTCTTAAGTGTTTGATTTTGAAGAAAAATCAAGCATTTTCTAGCAAATTGGTTTATGAAATAAGAAAACGGTATAAGACGGTGTGATTATTTTTTCAGTTGAAGTTATTTCAATAAATAAAATACGTACATTTTTTAAATTTTCTTTTTTATAAAAAGACTTTAAGGGGGACTATATAGTATAATGAAAGAATCCTGGGGTAGGAATCAGAAAAATCTGAGTTCTAAACTAGGCTCTGACCTAACTTGCTATGTGACCTGGCCCAGCTTTCATAATCTTTCTGGGTCTGTTTTTTCTTCTTTTTTAATATAATGAGAGAGTTGGCCAGTTGATGTCTTAAACTCCTTTTAGACCTAACATTCTATGAATCCAACTTATTATAACAGATGAACTCACAAATCTACAAATTCCTGAACAACAGGTGCTGGAGAGGATGTGGAGAAATAGGATCACTTTTATACTGTTGGTGGGATTGTAAACTAGTTCAACCATTATGGAAAACAGTATGGCGATTCCTCAAAGATCTAGAACTAGATGTACCATATGACCCAGCCATCCCATTACTGGGTATATACCCAAAGGATTATAAATCATGCTGCTATAAAGACACATGCACACGTATGTTTATTGCGGCACTATTAACAATAGCAAAGACTTGGAATCAACCCAAATGTCCATCAGTGACAGACTGGATTAAGAAAATGTGGCACATATACACCATGGAATACTATGCAGCCATAAAAAAGGATGAGTTTATGTCCTTTGTAGGGACATGGATGCAGCTGGAAACCATCATTCTTAGCAAACTGTCACAAGAACAGAAAACCAAACACCGCATATTCTCACTCATAGGTGGGAACTGAACAATGAGATCACTTGGACTCGGGAAGGGGAACATCACACACCGGGGCCTATCATGGGGAGGGGGGAGGGGGGAGGGATTGCATTGGGAGTTATACCTGATGTAAATGATGAGTTGATGGGTGCTGACGAGTTGATGGGTGCAGCACACCAACATGGCACAAGTATACATATGTAACAAACCTGCACGTTATGCACATGTACCCTAGAACTTAAAGTATAATAATAATAATAAATAAATAAATAAATAAATAAATCTACAAATTCTTATACATTAGGGAATATTATGACTCTATAGGTATAAATTATCACACTGTAAAACTTTAATTCCCCATAGACGCTTTAGAATGAATTTGACATGTCAGTGATGTCCAATTATTTTTATAGGTACATTCCTCTCATTGAAAGGAGCTGTGCTAACATTCTCCTGTATGGACCGAACGGGTGGATTAATGCAACCGCCATATGAAGTTTGGAGGGATCCAAACAACATAGATGAAAATGAAAAATCTTGGAGAAGGAAAGTGGTAATGAACTCATCTTCTGCATCCCAAGAAATAGGAGATCATCAGTATACAATAATCTGCTCAGAAAAACAAGCCAAAGTCTTCTCACTGCCTTCTCAGACTTGCCTTTATGTTCATAACATCACGGAGACATCTTTTATACTGCAAGCAAATGTGGTGGTCATGTGTAACAGTGCCTGCTTGGCATGCTTTTGTGCTAATGGACATATCATGATAATGAGGTACTTGCCTTCTTATAAATTATCTGGTAATCACAACACCAGCAAGGTACAATTCTAAAAAATATATGTGTTATGTGCAAGATGTTATCAAGAAGCAACCTGAGATCATTGTTTCATTATGTTTCTGGATGTTTTATTGTTCAACAATTTGTTGAGAGTTTGGGGTTTTTCTGTTTTGTTTTGGTTTTTCTTTTTTGCTAAAAATGCTTGGCATTGTGAGTGAAATATATTTTTAATTGCTACCAAGGAATCTAAGAAAAGAATGATTTTTCAATCATTCAACAAATGTTTATTGAGCATATCTCCCAGATGCTATGCTAAGCACTGGAAATAAAAGATGAATAAGCTAAGTGGAAAAGAAGTTAACTTTTACTTTTCCTGTGTTTCATACTTCACCCAAGAAATTTACATACAGAATTTCATTTGATCCTTAGAACTTCTCTAGGACACAGGAAAATAAAGTATTATTTGCATCCTCCATTTTACATGTGTTAATAAATTAAAGTTACACAATTTGCCTGAGGTTGCAAGTCTAGGAAAAGTGAGGCCAGTCTGATAACTAAAAGTTATCAGACACTTTTATAATAAAATATTGGCCAAGAGATTTCATTCTACTGTAGTGAAATGAAAATTTATGAGACACAAAAATAATTATCATAAAATGAACTCATAAACATATACTATATAGAAGTCATTGTCATTCTTTTTAATATCTCACTTATTTCCAAAAATCATTGAGACAAGCATTGTGCTAGGCTTGTGAAGGATATAAAAATTAGTAAAACATGGTCCTAACCCTTAAGAAACTCACTGTCTAACTGGGGAGATAAGATAGATACACAGACATTATAACAAAAAGAAAATGTAAATTCCAACAGAGGAAATATGGGATTGAATTTTCTAGCTACAAACTAAGTTCCCAGAGTCACAGCATAGTTGAACATGTATTATAAAAAAAGAGTTGTTGGGAGGACAGTAACATGTAGAGATAGTTTGAAGCAAATTGTTGAGGACTTTGAATGTTGAGTTTGAGATTAATCAATTAATAGGAAATGGGGTTTTAAGCAGGTAATTAACCTTCTCCTGCCATGTGTTAGGACATACACAGGGAGAAGTTGAGATAGGCTTTTGAACTGAAGTGGTCTCTATATTGAAGGCAAGGAGGAAACAGGTGTAAGGGAAACTTATTGAATGCAAAGCTGATTTGTTGTGAACAGTAATGAAGGTTATTAAATCTCGAGGTTAGAAGAGAGTTTAAAGGTTAAAACATTTTTTGAACTTAGATAACGGTTATGTTATTAGCATATAGGAAAGTCAGAAGGATTTGAAAAAGCTGATAAAGAGAAATTTAATAATAAATTGAGAATAAATATTTGAAATGTGAGGTGTTATAAGCCATCCAGCAGAGATTTGGCAATAAATTTAAGATTTGCACTCTTAGAAAAATATATGTGGAAGATCCAGCTTTGGAAGTCATATATATAAATGCATCAGTAAAAGTTATGTCAGCAAATGAGTAATAAAAAAGATAGCATAAAAAGAAACAAGAAATTGATTGAGCTGAGGATAGAAACTTGGGGGTATTCTACGTTTACGTAGTGAAAGAAAGAAGAAGATGCAGCAAAGGAGATTGAGAAGAAGTCATTAGAAAGATAGGAAAGGACCAGAATTGTATAACTTCATTAAATAAAAAGAGAAGAATATTAAAACAAAAGAGGTGGTCAAGAGGTAGTAAAATATAGCAGAGAGGTCAAAGAATTTGGGTACAAGAAAAAAACAGTAGATCTCACAACTGGTGGGATATTAATGATCTTTGAGAAAGCAAATATTAGCAGCATGGTGGAAACAAAAGCTAATTTTCAAGGAGACAAGAATAGAGGCAGTGGTGTAGATCAGAGTTTGGCAAATTAATATCCAAAACAAAATCTACCTCCATTCCCCTATCTGATTTTGTACAGCCTGCAAGCATTAAGAATGGTTTTTACATACTTAATGGTTGAAAAAACTCAAAGAGAAGAAGAATATTTCATGATATGTGAAAATTATACGAATTTTAAATGTCAGTGCCCATAAATAAAGGTTTTGGAACACAGCCACACCCATGTTTCTGTATATTGACTATGGCTGCTTTTGCACTACAGGGCAGAGTTGAGTAGTTGCAACAGAGACTCTATGGCCTAGAGAGCCTAAAATATTTACTATCATAAATATTTATGGGCCCTTTTTCCCTGGTATAGATTATTCTTTCAGGAAATTTTGTGGTTAAAAGAGAGATGAGTCAGGAAAGTCATTTAAGAATGAAACTAGCTTTTGAGAGTTTTTTTTTTTAATACGGAAAATATGAGCAGATTTGTAAGCCAAGGGAAAGTAGTGAAGGAGAAAATTTTGAATAGAAATAATCATTTTATGATCTGTTCATTCTCTCATATATTTCTGATTCTTTTCAATCTAGTTCCCCCTTTCTCAAACTGTTTTTAGAAATTTCTGATAAGGTCATTTCAATCTTGTTTGAAAATGATTTAACTCACAGACATGCCTCAGATTTTGGGGGAAAAAAAAGGTCTATTTGTGTATGTGTGTAAGTGGGTGTATCTCTCACACACATACACTGAGTCATTGATAAATGGTATCTGTCTTCCTCTGTCCTTTATAAAAGCTGCTTGACATGATAATGGTTACTTTGATATTGTGTCATAGTAGAAATTCTTCATGTGTTCCTGAGGATCCTCAAAACTCACTGAAAAGGAAATAATTTTGATAGGATTTTAATAATACATATACATAAAGTGTAGCTAGGAAACAATGGTGTGTACTCTGCTGTATAGTTTAAAGAAATGAATCCTACAAATCAGCATGCACCTGGACTCATTCATTTTCCCATAGAGTATATTCCTAGGATCTTTTCAGACCCTAGCAGAAGGTAACTCTCCTGAGCCCAGTCTTCTCAAGTCCTAGTTTTCTGACAGATATCAGGTAGCTAGCCAATGGTTACCTAGATCCTAAGTACCCAGACCCAGAAAAGCAAGTTTGAGAGTAGAGAGGAGAAATAGAAGCAGCTTATTTTTGTATGAATTCTCAAACTTGGCTGTAACAGACACTTTTTGTGAGACCTACCTTGTTACCTGACGCTGTTTCTTTATTAAAGTATCCTGCATAGAAGAAAGTCTTTTTTCTTCTGTTATAAAAGCAATTGTTTCCTAGAAGTTAGCAACTGCTCTCTTTTCCTACCTGAAGTGACTACACCTTTTTAATTTTCTTTTCTTGGCTTACTTATTATTATACAATATAGACAATGTAGCACATCAGAAAAGTCGGTTGGAACCTCTTCCTCAACTCCACCCTTTAATTTGACTGAATCTATCATGGAAATCTGTTTAACTGGGATTGGTTTGGACTTATATCTTAAGGAGCTTAGTTACCAGAAGTGCTATAACAGATCATCTTTTAATATATTCTTAAGATATTAAGTAATTCGTTCATCAATGAAGCTTTTGAATCCAGTGTGTCATTTACATTTACAGCACATCTCAATTCAGACAAGCCATGTATCAACTGCTCAATAGTTATATGTGGTTACTGGCTACCATATTGGAAAGCACAGTGCTTATTCCAATAGCACAGATTTCAGGTCCCATTTTACATAGTAAATTTCCAGGTCTCAAAGTAGAGTTACAAACCACTTTGATAAAGGTAATCAGTATTTTTTTCAAGGTGCTGGTTTTACGATCTGGGATAATTTAAAATCATTGTGCACACTTAGAATCAGTACAACGGTTTCAAAATTTATTTAATTACAAGTTTACCTTTTTCCTTTTGGCATTAAAGTTCAGATTAAAAGGCAGTGAGACTGGTTTTCGTCAGTGGTTTGTAAAACTGGCTCGAAAAACAGTATCCAAAAGGACATTCTGATGAATATTTTAGCAAAATTATCAGCTACATTAGGATAAGCATATACCCATGGGGTAAGACAATTCAGATGTGTGGTATTCATTTGGATGTGCAAATTCTGATCTATTATTTATAACTTATTCTCATTCCCTTACAGTCTTGGCCATATTTACTTATTAGTCATGCCTCCAGTGCAGTTGCCCTAAGTTATGAGTAATTTTCATTTCCTGTGTATAGAGTAAAGGAATGGGGAGCAAAGCCACTTCATTTCCAGGCACAGTGAACTGGACCCACACCACATCACTGTCAGTTTTGCCTTAAAGAAAGACAATCGACCGAGTATGCAGTCAGACACTTTCTAGCTGTGGTGTTTCTGACATAACCAAATGCTGTAAGTCATTGTAGGAACATGTGAAGTGCTACAAAAAGTGCCCCGGAAATTGCTGGCCACTGCATTTAATCCATCAAGAACATTTGCTAAGCATCTATGTGAAACTGTGCCTGTGAATTTTTTTTCTCATGTATATGATTTTATGTGAAAGTCTAGATTATTGGATCTTAAGACCCATGTCCAGGAACAGGAGTCAGCATAAGGATGCTGAACTCTCCTTCTGGCTGTGCCTGTGACTCCAGAGTCCTGTCTTACTGTGACTTAAAGTTTGATGGAGAGAAAGCTGTAGGATCCATAATTTCTGCCAGGAAACCAGGGTCTTTCTGTTCCTAACCTGAGAATGGGCACCCAGTGTTCTGAGAACACTTTCTGGGCTAACATGGTCCTCACACAGAGCTGAGAAAGAACGTGTTCCCCCTCCTGGGAAGCACATGTAAAAGTTAAGAGCCTGAATCTCTTCTAAACCAGTAATTGACCTCTAAGCACCCACCATACTACTGCTACATTCAGGGCAGAAGACACTACTCTTTGTAATCCAGCCACCACCAAAATGGGAACAAAAGGAAGGAAGGAAGGTTAAGCCATTGGATAATACTGAATCTGTTTCCCTAAGTGACTTAATCTTAGAGCAAGCATAACATCCAGGTTAATTTTTGTAAGATATCTCCTTTTATTATCACCCTCATCATAGTTCCCGATTATCTCTTAAAGTAAGTGGTTTATTGACATTAGTATTTCTGATAATAGTTTACAAACTACTATAAACAAATTTATAAACATTACTATTTCCGATGAAAATAAAGTTGCTTCTCCCTCCAAAAAAAGGAAAGGAAAAGAAAAAAAGAAAGTCTAGTTTATTACCACTGTGCCTTAAAGATAAGAAGAAACAACCAGGCCTGGTATGGTGGGTCATGCCTATAATCCCAGCACTTTAGGAGGCCAAGGCAGGTGGACCACTTGAAGTCAGGAGTTTGAGACAAGCCTGGCCAACATGGCAAAGCCCTGTCTCTACTAAAAATACAAAAATTAGCCAGGTGTGGTGGCACACGCCTGTAGTTCCAGCTACTCAGGAGGCTGAGGCGTGAGAATCACTTCAACCTGGAAGGCGAGATTGCAGTGAGCTAACTCCACTGCACTCCAGCTTGGGTGATAGAGCAAGACAAATATAAAAATTATAATTAAAAAAAGAAACAACCATAAAATAATAGAATAAAAATTGCTGTTTTTATGTAAAGATCTGCTTCTAATAACCTGCATATGATATATGGATTTACTTTTTTCCATTCAGCCTACCTAGTCTTCGCCCAATGTTGGATGTTAATTATTTGCCACTGACAGACATGAGGATAGCACGAACATTTTGTTTTACCAATGAAGGACAGGCATTATACCTCGTCTCTCCTACAGAAATTCAGCGGTTAACATACAGCCAAGAAATGTGTGATAATCTACAGGTAGGTCAGGAGGTACATTTATGAAAAAGACATTGGACATGGTTGAGAGAATGAGAAAGATGTCTAAAAACTAAAATATTATTAAGTCAGACAATAAACATGCCTTTCCAATAACATGTTTTGAACATATATTCTTCATTTTGAGCCTACCAACTTCTAGTATAGTTCTAGGTATTGCACAGAAATGATAAGAGGGAGACAATGCAAAGATCATTCACATTAATAGCTAATCTTTTTATTTATTTATTTTATTGTTTTTGTCCATGGAGAATCTTATGAAAGATTATAAACTCTCCCGTCAGGGTGGAAAATATGTATGTACATACAAAAACTTTCCATACCATTCAGGGAGTTCAAGAACTCTTGAAGAAACCTTGTGATTAAGGGACACACAAAACAAACATATGTCCTGTGGGTTAGAATTGAGCATTTGCCTTTGATTGTAGCAGTAAGCATAGCCTAGAAACAGAATAGATATAAATGTCTAACCTTGCGTAAGAATGGTCACAACATTTTTTAAAAGCATCTTGGACATTTAACTAGTTAAACCCCCTCATTTTACAAATAAGAAAACTAAAACATATTTATTATAATATAGGGGTTAAGAGCATAAGCTCTGAACTACTCAAGTTGTATTTTGGCTCCTCCATTTGTGTGACTTTGGGCATTTTACTTAACTTATCTGTACACTCTACTTTGGAGCATTGTTGTCAGAATTTAGTAAGAATTCATGTAAAGGACTGAGCTCCGTGCCTGGAATATAGTATGTTTTTTTAAAAATAAATAATAATAAATATTAGTATCATCACCATTGTCATTCTACAGATATTTATTGAGTTTTTACTATATGCCTAATACTTGGCTAGACTCTAGGAACATGCTAATAAATAAGAAACAAGTCCCTGCCTGTCAGTGTGGAGAGACAGAAGTAAACAGACAATCACACTACTCTGTGGAAACTGCTATATATGGCTGTGCCAGTACTGGGGAGACATAGAAGGAGGACACCTGGGTTGATGGAGCAGAAGGGAGGCAGTTTAACCAGTTGACTTTCTAACGTGCTTTTTAAAAATTTTGTGACTATCCTTACTCAAGGGTAGATAAACCTTTACAGCTATCCTGTTTCTAGTCTATGCATACTGCTACAATCAGAGACAAATGCCCAATTCTAACTCACTGGATATATATTTATTTTGTGTGTCCCTTAATCAAAAGAAGTTAGAGAAGGATTATGGGCACAACTGACTTCCAAATGGTAAATAGGAGTCATCCAGGTGACTGAATGGTTGGGGATGAAAAAGGTAAGATACTTTAGACAGAAGTCGTGGCATGCAAAAGCCTCAGGGCTAAGGAAACTGCCAAGAAAGTGCAGAATTGGGAAGTGAAAAGAGTGGAGGTGTTGTGCTGGAGAATTAGTCGAGTAGATCTTGCAGCCCCTTGTAAGCTCCCTAAGGAATCTATTATAGCATTTAACCCAAGGGCAGTGGTAAGTCATTAAAAAGTTTTAGCAGATTTGTTTATTAAAATAAATATTCTGGTTAGTATGGCAGTTGGTTTTCAGGAAGCATGAGGATGGAGAAAAGTTAGCAGATTCAATAGCTATAAAGTGTAATCAGTTGGATTTAGGGTTATTAGATATAGGAGTGAAGGAAAGGAAGGAATTAGTCATTTCTCGGTTTCTGGCTTGGGGAACCAAATAGATGATGGTGCCATTTCCAAAGAGAAGGGCTTCAGGAGGAGGAGCACAAGTCTCAGTAGAGGTAAGGGGAGATGATGAAGTTAAAATCATACTGGAAGTTTGTAGGAAACCAATATTAGGTCACAGATCTCCTGACTCAGTCTAAGTTCCTTTCTCCACACTGATGGTTCTTAAACTCTGGTTAAGAACCTTGCAAGTCTGGTAAAAATATAGATAATGAGAGTACATCTATGTAGATTCTGATTTCATATATGTGGAATGCAGCCTAGATATGTGCATTTCTAACAAGCATTTCTCTAGTCATTGTAAAGCTCACCAAATATTGAAAACAATTGTACTTCACCCTATACAGTAGCTGCCTATTTTGACTCATTTAAATTATCTTTAATCATTTTATAATTTTGTACTCCTACAAAAATAGATCCAACCTTCCACATACCACCAAAGCTTTCCTATTTCATAGGGCAGTCTATGCTTGGTTCAGGGAAGGGTACCAGGATAAAAAAGAGGCTATAGTGACTGAAAAGGGATCAGAAGTCTAGTAGTAATTATTGAGCACAGGTGGAAATTAATCCTAGGGTAGATATACTAGCTTCCCATACTTTGGTGGAGGGAAGAAGAGAAGAGGACAGATAAAGGAAAATTTTAGAATGTTTGTTACTATAGAAGGGGAGGAATAAAAGAAATGCCAGAGGGAGAACTGTGAGCACAGCAAAAATCACCATGAAAATACATGAAAAGCACACTGTTTTTTTTTCATGATGTCTCCTAATATACCACAGTGTTACCTTTTTGTATATTAATTGATTTTTTAATGCTTTTTTCTTTGAATTTGATACAGGACATGCTAGGAGATTTGTTTACTCCCATAGAGACACCAGAAGCTCAAAACAGAGGCTTTCTTAAGGGACTGTTTGGTGGAAGTGGACAAACATTTGACAGAGAAGAGCTCTGTGAGTAAATTCCTGATTGTAAAAATGTATTGCAAAATAGAAGACATGTTTCTGTGTATGTGTATGTGCGTGTATAACTTAATGTAATATGTGATCTCAAATTCTAGACTACATATTTTTTGCTTCTTAAAGTTTGAATATTTGTTTCCTTCTGTACCAGAAAAATTATTTGCGTTTACCAAACATGAAAAAAGTGGTCACTTCATATTAGGAAATTGTGTAACAAAAATGATATATATAATTCATACAAATAATGAGCAAGTTAATAAATATCTCATTTACAAGTAGATCATACCTGCATGGCAATGTGAAGGTATTCAAAAAAGTCTAGAAAAAAGATTTTTGAATCTGCCTGACTTTAACCACTGCTGGAAAACAGATTCCTTATTCAGAATGTAAGATTTACCAATCCTACAGAATAAATTACTTAAAAAATCTACCAGTGAGACTTTGATAAACAAAATCGAAAAGTATTACTGTTTATCAAAGTCTCACTGGTAGATTATTTATTTATTTATTTATTTGAGACAGAGTCTTGCTCTGTCACCCAGGCTGGAGTGCAGTGGCCTGATCTCGGCTCACTGAAACCTCTGCCTCCCAGCTTCAAGCGATTCTCCTGCCTCAGCCTCCCAAGTAGCTGGGATTACAGGAGCCCACCATGCTGGGCTAATTTTTGCGTTTTTAGTAGAGACGAGGTTTCGCTATGTTGGCT
Organism: Macaca mulatta; assembly: GCF_049350105.2. Taxonomy (NCBI): domain Eukaryota; kingdom Metazoa; phylum Chordata; class Mammalia; order Primates; family Cercopithecidae; genus Macaca; species Macaca mulatta. The sequence goes on along the minus strand of NC_133407.1, from coordinate 162,358,562 downwards.
AGGTTGGTCTCGAACTCCTGACCTCAGGTGACCTGCCCACCTCACCCTTCCAAAGTGCTGGGATTACAGGCATGAGCCACAGCGCCCAGCCTCACTGGTAGATTTTTAAATAATAGGAAGATACTAGGGAAAATTTTCAGAGAGAAGGTATGAATATATTTTCCAGAATATCCTACCATCATTTGGTAGTATAGATCAAAATTCTCTTTCTCTGGAACTTTTAACTATGCAAAAACATCTAGGTCCCTTCATACAATAGAATATTATTTGGCCATGAAAAGGAATGAAGTACTGATACATGGTACAACATGGATAACCTTGAAAACATCTTGCTAAGTGAAAGAAGCCAGACAAAAAAAGGTCACATATTGTATGATTCCATTTATATAAAAGGTCTAGAATTCAGAGAGACTGAAAGTAGATTAATGATTGCCAGGGGCTGAGGCAAGGAAGGAACAGGGAGTGGCTGCCAATGAGCATGGGGTTTCTTTTTGGAGTAACGTATGTGTTCTGCAATCAGATAGTGGTGATGGTCCTACAACTTTGTGAATACACTAAAAACAAGTGAATTGTACACTTTAAATGGATAAATGTTATGTGAATTATATCTCAATAAGGCTCTTATTTTTAAAAAATTAGATTCCATCAATTCTTATTAAAAAAAAAATCTAGAATCCATTCCAGTATTACATCCTTGGGAATTCTAACTAAATTTTTTCTGCCAAAATAGCTGTTTTTTCCTTAAAAAAAAAAAATTTAAAAGACAGAATCTCACTTGGTTGCCCAGGCTTTAGAGTAAAGTGGCACAATCATAACTCACTGCAGCCTCAAACTCCTGGGCTCAAGTGATCCTCCTGCCTCAACCGCCTGGGTAGCTAGGACTACAGGCACATACTTCTATGCTTGGCTAATTTTTGATAGCTGTTTTTCAATTAAAAAATATTTTTCTTTATTGAGCGCTGCTGTGGTGGTATGCACTTGTAGTCCCAGCTACTTGGGAGGCTGAGGTGGGAGGATTTCTTGATGCCATGAATTCGAGTCAGGCCTGGGCAACATAGCAAGACCCTGTCGATAGAAATTTTTTTTCACTTCATTGAAATTGAATAAAACTGAGCTTTGTAGGTGACTGAGAAATTCTTTTAGTCTTTTAGAAATCACATTTTTTTTTTTTTTTTTGAGACAAAGTCTCACTCTGTCACCCAGGCTGGAGTGCAGTGGCATGGTCTCGGCTCACAACCTCCACCTCCCTGGTTCAAGAGATTCTCGTGCCTCAGTCTCCTAAGTAGCTGGGACTACAGGCACATGTTACCACTCCCAGCTAATTTTGTATTTTTAGTAGAGACAGGGTTTCACCATGTTGGCCAGGATGGTCTGGAATTCCTGACCTCAAGTGATCTGCCTGCTTCAGCCTCCCAAAGTGTTGGGATTACAGGCGTGAGCCACTGTGCCCAGCCACAAATTTTTAACATATGTAACTTATATGGGTAAATGTTATGTTTGTTTTATAAGTCAAATTTTTAACATATGTAACCATCATTCATATATTCATATACCCCATTTTTCAGTGTTTACGGAGAGAGAGAGAGATAGAAAGACAGAGGAAGAGAACCTGAGGCCTAGAAAGGCTTATATATGAAGGTGAACAGAGAAGTCTGAAATAAAAATTTAGGCAGAAATTTAAGCAAATGATCAGGCCTAAGCTTGGAAGAGATATTAATATGGCTTAAATATGAAGTCACATATGTGAATATTCCAATTCAGCATCAAGAAATGCAATTATGCCATATTGTATGGAACACACACACATACAAAAGGCCTATGATAACAATGTATCTCACTGTCTCTTTCTTAGCATTTTTCTTAAGTGCTAACATCTCCAAACACATATATGATGCTCTTTTAATGAGAATTATGACAGTAGAATGCAATGTTAGTTCTTTGTCTTGGTGACAAGCTTGACTGTTTGAATTACTGACAAAATGTTTTAAATTGCTATTGCTTATATTCTCAGTTGGGGAAGCTTCAGCAGGAAAAGCATCCCGCAGCCTTGCGCAACACATTCCTGGACCAGGTAGTATAGAAGGGATGAAAGGCGCTGCTGGAGGGGTGATGGGAGAGCTGACCCGTGCACGAATCGCACTTGATGAAAGAGGACAGAGGCTAGGAGAGCTGGAAGAGAAAACTGCAGGCATGATGACCAGTGCAGAAGCATTTTCCAAACATGCACATGAGGTAAACTGCCTAAGTAAATACAGACATCTTCATACAGGAGTAACTTTAAGCATTTAGGCTCTGAACAAGAACGCTTAAACAGAGATCCACATAAGTAATCCTATATGAGAATCATGGTAGCCTGGATCTCTTCTAAGTATTATAATTCCCCCAATGCTTGGGAGAGAAAAGGTTTTTTGTTTGTTTGTTTTTAAATACTTTAAGGTATCGATACTTATTTACCTTAGGGGATAAAGAAAATTATCCATTGATTCTCATACATCTGGGATCCACATCCTCCATTTTGTCTCAGTCATGAAAAATCATCTTCTATCAGCTGAGTCTTTACAGCTTATTTTTAAAATCTTTCTCATATGCACTTTATTTCACAAAATAAAAGAAGCCATTCAGTTTGATTATAAGTTTTGAGATTAGATTTGCATGATTAGCTCAAAAAGGCCTTGCTTTAAATAGCACTTTTAAAGTATTTTAGCATCTTATGGTGGCTATTTTTTTCTTTGCAGTTAATGCTGAAATACAAGGATAAGAAGTGGTACCAATTCTAACTTCTAAAGAAGCTGTGACTGCTTTGAGAAACCATATTCAGGGAAACCAAATTTATTCCCAGCATCACTATTCAACTGCTAGAAGCCAGTTTCTTCTACAAAATGTTCCATTTACAGTCAATCTGAAATTATCATAAAGGAGATGTATCAGAGACGCTGTACAACCCAAAGGCTGGAGCCCTGGTTAAAATCCCAAGATATGGCTGAATTTGCCTTTTCCCATGTGGAATGGAGCTATCATCTTGGCATGTCATTCGATAAGGATTTATATTTAGGAACTACGGGAAGTCCTCTTGATTTGAAAATTCCTGTACAAACAAAAGCATTAATGCACTTAATGAAAACAAATCTTTGCATGATAAATTAACATCTTAAGAGGAAAAGAAAAAAAAAAGCATGTTGTGATAGAAGAAAAAAAAAGATTCATGGTAAACTATTTCTATCAATTGGGCCACACTCAACAATTTAAAAAATCTGCATTTGAAGATGTCAGTGCATTTCAACTATATTTGCCATACCCAACTGAAAAGGAAAACAAAACAAAACAAGAACCCAGAGTTTTCTCCTCATCATTTTACTAGAACATTATTGAATTCTTATGGCAAGAGTCTGATTAATGTTCTCTCTCCATGTTTTACATCATTCACAGTTCTGTCATAATCAAATATTGCCAGTATAGTAAATTATTCCCAACACAATTATTTTCATTTCTATCACCTTCAGAATGGGTTGCTGTTTTTAGCACAAACCATGCAGGGTTGGGTCACCTCAAAGCATTTTCTTCAGCCTGGCTTGTACTCTATAGGGGAGTTGGTAGTAGGTTTGGGGAATCTATAGGAATAATAGTTAGCTATGAGAACTGACTTCACAAAAAGGGAAATTTCACACACCCCAATTTCAGTTTCTAAAGTGATATATTTTAAAAGCTTCATTTGTATCCTTGTCTGCCAGTTACACAGTATATTACTGTTCAAACCCAGTAGGGCCTGCAATCGAAAGGTGCTCTTGCAGCCTGACATTCACAAACCAAACCAGACAACCAAACTGGTCATTCTCTTTAGTGTGATTCAGTAAAACCTCAGTTAATGTTTTGGGAAAGGGATTCTGATTTATGACATTTCTGATTTACAAGGGCTTTCATTAGAAAATACCTTTCGGTTTGATATTTACCACTGGAAATCTTTATAAAATATAGTGATGTGTTTGCTATCTTGGCCTCAGTCATCATTATAGACAACAGAAATACATAAAGAGTTTAATGATACAAAATCAATGTTTTTGTCACTGGGTCAAATAATATAAGCCACCAGATTATGTCAATAGATGCCAAACACCTGTCCCTTATTAAAAACTCTTTTAAAGTTGGAATAAAGAATATCCTTAACATGATACAAGGTATCTATTGTAACTCACCAGAAAAGCACCAGAATCAAAACCAAATAGACACTACCATTTCACATGATTCTGGAAGTCAAAGTTATAGGAATGTATATATACATATTCCAGGACCCATCCTGTAATATGTTGTTTATTCAAAAAAATTTTTAATTATGGTTTTGGCTTATTGCATTTTTGTTAATCAAGGTCTTACTGGATTTACATTTGTGTTAAGACTTCACAATTTTCCTGAACTTCAGGTTATTTTATTAGCCAAAAAAACAGTATTTTTATTTCCTTTATAGTCTAATTTTTTGCCAGAAGTTGTACTTTCTAGCAAATGTTTCTAGTGGTACAATGTTCTCAGTAATTTTGAGAAAACAAAGATGAGTGAAAGAGTTAAGATAACGTACACTAGGACAGCATTTCTCAGAGTCCTTGAATCCTCTTGTTAAAAAAGCCTCTCTGTGAATCTCCCAGACTCCTGTGAACAGCCTTATGGTAACAGAATCCAGCTTGGAAACACAGATATTACATGACTGTATAATGTATAGAATTATAAAATTATATGTTAAAAATATTAAAGAAACTTAAGATTAGGATCTAGAAAACACTAGTGGCCAAATTGCAATGTATTATTTGTACCACCAGTTTCAAAGACTTAGTTTTCTGATTTTCAGAACAAATACTTTATCATTTCTGTATTTTAAAAAAAACCTAAAAGAGTAAAAAATTAGTTTATTTTAGAAATAATGAAATTCAGTCCAAAGTAGCAGTACCTTTGATGAGTATCTCTGAAGCCCTCAATAAGATTTAACTTGTTTTAACTTGATCTACATCGAGATTTCTCAATAGCGGCACTATTAGCTGAAAGTCTTTATTGTGGGGAACTGTCCTGTGTATTGCAGGATTTTAGCAACATCCCTGGCCTCTGTCTACTAGATGCCAGTAGGAACCTCCTAGTAACGACAATCGAAATGTCATGGCCAAAAGTGCTCCCAGTTTATAGCCACTATTCTACATCATATAAAGAGGTAGATTGTGTGAATATGTAATATATGTTGTATAAAACTGTACAATAAGTATACAATATCTTCGCAAGATAAATTATTATACCCAAAATTACATGTGTGGTTCATATGCAATAAAATACAATTTTGAAGAAAGCGTATAGGAATCAGTGAAAAATAACAACTACAGAATATTTTAAGGCACATAGAGAAAATATCAAAAAGGACATTATAGTATTTCACTGTAGAAGTGCTTAAAACTTTGGTCTCACTGAATAGATCAAAAGTTTATAATTAGCACACCAATTGGAAGTAAACAGGTGCTTCTAAAATGCTTGAAAAGAAAAGGCTCTTTGAAGTAGTTTAAACGTGTCTTTCAAAATTGTTTTTATAAGCCCTTCCTTAACGTAAGGGTACTTCATCTCACAAACTCCTGATTAGTGGAATCCAAATTAATGAGGTTTTACTGTATCAAAATTATTTTTATAATTCAAAGAGACAGCAATAAGAATCTAATGTGGATGTGATTTTTCTCTTTGAACATTTCTGTTCTGTTGCACTGACCTTAGCGTGTGCACACACACACACACATCGCCACCACTACCATCATCATCTTATCCTCACCTTTGGAAAATGAGTACTGTTGATCCATGTAATCCTTTGCATAGTCTCATCTTTCCTATCTTTCTTCTATTCTGGAACATAAGAAAAATACTCCTAGTAACGTGGACAATGATACAGAAAGTGACTCTGAGCCTTAGTTACCATCAAAATTACACTTTATCTGCTAAAGCGATATCAGAAGATAAGGCTTGCAAACCACAGTCCCAACAAGTTGACCTTGTCTCCCTATGACTTCCTCAAAAGATAAGGCCTTTTTAGTGGTACAGCAGAAAATGGGCCTTTTAATTTATTCATCTATGAGAAGCTAGAAGTACTTCTCTGATAATAACATGAGCAATAATCCCTACCTTGAAATCATCCATTAATCTTGGAGTTTGGAGGGAGGGATGATTGATTCCTCATTGGTTTTAATCGCCTACAAAAGCAGTACTACTGACTTTGCTTCTTACACTTCACTGAGCCCCAGACTTTAGGGCCCCAATCACTGTCAAGATCATTGTCCGATGGAACTTTGGAAGGACAGTGACAGAACTGAATGAGATGTTTTCCAGTGATTCAGTCACAAAGATAAGTCTTTCAAATCTTTTGAAAGTGATTCTCAAATTAATAAATCAAAATCCAACTATTTTCCCTCAAAGTTTTTAGGGATCTGAAAGGAAAAAGTTTACAGTTGGAGTCCCTTTTTATGTGACCAATGTACCAGTTTTAAAGGTACCATCTATACTTTATCTACATGAAGGGATCACCATGACTTTGAGAGAAAAAAGAATCAGATTAGGCTTAAGATTGGTTGAAGATTAAAATAGATTCTTACGTTCAAGCAGAAGGGAAAAATGAAGCCAATCTAGAAAAGTAAGCTAAACATCCTCTCCTTGGCTTAGGATCATTGGGACAAACTGGGAGTATATCTGTGTGATTACACCCTGCTGCTATGAGAAAAAAGAACTGTAACCTGACCATGTTGGCTCACACAGGGCAATGCCAAAAGAAGTCAAAACGTGGCCGGGCACGGTGGCTCAAGCCTGTAATCCCAGCACTTTGGGAGGCCGAGACGGGCGGATCACGAGTTCAGGAGATCGAGACTATCCTGGCTAATACGGTGAAACCCCATCTCTACTAAAAAATACAAAAAAACTAGCCGGGCGAGGTGGCGGGCGCCTGTAGTCCCAGCTACTCGGGAGGCTGAGGCAGGAGAATGGCATAAACCCGGGAGGCGGAGCTTGCAGTGAGCTGAGATCCGGCCACTGCACTCCAGCCTGGGCGACAGAGTGAGACTCCATCGCAGAAAAAAAAAAAAAGAAGTCAAAACGTATCAGGTCTTGGTCTCTGTGTCAGGAGAAATGTGGTAGCTTTCACAGCTTCTTCACCTGTGTCCTCTGTCACGCAACTCCATTTTTGGCTGGGTGCCATTTTTGGCTGGGTACTATTTCACATGCACACTGTCCTGGGTGCCAGAAATACTTGTGGTGTAACTGGTTTGAGCAGTACCTCTAATATGCACCATTCCAGGGAACATAGTTGTTAACATAACAAGTTTAGTGTGTGTATTTGCAGACAACATAGCCCTGAAAACATGAAATGTAGAATAGGTAAGGTCTGTCTCAGAAAAGGAGGAGGAAGTACCAATTTGGTGCAAGAAGATTGTGGTGAGGAAGGACATGGGAGCCACAGTGAAGTGAAAGAGGCTTTAAGGAATCAGATACACAGATGCTTTGATTTCCATATTTATCTAGAGGAGTGATTCTCAACCTTGGCTCTACATAAGAATCACCTCAGGAAATTTTAAAATTCCCAATTATATTAAAATCGTTTGGAGTGGGAACCAGATACCAATATTTGTGAAAGCTCCAAGGTGGTTCTAATATCCAGCCAAAGGTGATTATCACTGCTTTATGGCCAACTAAGGAAAACTTGTTTGTTTGCCTTGGCTGGTGCTCCAGCCCCAGTTCTGAGTGGTCAGGGAAGGCAAAATGTAAGATATTGTAATGGTATTTATTCTGGATGTCTCAAAGAACAAAAGTATTTGGGAATTTCTGACCAGGCAATGCCCCATTAACTCTTAATAACCGTCTTTGTGATAGTCTCCTATGTGACTTGTCCATCAATTATTCCAATTAAAAGGTCTAGGTTTTTTTTTTTTCAACTGTCTTACACATGTGACATCACAAGTTACCAGAAGTAGCACAGTACATACAACAGCATATAAAGCTAAGTGGAAAACTAATTCTTCATATTTAGACAGTGGAAATTCTCAAAACAATCATTTGCTAAATTAGGTCCAAATTTATTATTCATTCTTCTTCTGGAGGAGACATAGGTACCAGGTACCTGTTCTGTTGTAGGTATATTTCACTGGACTTGGTCTTAGCAAAAAGGAAGAACAAATCTTCCTTTTTGATTGTTATCTCAATCAAAAGCTCCCAGGGCCACTTGGATTTATTTGCTTAGTTTGGACATATGTTTAAAGGAAAAGAATACCTGTAACTTCCTGTATGACATCCAGTGCCCTGAAAGAGTGCTTACACCTTCAAAAAAGGAAAATCCAGCCTATCAAAGGCAGTAACGCATACTGAGAAGAAACTCAGAGTTATCGCCCTCATACTGCTTTCCCTCTGCTGTTGGCCCACCCTTCTTGACCGCAAAGCCAGAAAATAAACTAGGTGGTGGTTTTGGACAATTGTACACAGGATCAGAATCTCTAATAACCTATAATTTTTAGTACTTAATTATGTGATGTTTTATTCTAGGAAATAAGAAACAGATGACATCATTGATGTATCTTTCTTTCATCTTCAGAATTTTTGCATCTTTTCAGAAAATGACAAATTACTATTTTTCTGTTGCACTCAGCAATTGTGACTATACTTAACAAAATTCTTGTAGTCTGTAGAGATATCAATAAAATTGTATATGTTTGTACATAGATGCTCTCTTATGTCATGATGTCATGCACTAATGATTTTTGCCAAGATTACATATGGACAGAGGTAAGACCCATTTATAACACTATGAACTATGGTTTTGCAAAGTGTAATTGTTTTCAAAAGGCAGGGAGGGGGTGGGAGAGCAATGTACAGCAAATCTATCAAATACAACTTCCCAAAACTCACACGTTTTGCTAGAATTTATTAACCCAATAGCCATTCAAAATCTCCATCAATTTGAGGAAATGTGTTACTTTTTGTTGGAAAAATTTAAAGACAACTTTTGACGATGTTGATTGAAGTTCACCTTCAGTGAAGTACAAGTAAAAATAATTTGTTAATAATGCATCAAATGAAACCAAGGTGGATAAGATGTGCCTACAAACTTAACATACAGACCTTACTTCCTCACTTCTTTTCAGCTCAGGCTTTGTCCCCATCCAGGCAGAAAAATTAAGCTACTATGGGCTTATTCCAGCTCTTAGTAGTTATGATAAACATTCATTAACTCAAGACCTCCAACAGTTCTCGGAGAGTGTGCTCTCCTGCACCCCTGGCTTTCATAAGCATAGTTAATTCCTCTCCAGGCACTTTCCCCATATTTATCTATACTCTGGCTGTAAACAACTGACTTTATTCTTCCAAATCCTGTCTAATTTAATCTCAGGAAAATTTCCCCACCACAATTTTTTTCCTAATTTTAGTTCCATATAAAAATGGAAAAAAACAGCCAACCAACTCTAGGCTAAAAAATTTGTTGATTAAAAATACAAATATGCATACTGACACTTTAAAATACAAAGTCCTTTTCAGAATTTTTCTCTCTCAGAATTTCTTCAAGGGGATCCATTTACCTTATTTTTGAATTACAATAACTCAAGCTTCAGATACTTGCATTCAATATCTGAAATACTGTTTCGACTTCCTTTCTTCCTCCTTCCCTTCCTTCCTGTTTCTTCCTCACCCCCTCCCTCCCTCTGTTCCCTGCTGCCCTTTCCTCTCCTCCCTTCCTTCCTCCTTTCTTTCCTTTCATTCATTCACTCCAAAAGTCAGCCACACTCAAAAAGGTTGGTGATGGCATCGCCATACAAAGACTGCATTGGAGTAGGGTGAAAAGGAAACAGCCCACAAAAGACAGCACTGGAGTGAAGTGGCAGGGTCAACCCTTCAGTGGTCAGTGATGGTGTGTGATGTTGGCATTGGAACAGGGCAGAAGGCAGCCCAGTGGGGTCAGGAGGTTGGCTACATACAGGGCATTGAACAATTAACAAGAATACTGATACTATGGGAGCCAGGTTTCTCACTGATGGAGAACAAAGAAAGGAAAAATTAAAAGGGAAAGCTAGAATAAACCCTAGAGTATTAGATTACAATTGGAAGTATCAGTGTAAAGTTTTACATATATATAAAGTGTGTATATAATGTATACAAATATAGATGGGTATCGCTACATACTTTACATACATATGTGATAATAAAGATGTGTGTGTGCACATGTGCCTGCATAGTACATATATATTTCCTAATTCTGCACACCAAGAAGACAGGGAGCAAGCCCCTCACCCCCTGGAGCAATGAGCACAACTAGTGCCTGGATATTGATTTCCAATTATTCTCTGCTAAAAGGAACTGGAGTTCTCTGAAGAAATGTCTGATTTTAAGGTTAGAACATTTTTGTGTCAGAAAATAAAGTATTCAAAGAATAGGGACATGTCAAAAGGACACGGCAGCTACCTTAAAGGCTACACAGGACAAATCAGGTATAATTTGAGCATCAAGGCCAGGTGCAGTGGCTCATGCCTATAATCCCAGCACTTTGGGAGGCCAAGGAGGGAGGATTGCTTGAGACCAAAAATTCGAGACCAGCCTGGGTAACATAGCAAGACCCTGTCTCTACCCAAAATAATAATAATAATCATCATCATAATAATAACAAAAAGAAAAGAAAAAAGAAAAAGCATAACATGTCATAACAGAAATTTAGTAAGTACCCACTAGCCCACATTGATATAAATAAAAGCAGAAAGCGAAAACTCTTCCTTAAATAGAATATCAACAAATAAATAAATGTAGATGGAATTTTAAAATTACCATTTGGCAACCATTATCGTAATGACTTGGTCAACAAATACCAGTGGATGCTAAAACTAGTGAGGTAAAGTGGGACAGAGGAAGAGGATATTTCCACAGTCAAAGTATCTTCACAAAAAACATTTGCTAATCATAAAGAAAAATATAACTAGAGAAACATGGCAGACACCACCTTAATCAAGTTATCAAAGTTATCACCACCAGCAAGGGAACAAATCATCATGTGCAACCTGACAGGATGCAGTGAGTGAGAACCCACAACACCTCTGCAATATTCCTGCCAAAAATGCAGGATCAAGGTCTAATCATGAGGCAATAAACAAAATCAAATTGAATGACATTCTATAAAATATCTGCCCTCTATTAAACATTTTCAGTGTCCTAAAAGTCAGGGAAAGACGTGTTCCGGATTTAAAGAGACTATATGGTCATGACAACTAGGTGCAACTCTTGGTCTTGGATTGGACCCTTTTGCTATAAATGACATAACTGGAGAAATTAACAAAACCTGAGTGGTGATTTCTGACTTGATTGGGATTCTTGGTACTATTCTTCAAACTTTCACCTAGGTTTTAAATTATTCCAAAATAAAATTACAAAAATAAAATATTTCCAATCTTGCTGTATTACCTGTACTTCAATGGCATTGTCTTCTACCTTTCATAGCAAATGGACAGTTGCTTTGCAGCTTAAACAATGGTCTCGTGAGCTGGTTTGGGAATCCAACCATTATTTAAACATTTTTTTGAAATGTGTTTTAATTGCACAAATAATACATAAATGCATACTGTAATACTCATATGATAAATTTAGACAAGATCAAGTGAGTATTTCCTTTGGTTACCTCCTACTCATCGAAATTAACAAGTTATAGTTTGCTGTGTTTCCTTCTAAATATTTTTCTATGCTGCAACGTGCTTATTCATGTCTCTACTATGTCTCAGATCGTTCTATGTCAGTACCTATAATTCATTCTTTTTAACTCACTTATATTATCCCAAGGTGTCAATAAACCATAACTTGTTACCACTCTTTTACTAGTATTTAGATATTTTCCAGTCTCTTGATATTACAAACACGACTGCAGTGAACATTTGCACATGTGTTTTCCGTATGTGCAAGTGCTTAAGATGTTAATGTCAAGTGGAATTGCTGAATTAAACGGCATGCTCGTTCAAACAATTTAAATAGATGTTGACTAAATTATTCTTCTACCAGTGTATAAAAATTAGTTTCCTTTCATCTTCACCTATTTTCAAATATTTTTATTTTTTCACACTGTTAAAGATGAAAATGGCATCTTATTGTTTTAATTGGAATTTTTCTGATATGAAAAGGTTTATTCCTCAGTGAGGCTTTCTGCAGAGAGCAAGCCAACTTGAGAAAACAAGGAAGAGACTGGGTTTTTATTGTGGTCAGAAGGTGGGCCAGGGATTGCAGCATGGGGTTTGCATGGTTTGAAAATCCCACTGGCACCAAAGAAGGGAGCATCGGATTTCCTCTCAGCTTACTCAGATGTGGACAGAAGAGGAAGTGGGAGAATAGAGGCTCAAAACTTGTCAGCAAACATCAAAAGATGGAGTCAGACTCCACTACAGATCATTTGTCTATTGTTGATTTTTAAAATGTAGCTTAGCTTCTATGACTGATTTTTCCTTGCCTTGGAGTCTTCCTAGGAATTGTGTAGTCTCTCCCTCCTCCTCCCTGCAAGATTGGCTTCTGGGTTTAGGAGAAGGCTTACATTAACCCATGATAAAGGAGGAGGTGTGCTGGTCCTTGTCTTCCTCCCTGGATCCTCTGGGACTCAGTAACAGTGGCTGGTCTGTTGTGACCCTTGAGTACCTTCCACTGATATGTGCTGAAGTACAACTGGTGAATGTGGGGTTTGCTCTCACTCGGGGTTAGCACCATATGGTCCTCGCTCGCTAACTCAGCCTTACGTAGGCTATGGATCTGTTCTGAATTTGCTGTTGTGCCATGGCCCCTGGGTTAGACGGTTCAGTGTCTTTCACAATTTAACCTTATTGATGTCACTTTTTCATACTGAAAATTTTTCTTTATAATGTAGTCAAGTTTTATCTTTTACCTTTATGATTTTAGAACTTTGTTTTAAAGAAGGCTTTTATTTCTATAAAGTTATAAACATTCTCACATTTTTAAATTTACTTTCATAGCCTTCTTTTAAATATTTAGGCTTTTAATCCATCTGGAGTATTTTGTGAGCATTTGACATAGAGATCCAACCTGATATATTTTACCAATGGATACTCTTATCACTACGTCGCTGTTTATGAACAGCCTATCTTTCACTACTGATTTGAAATGACATTTTAATCATTTCTCATATATGTATAAGTCTGTTTCTTAAATTCTTTGTGTTTTTTTTTTTTTTTTTTTTTGAGATGGAGTCTTGCTCTGTCGCCCAGGCTGGAGTGCAGTGGCGTGATCTCGGCTGACTACAAGCTCCGCCTCCCGGGTTCACGCCATTCTCCTGCCTCAGCCTCCCGAGTAGCTGGGACTACAGGAGCCCGCCACCACGCCTGGCTAATTTTTTGTATTTTTAGTAGAGACGGGGTTTCACTGTGTTAGCCAGGATGGTCTCGATCTCCTGACCTCATGATCTGCCTGCCTCGGCCTCCCAAAGGGCTAGTATTACAGGCGTGAGCCACCATGCCCAGTCTAGTCTGTTTTAATACTCTTACTTGTCTATTTCTATCCCCTTATCAAGCTATTATATCTTTGTGATACATCCTAATATCTGATACAAATCTTTGTTATTTCTCAAGTTTGATAGGACTGTGTATTTTTTTCTTCAGGTGAGTTTTAAGATATTATCTATCTAAAAAATATAAAATCCTGATGAGACTTTGATGGAATTAAAGTTATAGATTAAAAATTAATGAAGTTTTTTGTTGGCATCGCTTCCTTTGGGACATCCTTATCTTTTTGTCACAACCATTTCCCTAATTTCTGTTAATTGTGCCTTCACTGTTTCTCAGGTTGCTTATCTACCATATCTCAAACAGCAGCAGTGTCAGCATTCCCAGGAAGGTAGTTATTCTGTAATTCCATTTATGTTCAATTTGAATTTCACTTCCAGTATTATCATTTTTTTACTTCTCTGGTACACTTTCATCTTTATTAGCCAACTTCCACTTTTGATTATCCATTTTTGTAGAAGGTGGATTTACCATTGGGAGACAAGCAATCAACACAACTACACTTTGCCATCTGTAAGTAAAGTGAATAACAGATGTGAAATGACCAATCATAGACAGCTTTTGGAAGAAGTGATGTAACTGGTCCTCATCATGATGCATGTATGAATTTCCTATTACTGCTACCAATTCCACAAACTTACTAGCTCAAAACAACTCAAATTATTATCTTGCAGTTCTAAAGGGCAGAAGTCCAAAATGGTCTTAACTGGGCCAGAGTCAATGTGTTGGCAGGGCTACATCCCTTCAAAAGGTTCTAGAAGAGAATCCACTTCCTTACCTTTTCCAATTTTTTGAGGGTTCCTGCATTCCTTGGCTCATGGACCATTCTTCCAACTTTAAAGCCAGCAGTGTAGCATTTTGCAATCTTTCTCTGTTTCTGTTGTCGTATCTTCCCTGACTCTGACCATCTGCTTCCCTTTTATAAAGACTCTGTTGATTACAATGGAACCATTCAGATAATCCAGGATAATCCCCCACCTCAAGATCTCTAACTTAATCACATGAACAAGGTCCCTTTTGCCATGTAATATAACAGTTCACAGATTTTAGGAATTAGGATGTGAACTTTGGGATGAGAGGCATTATTCTGCCTAACACAATGTGCATTTCTTATTTACACAGTGGTTGTGGTTTGAAGAACTATCAGTGAAGTTTGAATTTCATGCAGTTACTCACAGTTAATATCCACTGGTAACTGAAATTTGTACTGTGTTGCAGGGAAGACTCATGTTATTAAGTAAATCATAGTAACTGGGATTTCTGCATACCTGAATCATGCAAAATGGGGATGGTCTGTTTCAGGTCCAGCTGACAGGTCAAACGGAATGAGAAAATGCATGTGACTACACAGACTAGGCCACGGCTGCAGAGAATGAGGCAGAAGAGACTTTTGTTTGACCTCATGTTTGAAGAACACTCACAGGTAAACAGATTGAGCTTTCTCTTGTCCAAAATCTTTCAAGCCTACCAGAATACTGACAGCACTTCAGCTTTTAAGAAACATAGTACAGTGGGGCGTGCCGAAGATGGCCGAATAGGAAGAGCTCCAGCCTCCAGCTCTCAGTGTGAGCAACACAGAAGACGGGTGATTTCTGCATTTTCAACTGAGGTACTGGGATCATCTCACTGGGTGACAGTGGCATGTCGGACAGTTGGTCCTGGTCCACGGATGCAGCCCAACCAGCAAGAGCTGAAGCAGGGAGAGGCATCGCCTCACGTGGGAAGTGCAAGGGGGAAGGGAATTCCTTTTCCTAGCCAAAGGTAATTGAGACACACAACACCTGCAAAATCGGGTAACTCCCACCCTAATATTGCACTTTACCAAGGTTCTTAGCAAATGGCACACCGGGAGATTATATCCCACACCTGGCCCGGAGGGTCCCACAACCAGGAAGCCTCCCTCATTGCTAGCACAGCAGTCTGAGATCTAATTGTAAGGCAGCAGCAAGGCTGGAGGAGGGGTGCCCACCATTGCTGAGGCTTAAGTAGATAAACAAAGCCACCTGGAAGCTCGAATTGGGTGGAGCCCACCACAGCTCAAGGAGGCCTGCCTGCCTCTGTAGACTCCTCCTCTGGGGACAGGGCATAGCTAAATAAAAAGCAGCAGAAAACTCGGCAGAGGTAAATGCCCCTGTCTGACAGCTTTGAAGACAGCAGTGGATCTCCCAGCATGGAGGTTGAGATCTGAGAACGGACAGACTGCCTGCTCAAGTGAGTCCCTGACCCCTGGGAGACATCCCCCACTAGGTGCAGACTGACACCTCAACCTCACACGGCAGGGTACACCCCTGAGACAAAGCTTCCAGAGCAAGAATCAGACAGCAACACTCACTGTGCAGCAATATTCTATCTTCTGCAGCTTCCGCTGCTGATACCCAGGCAAACAGGGTCTGGAGTGGACCTCAAGCAAACTCCAACAGACCTACAGCTGAGGGTCCTGACTGTTAGAAGGAAAACTAACAAACAGAAAGGACACCCATGCCAAAACCCCATCAGTACGTCACCATCATCAAAGACCAAAGGCAGATAAAACCACAAAGATAGGGAAAAAGCAGTGCAGAAAAGCTGGAAATTCAAAAAATCAGAGTGCATCTCCCCCTCCAAAGGAGTGCAGCTCATCACCAGCAACGGAACAAACCTGGACGGAGAATTACTTTGATGAGTTGAGAGAAGGCTTCAGTTGATAAAACTTCTCAGAGCCAAAGGAGGAACTACGTAACCAGAGCAAAGAAATTAAAAACCTTGCAAAAAGATTGGATGAATGGATAACTAGAATAATCAATGTGGAGAACACCTTAAAAGAACTGATAGAGATGAAAACCATAACATGAGAACTACATGACAAATGCACAAGCTTCAGTAACCGACTTGATCAACTGGAAGAAAGAGTATCAGTGATTGAAGATCAAATGAATGAAATGAAGCAAGAAGAGAAGTGTAGAGAAAAATAAGTGAAAAGAAATGAATGAAGCCTCCAAGAAATATGAGATTATGTGAAAAGACCAAATCTACTTCTGATTGGTGTGCCTGAAAGTGACGGGGAAAATGGAACCAAGTTGGAAAACACTCTTCAGGATATCATCCAGGAGAACTTCCTCAACCTAGTAAGGCAGGCCAACATTCAAATTCAGGAAACACAGAGAATGCCACAAAGATACTCCTCGAGAAGAGCAACTCCAAGACACATAATTGTCAGACTCACCAAAGTTGAAATGAAGGAAAAAATCTTAAGGGCAGCTAGACAGAAAGGTCGGGTTACACACAAAGGGAAGCCCATCAGACTAACAGCAGATCTCTCAGCAGAGACTCTACAAGCCAGAAGAGAGTGGGAGCCAATATTCAACATTCTTAAAGAAAAGAATTCTCAACCCAGAATTTCATATCCAGTCAAACTAAGTTTCATAAGTGAAGGAGAAATAAAATCCTTTACATACGAGCAAATGCTTAGAGATTTTGTCACCATGAGGCCTGCCCTACAAGAGATCCTGAAGGAAGCACTACACATAGAAAGGAACAACAGGTACCAGTCATTGCAAAAACATGTCAAAATGTAATGTCCATCGACGCTAGGAAGAAACTGCATCAACTAGCGAGCAAAATAACCAGCTAATATCATAATGACAGGATCAAGTTCACATGTAACAATATTAACCTTAAATGTAAATGGACTAAATGCTCCAATTAAAAGACACAGACTGGCAAATTGGAAAAGAGTCAAGACTCATCAGTTTGCTGTATTCAGGAGACCCATCTCATATGCAGACACACACACAGGCTCAAAATAAAGGGATGGAGAAAGATCTACCAAGCAAATGGAAAACAAAAAAAAGCAGGGGTTGCAATCCTAGTCTCTGATAAAACAGACTTTAAACCATCAAAGATCAAAAGAGACAAAGAAGGCCATTACATAATGGTAAAGGGATCAATTCATCAGGAAGAGCTAACTATCCTAAATATATATGCACCCAATACAGGAGCACCCAGATTCATAAAGCAGGTCCCTAGAGACTTACAAAGAGACTTAGACTCCCGTACAATAATAATGGGAGACTTCAACACCCGACTGTCAACATTAGATCAACGAGACAGAAAGTTAACAAGGATATACAGGAATTGAACTGAACTCTGCACCAAGCAGACCTAATAGACATCTATAGAACTCTCCACCCCAAATTAACAGAATATACATCCTTCTCAGCACCACATCGCACTTATTCCAAAATTGACCACATAGTTGGAAGTAAAGCACTCCTCAGCAAATGTAAAAGAACAGAAATTATAACAAACTCTCTCTCAGACCACAGTGCAATCAAACTAAAACTCAGGACTAAGAAACTCAATCAAAACCGCTCAACTACATGGAAACTGAACAACCTGCTCCTGAATGACTATTGGGTATATAACGAAATGAAGGCAGAAATAAAAATGTTCTTTGAAACCAATGAGAACAAAGATACAACATACCAGAATCTCTGGGACACATTTAAAGCAGTGTGTAGAGGGAAATTTAGAGCACTAAATGCCCACAAGAGAAAGCTGGAAAGATCTAAAATTGACACCCTAACATCACAATTAAAAGAACTAGAGAAGCAAGAGCAAACAAATTCAAAAGCAAGCAGAAGGATAACTAAGATCAGAGCAGAACTGAAGGAGATAGACACAGAAAAAACCCTCCAAAAAATCAATGAATCCAGGAGCTGGTTTTTTGAAAAGATCAACAAAATTGATAGACCACTAGCAAGACTAATAAAGAAGGAAAGAGAGAAGAATCAAATACACAATAAAAAATGATAAAGGGGATATCAGCACTCACCCCACAGAAATACAAACTACTATCAGAGAATACTATAAACACCTCTATACAAATAAAGTAGAAAACCTCAAAGAAATGGATAATTTCCTGGACACTTACACTCTCCCAAGACTAAACCAGGAAGAAGTTGAAACCCTGAATAGACTAATAGCAGGCTCTGAAATTGAGGCAATAATTAATAGCCTACCAACCAAAAAAAGTCCAGGACCAGACAGATTCACAGCACAATTCTACCAGAGGTACAAGGAGGAGTTGGTGCCATTCCTTCTCAAACCATTCCAATCAAAAGAAAAAGAGGGAATCCTCCCTAACTCATTTTACAAGGCCAACATCATCCTGATACCAAGCCTGACAGAGATACAACAAAAAAAAGAGAACTTTAGAGCAATACTCCTGGTGAACATTGACGCAAAAATCCTCAATAAAATACTGGCAAACCGAATCCACTGGCACATCAAAAAGCTTATCCACCATGATCAAGTGGGCTTCATCCCTGGGATGCAAGGCTGGTTCAACATACACAAATCAATAAACGTAATCCAGCATATAAACAGAACCAAAGACAAAAACCATATGATTATCTAATAGATGCAGAAAAGGCCTTTGACAAAATTCAACAGCCCTTCATGCTAAAAACTCTCAATAAATTCGGTATTGATGGAACGTATCTCAAAATAATAAGAGCTATTTATGACAAACCCACAGCCAATACCATACTGAATGGGCAAAAACTGGAAGCATTCCCTTTGAAAACTAACACAAGACAAGGATGCCCTCTCTCACCACTCCTATTCAACATACTGTTGGAAGTTCTGGCTAGGGCAATCAGGCAAGAGAAAGAAATCAAGGATATTCAGTTAGGAAAAGAAGAAGTCAAATTGTCCCTGTTTGCAGATGACATGATTGTATATTTAGAAAACCCCATTGTCTCAGCCCAAAATCTCCTTAAGCTGATAAGCAACTTCAGGAAAGTCTCAGGATACAAAATCAATGTGCAAAAATCACAAGCATTCTTATACACCAGTAACAGACAGAGAGCCAAATCATGAATGAACTTCCATTCACAATTGCTTCAAAGAGAATAAAATACCTAGGAATCCAACTTACAAGGGATGTAAAGGACCTCTTCAAGGAGAACTACAAACCACTGCTCAGTGAAATAAAAGAGGACACCAACAAATGGAAAAACATACCATGCTCATGGATAGGAAGAATCAATATTGTGAAAATGGCCATACTGCCCAAGGTAATTTATAGATTCAGTGCCATCCCCATTAAGCTACCAATGACTTTCTTCACAGAATTGGAAAAAACTGCTTTAGAGTTCATATGGAACCAAAAAAGACCCTACATTGCCAAGACAATCCTAAGCCAAAAGAACAAAGCTGGAGGCATCACGCTACCTGACTTCAAACTATACTACAAGGCTACAGTAACCAAAACAGCATGGTACTGGTACCAAAACAGAGATATAGACCAATGCAACAGAACAGAGTCCTCAGAAATAATACCACACATCTACAGCCATCTGATCTTTGACAAACCTGACAAAAACAAGAAATGGGGAAAGGATTCCCTATTTAATAAATGGTGCTGGGAAAATTGGATAGCCATAAGTAGAAAGCTGAAACTGGATCCTTTCCTTACTCCTATATGAAAATTAATTCAAGATGGATTAGAGACTTAAATGTTAGACCTAAAACCATAAAAGCCCTAGAAGAAAACCTAGGTAATACCATTCAGGACATAGGCATGGGCAAAGACTTCATGTCTAAAACACCAAAAGCAATGGCAACAAAAGTCAAAATTGACAAATGGGATCTAATTAAACTAAAGAGCTTCTGCACAGCAAAACAAACTACCATCAGAGTGAACAGGCAACCTACAGAATGGGAGAAAATTTTTGCAATCTACTCATCTGACAAAGGGCTAATATCCAGAACCTATAAAGAACTCAATCAAATTTACAAGAAAAAAACAAACAACCCCATCAAAAAGTGGGCAAAGGATATGAACAGACACTTCTCAAAAGAAGACATTCATACAGCCAACAGACACATGAAAACATGCTCATCATCACTCACCATCAGAGAAATGCAAATCAAAACCACAATGAGATACCATCTCACACAAGTTAGAATGGCAATCATTAAAAAGTCAGGAAACAACAGGTGCTGGAGAGGATGTGGAGAAATAGGAATACTTTTACACTGTTGGTGGGACTCTAAACTAGTTCAACCATTGTGGAAAACAGTGTGGCGATTCCTCAAGGATATGGAACTAGAAATAGCATTTGACCCAGCCGTCCGATTACTGGGGATATACCCAAAGGATTTTAAGTCATGCTGCTATAAAGACACATGCACACGTATGTTTATTGCGGCACTATTCACAATAGCAAAGACTTGGAGTCAACCCAAATGTCCATCAGTGACAGACTGGATTAAGAAAATGTGGCACATACACACCATGGAATACTATGCAGCCATAAAAAAGGATGAGTTCGTGTCCTTTGTAGGGACATGGATGTGGCTGGAAACCATCATTCTCAGCAAACTATCGCAAGAACAGAAAACCAAACACAGAATATTCTCACTCATAGGTGGGAATTGAACAATGAGATGACTTGGACACAGGAAGGGGAACATCACACACTGGGTCCTATTGTGGGAAGGGGGGAGGGATAGCATTAGGAGATATACCTAATGTAAATGATGAGTTAATAGGTGCAGCACACCAACATGGCACATGTATCCATATGTAACAAACCTGCACGTTGTGCACATGTACCCTAGAACTTAAAGTATAATAATAAAAAAAGAAACATAGTACAGGTAAATATGGCAAAAGAAATAATGATTTATCTTCCCTCTTACTGCTGCCATCTCTGCCTTTTTCACGCCCCCAAAAAAACTATGTCTCTTATGCATTAATAGTCAACTACTGATAATGGATTACACTTTCTAAAGCAACTATCTTTTTTTCATTATTCTGATTAATAAACATAAAAGAGCTCTTCTGGTGACTGATTAAGAATATAATTAGTGCTTTCTATGAACAAGCTATGGAGTAACTAAATAAGGGACATGGGTTTCTGACACTCTTAGACCAACTACAATTTTTAACAAAACAATTGTTGATATAAAGTTTCTCATAAATTCACTTTATTTCAACAGCAAAAGATTAGCTCCACCCCTCTGATTGGGATCACAAAGTACAGTCTTTTCAGCATGGGTTTTCTCACGATGCCACAAATAGAAAGAGGCACTAAGGGACTGATAAGGGGGTATTTTCTGTCTCTGGCAGTATTATATTTACCTGCAATAAAAACATCTGATCTTACAGAACAGGATACCTCTTGAAGAGGTATAGTTTATTTTATAATATGTAAGTATTCCAAATACATTCATTGTATGAATGAGGGAAGGAAAATAAGAAACATTTCACGAATATTCATTCCTAGACTCTAACTATACCACATCTTACCACTTTATAGAATTCATAATTTATTAGCCAATACTATTTTAAAATACTATTTCGGTACTTTAAAATTGA
Organism: Macaca mulatta; assembly: GCF_049350105.2. NCBI lineage: Eukaryota > Metazoa > Chordata > Mammalia > Primates > Cercopithecidae > Macaca > Macaca mulatta. The sequence goes on along the minus strand of NC_133407.1, from coordinate 162,336,671 downwards.
TATTAGAGGAAAAAAAGTCACACACAATGCCTAACACCACCAGGGTGAAACCAAATCTTTATCTGCCTGTGGCTCTGTCGGGGTCGATAGAGGCAGCAGCTTCATATTCTTCATGGTTTACCCAGACAGAGGTGGAGCCAAAGTGCTAAGTGCATATTTCAAGCATCTGTTCTGAATATGTTTAAAGCCACAGTAAATTACAAAAGGCAAATTCATAGATGCTCTTTGAAAGTGAATGTAACTATTATACTTGGTATTTTACTTCCCCCACTCTCCCAGAAGATGCTATAAAGACAGATCCTAATATATAGGTTGAAACTCTCACTATAAAATCACTAGGCTAAGTCTATCAAGACTTGAAAGTTTGTTTTCCTGAGGAAGGTGAGAGGGTAATCTCTGTTCTTTCCAGGCGACTGTATCTGCACAGGCTTCCCTGGGAGGACTTCAGCAGCAGCACAGTTACACATCAAAGTCCTTCAGCTCTCCCCAGCTGGCACCTATTTTCACTTTCACTTTCAATTTCACAGACAGTTTTACAGCACTTTCCATTTCATTCTTGACAATCTGAGCTACCTAAGGGGAAAAAAAAATGAGGTTAACAAACTCTCTGCTCAGTCAAAGAATGTTTCCCAAGTCACCCCCTGAGAAGGTTATAAACCAGACTGGAGCTCTTCACCCAATGGTGCTTAAAATGCTAAATCAGAAAAAATAAAAATAAAAATAAATACATAAAAAGACATCTCGAACTCTTCTTCACGGATGAGCAGGAGTTTCTGAAAGTTTTTGCTAGAATGCTTGGAGCTTGGAAACCCTCAGGGAAAGACTCCAAATTTGTGTTTAATTCCTCCAAGACAAAAACATCTCTGCATTGGCAATTTCTTCACTGATTAAGAACGAGTACAAAATGGAACACTCTTGGCAACTTCTCTACCTGTAAGGACTCAACATTTATACAGCCATCCTGGGGCTAGGGTAGAGTTCCAAAATCCTCGTGCATAGGAAAAAAAGCTGTCAGCCTGACAATCCAGTGTCTTGGCTTCCTATAGAATGGACACAAGCATTGCAAAAATACCTGAACAACATCTTCTTCTGCCACTTCATACAGGAGTTCATCATGGAGTTGAAGGATGAAAAAGCCTCCTCTGACTGGGCAGAACATCCCTTGCAGTTTTCTCTTTCGTAATAATCCTGCTTCATGAAAAAGGAGCAAAACTGATCAGCATGTCGCTGAGTCATAGGAGAATGTTTTTAGAGATCCTGACTAACTCTGAGGAATGTTAATGAAAAGATTAGAACACACAAGATTAAGAACTATCAGGAAAATAACTACTTGCTGGTTGCTACCTATCCTAACTATCCAGTGTAAACTCACCAACTTCCTCCCAGAAAGAAGGAGTCTCCCGAAGAAGTCAGTAAATGGGGTGTGAGGAACTCTGCTCCAAGCTCTAGTCCAACTTATTTCTCACGAATAACTAACATTTTCTCTTTCCATGGAGTCCCCCTACCACCACCTGAGTAATAGCACCAGGAAGGTATGGGGCCTGATTCCTGCCCAGGAAAGCAAACTAATACTGTTATGCAGTGTTTCTTAAGGGGGACACCCCCTCATGTCTTTGTATGGCCAGAAGTGTCATCATGATAGAACTGATGCTTCCCCAGTTGAACCGTACACACTCTAAACAAGTAATTCTAAACCTAGGCTCCCAAAGTGGACTTCAGAGACTACATAAACCCCTTGCGGTTATATATAAGAGTCTACGTCTGTACGTTTTTCTATGGAGATAATCCATACCTTCCAGTGGCCATAACTTCAAAATATGTACTAGACTTAGTTACTATTTCCCCATTAGCTGGACCTAGTGGTACAGATTATGCCCTTCTGCCCAAAAAGATAAAGCTCCACATGAACACCTTTACTGGAACTGCCTTTACTTGTTTGCTTAAACCTCACAGCAGACATCTTCCTTTCTGTTGTCCAAATTCTCTACTTATCTTCCAGGTCCAGCATGAGTACCTTCTCCCTCCGTATCTGGTGCTTCCCTCAGAGATAGAGTTCTTCAACTGTCACTATCTGCAGTGCCAGTTTGCTCAGAGGTGGCTCTCACACAGTAAGCAAACAAAAGCACCTGAGGCTGGAGCAAGCTGCTTCCACACTAGGACTGCAAAGGCTGTACCTCTGTTCACCAGTTCGGCTGAAATCTGATCTGCCCCATGAAGCCACACTTGGCTCACACCATTGACTGTCTGGATGCTCTAGCTTTCTGATGACCATGGCTTAGACCTCTTGATTTCCCTTGGCTACCTGGCTTCTGATGCAGAATGCCACGATGTTCTTGTTCCCCATGTGGTCTGTTTCCTCACGCTCACCTTCCTTTCATCCCACTGACCTAGCACCACTTTAAGCTGGCATGACACCATGAAGCCATCCTTAGTGACAGAGTCATATCGCCTTCCACTGACTCTTAAAGTCATTATTGTCTGTATCCTCATTTTGACATTTATCACTCTGCTGTGTGGAATTAATAAAAATACTTTAGTCCGGTGTCATACCTTCCTCTCCTTTCTTAAATAGACCTTAAATTTAAACATAGATTGATAACTTTTACTTCTAAATCCCCAAAGCACACAGCACAGTATTACTCCCCAAATAAGTTTAATTATATTCTCCCTCTATTAAATATAAATGTGTATGTGTGTGTATATACACACATAGTCCCACACTCAAAATGAACGAGGGGTCTCAGATATTTTGGGGGGAGACTGATGACAAAATTAATAATCCTCACTTAATGAGAAAATAAACTTCTATATCTACATATTTTCGTACATAAGTGAACACGTTATAACTGACTGTATTATTCTCTATAACCTGTATGTATGTCTGTTCCAGAAATAGCAAATCTTATCCTCAATAGCTGAGCGCGACCTTTCTGCCCCATCTCTAGCAGCTTTTTCTTCCTCTGTATGCACCAAACCTTAATTTCTTCCCAGGAAAATTTAAAACATGCCTCCTGGCTGGGCATGATGGCTCACGCCTGTAATCCCAACACTTTGGGAGGCCAAGGCAGGCAGATCACTTGAGATCAGGAGTTCTAGAGCAGCCTGGACAACGTGGTGAAACCCCTTCTCTACTAAAAAAAAAAAAAAAAAATTTTAAATTAGCCAGGCATGATGGCATACTCCTGTAATCCCAGCTACTCGGGAAGCCGAGGCAGGAAAATCCCTTGAACCTGGAAGGCAGAGGTTGCAGTGAGCAGAGATTGTGCCACTGCACTCCAGCCTGGGTGACACAGTGAAACTCTGTCTCAAAAAAAAAAAAAAAGTCTGCTGTCATGGTTTGACAATCTCAGTGACAGTGAAATAGTATTTAAAGCAGAACTATGGACATGTGACAGAAGAAAAAAAGAAAATTTCACTGTACTTGTTAGTACAAGAAATAATTTATCCAAGCAATAAAGCGAAAACTCAGGGAAAATATTCTGAAAATAAGAACAAGAAAACAATGTCAGCAAAGTAACATATGTGATAAAGAGATCAAAAGTATATTCTAAGACCAGAGAACACTGAAGGTCATAAATAGGAAAATCAACATGTTCTTAAAATATGGTCTGAAGACCACAGAGGATCCCAAAATCTGCAGTCAAAATTACTTTCATAATAACACTATGAAGCTATTTGCCTTTTTCAGTTTCATTTTCTTATAAGAGCACAGCTCACAGGTGAGTTTGTTATTACTTTAAATGCTTATGTTTTAAAATTCCGTTTTAATTTATAATATGGTAAATATATAGACATAACCCACAAAAACAAGAGCTCTTTGAAATCCTTAATAATTTCTAATAGTCTAAAGACATCGTGAGACCAAAACATTTGAGAACTGTTGAGAAATAAAATAAAAAATACTTCCCATTTACATTTCCGATATAATTATTCTCGCCATGTCACAGCATAGGACTCATCTATGAACAAACCTGTTCGGTCACTTTGGAGCATACCCTCTCGATGGCCATGGGATTTGAAAGTTGAGTGGAAGGTCTCTAATTGCTTCTGAATGTTAACTGTGGCTATTTTGACAATATCAGCTGCCGATCCTTGGACTGTTGTGTTGATAGCTTGACGCTCAGCCTATAAAAAACAATTAACAGGTGCTCCACCAGATATGCCAACATGATTTCATACCTTCCTTCAGTGTCCACAGATCAGTGCTCACATTAGCAGCCAGACTGGAAAGCTGGACTGAGATGTGACCCAGGACACCAACTATCAGGATGCATCCTAAGAATAACAACTATCATGGTCCATGTCTCTAGATTCTGGGGTTTCCACATTAGGGCAGACAAAAATATAAGAAGGTCAGATTGCTTCAGCTTAGTATCTTGACTACTTAGTTAGGATCCAAAAACTACTTTGCACTTAGAATGTATTTATCTCGTCAGTGTCTGGCTGTTCTAGGCATCATTCTAAAAGATCTACTACTCAAAATAATCTTAATCCTAAATAAGTAGAATATCATTCTTTGGGATGTGGGTTGGAATGTTCTAAGCACACCCTCTATACCAATGGCTTCTTGGTCTTATAGAGTTTGAGCCCAGCAGGTATGGAGCCCTCTGATGTGAATCAGAGCTTTTCTTGGGCTGCTGAGGCAAATCCTTAGCGGCTAGTGAAAATGCACATCCTAGATCCCTGGGTATTCAGTTATAACTTCCTGGAAATGACTGCTGCCAAGTGCTTCCTGCCCACTAAAATTAATCATCTTGGAAGAGTAGAGGAGGCAGTTTAGGTTAATATCCAGGTGTCATCTATATATGAATATCATTCCCAGTGCCCCAAAATATCTCAGAAAATGAAAAAGGTCTACTCCAGGGAGCGGGGTGGGGGGGTGTCAATGTAATACGAGAGGTATTCTCTAGTCCTCTGTCACCTGAGCTGTACCCAACTTGTAGTATATGAAATGCCTGTAATCTCAGCTACTCAAGAGGCTAAGGCAAGAGGATCAGTTGAGGCCAGGAGTTTGAAACCAGCCTGGGCAACACAGTGAGACCCTGTCTTTAAGAAAAACAAAATAAAACAAAAACCTCTCTCCGCAACTAAAATTACTAATGAGAAGGAGAAAAGGCCACACACGATGTGGGAGAGAAATATTTTCTACACATGTAACCAGTAACAGGTTCCTAAAAATTGATAAGAAAAAATGCAGAAAACTCAACAGAAAATTTAAAAAGAAAACCAGAATAGGTATTTACCCATGAAAAAATAACTAAATGGCTAACAACACATTTATAAGGTTGCTCATTTGTAAGGTTACCTCACTAGCAGCCAAGGAAACACAAATTAAAACTACAGGACACTACTTTATACCCACCAGAATAGCTAAAATTATATTAGCTTAACAGCAAGTGTCGACAAGAATGTAGAGCAGTGAGGACTCACATACTCTCACGATGGGAGGACAAACTGCTGTAATCTCCACAGAAAACAATTTGGCTTTATCTACTGAGTTGAAAATACGCAGCAATCCTACCACTGTGTCTTTACCAAACATAAATGCACCAAGAACCTTGTACAATCATGTTCAAAAACACAATAGTTTAGCTTCAAACTGAAAACCCAAGTTCTTATCAAGAGAAAAACAGATAAATTATGGTATATTCATATAACAGTATACAGCTGTTCCTACATGAAACAACAAGAATGACTTACCCACGTAATTTTGAAAGAAGCTAGATACAAAAATATACATATATGACGTATACGGAGCTCAAAAAATACAAAACAAAACTACAGTGTTAGAAGTTATAACAGTGGCTCTTTCTGGGAAGGCGATGGGTGGTGATTAGGAGGATGCATGAGGGGCGCTTCTGGGGCACTGCCAATATTCTATTTCTTGCCCTGAGTGGTAGTTACACAGGTGTAGCTCTGTGATAATTTAGTGAAATCTACATTCTCTATGTGTGAGAATGTACTTTTCAGTACAACAAAAGTTTGAACAAAAGCAAAAACCAAAACAAACAAAAACCAAAAAACAACCTGGCTATGTTTACTCTATTCCTAATTCAGAGGGCTGGAATTTTTTTCCTCAGCAGCAACATGATGAATCAGAACTTTAACACTGAAGTACTTGGCATGAAAAAGCCTTATTACTCTCTCACATCTTCAGGTGCAATAATATTTTCACAAACATATGATTCATTTACATTAATAACTATATATTCCATGTTTTATCATGTAAATTCCAGAAAACATAATCAGTTCCTATTAGATCAAGTCCAAATTTCTCAGCTTGCCATTAAAAGCCTTCTGTCATTTAGAAGAAGCCTTTTAGTCTCCTAGCTAGCTTGCAGCTGGCTCCATCTATCCAGGAGAAAATTATCTACCCCTACGTGACAACTCAAACTCTCCATTCCTACCAGTTTGGCTTCTAGCCAGTCCTCACTCAGTTATCCTTTCTCATTCCCAACAGCCTAAACTTTAAATAGCCTTCAAGAATCTGTTTAAGTCTTTCCTTCTCCTGAAACCTAAATAATTAAGTATATCAATGATGTTTTCATATATATTTTTTTTTGTTTGCATTATCTCTTCCAAGACTTAAAACTTAGGTTTCCTAGTCCATCAACTAAAGTTACTAGTTCACTTAGAGATACAGTAAAAGCCTGATAAATATCTGATATTTGCATGTGGATATATGAGAGGCTACAGAGTAAAGAAGTAACAAAAAGCCAACTATTCTTCCACAGTCCCTAAAAGCATTAATGCTCAGAAGGCTTTGAGCTCGACAGAAGTTTAGCTGGGTATTTTCACTACATGCAATGTCTAATGAGCACTAAAACACAAAGTTATGGGTGAAGGGCAAAAAACATCTAGTTAAAATAGGAAGATTTGAATTATACTAGAAGCTTAAATACTCAGGTACACAGAATACTTTGATGAATCCCAATGAATTCAGAAAGAGACTTAAACATAATTTGAGCACATATCAATAAATCTTTTAAATGCTGTTAAAAATAACCTTATTCACTATTTGGGATATCCTAATAATCTCTGACGAGATAGTGGTTTTTTTGTTTTTTTCTTTTGTTTTTAACATAGGGTCTCATTCTGCCACCTAGACTGGAATACAGTGGTTCAATCATGGCTCACTGCAGCCTCCAATTCCTGGGCTCAAGCAATCTTCCCACCTCAGCCTCCCAAGTAGCTAAGACTACAGGCATGCACTACCTCAGTCAGCTATTTTTTTTTTTTTTTTTTTTTGTAGATATGGGGGTCTCACTATGTTGCTCAAGTTGGTCTCAAACTCCCGGGCTCAAGCAATCCTCCTGCCTCAGCCTTCCAAAGTGCTGGGACTACAGGCATGATCCACCGTGCCTGGCCAGATAGTGCTTTTAAAATAAGCAAACAAGTAGAATGAACCAAAAATTAATCAAAATTTAGTGACTGGCTAAACTCTGAGGAATGTTAGCAATTTGGTATGATATGATAAATTAATATATGATATAGGAAACAAAGAATAATTAGCAAATGTAAAAGTTAAGTTTATTTACAACTTATTACCTAAGCTAACAAATAATTGGTTTACTGCAACAGAACATTTAAAGTATTATTAAGTAAAGACACGTTTACATTAATCCCCCAGACTCTGTTCAGCAAATACTGGCATGTGCCATCACTTCAGAAGTCCTTAATGAAACCAATGGTTGACTTTGTCTACACAGAAGATACAATTAATATGCCAGTAATCCCTAAAATGGACATTTGTAGTATTTACTCTGCTGAAAAAGTACATGTCATTGAAATGTTAACTTAAAATTCCTAAAAAATTTCAACATACGTGAGCTTTATGATAAGGGTTGTTGTCTTTGATTCCTGGTAAATATCTACGCCTTCCCAAAATGGTCTGAACAAACCCATCTCTTTTACAATTTTTCACTGTCTCTCTCATGAATTGATTAATCCCTACGAAGAAAATACAGAAATAATTAATTAGAACTGAAGTATATCCTTCACTTTATTCACTGGTTTAAATATAGCAAAATATACCAAAACCCCACCATGATTCTTAACATTAATATGATATCATCAAACCAGGCATACAAACTTTCACCTTTTCTAGACTCAAAAAGTTAGAAATAAAAGACACTTTAGAAATGAAATACTCTAACTCTTTGGGGTTTTTTGTTTTTGAGACAGGATCTTGCTCACCCTGTCACCCAGGCGGGAGTGCAGTGGTGCCATCACAGTTCAGTGCAGCCTGGATCTCCCCAGGCTCAGGTGATCCTCCCACCGCAGCCTCCTGCGTAGGTGGGACTACAAGCACCACATCACCATGCCAGGATAATTTTTGTATTTTTTGTAGAGATGAGGTTTCGTAATGTGGCCCAGGCTGGTCTCAAACATCTGAGCTCAAGTGATCTGCTCACCTCAGCCTCCCAAAGTGCTAGGATTATAGGTGTGAGGCACTGTACGTGGCCTTTGTTTTTTGAGTAACAACAACAAAAACAAAACATAAAACTAAAAATTCCAGAACAGTGCAGATATCTAAGTGTTTTTACTCCAGGATCTTAAGATTATTCCCCATCACTTTTCACAAGTTTCTGTTGATTGTGTGAATCCTCTTTTACTCTCTCATCTTATTCCTAGGTTTAAAACATTTCAATAGCTCCTTATTACCATCTACACTATGATCCAAAGTAGGACCTTGCTGAAATTAATGCATGAGTTATGATAAATATTTCACTAGGAATAAACATGACCCACTTCTTAAAATTAAAAAAGACTATGTGTAGCGTAGTATTCAAACGTATTCGTATTTCCTAGACCAGCATTCATCCTTTGCAATCTGGGTCGGTCATTATGTCTTAAGCATCTCCAGGATGAATCCTTTGCTGTTGGCAATATGTGATCAATAGCATGGGAATTTCCAAAAGCCATCAGACTCTCGTCTTTTTCTGTTTAAGAATTACTGTGATATTTTCGGGTGAAGACGAAAGAAAATGGTGAGATTTAGGAGGCTGCACCTCTACAAAATCTCTTACTGAACTCCGATGAGACCTCCAAATACTCAAAGAGCTACTTTAAAAAACAATCAGTGCTGAGGTATAATTTACATGCAACAAAATGCACTCACTTTAAACAGTTTGAGGCATTTTAACAAATGTACACACCCCTGCAGCTACTACTACAAGATACGAAACATGTTCATCTCCCTTTACAGTCAGGCCCCATGATCACCCTCAGAAACTCACTCATCTGCTTTATGACACTCTTGAGTTTCATGTTCATGAATATCATACAAATTGAATGAGACTGTATATGCTCATTTGTGTTTGCCTTCTTTTGCTAAGAAAAACATTTTTAAGAATCATCAATATTGGGCCGGGCGCGGTGGCTCAAGCCTGTAATCCCAGCACTTTGGGAGGCCGAGACGGGTGGATCACGAGGTCAGGAGATCGAGACCATCCTGGCTAATATGGTGAAACCCCGTCTCTACTAAAAATACAAAAAACTAGCGGGGCAAGGTGGTGGGCGCCTGTAGTCCCAGCTACTCGGGAGGCTGAGGCAGGAGAATGGCGTAAACCCGGGAGGCGGAGCTTGCAGTGAGCTGAGATCCGGCCACTGCACTCCAGCCTGGGCGACAGAGTGAGACTCCGTCTCAAAAAAAAAAAAAAAAAAAGAATCATCAATATTGTACTGAGTATCAATATTTAATTACTATTCTTGATCTATACTATTCCGTTGTGGACGTATAACAAAATTTGTTTATACATTTTGCTGTTGATAGACATGTGGCCTGTTCTCAGTATCTGGCCGTTGTGAATAAAGCTGCTATAATATTAATGTACGAGCCTTCCTTTGGACATGCTTTCATTTTTCTTGCGCAAATACCTGATAGTAGAATTGCAGGGTTATATAGTTAAATGGATGTTTAACTTTATTCAAAAGAGCCATACTGTTCTCCAAAGTAGTTTTACCATTTTACAATTAAATGAACAATGTAAAAGATGGTGTTTTTAATATTGGCCATTCTAGTGTTTCGTAATGGCATCTCTTTGTTTTTTGGCATCTCAATTTGCTTTTGCTTGATGACAAATAATGACAATGTTTAATATGGTCATTCATATTTTTGGAAAGTGTCTCCTCATATCTTTTGACCTTTAATTTATCGGATTGTTGAACTTCTGAGCATAGAATGGTAAAAGTTCCTTCTGGATATACATCCTATGTTCAATAGAAGTACTGCCAATATTTCTTCCCAGTTTGTACCTTGCTTTTACATTTTTCATAATTTTTTTATTTTTGTGGGCACATAGTAGGTGTACATATTTATGGGGTACATGAGATATTACGATGCAGGCATGAAATGCATAATAATCACATTAGGGAAAATGGGGTACCCATCACCTCAAGCCATTTATCATTTGTGTTGCAAACATTCCAAGTATACTCTTTTAGTCATTTTTAAATGTACAATTTATTATTATTAACTATAGTCACCCTGTTGTGCTAGCAAATACTAGTTCTTAGTCATTCTAACTACTTCTTTGTACCTATTAACAACGCCCCCCACCCCCAACACTCTTCCCAGCTTCTGGTAACCATTATTCTACTCTCTATCTCCACGAGTTCAATTGCTTTAATTTTTTGCTGAGTGACAAATAACTGAGAACATGTGAAGTTTGTCTTTCTGTGCCTGGCTTATTTCACTTAACATAATGACCTTCAGTTCCATTCATGTTGTTGCAAATGATAAGATCTCATTCTTTTCTATGACTGAATAGTACTCCATTGTGTATACGTCCATTTTCTTTATCCATTCATCTGCTGATGGACACTGAGCATGCTTCCAAGTCCTGGCTATTGTGAATAGTGCTGCAATAAACATGGGAGTGCTTGCAGATGTCTCTTCAGTATACAGACTTCCTTTCTTCTGGGTATGTACCTAGCAGTGTGATTGCTGGATCATATGATAGCTCTATTTCTACTTTAGTTTTTTGTTTGTTTTTGAGATGGAGTCTCACTCTGTTGCTCAGGCTGGAGTGCAGTGGCGTGACCTCAGTTCATTGCAACCTCTGCCTCCCGTGTTCAAGCGATTCTCCTGCCTCAGCCTCCCGAGTGGCTGGGATACAGGCACCCACTACCATGCCTGGCTAATTTTTCTGTATTTAGTAGAGACGGGTTTCACCATATTGGCCAGGCTGGTCTCGAACTCCTGACCTTGTGATCCGCCTGCCTCAGCCTCCCAGAGTGCTGGAATTACAGGCGTGAGCCACGGCACCCAGTCTATTTTTAGTTTTTTGAGAATCCTCCAAACTGTTCTCCACAGTAGTTGTACTAATTTATTCCCACCAAAAGTGAATGGCAGTTCCTTTTTCTCTACATCTTCGCCTGCATTTGTTATCACTTGTCTTTTGGATAAAAGCCATTTTAACTGGTGTGAGATGATATCACATTCTAGTTCTAATTTGCATTTCTCTGATGATCAGTGATGTTGTGCACCTTTCATAAACCTTTTTGCCATTTGTATGTCTTTATTTGAGAAACATCTATTCAGAGATTTTGCCCATTTTAAAATCAGATCTTTTTTTCTACAGAGTTGAACTCCTTATATATTCTGCTTATTAATCCCTTGTCAAATGGGTATCTGCAAATATTTTCTCCCATTCTGTGGGCTGTGTCTTCACTTCGCTGGTTGTTTCCTTTGTTATGCAGTTTTTTTTTTTTTAACCTGATGTGATCTCATTTGTCTATTTTTGCTGTGGTTGCCTGTGCTTGTGAGTATTGCTTAAGAAATCTTTGCCCAGACTGATGTACTGGAGACTTTCCCCCATGTTTTCTTGTAGTAGTTTCACAATTTGAGGTCTTAAAGTTTTTAAACCATTTTGATTTTTTGTATATAGTGAGAGATAGGGGTCCAGTTTCATTCTCCTGCATATCCAGTTGTCCCAACACCATTTATTGAAGAGACTGTCTTTTCCCCAATGTATGTTCTTGGTACCTTTATTGAAAATGAGTTCACTGTAGATGTGTGGGTTTCTTTCTGGGTTCTCTATTTTGTTTCATTGGTCTTTGTGTCTGTTTTATACCAGTACTTATCCTAGTACCATGTTGTTTTGGTTACTGTATGTCGGTAGTATAATTTGAAGTCAGGTAATGTGATTTCTCCAATTTTGTTCTTTTTGCACAGGATAGTTTTGGCTATTCTAGGTCTTTCGTGGTTCCATATAAATTGTAGTACTTTTTTTTTTTTTTCTATTTCTGTGACGAGTGAAGAATGTCATTGGTATTTTGATAGGGAATGTATTAAATCTGTTGATTGATTTGGGGAGTATGAACATTTTAACAATATTGATTCTTCCAATCCATGAACACGGAATATTTTTTCATATTTTTGTGTCCTCTTCAATTTCTAGCATCAGTGTTTTATAGTTTTTCTTACATAGATCTTTCACTTCTTTGGCTAATTCCTAAGGGTTTAATTTTATTTGTAGCTATTATAAATGAGATTACTTTCCTGATTTCTTTTTCAGATTGTTTGCTCCTGGCATATAGAAATGCTACTGATGTTTGTATGTTGATCTTGTATCCTGCAAGTTTACTAAAGAATTTGTTTATCAGTTCTGATAGTTTTTTGATGGAGTCTTTAGGTTTTTCCAAATATAACATCGTATCTTCTACAAACAACGAGAATTTAACCTCTTCCCTTCTGATGTGGATGTCCTTTATTTCTTTCTCTTATCTGATTGCTCGAGCTAGGACTTCCAGTACTATGTTGAATAACAGTGATAGGGGAGAGATAGGGGTCCAGTTTCATTCTTCTGCATACCCAGTTGCCCCAACACCATTTATGAAGAGACTGTCTTTCCCCAGTGTACGTTCTTGATACCTTCATTGAAAATGAGTTCACTGTAGATGTGTGGGTTTCTTTCTGGGTTATCTATTCTGTTCCATTGGTCTTTGTGTCTGTTTTATACCAGTACCATGTCGTTTTGGTTACCGTATGTCTGTAGTATAATTTGAAGTCAGGTAGTGTGATTTGAAATAATAGTGATGAAAGCAAAAGGGGGCATCTTTGTCGTGTTCCAGGTCTTAGAGAAAAGGCTTTCACTTTTTCCCCATTCAGTGTGACACTAGCTGTGGGTCTGTCATACATGGTTTTTATTATGTAGAGGTATGTTTCCTGTATACCCAGTTTTTTGAGGGTTTTCATGATGAAGGAATGTTGAATTTTATCAAATGCCTTTTTGGCATCAATTGAAATGATCATATTGTTTTTATCCTTCATTCTGTTGATATGATGCATCACAATGATAGATTTGCATATGTTGAACCATCCTTGCATCCCAGGGATAAATCCCACTTGGTCATGATGAATGATCTTTCTAATATATTGTTGAATTCCATTTGCTACTATTTTGTTGAGGATGTTTGCATCAATTTTCATCAGAAATATTGGCCAATAGGTAGGTTTTGTTTGTTTGTTTTGATGTGTCTTTGTCTGGTTGTTATTAGGGTAATACTGGCCTCATAGAATGAGTTTGGAAGTGTTCTCTCCTGTATTTTCCAGAACAGTTTCAGTAGGATTGGTATTAGTTATTTAAATTTTTGGTAGAATTCAGCAGGGAAGCTATTGAGCCCCAGGCTTTTCTTTGTGGAAGACTTTTTATTATGGCTTCGATCTCATTATTTGTTCTTAGACTGTTCAGGTTTTAGATTTCCTCATGGTCCACTCTTGGCAGGTTGTATGTGTCTAGGAATTTACCCATTTCTTCTAGATTTTCCAAATTACTGGCATATAGTTGCTCATCTTAGCCACTAATGATCCTTTGAATTTCTGGAGTATTCATTGTGCTGTCTCCTTTTTCATTTCTCATTTTATTTATTTGGATCTTCTCCTTTTTCTTAGTCTGGCTAAAGGTGTGTCAATTTTATCTTTTCAAAAAACTAATTTATTTTCAGGTCAGGTGCAGTGGCTCACACCTGTAATCCCAGCACTTTGGGAGGCCAAGATGGGCAGATCATTTGAGGTCAGGAGTTCGTAACCTGCCTGGCCAATGTGGCAAAATGCTGTCTCTACTAAAAATACAAGAACTAGACAGGCATAGTGGTGCACACCTGTAATCCCAGCTACTTGGGAGGCTGAGACAGGAAAATTGCTTGAACCCAGGAAATGGATGTTGCAGTGAGCCAAGATCATGCCACTGCCCACCAGCCTGGATGACAGAGCAAGACTCCATCTCAAAAACAAAACAAAACAAACAAAAAAAGAAAAACAAACAAAAAATAACCAACTTTTCGTTTTGTTGTTCTTTTGTATTCTTTGTTTCAATTTCATTCTTTCTTTCTGCTCTGATCTTTATTATTTCTTTTCTTCTACTAATTTTGGATTTGCCTTGCTCTTACTTTGCTAGTTCTTTAAGATGCATTTTAGGTTATTTATTTGAAGTTTTTCTTCTTCTCTTTTTTTAATGTAGGCACTTATAGCTATAAAATTCCTTCTTAGCACTGCTTTTGCTGTATCCCATAGGTATTGGTATATTGTATTTCTATTATCATTTGTTTCAAGAAATTTTTAAATTTCCTTCTTAATTTTTTAATTGACTCACTGGTCACTCAAGAGCATATTGTTTAATTTCCATGCTTGTATAGTTTCCAAAATTCCTTGTTAGTGATTTCTAGTTGTATTCAATTGTGGTCAGAGTAGACACTTGATATTAGTTTTTTGAATATTTTAAAACTTGTTTTGTGATCTAATATATAGTCTATCCTAGAGAATAATCCATGTGCTGAGGAGAAGAATGTGTATTCTGTGGCCATTAAATGAAATGTTCTGTAAATATCTATTAGGTCCATTTGGTCTCTATAGTGCAGATTTAGTATAATTTCTTCATTGATTTTCTGTCTGGAGTATCTGTCCACTGTTCAAAGAGGGGTGTTGAAGTCTCCAGTTATTATTATTGGGATCTCTCTCTCTCTCTCTCTAGCTCTAATGATATTTGCTTTATATGTCCAGGTGCTCCAATATTGGGTGCATATTACAATTCTTATATTCTCTTGCTTAATTGACTCCTTTTACATTATATAGTGACCTTCTTTGTCTCTTTTCATAGTCTTTGTCTTGAAATCTATTTTGTCTGATACAAGTATAGCTACTCTTGATCTTTTTTGGTTTCCATTGGCATGGAATCTCCTTTCCATCCCTTTATTTTCAATCTATATCTTTAGAGGTGAAGGGTGTTTCTTGTAGGCAACAGATCACTGGGTCTTGTTTTTCTTTTTTTGAAAAATCTATCCAGCCGCTCTGTGTCTTTTTATTGGAAAGTTTAGTCCATTTACATGCAATGTCATTATTGACAGTTAAGGACAACACCATTTTATTGTTTTCTGGTTGTCCTGTGTGTGTTTTTTTTCCCTCCTTTTTTCCTTCATTCCTGTCTTCCTTTTAATAAAGGTGATTTTTTCTGGTAGTATGATTTAATTTCTTGCTTTTTAGTTTTTGTGTATCTGTTATATGTTTTTTTAATTTGAGGTTACCATGAGACTTGCAAATAATGTCTTATAAGCCTTTTTTTTTTCTTTGAGAAATAGTCTCACCCTGTCTCCCGGGTTGGAGTGCAATGGCGCAATCTCAGCTCATTGCAACCTCCGCCTCCCGGGTTCAAGCGATTCTTCTGCCTCAGTCTCCCAAGTAGCTAGGATTACAGGCACCCACCATCATGTCCAGCTATTTTTTGCATTTTTTGTACAGATGGGGTTTCACCATGTTGGCCAGGCTGGTCTTGAACTCCTGACCTCGGGTGATCTGCCTGCCTCTGCCTCCCAAAGTGCTGGGATTACAGGTGTGACCCACCGCACCCAGCCCACTTTTTAACTTTTTGTTGTTTCTATTTATATCTTATTATACTGCCAATGTCTTGAAAGGCTTTTACAGTTATTTTTGATTAATATTTTTGTCTTTCTATTTAAGATACTAGTAGTTTATATATCACAATTACAATGTTATAATAGTCTGTGTTTCTCTGCATACTTACTATTACCAATGAGTTCTGTACCTTCAGATGATTTCTTATTGCTCATTAACATCCTTTTCTTTCTAATTGTAGAACTCTTTTTGGCATTTCTTGTAGGACAACTCTGGTGTTGATAAAATCCCTCAGTTTTCATTTGTCTAAGAAAGTCTTTATTTCTCTTTCATGTTTGAAGGATATTAATATTTTTGCCAGATATATCATTCCAGGGTAAAAGCTGTTTTTCGTTTGGCACTTCAAATATGTCATGCCACTGTCTCCTGATCTGTAAGGTTCCCGCTAAAAAGTCTCCTGCCAGACACACTGAAGCTCCATTGTATATTATTTGATTATTTTCTCTTGCTGTTTTCAGGATCCTTTCTTTATCCTTGACCTTTGGGAGTTTGATTATTAAATGTCTTGAGGCAGTATTTGGGTTAAATCTGTTCTACAACTTTCTTTTACTTGAATATTGATATCTTTCCCTAGGTTTGGAAAGTTCTTTATTATCCCTTTGAATACACTGTCTACTCCTATCTCTTTCTCTACCTCCTCTTCAAGGCCAATAACTCTTAGATTTTCCCTTTTGAGGCTATTTTCTGATGTGGCAGGTGTGCTTCATCCTTTTTGAATGGATGTCTCCTCTGTGAATTTCCAAATAGCCTGTCTTCAAACTCAGTAATTCTTCTGCTTGAATAATTCGGCTATTAAGAGACTCTGATACTCTTCAATATATCAATTGCATTTTCCTACTCCAGAATTTCCACTTGATTCATTTTTTATTTTATTTTATTTTTCGAGATGGAGTTTCATTCTTGACTCCGAGGCTGAAGTGCAATGGCATGATCTCGGCTCACTGCAACCTCCGCCTCCCAGGTTTAAGCGATTCTCCTGCCTCAGCCTCCCAAGTAGCTGGGATTTACAGGTGCATGCCACCATGCCCAGGTAATTCTTGTATTTTTAGTAGACATGGGGTTTCACCATGTTGGCCAGGATGGTCTCGATCTCTTGACCTCGTGATCTGCCCACCTCGGCCTCCCAAAGTGCTGGGATTACAGACGTGAGCCACCATGCCCAGTATTGCATTGTTTGCTTCAGTATCAATGGGGGTAAAGGACAGTGCTGATTTAAAAAGAGCATAAAAGAAGGTTTTGGGATGATAGAGTAATGGTTCTATATCTTGGTTGTGGTGTAAATTTTATGACGATATGCATTTGTCAAAATTCACAGAACTATATACCTTTTTCAGGGTGAATCTTATAATTATATGTAAATTATACTACAACAAACAGGCAAAAAAGATCATTTAAGACAATACTCAAACTGCTCCGTAACAGCAATTGTTCTCAGAATTCCCCCATATATTTAATTAGCAATTATCAGAGTTCCTAGTATATATATTCAATAGTTAACTGTTTCGAACTACAGCTATCCAAACCAAAGCACCAGTCAACTCCTAGATTTTATGGGTTGTTCACAATGACACAGTAGATTTATATCAACTGCATTTTATTATTCTGTCCCTACTTTAATGAAAAATATGAAATAAGATTATCACATTCTTAGTAAGTGATTATAAGGTTAATATTTTTTACCCTTAACAATGCCTGATGAAAATGTCTGACTAATAGATATTTCAAAAGAAAACTCCATTATACAAATTTTTTAAAATATAATATGGTAAGATGGTTGAAAAGAATACTATCTAGAAGATAAATTACCTGTGTATCTGGATTTGAAGGAGTCAATATAGCAAGCAGCATCATTTTCTTTAATGCCCATCTGCTCTCCCAAAGATTTAGCTCCCATTCCATAAATGATCCCATAGCAAATCTGAAAGGGAGTCATCCAACAAATAAAGGTTATAAGTACATAAAATGCAAATAAAAGGGTTCATTAGGATTGGAATTTCGGCAAACTTTTTATTTCACAGTGAGTCAAAAAATGATTAGATTGCTTTTGGTGGGTTAGATCCAGAGGCTGATATCCAGCAAACATCTTTTCTGCCTTTCAGCATTACTTTTTGAGAGAGAGAGAGGAAGGCAGGAGGGAGTATCAATGAATAGGTATGTGTGATCTAAGGAAAAATTTATTTTTGACTATTTGTCATTTATCCAGCAGTCTTTATAGCAACTTTTTACTCCTCACAGAACTTCATTAACTTCCACTTCAAGTGCTTAGGAGTCAGGGAAGAGAAGCATTACAAACATCCCTCTTCTTGCCCTTGAAGACTTGAAGAGTAGAAAGAGTAGGCTTCGTGACTTTATGACGAAGACGTAACTGGTAAAAAATATCCTCTTCACCTCGCAGCCACCTAAAATGCTACAACTGCAGAATTCGTTTCACTTAAATACAAACAAAAATACCTAAGAAAATTTTGGGAGTAGTGAAGGGAAATGATCTAAACAGGCCATTAAAGAAAGTCTGATTTAATCATAAGGACTGCCGGGGTTCAAAGCCTAGCTCTATCATTCACAAAATGTATAATCTTGCACAAGTCACTTAACCAATTTGTACCTTAATTTCTTCATCTATAAAATGAAGACAGTAATATCTATATCATGGGATTGTTAGGTTTAAAGGATTGCTAGGTTTTACTTGTAACTGTTTAGGAAACTGACATAAAGCAAGCTCTGTATACATATCATTAAATAAAATCTAAAAAGATAACTCGCACGATTATCAGAATTCCGAAAAAAACTTTCAGCATAAGCTAGCTAAAGTCTACCCCCATCCCCATGTTTTTTAATATATTGAGAGAGGGCTTTTTTCCTTTCCTTTTTCTCTTTTTCACGTTTTGTTTTGTTGTTACTACTGTTGTTTTTTTATCTCATGTTACTTAGTGCTGTCTGAGATCTCAGCAAGGCTCAGGGATTAGGTGGTTCGGTGCATGGTGATACAAACAAAAACTGGAATAGCATGAACACTCTTAAATCATGTGAGAATCTATTGAATAGAAGCAGCTGTCTCCGGCGGGGAAGTGTGTTGGATAGGAAGTCAGGGTGCTCAAGTTCTGGCATTCTGAATTTATTCTGGCTCTACCACTTACAGCTACATGACCTTAGGCAAATTACTTTCTGTGCTTCAGTTTCCTCCTCTATAAAATGGTGATGGTAATAATAATAGCTATCTCATGGGTTATGAGAATTAAATATGGGAATATTACCTATTTTACCTAGGGTTTGATTCTTGCTAAATGCAGGATGCCTCTGGGGATTAAACAGACAGAGAGGACAGAGCTGGCTTTTTAAATAGTGGAAGAAACAAGTGTTGGTGCTAAACAGGTGGTTAGAGAAAGTGTTCCATGCTTGATGAGCCAGTCAAGAAGTACAGCTGTGAGGCTGGGTGCCGTGGCTCATGCCTGCGATCCCAGCACTTTGGGAGGCCAAGGTGGGAGGATCACTTGAAGCCACGAGTTCAAGACCAGCCTGGGCAACAAATTGAGATCCCACCTCTGCATAATAAATAAATAAATAAATAAATAAACAAACAAACCCTACAGCTCTGAGGAATTAGAAGTGTAAATGTGAAACAAAAACACAAAAACAGCAGGATCTCAGAGTACGGTGATGTGCATTTACATCAGCTAGCAATCCTACTGTCTTGCAAATGGCATCAGATTTCCCACGAGCCATGTGGTAAGAAAGCATCAGTGTTAATCCAGGCCAGGAAATGGCATAAATGTGGCCTTTGACTTACTCTTTGCCTAATAAGTGGATTAACTAACCAATAACTTCAAGAGCTAAAAAGCTATCAGGTACTAACTATAATCTACAGGTCAGCAATATTTTTTAACAAACATTTAGAGACCACCTTCTATACAAAGCACTATGGCTTGATGCTATAAAAAAACACAAACACGAAAATATGGAACTTTACCTCAGAACACTTACAGACTAGAAAGATTTTTTTTTTTTTTTGAGATGGAGTCTCGCTCTGTCTCCCAGGCTGGAGTGCAGTGGTGCTATCTCAGCTCACTGCAAGCTCTGTCTCCTGGGTTCAGGCCATTCTCCTGCCTCAGCCCCCCGAGTAGCTGGGACTACAGGCGCCGGCCACCAAGCCCGGCTAAGTTTTTGTATTTTTAGTAGAGATGGTGTTTCACTGTGTTAGCCAGAATGGTCTCGATCTCCTGACCTCGTGATCTGCCTGCCTCAGCCTCCCAAGTGCTGGGATTACAGGCGTGGGCCACTACACCCGGCTTAGAAACATGTTTTTTAAGTATACACATGAGCACACATGCGGGTGCACACTAACACACACACTCTTACCACCACTGCCACAATGACATCTACTGAGTACCAGGCACTGTGACCAGCCATACAATGGCTTTAAATGCATATGGTTTTCCTGACACGAAGTAGCCTCAGATCTCAGTCTTTTTGGTTCTTTCTACTGCCACCACAAAAGAAAATATAATGAATACCATGAGATAAGCTCAGATGAAATGTGCTTTGAAAGATCCAAAGTTGGAGAAACTGTTTCTCAGTTGCAAATAATTGAGACCATTTTAAAAATTTTTTGAGTCACTAAATTCTTCTCCTTTATATTAAGCATGTTCACAAAAATCACCTGTTTTGCCTGCTGCCTCAGATCATCCCCAACAGACTCTGGCTCAATCATCTTCCATTCTGCTGCAATGCTCCTGAAAACATCAGCTCCAGTGTTTAACACTTGAATGAGACGACGATCATGGGATAAATGAGCCAAGATCCTCAGTTCAAGCTGGGAGTAGTCAGCAGCCAGTATTAAACCACCTGAAGTAGAAGTGATTTCAGAAAAGCTAGGACCAAGTTCTGTATCACACAATCCAAATTTTATATCATATAATTGAGCAGGATGACAAAAATTTAGTTCTAACTTAGAACTTTGAAATCACATGCCAAAAGTTAAAACCTTCCTCTTAACATGATGGAATTCGGCTCTGTATCTTAGGTCATTTTTTTCCATGTAGCTTTCAAGTACATATAATATGGTTAAAGCCACCCGGACATCTGCCCACTGTGGAGTGTGTTCCTCAGTGTTCCTACAGCACCTGGCACATAATCCAAAATGGTGCTTTCGTGCCTCTCTTATTTTGCTCTGAGTACTTATGAATTGGAAGCTTAATTTTCCTTTTCATTCTACAGAAAACCTTGCACAGTTGCTGGTAGATAATAGGCCCTTAACAAACGATTGTTGAATGAATTAATTAATGAAAAAACTGGTGTCCAATGTGTGCAAATGTTAAGTGGGCTGGAGAGAAATGTGTGCCCTGATTTGACAATAACAAAGTCATTCAGTGAAAAAAATCAAGTGGTCAACAGGTGAGCAAGTTATTAAAAGGATTAAAATAATTTACCTATAGATTAGAAATGGGAGGATTAGATATGCATGACAAAACAAAAACAAAGTTAAAAAATAAAAGCAGGGTCAAAGAAAAATTAGAAAAATATTTGCAACTGATATCACAAAGGACTCATTGCCATTTCACAAAAAGAGTTGTTACTTGTGGAGGAAAAGACCAACTATAAATAAGAAGTTCAGACATACTAAAAAACAAAAGAACCTTAAACATATTAAAGAATGCTCAACTTCATAAGAGAAATGAAAAATCTATGGCAAGAAACAATTTTTCTTCACCTATATTGCAAAAATTACAAAAGTCAGACAATACTCTGTGACAAGGCTAAGGAGAAAAACACTCGTACATCGTTACTGAGAAGTAAAATGGTAATCTCCTCCCCATTAGTTGGCAATTTAACAATATCTATTGAAATTAAACAGGTTTTTACTCCATGACTCAGCAAACAAGCCCACAGATTGCTGCACAGACTGCCTGCACATAGTTTAAACTGGTTTTTGTTTAAATGTCCTTATTGATAAGCAGAAGTCTCTAGTGTAGAAACATTACGGCTGGGCACAGTGGCTCACGCCTGTAATTCCAGCACTTTAGGAGGCCAAGGCAGGCATATCACAAGGTCAGGAGATCGAGACCATCCTAGTCAACATGGTGAAACTCTGTCTCTACTAAAAATACAAAAATTAGCTGGGCATGGTGGCACATGCCTATAATCCTAGCTACTTGGGAGGCTGAGGCTGGAGAATTGCTTGAACCAGGGAGTTGGAGGTTACAATGAGCTGAGATCCTCCCACTGCATTCCAGCATGGTGACAGAGTGAGACTCCGTCTCAAAAAAAAAAAAAACAAAAAACAAACAAAAAAAGAAACATTACATGAAAAAAGCAAGGTACACAATAGTATATACAGAATGCTAATTTTGTGTAAAAATAGGGAAAGAAAAGATTATATACCCATATTTGCTTATATCTGCATAAAGAAATACTGTCAAAATACATAAAAAACCTCATACATGTAGTAATCTGTAAGAGCTGGGAAGGATAGTGTAGATGACAGGGAAGGAAGAAAATACCATCAAAAAACATAAAAAACCTCATACATGTAGTAATCTGTAAGAGTTGGGAAGGATAGTGTAGATGACAGGGAAGGAAGCAAAGCTTCCCAATACACATCTTTTACATCATGTTGATTCCTGAACTATGTTAATAACCTATTCAAAAACAGAGATAAATACTAATTTAAAATAGAGGTTGAGCATCCCTAATCCAAAATTCCAAAATCCAATATGCTTCAAAATCCAAAACTTTTGAGCACCAACAAGATGCTCAAACGCCACGCTCACTGGGGCATTTCAGATTGTGGATTTTTGAATTAGAGATGTTCAATTGGTAAATATAGTGCAAATAAAAAAAAAAAGTCTAAATCTAAAACACTTCTAGTTCCAAGCATTTCACATAAGGGATACTCAACCTGTAAATGACCACAACTTTGGTGGACTTCCTACCACAGACAACTATAAAATTGGACAAATTATAAGGAGAAAAGTTCTCAGATGTTAGACAACAAGCCATGCAGAACTATAATCACTGAGAAGGGTAGAAAATTAGGTGAGCCACACAAAGGTCTTAGGGATCTGAATGGAGGCATTTTCCAGAATCTGTAGCAGGGAAAGGGAGCTGAAACACAGCACTCTATCTCTCTCAACTAAGGAAACAGAGTCTAGAGTTTGGGGCTTTGAGGCAGCTGGAATTTGGAGAGAAAAAAGGTGTGCATAAAAGGAGCACCAGAAATATGCACAGGAATCTCCTTGGATTTTTGATCAAATATTAAGTTGTGCAGGGAGAAAGTGCAGGGCACCAGGCAAAGAACAAACACTGAAGAAATAAATATTACTAAAGGAAGAACAAATACTGCATAGCTTTCAGCTGAACAACTACTTCAACAACATATTCTTGAATGCTAAGAAATGATCAAGCTGTAACAAGACTGAGAAGAAATCTTGTTTAAACAACTTTAGCACCAAGCAGACTCCAGAAAGGCCATACCTTATGAACAGGAATAACCTAGCCCTAGAGTGCAGGCTACTCTAAACATTTGTTAGCAAACCTTTAAAGGCCTCAAAATGACCAAGCTGATGTGAAAGTAAATTGTCTGACAAAAGAAAACTTTATATTCTATTAGTGAAGACTACAAAATCCAAAGATTCAACAAGGTGGCAACCATAACGTCCGCATACTAGCAGCAATGCTTCAGTATTTGTTAATTTAGTGTTCACTGTGGCTTTGTAGAATGCAACTACTATGAATAACAAGAATCAATCACATTTTACAAAAAGCGAAAGATCTTCAAATAACCCACCTGATATGATTTGGCTATGTCTCCATCCAAATCTCACCTTGAATTGTAACAAAACTCACACGTCAAGAGGCAAGGTGAAGATAATTGAATCATGTGGCTGGTTTCTCCCATACTGCTCTCATGGTAGTAAGTCTCACAAGATCTGATGGTTTTATAAACGGGAGTTCCCCTGTATAAGCTCTTGCCTGCCACCATGTAAGATGTCAAGATGCCCCTTTGCTTTTCCTTCATCTTCCACCATGATTGTGAGGCCTCCCCAGCCATGGGGAACTGTGAGTCCATCAAACCTCCTTCCTTTGTAAATTACCCAGTCTCAGGTAGGTCTTTATTAGCAGCATGACAACGGACTAATACACCACCAAACAATTACCCATAGATTCTATAGGTAACCTAACAGTATTGTAGATCAATCAAATTGCAAGTGTTTCTTTTTTGGCTTTGGATAAATTGTTCCATAACAGAGAAACTGCTTAATTAATATTCTGAATAGGCTTTGTCTCAGTGGACTTCCAAATTTTATTAGCTTACAAAATCAAACCAGTGACACAGATATTTTGGAATCTTTCACATTTGTCAAAGAAGAATTTTAAATAGATACGAAAAAATTGGTTTTTATCATACTGACAATGCTCTAGCTTTGTCATTAAAAACCTCTATTTTTTTAGAATTTTAAACAGGAGAATGATGTTTCCCTATTTCTTCATTCTACTATATATATAAAAAAGATTTATATTCAGTTTTCTAAATCAGACCATCAAAAGTGTTACAATACAGTTAAAATTATTTTATATATGTGTACAAATGCTGAGTCATCACTAGCTTAAGGAACTGTTGAAAATTTCTGACAATGAATTTAACAATCTTGTGTACTCTGTCAAAGCTCATTCATGAAAGAGTCCTACAAAGATTTACTGTACTCCAATTCAATATTTTCTTGAAACAAAAGAACATTTGCCAAGTATTCAGTAATCAAAGACAAAAAGAACAATGTGATTTATGTTTTTTGACTGATATCACACAGCATATATTTGAGGCTCCAAGAAAGTGAAAAATGTACTTCTGATCTAGCTAGACAGGTAAGAGAATTTATTTGGAAATGAAAACTTTTCATAAAACCAATTAATAATGGGCGGGGTGCGGTGGCTCACACCTGTAATCCCAATAATTTGGGAAGCTAAGGCTGGAGGATCACTTGAGCCCAGGAGTTCCAGACCAGCCTGAGTAACATAGTAGGACCCCCATCTCTACCAAAACAACAATAATAATAATGATAATTTTATGCATTTTTCAAGAATAAATCAATATGCAGTATAGTTTAATTACAATCAACATGTTATATAAATTGAAAATATTAAAAATTTTTAAAAATGCTCTGATGTTGATGAATTTAGAGTCGCTTTTTTATTTAAGTAACAGTCCTTTGAATTTGACATACTATAGGTACACATCCCTAATCTGAAAATTCAAAATCCAAACTGTTCCAAAATCTAAAACTTTCTGAGCACTGGCATGATGCCACAAGTGGAAAGTTCTACAACTGACCTGTTGTAACAGGTCAAAGTTATAACTTTGTTTCATGAACAAAATTTAAAATATTGTATAAATTACCTTTAGGCTATGTCTATAAGATGTATATGAAACATAAATTTCATGTTATGACTTGGATCCCATCCCCAAGATATCACATTATGTATATGCAAATATTCCAAAATCTGAAACACTTTTGGTCCCAAGGATTTGAGATAAGGGAAACTCAACTTGTAATAATGAGTAACATAAGAGTAAATTTACTTAACTTGTATAGACATTGTTTTGTAATGGATGTTTCTGCTTCAAAGTCAAATTAATACTTCTAAAAAAAAGATGAACCAGCTTTGTCAATGCAGATGCAATTTTTTAAAAAATGAGTCTCTGGTACTCAATTCAGTTACTGGAATTTTTTTTTTTTTTTTTTTTTAAGATAGGGTCTTGCTCTTTCGCCTAGGCTGGAGTGCAGTGGCATGATCATGGCTCACCGCAGCTGCATCCTTCTGGGCTCAAGTGACATGATATTCCCACCTCAGCCTCCTGAGTAGCTGGGACTACAGGTGCGCACCAACATGCCTAGCTAATTTTTTGACTTTCCGTAAAGATGGGGTCTCCCTTTGTTGCCCACGCTGGACGTGAAGTCCTGGACTCAAGCAATCTTCCTGCTTCGGCCTCCAAAAGTGCTGGGATTACAGTTGTGAGCCACCACGCCTTGTGAGAAATACTTTCAAGTATGTTTGAAACAACTTGGGCATGTGATCTACTTTTTCAAAATATAAGTTTTATAAAATCAAGCATACCTTGCTAATTGGACTTTATTATACCTCACAGATATTGCAGTGTTTTGTTTTGTTTTTTTAAAGAAATTAAAGGTTTTTAGCAACTCTGAGTGGAGCAAGTGTATCAGCACCATTTTTCCAACAGCATGTGTTCACTGTGGCACATTTTATTAATAGTAATGCCCACATTATTTCAAACCCTCTCATTATTATCTGTTATGGTGATCTTTGATATTACTGTTATTACAACCCATGAACCACACTCATGTAAGAGTGAACTTCATTGATCAATTTTGTGTGTGTTCTAACTACTCCACTGACTGGCTGTTCCTCTACCTTTCTCCCCTCTCTCTCAGAACTCCCTATTCCCTGAGATACAATATTAAAATTAGGCTAATTAATCACCCTACAATGGCAATGGCCTCTATGTGTTCAAGTGAAAGGGAAAGTCACATCTCTCGTGTTAAACCAAAAAGCTAGAATTGATTAAGCTTAGTGAGGAAGGCATGTCAAAAGCTGAGATAGATTGAAAGCTAGGCCTCTTGTGTCACACAGTTAGCCAAGTTGTAAATGCAAAGGAAAAGTTCTTGAAGGAAATTAAAAGTGTGACTCCACTGCACACACAACTGATAAGAAGGCAAAACAGGCTTATTGCTAATATGGAGAAAATTTGAGTGGTCTGGACAATAAAACTCAAACCAGCCACAACATTCTCTTAAGCCAAAGTCTAATCCAGAGCAAGGAGACTCTGATGTACTATTCAGCATGTCAATTGCATTTTCCTACTCCAGAATTTCTATGAAGGCTGAGAGGGGTGAGGAAGCTGTAGGGAAAAAAAAAAAACACAACTGATTCATGAGTTTTAAGAAAACTCTGTGGCACTCCAGCCTGGGCGAGAGTGAGACTCGGTCTCAAAAAAGAAAAAAAAAAAAAAAGAAAGAAATTACCATACACCTTGGCTGGGCGAGGTGGCTCACGCCTGTAATCCCAGCACTTTGGGAGGCCGAGGCGGGTGGATCACCTGAGGTCAGGAGTTCAAGACCAGCCTGACCAACATGGAGAAACCCCGTCTCCACTAAAAATACAAAATTAGTCGGGTGTGGTGGCCCATGCTTGTAATCCCAGCTACTAGGGAGGCTGACGCAGGAGAATCGCTTGAACCTGGGAGGCGGAGGTTGTGGTGAGCCAAGATCGCACCATTGCACTCCAGCCTGGGTAACAAGAGCAAAAGTCTGTCTCAAAAAAAAAAAAAGAAATTACAATACACCACACAGACCTTCTGGGGACTCCCTTGGATAACTTTGATAGAATTTTGTATGCTGATAGTTTAGATATAAGTAAAACTAAAAATTGCCAAGCAGGGCATGTCATCATAGGTCTGAATTCACCATTGGCAAAAAGTTTCTGATGGAATTTAAATAAATTCAGATGGTTAATTGTGCTCACTAGGACTTGCCAGTTGGTGAAAGATTAAAGAACAAATATGTATACTAACAGTCGGGATGATCTGCAAGTTACGTCATCACTTCCAAACGTCTTGACAACAAAAGGTTTACGACTAGAGTACTGAGGAGAGGTCAGGCAGAATGAGAATAGCTTTAGGGGCCACCCCATGCAATAGGAAGCAGCAGTGCAGAAAAAGAGAGAAAAAACATAAAAGCAAACAAGTTAGAAGGAGAGAAAAACTGTGCCCTTACAGGTCAAGGGAGAAGAGAAATTGAAGGAGGAGTTGATTAACAGTGACAAATGCTGTAAACAAGTTAAAGAGGATGAAGACTGACAAAATCAACTGGACTTTGCAAAGAAGTTTATGACGTTAGAAAACATGGTTTCAGCAGACTGTTGCTGCTGAGCACACACCATAAAAGTTTTCCACAGAGCAGATCATGGAGACGATGACGGCTATAAACCTGGCACGACAAAGGAGAAAGGCAGGCTCCACTGTAGACAGAAAGATGGAGGGACCAATGCATGCTCTAAATCTCACTCATATTTCAGGCTTTATCCATGCTTTGAAAAACATTCTCACAGCAATGAGAAGCTTCAAAGCTATCAGCCACCTTACCTGGGAAAGGCACAAAGGCATGTCGCATGCTAATTGAAAATGGCATTCCTCTGTCTGCAGCTCTCTCCTCCATCTGTGCCTGGCGTCCAGGGTTCAGGCTGCAACCCTTCTTACTTTTTCCTCTGTGGTGCAAACAACATCATCAGTTAGACATGAAGCAGTCTCAAATATATGAAAAAGGTCTGATTTTCAGTAACATCAGTATTTCCATCTAAGAAACTTAATAAAACCCTTATCTGAGGGCTGGATGTGGTAGCTCACACCTGTAATACCAGCACTTTGGGAAGCCAAGGCGAGCAGATTGCTTGAGCCCAGGAGTTCAGGTCTAGTCAGGGCAACAAAGTGAGACCCTTGTTTCTACAAAAATTAACTAGGCATGGTGGCACACGCCTGTGGTCCCAGCTACTCAGGGGGCTGAAGTGGGAGGATTGCTTGAGCCCAGGAGGTAGAGGTTGCAGTGAGCTGAGATCGCGCCACTGCACTCCAGCCTGGGCAAGAGAGCAAGACTCCATCTCAAACAAACAAACAAACAAAAACAAACAAACCTTTATCTGAGACTCATTTTAAAGCTTAACAAAGACATTAGAACTTTTTTTTAGCAAACAGTCAATTAAGCATGAATTAGATTCTTTATAGATGGGACTCAGAATTCAAAATGGTCTAGGACAGAAATGGGTATGTCTGAAACATAAAATTAAGCTAATTTCATTTATTTGTCTAATAAGCTATTTTGAGCCATTCATACTTAAAAAAGTTTATTAATACAGATACAGAGAAACAGTGCCTACCTGCCCATGGGAAGTAGGCCTTTGCCTATAGCTTGAGAAGGTGGGCTTTCTCCTACTAGTGTTGGCATTTTGATTTCAAAATCTCTTGGCACATTCTGAATATTTGGTTCTGTAAAGGTTATTCGTCCTAAAATCAAGCAGAATAAAGATATAAAATTAGAAAAAAAATCTGGTATTTGTTTTAACAGTATTCACATTTCTGGATTATCTTAAAAATGCAGACTATCAATGCTGAACTGAAATAAATTTACATTTAAATATTTTTCATCATGTTCATGTGTCTAACAATGATAAAATAAGTACAAGACCATCCCAAAATATACGAATGTATGAATTGGCTACAATACTATGTTTTACACAGAAAACAATCTCACAATGAGAAGTAATTTGATAAACTGAACTGTTCCTATGCTAAAATGAGTATCAGATTTCAGCCCTATAACATGTTAGTGGCCAGATTCGTGAGTAAAGGCTAATCAAATGGATCTTAGGAGAAACAACCACTGAAGCTTCTAAAAAGCCCATCACTTTCAGACATCATCTGGCTGTTTTTCTTCATCATTATCATTCATCAAGAGAATCAACAATAGTACTGACTAGAAGTACTGAATCAGGTGAAACTTGAATCAGGTGGTTAATAGTAAATTTTCCAGTGAACAGAAAGCTGTTTTTTTTAAAAAATGCTTATAAGCCTGGCCAACACAGTAAAACCCCGTCTCTACTAAAAACAAAAAAAATTAGCTGGGCATGGTGGCGGGTGCCTGTAATCCTCAGCTACTTGGGAGGCTGAGGCAGGAGAATCGCTTGAACCTGGGAAGTGGAGGTTGCAGTGAGCTGAGATCATGCCACTGTACTCCAGCCTGGGCAACAAAGTGAGACTCTGTCTCAAAAAAAAAAAAAAAAAAAAAAAAAAGCTTATAAAACCTTTATTTCCCAATATATTTTACATCTTTTGTTTACTTATTGGTTGAATTTCTCTAAAACATGAAAACATGTTAAGTATCACTCCAAAAAAGTTTGAGTAATTTTGTTACTGTGATTTTTATAACACTATCAGTAACACTAAAACTCTATTTTATGACACACTCTTCATTGTAACAGGCTGTCTACTAGCTATGTATAACTCTATCGTCTTCTGATAAACCAGACATTTTAAGTGACTTGGACATTGTTTTTCTGAATGGTCCCCTGATATTATATATTTGTCATTTAGCTTTTAGCACAAAATAAGTGCTCCATCAATGATAACCTTTAACATAATTATTGTCATTAAATGGCCTGTGCAGTGTTACAAAGCTAACAAACAGCAGAGGAAGGCACCCAAGGCTCTTTTTACGTCAACACATTGTCTTCTTTTCTATAACACTTAATATTCAGCACACTACTCTGGTCTATTAGTTGAATTAATGAGGCAACACTGGCAGACCAAAAAAATGGTAAAAATAAATTACAAAGAATGAATATATAGCTTAATGGACATGAAGTATATTCATGAAATGGCTTTGCTATGCTTAAGCTTGTATTTCTAAATATTATAAAAGTTATAAAATATTATTAAAATACATTTCTAAATTCACTAAGTAAAATCAGTAACAAAATCAAAATAAATGTTGCATATTTATTTGTTCTTTACAAACAAATAACAAAGCAGAAGGCTTATTACTGATTTTACCTTCTGCTTTGTAAAGAACAAATAAATGTGCAACACCATTGAAAATTCTACGTTGCTGGGTGTTATGGCTCATGCCTATAATCCCTGCACTTTGGGAGGCCGAGGTGGGTGGATTATGAGGTCAAGAGATCGAGACCATCCTGGCCAACATAACGAAACCCTGTCTCTACTAAAATTACAAAAATTAGCTGAGGCAGGAGAATCGCTTGAACCCAGGAGGCAGAGGTTGCAGTGAGCCGAGATCACGCCACTGCACTCCAGTCTGGCGACACAGTGAGACTCCATCTCAAAAATAAATAAATAAATAAATAAATAAATAAATAAAAAATAAAAATTTAAAAAAGAAAATTCTAGGTTGATGTTGTCTTTTCATCCCGGAGGGTTTTATTTTACATACGTTTATATTATTAGCAAATGTTTCCTTTTTTTGTTGTTGTTGAGATGGAGTCTTACTCTGTCGCCCAGGCTGGGGTGCAGTGCCGCTATCTCGGCTCACTGCAAGCTCCGCCTCCCGGGTTCACGCCATTCTCCTGCCTTAGCCTCCCGAATAGCTGGGACTATAGGTGCCTGCCACGATGCCCAGACTAATTTTTTGTATTTTTAGTAGAGACAGGGTTTCACCATGTTAGTCAGGATGGTCTCGATCTCCTGACCTCATGATCTGCCCGCCTCGGCTTCCCAAAGTGCTGGGATTACAGGCGTGAGCCACTGTGCCCGGCCTAGCATATGTTTCAAAGTGAAATTTAAATACTAACAGGGCAAGATATCACTAGGATGGGACAAGTTTAGAAAGTTTAGAACAAGGGATAAAGCAAGTAGAGAAAAGCAGCGCCTCATGAAGCTTCCGCACTAGGTAACAGCAGCAACTGATAGTGAGCGCTTTCTAGGAGCCATGCACTATTCTAAATACTCTACATCTATGAAACTATTTAATCCTCAGAATTACCAGGTGAGGTAAGACTGTTATTACCTTGTTTATTTGTTTATTGGTTTATTTATTGATTGACTGAGACAAGGTCTCACTCTGTTGCCCAGGCTGAAGTTCAGTGGCTCAATCACAGTTCACTGTAGCCTTGACCTCCCAGGCTCAAGCGATCCTTCTATCTCAGCCTCCCAAGTGGCTGGGACTACAGGCACAAGATACCACACGCATGGCTAATTTTTTAACTTTCTAAAGAGACATGGTTTCACTATCTTGCCCAGGCTAGGCTCAAACTCCTGGGCTCAAGTGACCCTCCCATCTTGGCCTCCCAAAGCGCTGGGATTACAGGCAGCAGCCACTGTGCCCAGCCCATTACCTTCTTTTATACATGAAAAAACTTAGGCATTGAGAGGTTAAGTATCTTGTCTAAAGATTCACAGAACCAGGATTCAAACCCTGATTTCTGATGTCAAAGCCCACATTCTATACCACCAATCTAAACTGCCTGCCTCCTCTATGAATGAGTTAAAGCCACCCTTTCTTCCACTACACATCACATTTGGCAAATATTTAGAGTTTTGTATTGCCTAGAGAAAGAATACATTTTTCTTCATAAGATTACACTCTTACTTATCTCAAGAGGACCATGAGATAACCAAAGGACTCTACAGCTTTCTTTTCTGCTTGGGTAAAATAAGACACTTACTTATACAGATGCCCCAGAGGCCTACTGAGATCAACTTGGAGAAATCTTAAGAGGCTCAAAAAAGAGCTGGGACTGAAATCAGATAAGACCACTGACTCAAATATTTAATTCCTGTGTATACTCACACTGAAAGCACTGTCTCAGACATCCCAGTTACTCTATACAAGTACTTAAAAGCAGGAACCAGGCTGGGTACAGTGGCTCACTCCTGTAATCCCAGCACTTTGGGAGGCCGAGGCGGGTGGGTCACCTGAGGTCATGAGTTCAAGACCAGCCTGACCAACGTGACAAAACCCCATCTCTACTAAAAACACAAAAATTAGCAGGGTGTGGTGGTGTGTGCCTGTATTCCCAGCTACTTGGGAGGTTGAGGCAGGAGAATCACTTGAACCTGGGAGGTGGAGGTTGCAGAGAGCCAAGATCGTGCCACCACACTCCAGCCTGGGCAACAAGAGTGAAACTCTGTCTCAAAAAAAATAAAAAATAAAAAATAAATAAATAACTAAAAATAAAAGCAGGAACCAATACTCATCTCTGTACCCAGGTAGTATCTATCTATGCTTTGGAAAAAGCATGTATTTTATAGGTGTAAAACTTTACTGAACCCCTTGATCAATACTTGAATTCTTGGCCATCATAAGAAATATTGCATATGAAAATGTTTTTACTTCAAAATTGGATATTGTTTATACTTAAGATTTCTCATCACCTGTAGCAGTGTGCGACTGTGATACAGGATAGATTCTTTCCATTCCAAGAAAAGGATTAAGACGCTTTTCCCGCTGAAGGGGAAAGACCACTTTGGTAATAGCATTAGTGATTCTTCTCCATTCTAATATCAAACCTGGTAAAGGATGTAATGCCTTTAATTTATTTAAAACATCCTGCCAAAAAAACATAATAAGGTAAGATTGAATTCTTGTCCAAATTCCATAGCAAGTTAGAATCTCTTTTCTGTAAATAATACAATCTCAAAATTAAATTTGAGAGTAATATCTACAACTCAAAACTCTTACTTGGGTTTTTTTTTAAACCACCATATTGATAAAACTATAACTACAGTTTATAAAATGCAAATGTGGTAATACTGAGCACTATCAATTTAAAACTACCTTTTTCAAAAAAAATCAATGAATTGTCAGTCTAACAAAGTAACTGCCCCCGCACACCCCACCAAAAGTTTATTTTACATCATCTGTTTTCTTTATGCATTTTCCTCCTTCACTCCTCACATGACTGGAAGTATACCAGTTGTTTTTGTGCTTGCCCGGATACTTAATATGCTTTCCATATGAAGGTAATCAGGAGACATTTATTTTTAAAAGTTTGAATTTTTCATACTATAGACTTTCAGTGAACTATTAAGGAACAGAAACTTGTGAGTTAAAAGGCCAGTGAGATTAAATAAAAAAATGTGCTATAGCCTGGAGCTAAAGAAACTTCCTAGGAGCAGACAAATCATAGATAACGGTATAAGGACCACAATTCTACACAAGGGCAACTTGGATAGCTCTATGGCTATATTTTCTACCCTATTTTTCCCCTGAAACATCAGTAAAAAGTAAAATTAAGCCCTTTCTTCCATCCCACTAATGCATATAGTTTCCATGGATTATGATTAACAATTTTACTTTGAAATTAGCAGATTAAATTCTTAAATCAGGGCCTGGTGCAGTGGCTCATGCCTGTAATACCAGCACACTGGGAGGCCGAGGCAGGAGGATCCCTTGAGGTCAGGAGCTCAAGACCAGCCTGGCCAACATGGTGAAACCCTGTCTCCACTAAAAATACAAAAATTAGCCAGACATGGTGGCTCAACTTTATAAACCTTTATACCATGTTAATGATAGGAAGGAAGGACACAACTGCTAACTTAGATTATGATTCAGATTTTCCATGCTGGAATATCTCCACAGAATTTGTGGGCTACCAAACCACAAACCAATGTGTTAATTTATATCTGGGTAAATTCAAATGGTAGGCTAAGATCTTGATTTCATCAGCATTCTTTCTAGACACCAAAATGTTAAAAGCAGTTTAGGTTCTGCCCTGCTCTGTGACTGCCCCAAAGAGCACCTTACTAGTGCTGAACTGTCTTCCCAGCCTTAGCTTGCGTCCATTGTCATTCCCTCTTCTGGTGGAACCCAGAGTTTTCTTGCTGCCTTGGTTTTTCATCTCTCCATTTGGGGGCAACTTCAATTCCAAAAATAAAACCTGCAAGAAATTAATGCCTCTTTAGTCAAGAATGAAACTTGCAAGGACTATCATTTAGAAAATATTTTAAGTTATTTTAGAAAACAATCTCTACAGTTCAACATGGATTGAAATAATGTTTCTCCGGATAATTTGGAATTACCACATTTAATAAATGATGGCAATGAAAATGTATATGTCAGGTAGTCGATCCATATTCTAATTAGGCACTATCAGATTAATACTAACACAGGCCTTTTTTTTTTTTTTTTCTTGAGACAGGATCTCACTGTCACCCAGGCCAGAGTGTAGTGGTGTGATCACAACTCACTATAGCCTTGACTTGCTGAGCTCAAGTGATCCTCCCACCTCAGCTTCCCGAGTAGCTGGGGCCACAGGCGTGCACCACCATGCCAGGCTAATTTTTGTATCTTTGGTAGAGACAGGATTTCGCCATGTTGGCCAGGGTGGTCTCAAACTCCTAAGCACAAGCAATCCACCCACCTCGGCCTCCCAAAGTGCTGGGATTATAGGCATGAGCCACCACACCCAGCCAGCTTTTAAGCAGTCAGGAACACAGGCATGTATATACGTTGTGCTGAGCAACTGGCAAACAAGTTATTAACATTGAGACTTATTGCTGTAAGAATTGTGAGCTCTCCTAAATGAGCCTGTTCAATCAGTTAAGCCCCATAGATCAACATGGAAGCTTACATGGCTATTGTCTCATTACAAAAATCAGAAAACACTAAAGTAGGAAGGGGTTTAAAAAGTCATCTAGTACCACCACCACAATGCTGGGCCCTGACAGTCCCTAGGCACAAAAAGTTAGGAGAAGGTGGCCAATACAATGTGGCAATAATGAATGCTAGAGAGGGCTAGCAGCACCCACTGAAGATACCAGGACCACGCTGTGCAGAAGGTGGAAGATCCCATGTAACACTCACAAGCTCAGATTAGAGGGGATGAAACTAGGGCAATTCAGAACATTATCTACTATACCTAATCATTCACTTATATATTTTGAGTGGGTTTTAATGAACCTTGAATTATTTTCCCAGTAATAATTCTAAAAATTGAAACTATTTGTGTAAGCACAAGAATTTTTCCCACAAGTTGGGCCAGGGATGGAAGGGAAGATAATCCCTGTGCTTCCCTAGAATAGTAATGATGACAGAAATAATGATCTGGTTCCAGTTTCAACTGGGGTCTTAGGAATGAAAGGTACTGAGGCTTTCTGCAGATGTCAGTAACTACTTAGCCCAAGAACTGTGTTACACAGATGTGAACATATGCATGTATAGGGATTAGGGTTGCCACACATACCAAATAAAATTACCAGTTAAATTTGAGTTGCATGGGGCATACTTATACTAAATTGTTATTCATTGTTTACCTGACATTCAAAATTTTTTATTGACAAATTATAGTTGTATACATTCATGGGGTACAAGATGATGCTTTGATGTAAGTATACAATGTGGTGTGATTAAATTAAGCTGAGTAACATATTAATCACCACACTTAGACCTATCATTTTTTATGGTAAGACATTTGAAATTTACTCTCTTACTTTGAAATATATAATACATTATTATTGACTATAGCCACCCTGTGTACAATAAATCTTAGAATCGATTCCTCTTGTTTATCTGAAACTTTGTACCCTTTGATAAACAATTCCCCATTCCCCTATCTAAAACTTTATACCCTTTGATTAGCAACTCCCCATTTCCCCACTCCCTACTTCCCCAGCCTCTGGTAACAACTGTTCCACTTTCCACTTCAAGGAGTTCAACTTCATTGGATTCCACATATAGTGAGATCATCTGAAACATATGGTACTTATCTTTCTTTAACTGGCTTATTTCACTTAGCATAACATCCTCCAGGTTCATCCATGTTTTCAAAAATGACAGGATGAAATACAAAATTGAAACTGGATGTGCCATATTTTATCAGGCAACCCTAGTATAGGTATCGAAGGGTACACGAATGGCAGTATAGGAGAAAAAAATCAAGTAACTGGATAGGAAAAATAAAACACTATTAAAGTAACAATAAGGCAACAAACCCAGGAAGAGAGACCCATTATGAATAAAGACAACACAAAGATTTCAAGTTATATATGTAGAAGTTCTTTAGCTTAAGCTTTTTTTTTTTTTTTTTTTTTTTTTTTGGTGAAGCTTTCAGAATTAACTGTGAAACTTCTCATACAAATTACCTTCCAGGTAACTGCCATTTTGACATGCAGGACTAAGAAGAAGCCAATATCAAAGGTCCTTTACTCTTAGTCCAGGGTTTGCTTGAGACCTATAGCTTACATGCTTTCAGGCCCATCTGAATCACAAGGGCAGCAATTCCTGCCTTGCCCCAAACCTACTTGTGCTGAAACAGAGATTCTATATTTTCTATAAGTTCCCTATGTAATTTTATGTGCAGTCAGCTAGGTATTGGCTTGGGGACTTTAAAAGCGGATACCAAAAAGAAAAAAAAAGGGCACCACTAAATTCAACACATGAATAAGAGAAATCAAGTTCCTCATTTTCTTTAAAATATGTTAACGAAGGAACAGAAAATCAAATACTGCATGTTCTCCCTTATCAGTGGGAGTTAAATGAGAATTCATGAGCACAAAAATCCCTTTTTCATTTAATCTCAGAAAAATGTCCAGTTTCGTATTCTATAGAAAGATGTTAGGGCAAGCAAGGAAGGGGTAAGGGCTCATGAAATGACTAACTTTCTGGAGAAATAGCTATGCTGTCATGCAATCACCACTACCAATCATTTCTTCAACAAATATTTAGTGAGTCCCTCCTCTGTTCCAGGCAAATCTCCTTCTTGAGGAGCTTACTTTCTAGAAGTCCTCTTTATTACCTTCCTTTATTTGTAAATTATATCTGTATATAATTATAATTTATAATCTGTATAAAATATACAGATATAATTTACAAATTAGATGCTAGAATATCCCCAAAGCAATCTGGTTAACTGGCTGTTTCATTTTAGTGATCTTTAGTGTTCAGGTAAATACACACACACACACACACCCCACAATCATTTTAACTCTAAAAATTATTTATCTATATCCCTATCCCCATGATACAACCTCAGCGATGTCATCTGAACTGGTGAAAGAAAAACTGTGGCCAGCTAGTTGATAGGCCTGGGTCTCAATTGCATCCAGCTTGGCTTGCATTATGTGTTTCTGACCTTCACATTCTGCAGTACTAAAGCCAATTCCATTTAGTTCGAGCAAGGCCAAGCAGTACTGAGAGGGCATTTCCACCTTACGGAAAACATCTGGAAGAAAAAAGAAAATTGAAATGTTAATTCATTGGCTAAGTGGCTAGATTAGCAGCCTTACTTAAACTATACAGAATTCATCTAGAAAAATCCAGAAACGCTACCAATGTATCCTTCAGGAGCCAGTCTCCCAAGCAGCATCCTCAAGCCAACAATGAAAGGTGGAAAAGTACAGGCTAGTTTAGCACTGGACAACTATCCTTGTCTCTGCAGAGAGTAGAAGAGTTGGCAATCTTATGACTAGTCTGGATTACAAGAGACTATATTTCTCCAAAGATGTTTCTGCTTCTACTCTTAGCAGGAGCATAACAATCAACCTTACTTTGAAATCCAAAATGCTCCAAAATCTGAAACTTTCTGAGCACTGACATGACACCACAAGTAGGACAGTCCATACCTGACTTTATGTGACAGGGCACAGTCAAAATGCAGGTGTACAACACAAAGTTTATTCAGCGTCTCTAAAGGAAAAAAGTCCCTCTTTGCCCCATTCAGTTTCAATATCTCTTTTCTGCCAGACAACCACAGACTGCCTACATGAGTGACTGAGACAGTGACACCTTTGCTTTCTGAAGGTTCCGTGTACACAAATTTTATTTTGTGCACAAAACTATTACATTGTATAAAATTATCTTTAGGCTATGTCTATAGGTATATATGAATTCTACATTTAGACTTGGGTCTCATCCCCAAGATATCTCATTATGTATATGCAAATATTCCAAAATCCAAAAAAATCTGAAATGTAAAAACACTTCTGGTCCCACATTTTGGATAAGGCAGATTTAACTTATATATTAAAGGCCCTGAGAGGACCTGAAGCAAAGACAACTATTTAATTTTATTTTAAGTGAAAGTCCCAAACTTATTTGACCATTAAATCCTTTTTTCATATAATACTTCTTAACATCTTGAAAAGTAAGCATCCATGGAATGTACTATAGGAAATGCTGTCCTAAATCATTAAGAAAGAATCCCTAACACTTCAGCTTCCAGTATTGAGTCACTAGGAATCTGAGCAACCCTGGCCCACCCTC
Source organism: Macaca mulatta (assembly GCF_049350105.2). Lineage (NCBI taxonomy): Eukaryota > Metazoa > Chordata > Mammalia > Primates > Cercopithecidae > Macaca > Macaca mulatta. The sequence goes on along the minus strand of NC_133407.1, from coordinate 162,297,983 downwards.
CCCAGCTCCACACAAGCACATAATTTGAGGCACTGCTGGTCTCAATTAGCATGAGAAATCTCCAGGGACACCCATAACCACCATGAAAAGCAAAGAAACAAATGAGAGTTACTGGCTTCTAACCACCTGCAGAAGGTATGAAGCTGTCAGAGCCTGGCTTTAGAAGCCTGGAACTAGTGAAGAAATTCATGTTACTTGAGACTAGAGAAATAATGAACTTGGGTCAAAACAGGAACAATCGGAGAAGCACAAAGTAAGACTGGCAGGAAGCTAGACTGCATCCATAGCCATTAGGAAGGAGCAAGGTCGTTATGGGAATGGAATCCCATAGCAAAAAAAGTTAAGGGGATATGGATCCTTGAAACAACAACAGGATGAGGAGCTGAGTCTCAGACTCCTGTTCTGAAACAAAACTCTCAAAGGTTACTGTGGTCCTTGGATGCGGAGTAGTGTGGTACCCAGCAGAGGCAGGAGCAAAACCTTTCTAAGGGAAGATTTCCCCACATAAGTCCTGCAGGGATCCTTGATCATAATAAATCCTGTATGAACTCACAAAAAATGTGAAAAATACAAGACAGCAAAGAAATGTGAATAGGACTCAGAAGAAACAACCAAGAACAAATTCAGATCCCCAAAATTGCAGATAACGACTAGTTAAGAATATTGCACAACTGTGAATGAACTACTTACAAAACAAAAAGTGACTAGAAACAAAGTAAAATAGTAGGAAAATAGAGAACAAGTGTGTATCAATAATCATAATAAGCAGAAATACATCAATGATCACAATAAATTGGCAAATTTGCAAAAAAAAAAATATATATGGTAAGCCTGAAAAATAAATAAGCTATACTTTGTTTATAAGACATGTCTGAAGATAGGAACCTAGAAAGGTTAAAAGGGATAGAAAAAAGCTATATGAAGTAATATTAAGAGAAAGCTGATGTTGCCATATTCATATAAGAAAACAGACTAAGAATAAAAATCATTATTTGTTATACAGATGGTCATAATACAATAATAGAAGGTTTAATTCACCAGGAAGACAAATCAATTTTAAACACATACACACCTAATAAAATGGCCTCAAAACAAAACTGATTGAATTACAGGGAAAATAAGACATAGAATATTTTGAAAACAACTTTGACTTAACAGACATATAAAATTGTGCATCCAGAATTAGAGTACACATTCTTTTGTGTGCACATAGAGCACTTACACAATAGTTCAAGTTTTAGATCATTAATTGTTCTCTAAAAATTTCCAGAATAAGTATTATATAACCATGTACTCTAACTACAACACAATTAAGTTTAAAGATAATAAAAATACAAAATAAAAGTTTCTAAATATTTAGGAATTAAAAGTCATTCTTCTAAATAATTTTTGAGTGAAAAAATATACCAGAAATCTAAAAATATCTAGCATGATAAGAATATTATATATCAGGCCAGGAATAGTGGCTCACACCTGTAATCCCAGCACTTTGGGAGGCAAAGGCAGGAGGACTGCTTGAGGGCAAGAGTTCGAGACCAGTCTGGGCAACACAGCAAGACCCCCATCTCTACAAAAAACAAAAAAAAGTTGTGTGTGTGTGTGTGTGTACACATCAAAATTGTGGAATACAATAAAAGTAGTGCTTTGAGGAAAATTTATAGCCATATATATATACATTTTGTGTGATACAGATCCTCACTCTATTGCCCAGACTGGAGTGCAGTGGCAGAATCTCTGCTCACTGCCAACTCCGCCTCCGGAATTCAAGTTATTCTCATGCCTCAGCCTCCCAAGTAGCTGGGATTACAGGTGCATGCGACCACACCCAGCTAATTTTCGTATTTTTAGTAGAGACAGGGTTTCACCATGTTGGCCAGCTGGTCTCAAACTCCTGGCCTCAAGTGACCCACCCACCTCAGCCTCCCAGAGTGTTGGGATTACAGGCGTGAGCCACTGCACCCCGCCACCTTATATTCTTAAGTTAGAAAAGAAAAAAAAAATTTGAGAAGTAATGGTTTTAAGGTCAAAGAGGAATATTGAAAAAGGACTACAAAATAAAGTAAGGGGAAATAGATAATATAGATGTGGACAGAAATGAAGGAAATAGAAAACAAAAGTAATAGGAAGAATCAAAGACAAAAGTTGGTTCTTTGAAAAGACTAGAAAATTGGCAAAATTTCAAGTGACATTAAATAATAATATTATGAAAGAAAAAGAGGATATAACAAATAAACCAGAGATGTAAAAAAGAGAGACTTAGCAATAGCTGTATACCAATAAATTTGAAAATTTAGATGAAACATAAATTCCTTAAAAATATATAGGTTGGGAATGTCACAGCGGAGTAATAAAAAGAAAAAAAAATTGGAAAAAAATAGATATATATAGCTTACCAAATATACTCAAAAAGAAATAACTGAATAATCTTACAGTTATTAAGGAAATCAAAGTTGTAGTAAAAATATCTTTCTATATCAGATGAGAATACCTCCTGGCTAACAGAAAAATTTTAAAAATAAAACGTATCTATATCTCTTTCTACAAAGAAATAATTATATTCAAACTAAATCTGATAGCTGTCTACATTCTCTCCCAAAACTTCCCTTATCTCAATGCACTTCAATTCTTGAATTCTATGAATAGGAAAACATTAACAATGTATAAAAATGCATTTAATACCTCCTAACCACCCTTTTTTTTTTTGAGATGGGGTCTCACTATGTAGTCCAGGTTGGTCTCAAAATTCTGGGCTCCAGTGATCCTCACACCTTAGACTCCTGTGTAGCTGGGATTACAGGCAGGAGCCACTGAGCCAGGCTAGCCATACATTTTTGAAAGTGCAGAAAAAAAAGAGCTTTCAAAAGCACATTGAAATGGTGAGAGTTAAAAATTATAATAATCAACTAACATAATAAGCACCTGCTCTATGACGAACACTGTCCATATTATATTCACTATCTTATTTAATCCTTAGAACAACTTTATAAGAACCAGACTTACAGTTTCAGTAGTTTGCCCAAAGTCCCTCAGCTCATAAGTGGATAGTCCAGATCCAAACCCTAGTCTGTATGAACTCATCCATCTATTTTCTAGTACCTATTGATCAGTCAATAAATTCAGTCATCTCCTCACAATGAAGCCAAATTTGTTCTACTTCACATCTCTATCATAAGCATCCGTTAAGCTCTCTGTAGTCAGGGTGCTCAATCTGGGCCAGCAGATAACAATGACAATAAATTCATGTTATTTGCTATGAGGGAACAAAGAGACTCTCATGACTATCCTTTGCTGTGAAAAAACATCTGTTGGTTAACAGTTTCAAAAAGAAAAGAGTTAACTCTTTGAAATCCATTAAGGATGTCTTCTAAGTGTGAATAAAAATTATTTGATAAAGTTCAAATACAAAATTAGCAACAACTGCATAAATGCCATTTTGTAATTTTCTTCACACAAGGGCCAGAAGTCAGCAAATTATGGCCAAACTAACACTAGATGCATGTTTTTGTAAAGTGCTATTGGAAGACAGCCATTTGTTTTGGTCTTGTCTACAGCTGCTCTTTTGCTACAATGGCAGAGTATTCGTGATAGAGATTGTTTGGTTCACAAAGCCAAAAATATTTACTTACTCTCTGGCCTTTTACAGAAAAAAAGCACTAGACAATCCAAAGGTAGGATTTACATAAATACGTGATTTACCCATTTTTTATAAAGAGTGGCTAAATCTCTATCTCTAATCTATAACATAAAAATGCCAGAAACTTGGTTTTTACCTTGAAGGTTTTCCTTCTGCAACAGAGAGTTGAGCTGATTCATAGAGTTGAAGATGAGAATGGACTCCACAGATGCTCTGTATCGCCCAGAATGCTCACTGCCAGCATTTAGCCCCAGGCTTTGAATCCCTTGGCTGGTCTCCATCCCTTCTAGGAGTGGAAGCTCATGAGGAAGAAAACTGGTAACTATGCTATGAAGAGTCGGCTCCTGAGAATCTGGATCTAGTAACCAGCATGCCACCTGAATGGGATAGCAATGAGAATATTTTCCTGATTTTTTTCGAAGACACTTTTGTACCTCTAAATGAAAAGGGGAAAAAAGAAAGCTTATTTCTAACCTCACTCATTTTCATTTAATATTTATTCAGTGGTTTTCCCAGGAAAGAAGGAAAGAATAATTGTAACAGGACTCATTTTTGGTAGCAATAACAGCAATGGCTTTCAAAGAAAGAAAAGTTGTAACTATTCCATTACTACAATGCTCAGGCCGATCCAGTTTAGCAGTAGGCTTGACAAACAAGTGTGTCTCAGCAAACTCAAACCATGCGTCTGAAAATGAAGATGGACTCCTCCACTAGGCTAATTTGGGCTAAGCTACTGTAATAAAAATGGGCTACTGTGAGGTTTTAGGTATATTTAGTTCTTTCAACACCAAAAGAAGTGAGGTATCGGGCGCGGTGGCTGCCGCCTGTAATCCCAGCACTTTGGGAGACTGAGGCGGGTTGATCACCTGAGGTCAGAAGTTCAAGACTAGCCTGGTCAACATGGTGAAACCCTGTCTCTACTAAATATACAAAAAATTAGCTGGGTGTGGTGGTGGGCACCTGTAATCCCAGCTACTCAGGAGGCTGAGGCAAGAGAATTGCTTGAACCTGGGAGGTGGAGGTTGCGGTGAGCTGAGATTGCACCAATGCACTCCAGCCTGGGCAGCAAGATCAAAACTTTGTCTCAAAAAAAAAAAAAAGAAGTGAGGCATAAATGTTTTACCATTAAAAGTTTATATCCAGAGTTTCAGAAAGCCTCTAGACTTTCCCCTCAGGATGGGGGGTTTGTCACCAGAAAACCATCCAATTATTCATTTGATTGCCATTTCCAACCTCCTCATGAGTAGGAGTCCTGTAGTTTCTAATACTAGATCAAGCAGATCATTAACTGGATTAGAATAAGGGAATCTAAGCCCTGTTCACAATTCTGACAATTACTTTACTATATGACTCAATTATTTCTTTTGTAGGTTAAGAATAAAGTTTTATAGGGGAATACTGAATGAAACAGTCTCATGTAAAGGTTAACAGGTTTTTTAACTGAGTCATCATTATGAAGAGTGCATCAAACTTTGCTATTATAAAGGAAAGTTCTCAGGAGCCAGTAAGGGGATTTGCCTCTATGCTAAATGGCCACTAACTACAATCCTTTTTGACATCTTATTCACACTCTTTTCCAATTTTCTGCCTCCACCCTTATGAATATTTAAAACCTTCTGCTATCATATACCTAAATCTGTTCTCATTTCACTTCCAATTTACTATTAGACAGAAAACTTAGGACTTATGACCCAAATTAAAATTTTTTCAAAATCTCTGAGGAAAGACATACACTTTAGGGCTCCAAATTTGTGACATCTCTGTTTTTATCTACACAGAGATATTTGGTGCATGATATTCTATTCTGGGTAGATGAGATTATTGAATAAAGAACTGACTAAAATTCTTAAGCTGCATTACTGAAGCTAAGGAAATACCAAGTCATTTAAGAATTAACACTAAAAATGTTGTTTTAAGTATATAAAAATTAAATAAGACATAGAACCTTAGGATCTTCATAACTTTGCTCCAAGGAGATGCCACAAGAAAGAAGAAGAATTTTATAGCTCTGGATGAAGTCATAGATGACAACAGAACATTCTTTATCAGATTCCTTTCGCAAGCAAGATTGAAGGTGCCATATCCTGTCTTTCAAAGTCAGGCTTGGATCTAGAGAAGGTGGAACCAAACTGGCACTAATTTCTTTAAAAAAAAAAAAAAAAAGGAAAAAACAGTTTTAAGGCAAAAACTACATGTTTTCATTTGAAGCAGCAATCTTTAGTAGAAAGACTGAAAAAGACTAGAAGCCTAAGGGTCTGGTTCCATGTGACGAGTAATTCAGCATCTTATCAAGGTCATATCAGCTATGTAGACGAAGTGCATCATAATCTAAAAATTATGGTTTGGGCTAGAAGATTTTTAATGCTCTACTTAATTAGGTGGGAGAAAATATTAAGCATTAATACTTCTAAAAACAAAATTTCCCAGAATGAGGAGTTAAAGACAGGAAAAGTATTTGGAAATAAATTTTAAAGAGAGATTTAGTATAAACAGATACTATTCTATCCAAATAAAGAAAAAGCTTAAGTAACTACTCACCCCAACATATTTTCCTGCAAAACAACTGAAAATAGTTCATGCTTACTAAGGAACAGACACTATACAGCATCCTTTAAAATGTTTCCTTATTAATTTTGCTCCTGTCCAAAACCAACCTATCAGCTGGGGTATCCAACAACCACAGTCAGATCACAGGGTATTTCCAGATTACATCCTTTCCATTCCAAAGACTTCTCCAAAGTTTATATGATTCGACTACTATAGACCTCTAGCTCAACGATCCCTCTAGATGAGTTTCAGACCCATTCAATGGGAGGACAGAAGACTGAAAATAAACCGCCATACTTTAGTCTTCAAAAGCAAACCCTGAAAATGGCAAGAGAGTTCCTGAGGTTTCACTGCCCCCTCAGAGGAAAAACCCATAGCATTAATAGCCTCATGTGACAGGCAGGGAGAAGTAAGGAAGTGCTTCTTAAAACATTAATTATAGTTAATATATGCAATAACGTACATGCCAGCTGCTCTCCAAAAAATTACAAGTTTTGCCGGGCACAGTGGCTCACGCCAGCACTTTGGGAGGCCGAGGCGGGTGGATCACCTGAGGTAAGGAGTTCAAGACCAGCCTGACCAACATGGGAAAACCCTGTCTCTACTAAAAAAAATACAAAATTAGCCGGAGTGGTGGCACATGCTTGTAATAGCAGCTACTTGGGAGGCTAAGGCAGAATCGCTTGAACCCAGGAGGTGAAGGTTGTATTGAGCCAAGATCAGGCCACTGCAAGCCAGCCTGGGCAACAAGAATGACACTCTGTCTCAAAAAAAAAAAAAAAAAAAGAAATTTAAACTCTAAAAATAAATCCTAGGTAAATATCAGGAAATTATTCTCAAAATATAAGATCAGTACCCTAATGGATGTTACACTAATTACATAGTGACTTACTCAAATACTCATTACTTACCAGAATGCTTTTGTTCCTTCTGCAATGAAAAATAATAGGCATCCCTTCCACCCCAGCATACTGCCAGTCCAACCACCAAGATGTCATCACAACCTTTAATAGGAAATCCATCATCTCTAATAGGAATTTCCTGAGGTGAGCTAGCTAAGTAAAACAAAAGTGAAATAGTTAAAAATCTCTAAAAATAAAGACATTATATAAATTGTTAAAACAATTATAATAAAAAATCTATCTTTGATAGGCAAAATTTCCTTAAAAAATAGATATTTGGACAGTCATTTTAAGTATAAGTAAGATCTTTCCAGGTTTCTCATCAATTAAGATAACCGTCACTATGAAAAAGCAACCAAAGATTTGTTAAATCTATAGTGATTAAGTTCAAAAAAGAGAGGCTGCATTTCAAATTTTATAACTCAAACAAAAATACAGATCATTTGCATACTACAAATATTTTACAGCAAATTCAGCAATTCTTGGCTAAGAAACTCCAGAAAAATAAAGACTATTATTCCCTAGTGAAGTATAATTTTGTATCTAGAGTCAACATTTTTTCCTAAAATAATGTATCTCAAATTTTATAAAGGTCACGAATCAATCTGTCTTATTGATAATTATATCCCTAGTATCAGGAAAATAACTGGCACATAAGAACTTAGTACATATTTATTAAATTTAGGTGAACTTTTTTATCCATCTAGCCTCTATTATATAGCCTGATACAGAAAATGTGCTCAATTTTGTTTGTTGCATCAAAAATGGAAAGAGCTATTCAACACTAAAAGTACATAAAAGTTGTGGTTAACACATCTGCTCCATGAATTGAAAATCAGACAAATACCCAAACTTTTATGAACAAATTAATTCATAAAATAGCAAGGTTTAATAAATCTAACCAAACACCTGATTTCCACAGCAGGTTGTCAAGCTGTCTACAACTGGTCCCCACAATCCAGAAGGCAGAGTTCATGCAATAAGACAGGAATATACATAGCCTTACTTGACCAAAAGGTTCAACTCTCTCAAAACCTGGAAGGGCTCCGCAAGGTTTTGGAAGCAACATTTCCGTATACAATTCATGACTATCAATGGAGGTCTAAATTCTACTCAAGATAAATCTTGGAAAATGTAGCTAATGTACACTGTGAAGAACAAAGTTCCTATTAGCAATGTACTTTTGTAATTACATAAGCAAACAAGGATATTACAATTTAATAGAAAATAATTTATGAGGCCACGCATGGGGGCTCACGCCTGTAATCCCAACACTTTGGGAGGCTGAGGCAGGTGGATCACGAGGTCAGGGGATTGAGACCATCCTAGCTAACACAGTGAAACCCCGTCTCTACCAAAATACAAAAAAAAAATTAGCCGGGCGTGGTGGCGTGCGCCTGTAGTCCCAGCTACTCAGGAGGCTGAAAAAGGAGAATTGCTTGAACCTGAGAGGCAGAGGTTGCAGTGAGCTGAGATCACACCACTGCACTCCAGCCTGGCCAACAGCAAGACTCTGTCTAAAAATAATAATAACAATAATTCATGAGGCCAGGTGCAGTGGCTCATGCCTGTAATCCCAGCACTTTGAAAGGCCAACACAGGCGGATCACTTGAGGTCCGGAGTTTGAGACCATCCTGGACAACATGATGAAACCCCACATCTACTAAAAATACAAAAATTAGCCAGGCACGGTGCACATGCCTGTACTTCTAGCTACTTGGGAGGCTGAGGCAGGAGAATCACTTGAACTCAGAAAGTGGAGGGTCCAGTGAGCCAAGATCAAGATCACGCCACTGCACTCCAGCCTGGGCAACTGAGCAAGACTCCATCTCAAAAAAAAAAAAAAAAAAAAAAAAAAAAGGAAAGAAAAAGAAAAAAAAGAAAAGAATTCATGAGCACTGATGATTAATAAAAACCATTATGTTACAACATTAATATACCATAAAAGAACTGTCACATTCATATTCAAAATATATATTATCCTTATTTTTGTAAACTTTTATTCTAATATATATTACATGTTCCTTTTATACTGGAGGGCAACTACCATTAATTATCAATTTAGGTATGCTGAATAAATAAGGCTGTTCTATACATAAATCCACAGCGGAGATACACACTACAATTTGAACAGATTATATTTAATACCTAACATTGAGAAATCTCTTATCTCAGTCTACTAGTTTATAAACATGAAAAAATAAAATTAAAAAAGTTCTTACCTTGCTTAAACCTACCACCAATAGTAGCAGTTTTAGAAGATGTGAAACTTCTAATCTTTTCACAAGCCAGTGAGACGGAAAATCGCTTTTTGCACCGCCACTCCTTAATGAATGTTTGAAAAAGATTTTGGTCACTTGCTACATCAATTATGGCCAAACTTTCTGAACTGCTTGAGGCTGGAGTTAACTGTAATCCATCCTGTGATAACTGAAGTGAAAAGCCTGTGTCACTAATAGGGTTGTTGTCTTTGAACCCATTTCTACTCTCTGGACTTAAATCGTGGTTTTTAATATCTGAAGGTGAGTCAAATAAATAACTTTCACCAGGTTGTAAAACATTATTAGTTTTCCAACGGTTTACAGGTGTTTCAAGAATCCCTGGAAATGTCAGCTTAGAAGCAGACGTTGGAACGGGTGTAGGAGGAATGAGACCATTATCATCAACTATATCGCTTTCTTTACGAGGTAAGAGGGATGAGGTTTCACCATGATTGGCATTGTTTTCTAGAATCTCAATCTTGCTTTTTACTTCACTATTAGAAGAAAATGAAATTCCCTGCACTTGGTTTGTCTCCAAGTTTGAAATAACTTCTTGTTCTTCATTTAACTCTGTATTTTTTCCATTCAAACTAGACAAGTTTATAGTCACTGATTTTAGGTTTTCATTTTCTAGTGGACTGGACACTTTATCTAAAATCCTTTGCAGTCCTGGACTTAGATCAAATGATGCCCCTGACCATATGAATGAATGATTTTGCCTGGTCCCAGTTAATTTTGATTTTTCAGCCCTTTCATCTTGATCTCCTCCATCTTGATCACCTTGGTGGTGCTCATCAAGTACTGGATCATTTAGTTCTAATGCTCTAGGATATACTACAGTATGATGCTTCTCTTGAACAGGAAATATATCCGCATTGTCCAAAGCTTCAACCATCTGAACAGAATCCATTTCTGAAAATATAACAGATTCATCATTGGAAAAAGTCAACTGCTGGCAGGTATCTTGATTCTCATTTACATTTGATTTTTTAATTAGGTCTTCTTGTTGTAGACACAGAGAATCACTAAAATGGTGTGATGTTACTTCTGAAGGAAGGGGTTCTTTCGTTTGCACATCAGGTAATTGTTCTTTTACTAGATAGTCATCACTGAAACTATCAAAGAGTAAACTATCACTCATATTCAAACTTGTTTCAGGAACTGGAAGACATTCTCCTTCTATACCAGTGGGAGTTCTCTTTTGAGGAATCAGAGGTATAACTGGTTTCACAGTTTCTTGTGTTTGATAACCTTGAAGAAAACTATTTAATTGAGAATCAGTAACAGAAAGTTCATTCTTTTTAAAACAAAGACCATTTTCCTCCAATAGTATTGGAGAATGGAAAATTGGGCTTTCTGGAGTCAGGATATCAACCCCATGTGAATCAGTGCTTTGTTTCATAGTACCTACAGTCTTAAGATCCAAATGATCTATCTTAGTCATGCCTAGAGGATGCTGCTTAGCAGGAAAAGGAATGTGACACTCTTTCTGAAAAGAGTTCATCAAGTTCTGTTGGACTACGCTCTTCTGCATTATCCCTGCTGCCAGGTTGGTGTCCTTTGCTCCTAGTTTGGTACTTTCAGTTGCCATCTGTTGCATTATTTTCTCTGACTGAGTATCCAGGTAGAAACTATCTTCAAAATCACAGTCAGAAATATGATTATTTCTAGTTTTGTTTGTTGTGTAAGTACCCGTTTTTTCTTGTAGTCTAGAAATATTTAGAAAATTCTCATGCTGGCCTCCTGATTTGCTAAATGCTCCAGTTGATGGAAGTACTTCACTGGGTATCGCAGTTCTGCTTATATCATCTCCTAATGCCTGAAAATGACTTGGTTTATTTTCCTCCGTATTAAGCTTTATCCTTTCACAATTAATAGTAACATTTGAGTCTCTATTTATGTAACTACTGACTGCTTCACAGGGCATTTGTCTCTCTATTATATTTTTCTGTTTGGTAAAAGTGCTTGTCTGTTCATGAGATTGCTTTTGCGGGTACTGGTTAATTGGATCGGTGTCACAGTGTTTCACATAAACATTCTGGTTTTTTGAATCATTTTGTATCAGCACTTCATTTATTTTTTCTGCCTCAACAGCTACTCCTCTGCCCTTTTCACCAACCACACTAGTGGCCTGACAAGTCACATTTTTACTCTGAGATCCTGTGACAATATCTTCCACAAAATTGTCATTAGTTAGTGTTATGTTCCGTGAACAACTTTGCTTTATTTGTAATGGGAATGATGTTTTGTTATCTTTTTCCTTACCACTCAAAGATACATTTTTATCAAATGGCCCTGAATTTCTAAATTCTGTATTCTTCTCATCTAAGGTAAATGGGTCTTCACAAAGACTAGGATTAGACAGAGTCTGTCCCTGTAAATGGATTCTACATGCTCCAGAGTCTTTCAGGGGGCTGCTGTCCCTAGATTGCTTTAGATGCTTTCTATGTTTCCAAGATCGAAAACTTCTGCTCATCTTTTCTGAATTGAAATTCAAAGGTGCCTTTTTTGTTTTCTCTGAAAAAGTCTTAACAACTTTCTTATTGCTTGTTTTCCCCTCATTCTGAGAGGCTCCTGGCTTCTCTTTATTTATATCCAAAGAGGCCCATTTTCTTGCTCTGAAAATGGAATGTCTCTGATGTTCTTGATTCCCATCCTGGAAATTACAATTAAAGGAACTTGTATGCTCTCTACTTTTATTTAAGTCTTGCACTATATTTGGTGAATGCTTAATATAAGAATCACTAAATATTGTGTTACTTTTGTTCTTTGATGTTAATTTTTTATAAGAACTCTTAGTTTGGGATATAAATGTGTGTTCCTTTACTTCTGACTCACTGTGAGTCAATGAACATGTACTAGAATGTAACAGGGCACAGGGATTCCATTGCACTCCCATTTCAACTAAGTCCTGCTGCAGAATCATTCTGGCTTCTTCCACTATAAGGGCTGCTGCTTCCCTTTCAGTTAAACCTTTTCTGCCAGTCACCCAGATAGTTCGCATATTCCGACGTTCTTCAACTGCTTCCTCTTCCTCATCCACTGCCTTCCGGGCACTACACAAAGAGATGGGAAAAGACAGAAATGAATTCATTCATTCGTAAGGCAAATATTTATTAAACATTCAATCTGAGCTGTTCTAGGAACTGAAAAATAGCAATGAAGGAGAGAGAGAAATGTATCTGCTCTCATGGCACATTCTAGCTGGGGAATTCAGAAAATAAAGGTTTAAAATGCATTCTATATTACCTGGTGATGAGTTGTATACAAAAATGAGGCACCAGAAAGGGGTGGGTGGTTCTGTAGCTTTTAAACGGCATAATAAAGGAAGGCTTTGCTAAGACAGATTCTTTAAGTAGAAGCCTTTAAAAAAGTGAAAGCCATAAAACTTTCATTGAAAAACATCCAGCCAGGCGCGGTAGCTCACGCTTGTAATCCCAGCACTTTGGGAGACCGAGGAAGGCGAATCACTTGAGGCAAGGAGTTCGAGACCAGCCTGGCCAACATGGTGAAACCCTGTCTCTACTAAAAATACAAAAAATCAGCCAGGCATGGTAGCAGGTACCGGTAATCCCAGCTGCTTGGGAGGCTGAGGCATGAGAATCGCTCAAACCTAGGAGGCATTACAGTGAAACAAGATCACACCACTGCACTCCAGCCAGGGCAACAGAGCAGGACCCTGTCTCATTTAAAAAAATTTTTAAAAGGCTGTATGCAGTGGCTCATGCCTGTAATCCCAGCACTTTGGGAGGCAAAGATGGGTGTATCACCTGAGGTTAGGAGTTCAAGACCAGCCTGACCAATACGGTAAAACCCTGTTTCTACTAAAAATACAAAAATTGGCCGGGTGTGGTGGCATGGGCCTGTAGTCCCAGCTACTTGGGAGGCTAAGACAGGAGAACTGCTTGAACCCAGGAGGCAGAGGTTGCAGTGAGCCGAGATCGCACCATTGCACTCCAGGGTGACAGAGTCTCGCTCTGTCTCAAAAAAAAAAAAAAAAAGACAAGAAAGAAAACAAATCCTCCTATACAATACACAATATAAACTCTGGACAAAATATATGAAGGGACTAGAAAATGAACAAAAAAGAAAGCAGAAACTGGAGGGGGGTTGAGACTTGCAAGAAAGAAATGGCAGTGGGTGAATTTTCACTTTTTACCTGAAGGCAGGGTCCAGTCAATACCCTGTAGGTTGGCTAAAAACTTAGATAAAAACCTGGAGTTCACTGATTGACAGAAGTCAGAAGAGAGTTAAGAGTAACTACATTAAGGAGAATGACGTAAACCCGGGAGGCGGAGCTTGCAGTGAGCTGAGATCCGGCCACTGTACTCCAGCCCGGGCGACAGAGTGAGACTCCGTCTCAAAAAAAAAAAAAAAAAAAAAAGAGTAACTACATTAGTTGGAAATTGAAGGCAATATAGAACAGATAACTAGTGAAGAACAACTCCTAATTCTTCATATAAACTCTGCCCAAATCTCTGACTGACCTCTAAACTGTGCAAGTGTGAACAGATTCCAAGTGGTCAGTTAAAATAAACCAGGGGTCCTCAACCCCCGAGCTGTAGACCAGTAACAGTCCATGGCCTGTTAGGAACTGGGTCGCACAGCAGAAAATGAATTATAGGCAAGGGAGCACTGCTGCCTGAGCTCTGCCTCCTGTCAGATCAGCTGCAGCAAACCCTATTGTGAACTGTGCATGCAAGTAATCTAGGTTGTGTGCTCCTTATGGGAATCTAATTGTTTCATCCTAAAACCAAACCATCTCCATCACCCTCCTACCCCCACCTCTACTCCTGGTCTGTGGAAAAATTGTCTTCCATGAGGAAGAGATATGCAAGAGCAAAGAGGATAGTAAAATACTATACCCCATCCCTTCTCACACAGGTTAAGGTCTCAGAGCTGGGAGTCAGGTTTAAAGTGAATGGGAGGGAAGAAACACTGAACTGGAAATAAGATTGATGCTTCCATCTAGAACAAATTGTTTAATACCTGAAAATAAAACTGGTTGTTAGTACCTCAAAGTAACTAAATACCTATAGAATCTGCCTGAGATTTCATATAAGAGAGAGTTCCAAAAAACAGTGGTAGAAAAAATAATTAAGCTATTCTTTGATTTATATACTGAGTCTAGCCCATTCAATAAATTGGTTATGCAGACATACGCACACAAAAAAAATCAAGGAATCTTCTCACAAATTGTTTTGAGGGACACTAGCATTCCAAAAAACATTTCAGAGGAATGTATTTTAAAATGCTTTTGTCTAATGAAAGTGTAAGATGAGCCTGAGATATATAATGAAATCACATCAAAATTATCAAAATCCATCAAAGCAGATCAAAATCAAAATGCATCAAAGCAGAAAGCATTGATACCAAACTTTTGCTCAGTTTTTTTGAGACACGATCTTACTCTGTCTCCCAGGCTGGAGTTCAGTGGCGCTATCAGGGCTCACTGCAGCCTCAACCTCCCGGGCTCAACCAACTCTCCAGCCTCACACCCCCAAGTAGCTGGGACTACAGGCACATGCCACCACACCCAGTTTGTTTTTTTTTTTTAATTTTAGTAGCGATGAGATCTTGCTATGTTGCCCAGGCTATTCTTGAACTCCTAAGCTCAAGCAATCAGCCTCAGTACTCCCAAAGTACTGGGATTACAGGCGTGAGCCACTGTGCCCAGCCCCACTCAGACATTCTAGTAGGAATGTTTTTAAGTCATGTATTATTTTTAAAATATACAAAACAAAAAGTAATCTGCAAGGGGGAAAAAGTAGCCATATTTTCTTCCACTTACACCAAGTATATAATAAGATTATTTAACACAAAAATACTTTAATACATTATCTACTATTTTAAAATTAACATTTTTTTAAATTTAATAAGCCCATGTAGGTAAAGGTATTCTCTTACCTTTTGAAAGGCACAGCACTTTTCAGAATCACCTCCACCTCCACAATATTTGCCCTAGCAAGGTCCGCCACAGTATGAAAGCCAGAAGCATAGAGAACCCTGGCTCTCTGAGCATTTAGTAAGGATACCCGAACCAGGTCACACAGCTCCCTCTGGATGCCAAATGTAAGACGCTTCTGAAATTGGGAAAGTAGTAGTTCCATGTTGTGCCAGCCCAGACGGTTGGAAAACACTGTAATCATCCCTAGAACATTCATAGAATAATTGTTGAATTGATTTTTTTTTTTACAGATGAATTCGCCATTTCTTTAGATGTATTTATATTTCCTTGTTTTTTCCCTGCAAAATTGTAAGATTTAACAAGGCCCAAGGTGTAAGTTAACAAGGGAACAGACATATATTAAGAGCCTTAACTAATTGGACAATAAATGTGCTAAGTTTTATGAGATGACATTAAATGTCATCTTATTTATTCTTCATCCTGAAGTTAACACAAGAAAACTGAGGCAGAGCATATAAACACAAAACAAACAAGAAGCCCTCACCCTAAATCATTTCTCTCTCTCTTTCTTTCTTAAGCAAAAGAGAACTCTTAAAAAGGTGTTTAAGAACTCTTAAAAAGGTGTTTAAAAAGGTGTAAAGGTGCTGGGCACAGTGGTTCATGCCTGTAATTCCAGCACTCTGGGAGGCTGAGTAGAGCAGATCACCTGAGGTCGGGAGTTTGAGAACAGCCTGACCAACACGGAGAAACCCCGTCTCTACTAAAAGTACAAAATTAGCCGGGCATGGTGGCGCATGCCTGTAATCCCAGTTCCTCGGGAGGCTGAGGCAGGAGAATCGCTTGAACTCAGGAGGCAGGAGTTGCGGTGAGCCGAGATCGCGCCACTGCACTCCAGCCTAGGCAACGAGAGAAACTCCATCTCAAAAAAAAAAAAAAATTAGGGATTCTTTCCACCTAGAAGAAAACAAGAGAGTTGGTTTCAATATTCAAGTGCTGAGAGAACTAGAAAGAGAGAAGTTCCCATGTGCATTTTCTTCAAAGAAAGGTTGCTGAGCTCAATAGCTGCACTGTCTTGGAATAAAGAAACCAAAACAAGTGCCATGTCATAAAGACATCTGTGGAATTAAAATTGTTTTACACTTCCCTATAAGAACATAAACCCCTTGAGGCAGTCTTTCATCTTTGATGACAGTGAGTCTAAGAGTGAGTCCCTCCCGGCTGGGCGCGGTGGCTCAGGCCTGTAATCCCAACACTTTGGGAGGCCGAGACGGGTGGATAACGAGGTCAGGAGATCGAGACCATCCTGGCTAACACGGTGAAACCTCGTCTCTACTAAAAATACAAAAAAAATTAGCCAGGCGGGGTGGCAGGTGCCTGTAGTCCCAGCTACTCAGGAGGCTGAGGCAGGAGAATGGTGTGAACCTGGGAGGTGGAGTTTGCAGTGAGCCGAGATCGTGCCACTGCACTCCAGCCTGGGAGACAGAGCAAGACTCCGTCTCAAAAAAAAAAGTGAGTCCCTCCCTTCTTGCCACTATCTCTTCTCATCTTCCCCATAGTACTCCCTCATAAGCACATATCTTCACGATGAAACCTCTTATACATATAACACAACCTCTCATAGCCCATAGTTTCCTTCTTAAGGGCTTGTAAGGATTCCTTAGTAAAATCAGACTCAGAATTTCTCGTTTGCTTAGGGTTTAATACATTAAGGTAGACCTTAGAATAGATCATTTTTGTAACAGTCAGACAGGAGTTCAGAAATCCCTCTCCATCTTCCATCCTTCTCCTTAACAATATGTATTAATCAGTACCTTTTTTTTTTTTTTTTGAGACAGAGTCTTGCTCTGTCGCCCAGGCTGGAGTGCAGTGGCGTGATCTCGGCTCACTGCAACCTCCACCTCCTGGGTTCAAGCAATTCTCTGCCTCAGCCTCCTGAGTAGCTGGAATTACAAGCACCCACCACCACACGTGGCTAATTTTTTGTATTTTCAGTAGAGATGGGGTTTCACCATCTTGGTCAGGCTGGTCTTGAACTCCTGACTGCGTGATCCACCCGACTCAGCCTCCCAAATTGCTGGGATTACAGGCGTGAGTCACCGCGCCCAGCAATCAGTACCTTAATGAGAAAGGGGAGACCACAGAGAACTGTTTCGTTTCTTCTTGCAACAGGAAAAAGAAGAAAAAGGAAAACAGAAAGGAGGATAGTCAGCAGGTTGCTAAGGAATAGAGGCCAAGACATTCAGCTAGTTACCAATCCTCTGTAACATGGTACTGAGCCCTGAGGAGCCAGAGTTTTGAATTTTCCGATGATGACAAGAACTGTACAAAATTATAGCACTTTTAAAGAGGCCTACAATAAAATGGAATTTGAAAAAAAAAAGCAATCTTAACTCGACTTCAAATCATCGTCTTGAATAACTATGAAACCCTTTGTTTAACTGACCTGCATAAACAGCAGCTGACTGTTGCAAAGATTGAATCTGTCCACGATTGCATCCATATTTCTGATTAATTTCCCTTAAGGGAACTTCACTGATTAAATCTAATAGCACAAGACTGGTGAAAAACCTGGGAATAAATCATCAAAAGCATGGTAAGAGATCATTCACGTCTACTAGGAGATACAATGTGTGTTGCAAAATGACTAAGAACTGGAAAGGCAACAGAGGACTTACATAATACATTCTGGTAAGATTCTTAATAGAAAATAGGGTTACTGGCCGGGCGCGGTGGCTCAAGCCTGTAATCCCAGCACTTTGGGAGGCCTAGGCGGGTGGATCACGAGGTCAGGAGATCAAGACCATCCTGACTAACACAGTGAAACCCCGTCTCTACTAAAAATACAAAAAATTAGCTGGGCATGGTGGCACATGCCTGTAGTCCCAGCTATTCAGGGGGCTGAGGCAGGAGAATCGCTTGAATCCAGGAGGCGGAAGTTGCAGTGAGCCAAGATTGTGCCACTGCACTCCAGCCTGGGCAACAGAGTGAGAATACATCTCAAAAAAAAAAAAAAGAAAGAAAGAAAATAGGGTTACTGGACAAAGATTGAGATCAATGCTTGCAAAGCAAGTTTTGACATGCATTAGTACTATAGTAAAGAACTAATGTGTGTATAACAAAAAGTTGCCCATATTCAATATTGCTGCTATCAAGAAATGAGACTTGGTTCAAGAAATGTGATGACACAAAAATTTAAAAGATAACTTGATATACAGTTACATGTAAATCATTACTCCAATAAAATGACAATATAAATATAGCATCCAATTTTGATTTGAAAGGCAACAGTAGCAAAAGTAATCCAAGTATATAAATCCTTATAAAATTTATACTTAACCATATTATAAATAATATACTAAAGACTGCTTTTTAAGAAAAATCATTTCATTATATTTCTCTTTTTTTTTTTTTTGAGATGGAATCTCACACTGTTGCCCAGGCTGGAGTGTAGTGGCACAATCTTGGCTCACTGCAACCTCCATCTCCCAGGTTCAAGCAATTCCCCCACCTCAGCCTCCCAAGTAGCTGGGATTACAGGTGCACACCACCACAAATGGCTAATTTTTGTATTTTTAGTAGAGACAGGGTTTTACCACATTGGCTAGGCTGGTCTCGAACTCCTGACCTCAAGTAATCTGCCCACTTTGGCCTCCCAAAGTGCTGGGATTACAGGTGTGAGCTACTGCACCCGGCCAATTTCATTATATTTCAAAGAAGCTAACAGCCTGTATCAATTTATCCACCTGAATCTTTTAATTAGCTCTTCTTCCCTATTGGTAGTGAATCACTTCTAAGCATGATATAAAGCATAACCCCAGGTGAAGTCACAGTAAATTGGTGGTTCTTCTGATCAACACCTTCTTTACAAAAGAGAGGTAATTAAATATTATACTTTAAAATATAAGATCTTTATATATAAGGGCTACTAAACTGTGAACTGCAGAAAGAAACTAAAATACCAATAAATTCATTAAATACAGAAAACTTGCCAGGCGTGGTGGCTCACACCTGTAATCCCAGCACTTTGGGAGGCGGAGGCGGGCAGATCACCTGAGGTCAGGAGTTTAAGACTAGCCTGACAAACATGGAGAAACCCCGTCTCTATTAAAAACACAAAACTAGCCGGGCGCGGTGGCTCAAGCCTGTAATCCCAGCAATTTGCGAGGCCGAGACGGGCGGATCACGAGGTCAAGAGATCGAGACCATCCTGGCTAACACGGTGAAACCCTGTTTCTACTACAAAAAATACAAAAAACTAGCCGGGCGAGGTGGCGGGCGCCTGTAGTCCCAGCTACTCGGGAGGCTGAGGCAGGAGAATGGCATAAACTCGGGAGGCGGAGCTTGCAGTGAGCTGAGATCCGGCCACTGAGCTCCAGCCTGGGCCGCGACAGAGCGAGACTCTGTCTCAAAAAAATAAATAAATAAAAATAAATAAAAAACATAAAAACACAAAACTAGCCAGGCATGGTGGCACATGCCTGTAATCCCAGTTCCTCTGCAGGCTGAGGCAGGAGAATCGCTTGAACTCGGGAGGCGGAGGTTGCGGTGAGCCGAGATCGTGCCATTGCACTCCAGCCTGGGCAACAAGAGCAAAACTCCATCTCAAAAAAAAAAAAAAGAAAATGAAAAAAAAAAAAACTGAAAAATCTTATACTTTGCCAAAATTTTGATTTTATTGACAATGAAAGTGACTACAATAAACTGGGCATCTACTACATGCAAGACACTGTGTTAAATACTGGAAAGCCCAGAGACCTTGATGTTTACCTTTTATGGATGGCCATTTGTCGATGCTGTCTCTCAGTTCTGGTTACTACTTTTCCTTTCACACAGCGGGCCAAGAACCCCTCTTCAACTCCCACTAGCTCTGCCACCCTTTTCATTGAAGTTGGCAACTTCTCCCATAAACAGAAAAATCGATACCAATCAATAGTAGTCCAATCCTCGAACATAGGTGTAACCTAAAAGAAAAAAGTATTATTCATTAACTAAAACTATTACATTACAAAAAACCATTATACACAACCTTCATATTAAAGACAAAAGCCAGGCGTGATGGTATGCACCTGTAGTCCCAGCTACTCAGAAGGCTGAGATGGAAAGATCGCTGGAACCCAAAAGTTTGAAGCTGCAGTGAGCTATGACTGAGCCACTGCACTCTAGCTCAACTGACTGGGTGAGACTCTGTCTCTAAAAAAAATGAAATAAAATAAATAAAATGGCCAGCTGTGGTGGTTCATGCCTGTAATCCCAATGTTTTAGGAGGCCGAGGCAGGAGGATCGCTTGAGCCCAGGAGTTTGAGGCTGCAGTAAGGTATGACTGTGCTACCGCACTCCAGCCTGGGCAACAGAGCAAGACTCCATTTCAAAAAAAATTACAATAAAATAAAATTACTTAAAATAAAAAGACAAAGGCCTCAGGATTTATAAAATGTCTAACTGCGATAATACCTCATTTATATGGAAACATCATTTATTCACAAACAATGCATTGCCAGGACAAATGGAAAGAGATCATTAAGCATACAAACTGGATTTTATAGAACCCAAGTCTTTTTTTTTTTTTTTTAAGACAAGGTCTTGTTCTATCATCCAGGCTGGGATACAGTTCACTGCAGCTTCAACCTCCTGTGCTCAAGCAATCCTCCCACTTCAGCCTCCCAAGTAACTGGGGCTATAAGGTGAGTGACACCACATCTGCCTAATTTTCTAATTTTTTTGGTGAAACTGGGTTTTATTCTGTTGCCCAGGTTGGTCTCTGACTCCTGGCCTCAAGCAATTCTCCTGCCTCAGACTCTCAATATGCTGGGATTACAGGCGTCAGCCACTGCACCTGGCCAGAACCTAAGTTTTTAATCATAGACACTTCTAATATCAATATTCTAACTGTAGTTAGAATCTTAAGCATTCTGACTAATTTTCAAGAAAGAATCAATAACATAGAGGAGAGAAGGGAAGAATCAATATTCAGAATTGATATATACCCAAAATGTCAAGATTCAACAAAAATTATGAAACATATAAGAAATAGGAAAGTGCATCTCAAACACAGGGGGAAAAGCAGGCAAAAGAAATAAAAAGAAATACCTTTGAGAGGCTCCAGCTACTGAAATAAGACTTCAAAGCAAACATTATAAACATGGTTTAAAAAAAAAAAAAAAAAAAAGGCATGCTTGAAGTAAAAGGCACGATGCCAATGTCTCATTAAGTAGAGAATACAATAAAGAGAAAATTATTTTTTAAAGAACCAAATGAAAATTCTGGAGTTAAAAGTACAATAACTGGCCAGGCACAGTGGCTCGTGCCTATAAACCCAGCACTTTGGGAGGCTGAAAGGAGAGGACCACTTGAGCTCAGGAGTTCGAGACCAGCATGAGCAACATGGTGAAACACTGTCTCTACAAAAAAGTACAAAAATTAGCCAGGGATGATGGCATATGCCTCTGGTCCCAGCTACTTGGGAGGCTGAGGTGGGAAGACTGCTTGAGCCCAGAAGGTCAAGGCTGCAGTGAGCCATAACTGTGCTACTGTACTCCTGTCTGGGCAACAGAGCAAAAACCTGTCTCCAAAAAAAAAAAAAGTGCAATAACTAAAATGGGGTTTACTATGTTGCCCAGGTTGGTCTTGAACTCTTAAACTCAAATAACGCTCCTGCCTTGGCCTTCCAAAGTGCTAGGATTAAAGGTGTGAGCCACCGAACCTGGACCTAAAATGGATAATTTACTAGAGAGATCAACAAGATATCCAAGCTGGCATAAGAAAGAATCAGCAAACATGAATAGATTAATAATGACTATGCAATCTGAAAGAGGGAGAAGAGAAAGCAGAAAAAATGAACAGAGCCTTAAAGGAATATGAGAAACATTAAGTATACCGACATATGCATAATGAGTACCAGGAGAAGACACAAAGGAAAAGGAAAATCATCTGAAGAATTTATGGCTGAAAGTATTCCAAATTTGATGGAAAACATTAACCTACATATCCAAGACACTCAGTTAACTCCAAGCAGGATACATACAAAGACATCCACACAAAGACGCATCACAGTCAAAACATTAAAGCTAAAGAAAAAAAATCTTGAAAACAGCAAGTCATCGTGTATAAGAGAAACCTGATAAGATTAACAGCTAACTTCTCAACAGAAAAAAGAAAGCCAGAAAATGCAGTGAGATGACATATCAAACCACTCAAAGAAAAAAAAAAAATCTGTCAACTAAACATTGTTTTTTCTTTTGAAACAGGGTCTGGCTCTGTCACTCTGGCTGGAGTGCAGTGGCACAATCTCAGCTCACTGCAACGTCTACCTCCTGGGCTGAAGCCATCCCCCCACCTCAGCTTCCCAGGTAGCTGAGACTATAGGTGCATACCACCACACCTGGCTAATTTTTGTATTTTTCTGGTAAAGACGGAGTTTCACCGTGTTGCTGGTCTCAAACTCCTAGGCTCAAGCCATCTACCTGCCTCAGCCTCCCAAAGTGCTGGGATTACAGGCATGAGTCACCATGCCCAGCCTCAACTAAGAATCTTATATAAAGGAGAGTTATTTTTCAAAAATAAAAATATAACAGAAACATTCCCAGATAAACAAAACCTGAGAAAATTTTGCTAGCAAATCCATTTTATAAGAAATACTAAGGCCGGGCGCGGTGGCTCACGCCTGTAATCCCAGCACTTTGGGAGGCCGAGGCGGGCGGATCACGAGGTCAGGAGATCGAGACCATCCTGGCTAACACGGTGAAACCCCATCTCTACTAAAAATACAAAAGTGGTGCGCGCCTGTAGTCCCAGCTATTCGGAGGCTGAGGCAGGAGAATGGCGTAAACCCGGGAGGCGGAGCTTGCAGTCAACCGAGATCGCGCCACTGCACTCCAGCCTGGGCGACAAAGCGAGACTCCGTCTCAAAAAAAAAAAAAAAAAGAAAAGAAAAGAAATACTATACTAGCCAGGCGCAGCGGCTCACGCCTGTAATCCCAGAATTTTGGGAGGCTGGGTGGGCAGGAGGGTGGAGGCTGGATCACTCGAGGTCAGGAGTTCAAGACTAGCCTGGTCAACATGGCAAAACCCTGTCTCTACTAAAAATACAAAAAAAAATTAGCCAGAAGTGGTGGTGCATTCCTGTAATCCCAGGGACTCAGGAGACTGAGGCACGAGAATTGCTTGAACCTGGGAGGCAGAGGTTACAGTGAGCAGAGACTGCACCACTGCACCACTGTACACCAGCCTAGGCAACAGAATGAGACTCTGTCTCCAGAAAAAAAAGAAGAAACAAAGAAATACTAAAGAAAGCTCTTCAGCTTGAAAGAAACTCACCCAAAACCATATTTCAATTCCAAACAAAAAAATCAAAGAGCATCAACAAAGGAAATTATGTGGGTACATATAAAAACAGTATCATTACATATTTCTCTTTTCTTCTGAGTGATTTAAAAGGCAATTTATAAAACAATATGCATATAATTGTACTGTATTGGGTTTGTTTGTTTGTTTGAGACACAGTCTCACTCTGTTGCCCAGGCTGGAGTGCAGTGGCACAATCTCAGCTCACTGCAACCTCTACCTCCCAGGTTCAAGTGATTCTCATGCCTCAGCCTCCTGAGTAGCTAGAATTATAGATATGCACCACCACACCCAGCTCATTTTTATATATTTAGTAAAGATGGGGCTTCACCATGATGGCCAGGCTGGTCTTGAACTCCTGACCTCAAGTGGTCCACCCGCCTCAGCCTACCAAAGTGCTGAGATTACAGGCATGAGCCACCACGCCCTGCCAATATGCATATAATTGTATTGTTGGGCCCATAACATATAAAAATCACAATATATTTGACAGTATCAGCCCACAGGAGGCAGGTGAAAGCAAAGCTGTACCGAACTAAGGAAATGACAAGAGATGGTGTCCCAAATCCATAGAAATAAATGAAGAAAAAAAACAATCATAAATAAGAACGTTAATGAAGCAAACTCTGTAAATGTATATTTGCTCTCCTTTCTTCTCTCAGCTTCTCTAAAAACATTGAATTACATAAAATACTAAGTATAACAACGTACTATTAGGTTTGCAACACATAATGATGCCATAAGTACAACAATGGCACAAAAAAAGGAATCAAAATAGAGTTATTTAAGAATACTTCTTTATCTCACTGCAATTAAGTTAGTATAAATTTTCAGCTGTACCTGATAATCCCTTGAGTAACCATAAAAAAAAAAAAAAGAGAGCAAAAAATATAGAGATAAACGTACAAAATTAAAATGTCATACAATTTTGTGCTGCATAGTCACATTTTGGTCAATGACAAACTGCATATATGACAGTAGTCCCGTTAGATTATAATGGAGCTGAAAAATTAATATTGCCTAGTGACATCATAGTCATCAAAACGTCTAACATGTTGCATTACCTTTTCTATGTTTAGAAATGTCTAGATACACAAATACTTACCATTGTATTACAACTGCCTACAGTATTCAGTAGAGTAACATGCCAAACAAGTTTGTAGCCTAGCAGCAGTTAGGTTATACCATATATCCTAGGTGTGCAGCAGGCCATAACATCTAAATTTGTGTGAGTACACTCTGTAATATTCACACAAGAACAAAATTGCCTAAAGATGCAATTCTCAGAATGTATCACTGTCCTTAAGCGATAATGACTATACTAAAAAATAATCCCTTCATTCAAAAAAGAGCCGTAAAAGAGGTACAGGGGAACAAATTCTCTGAGAATACCGACCGTAGTTGAAAACTTCAATACCTGACTTTCAACAATGAATAGAACTACTAAGAAAATCAAAAGGAAATAGAAGACTAAAACAACACTTTAAGTCAATTAGACCTAAGAGACATCTATAGAACTCCACCAAACCATAGCAAAATGTATAGCTGTCTCTTATTATCTGTGGGGGACTGGTTCCAGGACCTCCTGCAGATAACAAAATCCATGGATGCTCAAGTCTCTGATATAAAATGATAGTGTCTATATATAACCTAGACACATCCTGCCATATACAGAGTAATCATCTAGAGTAATTATAATACCTAATACCACATAAATACTAGGTAAATAGCTGATAAACTGTATTATTTAGGGAATAATGACAAAAGAAACTATAAGTTCAGTACAGAAAAAAAATTTTTTGAGATAGTCTCACTCTGTCACCCAGGCTGGAGTGCAATGGCGTGATCTCGGCTCACTGCAACCTCTGCTTCCCAGGTTCAAGTGATTCTTCTGCCTCAGCCTGGCTGGGGCCTGCTCCCAGTCAATACTTATGACTCCCAAGTAGCTGGACTCCACGCCCAGCTAATTTTTGTATTTTGTAACTTTGTATTTTTAGTACAGACAGGGTTTCACCATGTTGGTCAGGCTGGTCTCAAACTCCTGACCTCAGATGATCCGCTGAAAGAAAGAAAAGAAAGAAAGAAGGAAAGAAAAAGAAAGAAGAAGGAAAGGAAAGGAAAGGAGAAAAGAAAAGAAAGAGAAAAAGAAAAGAAAACAAAATTGAAAACTATTTAGCTGGACTGATCAAGAAATGGTGCAGGACGATTCAAATTACTAAAATCAGGAATGAAAGAGGAACCACCCCCATCATCCTTACATAAATAAAAAGGATTAGAAGGGAATACTATGAACAACTAAATGCCAACAAATTAGATAATCTATGTGGACTATTTTCTGGAAATACACAAACTACCAAAACTGATTGAAGAACAAATAGAAACTCTGAATAGTTATAATAAGTAAAAAGATTAAATTCATCATCAAAACATTTACTCCAAAGTAAAGCACAGGCCCAGGTGGCTTGACTGGTGAAATTCACCAAACATTTAAATAACAATTAACAGCAATCTTTAACAAATTCTTCAAAAAAACAAACAAACAAACAAAAAAAACAGAAGAGGAAGAAATATATCCTAACTCATACTGTGCAGTTAATATTACTCCAAAACCACACAAAGACATCACGAGAAAAGAGAACTACAGGTCAATGTATCTTATGACGAAAATACTAGCAAACCAAATAAAATACTAGCAAACCAAATCCAGCAACATAAAAAGGATTATACAACCTAACCAAGTCAGATACTGTCTTTTGGAATGGAAGTATTTATCCAATGCCTATACCCCCATTGCATCTTGGGAGTAACTAACTTAG
Source organism: Macaca mulatta (assembly GCF_049350105.2). NCBI lineage: Eukaryota > Metazoa > Chordata > Mammalia > Primates > Cercopithecidae > Macaca > Macaca mulatta. The sequence goes on along the minus strand of NC_133407.1, from coordinate 162,271,574 downwards.
CTTTTGTTATTTCACAGCCTCATCGGTGAAAAGCACTAGCCTTCTTTCAGATGAGACTTTGGACTTTTGAGTTAATGATGCAATGAGTTAAGACTTTGGGGGACTGTTGGGAAGGGATGGTTGTATCTTGGAATATGAGAAGGTCATGAGATTTAGGGGCAGGGTGGATTTATATAGTTTAGATATGTGTCCCCACCGAATTTGATGTTGAAATGTAATCTTCAATGCTGGAGATGGGGCCTGGTAGCAGGTGATTGGATCATGAAGACCGTTTCTTATGGTTTAACACCATCCCCCTTGGTGCTGTCATTGCAACAGTGAGTTCTTGTGAGATCTGGTTGTTTAAAAGTGAGTGGCACCTCCCACCTCTCTCTCACTCTCTTTCTCTTGCTCTGGCCATATAAGATGTGCCTATTTCCCCTTTACTTTCTGCCATGATTGGAAGCTTTCTGAGGCCTCCCAGAAGTAGAAGCCACTGTGCTTCCTGTACAGCCTGCAGAATCATGAGCCAATTAAACTTCTCTTCTTTATAAATTATCCAGTCTCCATAATTTCTTTACAGCAGTGTGAGAATGGACTAATACAGTAAGCCAAAAAGAATAGCTATGAACACTGAAAAAGCAGAGCAATGAAGGGAAACTTGCCCTACCAGAAAGTTTTTAATTAAAACAGAGCCACTGGCACAAAAATCAGTCAAACTGGTCTTTTGTCAGACCAAGAAGTGAAACAGAAATATACACAATGACAAATGGAATTAGAAATGTACCCAAATACAAATGGAAATACAGAAGATAAAAGTTGCCATCTTGAGTCATTACATAAATTAATTTTTTAATAAATGATGCTGAGATTACAGATAGCCATTATGAAAAAAACATGAAACTGAAGAACCATATGCTAGAATACACTCCAAATGAAGCAGAGCTCAAAATAGGGGGAGGCCAGGCACAGTGGCTCACACCTGTAATCCCAGCACTTTGGGAGGCCGAGGCAGGTGGATCACCTGAGGTTGGAAGTTCAAGACCAGCCTGACCAACATGGAGAAACCCCATCTCTACTAAAAAAAAAAAATAGGAAATTAGCCAGGCATGATGGCTCATGCCTGTAATCCCAGCTACTCAGGAGGTTGAGGCAAGAGAATCGCTTGAACCCAGGAGGCGGAGGTTGCGGTGAGCCAAGATTGCACCTTGCACTCCAGCCTGGGCGACAAGAGCAAAACTCCATCTCAAAAAAAAAAAAAAAAATAGGGGGACCACAACTGTACAATTACTTGAAGAAAATGTGGGTGAATTCCTTAATAATCTCAGAGCAAAAAAAAGTTCTCACTAATTCGAAAGTTCATAAATTCAACTGCATTTTTTAAAAAATGCTAGATAAAACATACGATAGGCAAAGTCAAAAGACAAGTGAAAAACCAAGAGGAAAATCCTTCTACTTACACCACAAAGCACCAATCTCCCTAATATATAAAAAACCTTTAAAACTAAAAACAAAACAAAAACAAACAAACAAACACCACACACAACAGAACAATGAGCAAAAGACATGGACAATTCACTGGGGAGGGAGGTGGGGAATCCTCCCATTAGCAATCACTCCCCATTTTCGTCCAGCCTCCTCACACTCCCCCAGCCCTGGGTAACTACTAAGGCACTAAATGTACTTTTTGTTTCTATGGACTGCCATTCTGGACATTTTATATAAATGGGGGAAAATGTTCAAATTTACTCATAATGTAAAAAAATGTAAACTAAAACTACACTCAAAAATACAAAAGCTTAACAATATTCTCACTACTTGCGAGGCCGTGAAAAAACAACTACTCTCATATATCACTGGTAAAACAGGAAAATGATACAAACTCTACAGAGATCAACTTTGCAAAACCAAAATCACTTATGGTTTTTCATCTTACCCAGCAGTTGCACTTCCGGGAGTCTTTCCTAAAGATACACCTCCATAAAACTAAATACTGTGTGTACCACATTATTTACTGCAGCATAATTTGCCACAACAAAATATTGAAAACAATCCAAATGTCCATCAATACGGAACTGATAGACTAAACAACAGTACATCCACCTACACAACAGAATTATAGTTATAAAAAAGATTAAAAAATGAGTTCATATGAAGTGATTTCCAAGATACACTATTAAGAAGAAAAAGGTATAGAATAATGTATACAGCATGCTACCCTCTGTATAAAAAAGGTGAAGAATATGTATGACAATTTTTGTAAACTTAAAAAAAGAGAAGAGATACATCAAAAAATGAATGAAAACAGTCATCTATGAAAGGTGGGTAGAAAAGGTGTGGAAGGGATGGTCATAGGAGTCAGACTTCTCTGACTATTCTTGTTTATATAGTTCTGACTTTTGAATCACAGAAATATTTTATATATTCAAAATCTAAAATAGTACATGCAAATACTAAATGTTTTGTCTAACTTAAAACATAAACGTATTTTAACTGCCAGTGCTTTGAGCTAGGGGTCAAGGCCTTTTGAGCACGAGTCTGTTGATTAGAATTTACCATGGCTTTCTTAAACCATAACCACAATACATTGTTTAAGAAATCCAGTTTTTGTTCTGTAACGTGAAGTTAGAAATTAAAGATAATTGCTGGCCGGGTGCGATGGCTCACACTTGTAATCCCAGCACTTTGGGAGGGCGAGGACGGTGGATCACTTGAGGTCAGGACTTCAAGACCAGCCTGGCCAACAAGGTAAAACCCTGTCTCTACTAAAAATACAAAAATTAGCCAGGTGTGGTGGCATGCACCTGTAGTCCCAGCTACACAGGAGGCTAAGGCAGAAGAATCGCTTGAACCTGGGAGGCAGAGGTTGCAATGAGCCAAGACTGTGCCACTGCACTCCAGCCTGGGCAACAGAGTGAGACTCTACTAAAAAAAAAAAAAAAAAATTAGAAATTAAAGATCATTGCAAAATAAACTTTCAGCAGTGTCCTTTTGGTTTTTCCCCTGTCTAAATTCCTGTAACTTTTTCTCAGAGCTTTCAGTTATCTCACTTATATTTTTTTGTTTGTTTTTAAGAGACGAGGTTTCTTGCTGTCACCAAGGCTGGAGCATGGTGGTGCGATCATAGCTCACTATAACCTAGAACTCCTGGGTTCGAGTGATTCTCCTGTCTCAGCCTTGTAAGTAGCTGGAATTACCAGCATGCACCACCACACACAACTAATCTTTAATTTTTTTTTTTTTTTGGTAGCAACAGATTCTTGCTCTGTTGCCCATGCTGGTCTCAAATTCCTGGCCTCAGGTGATCCTTCTGCCTCAGCCTAATTTTCTCAGAAGCAAACTGACATGAACAAGTTTGGGAACACAACTAACTCTTGAAGGGCATGCAACTCGAATGGTGAGAGAAGTACACAAGACCACTAACCACAAACATTCAGCATAATAACACTGCCAACAGTCTTCATATTTTAGAGAGGGAACAGGAGTAGGAATAGTTAGGTAATTTGGCAAATGACTTACATAATGTTTATGGGAGAATTTACTAGAAACAATAGATAATGTTATTAAATATTTATTCAGATACCAAATATTCATCAAAGACTATCAGCCCTGAGGTGGGAATTATTATCTCCATTTTACAAATGAGGAAATGAAATCTTAAGAGAGGTTAAGTACTTACCCAAGGTTGTACGATTACTAAGTGATGAGGCCAAAAGTTGAACTAAGGCAGTCTGACCCTAAAGCCCACAATCTTAGCCACTGTATAATAAATGAGACTTATTTTTAAGGCCATGATAGATGACCGGTGAAACCTGCTTTGAGATTCCTCCCAGTCACATTCTTGGGCACAGACCTTTGAACCTATCATGCATTATGCGAGTTTGTAAGAAAAGAAAATTGGCACTGTCTAGATATTTCCGCTCTGCTCACTACATAGTGTTTTTTATTGAAACACATTTCCTGATCAGCCCCCTTCATTCTAATGAGACTTTCAATTTTACTAACCTCCCCCTATCATTTGCTTATCAAAATGCATGCATCTGCTCTTAACTGACAAAATTAATTCTTTCTGATCAGGTTCTTGCCAGAGAATATGACCAACACTATCCAATTCTTATTAATATCTTTGTTATACAAAACAATATTCACAGAGCACTGTCTAATGTAAACAAACTTCTAAATCCCTTATGGCATTTATTATAGAGATTTTTATCAACAATGTTAAGTTCCAAAGTATCCTTTTAGGACTAAATTTCTCTTAGGCAGGGAAATGCAATGTTTTTCCTAAACTTGGTTTGTCTTTTATCTTATGAATATTAACACTAATCAAGCTTCCCTCTTTCTTTTAGTTGCTAGAAAACCCAGAATCAAAGTTGACAACAGCATTGGACATGACTTAATGGCATGCATATTTGTGTACTGACCTTTGCTTGAGTTTTACATCATGATCTTATCTTTAATTTTCTGATATTACATTTTCCTTTGCTGTTCTTTTATACATTGTAAAATATATATTTTTTATAAACCAACTCAAATATTTTTTGAAAGGAGGCTGGAGAAAATAAATTTAAAAGTAACTAGAACAATTTAGATTATTACTTTAAAACAATTCTCTTCTTACCTTTTCTCTATTCTCACCAGTACTAACCTATGCATGGAAAACAGACAAGATGTTCTGTCAGGGTATCATTGATGTTCAGAATTATATATCTATTTTTTCTCCCTATTTTCACAAATATAATCGTTAAAACAGAACTTACCAGATAGAGAATATGAAGATCATTCTCTAAAACAAAGCCCTTCATTGCTCTTTGCAGGTCAGCAAAAATATCTAAAGTATCAGCTGGAGAAAGTGAAGAAGAAAGAGTAGCCGAACCAAGATGTGTTGGATGATACACCTTTCCTGGTTTAGGGTTAGGGTGAGGAAACAGAGGAACAAACACTCAAAATAAAACAAAATACTATCTTTCTGTATTCCAAAGCTAACCCTCCCGGCTGATAAATTTTACAAATAGTACTTTATCCAGTGCATGAAAATGTATGAGCAGGCTCTATAATAATGGTCTGAAGTTGCTAAATACAATACTGATTTACTAAAAATGAGTTGATATGCTGCTCAAAATATCAAGTTCCTTTTATACTACATGAAAAGACAATTTCCATTTACTGAGCGGTCATACACCCTCACTAAAGATGAAAAAGTGAGTAAACTGCAACTGAGAAGTCACACTTACCTTCTGTTCCATCACTGGCTTCTGTACTCTGGATGAATTCATTTTCTAGCAGCCACATCACGCAGGCCTCAATTGCTCCAAGCTGAACAGACTCTTGATTTCTCTGAATTCCTTGCTTCCCTTCTTTCATACTTGCAGCCAAAAATGTGCAGGCAGCATAAGTATGCATATCTTGTGATGTACTTGCCACTCCACCAACTATTATCTGAAAGAAGATATTTGAAAATTTCTGTAACTTTTTAATAAAACAAGCAAGCCGCCAGGAGCGGTGGCTCACGCCTGTAATCCCAACACTTTGGGAGGCCAAGGCGGGCAGATCACGAGGTCAGGAGATCCAGACCATCCTGGTTAACACAGTGAAACCCTGTCTCTACTAAAAATACAAAAAAGTAGCCAGGCGTGGTGGCGGGCGCCTGTAGTCCCAGCAACTTGGGAGGCTGAGGCAGGAGAATGGCGTGAACCCGGGAGGCGGAGCTTGCAGTGAGCCGAGATGGCACCACTGCACTCCAGCCTGGGAGACAGAGTGAGACTCCATCTCAAATAAATAAATAAATAAATAAAACAAAACATGCAAGCCCTCTGAATATAAAATAAAGAAAGCTATTTCATTCTCATTTTTTAAAATGTTCTTAGAATCTTAATGTAGAGATTTTTTATTAACTTTCTCATCACCACTCACTGTAACTGTTGATAACACCTGATGACAACAGAAAAGTTCTCCTTAAAGTAGATAAAATATTTTCTTATAAAGAAAAACAAATGGGCCAGGCATGGTGGCTCACGCCTATAATCCCAGCACTTTGGGAGGCCAAGGTGGGAAGATCAGAAGGTCAGGAGATTGAGATCATCCTGGCCAACATGGCGAAACCCCGCCTCTACTAAAAATACAAAAATTAGCTGGGTGTGGTGGCAGGCACCTGTAGTCCCAGCTACTCAGGAGGCTGAGGCACGAGAATCCCTTGAACCCAGGAGCCAGAGGTTGCAGTGAGCTGAGATGGCGCCACTGCACTCCAGCCTGACAACAGAGCGAGACTCCATCTCAAAAAAAAAAAAAACAAAAAAAACATAAAGCACCAGGCACAGTGGCTCACACCTGTAATCCCAGCACTTTGGGAGGCCAAGGTGGGCAGATCACCTGAAGGCTGGTTCAAGACCAGCCTGGGCAACATGGTGAAATCCCATCTCTATTAAAAGTACAAAAATTAGCCGGGGATGGTGGTGTGTGCCTGTAATCCCAGCTACTTGGGAGGCTGAGGCAGGAGAATTTCTTGAACCCAGGAGGCAGAGGTTGCAGTGAGCTGAGATCATGCCATTGCACTCCAGCCTGGGTGACAGAGTGAGACTCTGTCCCAAAAATAAATTTAAAAAAGAAATAAACCTAAGAGTTTCATATACTAATATTTTACCACTTTAATTTAGGCATAAAAGAGCAAATGGTAATTTAGCAAACTCTCTCTTACCTCCAGAATAGCTCGTATCATGCTGGCAGTTACTTCTTCTCCTTCTCGTCTTTGCAGACAGCTGCGAACAGGCTTTAGAGAACCCTGAAGGAGAGCTATCCCTTTTGATTTCTCAGAGTTCTTACAAATTAAGATACTCTCGCCTATAACCAAAAGATATGCATTTGCAAAATCCCAATATAGTTCCATAAGATATCTGCTAAAGAGATTTTAAGTTGATTTACTTTGCTTAAAAGGAGACAAGAGATGATAGTGGTTGTTATGGTAAAAAAATTATGGCTATTTTTTTGAACTCTGGACACAAGGGGATCAGAATATGCTACTCCAAACTATGCCACTTTGGCATAAGGATTATTTTGAGCTGAAGGCCTTTGGGAGGCAGCAAACACAGAAAGAACTCTTTGTCCTCTGTCCTCTCCCTACCTGCCTAAAAGCAAGAATAAATTTTTCCCTTTGTGATGATGTTTTCCCTCCCCTCTCCCATACAACACAACAACCCTTACTTATCACTGGAGACAGATCAGCACTGAGATGCGTCTGCACAAACAAACTCTACCTACTAAAATAACTTCTATCTTCCATCAGTTTCCCCCACATACTTACCTTCTCACTATTTGTTGCCCCTAAAAGCCCAGATACCTTTTCCTTTTTCTTGTCACTTCTCCACAATTTACTGTCCATTGTTAAAATGTTATATAAGACCCCAGGTTTTAACAGTTTCTCAGGTCTTCAATCCTTTTCTATAAAGGCTTCCATGTACATAAAAATTAAAAGATTAGCATCAAATAAAGTTTAAATGCCTTGTCTCCTGTTAATCTGTCTGTTAATGTAATCAGCAGGTCCCAACTGCAGAACCCAAGAAAGTAAAGGAAAAGTCTTTTTCTTCCCCTACAGGATTAACCATTATTATTGAACAATGAAGTAATTAATAGAGGTACTTTCAAACCTATAAAGTAAAATGCAAATGTAAATTGTTACCAGTTATATGATAAAAAAAATTCAAAAATACTTGTAGATACCCAAAATACTTGTAGATACCCAGAATTAGGAAATATTACAACATTTACTAATCTAAATGCTTTATTGTGACAACCAAATGAACAAAAATACATGAGAGCACTTATATGTTAAAGCTGTATACAACTATACGATTTGAACAAACTATCATTGCAACAATTATGACTAGAGAGAATCATAATTTTTCTTCAAAAATGAATCCAATACTGTGGGAAAGAAAACAGGTAAGAGGTTCAAAAACACAAATGAAGAATACTATTTTTTCTTAATAAAAATAAAACTGGCACAATGCTGGAATATCCTTACCACCCCAGCAAAGAGAAGGTACAGATTATCCTTCCCAACTGCCAAACTGAGAATCAAAATAGGACAAAGTAAAGGGATTATAAACTCGATGATCACTGGCTATTTATCCCATAAATGATTATAAAGATAGGCACCATTAAAAAATCAAAACAGCCAGGCAACCAACATGGTAAAAAAACAAAACAGCCAGCCTAACCAACATGGTGAAACCCCATCTCTACTAAAAATACAAAATTAGCCAGGCATGATGACCCATTCCTGTAATCTCAGCTACTTGGAAGGCTGAGGCAGGAGAATCGCTTGAGCCCTTGAGGTAGAGGTTGCAGTGAGCCAAGATTGCACCACTGCACTCCAGCCTGGGCAACAAGAGTGAAACTTCACCTCAAAAAAAAAAAAGCAGGGGGGCCAGGCGTGGTGGCTCATGCCTATAATCCCAGCACTATGGGAGGCCAAGGTGGGCGGATCACCTGAGGTCAGCAGTTCAAGACCAGCCTAACCAACATGGTGAAACCCTATCTCTACTAAAAAATGCAAAATTAGCCGGACATGATGGCACATTCCTATAATCTCAGCTACTTGAGAGGCTGAGGCAGTAAAATTGCTTGAACCCAGGAGGTGGAGATTGCAGTGAACTGAGATTGCACCATTGAACTGCAGCCTGGGCAACAAGAGCAAAATTCCATGTCTAAAAAAAAACAAACAACAATAACCAAAAAAAAAAAAAAAAAACCCAAAACTTGGGAAAAAGTCTGAAACTTATGCATGGACCACAAAACCGAATAAAAATTGCAAGATCTAGTATGACAAACTATCTCACTTTGACCTCATCACCCGTTCCACTCCCCTAAGTCAGCATAGTACTACACAGAAAGGAATCCCCAGGGCTCATAGCTTCTACATTGGGAAAAGAGAACCAGAGAACATATAGCTTCCCTAGCATTTCAAGAGGCTTCCCAAGAAGCCAACTCTATTCTCACCTCACAGAGAACATGCTGGGTAACAGCACAGCTAGATCACCTGGGGTCAGGCAGAAGCAAAGCAAGGAGGCAGAGCTCATGGCAACCGGCATGCAGATCTTGGTGGTAGCTCTGTGTACCTGCCAGTGGTGGTGCCAATCAGAGGTACCAGCTAACAGTGTAGCCCACCACAAAGCCAAACTGATCACTTCCAGATGTGGTAGGAAATTCTACCTGGCTTGAATCTTTAGATGGTCAGCCTCTAGGCCCAGCGTCAAACCTCATGAAGACCCTGCCCAGGAAGGGAGATGACCATCACAGTGCATTTTGGAAAGGAGCAGGGGCTAGTTCTGCCAAACCTGGGGTTTTAAACAGTGCTCAGCTCAGCCTCAAGGACCTGCCCCAGGTGGAAGATGCCTATCATAGTGTATTTTTGCAAAGTGCAGGGACTAGTTCTGCCATACGGGTGGAAGTTTAAACAGCCCTCAGTTCAGTCTCAAAGCCCATTCCAAGTCCCCACCTAGGCAGGGAGGCAAACCTCAGATATGCACTTATTTTATTTTATTTTTAGAGGGGGGATCTCTGTCGCTCACACTGGAGTGCAGTGGCATGATCATAACTCACTGAAGCCTCAAACTCCTGGGCTCAAGCGATCCTCCCATCTCAGCTTCCCAAGTCACTGGGATACAGGCATGAGCCACCATGCTCAATCATGCATTTCCACTGAGCATAGCAGCTGGTCCACTGGTCCAGAATAGCAACTCCACCTAACCTCGGGGCCCAGCCTGCAACACTATCCAAGTGCAGATCTCAAATAGGGGTACCACCTGGCCAAGGAATACACTCTGGGGCCCAGCCAAGAGGTGACTGCAATGCCAAACGAGCAACTCTGCCTGATTGTAGAGCTCAGCTAGTGGGTTCACCTGATAGCAGAACCCAGCCAGCAGTCCCACCCAAACTCAGAGCAAAGGCAGCAGCCCAACTATCTAGAGAAGCCAAAAGCAAGCTTTGTCTGCTCAGGGCTGCTATCAGTTGGCCTATTCAGAATCAAAGGCTAGACAACTGAAGTTCTATCCCTGTCAAAGAACACCTATAAAAGCCAGAGATAGCTGTCTCCTCAAATGTGCAGATACCAACACAAGAACACAGATTACAAAGAACCAGGAAGCCAAGATACCTTCAAAAGAAACTAACAAAGTTCCAACAATGAACCCTAAAGAAATGAAGATCTGTGAAATGAGAAAGAAACCAGAATAATTCTCCTAAGAAAGTCCAACGAACTACAAAGATATATGGATAAAAAAATCAAATAAAATTTGGAAAACAATATACAAACAAAACAAGAAGTTTGACAAAGAAATAGAAACAATAAAAAAGAAAGAGAAATCTTAGAGATGAAGAATACAATGACTGAACTGAAAAATGCAATGAAAGCTTTAGCAGCAGGCTTAAATCAAGCAGGAGAGAGAGAGATTAGGGAGTTGGAGGGATGAGAAGATGGTCAAAGAGTACAACGTTTCAGTTAGACAGGAAGAATAAATGATAAGTATTTGGGGGTGATATGTTAATTGGCTTAATTCCATCATTTTGCATTGTATACAGATAGCATCACTGTGTGCCTCATAAATATACACAGTTATAATTTGTCAATATCCAATTTTTAAAAATCACATGAATATAACACCTGGCTTTTGCAATGGCTACAAAACAGCTCAGCTTAAGAAAGAAAACAATCAACTAGCATTAGCAGCAAGATACACAAGCCACTTTGGCCTGTTTAAAGGTCTTTTGCGGCTTTGATTCTTCAACAAAACAAACTGCGCTTTTTCTGAATGGGCAAGGTTTATGAAATGTCCAGATGAACATCAGTATATATGTACAGGTTCCTGCAACCACCTGTCTGGGGAGGACTCATCCACATCACAAGAGGGAAGTCGAAATTATTTAGAATCAAATAATTTATTACTGACTGCTGAACCTGCAAATTGCTATTTTGGCACAAAGCACTATCTTCCTAAGCTGGAAGATTCTAAGTCATCTATGGAAAGACTGAAGTGTCATTTAAATAAAACACCATGTGCTATCCAGGAATATCACTTATAAAATGCACAGAATTTCCAATGATGCTACATGATACAAAAAGCATGACCAAGTATTTAAATCTCCATAGTGAATATAAAACACTATATTCCTATATTCTTGATTAGCTTGAAGTTATGAACAAGTCATATGACATCCTGAAATACAATGATATGCAAGGTCAAAAGCTTGGAAGTCTTTAAGACCTCAGAAATGAACTTATTACGTATATTTTAGTTCTGTTTGAATGTTATCTGATTTAAGGCTTGATAATTATCCCAGGGCACTAACCTTCCAATTGTTCTTTCCCATAATATATACAAGCTAAGAATATAACAAGGCAAATAAGAACTCATCTTATTTCTTATTTCTCCTTATCTTCTACATTAACTAAGAGACCCTCTGTCCCTGAGAGAAGATTATCTGTGTAAAATGGACTTATACTCCATTCCCCAGAGGTCTGAGTCCACTGAGAATTGAGGATGGGCAGAGGTAGGCAAATAGGAATGGGAAGGAAGAATCTCACTCTCTTCCCCCAACTCTTTCTAAGCATATACATATAATCTGCATATTTTGTAGGTAAAGTAAGAGAGAAACAGGATAAACTTATCTGATGTCAGCTGTAGGAAAAATCCAACAAATTGGAAGTTGTTGTTTTTTTTTTTAATCATCAAAATTTTCAGGGCTTAAAAGAAAGGCAGACCAATGCCCTTCAGGGATTGTAAATGAGTCATTTATTATTGGGGCTGAGACTGAAAGCTGTTCCAATAGCCATTCACGTCTTCTTAAGTATTAGTTGAGCACATGGCCACCCAAGCTAAAGATTATATTTCTCAGCCTCTCTTGGGGAATATAACCATGTGAAATGCAACCATGTGAAAGTTGGGGAATGTAGCCATGTGAAAGTTCTGGCCCACTGTACGTGAAGAGAAATACTATGTGCAACTTCTGAGCAGTGGCCTCTTTGCTTCCTTATCTCCCCTTCCTGATGGCTGAAATGCAGATGTGATGAGAGAGACGAGACTAGCCATCTTATACCAAGGATAGAAACTATATTGCTGAAAATGTTAAAACAAAATAGAAGACTAGGTCCCCGACACACTATAGCCGTCATATAAGGCCTAAATTACAGTTACGTCATATAAGGCCTAGAATACAATTTTACTGTTATATGAGAAAGAAATTAATGTCTATCTTGTTAAACACCTATTGTATTGGTTTTTGTTACAGCAGTGAATTTATATTCTAACTAATCCAGTTACCGATAAATTATGGTCAATTTTTAGTATTTGTGGTAGTCATGTTCTATAAACTTGCCACGAACACAGAATACTGAACCCTTGCTGCCAAGGAAGATAGATGATTAGGTTCCTGCAAGCCTCTAGTAAAAACGTTTTCATCACTTAATCAATACAAAACCTTGTTTTATGCATGTTTCTGTTTAAAGATATCTTATTTAATGTATACAGTTGTTTACATTGCGCTCCAGCAAACAGCATTGTAATTCATGCCTACAGAAAACTGATCACATATTTTCTCCATAAGGCACATCACAGCCTTAATGCACTAGGAAACATTAGATAGCATTTCAGTACTTTGCTTGCGGGTCATGTTAAACAGCAAAATCACCCACTAAAAGCACAAAAATGTGAAAAATGTGGCACTAACTAGCCCATTAAAAAGAAGCTTGCTCACAGTATAAGAGCTGAAACAAGAATGCAGAGCTTTGGCTTGTTCAACCGCAGCAGGGAAAGTGTGCTTGGAAAGATTCAAATTTTTCGCAGATCTGCATACATCTGCAAAAGCCCCAGAGGTATTATTTCGGGATTCTGAATAAATTCTGTTAAGATGGAAAATTCAAATATGGAATCCATGAATAATGAGAACTGACATATTTGGGGACTTCATGTGACAAGTCAGTTTATTCTAAAAGTTACTTCCTCAGTGTACTACGCAGGTTCCTCTGCCTAGAATATCCATTTCCTATCCACTTCCTGTATTCTCCTGGATTTCCTGATTTCTTTTCAGTAGCCACAGAACTGTTTGCCTGTGTGTTTTTTTTTTTTTTTGACATATCTAATAAAATATTGGAATCAATTATGTCCTAGGGTAGAAAGATAACAATTATGTCCTAGAGTGGAAAGTGGCAGGGAATGTTCCTCCCAAGGTTCTTTAATGTTAGATGGCTGATAATGATTTAGTTACACATATAACGATACAGCACATTAGAAATAAAGTTTGCTGCCGCTTTGACATTTAATTCAAACAAACCTCTTCCTCACTGCTTAAGACAAAACTTTTGTTTGGATTGCTGGTTAAAAAAAAAAAAAAAATCATAACTTGCTGGTACAAGGTAAGAAAATGAAAAGGTGTTTTTTCAGAGCCAGCACCGATTTCAAGAAAAAAGATGGGATGTCAAGTTCCTATTCCCGAAGTGTGAAGGTGCATCCCACCATCCTTGTCTGATTTCTGAGACCAGTCACCTAAGTTGAACTAACGTCTGTGAAAATTAATTAGTGCTAAAGAGTAGACTATACTTAGAAATTAAAAATCATATTCCAGCTAAGTAATAATAAGTCATCTTGATTTACATAATACTAAATCATTTTATGGTATACAATACAAAAGAAAACCTTAATTCAACATTTGTAGAAAATCAACAGTTGATGATATATATATATGAAAATTATAACTCTTACTCACTATAAATATTAAGTGAATCCAAAATGATGATATGAGTGCACTGGATAATAAAGAAATATAGCATGATGAGAAACAGGTTGCCAGGCACTAGTCAAATTTCAAGTAGACACTGTCCTTCAGCAATGCTGCTACAATTAAATTCAAACTCACTTACCTACTGTGTCCACTCCTTTCCTGCCAGCACGACCAGCCATCTGCTTATAAGTAAGAATATCTAAAGGTCGACCACCAAAAATAGGGGTTCGAATAATCACACGACGTGCAGGTAAATTCACCCCAGAAGAAAGAGTAGAAGTCGCCGCCAAGACCCGAATGAGACCTTGACGGAAGGCTCCTTCAATAATATCTCTCTCTTCTAAAGTAAGACCTAAAAAAAGGATGTTTTTATATATTTATTGATATATAATGAAAATATTATACGTGACCACTTACAAATGGATTTGAGTCTGCTTCAAGCCTCTAAAGATATTTGAAACTATTGTTATGACTGCTGACAAAGGAGTCATCACAGTCTACCTCTTTAACAGTATAATCTGGCCGGGTGCAGTGGCTCATGCCTGTAATTCCAGGACTTTGGGAGGCTGAGGCAGGTGGATCGCTTGAGGTCAGGAGTTCGAGACCAGCCTGGCCAACATGGTGAAACCCCACCTCTACTAAAAATACAAAAATTAGCTGTGTATGGTCATGGGCACCTGTAATCCCAGCTAGTCAGGAGGCTGAGGCAGGAGAATCACCTGAACCTGGGAGGCAGAGTTTGCAATGAGCCGAGATCACATCATTGCACTCCAGCCTGGGCAATAGAGCGAGACTCAGTCTCACAAAACAACAATAACAAAAAAAGAGTAGAATCTGCTGCCCCTAGTATACCTCTATCTTATTTTCTAGACCAGCGGTCCACAAACTTTTCCTGTTCCTGTGGAATAGCAGGTCTCTGCTGTAACTATTCGACCCTGCCACTGTGACATGAAAGCAGCAACAGAACAAATGGGCATGACTGTGTTCCAATAAAACTTTATTTACAAAAACAGATGGTAGGCTAGACTTGACCAGCAGACTATAACTTGCTAATCACTGTTCCAGATAATAAACTCCTTGTGGATAGTGATATGCCTTATTCATCAAGATATCTTCAGGGCCTATGCATCACATTGGTCAGATATACTTCTGACATAAATACGTGATGAATAAAAACATGAGTAAATGAAAAACAGCGTATAGAATATACACTTATCTGGCTCATTTTCAATTTTATTTAAAAATTTAAAGGTCTGGGGTTCTAATTTTAAAACTAAGTGGTGGGTACACAGGTGTTCACTTTTTTAGTATGCATCATAAATTACATACAATGTAAATTTTGTGTGTGTGTATATATAGTAGTTTCCCCCATCTGTGGTATTGCTTTCCACAGTTTTAGTTTCCCAAAGTCAAAAATATAAAGAGGAAAATTCCAGAAATAAGAAACTCATAAGTTTTACATTGCATGCCCTACCACCCAGGACATGAATTATCCCTTTATTCAGTGTATCCATGCTATATACACTACCTGCACTATATACTGTCACTATATAGGAAAGAACATAGTATATAGAGGGTTTGGTACTATCTGTGGTTTCAGGCATCCACTGAGGATCTTGGAACATATTCTCTACAAAGAAAGACTACTATATACCATATATATAAATATATATACCCCCTCACACACACACACACATTTCAAATGCATTTAAAAGTTTTAACATGCTATGAAAAAACATCATATATGTGGGGCTGGTACTATGCATGGTTTCAGATATCCACTGGGGGTCTTGGAACATAGCTTCAGTGAACAAGGGGAGACTACTATATACAAATAAGTAAATTGAAACATATTTGTTTTACTCTTGTTTAATCTATCACACAATTTCGCTCTGTCACCCAGGTTGGAATACAGTGGCACGATCTCGGCTCACTGTAACCTTCCACCTCCTGGGTTCAAGCAATTCTGCCAGCCTCAGCCTCCCAAGAAGCTGGAATTACAGGTGCGTGCCACAGCGCCAGCTGATTTTTGTATTTTTAGTAGAGATGGGGTTTCGCCATGTTGGCCAGGCTGGTCTTGAACTCCTGACCTCAGGTGATCCACTTGCTTTGGCCTCCCAAAGTGCTGGGATTACAGGAGTGAGCCACCACGCCCAGCCCATACAATTTCTTAAAAAGAAATCTAAGGATATTAAGTGTGTTTAACAAGAAATAAATTTACACAAATATAAAAGTTAAGACAGTACGAGGAATTTTGGAGGTTTCTTAATAGCAGATTATAAATATGAAATACCTGCATGATGAAATGCTACTCCCCATGGTACAGTTTTCTGTAATACAGAGTCCAGTCCTGAAGGCAAACGTCTTAACTGATCCATCACTTCCAGGAGTTCTTTTTGTTCTAGATTTACTGGTGGGCATTCAGAGGGTTTCACCAATCCTGTCACAAAAAAATTACCAACACCATTTGCTTCTAGCTCCAGCTTCTTTAAGTGGTATCTGTCTAAATCATAATAGAACTAAATAGCAGAGGAGTGGTTCTGAAACTGCTGCATACTACAATCCCCTGGAAATCTTTTAAGAATACTGATGCCTGATTCTTAATCCTGGACATTGTTATATAACTGGCGTGGGGTGTGACCTGGACATGAAGAATTTTTAAATCTCCCCAGGCAATTCCAATGTGCGCCAAAGTTTAGGAAACTGTATAAGGGTAAGACCAGGCCCACAGGAGGGGATCAAAGGAACCTGCTGGGGAAGTAGAGTATTACAGATACTGATTACCACTCAAAGCCCCAAAATCAAAACCCTTGCTCAAGGTGTGTACCACCAACCAGCAGTAGCAGCATCAGAGGGTTTCACCAATCCTATCACAAAAAAAGCCTACTTCTCTGTTAAATTATTCTTGTCTCTTTGGCATTAATCTGGTAGTTAATTACATACCATCCTCTGTTTTTTTGTCTTCTCCCCCAGTAAGAGCTTAATGTTTTTTTGAGACAGGGTCTCACTCTGTCACCCAGGCTGGAGTACAGTGGCACAATCACTGCTCACGGCAGCCTCAACCTCCTGGGCTCAAGCAATCCTCCCACCTCAGTCTCCTGGTTAGTTAGGACCAGACACATGTGCCACTATGCCCAGCCAGTATTTTTTTTTTTTCAGTTGTAGAGATAGGGTCTCCCTATGTTGCCCAGGCTGGTCTCAAACTTCTGGGCTTAAGCAATTCTCCCACCTTGGCTTCCAAAAGTGCTGAGATTACAGGCATGAGCCACCACCCAGCCTTAACTTTCTTATATGCAGTAAAAGCTTTATGTACTTATATGTTGTCTTTAAAAATTGTCCAGACTTTTGGATTTTTGAACTTGCAAAACTTTTCATAAAAAGTAATTATATGCCTGGGCATGGTGGCTGACACCTGTAATCCCAGAACTTTGGGAGGCCAAAGTGGGCAGACCACTTGAATCCAGGAATTTGAGACCAGCCTGGGAAATGTGGCAAAATCCCATCTCTAAAAAAAAATACAAAAAAATTAGCCAGGCATGGTGGCATGCACCTATAGCCCCAGCTACTTGGGAGGCTAAAGTGGGAGGATCACTTGAGACCATGAGGTAGAGATTACAGTGAGCTGAGATCATGCCACTGCATTCCATCCTGGACAACAGAGCAAGATCCTGTCTCAAAAAAAAAAGAAAAAGAAAATAAATAAATGTATGTTCTAGAATTATTATGTGTCACTTGAAAATAATAAAAAATATATATATATTTAAATATATATCTTATATTTCACACATTTTTAAATTTTTAGGAAAACTTTTCTTAAAATTTTAAGAACTCACAGAAAGTTGCCAATGTTTTATTTTGCTGAGGGCAATTAATTTTTTAAAACCTTATCTATCAATATTTTTATTTCAAAGGAGACATTTAACATTAAAAACTGACTAGGAATAATTTCAGAATGTAAACTGCAGCTTTATAAATAATATGCTGCCTTGTCTTTATTTTTCTGATAAAAATCTCATCATAGACCAGGCTCCAGTCCAAGCACTAGCATTTGGGAACTACTGCTGCAAACCAAGATGACAAAATCTCGAGAAAAGAAAATAATGATGATTCTGGTTATTAAGGATTATAAATGGCCATGGTAAAATTTAAGGAAATAAGCTAACCTGGTATAGAAAGTACCAATAAAGGGGAAACTGGAAGAGATAATACACTGTTAGACAACAGCCTAGCCAATATAAACTTCAAGCAAAGTTTACTTGTTAGAGCTAGGCTTTTTTCATCACTTATCTTCATGATGCCACTGGTATAAGTAATTAATAAATAAAATAATATTCTGTGACTAGAACTGGTCCCTGTCTTCCTTATATTTATCTTGGACTCCAAAGCACCACAGACTAGTAAAAATAGTGAGGCAACAGTGTTCACTCTAGAATCAGTAAAAATATATACTAATGATTATAGCCATTGGTATATACTAGATCACCATTTGGCAACAAAAAAGAAACAAACGGATAAATTAACAACCTGGGTGAACATCAACCACACCAGGCTGAGTGAAAGAAGCTAGATACAAAAGACACATACATACTGTATGACTTCATTTATGTGAAATTTTTAGAAAAGCACAAGTAATCTAAAGTGATAGCAAGCAGAGATCAACAGTTGCCTAAGTCTGGGATAGAGGGAAGAGACAGCAAAAGAAAAAAGAATATTTTAGGGTAATGAAAATGTTCTAGGTGTTGAATATAGTATGGTTAAACAGATGTATACATTTGTTAAAATTTATCATATATATACAAAATTGGTACATTTTCTTATAAATAATACCTCAAAGCTGATTTTAAAACAGATTTGTATATACGTGTGTGTGTATATATGTGTATAAATACACACACACACACACACACACACACACAAAGTTGACTGTTAAACAACACAGGAGTTAGAAACAAAGAAACCCCCAGTCAAAAATCTGCACACAACTGGACTTCTCCAAAACTTAACTACTAATAGGCGGTGGCTCACGCCTGTAATCCCAGCACTTTGGGAGGCCGAGGCAGGCGGATCACAAGGTCAGGAGATAGAGACCATCCTGGCTAACACGGTGAAACCCCTCTCTACTAAAAATACAAAAAATTATCTGGGTGTGGCGGTGGGCGCCTGTAGTTCCAGCTACTCGGGAGGCTGAGGCAGGAGAATGGCGTGAACCCGGGAGGCGAAGCTTGCAGTGAGCCGAGATCGCGCCACTGCACTCCAGCCTGGGCGACTGAGCGAGACCCCATCTCAGAAAACAACAACAACAACAAAAAAAGAAAACAAGAAAGAGAAAATACATTTACTATTCAGTAATAAATCATCATAAAGGTCTTCATCTTCATCATCTTTACCTTGAGTAGGCTGAAGAAGGAGAAAGAGGAGGGGTTCGTCTTGCTGTCTCAGGGGTGGCAGAGGCAGAAGTGGTGGCAGTAGAGGCAGGCACACTTGGTGTAACTTTACGTAAATACATCGTAATTTCTGCCTGTTTTTGCTTTTTTATTATCTAAAAATGTTTATATACGGTACCAATCCTTTCGCCATTTGCTGTCGTTTCAGTGCCTATATCATAGGAGGGTCTGTGCCATAAAAAAAGTCAGAAGCAGTCTTGTATAATTGGAATCCTTCTGCCAAACTGTCTAATGTTAACTTGTTTTCTGGCACTGCTTCTTCTGTCTTCTTACTCATCATCTGGCACTTGTTTGGAAGCACTCATTTTATTCAAGTCATCTTCTGTTAATTCCTCTGGTATGGTGTCTACTAGCTCTTAAATTTCTCCAAGATCCTTATCTTGAAACCATTTACCTCCACCATTTTTTTTGCCATTTTCACAATCTCTTTCATGATTTCATTCATTGGCTCTGTCATAAATCCTATGTGAAGTCATGTGCAATATGTGGACAGTTTTCTCCAGCAGGAATTTATCATTTTGGGCATGCTGGCTTTCACAGCTTTCCCTATAACAACAATGGCATCTTCAATGAAATAATCCTTCAAGACTTTCACAATGTTCTATCGGGGTTCTCTTCCATAATGTTGACAGTCCTTTCCATAGAGTACCGTGCATAATGAGCTTTAAACGTCCTCATGACCCCTTGATCTAGAGACTAAATTAGAGATGCTGTGTTTGGGGGTAAGTAGATCACTTTGATGCCTTAACTGTTGAACTCAAGAGGTTCTGGATGGCCCGGGGCATTGTTCAATATCAAAAGAAAGTTAAAAGGCAGTCCTTTACTGGCAATGTATTTCCTGACTTCAGAGACAAAGCATCAATGAAACCAATCCAGAGAAAGGGTTCTCACTCTCCAGTCCTTCTTGTACAACCAAAAGACTGGCAACCAGTGTTTATCTATTCCCTCTAAGGCTTGGGGATTAGCTGTTTTATAGACATGAGTAGTCCTGATCATAAACCCAACTGCATTTGCACAAAACAAGAGTTAGCCTGTCCCTTCCTGTTTTAAATCCTGGTGCTTTCTTCTCTTCCTTACTGATAAATGGGTTCTTTGTGGCATTTCCCCCCCCCCCCCAGAATAGGGCATTTTCATCTGCATTAAAAATCTGTTCAGGCAGATATCCTTTCTCTGCAATAATTTTCTTAATGGTATCTTGGAACTCATCTGCAGCCTCTTGGTCTTGCATCTCCTGTTATCTTGACACTTTTTCAAATTAATACAAATCACCAAAAAATTTTCCATTATGTATTGAAAAAAATCCACATATAAACCTCTAAAACTATCCAACCATCTTTTGCTGGCATTAAATTCTCCAGCTTTAGATCCCTTTGCTTTAAGTTGCCATATGGATTTCACTTTTTCCCAAATCATAGTAGTCTATAGGTATGCGTTTCTTTTGTGTGTGTGTGTGTGTGTGTGCGCATGCACGTGTGCATGTGTGTGTGTGTGTGCATCTGTGGCGACAGGGTCTCACTCTGCCACCCAGACTGAGCTGAGCACAATGGCATGATCATGGCTGACTGCACCCTTTACCTCCCAGGTTCAAACAATCCTCCCACCTCAGCCTCTCAAGTAGCTGGATCTATAGGCAAACACCACCACACCTGGCTACTTTTTTCTTTTTTTTTTTTTTTTGAGATGGAGTCTCGCTCTGTCGCCCAGGCTGGAGTGCACTGGCATGATCTCGGCTCACTGCAACCTCTTCCTCCCAGGTTCAAGCAATTCTCCTGCCTCAGCCTCCCAAGTGGCTGGGACTATAGGGATGCACCACCACGCCTGGCTAATTTTTATATTTTTTAGTGGAGATGGGGTTTCACTATGTTGTCCAGGCTGGTCTCAAACTCCTGACCTCAGGTGATCCGCCCACTTCATCCTCGCAAAGTGCTGGGATTACAGGCGTGAACCACCGTGCCCGGCCTAACTTTTTAACTTTTGTAGAGATAAGGTCTCACTATGTAGCCCATGCTGGTCTTGAACTCCTGGACACAAGTGATCCTCCTGCCTTGGCCTTCCAAAGTGCTGGGATTATCGACGTAAGCCACCTCACCCGGCAGGTGTGCCTTTCATATAGTGATCCTGCAGCCACATAAAACTGCATTTTCAAAATCAGATGACAAAGTATTTCACAGAATGTGCAAAGCTGCAGCAATAGCTTCATACAATTTCCTTCTTTTTTTACAATAGTACTTGAGCTCAATTCATTTATCTTAAAATAATAAATGCATCTGCAGACCTCAATTTATGGTACATAGCAAGCAATTCAATTTTTTCATAGAATGCCACAACTTTTCTCTGCTTCTTGGGAACACTTCCGGCATCACTAGTGGCACTTCAGATTGGTCCCATGGTATTATTCAAGGTTTACAGTACTGCACT
This sequence comes from Macaca mulatta, assembly GCF_049350105.2. NCBI lineage: Eukaryota > Metazoa > Chordata > Mammalia > Primates > Cercopithecidae > Macaca > Macaca mulatta. Next base: position 162,249,963 of record NC_133407.1, on the reverse strand, counting down.
AAATATGATGAAAAGTACATGAGAAACATGATAAATTACTTTTTACTGCAATCAAATTATGAGAGACACAAACTGCTCATATGAAGATGATAAGCGTCACATATTTTAAGTGGATACTCACAATACATGAGCTTACTGCAACAGCAGCAGGAGGTGGCTATAAAATTAGTACAGTAGTACAGTATATATTACGGTTAATTTTATGCAGTTATGATTTAACACTGCCTCTTTACATTTGTTTACACTCTTCTTGACTGTGAATGGCGTCTGTGTCTATGTGCATAAGTTTTGATAAATATTTATTTATTTATTTATTTATTCGAGAGAGGGTCTCACTCTGTCATCCAGGCTAGAGTAAAGCAGCGTGATCTTGGCTTACTGCAACCTCCACCTCCCAGGTTCAAGTGATTCTCCTGCCTCAGCCTCCCATGTAGCTAGGATTACAGGTGCCCACCATCACACCCAGCTAATTTTTGTATTTAGTAGAGATGGGGTTTCACCATGTGGGCTGGGCTGGAAATTTTAATTTTTTTTTTTTTTTTTTTGAGATGGAGTTTCGCTCTTGTTGCCCATGCTGGAGTGCAATGGCGCGATCTCGGCTCACTGCAACTTCCGCCTCCTGGGTTCAAGTGATTCTCCCACCTCAGCCTCCTGAGTAGCTGGGATTACAGGTGTGCACCACCACACCCAGCTAATTTTTTGTATTTTTAGTAGAAACGGGGTTTCACTATGTTAGCCAGGCTGGTCTCGAACTCCTGACCTCAGGTGATCCACCCTCCTCAGCCTCTCAAAGTGCTGGGATTACAGGTGTGAGCCACCATGCCTGGCAGAAATTTTAATTTTTAATAAAAGATTTGGGCCGGGCACAGTGGCTTATGCCTGTAAACCCAGCACTTTGGGAGGCCGAGGCAGGTGGATCACTTGAGATCAGGAGTGCAAGACCATCCTGGCTAACATGGTGAAACCCTGTCTCTACAAAAATTAGCAGGGCATGATGGCAGGTGCCTGTAATTCCAGCTACCGGGGAGGCTGAGACGGGAGAATCACTTGAACCCAGGAGGCAGAGGTTGCAGTGAGCCGAGATCGTGCCATTGCATTTCAGCCTAAGCGACAGGTACGAGACTCTGTCTCAAAAAATAATAAATAAATAAATAAATAATCGATTTGTGTATATTTTAAGGTAGTATGTGATAAAATAGACTAATATCTACATATGTTTTAGGCTACATGACATATCTTTTTCTTTTTGTTCTTTAATGTTTTCATGTTTCTAGGCTACACAGCTTGTCAGTTTCTTCAAATTAACACATATCGCCAAAACATTTTCTAATATATTACGTATTGACAAAAATCCACATATAAATGAACGCACACAATTCAAACCCATGTCGTTCAAAGGTCAACTTATACATATATATGCATCTGTGTATGATTTTTTTCAGAGTTACACTTTCCTTTGGAAATATAAAGAAGATATGGTTATTTTCCCCAAAGAAATGTCTACATGTGAAGTTTTGCATCCAATTTAGGGGCTCTGAAGATCAAACTCTTAAAACCCATGGATCCCTGATAAAGAACTGTAGCATATACCCAGTATTCTAAAAATCTAAAGCTGATTAGTCTAAGCATGTGTGTGTATACATAGTCTATACTAGGGACGGAATATGACTAGAATCACAAAAGCACAGTTTGGTAAAAAGGGTACCACCTAGTGGGCAGGCAGTGGCAATGATTAACAAAAGCCATGTTTTTGCTAATATAATCACTACTGTTACTTTCAAGCAAATGTACTAAGCATGAAGGCTTTCCTTTCCATCCATAACTCACCCTCAGTTTGATGATGTAGATTATAAAACTCTCGAGCAATGATATCTGCCAGCTTCTCACACCATGCCTTTGATGGACAAAAAAGTAATACTGAATGGTTATCACGAATCGTCTCATAACATAAACTAACAACATGGTCCTCATCTCCCTAAAAAAGAAAGATAAATAATCACTTTAGTGGTACTTTCAAAAGATTCTCACATCAGTTTAAAAGCACTCATTTTCCTTTCTGGGGAAGCTTTTTCTTCTTGAAGGCATAATAAAAATCAGTTACAAAGTCAATAACAAAAGAAAGGAAAAAAAAGAAGAAAAAATAAACTCCTAATGATGAAAGGTGAAAGAAATACTTACTATTCATTCAACTAATATTTATTGAGCTCCAACCTCAGGCAATGGGAATACAATATTGAGTAAAAAGAAAGTCAAGATCCTAATAGTCAAGGGGTTTATAGTCTCACCAAGAGACACATTAAAATACAGATGTCCCCAACTTCAAATGGTTGGACTTTACGATTTTTTTTATTTTACAATGGTGCAAAAGCAGTATGCATTCAATAGAAACCATACTTTGGGTGCCCATACAACTCTTCTATTTTTCACTCTCAGCACAGTATTCATTAAATTATAAAATATTAAAGACTTTATTATAAAACAGGCTTTGTGCTAGATGATTTTGCCCAACTACAGGCTAATGTAAATGTTCTGGAGAACATTTAAGGTAGGCTAGGCTAAGCTATGATATTCAGTGGGTTAAATGCATTAAATGCATTTTCAACTTACAATGAGTTTATCAGGATATAACCCCATCATAAGTCTAAGAGCATCTGTACGAAATAAATATGAAATACAATAATAATATATACCATTAAAAGAGAGTTTAAGTGTTTTGAGGTCTCATATTTGACAGAAAGATCTGAAAGAAAAATTGTCCTGAGAAAGCAATTTAGCTGAGATGTGAAGGTGGGGAAACATTATCTCAATGAAAGGTAACACATTTCAAGCAAACAAAAGGGCACATGTGAATACCCTGTGGTGGCCCTGCAAGTTCTCCATACTGGAAGTATCTCAATGTATGTATTAAAAACTAGATTAGGCCGGGCGCGGTGGCTCAAGCCTGTAATCCCAGCACTTTGGGAGGCCGAGACGGGCGGATCACAAGGTCAGGAGATCGAGACCATCCTGGCTAACACGGTGAAACCCCGTCTCTACTAAAAAAAATACAAAAAACTAGCCGGGCGAGGTGGCGGGCGCCTGTAGTCCCAGCTACTCGGGAGGCTGAGGCAGGAGAATGGCGTGAACCCAGGAGGCGGAACTTGCAGTGAGCTGAGATCCGGCCACTGCACTCCAGCCTGGGCGACAGAGCGAGACTCCGTCTCAAAAAAAAAAAAAAAACAACAAAAAAAAAAAACAAAAAAAAAAAAAACAAAAAAAAAAAACTAGATTAATGCATCCATTTATTCACTCATTAAACGAATATTTACTATATGTCAAATATTGTTCTAGGTACTGGGGATGGAGCTGCGAACAAAGCAGAAAAAAAGCTCTACCCTCATAACGTTTCTACTCCAGTAGGAAGAGATAGATAATAACAAAAACGAGGTAAGTAAAACACATAAGGGGCTGGGCACAGTGGCTCACTCCTGTAATCCCAGCACTTTGGGAGGCTGAGGCCTGAGGTGGGGAGCTCGACACCAGCCTGACCTACATGGAGAAGCCCCGTCTCTACTGAAAATACAAAATTAGCTGGGCGTGGTGGCGCATGCCTGTAATCCCAACTAGTAGGGAGACTGAGGCAGAAGAATCGCTTGAACCTGGGAGGCGGAGGTTGCGGTGAGCTGAGATCACGCCATTGCACTCCAGCCTGAGCAACAAGAGCAAAACTCCATCTCAAAAAAAAAAACAAAAACAAGAAACACATAATATGTTTGGTTTTGAAAAGTGCTAAGGGAAAAGAAATAGAGACCATTTGAGGGAGAACATTATAATTTAGATAAGTTGGCCAGGGAAGGTCTAAGACAGTGACATTTGAGTAAAAGTCCAAAGGTGAAAGAGTAAACCACACTGATCACACTGATGCCCCTAAGGGGAAGGCATTCTAGAAAAAGAGAACCTGAGGTGGGAAATTCATGGTATATTAAAAAACAGGAGAGGCTAGTGTGAAGGAAGTGAGAGGGAACATAGTAGATAGAGCCAGAGCACTAAGAGGGGCGGGGGGTATAGATCATGTAGGACCTTACAGACTACTATGAAGACCCTGGCTTTTATTCTAAATGAAACAAAGCCACTGCAAGTTTCCGAGAAGAAGGATAACATGATCTGATGTTCATTTTAAATAGATCACGAGCTCCTGATGTAAGCATAGACTGAAAGAGACAAGGTCAGAAGCAGAGAGAACAATTAGGAAATATTTCAATAATCCAGGTAAGAAGTATAGGTGGTTCAAAAGGGTAGAGGCACAGACATGGTAAAAGAAGAAAAAAAATTAACAGGAAAGCAAATGAATGTGTTCACACATAAATGTATTGAAGTAACCAAGGCATAGCCAGGTGAAATATGGGGCACAGAGCAAAGATTCCACACCAAGCATGCAGAAGTTACAAATGCGTACCTAGATAGTGAGTGAAACACATAAATTTAGTCCTATTCCCAATTCTAAAATGACACTTAGCTATGTTAGTACTCAGAAGGACAACTCTGCATAAAAACAGCAGATGCCTCACTCCACCAATGTACATGAGTCAGTTCTTTAACCTCAGGATTTTTTTTTTTTTTTTTTTTTTTTTTTTTTTTTTGAGACGGAGTCTCACGCTGTTGCCCAGGCTGGAGTGCAGTGGCGCGATTTCGGCTCACTGCAAGCTCCGCCTCCCGGGTTCCCGCCATTCTCCTGCCTCAGCCTCCTGAGTAGCTGGGACTACAGGCGCCCGCCACCGCGCCCGGCTAATTTTTTTTGTATTTTTAGTAGAGACGGGGTTTCACTGTGGTCTCGATCTCCTGACCTTGTGATCCGCCCGCCTCGGCCTCCCAAAGTGCTGGGATTACAGGCTTGAGCCACCGCGCCCGGCCTAACCTCAGGATTAAAGTGTATTTGGGAGTATGGGAGGGTACTTATTTATCAAGCACTTTCTAGATGCCAGACAATTTTTTTAAATCATATTTAATTCTTACAATATTCAAGATAAAGATTATAATATCCTATTTAATAGGTGAAGATATGAGATTCAGATAGGTTTTGTGATTCAACTACTATCTCAGCCATATCAAGTATCTCTATTAAGTATCAGAGGTAGATCTATCAGACTACAAAAATAATATTCTTTTCACTCTACTATATATTATACCTACCATTTAACAACAAAGTTAATCTTCCATACTAACAGTGTAAACTAAACCATAAGAAAATATTTTCCCAGTAAAAAGAAAAAGCCACAAGATCAGTTATTTTTTTTAATGTTTATATTATATATTAGGAAACAATTATTTAAATTAAAGGTACAACTACATTTCCTCTCTTACCATCACCACCAATATTTTTTTTTTGGCAGGGACAGAGTCTCACTCTGTTGCCCAGGCTGGAGTGTAGTGGCATGATCTCGGCTCACTGCAGCCTCTACCTACCATGTTCAAGCAATTCTCCTGCCTCAGCCTCCCAAGCAGCTGGGATTACAGGCACCCACCACCACGCCCAGCTAATTTTTGTATTTTTAGTAGCGACAGGGTTTCACCATGTTGGCCAGGATGGTCTTAAACTCCTGACCTCAAGTGATCCACCTGCCTGGGCCTCCCAACGTGTTGGGATTTACAGGCGTCAGCCACCACCCCCAGCTCACCACCAATTCTTTAAGAGGAAACCAATTAGCTTAATATTAATCCTAATGTATATGTAACTCCCAATTACATCATTCAGAAATTGTTAATTTGCTAGAAAATGAAATCAAACACACAGATACTAATAGTAGTGATGTAAACATATTTATTTACCTTCACTTGTAGCATAGGTTCAAATTCCCTCACAAGTTTCATTGAAGAGTCATATATGGAATTTCCAACTTTTACTGACTCCAAAAGCGGTACAGGGCGAAAGTCGGTATGGTAGTGTTCAGCATTCAACCAGGAAGCCACAAGCTCCAAATTAGGAAGGGTAGCACTCATGCCAACAATCTGCACAGCATTAGACAGAGAACTGGCTAAATCTGCCTGACTATTAAAAAAAAATGAAAAGAATATTAAAAGATAAAAAATGCATTAATAATTAGTGTTGCTAACAATATTTATGGTTATGTCCTTTGGTACACACATGCATACATTTCTTTAGGATATATACCTAAGAATAAAATTACTGAGCCACAGATTGAGTCACAGATTATCTTCAATTTAGATAATCCCACATTGTTTTCCAAGGTAACACCTCCACAATCTGTGTTTTCTATTGTTCCATAATCTTGTCACCACTCGGTATTGTCAATCTTTAGAATATGTTAGCAGTTATAGAGGGTACGTGGTAGTATTTCTTTTTTTTTAGACAGGGTCTTGCTCTGTCACCCAGGCTAGAGTACAATGGACCTGTCTCAGCTCACTGCAACCTCTGCCTCCCAGGTTCAAGCGATTCTCCTGCCTCAGCCGCCCGAGTAGCTGGGACTACAGGTGCGTACTACCACACCCAGCTAATTTTTGTATGTTTAGTAGAGACAGTGTTTCACTGTGTTGGCCAGGCTGGTCTCGAACTGACCTCATGATCCTCCCACTTCAGGCTCCCAAAGTGCTGGGATTACAGGCATGAGCCACTGCGCCTGGCCAGTATTTCTTTGAAGAAGTAATTTACAGTTCCCTGATAACCAGTGAGACTGAGCATCACTTCACGTGTATGAACCACGTGGATACCCTGGTGGTGGTGGTGGTTGTTGTTGTTGTTGTTGTTGTTAGAAACAGAGTCTCGCTCTGTTGCCCACTCACTACAAGCTCCGCCTCCTGGGTTCATGCCATTCTCCTGCCTCAGCTTCCCGAGTAGCTGGGACTACAGGCACCCACCACCACACCTGGCTAATTTTTTTGTATTTTTAGTAGAGACGGGTTTTCACCGTATTAGCCAGGATGGTCTCAATCTCCTGACCTCATGATCCGCCCACCTCAGCCTCCCAAACTGCTGGGATTACAGGTGTGAGCCACCATGCCCAGCCAATACCCTGTTTCAAAAGCCTGTTTTTTTGTCCATTGATATAGTGGGTTGTGTTTTTCTTATTCATTTGTAGAACTTTTAAATGTCTGGATAGTGACTTTCCTCTTCCATTTTTTGCTCTGTTTTTATTATTTTATCAAGCTTTCTGTTGCATTATTTTACTTTTTTTTCTCTAGACAGGGTCTAGCTCTGTCAGCAGGAGTGCAAAGGCGCAATCTCGGCTCATGGCAACCTCTACCTCCAGGGTTCAAGTGATTCTTACGCCACCTGAGTAGCTGGGATTGCAGGTGTGCATCAAGACGCCCAGCCAGATTTTGTATTTTCAGTAGAAACAGGGTTTTGCCATGTTGGGCAGGCTCGTCTAGAACTGGCCTCAAGTGATCTGCCTGCCTCGGCCTCCCAAAGTGCTGGGATTACAGGCATAAGCCACCAGGCCTGGCCTTTTTTCTAAGTTATTGGGATGGATCATTAAATAATTGATTCTCAGTCTCTCTTCCTTATAATATATGTGTTTTATGCTATCAATTTCCTTTTAAAAACAACTTTTGCTGCCCTTCACAAGTTTTGTTAGTAAATATTTTTATTATACTTTCAGTTCAAACTATTTTCTAATTTCTGTTGTGATTACTTTTTTGATCTAAAAAATGTCAAAATTGTGTTTATTTCCAGTAATGTAGACATTTTCTAGTTATGCTTTTCTTATAGCTAATTTCACTGCTGTTAGAAAATAAATGATATGAATTCATTAAAATATGTTAAGACTTGCTTTATGGTCCAGCATATGGAAACTTTTTAATAAATATTCCATGTGTAACTCAAATGAACATGTATTCTGCTGTTTTGAGGTAATTGTTCAATATATATCCATTAGGTCAAATTTGCTGATTATATTAATCATATTTTCTATATCCCTAGTGATTTGGGATAGAGATGGTTATCTGCTTGTTCTATCACAAGAGAGATGTGTTCAATTCTCCCTTAACTGAAAAGAACCTATTGAATACCCAGCACAATGACTAAAAATAGACCAACACCAACACACATCAGTATGAAATTTCACAGCACTGTGGAAAAAGAGGAGCGCCTAAAAATTCCCAGACAGAATTTAAAAAATTGTATACAAAGGATGAAAAACCAGCACAGCACTGAATTTCTCAATAGCAATGAGAAAATGAAGTAATGCCTTGACAACTCTGAAGGAAAAGTATTTCCAATCTTGACTTTTATACCTGGACAGTCCATAATTATGGAGACTGGGTATGGTGACTCATGCCTATCAACCTAGCACTTTGGGAGGCTGAGGTGGGTAGGTCACCTGAGGTCAGGCAATTGAGACCAGCCTGGCCAACATGGTGAAACACTGTCTCTACTAAAAATACAAAAATTAGCTGGGTCTGATGGCAGGTGCCTATAATCCCAGGTACTCGGGAGGCTGAGGCAGGAGAATCGCTTGAACCTGGGAGGTGAAGGTTGCAGTAAGCCGAGATCGCACCACTTCACTCCAGCCTGGGCAAAAGAGCAGAACCCCATCTCAAAAAAAAAAAAAAAAAAAAAAAAGAAAGAATTATGAGGCATTTTCAGACATGCAAGTTCTCAAAAAATTTATACCTATATGTGTTCACTGAAATAAAGTAGAAGTTCCTGGAAGATATTCCCACCAAAACAAGAAGGTAAATCAAGACAGATACATGGTCAAAAAACTGGTTGGGGGAAGGGAATCCCAAGATAGCTGCTATGTAGCATATATATAGATTAACCACCTATCTAGACTGGAACAACTTGAAGGGCTTTAGGAAAATCTTCAAGAAGATGACTGGCAGAATAGCAAATGAGGTAGAATACACAGCTGGGGAGGAGGCTAGGGATAAATTAGCAGTAAGTTTCTGGAAAACCAAGCCATCAAACAAAAAAGACAGTTATTAATTTCAGAGAAGACAAAAAGTTGTTTAGAAAAGCAAAAGTAATCATATTACACTATAGCCCAGTTACCAATGTTATTTATATAGTCATAATAGCGTAACACTGAATAAGGATCCAAGCAAAATCGTAACATAACTATATTTGAAGAAGAGGAAGATAATGAGAGGATAAGGAGAGACTGCAGAGAAGGGAGAAGATTGGGTAGTGGTTAGTAAAGAATTTAAAAGAAAGCTAGATCTTCATCTTTCATAGTAAAAGTCAATATATAAGGTCTGAAATTTAAAAAATTAAGTAGCCACAAGTAGAGATGCTGCTGTAAATATTTTTAAAAAGCTACAAGAGTTGAAAGGTTGAAGTAGCCTCTGAGAAGTGAGGGCTAAAAAAATATTATTTTTCAAAATTAGCCTGACTACTTGTATATATAGTACAGAATACAGAAATAGATTTTTTAAAATCTATAATAAAATACAGAAAGTAGATTTTTTAAAATCTATAATAAAAATGTATACATTGGAAGGGTGAACAGTCAGAAAATTAAGAATGTTTACAAAGTAATCTGAAATCAGTTTCAACCTGAAATACTTTTCAGGTTGTTGTTAGAGACATGGTCTTGTTCTGTAGCCCAGGCTGGAGTAAAGAGGCACAAGCATACCTCATTGCAGCCTGGAACTCTTGGGCTCAAGTAATCCTCCTGCCTCAGTCTCCTGAGAAGCTGGGATTACAGGCTTGTGCCACCATGCCCAGCTAATTTTTTATCATTTATAGAAATGGGGTCTCACTGTGTTGCCCAGGCTGGTCTGGAACTCAGGCTCAAGTGATCCTCCCATCTCAGCCTTCCAAAGTGCTGGGATTACAGGTGTCAGCCACTATGCCTGGACTGACTTCTTCTGGAACAAAAACAAACTACTATACATGAGTTTTCTCACTAAGAAAAATATTACACTCCCTTAATTTATTTAACTCATACTTATGCACTTTTTCAGACACTTTCTCAACACTGTTTGAAATCTCAGGAACTCAGTTATTTCACGTACTCACCAAGATGCTGATTTCCGAGTAATATAGCAAATCTTGGTCAACAAAAGTTCCAGCAGATACCCTCGGTGAGAGTCTCCCAGCATATGTAATTCATCCACAACCACCATTCCTAAAAAGATTTTCCAGATACTAGGTTTTTACAGAATGTCACATCCACGAAGAATTTTTTTCCAACTTTTATTTCACTCTATTTTATTTCCTTTATATCAACTTTTATTTTGGATTCAGGGGGTACATGTGCAGGTTTGTTACCTGGGTATATTGCGTAATGCTGAGGTTTGGAGTACGATCCCATCACCCAGGTACTTAGCAATAGTACCCTATTATTAAATAGTTTTTCAACCCTTGTTCCCTTCTAGTAGTCCCCAGTTTCTGTTGTTGCCATCTTTACATCCATGAGTACTCAAAGTTTAATTCCCACTTACAAGTGAGAACATGTGGTACTTGGTTTTCTGTTCCAGCATTAATTGGCTTAGGATAATGGCTCCAGCTGCATCCATGTGGCTTTGCTACAAAGGACATGATTTTACTCTTTTTATGACTGTGACAAGAAGAAATTTAAAAGACTCAATATCTTATATCACACATTGATATAAGATATAATACATTGCAAGTAATGCAAATTTCAAACCATAAATCAAAAATCATATTCCTTATAATGGGCAATTCTTTTCCAAGATGTTTCAGGTATTACAGGCAGCTGTACTACAAGGTATACTGGATCTAAAAATCAATTATAAGCTTACTCAGGGCTAAACAAACCCAGGGAAAACTGCCTCTCATCACTCTTCTAAATTGGCAACTTCACTGAAATAAACATACAATGAAATATCAAAGACATCTATGTCAGTTTTCAGTGTATTGACTTTTCAATGGGAAAACGTATATACTCATGTTGGTAAGTAGCTTAGAAAAAAAACAGAAGAGGGTCCAAAAGAAAAAGACAATTTTAAGAGATTTTTAATATGGTAGGCTAGTGAGTCACCATACTGCAAAACATAAATATGATCACAATGTCCTTCACTACTTGGAGAATTTAACCAATGTATATACTTGGAAAAATTCTTAAGAATTACTGAAAATTCAGTATCAACCAATACTTTCTTTAGTTAAACATTTTCATAACAACATAGTTTCCACATGCACTGGTATTCTCCCCATCCCAAATTCTCCCCACCAAAAAACAACTTTCCGGTGAAAAGGAATTTGAGGAGACAATAGGGAACTTCCTAATGACACATGATGTTCTTTTTCCTATCAATAAGCTATCTCCAAAATTGTACTGTCTAATGAGTTATTTTAGCACTTATTCATTCATTCAAAAAAAAAAAAAAAAGTATTCTGTCTACCATGTGCCAGGCACTGTGCTAGGTACATCAGAAATAGCACTTACTAGGAGTCTATTGCAACTCTCAAATATTTAAAGTCCAATGGGGTCACAAGTAATAAGACAATTCTGATACAAATCAATTACAATTTCTCTCTCCAAGCTTTATGGAGCATAGCCCATGTCTGATTCCCACCCTCCACCCCTACCCTACCATAATTTTACCATGGTATTTTTAAGTGTACCACATTCTCAATAAGTAGCTGATATTCTTGCTACTTCTGCTGCTGAAATCCTTCTATGCCTGTTGCTACCTCTACATAATGGCCTTTCCATAATGGCAAAAAAAAATGCATTAAGATAGAAAATCTTCCCAGAATCCCAAGCTCAAATAGAGTGTCAGTTTCTTTAGCTTCCTACCATTTCCATGCGAAATGGTAGACTCTAGGTCCAAGCCCAAAATAGACATCATAGCAGCAGAATATAGTAACAAAAACACATACACATAACTGCAAAATGGCAGATCTGGCCCAGCAGCCTTCCTTCTATTCCTGGTAAAGTTTAGATAAGAAAGAAGCAAGGAGAAGTTATTAAGGGCTTAAGGATATCCTCTACATTCTGTAAAGTACAAAAATGCAACATAATGGCATCAATAACAGCAGCAGGACACAAAACTTATAAACACAGCATTCCTAACATTACAGATGCCAATTCTCGCCTCCAGAAGTAGACAATAGACAATAGAAAAATAAAGGGGACCTACAGAAATCACAACAGCTCCACTTCATTCCATCAAAAATAGCAACAGAAAGTATTTACTTATTTTCTAACTTTCTTACCTAACAGATCCATCTTATTTTCCTCTATGAGGCGATTGATCAGACCATTGGCTCTCTCAATTGTGCAGACTGCAATATCCAATGAAGAGAAATGCCTTGATGGAGAGGTGCTGCCCATATAACCGTCTACTTTTATTCCTACTTCCTGAAACAGACTCTGAATTGAGCAAAAAGGAACAATACAGGTGAAAAAACTTGAAATTCAAGAGTTATAAACTGGTTCTATCCCAGAACATAGACATAACTATCTAAAGACATCTACCAGATTAGTCATCAGTTGTTTCTGGCCAGGACACACTGGTTCTTTTTAGATCATATACTAAAAATATAAAGTTTAGAACTGACAAAACTTAGATTTCTGTTAAGAGTCAAATAAAATTATGCAATTTTAATGACAGCATAATAATCTAAAAAGTTCTAAGAGCTATTTATAGGAATTAAAATTGGAGAAAAACTACCACAAGCACTAACATTTTTAATCTAATAAACAGCAAGAAACGAGTTATAACACTTTAAGAAACAAATTTATACTTTATGAGGAAAATAGTCTCATTATCCTAATGACCAATTTTTTAATGTAATTGGAAGAAAAACTTTTAAAAGTCAAATTCAGTGGGATTTTTATAATAATTTTTTTTTTTTTAGTTTAACTTTTAACTAACATACCTTTCAATAAAAAGGATCCTTTCATCATTTTGTTACTTTGGGTCTAAGTTGAGTGATGTTACCATGTAGGACCAGCTTTGTTGGCTATTGTGCCTCTGAAATAACTGTTAAAAAGATTTATAGAACCATAGAAATTTAGAGCTATTCATTCAATAAAATTTTCCTGAGTGTTTACTGAGTTAACCCACAGTGCTAAGGGTTAACATCCTAATTTTACAAATAAAAAAACTGAGGCCCAACAGGTTATATGCCTGGCCTAAAGACATAGTTAGTCACAAAACTGGGACTAGAACCCACATTTCTTTAACAATCCGTATAACGATCTTTCCATTCCAAAAGCACATATTTTTCACTGCAGAAATCACAACAGTAAATTTATTCCATTTAATAAAACACTGTATTTGTGAAAATGCCCTAAAAACTGTGAGCATCATATTGATGTAAACTACTATTAGTCATTTTTGCAGAACAGAGGAACAGATCACATACCTGGAGCTTTACATAAGCACCAATGGATCTTGACCTTCATCCCCTAAATATTCCTAAATAGACCTCAATTAGAGCAGGATATGCTTCCTTAAACACTCCTTCCTTTCTATGCTTCAGTCTAGTCCAACTGTTCAATTAAATGCTGATTCTTAATGTGCATGTTTATATGCTAGTTTAAGTATTTTGTTTATTTCCTAAGAAAACGTTTACAAATTTTTACACAATTCTCACCAATTATTCTTTTGATTTGATGGCCCCTTCTCCTTAATAATAATTTCTTTAAAATTTCCTTCTGTGATTTTTTTAAATTTTTTTTTTTTTTTTTTTTTTTGAGACAGAGTCTCACTCTGTTGCCCAGGCTGGAGTGCAATAGCACGATCTCGGCTTACTGTAACCTCTGCCTCCCAGGTTCAAGTAATTCTCTCACCTCAGCCTCCCGAGTAGCTGGGATTACAGGTGTGAGCCACCACGCCCAGCTAATTTTTGTATTTTTAGTAGAGATGGGGTTTCACCATGTTGGCCAGGCTGGTCTCGATCTCCTGACCACAGGTGACCCACTCACCTCAGTCTCCTGAAGTGCTGGGATTACAGGCGTGAACCACCACACCTGGCCCCCTGCTGCAAATTTTTAATGCTTTCAGCAGTCACCTCTTAAAGCTACATGGGATGCAATAAAGAAACTTTGTTTTCCACTTACTTTCATAATTCTATTTCAAATGAATGAAACCAAGGCTGCCAATAATGAGCCTTTCACTATTTCTAACTTAGTAAAAAACATTACCTGGAGGTAGTATTTCTTCTCTTTAGCCACAGAAACAAAGGGAAGAATAAACAAAGCTTTCTTCCGCATTTCCAAAACCCGCTTCAAAATAAGTAATTCTGCCACAAGAGTCTTCCCAGCACTTGTAGGAGCTAAAACATGATTATTCCACAATATTATAAGAAAAAAGTAATATTTGGTACAATTCATTAATAAATGTTTTAAGCCATGTGTAGTACTACAGAGCCTAAGGCTAACGGATCACTAAGGGCCCAATAGCACTTAAAATCTTTACACACTGAAATTCCCTTTACTTTAAACCAGCTGTCTTAATAGCCTCAACTAAAAACAGTGTAAACAAATCTTTATATCAGCAATATATGATGAATATATTGAGTACCTAGTTTATACCTAAAGATCCTTTCCTTTAAGTACCAAATGGGTAAAAGGTTTGCTTTGAGGAAGTAGATGAACAACTTTATTATGATAGGAGCTATGATTGAAGTTGAGGAAAAGGGCTGGGCGCAGTGGCTCACACCTGTAAACCTAGCACTTTAGAAGGCCGAGGCCGGGGGATCACTTGAGGTCACGAGTTTGAAACCATCCTAGACAACATGGTAAAACCCCGTCTCTATTACTATAAAAATAAAAAATAATAATAGCCAGGCGTAGTGGCAGGCACCTGTAATCCCAGTTACTCCAGAGTCTGAGGCACAAGAATTGCTTCATCCTGGGAGGCAGAGGTTGCAGTGAGCCGAGATCACCCCACTGCACTCCAGCCTGAGTGACAGTGAGAGATTTCGTCTCAAAAAGAAAAGAAAAGAAGTGGAAGGAAAGGAGTTGCAAGGAATCTTATGGAAAGAAAACAGAATTTATGAGAAGGTAAGGAAGAAAGACAGGGATAGCCGGGGTGGTGGCTGACACCTGCAATCCCAACACTTTGGGAGGCCGAGATGGGCAAGGTGGTGTGCGTCTGTAATCCCAGCATCTCAGGAGGCTGAGGCCTGAGAATCACTTAAACCCAGGAAGCGGAGGCTACAGTCACACCATTGCACTCCAGCATGGGTAACACAGCGAGACTCCATTCCAAAAAAAAAAAAAGGAAGGAAGAGGAAAGGAAGGCCGTGCCTAAGAAACAGCATATGGTACAAAGGGCCTACAAGAAATCCTGGCATGTTCAGATGACATAGTAGGTAATTTACTAAGCATGGAGTATAAAGTACCCCAGGGGTATAAAAGAAGAGATATGAAAGTGCCACAAGAAGAGTTTATAATCCCACTATTTAAGGAGTTTAAACCTTGTCCTGAAAGCAATGCAGTGTGACCGATGAGTTTTATGAAAAGGAGTGACAAGATCATATTTGTACTTTATAAAGATCTCTTTGGACTGGGCACGGTGAATCATGCCTGTAATCTCAAAACTTAGGGAGGATCACTTGAGCCCAGGAGTTCAAGACCAGTCTGGGCAACACAGTGCCACCCCCATCTCTACAAAAAATTTAAACAAAAAATTTTTTTAAAAAGACCACTTTGGGGTTGGGTGTGGTGGCGGGCGCCTGCAATTCTAGCTGCTCGGGAGGCTGAGGCAGGAGAATCGCTTGAACCCGGGAGGCAGAGGTTGCAGTGAGCTGATACTGTGCCATTGCACTCCAGCCTGGGCAACAAGAGTGAAACTCCATCAAAAAAAAAAAAAAAAAAAAAGGACTTCTTTGGCTGCAGGAGCAGGGCAAGATCAGAGGAAAAGAATGAACTAGTTTCAAAGCTACTGCATAATCTAGAAGAAAGATGATAATGAGCTGTACTAGATAATGGACCTAAAAATAGAAAGGAGGAGTCAGAAGCAAGAGGTAACAGGACTTGGTGATTAATTGCATAAGCTGGTGACCAGAATTCTGAATGATACCCAAGTTTCAGTTTCAAGCAATTGAAATGGTCAAGCCATTATGCCACTGCCACTGACTGCGACCTCTTAGCATTTACAAGTATTTTATTTTGTATTTTATTTTTTGTAATGCCCTTTCACAATACAAGTACTTTCTATGTGCCAAAACTGCTGAGTTCTTATATATTAAATAATTTAATCAACCCTAAGTACTACCAACGCACACATACTCACAAACACATATATATTCTCTCACTCTTCCTAAGTAATCTGTGAGGCTGCATAGCCAGTGATAGCTTTCAAATCCAACCAGTCTAATTCCACTGCCTGAACTTATATCTGCTGATAATTATTTAATTCTTCCTTACAGCCATAATGAAAAAATCTGTGTGACTCGAAATTTCGGAGAAAACTGACACAAAGGAATTGCATCTTACCAAATGATTAGATTTAAAGTCAGTGTAGAAAGCATGGGTTAAAAATTGTGTATGTCATAGTTGCCCTTGAAAACCCATATAGGGCCAGGCGCGGTGGCTCATGCCTGTAATCCCAGGACTTTGGGAGGCTGACTTTGGATCACCTGAGGTCAGGAGTTCGAGACCAGCCTGACCAAGATGGTGAAACCCCGTCTCTACTAAAAATACAAAAATTAGCTGGGCATGGTGGCAGGCATCTGTAATCCCAGCTACTCAGGAGGCTGAGGCAGGAGAATCACTTGAACCCGGAAGGCAGAGGTTGCAGTGAGCCGAGATCACGCCATTGCACTCCAGTCTGGGCAACAGAGCAAGACTCCATCTCAAAAAAAAAAAAAAAAAGAAAACCCATAAAAATTGTATATAAAGTATATTACATATCATTTGTATATACAACCCTGTACAAACAGGTCAATTTATAGCTGGGCACAGTGACTCACACCTATAATCCCAGCATTTGGGAGGCTAAGGTGGGCAGATCACTTGAGGTCAGAAGTTCAAGACTAGCCTGGCCAACATGGTGAAATCCCATCTCTACTAAAAATACAAAAAAGTAGCCAGGCCTGGTGGCACATGCCTGTAATCCCAGCTACTTGGGAGGCTGAGGCAGAAGAATCGCTTGAACCTGCGAGGTGGAAGTTGCAGTGAGCCCAGATAGCGCCACTGCACTCCAGCCTGGAGCGAGACTCCATCAAAAAACAAAAAAAAAAAACAAAAAACAAAAAACAAAAACTCAATTAACAAACATATAACGATAATACTCATACCCTGAAAAGCAACCAGGATCAAATGGGGGAAGGGCAGATTTACATCTCCCATTGTACACTCACTGGGATATTATGTTTCTTGAGAATGATGGCAGACTGAATTGCCCACTCTTTAAACTGTCATTTTTCTTACTTCCCCCGTCCCCAAACAATAAAACTTTTGTAACTTAAATATAAATAAACTCCACTTTTCGCACAGATTTTAAGATTTTCTCTAGTTATAAAGCACTGCCTCATTCACCTTTTAAAAGAATCACAACTACCTCAATAGAGTATTGTTTACATTCATATCTTAAAAATAGTAATTAATTTACATAAATTTCGATACCTGAATAAACTAAATTCTTTCCTTCCAGGACTTGTCCCAGCAAAAGGCACTCTGCCTGCCATTCGAACATCTTTTTTACACCAAAACTGTGGTATTTTTCCAGAACTGCTTTAGGAAGTCCCCAGTTTGCCAATAGTAGCTTGTCTATTTGGTAGTCAGGAACTGTAGGCTTGCATTCTCCTTTTAGGAAAAAGAAAAAATTAAAAATTTAATTTACTTCTAATATATGAGTTTTACAATTAGCCCTTCACCGTGTGTTGGAATTCCAACATGTTGAAATGAAGCTCTTTAAAGCACATCCTGACTTCAAGAATCTTATGAGAAATTGACCATGTATAGAAAAGTAATAAATTGTTGTTTACTGCATATAATAAAAACAATTCCTTAAAAGCCTCAAACAAACAAAAAATGCGTGTAATACACAGTAGATAAAGGGTGTTGGAACTACAGGTGGAGTTGGGGGAAGAGGGCAATATGGAAGCACTACAAAGCTAAGTTAGATGAGTTTCTATTTATAGTAAGTTTTAGTTCCATGACGACTGCACAACTAACGATTTTTAAAAACTGGGTCAACATCCACAAGACACCCAACCAATCTCATTACGAATCCCTTCTAGCCTTCCTCTGGACGCCCAACAGCCTGTGCCATACTCTAGGCCCAGCAATCCCGTCTTAAGGGTCTGTAAGGAGTACTGGGTACTGTTAGGAAGGAGCCCCCGAACAGGTGATGGGATTTGGCTAACTAGGAAGTTGTTTCTGTAAAGGTCGAAAGACCCAGAAGCCACGTGAATATTAATACCAGGCGATCACTGAAAACACGCGTATGTCTGAACAGAAAGTGACCTGCCACACCAGGCCCGAGTCACAGAGAAGGGAAGTAGAAGCCCAGTGGGGTATGCAGTGAAGCAAGTCCCGTGGGGTGAGGACACCTCCCGACCCATGGCCCGGCGGAGCTGCCTCCGTTGCCCGCGGCCTCCCGGGTTCCTGGAGCACCTGCAGCTGCGGCCGACTGACGGCTGCGGTCCTTCAGGCAGCGACCCAGGCCCGGCGGCGGACTCAGCACGGACCCGGAGAGGAGCTGGGGGCTGGCACTGCTGTCACCGCCACTTCCCGAGAACGAATCTGAGCCTGATTCTGAACGCCGCCGTTTCCCACTCCGACGCAGAAGATTCATGGCAAATCCTTCTCGGCCGATCAGGGCAAGCCACAGTTCCAGCGTCCTCCCTCTCGGGAGAACCCTGGCCAGGCAAAAGGTGCGGTCATTTTCCCGCCGGTCTTCAAACTCAAGCCTCCCGGCCCGCCCCGGAACCATAGAGTTACCCGTGGCGTAACTAACCCGAAAGCCATAGAATCGTGGGGAAGGAGCGGCTCTCGCTGGTGTCTAAGACTTCCGGCCTCCAGCCTCCGTGGTTGGTTAATATGAGAGGTAGATTAAATAGGAAGAATACAGAATCTACAGTTATAACCATACTGACCTAAAAACCTTCCTTCTCTTTTTGTCCATTTCCGGTTTGAATAGGAAGGCCATGCTAACTTCATAAAATAGGCTGCCCATAATAGGTAGATCAGGGAAGTAGCTCTTCTTAACGTATTGGTATTTTGTAAAGAATTATTTCAGATTGAGAAGCATTAATGCAAGATAGCCTACGGTTTCTAATGGAGCATAATTTCCCCCTTTCGCCTAGTGTATGATGGTAGGGTAGGGCTATTTCTGAACACAATTTCCATTTTAGCCAGCATGCATTATGAGGAATATGTAACGAGGAACTGGGAATTGCTGGCTGACAGACCCCTGAGACACTGTATGAACGCCGCGAGGAAAGGGCTCTGAATATACCCGAGGGATCGTTATGAGCCAAGAGCTTAGTAATGTATCTGTATTGTCCCTTTTGTAAAGGTAGAAGCGAACGAGTTCTGAACGTAAAACAGTGAACATTCATTACCTAGTTGCACAATTCATTTCACCAAGAAAACCTAGTAGGTCCCAAGCCTGACCTGAAGAGGCTGTGCAATTCTAGAGCACTAAAAATCTCAAAAGGTCCAGTCCAATTAAAAAACAAAACAAACAAACAAAAAACTCGAATACAATCTGGAAAATAACATTCGAACCATCAATTCTTTCCTTGAAAACCTATTTTAAGTGATTTAAATGACAATATTCTAAAGTTCCACGAGATGGCGACATTACTCCGTGAATGAGACATTTTTCCTTCACCTTTTATGCAATCAACAACTATTTATTGAGTATCTACTGTAAGCTAGCCACTGGGTAAACGGCAGTGAAATGGCATAAAATGGTTCCTGCTCTCGAAGAGAAAGAGTCTAGAGAACAAGGCAGACATTAAACAAGTCAGTCAATGAAGTGTGCCGTATGCTCGGGCAGAAATGAATAGAGTACTATTAAAGAAATAAAAGAGATCCGGCCGGGCATGGTGGCTCACGCCTGTAATCCCAGCACTTTGGGAGGCCGAGACGAGTGCATCACCTGAGGTCAGGAGTTCTAGACCAGCCTGGCCAACATGGTGAAACCCCGTCTCTACAAAAATACAAAAATTATCCGGGCATGATGGCGGGTGCCTGTAGTACCAGCTACTCTGGAGGCTGAGGCGGGAGAAGAGAATTGCTTGAACCCAGGAGGCGGAGGTTGTAGTGAGCGGAGATCACACCACTGCACTCCAACCTGGGTGACAGAGGAAGACTCCGTCTCAAAAAAAAAAAAAAAAAAAAAAAAAAGAGATCCCTGGATTGTAGTTAAGAAAGAACTTTCTCAGATGCAGTGTAACTTAAGGGTTCACAGTGCAACTCTGGGGGCAGTCAGTCTAGGTTTGAAGACTTAGTAGCTGTGAGATCTTGGGCAACTTGCTTAACCCTTTTTTTTTTTTTTTTTTTTTTTTGAGACGGAGTGTCCCACTCTGTCGCCCAGGCTGGAGTGCAGTGGCTTGATTGATCTCTGCTGACTGCAACCTCTGCCTCCCAGGTTCAAGCGTTTCTCCTGCCTCAGCTTCCCAAGTAGCTGGGACTACAGGCCCACACCCGGCTAATTTTTGTATTTTTAGTAGAGACAGGGTTTCACCATATTGGTCAGACTGATCTCGAATTCCTGACCTCAAATGACCCGTCCACCTCCACCTCCCAAAGTGCTGAGATTACAGCATAACTCTTTTGTGCTTCCATGTCCTCATCTATATGATAGAGGTAATAATTGTAACAACTTATTTGGTTATTTTGAGGACTGAATAAGTCAATATGTGTAAAGTGCTTAGAATAGTGCCGGCACGTAATAAATACTATTCAGAGAAAATATTTAGATGTTCTAATATAGCTCCCAATTTAAATTCAGCATTTTGTTGGGAAAAGACTAAGCTAGAAAAATCTCTTACAAAGCTATTCTATTTTTATTATTAGGTGAACTATGATCAAATGAGAAAAATAATTAGAAAGGAATTGAAAGGAATGTTTTATGTCATCCTACCAAAAGCCTGGAGAATATTTTAAAATATATAATTTATTTTAAATTTATTTTAAATGTTCAACATTTCTAATTTTTTCAGAAAAACTCTGAAAATGGAGAAGAGAAGGCTGTTTCTCAAAAATATTAAAGAAAGATATTTATGCTAACAGTCATCATAATAAATAACATTAAAATACCAGAAGCATTTTCCATCTGTATTGTGTCTAAGCTTGTGTTCCTTGGAACTTTGTCTGTGATAATTCTTCAAGGAGGCTGGACATGGTGGCTCACACCTGTAATCCCAGCACTTAGGGAGGCCAAGGCAGGCGAATCATCTGAGGTCAGGAGTTCGAGACCAGCCGGGACAACATAGTGAAACCCCGTCTCTACTAAAAATACAAAATTTAGCCAGGCCTTGTGTTGCACCTGTGGTCCCACCTACTTGGGAGGCTAAGGCAGGAGAATGGCTTGAACCCAGGAGGTGGAGGTTACAGTGAACCAGGATCACACCACTGCACTCCAGCCTGGGTGATAGAGCAAGACTCAGTCTCAAAAAAAAAAAAAAAAAAAAAAAAAATCTTCAAGGTCTGAGTAAACCCCTCCAAATAAAATTTACACATACTTCTGCCAGTTACCTGGGAGACATACCAATTGTGGATCACTTTAAATTTAATCTTTGGCTTTTTTTTTTTTTTTTTTAATATAGAAGTAGTAGAATTTTGTTAGATACCCAGAGTCAGGTTTGTGCAGGCTTGCATCCCTATTGTCTCAATCTGCAGGACAGATATTTCTCTGCTTTATTTACTGAGAGTGCTGCTTTTCTTGGGTTTTGGCTTTCTGCAGAATTTTTTTTTTTTTTTTTTTTTTTTTTGAGACAGAGTCTCACTCTGTTGCCCAGGCTGGAGTGCAGTGGTATGATCTCAGCTCACTGCAATCTCCACCTCCCAGGTTCAAGTGATTCTCATGCCTCAGCCTCCTGAGTAGCTGGGATTACAGATGGGCACTACCACGCCCAGCTCATTTTTGTATTTTTTGGTAGAGATGGGGTTTCACCATGTTGGCCAGGCTGGTCTCGAACTCCTGACCTCAAGTGATCCACCGGTCTTAGCCTCCCAAAGTGCTGGGATTACAGGCATGAGCCACCACACCTGGCCTATACAAAGAATTTTCTATCTTACCTCCCACCCTGCTAGGAACAACAGATTCCTATCCCTCAAAGCCCATAATTCATGCTCTCGACTCCAGGGGAAACAGCAGGTATTACTATGGAAAACTTTGGGTCTAGTGCTTTTCTTAATCCTCTAGAATATGTTTGACATTTCTGTCCTACAAAGGATTCCCTGATTTTAATCAGCTT
The DNA here is from genome assembly GCF_049350105.2 of Macaca mulatta. NCBI lineage: Eukaryota > Metazoa > Chordata > Mammalia > Primates > Cercopithecidae > Macaca > Macaca mulatta. Next base: position 162,227,666 of record NC_133407.1, on the reverse strand, counting down.
AGTTACGAATTTTAAAAGTTTTTAAAATATAATATTTAGAATTTTAAGGAACGTGTGCCATACTCAAAGTGGTTTCTTTTTCAGTTTAATATTGCTAAAAATAGAAGAAAAAAAAACCCTCAAATAATAATAATTGATGTACATTCAAAAACATCATCTGATTTTTTTATAATTTACATAAATTATCAAGAGTGATTTGCCATGGAAATTTCAGAAGTTATATGGAAAAATAAAATTTTACCCAAACTAGGCCAGGCACAGTGGCTGACACCTGTAAACCTAACACTTTGGGAGGCCAAGGTGGGAGGATCACTTGAGCCCAGGAGTTTGAGCCTAGCCTGCACAACATAGTGAAACCCTATTTATACAAAAAATTTAAAAACTAGCCAGGAGTGGTGGCATGTGCCTGTAGTCCCAGCTACTAGGGAGGTTGAGGAGAGAGAATAGCTTGCACCCAGGAGGTTAAGGCTGCAGTGAGTTGTGATGGCACCACTGCAATCCCCCAAGTGGCCCTGTTTAAAAAAAAATAAATTACTCAAACTACATTTGTGAATTTACTAAAACAGAATTATCTACCCAAACTGAAAACTCTTTTTCTCATGTGAGTGGAAGTGATTTACAAAAGGGCAAAAAAGAAAGAGCTGCAAAATAAACAATGAACGTGGAATAACAGTAGTACTAATTAGGTCTAAGGTACTCAGAACAAAGGAGATGGTAATTAAGGGGATTTTGTGTTTGAAATCCAGTGACTCTCAACTAAAACAAGTCCAGTGGTACACATTAGAATCCCCTGAGAAGCTTTTAAAATATTATAATATCCCTGGAAAGTCTGAGTTAATTGAGCTGGGATGGAGTGCAGGCACTGGCATGTCTTAAAAGGTACCCAGGTATTCTGACATGCTGGAATTGAAAACCACCAGTGCAGCCGGGTGCGGTGGCTCACGCCTGTAATCCCAGCACTTTGGGAGGCCGAGGCAGGCAGATCTTCTGAGGTTGGGGGTTCGAGATCAGCCTGACCAACATGGAGAAACCCCGTCTTTACTGAAAAAAAAAAAAAGAAAAAGAAAGAAAAGAAAAGAAAGGCCGGGCACAGTGGCTCATGCCTGTAATCCCAGCACTTTGGGAGGCTGAGGCGGGTGGATCACGAGGTCAGGAGATCGAGACCATCCTGGCTAGCACAATGAAACCCGTCTCTACTAAAAATACAAAAAAAATTAGCCAGGCATGGTGGCACGTGCCTGTAATCCCAGCAACGTGGGAGGCTGAGGCAGGAGAATCGCTTGAACACGGGAGGTGGAGGATGTAGTGAGCCAAGATTTTGCCATTGTACTTCAGTCTGGGTGACAAGAGTGAAACTTCATCTAAAAAAAAAAAAAGAAAGAAAAAAGAAAAAAAGAAAAGTAGATTAATAACGTAAGCTATATAGTCAGGCATGGTGGCTCATGCCTGTAATCCCAGCACTTTCGGAGGCCGAGGTGGGTGGATCATGAGATCAGGAGTTCAAGACCAGCCTGGCCAAGATGGTGAAACCCTGTCTCTACTAAAAATACAAAAAAAAAGTAGCCGGGTGCAGTGGTAGGTGCCTGTAATGCCAGCTACTCAGTAGGCAGAGGCAGGAGAATCACTTGAATCCAAGAGGTGGAGGTTGCGGTGAGCCAAGATTGCGCCACTGCACTCCAGCCTGGCCGACAGAGCAAGACTCCATCTCAAAAAAAAAGAAAAAAAAAAAAAAAAGAGTTAGAAGATGAGGGGAAAGTTGAAGCTAAGTGAATTAGCAATTAATTTCAAAAAGCAAAATTGTTCATATTGATATTTAAGTGAAAAAAGTGACTTGTAAAATTTAATAGGAAGCATGATTCAAATATTTTGGAAAAATATAAACACATAGACACACTCAATAGAAATAAGTACATTATGCCGGGCACAGTGGCTCATGCCTGTAATACCAGCACTTCAGGAGGCCAAGGCGGGCAGGTAACCTGAGGTCAGGAGTTTGAGATTAGCTTGGCTAACATGGTGAAGCCGCTATCTACTAAAAATACAAAATTAGCTGGGTGTAGTGGTGCACACCTGTAGTCCCAGCTACTTGGGAGGTTGAGGCAGGAGAATCGCATGAACCCGGGAGGTGGAGGATGTAGTGAGCTGAGATTTTGCCATTGTACTCCAGCCTGGGCGACAAGAGTGAAACGTCATCCAAATTTTTTAAAAAAAGAAAGAAAAAAAAGAAAAGTAGATTAAAAATGTAAGCTATGCCGGGCGCGGTGGCTCACGCCTGTAATCCCAGCGCTTTGGGAGGCCGAGGCGGGCGGATCACAAGGTCAGGAGATCGAGACCACGGTGAAACCCCGTCTCTACTAAAAATACAAAAAATTAGCCGGGCGCGGTTGTGGGCGCCTGTAGTCCCAGCTACTCGGGAGGCTGAGGCAGGAGAATGGCGTGAACCCAGGAGGCGGAGCTTGCAGTGAGCCGAGATCGCGCCACTGCACTCCAGCCTGGGCGACAGAGCGAGACTCCGTCTCAAAAAAAAAAAAAAAAAAAAAAAAAATGTAAGCTATATAGCCAGGCGTGGTAGTTCATGCCTATAATCCCAGCACTTTGGGAGGCAGAGACGGGCAGAACATCTGAGGTCAGAAGTTCAAGACCAACCTGGCCAACATAGCAAAATAGCAAAATTTCTACTACTAAAAATACAAAAATTAGCCAGGTATGGTGGCACACACCTGTCATCCCAGCTACTTGGAAGACTGAGGGCAGGAGAATCGCTTGAACCAGGGAGGTGGAGGTTGCAATGAGCCTAGATAGCACCATTGCACTCCAGCCTGGGTGACAGAGAAAGACTCCATCTGAAAAAAATTAAAAAAATAAAAATAAAAATAAAATAAAATACTGCTTGTATCGGGTCATTCTTGCATTGCTATAAAGAAATACTTGGCCGGGCGTGGTGGCTCATGTCTGTAATCCCAGCACTTTGGGAGGCCAAGTCAGGTGGATCACTTAAGGTCAGGAGTTTGAGACTAGCCTGGCCAACATGGTGAAACCCCATCTCTACCAAAAGATACAAAAACGAGCCCGGCGTGGCAGCATGTGCCTGTGATCTCAGCTACTTGAGAACTGAGACAGGAGAATCACTTGAAGCCAGGAGGTAGAGGTTGCAGTGAGCTGAGATCACACCACTGCACTCCAGCCTGGCCAATAGAGCAAGACTCAATCTTAAAAAAAAAAAAACAAAAAAAAAACAAAAAACAAAAACAGGGCAGGATGCAGTCGCTCACGCCTGTAATCCCAGCACTTTGGGAGGCCAAGGTGGATGGATTACTAGAGGTCAGGAGTTCCAGACCAGCCTGACCAACACGGCAAAACCCCATCTCTACTAAAAATACAAAAATTAGCTGGGCATGGTGGCGCACGCTTGTAATCCCAGCTACTTGGGAGACTGAGGCAAGAGAATCTCTTGAACCCGGGGGCGGAGGTTGCAGTGAGCAGAGATCACGCCACTTCACTCCAACCTGGGAGAAAGTGAATGAAACTCCATGAGCCGGGCGCGGTGGCTCAAGCCTGAAATCCCAGCACTTTGGGAGGCTGAGACGGGCGGATCACGAGGTCAGGAGATCGAGACCATCCTGGCTAACACGGTGAAACCCCGTCTCTACTAAAAAATACAAAAAACTAGCCGGGCGAGGTGGCGGGCGCCTGTGTTCCCAGCTACTCGGGAGGCTGAGGCAGGAGAATGGCGTGAACCCGGGAGGCAGAGCTTGCAGTGAGCTGAGATCTGGCCACTGCACTCCAGCCTGGGCGACAGAGCCAGACTCAGTCTCAAAAAAAAAAAAGAAACTCCATGAAAGAGAGAGAGAGAGAAGGAAGGAAGGAAGGAAGGAAGGAAGGAAGGAAGGAAGGAAGGAAGGAAGGAAGGAAGGAAGGGAAGAAAGGAGGGAGGGAGGGAGGGAGGGAGGGAGGGAGGGAAGGAGAGACCTGAGACTGGGTAATTTATAAAAGAAAGAAGTTTAATTGGCTCAGGGTTCTGCAGGCTTTACAAGAAGCATAGTGCTAGCATCTACTCAATTTCTAGGGAGGCCTCAGAAAGCTTATAATCATAATGGAAGGCAAAGGGGAAGCAAGCACCTCACATGGAGAAAGGAGCAAGCAAGAAGGAGAGTGCAGGGGTGGGGGTTGGGGGTGCCACACGCATTTAAATGACCAGGTGTTGTATAAACTCAGAGTCTGAGAGCTCACTTATCACCAAGAGGATGGCCCAAGCCATTCATGAAGGATCGGCCCCCATGATCCAAACCTTCCACCAGACCCCACCTCCAACACTGGGAATTACAGTTCAACATGAGGTTTGGGTGGGGACAAATATCCAAACTGTATCACTGCTCAAATATATTGTCTCTGTCTCTCCTTCCAGATTTCCAATTAGAAATATATTAACCTTTCCCACTCTATTCTCCCCATTTCTTAATTCCTATCTTTCTTTCTTTCTTCTTTTTATTTATTTATTTATTTTTTTAGACAGAGTCCTGCTCTGTTGCCCAGGCTACAGTGCAGTGGTGTGATCTTGGCTCAGTGCAACCTCTGACTCCCGGGTTCAAGCAATTATCTTGCCTTAGCCTCCCCAGTAGCTGGGATTACAGGTACCCACCACCACGCCCCGCTAATTTTTTTGCATTGTTTAGTAGAGATGGGGTTTCACCATGTTGGCCAGGCTGGTCTTGAACTCCTGACCTCAGGTGATTTGCCCATCTCGGCCTCCTAAAGTACTGGGATTACAGGTGTGAGCCACCTTGCCTGGTCCCGTTTCTTAATTTCTTCCTCCTTGGGAAAGGATATTCCCAGCAGCTGGGATCTTGGCATTTCCTCTTCCCATAGACTATCTTGTGTCCTCTATGAAAAATTTTCAGGAAACTGTTTGGACTTGAGGGCTTTTGCTCACTTAGTTATGGAAGATCAGCTTTAAACATTGATTTTAGGGTTTTCCTGAAATATTTTGTCACAATCAAAATTGTTGTTGATCAAGGCCTACCCATTTCTTTTATAAATGAGAAAGAAAAAAAGAAAAAGATTACATTAATTCATGCAATTATTCCACAGATATTCTGATTTAAAAGTTATCTTCTCAGTGAGGCCTTCCTTGACCACCCTTTCTAAATATCCCCCATTGGCTCAGCTCTGTTTTCTCTTCCTCTGCTTTATAGTCTTCATAACACTTTTAAGTCTCTGTAACGTATTATTTACTTTTTTATTTATTTACTTTTTTATTTTTATTTTTTGAGACAGAGTATTGCTCTGTCACCTAGGCTAGAGTGCAGTAGCATGATCTCTGCTAACTGCAACCTCCCCTTCCCAGGTTCAAGCAATTCTTCCACCTCAGCCTCCCAAAGTAGCTGGGATTACAGGCGCGCACCACCATGCCCAGCTAATTTTTGTATTTTTAGTAGACACCTTTTTTTCACCATGTTGGCCTAGCTGGTCTTGAACTCCTGGCCTCAAGCAATCTGCCTGCCTGGGCCTCCCAAAGTGCTGGGATTACAGGCATGAGCCACCACGCCAGGCCATTTGCATTTATTTACATTTTTATAGACTTTCTCACCAGAAAGTAAGTTCCATGAAGGCAGGAACTTTGCCTTCTATGTCTTATCTCCAGCACTTAGTTACAATGTATGACACATAGCAGACACTCACAGATATTTGTGGAATGAGTGAATGACCACTGTGTCAGACACATTGCTGGGCTCTGGGATACAGTGATGAATGAATGAGACACAGTCTCCCCTTTTGTGAATCTCAATTTCAAACCATCTGACTACCTTTTCTAAAGTTTTTCACTTTTGTTCTTTGACTTGGAAAAAGAGAGGTTTAGTCTGAGGAAGGCTTTACTGAGTGTGCTATGTTCCCTGAGATATAAATATTAACCACTCATATTAGAGACAAGAATTGTGAGCATTTGAGAATGATTCCTAAACTTTGAATCTCCTGGAGTTTGATATTTGTGCCCTGATTTCCTTAGTCTGATTTGTCCTTTTTCTTCCTCCTGGAATGAGAGAAGGAAGAGCTATAAAAACCTTGAAGAAGACTTTTTTTTTTTTAGATACGGCCTCACTGTGTTGTCCAGGCTGGACTGCAGTGGCTTTTCACAGGCACAATCAGGACACTGTAGCCTACAATGCCCAGGCTCCAGCAACCTTCCTGCCTCATCCTCCCAAGTGGCTGGACTACAGGCCTGCACCACCACATCCTTGAAAGAGGCTTTTACCAATGAAGGAAGAATGAGACAAAGGTCAAGAATTGAATTATATTTCCAGTGGCTCACACCTGTAAGCCTAGAACCTTGGGAGGCTGAGGTGGGTAGATCACTTGAACCCAGGAGTTTCAGACCAGCCTGAGCAACATGGCAAAACCCCATCTCTACTAAAAATACAAAAATTAGCCAGGCGTGGTGACCCGCACCTGTGATCCCAGCTACTCAGGAGGCTGAGGTGGGAGGATTCCTTGAGCCCAGGAGGTGGAGTTTGCAGTGAGCTGAGATCACACTACTGCACTCCACTCCAGCCTGGGTGACAGTGTTACCAGAGGGTCCTTGTTCTTAGAGCTCCCAAAATGGTGGCAGGCCGCTTCCAAGGTGGCGGCAAGCCTCTTGTTCTCTGACCTGGGGTTCTTGGCCTCACGGATTCCAAGGAATGGAATCGTGGGCCATGCAGTGAGTGTTATAGCTCTATTCAGCTAGATTAGGACGAACTCTGGGCACTTAGCCCGAGCAGGAACAATGGCAAGCCTCTAGTCTGATTGGGAGCAGCAATGGGCGCAGAAGTGCAGCAGACACCCTGCTGGATCCGGAGGGTTGGAAGTCAGCGGCGTGTCTGTGACGGCAGCAAACAGCAGTGGTGGATGGCGAGTGAAAGCTCAGCTCCAGTCATAACAAACATGGACCAGAAGAGTGTGCAGTTACAAGATTTAATAGAGTGAAAACAGAGCTCCCATAAAATGGGAGGGGACTCAAAGGGGGTTGCCACTCTGGGCTTACATGCCTGGGGTTTATATCCCAACCATCGTCCCTCCCCCTGTGCTCTGAGGCGATATATGATTTGACTATGTCTTTACCTCCTGCTTTAGCCTAATTTGTATTTTAGTGAGCCCTCTTTACTATCTGATTGGTCGGGTGTGAGCTGAGTTGCAAGCCCTGTGTTTAAAGGTGGATGCAGTCACCTTCTCAGCTAGGCTTAGGGATTCTTCTAGGAAATCCAGCTATTCCTGTCTCTCAACAGAGCAAGACTCAATCTCAAAAAAAAAAAAAAAAAAGGAGCTAGGCATATTGGTGCACACTCATACTCCCAGCTACTCAGGAGGCTAAGGCTGGAGGATTGCTCGGGCTTAGGAGGTCGAGGCTGCAGTGAGCTATGATCATGCCACTGTACTGCAGCCTGGGCAACAGAGTGAGACCCTGTCTCCAAAAATTAAAATAAAGAAGATTTCAGTCATGTGCTTTCTTTTTCTGTCTAATCTTGTCTTCATCTTTGTCAACTCTGCATCTCTGCCTCTTTTTCTTTTCCAGATGTTTTTAAAAATTTCTTTCTCTGTCTGCCTCTGTCTTCAAGAGTTTCAATTTCTTTCTTTCCCTCAGTCACTGCTCCGGCTGTTTCACTGTCTCTCCCTCCTCCTATATTCTCCTTCTCTGCCTCTGACTTTCTGTTTTTCTATCTCTGAATCTTATTGAATTTTTTCCTTCTTTCACACTTCTAATTTTTGTGACTCATCTCTATATATAGAGTGGGGGTTGTGAGCAAAATCTCTGGAGTCAGAAAAGTCTTGAATTAGAACCTGGCTCTGCCACCTCCTGAGTATAACCTTGGGCACACTGTGCTATCCATATAAGCCCCACTTTTTTTTCTTACTGATAAGAACATAATCTGGCCGGGTGCGGTGGCTTACACCTGTAATCTCAGCATTTTGGGAGGCCGAGGTGGGTGGATCACGAGGTCAGGAGTTCGAGGCCAGACTGGCCAACATGGTGAAACGCCATCTCTACTAAAGAGGCAAAAAATTAGCCGGGTGTGGTGGCACATGCCTGTAGTCCCAGCTACTCGGGAGACTGAGGCAGGAGAATCCCTTGAACCTGGGAGGCGGAAGTTGCAGTGAGCCAAGATAGCACCACTGTACTCCAGCCTGGGCAACAGGTCTAGACTCCATCTCAAATATATATATAAAATAATCTATTTCAGAAGTTTGCTATGAGAGTTAAATAAAATGCATAAACGGGGACCTGGCACACCATAAGTGAATAAGTTCACACTATCCCCCAAGCAATCAATCACTAAACAAACAAGAGCTGTTGTTAATTATTTTATGTCTGCCTCCCTCCAAGACTTACTGTCTTCCTGGGGTACAGAATGCTAATGATTAGGGAGTCTAAAAGTATGGAAAAAAACCCCACTTTGGTCTTTTCTTACCCTAACTCTCAATATAAGACCATCTCACCTGGGGTCACCAAAATGTATGTGCGGATTTCTCCCCAGCAGCAACCAATTCTGCAGCAGTTTCTCCAATGGGCACCAGTTTAGTGTCCTCTAATTGAGTTCAATTCTGACACTACCTACCTGGAAATAATATCTGATCCGGCAGGTCAAGAGCTCAGTCCCACAAGGCTGTCCCCACTTCAGATGCCTGTTGCAAGCACAGGTTATGGTCTGTGCTCTGACCAACTGGCTATAAATCTGGGTTCCCACAACCCCATCTTTGGGTATAATTAATATGCTTGAGTGGCTCACAGAACTCAGAGAAACATGTTTTTGTTTTGTTTTTGAGACAGGGTTCATTCTGTTGCCTAGTCTGGAGTGGAGTGGTACAATCCTAGCTCACTGCAGCCTTGACCTTCTGGGCTCAAGGGATCCTCCCACCTCAGCTCCTGAGTACCTGGGACTGCAGGCATTGCCACCTTGCCCAGCTAATTTTTTTTATTTTTTGTAGAGACAGAGTCTCACTATGTTGTCCAGACTGGGCTCAAACCCCTGGCCTCAAGTGATCCTCCCACCTCGGCCTGTCAAAATGTTGGGATTACAGGCATGCGCCACTGCACCTGGTAAACACTTTACTTATATTTACTGGTTTATTAATAAAGGATATAATAAAAGATACTGAAGCGCCAGATGAAGGGATACCTACGGCAAGGTTTGTGGGAAGGGGTGCAGAGCTTCCATGCCTGCTCTAGGCTCACCACCCTTCAGGAACTTCATTATGTTCAGCTATCCTGACGCTCTTCTAAACCCTGTCCTCTTGGGTTATTATGGAGGTTTCACTGTGTAAGTGTAATTGACTGGATTATTGGCCGTTAGTGACAATCTTAACCTTTTGCCTTCCATCCTCACCTTGAAGACTGGAGGGTGGGGCTGAAAGCCCCAATCCTCTAAGCATGCCTTGGTCTTTCTGATGACCAGCCCCACACTGAAGATACCTAGGGGCTGTCAGCTACCAGTCATCGTGTTGACATACAAAACACACGCTTATCACTCTGGAAATTCTGACTTTCCAGAGCTCTGTGCCAGGAAATATGCATGTGCATATATATCTTATTGTAAATCACAATATCACAGATGATGTAATGTTCTGATTGCTCCAGTGATGTTAATCGCTTTAATCTTGTTAAAGTAATCAGAACCAAAATGGTGTCATTTATGTTAAAAACAAAAGCAAAAATCCTGATGAAAAGAGCTGGGGAAGGCCATGAATAGAAGGTCCTCATGCTCATATGCATGATAACAAAAACTATCACAAAAGACTGCAAAAAATACAACCTTGCACACAGGATATCACAATCTTACACAAAAAACACTTCTGCAAGGACATCTGCCTAGCAATTGCCTGTCCAACCTCGGACTGGCATCACCCTTGTTATTGACTTTTGTAGCTGGGGATAACTGTTTCAAAAGAATTATGTAATTCTCTTCATTTTTTCCTTTAAATATCTTTGCCTTCCTCTACCTCCCTGAATATGCCCATAATTTATTATGGCATGCGTATTCCCTTTGCAATGCTCTATTCCCAGATTTGTATCTTTTCCTTTTAGAGAGCCTCTTTCCATTTGTTACTTAGGTCGACAACCTCAGAATAACCCCAAAAGGTTAGGTAACATGCCCAAGGTCGGCCGGGCACGGTGGCTCACGCCTGTAATCCCAGCACTTTGGGAGGCCAAGGCAGGCGGATCACGAGGTCAGGAGACTGAGACCATCCTGGCTAAAATGGTGAAACCCCGTCTCTACTAAAAATGCAAAAAATTAGCCGCAAAAAATTAGCCGGGCGTGGTGGTGAGCGCCTGTAGTCCCAGCTACTCGGGAGGCTGAGGCAGGAGAATGGTGTGAACCCGGGAGGCAAGATTGCACCACTGCACTCCAGCCTGGGCGACACAGCAAGACTCCGTCTCAAAAAAAAAAACACATGCCCAAGGCCACACATCTAGTAAATAAATGCCTAGATGCATATATTCTGGCTCCAGGGCCCATTCTCACTGTTTTCTACATTTTCTCACTCTCCTTATCCTTCCTTTTCTGTCCTTCTCCTCACCTTGCAGATACTTTTGACTTCTGGGAGAACTGCCAAAGTTTTATTTACATCTTTGCCTTCTTTTAGCTCTTCACGTTTGAACAAGGGCACTGGCAGTCAGGAGTTAGGGAGGAGTCTTAGGGCCTGCCAAGCTCAGAGGAGGGCAAGCTGGAGAAGAGGCACCTGGGGATAAGGAAGAATGAGTCAATCAGACTTTCAGAAACAGGACCAGCTGCTGGAATAAGGGTCTTGTCCCAAGGGCACCAGTCTTTTAGGATGAATAAATGGATTTACTGGAATGAAGACACAATATCCCCAACAACCATAATCTATGCCACATAGCTGCACAGGATCTTCCCTCAGGGTGTGGGTGGAGATCAAGAGTAGGCCCCTAAGGCTCCTTCCAGACAATTTCCCTCCCTTTCAACACAAGCCATGGGCTTCTACTTCTGCTGACAGTTCTCTCCTGGATCATTTCTGAAGCTGGGAATCTTCGCTGTCATCTGGGATGCTCTCACCTAGGACATTCTCTCCCCTTCCTGCTACAAGGCACTCCTGCAGTCCTACCTCTTCACAGACTGGCTTCTATCTGCAAGAAAGGGATTTGCATTTCTCACCAGTTAGGAAAACAGAGGGGCAGAGAAAAGGAAGGAGGAGCTGCCTGAGGGCAAAGCTGGGCTTGTCCCTACCCTAGGTCCACTCAAGGTAAAACTCAGCACATAAACAGGCTGACTGAAAATGGGGAAGAGATGAAGAAAGAGTTCAGCAAATCTGATTTATTTTAAATTTTCATTTTTTTCTCATTAAAAAAATAATAATTAAATAGAGACAGGGTCTGGCTATCTTGCACAGGCTAGTCTCAAATTCCTGGGCTCAAGTGATTCTCCTGCCTCGGACTTTGAGTGTTGGGATTAGAGGCATGAGCCACTGCACACAGCCTTTTTCTCATTCTTATAAAAAAACATGAAAATAATGAATTATGCGACTGTTCAAGGGAATCCCAATCCCTTAAGAACTCCTATTAACAGTTTGCTTCCTTCTCTCTTTAATTTTGTTTTTCTTTATTGGCCTTTTTGCTTCAGTACATTTTCTTTGAGATGGAGTCTTGCTCTCTTACCCAGGCTGGAGTGCAGTGGCTCAATCTCAGCTTACTGCAACCTCTGCCTCCCAGCCACAAGCAATCCTCCTGCCTCAGGCTCCTGAGTAGCTGGGATTACAGGCAGGCACCCCTGCGCCCGGCTAATTTTTATATTTTTAGTAGAGATGGAGTTTTGACATGTTGGCCAGCCTTGTCTGGAACTCTTGACCTCAAATGATTCACCCGCCTCAGCCTCCCAAAGTGCTGGGATTACAGGCATGAGCCACTGTGCCTGGCTGAGAAATTGAGTTTTGAAAGAGATTTAGAGAGTGGAAGGATAAAAGAGGAGAAATGGAGGAGAAAGGGAGGGAAGGAGGGAGGAGACAGATAGGAGTGCAACAGACTGACAGGAATAAGAGAATTTGGTAGGTATAGATAATTAAGAGACATTTAAAAAGTTGGTTGATGGGCTGGGCACAGTGGTTCACACCTATGGTCCCAACAACTCCGGAGTCTGGGGTGGGAGGGTCATTTGAGTCTGGGAGGTCAAGGCTGCAGTGAGCTATGATCATGCCCCTGTACTCCAGCCTAGTCAACAGAGCAAGATCCTGTCTCAAAAATGCATAAATAAATGAAAGTTGGCTGGGCGTGATGGTTCATGCCTATAATCCCAGCACTTTGGGTGGTTGAGGTGGAAGGATCATCTCTCTCTTTTCTTTTTTGAGATGGAGTCTCGGTCTGTTGCCCAGGCTGGAATGCAGTGGCCAGATCTTGGCTCACTGCAACCTCTGCCTCCCTGGTTCAAGCAATTCTCCCACCTCTGCCTCTCGAATAGTAGTAGCTGAGACTACAGATGTGCACCACTGGGCCTGGCTAATTTTCGTATTTTTAGTAGACATGGGGTTTTGTCACGTTAGCAGGCTAGTCTTAAACTCCCAGCCTCAGGTGATCCACCCGCCTCAGTCTCCCAAAGTACTGGGATTACAGGCATGAGCCACCATGCCCAGCCTGGGAGGATCTCTTGAAGCCAAGCCTAAGCAACATAGGGAAATCCCATCTCTACAAAATAATAATAACAATAATAATAATAATAGGTGTGGTGGCATGCACCTGTAGTCCCAGTTACTCAAGAGGCTTACTTGAGCACTGGAGTTTGAGGCTGCAGTGAGCTATGATCGTGCCAGCAGTGTCTTCAGGGGAGACCCTATCTCTAAAGAAAAAAAAAAGTGAGATACTGCTGAAAAGAATAAGATAGAGATTTTGAGAGAGATATTGAGTTAAATTGTGAGGTTTCTCTGTAGCTACTGTGTTAGCTCTTTCTGCAACATCTGTCAATTGTTGCCCCATTTCCTGGATCGATCCTTTAATGAGTAAATTTTTTTTTTTTTTTTTTTTGAGATGGAGTCTTGCTCTGTCTCCAGGCTGGAGTGCAGTAATGCAATCTCGGCTCATTGCAATCTCTGCCTCCCGGATTCAAGAGATTCCCCTGCCTCAGTCTCCCGAGTAGCTGGGACTGCAGGCGTGCACCACCACACCTGGCTAATTTTTTGTGTTTTAGTAGAGACCGGGTTTCACCATGTTGGCCAGGATGGTGTTGATTTCCTGACCTCATGATCTGCCCGCTTCGGCCTCCCAAAGTGCTGGGAATTACAGGCGTGGCATCTTTTTAATGCCAAAAGATTTAGGCATTGCCAGGCGCGGTGGCTCACGCCTGTAATCCCAGCACTTTGGGAGGCTGAGGCAGGCGGATCACCTGAGGTCAGGAGTTCAAGGCTAGCCTGGTCAACATGGTGAAACCCCATCTCTACTAAAAATACAAAAATTAGCCAGGCGTGGTGGCAGGCGCCTGTAGTCCCAGCTACTAGGGAGGCTGAGGCAGAAGGATCACTTGAACCCAGGAGGTGAAGGTTGCAGTGAGCCTAGATCACACTATTGCACTTCAGCCTGGGCAACAAGAGTGAATCTTCTTTCTTTTTTAGGATACAGACCAACAGCTTTCATGTTTTGTTTCTAGATCTGATACATTAGTCTAAGACTTGTGCCCTCTGGGCCAGCTGACAGAGCAGCAGGAAGGATCGAGGGTCAGAGACTCCTCCCTGGTCCAGAGAAGTGTAGGCTAGCAAGCTGATAGTACTACCAAAGTGGGAAGCAAGAGACAACTGTGTTATAGTCATAATTGAGACCCCTTCCACCCTGCTTAGTCCCAGAATAGTGCTTGTTACCAGTAGGTGCTCAATAAATAGTCATCAATGAATGAATACATTTAAAAAACAAATAAACATGAATAAGTAAGACTTCAGTCATTTTGAGGGAGATGGTGGCAGCGTTGGGTGGGCACAGTACTACAGAAAAAACAAAATTAAATGTCAAGAAAAAGCATCAGCCACAGTGATAAAAGATACATATCAGACTCTGGCATTATGGCTAATCAAGCTGCAGCTCTGAAAGTTCAGGAGAGGCTGGGCACAGTGGTTCATGCCTGTAATTCCAACGCTTTGGGAGGCCAAGACGGGAGGATCACTTGAGGTCTGGAGTTTGAGACCAGCCTGACCAACATTGAAACCCTGACTCTACTAAAAATACTAAAATTAGCTGGGTGTGGTGGTGGGTGCCTGTATGCCCCCCAGCTATTCGGGAGGCTGAGACAGGAGAATCACTCAAAAAAAAGGAGATGACCGTATTTGAGAAATACGAAGAATAGAATGAGAAGGTCATATAAATCCAATAGAAATTCCAGGAGAACCCATTAGCAAGAATGGAAGAAAAACAATATGGCTTAGAAATGTTCATAATTAGAGAAATTCAAGAGTGTTTAGATTGAAGACATACAATGAGACATAAACGAGATAAATAAAAACAAATCTTACTTAGACAGTTTCAGCTAAAAATACAGACTCTGGACAAAGCACACATCTTTTAAAAACAACCAGAGGCCGGGCACAGTGGCTCATGCCTATAATCTCAGCACTTTAGGAGGCCATAGCAGGCGGATCACGAGATCAGTAGTTTGAGACCAGACTGGCCAATGTGGTAAAACCCTGTCTCTACAAAACAATACAAAAATACACACATACATATATATACACACATACACACACACACACACATACACACACATATAGCTGGGGTGAGGTGGCTTGCGCCTATAATCTGAGCTATTCGGGAGGCTGAGACAGGAGAATTGCTTGAACCTGGGAGGCAGAGGTTACAGTGAGCAGAGATCGTGCCACTGCACTCCAGCCTGGGTAACAGAGCAAGACTCCATCTTAGAAAAATAAAATAAAAGCAACTAACGAGTAGAGAACAATTACCTGCAAGGGAATAAAAGTTTGGATGTTAGCAGACTTCTCAAATAAATGGCTTCTGTACTCACCTAACCTATTTTGCAAGAATGATAACATAATAAAGACATTTTTAGACAAAGAAAGTTTGAAAATGTTTACAATTAGAACTATTGTTGATTCTACATCAGAAAAAATAAAGCTGTGCCCAAAAGAAAGAGGATGAAAGAAGCAATGATGATCAAAGCACTTGATAAACATGTGGTTAAATCTAAATAAATATTTATGACAAAAATAATAACGACCGCTTTTAGGAACATAAAAGCAAATTTAGGCTGGACATAGTGATTCATGCCTGTAATCCCAGCATTTTGGGGAGCCAAGGCAGGAGGATCACTTGGGCCCAGGAGTTCTAGACCAGCGTGGGCAACCTAGCAACACCCCGTCTCTACAAAAATATTGTTTTAAAAAATTAACTGAGGTGGTGGTCCTTACCTGTAGTCCCAGCTACTGGGGAGGCTGCAGTGAGAAAATCATTCTAGCCCAGGAGGTCAAGGCTGCAGAGTCATGATGGCACCACTGCAGTCCAGCTTGGGTGACAGAGTGAACACCATCTCTAAACAAAGTATAAATAAAAATAATGTAACTTTAAATCTTGCATATAACTTACATACCATTTGAGAGGGGGAGAAAATAAAATGCAACCATTCTAACAGAAAGCTGGAAAAGTTAAAAACACACAAAGATGGTAAGAAATCTGGTAGAAATAAGTAGTGATCCCCCCATTATCCATGCGGATACATTCCAGGATCCTCAGTTTCTTCCTATACAACCACATCGTGTAGGCCAGGTAGCTTATACAGCATGGATACACTGGACGAAGGAATGATTCACATCCTGGGAAGAGCAGTACAGCCAATTTAAAATTTGAGCATTAAAAAAAAAAGGGCTGGGCGTGGTGGCTCACTCCTATAATCCCAGCACTCTGGGAGGCCAAGGCGGGTGGATCACTTGAGGTCAGAAGTTCAAGACAGCCTGATCAACATGGTGAAACCCCATCTCTACTGAAAAAACACAAAATTAGCTGGTGGGTTGCACACGCCTCTAATCCTACCTCCTTGGGAGGCTGAGGCAGGAGAACCACTTGAATCCAGGAGGTGGATATTGCAGTGAGCTGATATCATGCCATTGCATTCCAGCCTGGGCAACAAGAGTGAAACTCTATCTCAAAAAAAAAAAAAAAGAAAAAAGAAAAGAAAACTTACACATTTTTTATTTATGGAAGTTTCCATTTAATATTTTTGGATGACAGTTGACTAAAACCACAAAAAGCAAAACTGTGGATAAGGTGGGATTACTGTGTTCTTTTTTTTTTTTTTTTTTTTTTTGAGACGGAGTCTCGCTCTGTCGCCCGGGCTGGAGTGCAGTGGCCGGATCTCAGCTCACTGCAAGCTCCGCCTCCCGGGTTTACGCCATTCTCCTGCCTCAGCCTCCCGAATAGCTGGGACTACAGGTGCCCGCCACCTCGCCCGGCTAGTTTTTTGTATTTTTTTTTAGTAGAGACGGGGTTTCACTGTGTTAGCCAGGATGGTCTCGATCTCCTGACCTCGTGATCCGCCCGCCTCGGCCTCCCAGAGTGCTGGGATTACAGGCTTGAGCCACCGCGCCCGGCCGGATTACTGTGTTCTTATCCTATCAAATATAAATGGATTATTCCATATGAAAATTCTCAGATTGGATCACTATTTTAAAGACACACTTCTAAAACTTTATTTTCATTTTTTTGACGTAGGGTCTTGCTCTCTTGCTCTGTTGCCCAGACTGGAGTAGATTGGTGCAATTAGGGCTCACTGCAGCCTCAACCTCCCAGGCCGAAGTGATCCTTCCACCTCAGCCTCCCAAGTACCTCAGACCACAGGCGAGTGTTACCACACCTAGAGGAATTTTACACCTAGAACAACGCAAGCGTAAAAGTAAAAATGTGGTTGCATCAGAAAGCACAGGAGCCGCCTTGAAGGGTAGTCAAAGGTAGGAAGTTTGAGTATAAAAAAAGAATAATGACTATTTTCAGCAATAGTTACACTATGCTCTAAGCATACTTTTATTGAATGAACAAATGAATGAATGAAGGGTGGGACATCAGGGTGTGTCTGGGTGGTGCAGGGGCAGGAGGAGGTCTGATTGTATAAAAACTGCATTTAAATACAGGGTCTTCCGCATGAGGACACACTAAGGAAACTGCATTTGCAGAGAGAGACACACCATGCAGGACTGAAAATAGTTAGTCTAAGGGATTCTTGACAGGTAAGCATGGGGAGGCGCGGAGGGTAGCCAGAATGTGGGGCTTTAAGTGCTCAAAGAGGATTTGAAAAATCAAAGGAGCAATATTAAAGGGTGCAAACCACTCAGCCCATTCACATTAGAGGGACATGATATAGAGGGTTGCAAGTAGGGGACAGAAGAAACCTCAGAAAGACTGACTGCTCACCTCATGAAAATCAGGGAGTGAATGTGAGACTCCTTACTTACTGAGTGTGGTTGTCTGTTCTGCAGGGCTCCCAAGCTTTCCCCACCTGTGTTAGCCAGACCTTTGGAAATCCTTAATTAGAATGTAAACTCCATCATAGCAACTATTTTTGTGTACTTCATTCATTGCAGAACCCACAGACTTATGTAAGTGCCCATTTGTAGGTGGTAGGCAATAAAAATTTGCTGAGTAAATGTGGTTCTGCTAGTGGCAATTCTGCCTTATGATCTCCATAGCCTTGATGAGGGAAAGCACTGTAGACCAGTTGAATCATTTGCTTCTTTGTTTCTTTAATATGCTAGTTTAAGCTGCAGACTCTCAATGCCCATCCCAGGAAAGAGGGCCAGGGTTTATAGACTGTGTGTACAAGAGTCAGTAAGACCTGATTCATTCCCAGCTATGCTTCTCCTCTACCTGGCCAAACTTTTAGATCTCATGTCTCTTCATCTTTAAGAGGTTGATAATAATTGTCCATTATCCCGTGTGTTTGCCGAGGATCACAGGAATCATGTATGTGAAGCACTTGAATGTCTGACAGTATCCTAATGCTGCTACTGAATGTTACTGCATCATTTCTTCACTCTTAGGATTGTACTGAAGAACAGATGCTTAGTTAAGTTTAATTTCTTTTCAATTAAATGCCAAGCCTTAGGCCATCCCTTGTTATTGCTGTTCAAACTTTTTGGTCTCAGAACCTCTTTATATTCTTAAAAATTGTTGAGGACTCCAAAGAACTTTTGTTTCTATAGGATATACCTAGATATTTACCATATTCAAAGTGAAAACTGAAAGATTAAAATATATTTATTCATTCCTTTCAAAATAAAATGATAAATGCATTGCATGTAACTATATTTTCCACACACACACACAAATTGTGAGACCAATGGCATTGTTTTACATTTTAGTACTTTAGGGCTTAATGGAAGATGACAGAATTCTCTTCTGCTTTGCAGTCCCTTTTCTGATACATTACTTTGAAGTGTAAGAAGAAAATCTGACCTTATACAGATATGATGCTAGGAAAAGGAGTATTCTTATAGCCTTTGAAATAATTGTGGATATTCTTTGAAACTACAACACAAACTCAACAAGTAGCAGTTTCTTAAAGATGAGTTGCAATGTGAAATTTGTTTTCTTTTTTTGAGGCAGAGTCTCACTCTGTCACCCAGCCTGGAGTACAGTGGCATGATCTCAGATCGCTGCAGCCTCTGCCTCCCAGGTTCAAGCGATTCTTCTGCCTCAGCCTCCCTAGTAGCTGGGACTACAGGTGCGTGCCACCACGCCCAGCTAATTTTCATATTCTTAGTAGAGACGGGGTTTTACCATGTTGGTCAGGCTGGTCTCAAACTCCTGACCTCAAGTAATTCACCCTCCTTGGCTTTCCAAAGTGCTGGGATTACAGGCATGAACCACCATGCCTGGCCTGCAATGTGAAATTTGAAATCAGATGAATGAACTTTTCAAACTCTGTCACATTAAAATCCATTGGCCTACATTGGACTTTGAGTGGATCTTTTACCCACGCATGATTTTGTAACATACTGGTCATTTGCAAAATATTGGTTTATGAATTAAGAAGCTCTTCTAAATTTATTCCCCTACACATTTGTTATAGAATAAGAGTGAAAAAGTAAAATAACATGCAAGATGTCACCACTGAGGGAGGCTAGCTGAAGTGTGTGCAGCACCTTCACCATATATATTATTTTGCTCTTGTGAATCTGAAATTAGTTCAAAATTAAAAGTAAACAAAACAAAACCAATAAATAATATGGTAATTTTTGCTTTCAATATTCATATACATTCCAAATAACTTTTACAAATTTAAGACCTATTATATGCAACCAGATATTTACCATATGTGTGGCTTTTCCTTTATTCTTGAAGTTCCAATTTTCCCTCTTAGGAAGAACTTTCTTGAACACTCCATAGAACAGGACTACCAGCCACAGATTCTCATAGTTCTGAGAATGTCTTCTTTTCACCTTCTTTCCTGAAAGATATTTTCCCTGGATATGGAATCTGAGTTGATTGGGAGTGATGGCAAGTGGTGTAAAAAAGAATCTAAGTTGACAGTGGAACAAAACCTTTGAAGTGCTAAAAGAAAAGAACTGTCTTTGTTTCTGATGAGAAATCTGTGGTCATTTGATCTCTATCTTTTCGTATATAGATTGCACTTCAACAATCTCATCGAAGAAATATCCCTCTACTTTGAGTCACAAAGATATTGACACACGATTTCTTTTGTTATTTCTAAAGTTTCATTTTTGACAAGTACAGCTAGAGTATTTCTCTATGTTATAAAATATGAATCATTTTCCAGCTGAGGTAGAGCAATTGGGGGTTAACCTCACTTGCCAGATGTAATACAGCAAGCTCAGGCTCCTTGAAAGCATTGCTATCAAGCGAATGAATTCCTCATCAGCATTCCCTATCTCATAGGCCTTCCATCTCAGATTCAGACACCATGATGAACAGAATGGCCCCAGGGAATCGCCAGCCAGACCCTTTCATCAACAGGAAAGATCCCAACATGAAGATGATACAACCGCAGGATCCAGCTAGTCCCAGTGAGTATCATCCTTCTTTCTCCTCTTTCTCTCTCTACTGCCCCCTTCTCATGTGGCCCTGTAATTGCATTTTGCATTTGTTTTAAGGCAGCTATTGATTGTTGCTAAAAATCTATTCAAAAAGTCTTCCCATTATAAAAGGAGAAATACATTTCAAATCAAATGGGCCTTTGGTCCATGGTTGATTCAAATTATGAGAGATAAGCTAAGAATATAATATGTAGAGCAAGTGAGAACGTTTTTCTAGGAGAAAACATCTGAAGCATAGAGAGATAGAAATTGAGAAATCTCCTTTTCCAAGGCAGGTATATTGTGGCCCAATATGGTGGAAAAATTAAAATTAAAAAAAAAGCTCATTATTCAGAGTAGTAGTGTATACATGTATAAAAAGATTTATTTACATAAGGTGGATCTTAGTGAATTGTTCTGAAATATGTATTTGTTATTTGATATTTTACCCTGGAGGTTTTCCAAACATTGTTTTTTCTATTTTTAGTAGAGATGGGGTTTCACCATGTTAGTCAGGATGGTCTCAATCTCCCGACCTCAGGTGATCTACCCGCCTTGGCCTCTCAAAGTACTGGGATTATAGGCGTGAGCCACCGCGCCCAGCTAACTCCTGACCTTGTGATCCGCCTGCCTCTGCTTCCCAAAGTGCTGGGATTACAGGCATGAGCCACCAAGCCTGGCCGGCTTATTATTATTATTATTATTTTTTCTTTAAAGATGGAGTTTTGCTCTTATTGCCCAGGCTGGAGTGGAATGGCGCGATCTCAGATCACTGTAACCTACACTTCTTAGAATCAAGTGATTCTCCTGCCTCAGCCTCCCAAATAGCTGGGATTACAGGCATGCGTGACCACACCTGGCTAATTTTTGTATTTTTAGTAGAGAGGGAGTTTCACCATGTTGATCAGGCTGGATGGTCTTGAACTCATGACCTTGGGTGATCTATGAGCCTCAGCCTTTTTTTTTTTTTTTTTTTTTTTTTTTTTTTTTTTTTTTTTGAGAAGGAGTCTCGCTCTGTCGCCCAGGCTGGAGTGCAGTGGCGCGATCTCGGCTCACTGCAAGCTCCGCCTCCCGGGTTCACGCCATTCTCCTGCCTCAGCCTCCCGAGTAGCTGGGACTACAGGCGCCCACAACCGCGCCCGGCTAATTTTTTGTATTTTTAGTAGAGACGGGGTTTCACCGTGGTCTCGATCTCCTGACCTTGTGATCCGCCCGCCTCGGCCTCCCAAAGTGCTGGGATTACAGGTGTGAGCCACCGCGCCCGGCCGAGCCTCAGCCTTACAAAGTGCTAGGATTACAGGTGTGAGCCACCAGTGCCCGGCCAGGCTTAATATTATTAATATGTCAGTACTACCTAGGCAATTTACAGATTTAATGCAATCCCTATAAAAATCCCAGTGGTGCTTTTTGCAGAAACTAAAAATGTCTATCCAAAAATTTATATAAAGTCTCAAGGAATCCCAAATAGCCAAAATAATGTTGAAAAAGATGAACATATGAACAAAGCTAGAGGCCTCATATTATGTAATCTCAACATTTATTACAAATTACAGTAATCAAAGAGTGTGATGCTGGCATAAAGACAGATATATAGACCAATAGAAGAGAACAAAGTCCAGAAATACATCCTTGCACATATAGTCAACAAGGGTGCTAAGGCCATTCAATTGGGACGGGACAGTCTCTGAAACAAATGGTGTTGGGAAAACTGAATATCCACATGCAAAAGAATGATGCTGGATCCTTATCTTACCACACGCAAAAATTAAAATGGATCAAGTCCTAAACACAAAAGCTAAAACTGCAAAGTTCTGAGAAAAAACATAGGGGAAAAGCTTTATGACATTTGATTTAGCAATGGTTTCTTGGATATGACACCAAAAGCACAGGCAACAAAATATAAATAGATAAATCAGACTACATTAAAAATAAAAGCTTGCATGATCAAAGGACACAATCGAAAGGGTGAAATGGGGCTGGGCATGGTGGCTCATGCCTGTAATCCTGGCACTTTGGGAGGCCGAGATGTGTGGACCACCTGAGGTCAGGAGTTCTAAACCAGCCTGGCCAACATGGTGAAACCCCGTCTCTACTAAAAATACAAAAAGTAGCCAGGCATGGTGGCAGTCGCCTGTAGTCCCAGCTAGTTGGGAGGCTGAGGTGGGAGAATCGCTTGAACTTGGGAGATGGAGACTGCAGCAGAGATCATGCCACTGTACTCCAGCTTGGGTGACAGAGAGAGACTCTGTCTCAAAAAAGAAAAAAAAAAAAAAAAGTAAAATGGCAAACTATGGAGTGGGAGAAAATATTTGCAAAGCATTTATCTAATAAGGGGTTAATAGCTATAATACATACAAAACTAGAACTCAACAACAATTTAAAAAAAAATCCAATTAAAAATGGGCAAAAACCTGAGGTCAGGAGTTCAAGATCAGCCTGACAACATGGAGAAACCCCGTCTCTACTAAAAATACAAAATTAGTCAGGTGTGGTGGTGCATGTCTGTAATCCCAGCTACTCGGGAGGCTGAGGCGGGAGAATCACTTGAACCCGGAAGGTGGAGTTTGCGGTGAGCCAAGATCACGCCATTGAACTCCAGCCTGGGCAACAAGAGCAAAACTCCGTCTCAAAAAAAAAAAAAAAAAAAAAAAAAAAAAGGCAAAAACTTGAATAGATCTTTCTCCAAAGAAGATATACAAATGGACAAATCCATGAAAGATGTTCAGCAACATTAATTATTAGGGGAAAGAAGATCAAAACCACACCCATTAGGATGACAACTATCCAAGAAACAGAAAATAACAAGTATCAGTGGGGATGGGGAGAAATTAGAATGCTTGCAGGAATGTAAAATGGCGCTGCCGCTGTGAAAAATAGGATGATGGTACCTCAAAAATTAAAAATAGACTCACCATATGATACAACAATTTCACTTAGAGGTATATACCCAAAAGAATCGAAAGCCGGGTCTATGCTGGGCATGGTGGTTCACACCTATAATCCCACTTGGGGAGGCCAAAGCAGGAGTTTGAGACCAGGCTGGGCAACATAGTGAGACTCCATCTCAAAAAATTATCCAAGCATGGTGGTAATCCCAAAGTGCTGGGATTACAGATGTAAGCCACCGTGCCCAGCCGAAAAAAGTTTTTTAATTAGCCAGGAGTGGTGATAGTGCCTGTAGTCCTAGCTACTCAGAAGGAGGAGGCCAGAGGATTGCAGGAGCTCAAGAATTCAAAGTTGCAATGAACTGTGATCGTGCCACAGCACTCCAGCCTGGGCAATAGAGCAAGACTTTGTCTCTAAAAAAAGAGAGAGAGAGAGAAAGAAAGAAAAATCCTATTTGCCAGATGAGATGGGCTGGATTCCTGAACAAATAAATGAAGAGGGGAAACCCATTTAGACCAGTGGGTTATATTCAGGTGCAAAGACATGGGGTTTATTCCTAGTTTTTTCTATTTCATAATAAAAAAAAAAAATTTGGCTAGCTCTTGCACAGAATATTCCTAGTTTCTAGAATAACGAACGTGTGAGAAAGATGAGAAGACAGAAGCTACTATCCACTGTCCTGAGGTTAAGTAGGGTAGAAAGACTGAGTACCAGAGAATAAAAGTAAAACAGAAAACTTTTCAGTGCAGGCAGGCAAACTAAAACTCAGAGGAGCCAGTTTCCAGAGTGAACAGACTGAGTACACAGAAAATTGAAGAGGTAACTCATGTCCTATCAGAGACAAAATCTCAGAAAGCAGAGAACAGAGCATTGTTACACAGGGCTCAGCCATTCAGAATCAAGACCTGGGATCTGCATTTTCTGGATCTTAAGCCTGGTTGGAGGAAAGGCATGGGAGATTCACCATAGTGATTTGTTTTTTGGTTTTTGTTGTTTTGGTGGGGGGAGAGATTGGTAATGTAAATGTAACCACCCCTTCTTTATCTCTGCCCTGAAGCAACATGGAGAAGGCATCAAGAACGTACTTCATTCTCCCGCCAACAGTATGAAGCGCTAGAAGCTCTGTTTAGCCAGACCATGTTCCCAGATAGAAATCTTCAGGAGAAACTAGCTTTGAAACTCAACCTGCCGGAGTCAACAGTAAAGGTCTGATCCCCTGTGGTGTGCTTGGTACCCCCATCCAAGCCACATTCACCTATCCAGCCTGGAAATTCCCCACCCTCCACCCCTGCCCCACAATTGTATTTCATTGAGTACCTACTGAAACGGTATCAAACTGGGGACAGACTGGCCTCACTCATGCAGTTTGAAAAATGAGAAAAAATGAGGTTCAGAGGCAAAGTGACTGGGCCACAGAGATAGGAAATAGTGTTGCTAGAATTAAAACTCCAGAAATCAGATTTTTTACATTTGTACTATAGAGTTCAAATAGGGGAAAGGTGCTCATCCAGACAGACTCCTCACTTAGAGTCTTTTTAAGCAAAGCCCTGCAATCTGTTTATTCATAATGCTACCAACAGGCAAATAATACTCCCTCTAACCTCTGAGCCTGCTAAAGCCCATGACATTTTTCTTTTTCTTCTTTCTTTTTTTTTTTTTTTTAGAGATGGGAGTCTCACTGTGTTGCCCAGGCTGGTCTCAAACTCCTGAGCTCAAGTGATCCCCTCGCCTTAGACTCTCAAAGTGCTGGTATTACAGATGTGAGCCACCGTGACTGGCCATACATTTTTTTCTTGTTTTTGTTTTTGAGACGGAGTCTCTCTCTGTCACCCAGGCTAGAGTGCAGTGGCACTATCTCCACTCACTGCAAGCTCCACCTCCTGGGTTCACGCCATTCTCCTGCCTCAGCCTCCCGTGTAGCTAGGACTATAGGCACCCGCCACTGCACCCGGCTAATTTTTGTATTTTTAGTAGAGATGGGGTTTCACCGTGTTAACCAGGATGGTCTCTATCTCCTGACCTCGTGATCCGCCCGCCTCGGCTTCCCAAAGTGCTGGGATTACAGGAGTGAGCCACTGTGCCCGGCGGGCCATACATTTTAATTGGAGTATTCCTTACAGTAGAGGCCTGAAATAATCCTTAAAAATCCTTCAGTTCAAATTACTCACCTCTCCCTAGATCCTAGATCCCTGAACCAGCCTCTCTTCTCTAGAGTTCAGGACCCTGTCTCTGAACCCCCATCACAAACCCTGAAACACACCCACTTTCTTCCTTTCTGGGGCCCCAGACCTGATCTTCGTCATCCCTCCTATTGACTCCAGTCATGCCCATCTCTGCTTTTGCAGAGCCCAGTGTCATGGTGAATTTGAGAGGACATTAAGATTATAACCTGGCTGTTTTCACTCAGGAGAAGCTTCAAATGCCTTCTCCAAGAACAGCCCACAATCTCCCCTCTTCCCCCACTCCCAGGTTTGGTTCAGGAACCGGCGATTCAAATTGAAGAAGCAGCAGCAGCAGCAGCAGCAGCAGCAGCAGCAGCAGCAGCAGCAGCAATCAGCAAAGCAACGAAACCAGATCCCTTCATCCAAGAAGAATGTGCCCACCTCCCTCAGAATGTCCCTCAATCCTTATGCTTTTTCTCCTGTGATTTCAGATTTCTACAGCTCCCTTCCACCTCAGCCCTTAGACCCTTCCAATAGGGCATGGAACTCTACCTTCACTGAGAGTTCCACAAGTGACTTCCAAATGCAAGATACTCAGTGGGAGAGGCTGGTGGCCTCAGTACCTGCTTTGTACTCTGATGCCTATGACATATTCCAAATCATAGAACTGTACAATCTTCCTGATGAGAATGAGATATCCAGCTCTTCTTTCCACTGTCTGCATCAGTATCTCTCACCCACAAAGTACCAGATAGAAGGACAGGGTTCCTCTCTCAGCACCTTTGCTGGTCCAGCTGTAGGCCTATCTCCCGCACAAACCTGGCCCAGTATGACAAGCCAAGGCTGTCAAGCCTACAGTCAAGCCAACAGATAGCCTGGAATTTCAGAAAACCTCCAATATGGTAGACTTGGGACTAGAGTACTAATAAATATGGACCATTTAGAAAGGAGGTCTTCTTGCCTCTTGTACATGACTTTTTTTTCCTTTGTCTCATTTTAACCCAAACATCTGGGTCTGTGCCTCTGATTTCCATGGGAATGTTGCAAAAAGAGTTTTCCAAGTAGAGCTGGGCACTACGTAATCAGCCCCACAATTCTCCCTGAGAAGCCTGCCTAGTCCCTTACACGGCCAATGAGACGCCAAAATTCCCTTCCCAAAACTATCCTGGAGTTTCTAAAAGTAGGACAGTGGTTTTGGGGGTTTTCCACTTCATTTTTATGAAAGTAGGTCTCACTCTGTCACCCAGGCTGGAATATAGTGGTACAATCACAGCTCATTAAAGCCTTGACCTCCTGGACTCAGGTGATTCTCCCACCTCAGCCTCCTGAGTAGCTAGGACTACAGGTGCCCACCGCCACACCTGGCTAATTTTTGTTTTTGAGACAGAGTTTCACACTGTCACACAGGGTGGAGTACAGTGGCGGGATATCAGCTCACTGCAACCTCCACCTCCCAGGATTCAAGTGATTCTCCTGCCTCAGCCTCCTAAGTAGCTGGGATTACAGGCATGTGCCACCATGCCTGGCTAAATTTCATATTTTTACTAGAGATGGGGTTTCACCATGTTGCCCAGGCTGGTCTCGAACTCCTGACCTCCAGTGATCTGCCTGCCTTGACCTCTCAAAGTGCTGGGATTACAACACTTTGAGCCACTGAGCCTGGCCAATTTTTGCATTTTTTGTAGAGACAAGGTTTTGCCACGTTGCCCAGGCTGGTCTCGACTTCCTGGACTTAACGCCGTCCACCTGCCTCAGCCTCCCAAAGTGCTAGGAATACAGGAGTGCACCATTGCACCCAGTTGGGTTATCCAGTTTAAAAACACTTTTTTTTTTTTTTTCAAGGAAACCAAAGAAAACATCATCCACTTTCTGTCTGTATCGTTCCGATTTTAGTATATGTGTTGCGGAAGTGAGCACACTATCATCCACTTTTAATGAGAAGAAGTCATAAACTTACATTTTGTTTCCAATTTTTAGGGTTTTTGTTGCTGCTGTTGTTGTTTTTTGAGACAGCAATCTGTCACCGAGGCTGGAGTGCAGTGGCACCATCTTGGCTCACTGCAGCCTCTGCCTCCTGGACTCAAACAATCCTCCCACCTCAGCCTTCTGAGTAGCTGAGACTACAGACACACATCACCATGCCTGACTAATTTTTGTATTTTTAGCAGAGACGGGGTCTTGCCATGTTGCCCAGGCTGAGTTTGGGTGTTTTTTTTTAAGGGGACTTTCAGTCCTAATTTGAGGGGAAATTACTATTACCACTAGTTTTAATATATAGTACAATGAAAAAAAAAATATATATATATATAGTACAATGGTCCAGACATAATAAAAGGTGTAAAAACTGGCACAGGAAGAAATAAAAACAGAGTTTTGAAGGTGAGATGATAAACTTGCAAATCTAACAAAATAAAAATAGTCAAACTTTTAGAATGGTCCGGGCTTGGTGGCTCATGTCTGTAATCCCAGTACTTTGGGAGGCCGATGCAGGTGGATCACCTGAGGTCAGGATTTCGAGACCAGCCTGGCCAACATGGTGAAACCCCATCTCTACTAAAAATACAAAAATTAGCTGGGCGCGGTGGTGGGCGCCTATAATCCCAGCTACTGGGGAGGCTGAGGCAGGAGAATCACTTGAACCTGGGAGGCAGAGGTTGCAGTGAGCCGAGATCACGACATCACACTACAGCCTGGGGGACAAAAGTAAGACTTCGTCTCAAAAAAAAAAGCCGGGCGTGGTCACTCACGCCTGTAATCCTAGCACTTTGGGAGGCCAAGGCAGGTGGATCATGAGGTCAGGAGTTCGAGACCATCCTGGCCAACATGGTGAAACCCTGTCTCTACTAAAAACAACAAAAAAATAGCTGGGCGTGGTTCAGGAGCCTATAATCCCAGCTACTCGGGAGGCTGAGGCAAGAGAATCGCTTGAACCCGGGAGGCAGAGGTTGCATCGAGCCAAGATCGCACCATTGCACTCCATCCTGGGCAACAGAGTGAGACTCAGTCTCAAAAAAAAAAAACCAAAACTTTTAGAATGACATTTTAGCACATTTTCCAGCCACATGATTAATCTACGAAATTAGTATCATTTCTGAACACTAGTAATAAAGAAACATAAGGGCCAGCCGTGGTGGTTCACACCTCTAATCCCAGCACTTTGGGAGGCCAAGGCGGGCGGATCACATGGTCAGGAGATCGAGACCAGCCTGACCAACATATTGAAACCCCATCTCTACTAAAAATAAAAAAAAACTAAAAAAAAAAAAAAGCTGGATGTGGTGGCACATGCCTATAATCCCAGCTACTCGGGAGGCTGAGGAAGGATAATTGCTTGAACCTGGGAGGTGGAGGTTGCAGTTAGCTGAGATTGCACAACTGCACTCCAGCCTGGACAACAGAGCAAGACTCTATCTCAAAAAAATAAATAAATAAATAAATAAACATAAGATAAGTACCGCTCAATGAAAAATGTACAAGTACCTAGGAATTCATGAAGAAAATACCTCTGTGGAGAAAACTTCAGAACTTAAAAAAGAACACAGAAAACGTTTTGAATACACCAGGCATGGTGGCTTATGCCTGTAATGCTAGCACTTTTGGAGGCCAAGGTGGGCAGATCACGAGATCAAGAGATCGAAACCAACCTGGCCAACATGGTGATATCCTGCCTCTACTATAAATACAAAAAAAAAAAAAAAATTAGCTGGGTGTGGTGGCACACATCTGTAGTCCCAGCTACTTGGGAGACTGAGGCAGGAGAATCACAAGGATTGAAATTATGCAGTGTGTTCTCCAAACATGATGGAATGAATTTAGAAATCAATAATGGAAGAAAATTTGGGAAATTCACAAATATGTGGATATTAAACAACACATTCCTAAATAACCAATGGTTAAAGAGGAAATCACAGTCTGAGCAACATGGCAAAACCCTGTCTCTACAAAAAATACAAAATTAGCTGGGCATGGTGGCCAGAGCCCATGGTCCCAGCTACTCGGGAGGCTGAGGTAAGAGGACCCCTTGAGCCACAGAGGTCGAGGCTGCAGTGAGCCGTGACTGTGCCACTGCACTCCAGCTTGAGCAACACAGTGATACTGTCAATAGATAAATAAATAGAAGAAATTATAAGTAAAATTGGAAAACACTTGTAACTGAAAAAAACAAAAGCACAACAAACCAAAACATGGGATAAAGCTAAATCAATGCTTAGAAGGAAATTTATAGCTTCAAATGCTTACATCTTTTTTTTTTACAAAAAAGGTCTCATCAATAGTTTTACACAGGAAGGAAGTGGCATAGTTTTATTACTATCTGTCAAATTAAACTTTAAGGCAAAACTTTTTTATTGAGATGGAGTCTTGTTCTGTCACCCAGACTGTGCAATCTCAGCTGACTGCAACCTCCAACTCCCGGGTTCAAACAATTCTCCTGCCTTAGCCTCCCAAGTAGCTGGGACTACAGGTGTACGCCACCACACCTGACTAATTTTTGTATTTTTAGTAGAGATGGGGTTTTGCCATGTTGCCCAGGCTGGCCTCAAACACCTGAGCTCAAGTTATCTTCCTGCCTCAGCCTCCCAAAGGGCTGAGATTACAGGTGTGAGCCACCTCACCTGGCCAAAAGAGTTTTTTTTAGAAATAAAGTATATTAGACAACAACAAAAGGAACAATTAACCTGAAATACATAATAACTCTGAACTTGTATATACTTAAAAACATTACCCAAAATATATGAGACAAATTTTAACAAAAATTAAAATTCTTAAGAAAACTTCACCAATACATAAAGTGTGGTATATTCATACAACACTCTCAATAATTGATAATAACAGTCCAAAGAAAGCAGAAAGAAGGAAAGTCTAGAGCAGAAATAAATAAAATGGAGAATAGAAAAGCAATACAGAAAAAATTTATGAAATCAAAAGCTGGTTCTTTGAAAAGATCAACAAAATGGCAAACGTTTAGCTAGATTGACCACCCCCTCAAAAGACTCAAATTATTAGAATCAGAAACAAAAAGGCAAGATTTTATCACCAAACTTATAGAAATAAAAATTATTAGAAAGAAATACTATGAACAATTGAATGCCAACAAATTAGATAAATGAAATGGACAAATTCCTAGGAAGACACAGAATACCAAATCTGACTCCAGAAGAAATAGATGTTGAGAATAGAGCTTGCTATGGTATGAATGTGTCCCCCACAGCTCATGTGTTAGAAACTTAATCCCCAAAGCAGCAGCGTTGAGAGGTGGAACCTTTAAGGGTGACTAGGCAGAGCCCCCATGAATGGATTAATGCCATTATTGTGGGAGTGGGTTAGTTATCTCAGAAGTGGGTTCCCGATAAAAAGGATGGGTTCAGTGCTCTTCCCCAAAATCTTTGTCCCCACCCCCACCTCTCTCTCTTTTCTGTCTCTCTCTCTTTCTCTCTGTCTCTCTTCCCTCCTCCTCTCCCTTCCTTCTGCCATAGGAGGATGAAACATGAAGGGTCTGGCCAGATGTGGCCCCTCCGTCTTCCATCTGAGACTGGAAGACTTCCCACCTTCAGCACTGTACGAAATAAATCTGTCTTCTTCATCAATTACCCAGTCTCAGGTATTCTGTTATAACAACACAAAGCGGACTAAGACAGAGTTATAACAAGCACGGAGATTGAGTTAACAATTGAAAACTTCCCACAAAGAAAAGCCGAGTTCCAGATGGCTTCACTGCTAAATTCTACCAAAATGTTTAAAGAAGAATTGACACCAATCCTTCACAAACTTTTCCAAAAAACAAAAGAGGAGGGAACTCATTTTGTGAGATCAATATTGTCCAGATACCAAAGCTGAACAAAGACGCCATAAGGGAAGTACGGACTATAGTGAGTATCCCCTATCGGAAATGCTTGGAACCAGAAGTGTTTCGGATTTGGAGTTTTTTGCATTTGGAATATTTGCACATACATAATGAGATATCTTGGGGATGGGACACCAGCCTACACACAACTCATTTACGTTTCATATATACCTTATATACATAGCCTGAAGGTAATTGTACAATATTTTAAGTAACTGTGTGCATGAAACAAAGTTTTGACTGCGTTTTGACTATGACCCATCGCATGAGGCCAAGTGTGGAATTTTCCTCTTGTGGTGTCACATCAGTGCTCAGTTTTGGATTTTAAAGCGTTTTGGAACTCAGATTTTCAGATTGGGGATACTCAACTTGTAATATCTCTTCTGAATATAGATGCAGAATTCCTCACTAAGGTCCTTTTGTAGTTCATCAGTGTGATGACTGGGCATTCACGCGAATGTGTGAGAGTGCCACCCTCGAGCCTTGTTTCAATGTTGGCACATTATGCATCTGACTTGAAAAAACAAATTCTCAGTAAAATACTAACAAACTAAATTTAGCAATATGTAAAAAGGATAGATACCATGACCAAGTAGGGTTTATTCAGGAATGGAAGATTGATTCAACATTAAAAAATTCATCAATGTAATACACAATATTAATAGAACGAAGGACAAAAACCACATGATCATCTTGCTGGGCACAGAAAAAACATTTGATGAAGATCCACACTCTTTCTTGATTCACTCAACAAACTAGAACAATCAAACTCCTCACCTTCAACTTGATAAAGGTCATCTACAAAGATCCACA
Organism: Macaca mulatta; assembly: GCF_049350105.2. NCBI lineage: Eukaryota > Metazoa > Chordata > Mammalia > Primates > Cercopithecidae > Macaca > Macaca mulatta. Next base: position 162,195,968 of record NC_133407.1, on the reverse strand, counting down.
GGCAACATCGTACTTATTGGTGCGAGACTGAATGCTTGTCCCCTAAGATCAGGAACAAGTGAAGTGTGGCCACTCTCACCACTCTTGTTAAACACAGTGCTGGAAGTTCTAGGCAGGGTAAAACAGCAAGTAAAGGAAGTAACAGGCATCCAAATTGCAAAGAAAGAAGTTAAAATATTTCTGTTAACAGATGGCATGATCTTGAAAATCCTTTGGAATCCACAACAAAACTATTAGAACTAATAAACCAGTTCAGCAAAGTTTCAAGATTCAAGATCAGTGTAGAAATTTTTTACAATTTTTAAACTGCTATTTGCTCATTCCAAATAAGTTTACCTCCATGGACATATATGTATGGAAGAATCCAGGGGAAAGGTTAATTCGATGGCTGTTAATCACAGCCAAATTTAGCACATCTGCTCTTAGTCAAAATACATTCAAATACATTCAAATAACAGCTGGCATTGTTGAGCACTTGCTATGTGGTATATATCATTCATGTGCCTTATGTGTACTGACAGTTACATGTGGTCAAACCAAGTATCATCGCCATTCCACAATGGAGAAAACTGAAATAGAAAATGGTTAAGTAAATTGGCCAAAATCACATACCTAATCCCAGAACTTTGGGAGGCTGAGGCGGGAGGATCATGAGGTCAGGAGTTCAAGACTGGCCTGACCAACATGGTGAAACCTGGTCTCTACTAAAAATACAAAAATTAGCCAGGCATGGTGGCGTGTGCCTGTAATCCCAGATATTCAGGAGGCTGAGGCAGGAGAATCACTTGAACCCGGGAGGTGGAGGTTGCAGTCAGCCGAGATCCTGCCACTGCACTCTAGCCTGAGTGACAGAGCGAGACTCCATCTCAAAAAAAAGAAAAAAGAAAAAAAAACACCAAAGCCAGGATTCTATTTGCTTTTTTCTTCACAAGATCCTGAATGAGTTTATCTGAAGATGATAAGATAAAGAACACTAGACTGAGAGTTAAACAAGCTCTCTGGGGCTTTCCTCTGGCTCTTCCACTTACAAGATGTGTGATCTTGGATGAGCAATTTCCCTTTTCTGAATCTCTGTCTCCTCATCTGTAAAAAGAGAGAGTTGGACTAAATGACAGCTAAAGCCTCCTACAACCTCTAATTCTCTCCCACTGGATTTACTCTACACCTGGTTTCTGAATTACAAACTCTCCCTTTTCCAGCCACCTAGGAAAGACGAGGACCAAGGGAGGACACACACTTACTTGTCATGACAAGAGATAGGAGAAACTGAAGCAGGACAGCATGTCACTTACACAAGTTGCTGCTTCAGCCAGTGATGGGTTTAGGTGAGCAGCATGGTTATAATTAGAGCAGCAGCCAGTCCTGAATGCTCTGCCAGCCTCCTCCAGCACAGCTGGGCTGGCCGATTGCACATGTAGGAATCTGAGAGGCTGCTCTTGAAAATGATCCTTCTTAAAAGGATTTTCTGTCTTCCTCTAGGGAAGGAAAACCTATTGATATAAAACTTCACTTCCCATTCAGTTTCCCCTGCTAAATGCCACTCCAGGAGAGACTGAGTGTTGATAAATACAGGGGAAGGAAAAAGTCGTAAGCTGAGCCTGGTCACATTGCCCCTTGTGATATCGTTTTATTTTTAACTCGCAACACTTGGACTACTTCTGTTGAAGTTTTCGCTCCTTTCCCTGCCTTCCCAACAGAACTGTGTCCTCTACTGCAGCTGACGCAACCCAGCCACCTCCCAGCAATCCGCTTAGTTGCAATCAAGGGTTCAGGTGCAAGCAGATGCTGACTTAGCCCGTTCCATTAAGGTAAGCATTCAAACAGGAGCAGGTGCACCATGAGGAGGATATTCAGAGGTGAATATGCAGATGAAGCTGAGCCGCATATCACTTTTGTGTCCTGTGGAAGAGGATTGTTAAGCAAATTAGTTATGTAAAGATGTGGGGGAAAGGCAGGCACTGAGAATGAGATCCAGCCGTGTGTAAATTTCTGTTTCCAATTCAAGAGCAGGTAGAGTACTTGCTTTCTGACAGCTTAGGTTCTTTCTTCTATAATCAACCAGAGTAGTTATGATATCTGTAAAGTTACAACATGGTGATGGGTGGGGGGATCTGGGGGAGTGGAGGAGGTGGTGAGGAAACAAGTGGAAGGCCTAGAACCCAGGATTTCTATTTCCTTTTCTTTCTTTTTTGAGACAGTCTTGCTCTGTTGCCCAGGCTGGAGTGCAGTGGCACCATCTTGGCTCACTGCAGCCGCTACCTCCCAGGTTCAAGTGATTCTCCTGCCTCAACCTTCCGAGTAGCTGAGACTACAGGCACACACCACATCTGGCCAATTTTTGTATTTTTTTAGTAGAGACGGGGTTTCACCTTGACGGTCAGGCTGGTCTTGAACTCCCGGCCTCAAGTGATCTGCCCCCCTCAGTCTCCAAAATTGCTGGGATTACAGGTGTGAGCCACTGTGCCTGGCCCAGAATTTCTATTATTTGTTTATTTAATTCATTGTAATTATTTTTTTTGAGACAGAGTCTCCCTCTGCCGCCCAGGCTGGAGCACAGTGGCGCAGTCTCAGCTCACTGCAACCTCCACCTTCTAGGTTAAAGAGATCCTCTGCTTCAGCCTCCTGAGTAGCTGGGACTACAGGCCTGTGCCACCACGCTTGGCTAATTTTTGTATTTTTTGTAGAGACGGGGTTTCACTTATTTCTACAGGTTTTTGCCTGTTGGCCAGGCTGGTCTCGAACTCTTGGCCTCAAGTGATCCACCCCCTTTGGCCTCCCATAGTGCTGAGAATACAAGCAAGAGGAGCTGCGCTTGGTCAGAATTTCTCTTTTCTGAAGTCTAAATGTTGTGATCTTTTCTCCAGTCAATACTTGCTGTGTTTAATTGCAAGTCATTCTCACGTAGCTTAAAATTTCATCTGCTGTGTCATACTACCGGTTAACAAGCACAACTGTATTTTCTGTATGTACTATTGAAACTCTGCAGAGTTTAAAACCTTTTATTCTCCAACAATATTCTCTAAGTGTGGCCCTCTTCTCCCCAGCTCTCTTGAGTCCAAAGTGCATCCATGAAATATAAGTGAGATATTTTTCAAGTTGAGAAACTTATACAGGCTTATGCACCAAAACCAAAGATTGTTATAAGCTTGAACAATTTTGCATATTCAGAGGGATAAAAGTAAAATAACTAATGATAATGAGGTATCAAAAGTTATACGTATAGACAGTTTCTCGCTTCTAGAATAACTGTATAGTGTTGCATGCACTAAAAATTGGCAAGGTAAGGGAACAGTGTTTATTTTCTTGTTTTTCACTGGTTCAAAGTTCAGCTAAGGACGTCCTGGGAAGTGGCCTATGCAGGAAAAGGGATTCTGTACACTCTGACCTTTGATGTGTACAGGCTAAAGCCACCAATGCCAAGTAAAAGGAGACCAAAAGTAACTATTCAGATACCTTAACTCCTGGTTCCTTCCTGTCTGTCTCTGTAACCTCCATATGTACCCCAAGTCTCTGTTATAGGTGTCTGGGTTATAATTATGTCTGTTTCCTGGGCACAAGCAAATTCACTGTGTATAATCACCTAACTTCATTTAATTTTTCCAGGGCTTCCACAGCAGCAAGGTCTCCAAGCTGTATGCTGGGGCGCGGTCCTGGTGAAACTAGGGTGTGTTGGCTTACAAGTAATCAAGCAGACAGGTTGAGTCCCAGATACCTCTAGACAATCCAGTTACTTTAGCACTTTCTTGGCCAATACAATGGTAATTTAATAGAATAGTACTGATACATAAACACCAGATATGAGAATTAACTAGCTAATTCAATAACTAATAAGTATAAAGGTAGAGAGATTTCTAGTATAGCTGGAGAAATCAGATTGCGAAGTGGAATGGATCTGGAAAAGGGTGGCTATGTTTTAGGATAAAGTGAAGGTACTGGAATTGCAGCGTCGAAGCCAAGGATTATGGAACCTAATGTGGGAATTATCCTCAGCAAATTGATTGTGATAAAATCTCAAGAAGGCAAAGAGATTACTTTAATAATTAACTTCACAAATTTTCTTTCCCGACAATTAAATATTTCCATAGCAGAGAAACAGGTCAACAATGCATAATTAAAGTAATTAATTGGCTGGTTAATAGGTTAAGAGTTAAAAATATCTTTGGCCTTTAAATTTTAACCTCATCACTTTCCCTGAAGTTAAAGCTCAGAAATAAATCATTATTGCCAGGGCCAGCCACATGAGGAGGCAGAATGGTTTAGTCACTGACATCATGTGAGGGGTGCTGAGAGGGCCCCTTGCCTAAAAATATCTCCCTGACATCAACCCTGTTTGCCTACTAACTTTAAAATTATAGAAAAGAATGTTAAAACTATTATCTGCTAATCCCATTCTCTTTTGCTTGAGTCAGTGATTTAAATACACCTGCTATATGTGTTAGCATGACTTTGTTGGCCAGCAACACTTGGTCACCACCTCCTCCTTCTTCCAGGCTTCGTCCTACTCTGCCCTTGGTAGGACTGCCAACATGCCTTGGCTGTCACCACTCAGGTAGCTTTGTGTGGTGCTGTGATATCTACAGACTCTCAATAAAACTTCAAAGCACAATAGAAAAAAGGCACTTGACTAGAACCAGACAATCTGGGAGCATAGACAAGACATTTCACTTCTCAGACCCTCAGTTTCTCTTCTAGGAAACAAGGAGGTTAAAACAGACCTTTTCCTTTCAAAATGAGGTCCTTAGAACATCAGCTTCATCTGGAGTTTGTTGCAAGGGAAGAGTCTCAGGCCTCACCCGGGTCCCATTGGATCAGAATCTGCATTTTAAAAAGGTTGCCTGGGTGATTCCTTTGCATGTTGAAGTTTGAGAAGCTATGGAATAGCAGATTTCTTATTATCTGCCTGATCCAGAGTTCGGATTCTATGACTGCCAAGTGTTAAAAAGAAAAAGTACTTTAATCCCCTGCAAACAATCTGGCAGTGCTCAGAGTATCTATTATAAATCCAGCCCACTGAGGTCTTTTCTTCAATGAGGCCTACATTAACCTAAGTTGAAATGATTTCCTTTTCACCTTAAAAAAAAAAAAAGCAGCCCCAATTAGCATACATCTGACATCACTCTACTTTCTTCCTAAATTTGTTCCAAATTACTCTCACAGCTTTTAAAATGCTGCCTTTTTAATGGTTCAGTTTAATTCAATTCACTCCTATTCAATGTTCTTTGACTGAGTGCTGGGGGCAGTGTTGGCTCTACTCACCCTTCAGTCCCTAGAAGCCCAATTGGTGGGTCCTAAAAAGGTATTATCACCCTCTGTTGATATTCCGGTCAGACCTCCTTCCACTGCCTGCACACACCTCGCTGGCGACAACACTTGTGCCCATCATTGGAACCTCTCTCACCATTCTCACCATCACAGCAACTTTGCCAGGTTCTGCCAACTGCCACAGTCAATCACAAGAGAGAAGGCAAGTCTCAAGGACCTCGATTTCCTTTTTTCTTAATGAGCAGAATAACTCAGATGAGCAATAAAAATTACAAATTTTGGCCTAGGAAACAAAGATGCCTTCAAGTTGTCTGTACGGCATCTACAAAGTTCCAGTCCTAAAGCTGCACTATTCCAATTCCTAAGTGCTTAAGGAATGGCTCATGGTGATTAAAGGGGGCCGAAAGTGGGGGGAAGTTTGGAGGTTTACATTCTTAAAAGAGTGGGGAAATAATTTTTTAAAAATAGAATTTTAATATCATCAAACTGACAGTGGAATATAAGATACATTGGAGTGAGGGGGACTGAAAATGGAAAGGCTAGACACGGGCTACAGGAGGACAGTGAGAACACATGAAGGCCTGGAGGAGGGAGTTGACTGTGAGAATGACCTTCCTCATAGAGTGACTCATCTATTACACACTCCTTATTTCATCTCATTTGATGCTCGTGCAACCCTATGAGTTATTATAGGCCCTATTTTTTTTTTTTTTTTTTAAAGACAGAATTTTACTCTGTTGCCCAGGCTGGAGTGCAGTGGCATGATCTTGGCTCACTGCAACCTCTGCCTCCCAGGTTGAAGTGATGCTTGTGCCTCAGCCTTCTGAGCAGCTGGGATTACAGGTGCCTGACACCACACCCAGCTACTTTTTTGTAGTTTTAGTAGAGATGGGGTTTCTCCATGTTGGCTAGGCTGGTGTCGAACTCCTGACCTCAAGTGATCCACCTACCTCAGCCTCCCAAAGTGCTGGGATTACAGGTGTGAGCCACCGTGCCCTGCCTATAAGCCCTATTTTTGAATTAATAAATTAGCTTTAGGGAGATTAACTTGTCAAAAATCACTCAGCTTATTCATAGGAGTGCTCATTGATTTACTTTATATTGGGGGTGTCAGGTAAGGATTCTCTGTGGAGGTAACATGTAAGCAGAAAACTAAGTGGCAAGAAGGAGTCCACAGTGCAAATACAGAACGAGAGGAGAATTCTCCTGGTAGAAAGAGCAGGTACACAGGCCCTGTGCTGGAATAAGTGACAAGACCAGAGCAAAGTGCATAAGGGCGCGAGGTCAGGTAAAAGAGCAAGCAGGGGAGAGCTCATGCATGGCCTCATGGGCCAAGAGAAGGATTTCAGAGTTTATTTCCTTGTGAAGGGAATCCACTGGAAATTTTAAGTGGGGGAGTAATAACCTAGTTTTGTAAATTGTTAAAAATTACACTTCCTGCTTTTAAATATGGCCAATCCATTCTCCCCAAAATAGAAGCTTTAAAATTCCCCTGTCTTAGCAGTGAACATAATATGATTTAGATTTAAATATTCCAAAGATTCACACAGAACTAGATTTTACTAGATGTGCTAGATGTAGTTTAAATGGAATATGAGTTGGTGGAAGGACCTGGTGTGTGAATTGAGACATGGTGAAAATGGAAGGAGTAAGACTGATCATAAACCCATTGCAAGGATGATGCCTGGCATTGGGCAGTGGTGGAGATGGAAAGAAGTGGGTAGAATTTGCCCACTCCTTTTCCAGATCTTTCATCAAGGCCTTCCCACCTAACTGGCAATCCTTCCACCTTGGTCTCCCACAGTGCTGGGATTACAGGCACGAGCCACTAAACTGGGCCCAATTTACTCCTTTCTGCGTGGTCCACACAGCACCACAATCTATATCAAATCGAGTTGCTGCCCCCTTGCCAGGTGCTAAATGCTTCCCTATTTCTTTAAAAAAACAAGCTATGCCTAAGGCTCACACACCTGGTCCTTCCACCAGCCTATGTTTCTTTCTTTCTTTTTTTTTTTTTTTTGAGACAGAGTCTCGCTTTGTCACCCAGGCTAGAGTGCAGTGGCCGGATCTCAGCTCACTGCAAGCTCCGCCTCCCAGGTTCACACCATTCTCCTGCCTCAGCCTCCCACGTAGCTGGGACTACAGGCGCCCGCCACCTCACCCGGCTAGTTTTTTGTATGTTTTAGTAGAGACGGCGTTTCACCGTGTTAGCCAGGATGGTCTCGATCTCCTGACCTCGTGATCCGCCCGTCTCGGCCTCCCAAAGTGCTGGGATTACAGGCTTGAGCCACCGCGCCCGGCCCCTATGTTTCATTTAAACTACTACATCCAGCACATTCCATGTAGATCTTCGGACTACTTAAGTCTAACCTATATTAGTTTGACTGCTATCTCCTACAGGGGAACTTTAACACTCATATTTTGGAGAAAATGTGTAGACCATATATTTAACTTCTGTTCATTTTTAAGAGGATAGAACATACTGCTTTTTCAGACAAGAAGCAAGAATTTAAATGTGAACACAGGGGCCAGGCGCGGTGGCTAATGCCTGTAATCCTAGCACTTTGGGAGGCCGAGGTGGGTGGATCACCTGAGGCCAGGAGTTCGAGACCAGCCTGGTCAACATGGCAAAACCCCCGTCTCTACTAAAAATACAAAAATTAGCTGGGTGTGGTAGCGCACACCTGTAATCCCAGCTACTCAGTAGGCTGAGGAAGGAGAGTCGCTTCAACCCAGGAGGTGGAGGTTGCAGTAAGCCAAGATCGTGCCACTGCACTCCGGCCTGGGTAACAGGAGCGAGATTCTGATTCTTAAAAAAAAAAAAAAAAGTGAACACAAGGCATAGAAATTAAAAGGGAAATGGCACCTGGATAGCCATACTCTGTCTCAGGCATAGATTTTTGTCAACCTTTTCACAGTGAAGAGTTTCTATAATCTGAGTGCTTTGATCTAGTAGATATTTCATTTTAAGTATCAGAAACCATATTGTAGTGCATACACACACACACACACATATATATATGTGTGTATATATATATTTTGTTGTTGTTGTTGAGACGAAGTCTCACTCTGGTGCCCAGGCTGGAGTGCAGTCGCATGAATCACAGCTCACTGCAGCCTCAATCTCCCAGGCTCAAGCAGTCCTCCCGTAGCAGCCCTCCAAGTAGGTAAGACTACAGACATGTGTCACACTTGGCCACACTTGGCTTTTTTTTTTTTTTTTTTTAGTAGAGACAAGGTCTTGCTATGTTGCCCAGGCTGGTCTCAATCTCCTGAGCTCAAGCAATCTCCCACCTCGGCCTCCCAATGTGCTGGGATTGTAGACATAAGCCACAGCACCTGACCTACGTAGTGCATATTTTTTAACCCTACAACCTTCCCTTTCACATTTGTATCCTCTGAAATGCAAAGCCATTGGGCCTGGATGCTCCTCTTGTTTTCTCTGCCCAGAGAGGGCACAGTATGGGATATGATCCAAAGAAGTACCAAAAAAATCACCATAAGGATGGAGGTGCTTCCTAAGGAAGGGCATCTGGCTCCTTTACAACCTGAAAAGATCAATATATGTGGACACTATTCTATGCCCCATCTCTAGCAATGGGCTTGCATTTTCCCCAGACCATGTGGATCAAACACCTGTGTCTCTGTGGGTCTCTGAGGGACAAGTGTGATGTAGCAAAGAGTATAGAGTTTGAAGACAGACAGGCCTAGGCCTCTTTGTGCTTCAGAATCCTTATTCGTAAATTGGAAATGGTAGTACCCACCTCACGTGGTTGTTGTGAGAATTAAATGAGGTGTTATGTAAAAGCATAGGAAAGGCACTAACATTTCATTTCTCTGCCTCCATAACACCCAAAACTCAGAGAAATCTGTCAATCTAGGAAAGTCAGACAAACCCCACGGAGGATAAGGATCCTGGTACTGTGCACAGGAGCAGAGAAGATTGGGAGAACAGGGCATCTTCTATTGCAAGGCAACCAATGATATATCTAATTTGATCATTTTGGGGCAACACCAGTTGGCTCCTACTTAAGGCGATCAATCAACTGTCCAAGTTTGCCCAGGACTCAGGCATTTTCTGGGACATGGGACTTTCAGTGGTAAACCAGGAGAGTCCCAAGCAAACCAGGACAAATTGGTCATCCCACTTACCCAGTCATGATTAGACTATCGAGAGTTCCAGATTGACCCTTATCTCAGTGAGAACAATTTCCCCCACATATACAGCAAAAGGCTCAGATGTGATTTGTTCACAGATGTGAGGCTATTTCATCTTCCCCCTTCCTTTCACTGGCAAACTTCTCTGGAGTGGTCTCTACTCACCACGCCTTTCTGCTCTGCACACGTCCTCTCTCAGTCACTCGTCAGGTGTAGCTCCAAAGCCTGGTAGGAGATCTTTAAATAGCAACATGAAAAAAACCAAAAGCATCTTTGTTATCCCTTAAAGGGAAATTTTCAAGTAACTTCAAAGAGCTGGAGAGCAATAAGGCTGTACCATAAATGTTTCCAGCTTCAATAATACGGTTCCCAAGAAAATACTATTCCCAAGAACCATATTCCATAGTGCTGAAGGATAAGAAATGATTGAGCTTAAGAGTTAATCACCAGGCCGGGCGCGGTGGCTCAAGCCTGTAATCCCAGCACTTTGGGAGGCCGAGGCGGGCGGATCACAAGGTCAGGAGATCGAGACCACAGTGAAACCCCGTCTCTACTAAAAATACAAAAAATTAGCCGGGCACGGTGGCGGGCGCCTGTAGTCCCAGCTACTCAGGAGGCTGAGGCAGGAGAATGGCGGGAACCCGGGAGGCGGAGCTTGCAGTGAGCCGAGATCGCGCCACTGCACTCCAGCCTGGGCAACAGCGTGAGACTCCGTCTCAAAAAAAAACAAACAAACAAAAAAAAAAACAAAAAGAGTTAATCACCAGTATGCCTCCAGCCAGACACATTCCTGCTGCTGGGGCAGAGTTCTCACCGCACACATGGAAGCACACAGAACTAGCCAGCCCTTCTTTTCCTTCCCAGGAACTGAGCTCAACTTAATGACAGAACAGCATGGCAAATATGAAGTTAGACATTCCTGGAGCTGGTAGCTTTTTTCACAGATCCTTATTCCATTTGTGATTTTCCCCTTCTTTCCCATCTAAAAACCAGCAGGGGACTCTGAATTATCCAGACTTTGTCCTCATTGGTGAATTTATCTTCTGAATAAAAATAGATGGTCACATTCTCTCAGCCAGGACAGGCCCTGCCAACAATGGAGTATATGCTTACTAGCTTTCCTTCCTCTATCAGCAAACAACACATTTTCAATGGCTAAGGGTCACACTGCACAGCTAAAATGCCACACTTGCTCTGGCAAGAGCTCTTTGGGGACCTCCCATAAGCAGTAGCATTGTCATCATTGTTCTTAACTTGGCAGTATCACTTGAGGCTGTAGCTCACTCTTTCCTTTGCATCTGTGACAACATAATCCTGACTCTTTTAGCTCTCTGGTCTCTCCTTCTCTGGTTCTACTTCTTCCTAATTTCCCCCAAAGCCACCATACTTGGCTATGTAATTCATGGCTTCAGTTTCTATTCTGTGTTTTTACTTCCCCACATACGGCTTCCTCTCTCACTTGCAAGTGGATACTTCTCAAATCTGCATCTCCACATTCCAGTCCCTCATCTTCCCATCCATGAGATCTATCACCCTCTCAAGCATCTTGTATTAAACTTGAAGGACCCATCTTTCCTCCCCAAATTGTTCCCTCTTTAGATCTCTATTTTTCTCAAAAATTATAGCCAACATTCTTTCTCCCTGGTTTGAAATCTTGGCATCAACTTTGTTTCCTTTTTTGCCATCCCAGCTGGAAATAAAAATGTGATTCTCCCTTTGTAATGTCTTCTGTGTGTCTCATCTTGACTATTTTTACTGTCATCAGTCTCACCCATCCAAGCTTCCATCGCATTCTCCACACAGCAGTATCTAACTCTAGGTCTTCCTACTCCATTTATTCCTCCAGTACTCCTACTTAACACCCCAATTACAGTGTTAAATGGCTCCCTACTGTGTATCAAATAATTCCAGATACTTTAGCCTAATATTTAAAAATGTCCACAGTAAGTCCATAATGGACTCTTTTTTTCCAAAAGTGACTGGAATATGGCAGGAATCCACCTGCACATTACATTGCATGTTAAGAGATCAGTAGCTGGACTCTTGGACCCAAAAGATGTGTTTCCTGCTGGATCCTATTCTGCTCCAACACAGTCCATTTTTGTCCATTCAGGCTTCTCTAACAAAAGATTCTAGACTGGGCAGCTTACAGACAACAGAAACTATTTGGAGACTGGAAAAGCCAAGATCAAGATGCCAGCAGATTCCGTGTCTGGTAAGGGCCTTCTTGGGTCACAGACTGCCAACTTTTACTCCTGTCCTCATGTGGTGGAAGGCACAAAGGATCTCTCGGGCTTCTTTTATAAGGGCACTAGTTCTATTCATGAGGGTTTTACTGTGATGTCTTAATTGTTGCCAGAAAAGAGTGCCCTGATCCAGACCCCAAGAGCGAATTCTTAGATTCTCACAGGAAAGAATTTGAGGCAAGTCACAGAGCACAGTGAAAGAGCAAGTTTATTGGAAACTACTCTGTTACAGACTAGGACATCCTCAGCAAGAGGAGGAGTGCTCCATCTTTTGTTAGCGTCTGTACTTATAAGAAACTATAAAGAGGTAAGTTAACTTGGAATGTGCAGACGTGCTCCGATGTGCTCACTAAAGGTAGTGGCTGTCAGTGTTATCGATGACCATCAATACTTTAACCTGAACTTGCTCATTAACATTATCTTTAAGTAAAGAGGGCTACACTCTCGGGACATATGGACATTCTGTAGGCTTGGTGAGAGATGTTTTGTCTGGCCATAAATATTCTGTAATTATAAGTGGTGGTCAGCTTGGGATGTGGCTATTTTCAGATCATAAGTATTAACCCTACAGGTGCCTTGTGGGTGCCTCACTATTCACTTAAAGATGACATCACTTTGGTCATGTTTTTTTATTATTATTATACTTTAAGTTCTAGGGTACATGTCCACAACATGCAGGTTTGTTACATATGTATACATGTGTCATGTTGGTGTGCTGCACCCATCAACTCGTCATTTACATTAGGTATATCTCCTAATGCTCTCCCTCCCCCCTTCCCCTACCCCACAACAGGCCCTGGTGTGTGGTGTTCCCCACCCTGTGTCCAAGCGTTCTCATTGTTCAATTCACACCTGTGAGTGAGAACATGTGGTGTTTGGTTTTCTGCCTTTGCAATAGTTTGCTGAGAATGATGGTTTCTAGCTTCATCCATGTTCCTACAAAGGACATGAACTCATCCTTTTTTATGGTTGCATAGTACTCCATGGTGTGTATGTGCCACATTTTTGTAAACCAGTCTACCACTGATGGACATTTGGGTTGGTTTCAAGTCTTTGCTATTGTGAATAGTGCCACAATAAACATACATGTGCATGTGTCTTTATAGCAGCATGACTTATAATCCTTTGGGTATATACGCAGTAATGGGATGGCTGGGTCAAATGGTATTTCTAGTTCTAGATCCTTGAGGAATCACCACACTGTCTTCCACAATGGTTGAACTAGTTTACAGTCCCACCAACAGTGTAAAAGTTTTCCTGTTTCTCCACATCCTTTCCAGCACCTGTTGTTTCCTGACTTTTTAATGATCACCACTCTAACAGGTGTGAGATGGTATCTCATTGTGGTTTTGATTTGCATTTCTCTGATGGCCAGTGATGATGAGCATTTTTTCATGTGTCTGTTGGCTGCATAAGTGTCTTCTTTTGAGAAATGTCTGTTCATATCCTTCGCCCACTTTTTGATGGGGTTGTTTGATTTTTTCTTGTAAATTTGTTTAAGTTCTTTATTAGCCCTTTGTCAGATGGGTAGATTGCAAAAATTTTCTCCCATTCTGTAGGTTGCCTGTTCACTCTGATGGTAGTTTATTGAGATGGAGTCTCGCTCTGTCGCCCAGGCTGGAGTGCAGTGACATGATCTCTGCTCACTGCAACCTCCACCTCCCCAGTTCAAGCAATTCTCCTGCCTCAGCCTCCAGAGGAGCTGGGACTAAAGGTGTGTGCCACCACGCCCAACTAATTTTTTGTATTTTTAGTAGAGATGGGGTTTCACTGTGTTAGCCAGAATGGTCTCGATCTCCTGACCTTGTGATCTGCCCGCCTTGGCCTCCCAAAGTACTGGGATTACAGGTGTGGGCCACCATGTCCGGCTCTGGTAATGTTTTATTAAGCCAGAGGCCTGATGAGTAGGGGTTCCTCTAACATATTTTCCCCTTCTGTCACAAGTGGACTCTTAATCCTAAGGGACACTGAAGGGTGGGGGTCAGTCTTCTGGAACCTCTTCCTGCTGAGAAAGGTCATTGATATTAACCCTGCCTAACTTTAAGGGACCTGTCATGCTGGGAGGGGTCTTAACCAGAGGTAGCTTGAAGCTGTTGCAGTTGACTGGAGGAGCAATAGGTCTGTAGGTTTGTAGATCACTCATAAGTTGATATCCTGAAACATAGAAAGTTATATATAAACATAGAAAGTCATACAAAAAAAAGTTTCTATAAACACAGAAAGTTATATATAAGAATTATAGTTATAATTATAAATCATGATATATGAGTACCATACGTTGTGAATTAAGGATTAATAATAAGAATAGGACCATGCAAAACATACAAAATGTGCAGCAACAATAAAATCCACAATGTAAAGATATGCCTATTCCAATTATTATAGCCAGGGTAACAAATGGAACTTTTTCCACCATGATGGCCCTGACCCAAACCATGATGCTAGTCATTATCTAAAGACAGTGTGCGATTAGAGATGGCTTTAATTTGTTGATTTATATCTGGAGGGTCAAATAAATATTGTCTGAGTTATTTAAGATATATATACAATATTTAGTTCTGATAATAGCACAGGTTCCTCCCTGTGCTGCAGTCAGAGTATCTAGTGACATTCTGTTTTGCGTGACAGCCTTACGCATATAATACATTTCAGCATTTATAAAAGATGTATCTCACAGGCTGTTACTTAAACCCCATTGGGTATCATTGACAATGGCCTCAACATGCCAGATAGCATCTTCCGATCTAATAGATGGTAGAAAGAGTGAGGCCAAGTGGTTATACCCATGAAAAATGGATCTGGCCCATATGCTGGTTATGTGGAGAAGGTTGGCTGGCTTTTTTTTTTTGACGTGGTCTCACTCTGTTGCCGAGGCTGGAATGCGGTGGCATGATCTCGGCTCACTGCAACCTCCACTTCCTGGATTCAAGCAATTCTCCTGCCTCAGCCTCCCAAGTAGCTGGGATTACTGGTGCACACTACCACACCCGGATAATTACAGATGTCTGAAATTCCTGACCTCAAGTGATTCATCCACCTCGGCCTCCCAAAGTGCTGAAAGTGCTCAGATTACAGGCATGAGCCACTAGGCCGGCCCAGCTGGCTTTTTAAAATAGTCTTTGTCCAGTGACCCAGGGTCAAGATAAGCTTCACGTAGCAGATAAGTCCATTTGTTGCAGGACTATGGTATGTTGGCATTGTCTTGCAGGAATCCATCCCATGACACAAGTAGCATTTGTCAAAGCATCAAGGGAGTGATTCCATTGTTCCTAACACAATGGGACTACCTGACTTAGGTGTGCTGCAGAGGTGGTTAGTCATATAAAACCATCCCAAATTTGAAGAAATCATTTTTCAAAACTAGAGTTTTTGAGCTTTTTAGTTCGGATGTTTATCTTTGGGTCTAGAAAGGAGGTACCCAGTGCAAGAAACTTTTCTGTGGTCTCATTTGCTGAGAATGGCTTCCTATGCCCAGAATTGCTAAAAGTGTTATTAACTGGCCATTGGGTTACATTGTTCCAAGTCAGGCCAGATATTTGTACTCCTATCCATTATTTAAGTCCCTCTAAGTATTCTGTAAGTTACCTAAGCATGTCCTGTGTGGGGGATATCCACCAGGGCAAGCCTGAGGTGCTAGAGAAGGGCAATAGCTCACAAATCCAGCAAGAGAACATTGGCATAGTCCTGTGCCCATTGTAAGAAAAGATTTGAACCTCCAGCAATAGTGAAAGGAAGGACAGAAGCCCCAAAACAGATACGAATAAAAGAGAAGCTGTATTCTATAGTTATATCCTGTAAGGGCATAGATATTGCTTACCCACAGCTGGGACAGACTCATACCAGTAAAAGTAAAAGATGACCAGGAGGAGGATCAGGAAAACTAACCTGGCCCCCAAGCTTATCCAGAGCATCACGTTGTAAGAAGAAGCTTCCAAGGATTTCTCCTGAAGAGGAAGTGTAGACCTTCTACTGGCTCACAAGAGTAGACTAGATTAGCAGACTGGGTGTTGGTAGCTTGTGGGGCTTCATAAGAAACAGGTTTAATTCAAGACAAATGTACCTAACTGTGAATCCCTTGCAGTTTAACTGCTATTGGAGTGCTCAGAGCACTTGATATGGTCCTTTCCACATTGGGGAAAGCTGGTCGCTAGAGACCCTTCCATTTATGTCTTTAGTAAGGTTAAATACCCTAGTTGAACTGAAACAGAATTTTCCTCTCACGTGGGAAGGGAAAGCCTTTTATATCCATATTCACACAGTGCGTTTTGCATTTGTCCTAGATTGATGACATATTTTTGTAATTAATGAATCATTTCATCTATTAGGAGATTTGCAGTTAGGAAAGGGCTTCCTTATGTTAATTCAAAAGGACTTAATTATAAGTTTCCCTTTGGAGCAGCTCAAACCTGCCGTAAAGCTACAGGCAATAGAGATAGCCAGGTCTCTGATGTTTCCTGGCAAAATTTAGCTAGAGTCCTCTTTGGCTTATGATTAACCCTTTCCACCTTTCCAGAGGATTGGGGTCTCCATGCAGAACGAAGATGATATTGGATTCCCAATGCCAAGGATAGATATTGGGTTATGCCTGCCGTGAAAGAGGGGCCATAGCTACTTTGCCGTCTTTCAGATAACCCGAACTGAGGAATTATTTCTTTTAATAAACTTTTAGATAGGTGTGGTATGGTGGCTCACGCCTGTAATCCCAGCACTTTGAAAGGCCTAGGCAGGCGGATCACCTGAGGTCAAAATTTCAGACTAGCCTGGCCAATATGGTGAAACCCTGTATCTACTAAAAATACAAAAATTGGCTGGGTGTAGTGGTGCATGCCTGTAGTCCCAGTTACTTGGAAAGCTGAGGCAGGAGAGTCGCTTGAACTCAGGAGGTAGAGGTTGCAGTGAGCCGAGATCATGCCACTGCACTCCAGCTTGGGTGACAAGAGTGAAACTCCATCTCAAAAAAAAAAAAAAAATTTAGAGACCTCTAAGGCTCTTTTTTTTTTTTTTTTTTTTTTTTGAGATGAAGTCTCGCTCTGTCGCCCAGGCTGGAGTGCAGTGGCATGATCTCGGCTCACTGCAAGCTCTACCTCCCGGATTCACGCCATTCTCCTGCCTCAGCCTCCCAAGTAGCTGGGACTATAGGTGCCTGCCACCACGCCCAGCTAATTTTTTGTATTTTTAGTAGAGACGGGGTTTCACTGTGTTAGCCAGGATTGTCTCGATCTCCTGACCTTGTGATCCAGCCATCTCAGCCTCCCAAAGTGCTGGGATTACAGGCATGAGCCACCGTGCCGGGCCGAGACCTCTAAAGCTCTTTTGGATCAAGTGGGGTAAAGCCTTAACCTAACCAGTGAAGGTAATAATAAACACCAGTAAATAATTGAATCCCCTACAGAGAGGCATTTAAATAAAGTCTAGTTGCCAGACTTCACCCAGATAGATTCCTCTATGTTGGACAGGTTTAACTAGAGATGGGGGCAATGCCTGGCTGTTTGGGTTATTTTGGGCACAGAGCTTTCAGGCTCAAGTCATCTGTTTTAGTATCTTGAAAAGTTTTCCCATAAATAAATAAGGTATCAACTGAAATAAAGAATCCCTTCCCAAATGAGTGGAATTATGAAAATGCTTAACTATTTTCCACTGATTGACACTTGGCATTAGTAATTTATTACTATTAGCCAGCCAGAGGGGGCCTGGGCCAAATCGTGATCCCTGGCTCATTTTTGTTCTTCTTTGGAGTACACTGGCTCAGCTATATCTGGGGCTGCGGGCACTAGGATGCCCATAAGCGTAACTGGCTCTTTTAGTGCAGTGGCCTTGGCCCCTACATCTGCAAGGGCATTTCCTTTAATAATATCATCAAAATGTGCTCTGCAATGAATTACAGCCATTTCCTTTGTCAGTAAAGCAGCATCTAACAAGCTCAAAATATCTGAGTGATGTTTTCTGGGAGAGTCCTTAGCGGTCAGGTGTCCCCACTCTTTCCAAATGTTGGCATGACCATGAAGCATTAAAAAGGCATACTTGGAATCATCATAAATGTTAATTTTTACATCCTTTTCCAATTGCAGGGCCCTAGTAAGAGCAATTAGCTCAGCTTCCATCTGTAAACCATTCTGCCTCAGGATTGTTAAGGGGCTCATCCCTTAAGTTTGGCCTGCTAGAATAAATTGCTCCGTAACCTGTAGGCAGGAATGGTTTACAGCGTCTGTGGACTCTGGCAGACAAGCAGCTGGGTTTACTTGGCGAATTTCAAGAGTTATGTCTGGTGTGTCTAACAGTAAGGTCTGATGCTTTAATAAACATCCTCCCATCATCCACTGGTGCCCTTTAGCCTCTAGGAACCCCTGGACTTGGTGTGCGATCAAAACCTCCAGGTGCTGTCCTAATGTTAGTGTATTAGCTTCATCTACCAGAAGAGCAGTAGCTGCAACAGCCCCAAGGCATCCAGGCCATGCAGAAGCCACATGGTCTAGTTGCTTAGAAAAGTAGGCTACTGGCTGTGGAATACTCCCCAATTTTTGGACAAGAACATCCAAGACCATACCTTGCTTTTTGGCCACATAAAGGAAAAATGGCTTATCCAAGTTGGGGATTCCTAAGGCTGGAGCAGAGCCCAATTTCACTTTGACAGTATTGAAGTTTTGTCTGCAATTCTCATTCCAATCAAAGGGTTTTAAATCTGTCCTTTATAGAACCTCACATAGAAGCTTGAAATGTTTGCCCAAATCCAGGCACTCATAAGTGGCAGAACCCAGTCATTCCTAAAAAGGCCCACATTGGTTTCTTGGTCTGGGGCTCTTGAATGAGCTTCCTTCCATTCTGAGGCTATTGCTTGGGTACCAGAGGTTAAGATATATCCCAAATTGATTCTGGAGGAGTGTTACAAATAAGAAAAAGAGAAACAAATAGTAAATAATAAAAAATATAAAAAAAGACATATCCAAAATATTTGACTTTCTGAGTAGAAATCTGAGCCTTGTGTGGTGACACCCTATATCCACTAGTTCCCAGGAAATTTAGCAATTTAACAGTAGTATTATCTGAGTTCTCTTTAGTTGGGCTAGCAATGAGCAAATCATCTACATACTAGATAATTGTGCCCTTTCGCAGTTGTAGATTCTTCAAGTCCTTAGCTAGAGCATTTCCAGACAAGTGTGGGTTATCCCGCAGCCCTTGAGGGAGAACTGTGCAGGTTAGTTGTGAGGTTGAATGAGTATCTGAATCATTCCATTCAAGGGCAAACAGAGGTCGTGGATCTGGATGCATTAGGTGCAGAAAAATATATCCTTATCTTCCTTTTTTCTCTCCTCAGGGGACAGGAACAAAAGTAACACTCGTTTGCTTTATGCTCTCCAAAGGTAACCATGGCTTGCAACCGAATCAATAAATTCCTCCCCAGTAAGGGGTAGGACATGCAGGTAGTACTAAAAAGCCATGCAAGAAAACAAGAGTCCCTGAAGGACAGCTTAAAGAATAAGGAAAGTGGCAATTCAATGCCCGTACAGCTATGAGAAGACAGGCTCCATTATGCTGGGTCAGAACAAAGTAAACTGCTCCCGTATTGAATAATAAATTAATAATCTTATCTGCCACTTCAAGAGTCACCTGAGGCTCCTCGAGAGCAATGGCTAATTGTCCAACAGGAACTGAGGTGTGAAGTCTGGGGCCGGTCACTCTTAGGTCTGCTGGGCCATTATGGGTTCAGGAGCCAACAACTCTCTTGGGAGCACAGGCCATTCCCTCTTCCAGTGACCAACCTCCTTACAGAAAACACATTGGTTTACACCCAGGGCACAGTGGCCCAGGGCACAGTGGCTCAGAGGCCCAGAATGGGGCTTTCTGCCTGCTCACTTCCTCTGGCAGGGCTTGGGGGATAAGGGGCTGACTCTGAAGGGGTAGAGAGCTCAAAGCTGCAGCTAAAAGCTGGGCCTTTTGGGAGGTTTGCTTTACTTTCTCTGCTTCCTCTGCCCTATCTTGCCCATTGAAAACTGTAAAAGTCATGTCTAAAAGCTGATTTATGGAAGTCTGGGGGCCTAAGGTTGCTTTTGTAGCTTCCTGCAGATATCAGGAGCAGACTGGGTTATGAAATGAACTCCTAGCAATGCCTGTACCTCCTTGGAGTCAGGGTCAGTGTTAATATGTTTCCTCAAGGTCTCAATTAAGTGCCCTTGGAACAAGGTTGGGTTTTCATCCTTTCCCTGAGTAATTTCCCTGACTTTACCATAATTAACAGGCTTTATCACAAATCTCATTGCTTCAAGGAGGCAATTAATCATATGGTTTCTCCTCTCTAGGTTCTTACTTCCTTTTTTTGTTGTTGTTTTTTTCCTCAAGATGGAGTCTTACTCTGTTGCCCAGGCTGGGGTGCAGTGGCAAGATCTTGGCTCACTGCAACCTCCGCCTCCCAGATTCGGGTGAGTTCTCCTGGCTCAGCTTCCCAAGTAGCTGGGACCACAGGCACATACCACCACGTATGGCTAATTTTTGTGTTTTTAGTAGAGACAGGGTTTCACCACATTGCCCAGGCTGGTATCAAACTCCTGACCTCAAGTGAGCTACCCACCTTGGCTGCCCAAACTTACTTCCTCTTAATAACTCCTATTTAGGTCCCAGTCAGGCACTGCTGTGCCTCCTACTGGATAGATGTCATGTCCCTGGTTGCAGGCTGCCCCTCCATCTTCATATGCTTTAACAGCTCCCCTAATATGCTGCTTTTCTTCTTCTGCGAAGCAGGTAGACAGAAGTATATGCAAATCTTGCCAGGTTAATTCATATGTCAGTGTTAGTCTCTCAAATTCATCTATGAATTTTCCTAGACCCTCTAAAAACCAGCTGAATTTTTCCTGGTGTAAGGCTGTCAGGCACAGAAAAGGTATAAGGCTGTCAGGCACATATACCCATAGAGTGCCCCGTCACCATCTGCCAACTCCTGAAGAGAGCAAAGAGTCAACTTTGACAGCTGGTAAGAGGCCCCACTGAGAGTGGTGCTGGTGGGGCTCGGCTCTTTGGGTAATGAATGTAAGACAGGGCTTGAAGGGTAAGGAGGAGGTGATGGCAGGACATCAGACATCCCCAAATAACTAGGAGGGGTTAATAATACTTTGGATACTTCTGGGGAACTAGGAGTCTGACTTTGTTCCTCCGGAGCACTTGAACTTACAGTGGGGAGTCCAGGACCAGCTGGGGGAAGCCTGGGATTAGGAGGCACTTACATAAGTGGTCATGAATTATGTCTAGTCCCTCATTTTTCTTTCCTTCTATCAAGCATATACAAGCGTACTTTAAATCCTTATCCTGGCTAACCATTAGGAAGGCCTGCACATAGAGTATTTCTCCACACTTAGTTTCCCTTCTACAAAACAAATCAAGCCGAGGTATAGTGTTTGGGGCCGCTGTAACACCTGAGGTCCACCTTTCTGGTCCTCTCAAAGGATATTGGGACCAGTGTTATATTAAAAAAAAAAAAATCATCTTAAGCCCATCCAATTTAAACCTTCCCTAATAGGTTAAAATGCACCCTAGCAGTGAGCTCTTCAGGACAGATACGGCATGAGAACTGGTATACCAGGACTGAAGGTGCTGAATACCACTCCTTGTCGGCAAGATTGTACTGCCTCCAGCTGAGCTCCACTAAAAGGGACAAGAGAATTCTTAGTGCCAGTTTGGCCAAGGGAGGAACTCCTGGAGCCAGTAGTGTCCCCTTGTTCATATCAGATAATAAGAACAAGTAGGCAGACTCATGGTCACCTGAGGCAATGCCACGAGGAACCCAGCAAAAAAAAGATGTTGAACCAAACAAGGGAAGTGGGCAAGCTGTAACTTGGGATCCCGTGACAAAACTATTTCAGGGCAAAAATGACATTCTGGGTCTAGGAAACAGGGCCCAGCTGTCCGTGACCAGCCAATGAAAGATGATCTTCTGATTAACAGATAAGAGAAAACTGTTAAGAAAAAGTCTCCTGTCCTCCATTCTGGGGCTAATTGTTTGCAGGGACAGACATAAGAGAGGCTTTTGCTTGAAGGGCATTTCTAATCTTGTCACATATAGCTGTTAAATACCACACTTCAACTTGTAACTGCAGTAATGGAGAAGTTTTTGCCCATCTCTTCCAATAATTAAGGTACAAAAAGACTAGATCCTGAGCGACTTCTTGTTTCCAGTGTCCCTCAGACAAGTGGTGAATTAAGTCAGAGGAGAGGCAAGGAAAGTAAAAGCTAAACTATTTGGTGGCTGGGCGTGGTGGCTCATGCCTGTAATCCCAACACTTTGGGAGGCTGAGGTGGGTGGATCACTTGAGGTCAGGAGTTCAAGACCAGCCTGGCCAACATGCTAAAACCCTGTCTCTACTAAAAATACAAAAATTAGACCGGGCATGGTGGCTCATGCCTGTAATCCCAGCACTTTGGGAGGCCGAGGTGGGTGGATCACGAGGTCAAGAGATCCAGACCATCCTGGCCAACATGGTGAAACCCTGTCTCTATTAAAAACACAAAAATTAGCTGGGTGTGCGGGCACGTGCCTGTAGTCCCAGCTACTTGGGAGGCTGAGGCAGGAGAATCGCTTGAACCCAGAAGGCGGAGGTTGCAATGAGCCGAGATTGTGCCACTGCATTCCAGTCTGGTGACAGAGCGAGACTCCGTCTCAATAAAAAATTAAACAGGCGTGGTGGTGAGTGCCTGTAATCCTAACTACTCAGGAGGCTGAGGCAGGAGGATTGCTTGAACCCAAGAGGTGGAGGTTGCAGTGAGCCGAGAGGGAGATCGCACCACTCTACTCCAGCCTGATAGAGAGAGACTCTGTCTCAAAAAAAAAAAAAAAAGAAAAAAGAATATGCTAAACTGTTTGGGCCATCCTTTCTGTGGCAGCCTCAGGGCTTCTGTGAAACAAAGGCAGAAAGCCGACAGGAAACAAGAAGCAGGACACTCAGGCCAGCAACAGAGAGCACAAGGTGGATTACTCCCAAGAAGATAGTGGCAAACATCTCATAGGGCCAAATCCATTTTCCCAAATAAACTCTGGGGCTTTTAACTCCTTGGGCCCTGGGCTTCAAATCCAAGCAGCAGTGGACAAACATCCTTGTCCCCTGGAATGGCTTAATAACTCTAAAATGAGCCCCACTTACCCAAAGTCGGCCAATTAATGCTGCACAGACTGTTTTCCTTCTGAGTGGGAGTCTCTTCTTATTGTCAATCCCCACACAAGGACACCAGAAAGATGTTGCGGGAAAAGAGGGTCATGATCCAGACACCAAGAGTGGGTTCTTGGATTCTCACAGGAAAGGATTTGAGGCACGTGAAAGAAGCACATTTGCCAGGCTCAGTGGCTTATGCCTGTAATCCCAGCACTTTGGGAGCCCGAGGCAGGTGAATCTCGAGGTCAGGAGATCGAGACTATCCTGGCTAAAACGATGAAACCCCTACAAAAAATTTGCTGGGTGTAGTGGCACATGCCTGTAGTCCCAGCTACTCAAGAGGCTAAGGCAGGAGAATCACTTGAATCTGGGAGGCGGAGGTTGCGGTGAGCCGAGACCGTGCCACTGCACTCCAGCCTGGGCAACAGAGAGAGCATCTCAAAAACAGAAAAAAAGGTAGCACATTTATTGGAAACTACTCAGTTGCAGACTAGGGCATCTGCAGCTGAAGGAGGAATGCTCCCTCTTTTGTTAGTGTCTCTACTTATAAGAAACCCGAGGAGAGCAGATTACTTGAGGTCAGGAGTTTGAAACCAGCCTGGTCAACATGGCAAAACCCCATCTCTTCTAAAAATATTAAATTAGCGGGGCATGGTGGTATGCGCCTTTAATCCCAGATACTGGGGAAGTTGAGGTGGGAGAATCATTTGAACCCGGGAGGCGGAGGTTGCAGTTAGATAGTGCCACTGCACTCCAGCCTGGTCAACAAAGCAACAGAGTGAGACTCTGTCGCAAAAAAAAAAAAAAAAAGAAAGAAAAAGAAAGAAACTGTAAGGAAACTATAAGGAGCTAAATTAAACTGGAAACGTGCAGATGTGTTCACTAAAGGTAGTGGCTGTCAGTGTTATCAAAGACCAAAGACCATCAATCTTTTAACCTCAGCTTGCTCATTAACATTATCTTTAAGTAAAGAGGGCTGCCCTCTCAGGACATCTGGATGCTTTGTAGGCTTGGTGGGAGAAGTTTTGTCTGGCCATAAATATTCTGTAATTTTAAGTGTGGTCACCTTGCGATGTAGCTATTTTTAGACCCTAAGTATTAACCTTACCGGTGTCTTGTGAGTGCCTCGCTATTCACTTTAAGATGGAGTCACTCTGGTCATGTCTTATTAAACCAGAGGCCTGGTAAGCAGAACTTCCTCTAACATAATCACTTCTCGAAGGCCCCACCACCAGACACCCCCACATTGGGAATTAGATTTCCACATGTGGATTTGGGGGGGACATAAACATTCAGACCACAGCACAATCCAACCCTCTCAGCCACCCCGCTGTGCTCCTCTCCTTCTCTGGCTTTAACACCTTTGTTTATCTTCTGCTGGCCCTGACCCTTTTTGATGCTTCTGCTTGCGACTTCTCCCCCGGCCCCTGACTAGGGCTATTAGGAGTATAGAGCACTCTACTGTGATTCATCTTTCACACTCAGTAGCCCCAGTGGGGTCCAGAACAAGGGTTCTCATTTATTAATGGGCGTAAGACTCGGACGGGGAGTGTGTTAAGCATGTAAATTCCAGGAGTACATCCTTCCCTCAGGTCCAGTGGTACAGCCAGCATCTGTGGCAGTGGAACTTTTTGTGAAGATGGGAATGTTCTATTCTGTATTGTCCTAAAGATGAGCTACTAGCCACACATGGCAATAGAGCACTTGAAATGTGGCTAACGTGATTGAGAAACTGAATTATTCATTTTATTGCATTTTGATTAAATTTAAATAGCCACATGTGGCTGGTGACTATCATATTGAACAGTGCAGATCTATAGGGTTAGCAAGCATCACAGCTGACTCTAATGAACAATAGTGTTTAAGATTGTAACAAGCCATCCAGGTGACTCTTATGCTCACTTACTGGCAAGTAGTAGTAGGTAATCAACAAATGTTTGTTGAATAAATGAATGAGTGGAGGAACTAATAAAATGAATGAACCACACTATAATTTCCTTGTGATTTAAGGCTGTTTCTCCTGAAAAAGAAAATGTGGGGGACTGTTCCAGATTAAAGAGGCTAAAAAGACTTGACAATCAAATAGAATAAATTGACATTAAAAGGATCCTTGTTCAAAAATGAGCAGAGGTCTTAAAGCCAGACATAGAAAGATACATATTGCATGTTCTCGTTCATATGTGGGAGCTAAAAAAGTTGATCTCATGGAGGTAGAGAGTGAATGATAGTTACCAGAGCCTGGGAAGGGTGTAGACGATAGTGGCAGAGGGAAGAAGAGAGGTTGGTGAATGGATATGAACAGACAGAGAAAACAAGTTTTAGTGTTTGGTAGTAGAGTAGGTGACTATAGCTAGCAACAGTGTATTGTATATTTCAAAATAGCTAGAAGAGAGTCCTGGAAATGTTCCCAACATATAGAAATGATAAATACTTGAGACGACGACCTAAATATCCTGACTTGATGATTACAGATTCTATGCATATAAGAAAATATCACATGTACACCATAACCATGCACAAATATTATGTATCAGTTAAAAATATTTGGGCCGGGCACAGTGGCTCACACCTGTAATCCCAGCACTTTGGGAGGCTAAGGTGGGTGGATCACGAGGTCAAGAGATCGAGACCATCTTGACCAACATGGTGAAACCTCGTCTCTAGTAAAAATACAAAAAATTAGCTAGGCATGGTGGTGGGCGCCTGTAATCCCAGCTACTCAGGAGGTTGAGGCAGGAGAATTGCTTGAACCTGGGAGGCAGAGGTTGTAGTGAGCCGAGATTGCACCACTGCACTCCAGCCAGGGCAACAGTGTGAGACTCTGTCTCAAAAAACAACAACAAAATTTTAAAAAATATATAGTTAGAAGAAATAAGTTATAGTATTTGATAGTACAGTAGAAAAATTATAATTAACAATAATTTATTGTATATCTCAAAATAACTAAAGGAGGCCAGGCACGGTGGCTCATGCCTGTAATCCCAGCAGTTTTGGAGGTCAAGGCAGGTGGATCACTTGAGGTCAGGAGTTCAAGACTAGACTGGCCAACATGGTGAAACCCTGTCTCTACTAAAAACACAAAAATTAGCTAGGCATGGTAGCGCATGATTGTAATCCCAGCTACTTGGGAAGCTGAGGCAAAAGAATTACTTGAACCCAGGAGGTGGAGGTTTCAGTGAGCTACGATGTGCCACTGCACTCCACACTGGGTAACAGAGTAAGGCTCTGTCAAAAAAAAAAAAAAAAAAAAAGCTGAAAGAGAAGAATTATAATGTTCCCAACATAAAGAAAAGTGTTTGAGGTGATGGATATCCCAATTACCCTGATTCGATCATTCCACATTGTATACAGGCATCAAAATATTGCATGTACCCCCAAAACATGTACAACTATTATATATCAATAAAAATGTTTAATAAATAAAAATATTAAAAATTTAAAAATAACTATAATAGACATTTTGGAGACAACTGGAGAAATGTGACTATAGGCATTATACATGATATTAGAAAAGTATTTTTGTTTTCTTAGGTGAGATAATGTTACTATAAGTCTTCATTCTTAGGAAGTACAAGCTGAAGTACTTAGGGATAAAGCATCTTATATCAGCAACTTTCTTTCTTTCTTCCTTTTTTTTGAGATGGAGTTTCACTCTGTTGCCCAGGCTAGAGTGCAATGGCACGATCTTGATTCACTGCAACCTCTGCCTCCCGGGTTCAAGCAATTTTCCTGCCTCAGCCTCCCTAGTAGCTGGGATTACAGGCACATGCCACTGTGCCCGGTTAATTTTTTTTTTTTGTAGTTTTAGTAGAGACGGGATTTCACCACGTTGATCAGGCTGGTCTTAAACTCCTGATGTCAGGTGATCCACCTGCTTCGGTCTTCCAAAGTGCTGGGGTTATAGGCTTGAGCCACCGCTCCCGGCTGGCAACTTATTTTCAAGTGGCTCAGTCAAAACTGTGTGTGTGTGTGTGTGTGTGTGTGTGTGTGTGTGTGTGTGTATGTGTGTGTGGTTGGGGGGTGGAGGGAGATTGAGAGAGGGACAGAGAGGAGAGAAAGAAAGGACACAAAAATGGTAAAATGTTAGCAATTGCTGAATCTAGATAAAGTACGTTTTGGTGTTTGTTGTATGTATTCCTTCACCTTTTCTGTATATTTGAAATGTCTTTTTTTTTTTTTTCAAGTTGGGGGAAATTTTACCCACAATGAATTGGCAAATTCTAAAGTAAAGTTTTGTTTTTTTTTTTTTTTTAAGACAGAGTCTTACTCTCTTACCCAGGCTGGAGTGCAGTGGTGCCATTACAGTTCACTGCAGCCTTGACCTCTCAGACTCAAGCAATCCTCCCACGTCAGTGTCACTCTCAAGTAGCTGGGATCATAGGCATGCACCACCATGCCCCACTAATTTTTAAATTTTTTTTTTTTTTTCAGTAAAGACAGGATATTGCTATGTTTCTCGGACTGGTCTTGAACTCCTGGGCTCAAGCAATCAACCCACCTCAGCCTCTCAAATTGCTGAGATTACAGGTGTGAGCCATTGCACCTGGCCAAATTTTAAACTTATGGATGTACTGACATTTGGATGCTAACCTCCCCTCCATCACAGACTAACACAGTGCTGAAAGTATGTTACAAATTCTCTGGACCAGATATTGCAAACTGGCAACCTACAGATCCTATCTGGCCAGTATTCATGTTTTTCTTTGGTTCAAATAGAGTGTTGTTTTAAATTAAGTTAGTTGTTAACATTTAAAATTCAGAGTATTTTTATTTTGATATATTATGTAGTAAAATATTTTGCATTGTGATGAAATATAAAATACTACTTTACAATAGCAAACATGTATAGATCACTTCCTGTGAAACAAGCACTGTTCTAAGAGTTTCATGTATATTTAGCTCATTTACTCCTTACAGCAGCACTATGGGATAGGTACTATTATTATCCTCTCTCTACAGATGGGGAAACTGATGAACAAAGAAGTGAAGTAACTTTCCCAAAGTCTTCACAGCCACTGACTTGTAGCGCCAGGGTGTAAACCTGTGCAGTCTGCCTTCTAACCACTAAACCATATCACCACTCACAAAAGTCCACATCCCCAAGGTCTCTGGAAAAACCAAGTCTGGCAACACATTTCCACATGGCATCAATTAACCAGGGCTGAGAAATTTCATTTCCCTGAAGACAGGGCATTTTCTCTTTCACTTGCCAGAGTCTCCGTTCAGTCAACTTCTGGGGCCTTTGGGGTTTTGACCCCTGCTCTAGCACAGCTGAATATACCAGGGGAAATGGCATGTTACAGATATTTCACAGACACCTACACACTGCCCCAGACCAAGTTAGATGTCAGGCTGACCTCTAAGTGGACAGGAAGCCCCAGTGGAAGAGAAGATTAGAAGGTAACGTAGGCCAGATTGTGGGTAGAAGAGTGTTTAGAATGCCAGGATAATTGTCAGCAGACAATGGAGAAAGTTATAGGAAGCAGAAGTTACACATCCCACGGTTGGTAATACGCCCTATCAGAGGGCAGTGGGGGTCGGAGAAAATAGCATGGGCCAGCATGGCCTGGACTACAAAGCTGATTCCATCACTTAGCAGCTGTGTGACCTTGGACAAGTTACTTACCTTCAAGCTTCTGTTTCCTTGACTCAAAAATGGGGATAAAGACACCTCCAGGATGGTGGAAGGAATTAAATGAGACAGTGTGTGAAGTCTCTTTAGCCCCTGTTAGTACAGGTAACCTAACTGCTTTTCTTACTAATCATTTATATTCATATTTTCCCCTAGAGCTAAGAAGCAAGAAGAAATTGGGGCACCATGGTAAGCACCAGGAGCTTATTGAAGCTTCACCATTGAGAGGTCCAGGTCTTCCTTCATTTATCCTGTAGCCCAAGCAGCTAGCAGACTTGCTCTTACGGGTTGATGATGTTTATCAACTTTTTTCCAAACCAGAGATCCTGGACAGAACTTGGAAGAAACTGATGCAGAGTAAGGGGAAAACAGTTGAGAAGGATTTTTGAGCAAAGAGTTTTAGTGAACATTTAAATAAAATAGTCAAAAAGCCAGCAATAATCTAAATGGCTAGCAATTCCTTCATTCAGCAAGCACTGAATACCCACAAAGGTCCAGGGCCCATGCTAGATGCTAGGGACAGAAATGCGAGCAAAACCAGAGCCGGCTGCTGTCCTCCCAGCCCGCCCTCTGGTGGTAGTTGATTAAATGATAGCACACCCATATTCCGGTATGTTACACTGCCATTATGAAGAAAGTCTGTAGAGAATAACTAATAAAACAATCTAGTTTCGTGTTCTAATAGCAACGTAAAAAGCAGGATGAAGAGTTGTATCCATAGTATTATCTGTATGATATAAATAACCTGTAATCCACAACTCAAAAATAACAATTGTCAACAGTGTAGTCCATTATATTCAATTCTTTTTTTCCTATTCTAAACACATCTACCACATATATACAATAAACTGTTGCAAAACTCTAAAAAGTACTTACAGTTGTTATTTCTGGATTGTGGGATTGTGATTTTCCATATATTTCAAGGTTTCTACAAAAAGCAGGCATAAACAGGAAATATGTCAATTAAAACACAGTCACAGACATGCACAGAGCATCTCCTCAGTATTCATTTGTTTTCTTTCCCCTGTCCTTGGTGTGTCCAGGGGAAAGCCCGCAGGCCTCCGCCAGGGCACCACAGGCATTGTGAGGGATGCTTCAACCGCCACTGCCACATTCCTGCGGAACCCAACGTCTCCTGCCTGGTAATAAGCTGCCACCTGCTCTGTGGTGCCACCTTCCACATGTGCAAAGAGGCAGAGCACCAGCTCCTCTGCCCTTTAGAGCAGGTTCCATGCCTCAACTCCGAATATGGCTGCCCTCTGTCCATGTCCCGCCACAAACTGGCCAAGCACCTGCAGGTGTGCCCCGCCAGCGTGGTCTGCTGCTCCATGGAGTGGAACCGCTGGCCAAATGTGGACTCTGAAACCACCCTTCACGAGAACATCATGAAAGAGACCCCCAGTGAGGAGTGTTTGGACACAGCCCTGGCCCTGCAGGACCAGAAGGTCCTCTTCAGATCCTTGAAAATGGTGGAACTTTTCCCAGAAACTAGAGAGGCTACTGAGGAGGAACCAACTATGAATGGTGAAACCGGTGTGGAGGAAATGGGAGGAGCAGTGGGTGGAGTGGATATCAGTTTGGTAACACATGGTTTGTCAGCAACTAATGGGGAGATGGCAGAGCTAAGTCAAGAAGAACGGGAGGTGCTAGCCAAAACCAAAGAAGGGATGGACCTGGCTAAGTTTGGCCAGTGGGAAAATATTTTCAGCAAAGAGCACGCAGCCTCTGCTTTAACAAATTCGTCAGCGAGCTGTGAGAGCAAGAACAAGAATGGCCCAGAGAAGGAACAGATTTCCAGTGGCAATAACATGGTAGAAGGAGAGGACGCTCCCGAAAAGAAAGAACCACAGGAAAATCAGAAGCAGCAGAACGTTCACACAGCTGTGGAAACCACAGGGCTTGCCCCTTGGCAGGATGGTGTTCTGGAAAGACTGAAAACAGCTGTGGATGCAAAGGACTATAACATGTATCTAGTGCACAATGGGCGGATGCTGATCCACTTTGGTCAGATGCCTGCTTGTACACCCAAGGAGAGAGACTTTGTTTATGGCAAGCTTGAGGCTCAGGAAGTTAAGACTGTTTATACCTTCAAAGTTCCTGTGAGCTACTGTGGAAAGCGAGCTCGACTTGGAGATGCCATGTTGAGTTGTAAGCCGAGTGAACACAAGGCAGTGGATACTTCAGATCTGGGGATCACTGTGGAGGACCTGCCCAAATCAGATCTCATCAAGACCACCCTCCAGTGTGCTTTGGAAAGAGAACTCAAAGGCCACGTCATCTCTGAATCCAGAAGCATTGATGGACTGTTCATGGATTTTGCCACACAAACATACAACTTTGAGCCAGAACAGTTTTCCTCTGGGACAGTGCTGGCTGACCTAACCGCTGCCACCCCAGGGGGACTCCATGTGGAGCTGCACAGTGAGTGTGTCACCAGGAGACACAACAAAAGCAGTTCTGCCTTCACTTTCACTTGCAACAAATTCTTCAGGAGGGATGAGTTCCCCCTGCACTTCAAGAATGTCCACACAGACATTCAGTCATGTCTCAACGGCTGGTTCCAGCATCGATGCCCCCTTGCCTACTTGGGATGTACATTTGTTCAAAACCATTTCCGTCCCCCGGGGCAAAAGGCAAAAGTAATCTACAGCCAGGAGCTCAAGACCTTTGCCATTAAGCCGGAGGTTGCTCCAGAGCTGAGCAAACGAAGGAAGAACAACCATCTTTTGGGTCATGGAGGAAAAAGCCAGAATTCTTTAACCAGCCTGCCCCTGGAGATTTTGCAGTACATTGCTGGGTTCTTGGACAGTGTCAGCCTGGCCCAGCTCTCCCAGGTGTCTGTGCTGATGAGGAATATCTGTGCCACTTTGTTACAAGAGAGAGGGATGGTCCTTTTGCAATGGAAGAAGAAGAGGTATTCCCATGGAGGCACCTCCTGGAGAGTCCACAGAGAGGTAAGTCAACACTCATTTATTGATGGATTGATTGACTCATTCAGCAATTTTTTGTTTCATTTTTTACAAACAGGTACTCTCTCTGTTGCCCAGGCAAAAGTGCAGTGGTGCAATCATAGCTTACCACAGCCTCGAACTTCTGGGCTCAAGTGATCCTCTTGCCTTTGTCTTCCAAGTAGCTGGGACTACAGGTGTGCATCAACACATCTGACTAATTTTTAAATTGAGATGGGGTCTCACTGTGTTGTGCAGGCTGGTTTTGAACTCCTGGTCTCAAGTGATCCTCCCATTTCGGCCTCCGAAAGTGCTGAAATTACAGGTGTGAGCCACTGCACCTGGCCTTAACAATTTTTTTTTCTTTTTTTTTTTTTTTTTGAGATGGAGTCTTGCTCTGTCGCCCAGTCTGGAGTGCAGTGGCACAATCTCGGCTCACTGCAATCTCCACCTCCCAGGTTCATGCCATTCTCCTGCCTCAGCCTCCTGAGCAGCTGGGACTACAGGCACCCACCACCATGCCTGGCTAATTTTTTGTATTTTTAGTAGAGATGTGGTTTCACTGTGTTAGCCAGGATGGTCTGGAACTCCTGACCTTGTGATCCGCCCACCTCGGCCTCCCAAAGTGCTGGGATTATAGGCGTGAGCCACCATGCCCAGCCCAACAAATATTTTTAAAGGGCTTTTTTTTTTTTTTTTTTTTTTTTTTTTTTTGAGACAGAGTTTGCTCTTGTTGCCCAGGCTGGAGTGCAATGGCATGATCTTGGCTCACCACAACCTCCACGTCCCAGGTTCAAGCGATTCTCCTAGCTGGGATTACAGGCATGCGCTACCATACCCTGCTAATTTTATATTTTTAGTAAAGACGGGGTTTCTCCATGTTGGTCAGGCTGGTCTCAAACTCCCAACCTCAGGTGATCCACCCGCCTCAGCCTCCCAAAGTGCTGGGATTACAGGTATGAGCCACTGCACCCCGCCCCTTTTTTTTTTTTTTCTGAGATGGAGTTTTGCTCTTTTTGCCCATGCTGGAGTGCAATGGCACAATCTCGGCTCACCGCAACCTCTGCCTCCCGGGTTCAAGCAATTCTCCTGCCTCATCCTCCCGAGTAGCTGGGATTACAGGCATGCACCACCACACCCGGCTAATTTTGTATTTTTAGTAGAGACAGGCTTTCTCTATGTTGGTCAGACTGGTCTCAAACTCCCAACCTCAGGTGATCCACCCCCATCAGCCTCCCAAAGTGCTGGGATTATAGGCGTGAGCCACTGCGCCCAGCCTTAAACAGCTTGTTATGTGCCAAGCAGGGTACTAGGCATGGGAACAGTTGCTGAGAATAAGACTGACTCAAGGAGGTCAGTTTAGTAGAAAAGACAGACCTATAAACACATAAATAGCAATCCAGAGGGTAGTGCCTGTTCATCTGTGTATGTGTGCTGAATATCTTCTGTTTGCTCACAAGACCCATTCTCCATCCTTCTCCACCCTGTCTGTCCCCCAGGAGGCTGACCTGGACAGATTGCCTCAGCTGGCTCCCTTGCCCTCCAGCTTCCAGTGGGGATAACCTAAATGGAGCATGTCAGCAGGAGATGGGAGGGAGGGAAGAATGAGGTTGAAGTATCTATTCTCCTGGTTTCCCCCTCTGCATGGTTCCTCCCCTTTGTGACACTTTGAGCAGGTGCTGTCCCTCCACTGAAGGTGGCTTTATCAGGTGGCTCTCTCCACAAAATTACTCACTCCGGGATCCAACGACCTTCCTCCTTCTTTTTCAGGCCCAGGGCATAACTCTCTAGGTAGCTACTCACCCTGGGTACTGCACTGTATCTCGTGGCTTTCCTATACCTTGTTCTCGCGTCTGTAAATCATTCCTTTAAAAAAAAAATTCTCTTCAAATTACCAAGTCTGAGAGTGCTGCCTGTTCCCTGCTCTGACTCTGATTGGTACAGGAGGCCAACAAATCTCCTCAGTCCCATGTCAACTCATTTTTTAAAACAGTTTTTGCCTTTGATAAAGACATTTTGAAATTCTAAATGAATTTGGCCCACTGATTTCCCCTGGTTCAAATGCTAATTTAATTGTTCAAAAAACACTCTGCTCTATAGATCAAAGAACCCTTCCCTTCAGAAATACCTTGTTCCTTTTCCCCAATAGGTCATGTTTGTTTAAGTGTATTATAACTTCTACCAGCTTGTACCATACTGAAGTGAGGCTCCTAATTCATCATATCCCAGTGCCTGTAGCATCCTTTCTCATGGTAAACATGTTGGTAATATGAACCATGAATTTATGATGCCCATTTAGGTCAATAATTCCATAATCTCACTGTTGAATTTCTTCCTAGTATGTGGTATTTGCAAATTGGCATCGGGGAGTTAGAGTTGTTTGCATCTATTTTTATTGATTATGTCTAAAACATTTTGTATGTTTTCCATTATTTATTCCTGAGCAGTCTTCCTCAAAAAGTAATTACAAGACTTTCTCTCTCTCGTATACGTGCCTGAATTCAAGTGTTAAATAAACACTGACTGCCAACCTAGCACGTATTAGGAGGAACATGAATGAAGACTAACACACTGCCTTCAGAAATAGTATTGTCTAAAAACACCTAACATCAGATGTAAATAATTTAATTTAGATACTAGAAATCCCATTATTTTTTGGCTCAAGTTTGTCCCCAGTTCAATGCTGGCTGACCACTCTCAGATATTATTTGGGACAAGCTAATTTCCTTGCAGAAAGAAATAAAGAAAATTTAGTTGGGGCTAAAGGATACTCACATTAGAATGGATTTTTAAAGTTAAAAGGGAAATAGTTCTAAGATCTCAAAGAAACCACTTTTCCTACATAGCAACAAGGACAAGAAACTGTAGGTGAAGTAGTCAGGTTGAAAGAGTATTGGGCTATGCCTACTCACATAACCAGACTTGAAAATGGTGACTTTGCCATTACATCCCAGGTGGAAAGACCAGAGGATATTTCAGAACTCATAGAATTTTCCTATGGGGTTCCCATTCTAGTGAGACTCTTATGAGTTAGAATACTTTAATTTCGAGCAATAGAAAATCAACCTAAAGTGGCATAAACAATAAAGGGAGTTTATTGGATTGTGTAACTAAAAAGTCTAACGGTAATGGCTTCAGGTAAGGCTTGATCTAACAGCTCAAAAAATGTCCCCAAATGACATCTCTTCTTTCTGTTTTTTACCTCTACTTCCTCAATAATGGCTACATTGTAAGATAGTTCTCACTCGGTGGTCCCTGGTGATTGCCGGCAGCTCCTAGGACTTCAGCTTCGCAGTTCAAGTACAGAAAGAAAAAGATAATCTGCTTTTTGGTATCTCCAACAAAAGTTCTGGAATAAGAATTGCACTGGTACTAATTGTCCTGATTTGAACTGTGCATCTACTCTAAAATTAATCACTTGCTGGTGGAGGAGCAAGGAAGAGTGTGTGTCAATATGCTGATTGGTGTTAGTGATTCTCACAACTACAGGGCTGGTTGGGAAGATTATTGGTTGGCAGGGGGAATTAGGAGTTGGATGCTGGAGAAGGGGCTACCAAACGTCTTCAGGAGCCACTAAACACTCTGGAGTCTAAGAATATGAAGAACAGAAGGATATTTCCTTATAGTGCCCAAATAAAGCCAGCCAGAGGGTAACACCCCTATATTCACCTTTGAACTTCTATCTTTCTCAACAGATCTGGCAGTTCAGCAGCCTCTTCTCCAAAATCAAGAGCTGGGAGTTTAATGAAGTCACCTCCATGTCCGAGCACCTGAAGTCCTGTCCTTTCAACATCGTAGAGCACAAAACTGACCCGATTCTTTTGACTAGCATGTGTCAGCCCCGTGAGCAGGCCCGAGAGAGCTTAGTCTCCACCTTTAGAGTCAGACCACGAGGAAGATACGTCTCCTAAAAATGCAGATGCCACCCGATGCACCCTTCTTGGATTTCTTCTCGGAGTTCCTGAAGTAGGACAGAGTGTGGTTTTGAGGATTCCCTTCTGTAAACTGCCTATTTGCTTATCAGGGTGTATTGGAACATGCAATGTCCTTCAAAACCTCAACACAAGGCCAAAGAATTTCCTAAGCCATGTCTTGTACCATAGTGACATATTAGTGACTTATTTCCTTTTTTCTTTTCTTTTCTTTTTTCTTTCTTTCTAAAATAGATTGGTCTGAGAAGAAAATAAGTAATTTGAGGCCATTTGGAAGATGGACCGAATTTCTTAAGCGATGAGAGAGCATGAAATTCCATAATCAGTACAGGCCTGTGCTTTTATGGGCTTTTTAGTTTACAGAGCACTTTCAAATTTATGGGACAGGAAACGCAGAATGGGACTAAGGTACAAAGAGTTACTCCCCAGGGAATGCAGGGTGAAGGGAACAAAGCTGGAGGCTCTGGAGCTGGGTCTGTTTTGATGGTCAAGTCCAGGGCTCGTTTTGGCCATTCTACTGCCTCTAGGCCAGGGTAGTTCTAACACAGCCTGACATAGGAGAGCCCCTGACTGAGCATGGCAGCCTTGAAGATACCACAGGCCAAAACATGAGGGGCAGAAATGGGGTCACAGAGTCTGTTGTTAGAATCTTGGCAACATACAGCAGGAAAGCCTTGAGAAATGGGGAGTCCAAAGGAGACACCGTATTTATGGAGAACATTAGGACAAAAAGCCACAAGCCTACTTTGTAACATTTTAATGACTTAAGGGTCAAGATGTTTTTTCCTCAGAAAATTATGTTCTGAGTTAGGCAGAACCTAGGCATGGCCCTGGGCCACCCTGTGCTATCTGAAATGACCTCAATACACTAATGCCAACCTCAGCGTCATGCCAGAATGCACAGGGTAGCCCAGGGAGACCACACCTTTGGCAAAGTCCAGACAAGGCCCACTGCAGTTCCTATGGCACCAGTCACCAGCTCCTAGACACCACTTGGGTACCCCATTGGGGTCTTGGAGAGGAAGACATGTGAACCTAATGGCTCCCTGAAATTGCTCCTACCCATCCATATTGCTGGTCATGCATTCAGTCTGACAAAAATGGATGATACTGCTATTTTTGGTAACAAACAGTGAATATTCATAAGAACAAAAGTAAAAGAAAAAAAGACACAGTAGAAACTAGCATCCCCTAAAGCAGGGCTTCTTAAGAGACTTGGAATATTGACATTTTTTAAATGGATAATTTTTTTTTTTTTTTTTTTTGGATGGGGAGGGGATGGAGTTTCACTCTTGTTGCCCAGGTTGGAGCGCAATGACAACGATCTCGGCTCACTGCAACCTCCGCCTCCTGGGTTCAAGCGATTCTCCTGCCTCAGCCTCCTGAGTAGCTGGGATTACACGCCTGGCTAATTTTGTATTTTTAGTAGAGACGGGGTTTCTCCATGTTGGTCAGGCTGGTCTTGAACTCCCGACCTCAGGTGACCTGCCCGCCTTGGCCTCCCAAAGTGCTGGGATTATAGGTGTGAGCCACTGTGCCTGGTCTGAATTGGATAATTATTTGTTGCAAGGGACTGTTCTGTGTGCTACAAGATACTTGGTAGCATCCTTGGCCTATCCATTAAGTGCCAGTAGCACCCCCACAGTGGCAACAACCAAAAATGTCACCAGATATTGCTAAAGGTCAGGGAGCAAAATGGCTCCCGGTTGAAAATCCCTAAAGGATGTCATACTAGTGACAATAAGTTAGGATAGGCTTATTTTTTGGTGCAGCAAAATCTTATCTCACATAGTCATCCACAATAGTTATGATTTAATACAGCTCTTTATTTATGAAATAGGTTTTAGACACGTGGTGATTTTAAGTTGGGAACCGGATGGAAATGTTTTGTTTGGTATGCCTTCATGTCCTTCAGCCACATGCAGGAATGTATCCTTTCAGCTCTCTTTGGTTATACCTGAAGCCAGGAGTGTTGAGTTATTAGCCTTGTGTTTATATTCCTCTCACTGTAATTGGTATCATTTTCCCAGCAGTCCTAGCAGTCCTCAAGCAAGTGGGAAATAGGAAAAGAAAAGGACAGGGATTGTACAGAAGCAGATGATAAAAAATTCAGCCAACAAAAGAAAGAGTCTAGTCAATCTGGGTACTTGTTATTGCCTGGGTTCTCTCTAAACATGGTTCAGAGCTGGTGTAGATGAAGTAGGTGAAACCTCTGAAAAGAGTGGAGAAGGCAGTAGAGCAAGCCCCAGACCAGAAATACGCTCATCTTTTCATTGTCATGTGCCACTCGGCACTATTTGGTAATGTCACTCTATTTTTCCTGATTCCATCCTTTGGTTTATATTTCATATTTGTATATAAGGCACCATTTTCTAAAAATATGACTAGGGTGTGACCTAAGGTTTTATTCTGTGAAGATGAGTAACTGGAAAGAAGCTAACACTACAGTGGGAAGAAAGGAAGAGAGTTGTCCAGGTGGTAGTTCCACATGTTTTGAATCTAGTCCTTCCTACATGGAGGAAAAAAGCTCCTAAATTCCACTCTGGGTTTGTGATTTTAATAGAAATAGAAAGGGAAACTACAGACCCATGGAGATGAAATTCAGGGGCTATGGACGGATAGAGGAGAAAGGTGCTACTTAGAGAATGGAGGAGAAAGGTGCTACTTGGAGAAAGGAAGAGGGCAGAGGGCTTTCCCTTCCCAAACTGGGTGGGTGGGGGCAGCCTCAAGAGAGTGGCACTGCCCACAACTGCTTGTGGGTTGTACACTTCAAACTGCACTCTTCCCCTCCAGTTGCTGCCTTCAGAGCCGTGTTGAAGCACGAGCTTCAATAAGACAAGCACACTTCATAGTGAGAGGGCAGTGGCACCAAAGCCCTTCAGAGCGACTATGGATTAGACAGAAATGATTTGTGAGAGGAAGCTGGAGTGAACGGCATGAATGGCAAGTGTTATCTGACAGAGGCAAGACAGCTAGATGTGGCTTCAGATTTAGAAACAGCTGAGGGGAGCAAAGAGGGACTGTGTACACAGGGAGGGGACATATCTATGGGCAGAGCCCTTGGTGAGTATCATCACCAAGAAAGGCAAGTCCAGAGTAGAGATCAGCTGAACATGGAGGATGGGTCTGTAGAACTGGGCCAGAGAGGATCTTGCTGCCTTAGTAGCATAAGGGTCTGGAAAAGAAGTTTCTGTCTCACAACAAAGGAAAAAGTGAAAAGCAAGGTGGAACTTGAAGATGTGTCACGAAAATCACTATAAAAATCTGATTTATGTGTGATATCAAATCAAACTGAAGTGAAGAATGAGACTGAGTATATCAGTGGTGACTGACCTCTGTATACTAGAAATCTCAATGTCTCTAGAAGAGGAAATAAAAGCTGCTTTGCACTCTGAAAGGCTAATTGGGTGAATCTTATGAGTTAAGTCTAGAGACAGATGTGTGATTCACGGGCATAGAAGTTGTCGCTGAAACCAAGTGTGTATCATGAACAAAGACCAGAGCACAAGCCAAGCTTGTCCAACCTGCCTTATTGTGCTGTTGTTCTGTTTTGTTTTGTTTTATGTTTTTAGCAGCCTGAAGCCATGGTTTTTAGTTTCTGTCTCTAGTGATAAGCGGAAAAGAGGAATGAGAAAGGGGCTTTACTGGCCCAACCAGAAACAGAAACTATGAACTCATGACTGAATTCTCTCCCTTGGACACCCTGCTGGGCAGCTCACCAACTCTATGAAGCCCTGGAGCAACTAACTATGGGTCTTAGCAACTCATTCTAGCTCCTCCTTGATTCCAATGCCTTCTCCATCTTTTTTTTTTCTTTCTTTCTTTTTTTTTTTTTTGAGACAAGGTCTCACTCTGTCACCCAAGCTGGAGTGCAGTGGTGCGATCACAGCTCACTGAAGCCTTGACTTTGACTTCCCAGGCTCAGGTGATTCTCCCACCTCAGACTACTGAGTACTGGGACTATAGGCCCACACCACCATGCCCAGCCATTGCTCAGGCTGATCTGTTTTGGACTGGGTTTAAAATGCCTAAGGAGGCCAGGTGTAGTGGTTTATGCCTGTAATTCTAGCACTTTGGAGGCTAAGGGGGGGGACGATCACCTGAGGTCAGGAGTTCGAGACCAGCCTGGCCAACATGGGGAAATCCCATCTCTATTAAAAATTCAAAAATTAGCTGGGCGTGGTGGCACACACCTGCAGTCACAGCTACTTGGGAGGCTGAGGCAGGAGAATCTCTTGAACCCGGGAAGTGGAGGTTGCAGTAAGCTTAGATCATGCTGCGGCACCCAAGCCTGGGTAACAGAGCAAGACTCCTTCTCAAAAAAAAAAAAAAAAAGTTCAACCTAAGGAAAAGGCCTAGCCTTTGACATCTAGGGTGCAGGAGAATTGGCAGTGGTAAGAGAAAGTCTCCTGGATATGTCTGCAAGAGGAAAGGTTGGAGCCTTAAGATTTGGGGCCATGAGGGCCACACAAAAAGTATTATTTACCTCAGCATACAGGTGAACCATAGTCTCACTTTATTTCGAATTTTAGGACTGAACAGAAAGAAGGTTCAGAGATATTTCTTCAGGGAAGGAAAGTGGGCAAATAGCACAACCAGGCAAACCACACAATCTAGACGTACTTTTCCGGGTAAACAAACCAGGAAGCCCAGAGCTCATAGAGGACTAGAGCAGAACTTGGGGTGGTAGAGAGGTGTTCATGGGGAAGGAGGCAAGACCACAAGAGAAATGTCCATGAGCTCATCCAGGGTAGAGAGGACT
The DNA here is from genome assembly GCF_049350105.2 of Macaca mulatta. Lineage (NCBI taxonomy): Eukaryota > Metazoa > Chordata > Mammalia > Primates > Cercopithecidae > Macaca > Macaca mulatta. The sequence continues at coordinate 162,155,896 of NC_133407.1, read as the reverse complement.
CTTGGGGAAGGGGACCTCCTTCCCCATGCTATCTCTGCCCCAAGCCCTTAATGAAGCGGGAGAGGGAAGTCTGTCCAGAATCTCATCTGGTTAGACATCTGCAAAAGGAATAGGGAGGGGGTGGAGGCAGAGCCACTTTGGACATGGGAAATCACAGTTGCAGTGGACAGTGAGCTCCAGTCACTCCAGAAGCTTGACATAATTTGCAGGGAAGAGTCCAAAGTGGCCATGGCAACGTCCCCGCCACCAGCCCTCGTCCACCATCTCAATGTCAGTGATTACGTCGTCCGGATCAAAGGAAAGCTCATCACTTCCCTCTGAGGAGAAAGTTGAGGGGATATTAGAATGGTCAGACATGAACGTCTCTTCTCCCACGTCCCCTTGTCTTATATCAGGGGCCTGCAGGTACCAGGCTCCTCAGGCCACTCCCAACCTACCTCCTTGGTAATCATATAGGGCCACAGCTGAGATCCCCAGAGTCCCAGCTCCAACCGGGCAGCCTGATCCTGCATAATGAGAAACACAAACATGGTCTCATCAACATGAAGAAGGCAAACAGAGAAAGATCCTACTGGGGCAATGGAGAAATTCTTCTTCCTCTTACCCTCCCCTGGACATGACCAAATTATCCTGCTTCTCCTCCCATCACTCACCAGCCGGAGCAGAAGAAAAAGAAGAACCTTCAGGCTCGAGCACCTCCTCATAGTCCCCCTCTGGTTCATCCTCCTGCTCATGCCTGTCCATCTCCTCCACATCCTCATAGTCATTCTCGGGCTCGGGCTCAGGCTCTGCTTCATATACTGGCTCTTCTTCCACCTGGAGGCCTTCCAGAGTCCTAGGGGGCAGAGCTGGGGGCTCCTCGTTGTCCTGAGAAGAGACAGTGTGGAGCAGTGTGACTTCCACTCTCCAGGAGGACTCAGTGGAGGAGTAAGACCCCTGCCCTTCACCACCCTGCCTCTTCTCCCCTCCACCCTTGCCTCCATCTAACAGACTGTCCTGGGGAACATAGCCTTTCATCCATCTTCATTCCTCAACCTCCTCCCACACCCACCCACCCAAAACACATTCCAGAGACAATGGGAAGAGAATGTAAAAGGTGTGAGGGGAGGGAAGTAGAAAGTGAGTCAGATTCTTTGGGAGGCCACGAAAACATTGAAGCAAAAGCACATTGTTGAGCTACCACAGCTAGGATAACCAGCTGTCCTAATTTGCCCAGGACTGAGGAGTTTCCCAGAAGGCAGGGTAGGGTCTTCAGTGCTGACACCAGAACAGTGCAAGGAAAACAAGGATGGTTGGCCACCCTGCACAGCCCACCTTCCTAAGACTGGAGGAGATGGGGTGAGGGCAGAGAATCTTTTTTTTTTTCTTTTTTTTGAGATGGAGTCTCGCTCTGTCGCCCAGGCTGGAGTGCAGTGGTGCGATCTCGGCTCACTGCAAGCTCCACTCCCGGGTTCACACCATTCTCCTGTCTCAGCCTCCTGAGTAGCTGGGACTACAGGTGCCCGCCACCACGCCTGGCTAGTTTTTTGTATTTTTTAGTAGAGACGGGGTTTCACCGTGCTAGCAAGGATGGTCTCGATCTCCTGACCTCGTGATCTGCCCGTCTCAGCCTCCCAAAGTGCTAGGATTACAGGTGTGAGCCACCGCACCCGGCCGGCAGAGAATCTTTGAAGGTTTGCTTACCTCCCGGAGAGTCTGCCTAACGGGCAGCAATGGCACTGGTTGTTCCCTGCTGGTTCTCACAGGCTCAGGCTCTGATGATGGAGGAGTCCCAGCTGGAGGCCAGGCCTGTGGAGAATGAAGCATCTCTCAAGTTAGCAAGCCTCCATCTTCACTCTTTTTTTTGTTTTGTTTTGAGACAGACTCTCGCTCTGTAGCCCAGGCTGGAGTGCAATGGCGCGATAGCTCATTGCAACCTCCGCATCCCGGGTTCAGGCAATTTTCCTGCCTCAGCCTCCTGAGTAGCTGGGAGTACAGGCACGGGCCACCATGCCTGGTTAATTTTTGTATTTTTAGTAGAGACAGGGTTTCACTATGTTGGTCAGGCTGGTCTTGAACTCCTGATCTCCTGACCTCGTGATCCGGCCACCTTGGCCTCCCAAAGTGCTGGGATTACAGGCGTGAGCCACCACGCTTGGCCCATCTTCATTCTTTTTTTTTTTATTTTATATATTTTTTGAGACAGGGTCTCACTCTGCTGCCCTGGCTGGAGCATAGTGGTGAGATCATAGCTTACTGTAGCCTCAAACTCCTGGGCTCAAACGATCCTCCTCTCCAAGTCTCCCAAGTAGCTGGGACTATGGGCACGCACCACAATGCCCAGCTAATTAAAAAAAATTTTTTTATAGAGACAGGGTCTTACTATGTTGCCCAGGTTGGTTTAGAACTCCTAGCTTCAGGTGGTCCTCTTAACTTGGCCTCCCCAAGTGCTAGGATTACAGGCATAAGCCACCACACCATGCATGTCTTCACTGCTACATTTACCAGGAACACCCTCTCCTGCTCTCTGCCAATTCAAATGGAACTCATCCCTCAAGATGAGCTCCAACCTGAAGTGACGGCCCCTTCCTCATAGTTCCTACAGCAATAATTGGCTGTGCTGGCTGGTGACTTGCTTTCTGTGGTACTATGTAAATCTTGAGGGTTTTTTCTGACATTCTGATAGGAGGTCCAATTACAGTCAGACTGAAGTCTTCTAAAGACAGAGACAACAGACCCTGCCTAACCCAGCGGAGGCCTTTGCCTTATTTTCTGCCAATGGTTTGGACCCCTTAGGCTCCTGTCTGGGCAAGAGATCCCGGATGTGGATCCCAGCGGGCCAGGCACTCACCTCTGAGGAGATTTTCTTGGGCAGTGGGGCCGGTACTGTGGGCTCTTCCATAGCTATCACTGGCTGTGGAGCCTCAGGGCTCATCTTTGTCACAGCCTTTCGCTCCTGTTGCCTCCTGGCTACCTGCTGTGCCTTCTCCTCTTCCTCTCGCTTCCTCTTCTCCTCAGCCATGGACTCAAATTTCGCCTTCAGCCCACGAGCACCACTAGAAGCTGCAGACACAGGCAAGAAGAATTAGGGTTGTCTTGGATTGGAGGGTGGGGAAGGGCATGGCACTTGAAGGAAGAAGGGGAATCAGTTAAATATCCAGGAGGAGGGATTTGTGGGACAGGAAGGTAAAGAGGTATTGACAGAGGAACAAGGGGATTATAGGAGGATGGCATAGCCCTGAAGCCTGGTTTTTTTTTTTTTTTTTTTTTTTTTTTTTGAGACGGCGTTTCACTTTTGTTGCACAGGCTGGAGTGCAATGGAGCGATCTCGGCTCACTGCAATCTCCGCCTCCCAGAAATCAGGCGACTCTCCTGCCTCAGCCTTCCTGAGTAGCTGGGATTACAGGCATGCGCCACCACGCCGGCTAATTTTGTATTTTTAGTAGAGACGGGGTTTCTCCATGTTGGCCAGGCTGGCCTCCAACTTTAGACCTCAGATGATCCACCCGCCTCGGCCTCCCGAAGTGCTGAGATTACAGATTTGAGCCACTGCGCCCGGCGAAGCTTGGATTTTTATAAAGCCAGGCTATGTGACCTCGTGTCTTTTTGTTTTGTTTTGTCTTGTTTTGAGACAGGGTCTCAGCCCAGGCTGGAGTGCAGTGGTGCAGTCATGGCATACTGCAGCCTCAGCCTCCCGGGCTCAAGCAATCCTCCTACCTCAGCCTCTGGAGTAGTTGGGACCACAGGTGTGCACCCCCACACCCGGCTAATTTTTGTATTTTTTGTAGAGAGGGGATCTTGCTGTGTTGCCCAGCCTCATCTTGAACTCCTGGGTTCAAGTGATTCTCCTACTTCAGCCTCCCAAAGTGCTGGGATTGCAGGTGTAAGCCACCATGCCCAGCCCACCTGTGTCCTTTCTAAATTGTAAACTTTGGGCTTCCAACCAGCATCCTCCCCTGTCCATATTCCATAAATCTGTATGCCTTCTTCAAGCCACCACTCATCCTCAACCCCATCCGAAGCTCCTATCCCTATGTGTCCTTCCCAAGTGGTTCCCCACCAATGTTCCCACGCCACCCCACCCCCGCTCCATGCCACACTTTGTTCTCTGCCTCCAGTTCCTTCCCCGACATCACTCTTTCTGTCCACTTGACTTGGTTCTTTCTTTCTCTCTCTCTCCCTCTCTCTCTCCTTCCCTCCCTCCCTCCTTCCCTCTCTCTCCCTCCCTCCCTCCCTCTCTCTCTCTGTCTCTTTCTTTCTTTCTTTCTTTCTTTCTTTCTTTCTTTCTTTCTTTCTTTCTTTCTTTCTTTCTTTCTTTCTTTCTCTCTCTCTCTCTCTCTCTCTCTCTCTCTTTCTTTCCCTCCCTCCCTCCCTCCCTCCTTCCCTCCTTCCTTCCTTCCTTCCTTCCTTCGTCTGTCTCTCTCTTTCTTTCTTTCCTTCTTTCTTTCTTTTTATAGAGTCTCACTCTGTCACCCAGGTTGGAGTTCAGTGGCATGATCTCAGCTCACTCCAACTTCCACCTCCTAGGTTCAAGCAATTCTCCTGCCTCAGCCTCCCAAGTAGCTGGGATTACAGGCATGCACCACCATGCCTGGCTAATTTTTGTATTTTTTATAAAGATGGGGCTCCCCCAGGTGGTCCAAGCTATTCTTAAACTCCTGAGCTCAAGCAATCCTCCCATCTTAGCCTCCTGAAGTGCTGGGATTACAGGTGTGAGCCCCGCCTTACCTGATTTTTCTAGGAGAGACAGAATCTGGGAATATGAGGATAGGGATCAGGTCTACCTTAGCTAATCTAGGTAGTTAAAGGCATGGAGGATATAGGCTGGGGAAGAAAAAGAATGAGGGAGAAGGAAGTGAGGTGCATGGAGAGTGAATCACTAAGCCTCACCGGCTTCTATGGGCGTCGTCTTCTTATAAGCTGTGGTTGGGGCCTCCATTTCATTGAAGCCGACAGCGCTCTGCAGGCAGGAGAACAGCATGTGTGTTGCGGGAGAGAGGCAGGGGTATTGGTGACCTGGAGGTGGTATTGGGGGTTGGGGACCACTATAGGAGGTATCCCTAACCATTGGATGCTCAACAGCTGGACAGCATGTTCCAATGTTGTTTTGTGGTAGAGAGGGGGTAAAGAAGTTCTTAACTGCTGGGTTCAGCTCCCCCTTTCGAAAGCTCAGTGACCTTAGAATCCCACGTCTCCAAGCCCAGTTGCCTAAAATGTAGCAGGGCCCGTGGCCAATGCATGAGGAGGAACTACTATAGGGAGGACCGTGGCATGGGTTGGGAAGAGACTTAAGATTGGGTTAAGCAATACGAAGAAATCAATACAATTTCCAGTCCAACGCCACCTTTCCCTGTGGTTTATCTGTGTCTCTGTATGCCTCTCCCACTGTCCTCAGTCAAAGCTCAGGCTTTGGAAGACATACCCCTTGGACGCTGAGGGCAGTCAGTGGGGAGTGCAGGACAGCAGCGGACAGGCTCTGTGTGCCCAGCACCACCATCCCCTCCCTCTCCCAGCCTTCTTCACACTCTTCTCTGCTCACTTTCCTAAACTTAGAGAACTTCTTAAGACATTGGTGTTCTGGTGCTTTACCTTATCCACTCGGTCCTTCTGGATTCCATACTGGCCACCAAAGCCCTTGGCATAATCTGCAGGACAGAAAGTTCTGAGTTATAGGAGATCAAAATGCCGGGAATGGGTAGTAAGAAGAATCAGTGGGAAGAAAAATAGGAATGTGGAAAACAGACATAGGAGGAAATGTGAGAATCAGAGCATAGAGGGAGGCATGGATGGGAAGAGAAGGAAACAGATGGGGAAAAATCTGGGAGAGAATGGAGAAGAGAATGATGGAAATAGGGAAACATGGAAAGCGGAAAGCAACAGATAAGGAAAAATGTAAAAGAAATAGGAAAAAAATACAGAGGGCACTCCAGTCATCCCTATGGGTTCCAGGGAAGCAGTAAACCTCTTTATCCTCTGTGAGGACAGCAGAGAGCCCTGTAAGACTCATGGCAAACCATCTTCTGACCATCACCTAGCCTGTCTGTCCTCATTCCTTCCTCAATGCTCCCTTCTCTCTCACCTCCCTCCTAGGCCCTGCTCTTAATCCTGCTGTTTTCCTCTCCACCTCTCCTCTCTTCCCTCACTACCACCATCCATCCCCTACATGTGCTTACTGCCTGTGCACCCCCTGCTCTGCACATCTGCCCCCTCTGTATTCTGGGGCCCCTGGGTGAGCTTCCAGAAAGGAAGGAAGGAGAGCCCTGTGCTATCTGTGACTTTCCCCCTTCCAACCCCAACTCACCTCGCTGGGACTCGTGTTTCTCCGTCTCTCCCTTGTAGTCATATCCCAGAGCTGCTTTGTCCCGTTTATCCTTCTCCACCCCATACCGGCCACCAAAGCCACGAGAGTAATCTGCGGTCAAAGGAGCAGTCATGAGAGCCCACCCTTAGGCTCCAGCACACAGGGAAGCGCTGGAGAAGAGAGGTCAGCAGGAATGCGTGCAGAGTGTTAGGGGCCTGGGGAAAGAGCAAGGCTTGAATATAGGGGAATTAAAGAGAAACCGTGACTTAAGTAGTCTTTGAATTGAATATTGCTTACTTTTTCCCTCCCTTCTCTCATTTCCATGCCAAGATGAGAAGAACATTCCCATTTTCTCCCTTCTTCTTCAAGAAGGGGCAAGTATAGAGAGTGAGGAGATTGCAGAAAAAAAAGGCAGATACATGAAATGTATGCCTTTCCCCTACTCCCATATAAGCACATAGAAATGTCAGATAAAACATAACACTTTTGTTTTAAAGAGTGAAGCTCAGGCTGGGCACAGTGCTCATGCCTGTAATCTCAGCACTTTAGGGGCCAAGGCAGGCGGATCACCTGAGGTCAGAAGTTTGAGACCAGCCTGGCCAAAATGGGGAAACCCTGTCTCTACTAAAAAATACAAAAATTATCCAGGCATGGTGATGTGTGCCTGTAGTCCCAGCTACTCGGGAGGCTGAGGCAGGAGAGAATCACTTGAACCCAGGAGGTGGAGGTTGCAGTGAACCGAGATTGCACCATTGCACTCCAGCCTAGGTGACAGAGCGAGACTCCATCTCAAAAAAAAAATAAAAATAAAAAGTGAAGCTCAGAAGAAAGGAAGGAAAAAATTCTGGCTCCAGAAACCAGAAACAAAGAGATGAATCAAAGCTGTATGTGTGAGGGTAATTATGAACTGACACCACAGAAAACCCAAGGGCATTTTGGGGGGATTTTTTTGTTTGATTTTAGAGGCAGGCTCTTGCTCTTTTGCCCAGGCTAGAGTGCAGGGTACAATCATGGCTCACTGTAACCTTGAACTCCTGGGGTCAAGCAATCCTCCTGAGTCCCTGGGACCACAGGCACATGTCACCATGCCTCGCTAATTTAAAAAAAGTCTGTAGTGATGGGATCTCACTATGTTGCCCAGTCTAGCCTTAAACTCCTGGGCTCAAAGGACCCACCCCCCTCAGCCTCCCAAAGTGCTGTGATTCCGTGTGAGAACTACCACACCTGTCAGATTTTAAATTCCAAATGTAATGAACAGGGATTAGGATCGAGGCTCTGCAATTCTAATTTCCATATAAGAATGGGGGAAGAGGGAAGAAAGCCAGAAACGAAGCTCTGTCCACTCCTGTAAGAGAGTGCTAGAAAAATTCTACTCATTTACCCAGGAAAATCATGAGCGGGGCTTGTAGCCTGTTCAACATTTGATAAGGGGAAAATTTGCTTCTTAAGACATGGAAACTCTAAGCCTACATCTGAGTGTAGAGTGCAAATACACAATTTTTTTTTTTTTTTTTTTTTACTACTTATGTGATGCAGGAATTCTAAGCTGAGAAATTAACTAAATACTGATCCAGGAAAATATATATTGTTGAAAGAGTAAGCATAAGAAAGATGGCATGAATATGAGACAAAGTTATCTCAAGACAAAATGTATTCTAAGAGACAAGAGAGACATGCTACAATGATAAAAGAACAATACCTTTCATCGGAAATATGTATGCTGGCATAAACCTATTCACAGAACCAAAATTCATGAAGCTCTCAAATAAAAGAAAAATGTAAAAAGCCAGGTGTGGTGAATGCCTGTAGTCCTAGCCTCTCAGAAGGCTGAGGCAGGAGGATGGCTTGAGCTCAGGAGTTTGAGACCAGCCTGAGAAACATAGCAAGACTCCAACACACACACACACACACACACACACACACACACACACACACACACACACAATGCAAAAGCTGACAGAAGTAGAAAGAGAAACAGACAAACCTGTAATAGTAGTTGAAATTTTTAACACCACTCTTCCATTAATTGATAGATATTTTAGGCAAAAAGGAATCAGTAAAATTATAGAAGATACAGACATTATCAATTAATAAGACCTAATTGACTCTTATACGACACTATACCCCAAAATACAGAATATACTTTTTTTCATGCATATAGAACAGAACATTGACCAAATAGACCATGTGCCGGTCCATAAGTCTCTAAGACAGTAAGTCTCAGTACATTTCGAAAGACTGAAATATTAGATATCATATTCTGATCACAATAGAATTAAAGTAAAAGTCAATACCAATAAAATCATCTAGAAAATTTCCCTGATACTTAGAAAATTAGTAACAACTTTTAAATAATACATGTGTCAAAGAAGAAATTACAAGGGAAATAAGAAAATATTTTTAACTGAATTTTTTTGTTTTTGCTTTTGTTTTTGTTTTTGAGACAGGGTCTCACTCTGTTACCCAGGCTGAAGTGTAGTGGCACAATCATGGCTCGCTGCAGCCTCAACCTCCTGGGCTCAAGCGATCCTCCCACATTAGCCCCCTGAATAGCTGGGACCACAGGTTTGTGATGAATGAAAATTACAATACATATAGTATTTGTTGAATGTAGCAAATGGTTGTAGTGAATGTAGTGTTTAGAGGGAAATGTATAGTTTTTTAAGTGCCCATATAGTAAAGGAAGGCTTAAAATCAATTATCTAAGTTTCTACCTTAAGAGGCTAGAAAAAGAACAAACTAAATCAACACTAAGTAGAAGAAAAACATAATAAAGATATGAGCAGAAACCAATACATTTTTTAAAACAGGTAAACAATAGAGAAAATTAGCAAAGCCAAAAGCTTGTTCTTTGGAAAGAATAATAAAATTGATGAAATTCTAGTAAGAACAATTAAAAAGAGAAAAAACACAAATAAATAAGATCAGAAATGAAAATACTCATTTCATATCACTAGAAATCTTACAGAAGTTAAAAAGAAGAGACTATTATAAATGAATTTATGCCAATAAATCTGACAACACAGACAAAATGAACAAAGTCCTTGAAAAGCACAACATACCATAACCAACTTAAAAAACAGAAAGACTTGAACTCCATGGGAAAAAATAATAATAAAGGAAAAAAAAGTCCATTACTATTAAGACCTCTAAAGTTGAGCCAGAAGTAGAGGCAATATTTCCCTGGATGAGGTACTTACTAAACCCAGGGCACATGAAATTTTCATAAAACAAATATCCCTCTTCTTCACTCAAATAAGTTTATAAACAAAGATTACGAACCATCAAGGAAATAAATAACCGTGAGGAACAGCAGATTAGTCAGAAGAACTCACACAGCCAAGAACTGCAAATAATATAAAATATGAAAGAAACTATAAAGTACATGTTTAAAATAATTAAAGAGCTTAAAGAAGTGGTACAGGGAACCATAATGAAACTATAATGTCTTATGGAAAATGAATCAGCAGATATGCAATAGAACTGAAAGAAACTCCAGAAATGAAAATATCTGATGTGGTGGCTCATGCCTGTAATCCCAGCACTTTGGGAGGCCAAGATGGGAGGATCACTTCAGCCCAGGAGTTTGAGGCCAGCCTGGGCAACATAATGAGACTTTATCTAAAAAAAAGAGAGGGAAGGGAAGGGGAGGGAAGGGAAGGGGAGGGAAGGGAAGGGGAAGGAAGGGAAGGGAGGGGAGGGAAGATATTTGAAAGAGAGTTTAAAATGTAATGGACAGTTTAAATAATAATAAAATACAGCTAAAGAGAGAATTAGTGAACTTAACCTAGATCTAAAGGAATAACCCAGAATGCGGCTCAGGGACATAAAGAGAAGAGAGAAGAAGTATTATTCAAAGAGAAAATGCCTGAGAACTTTCTATAATGAAAGTCACATCTGAGGTTGGAAAAGAGCAGTAAGTCCCATATAGGATAATAAAAGTAGATCTAACATCTAGACACACCCTAATAATAGTGCAGAATATCAGAGACCAAAAGAAAATCTTTAATTAAAAAAACCCAGAGATATAAGACATGTTACCTACTCAGGAATGATAGTCTGACACAACAGAGATGTCAGAGACAATAAAATAAGATCTTCAAAGTGATGAAGGGAAAATAAAAATGAAGAATGATGCAAAATAAAGACTTTTTCAAAGACTGAAAGCTCTTTCACAGACTCATTAAAAGAATTATCAATGGATATATTTTAGCAAGAAGGGAACAGAAGATGCAAAGGTGAAACAAAGAAATACAATAAGCAATGATGAGTTAGAAAATAGAAGACGCAAAGGTGAAACAAAGAAATACAATAAGCAATGTTGAGTTAGGAAACAGGTAAATACCTTGGTCAATTTAAATAAGCATTTACTAGGTAATAATAATGATTCAATTTTGTGGGGTTTATAAGATGGGACCAATAATAAGATGGAATGAGATGGAACCAATATACTGAACAACAACAATATGGTTGGTTAAAAAGAACGTAGTTAAAATGTTCTATGTTTCACATATACTCAGGAAGAGATTGTGATTAATTTTAAATTTAAGTCAAAGATGCATGTTAAAATTTGGCAATAACCTTCCAAAATAAAGGAATAGAAAACCTTATTTTCGATCCATTAGAGAAAAAAGAGGGATTCAAAAACTTGATCAATATTATAGAAAGCAATCATGGAGAAAAGAGAAGCAAGTACACACTGAGTTTAAAAAGCATATAAAATAGGGCTGGGTACGGTGGCTCACACCTGTAATCCTAGCACTTTGGGAGGCCGAGGCGGAGGATCACGAGGTCAGGACATAGAGACCATCCTGGCTAACACGGTGAAACCCCATCTCTACTAAAAATACAAAAAAAATTAGCCAGGAGTGGTGGCAGTCACCTGTAGTCCCAGCTACTCGGGAGGCTGAGGCAGGAGAATGGCGTGAACCCGGGACGCAGAGCTTGCAGTGAGCCGAGATCGCGCCACTGCACTTTAGCCTGGGTGACAGAGCAAGACTTCCTCTCAAAAAAACAAAAAAGCAAAACAAAACAAAAGTATATAAAATAGCGCTGGGTGCGGTGGCTCATGCCTACAATTCCAGCACTTTGAGAGGGCGAGAGGGGAGAATCACTTGAGCCAAAATGTTTGAGACTGCCTGGGCAACATAGTGAGACTCCATCTCTACAAAGAATAAAGAATTAGCCAGGCATGGTGGTGCACACCTGTAGTCACAGCTACTCAGAACGCTGAGGTGGGAGGATCGCTTGAGCCCAGGAAGTCAAAGTGGCAGTGACCTGTGATTGTGCCACTGCACTCCCACCTGGGTGACAGTGCAAGACTCTGTCTCAAAAACAAACAAATGAACAAAAAGTAAATAAAATAGTGGTGAGCTGGGTCATGGAAGTTAAAGAACTGATGACAACTGTTGGAAGATAAAGTCTTAGCAGAAGAGCCTGCCAGTCAGATTGCCGAGGCTGAGTGAAGTCCAGTGTCCTTGCCTTTCTGAGATGTGTGCTTCTCCACTTCTCCTTTATAATCAAAGCCGACTGCTGACTACAGAGAAGAGGAGAGAGAATTGGTTAGAATCCGAGCTGACAGGTTTTCCCCTTCCTGACCTCCCCTTACTCCCAGCCAGTCCCAGAGGTAGTTTGTAGGGGCTTCAGGCTGAGTATGGGTGTTTAATGTAGAAACAGGCTGGTATGGACACAAGAGACTACAGAGTGATGAACATTGGCCCTGGACACAGACGGTTCTAGGTTCAAACCCTACATCCCCTATTTATAGTTGTTGAAGTTTAGGCATGTTCCTTTATATCACTAAGCCCCAGTCTCTTTTAATATAAAATCAGGAGAGGCATGTCTGTCTTGTCTACTTCAACTGTAAAATGAGAGAAATGATCCCTCTTCATTTGGGATATCACGAGAACTAAATGGGACAAGGTAAAGTGTCTACTTAGGTTCATTCGCTAACTTAGTGCTTTTCTTTCTAACGAATCCTCACAAAAGTGAAATGTAATACCTAGAAAAGCGCCTTATAAAGTATAAATCACTCTGTTCATGAAGAGACATTACCCTATTCCCAGTTGATAATGCTGTACCTCTTCTCTTTCATTACTCAATAATGGAAACACAATATGTGGATTTTGGTGGGATAACTGCAACCAGGAGAGTCTGGATCCTAGCCAGCTCCGGGACTGGACATGTTGCCCAGATACTCAACATTACCGCAGAGTTTTGTTCTCCATCTGGCTCAGGAACTATGGGTATCTGAGCAAGTCTGGGGTTTTGCATCTTAAGAACTAATTAACATGTATTGTTTCTTGATTTACATGACACACTGACTGGGTGATTCCATTTGTGGCTTGTGAGCAAAAGATGTCAGAATCGGAGATTAAGCAAAGGCAGGCAAGAGTGGGGCCAAGATGGAACAGGGAATTCCATCCTGATTCTAGAACATTGCATGCTCCATATTCCACTATTGCCTTCTACATCTTCCCTTAGCTTTGCAGTATGTTTTAAACTTTCCTGATTTTGTTTTTCATGGATTTCCCCCCCATGATGCAAACAATTGATGTTCTAGAACTTAGCTTTAAGGATTCATGCCCACCTAATTAACAACTGTTGGTAAAAACAAAGAAAAAATCTCAGCTAGCTATGAAGAAGATGTCCTCTCTCTGTGTGCAGCTGCAGGGCAGGAGATACCATTCTGCACCATAAAAAATGAGCTCAAAGAATTTGACCTAATAAGGTGTGGAACTAAAAACATCAATGAGTTATCAATCTTACTCTCCTGTCAACAATATGATGCTGTAATCATATGATACTTTTTTTTCTCTTTAAAACAACATTTTCTTTTGTTTTGTACAAAGGAGTCTTTAAAAACATCTGGACTTTCTAGATTGATGCTAAATCCTGTAAACAGTAACCCTAATTAGTTGTTTAACTTGATTATCTGCTGCCATGGTAGTAATATTTATTATTATTTTTTTAATTTTTATTTATTTATTTATTTATTTTGAGGCAGAGTCTTGCTCTGTCGCCCAGGCTGGAGTGCAGTGGCCGGATCTCAGCTCACTGCAAGCTCCGCCTCCCGGGTTCCCGCCATTCTCCTGCCTCAGCCTCCCGAGTAGCTGGGACTACAGGCGCCGCCACCACGCCCAGCTAATTTTTTGTGTTTTTAGTAGAGACGGGGTTTCGCCGTGTTAGCCAGGATGGTCTCGATCTCCTGACCTCATGATCCGCCCGTCTCGGCCTCCCAAAGTGCTGGGATTATAGGCTTGAGCCACCGCGCCCGGCCGGTAGTAATATTTAAACTGACAACTCTGTTTTCCTAAAAGGCATGAGTATTTATATGGTTTTGATGTTAAGCCAAAGAAGAGCTTAGACGATTCTCTGTTCTGTCAAACCAGTGGCTTGAGGAATTCTTCATTCAAACAGACAGTTTGAGAGGCTTCTCCTTATTTGAATCGCTGAGCTCAACATGTGGCTTCCAACATTGGCACCAAGGAACTTGCTGAGGGAGGTATCCCTGTGATGGTGTCAGGTCCTCACAGCATCCACTGCCCTGTCTTCCAACAAAGAAGCATGTGCCTCCATCCAGAGGTGAGTGTGGGCAACTTTCACATGACTGGAGGTGGGTGGTCGGGAGAGAGAGTGATCACTTACCTTGTCTGCCCTGTCCCTCTCAACTCCGTACTTGCCCCCAAAGCCTTTGGCAGCATCCGTCTGAGAAGAGTGCTTCTCCACCTCAGCAACATACTCATGGCCCACTGCACTCTGAGAAGAATCAAGGATGGAGTGAGTGAAATGATAAAAATGACCTTAAAAAAATAAATACAGAGATGGAGTGGGATGTAGGCATGTAAGAAATTCCATTCTGGGTCAGATCTATGGCCTCTGACAGTGGTGCCAAGGAATATGCGATGGGAGAGCAAGGTGACTTTTTCTGGAGACCTGCTCATTCCTGTTCTTCTTTAATACCATTAGTAATCCTTCATTCTGAACACTCCCATAGGATGGGCTGGGAACCAGGGGATAGAGACTGGATAGACAGAGCAGTGTTTAAATCAGAAACAAAAAGAGCTGAAACAAGAGCATTGTGCAGCAGAACACAGTGTAGTGTGGGGTAGTGTGGAGGAGAGACCAAGGGGACTGATCGGACGCCAGAGCCGGGATGGAATTTTCACTAGGAGAGCCAGTGATTTTGTTCTAGATCTTTGCTCCTGTATGGCCATCAAAGTTCAGAAGTGAACTCTGAGCTTTATGCAACATGTAATGTAGGACATATATATATAAAAATCACTAAATACACAGTAAAGAAAATAGTAAAGAGAAGTTGTAACATAGATATAATACATAAACATTTAAAAGCAGCAAATGATTTTAAAACATATTTTTTCCTTCTCCACTTATGCTCCCTGTCTTCTTGGTCTAGGAGTTACAGTGTGGTTAGGGCTACAACAGGCCAGCAGTTCTAATATATAGGCTCTTATTTTCTGCCACGTATATCTTATGTGTTGAGATAAGAAAAATTTGATACAAATAATATGATATTTGTATCAATAATATTGGTCTCAATAATATTAGAGACCAAATGAACACTGTACTTTTGAATGAGTTTTAACTCATGAACCAATAAATGAGTCAAAAAATATATATTTTGATCTAGAACAAAAGTATCTGGGTGTTCTAGTGAAATATTTTATATATACTTAAATATTATATACTATATATTTATGAATAAACTATTTATAATATAAATATATTGTATCATATAATTATAATATATTAAGATATACATATAATATAATTTATATATTTGCATTTACTTATAATTATGTTATATATTAATATATATTTATAAATATATGCATAATTATATAAGTAAGTATATAATATATAATGTATTTATATATTAATTATATACTTATAATATATCCTTATATATAACTATATATTATATATAACAGATACTATATATAAATATATAACTATATAAGTATATAAATATATTATACATAAATATATTGATATATTATATATTAATATATATTAATGTTATATATAATCATATATTTTATATGTCACATTATATAATATATAATCTACATTAATATGTAATATGTTATATATTATATTTTATATCATTAATATATAATATGTAATATATAATATATACTATTAATATATATTATCCTATATACTATATACTATATAATATATAAGTATATAAAAATATATATTATATTATATTTATTATGATTATAATATAATATATATTATATTTATTATATATTATATAATCATACAAATATATAATAAATATATACTTATATAATAATATACTTATATATAATTGGCTCTTATAGAGGTATATAATTATATATAAGTATATAACTATTCATAAATATTTACAAAATATATAAATAGATATATCAATTTTTTAAATGTATATTTTCAAAGCAAATCTTTCCCTTTCAAATTACCTTGTCCATTCGGTCTCTTTCTACTCCAAACCGACCTCCATAGCCATGGGATGCTTTGGGCCCTGCCTCCATCTCTTTCTTCTTGAGAACATCATGCTCCTCTGATACTTTGTTCCTCAGCTGGTGGATGCTGGAAGAAACCACATGACCAAGGATCATCTATCCCAGGAAGGTCAACAAACCCATATTCCCAGAAAAATGGAAGTCTTGAAGTCTGTCCTGTTTATTTTCAGTAATAACCTGGGCCCCCAGAGTATACTAGTGACAGGTCTAGAAGTAAAAGATCAGTCTGGCCTACATACCATAGCCTGATTTAAACTCTCCATAGGCCAAAAATATTTCCTCTAGTCTGTTATTTTGCTCACTAAAATAACCTTCTGACCTTTTAGTCCCATTTTTCATGTTCTTAAATATTAGAGGACAATGATACCTATATTCTGATAACTGGAAAGTTATTTTCTTTTCTGAATGGATCTGCTTTCTATCAATTAGAGGATGTGTCTCAAAAAGCAGAAAAATATTCACATACCATTGGACCTACACATTCTAGTTTTAGGAGTCTACACCAGGGAAACTATTTTAAATATGGCAAAGCTTAATATCTAAATGATACTCATTGAAACATAGTATATAATAGCAATAACTAAGAAACAATCTATATGACCAGTGGTTGGGTAATAGTTAAATAAATTGAAATATTACCTTTCACTAGTGTACTAGGAAGTCATTAAAAACAATGCTTATAAAAACACAGAATTGGGGAAATTTATTTAAACATTAGTAGTATTTTTTTAATGCTTTTTGGTCATGAATTAAGATCTTCTGCCCCTTCCCCACAGCCTGATAATACCTGAGAGAACTAATAACTAATGACAACTAACTAACAAAATCCACTCACAGTAATTGCTATGACATGTTAAGGCTCAAATTATCTTGATTTGAAGGGACACCTTTCTCCCTAAGAGAAAGTACCACCAAAAAAAGGCATTCTCTTTCTTACTTCACACCCACTTCCATCTTTACCATGAAGGTGACTGCAATACTTAAGAGGGTGGAAAGCCATCTTGGCCAACCTCTTTGGCTTGAGGATATGAAGTGATAGCTCAGCACCAAATGACAATCAGATCTGTTATTTGGACACATAAGGATCAGTGGATTGTTGGAAACATTTGGGCAAGAGAATCCTAAATAAGAAATTTGACTTTCTGTAGCAAGCAATGAGGGTTTAGGGTATTGAGACAGTGATATTACTGGGACTTCACCAGCTCAAGACAACCAGACACATTGGTTATACGTAGAATGGCTGTCTCACAGCAGAAATTGTCTTCTTTTACAGAAGAATAGATCCATCTGGTGGCCTTTAATGGATAATTCCACTAAAGGTCTTTTAAAAAGGCTTCTCAGCTTTAGCCACAGTTAATTTTAGAAAGCTGGCTATGAACCAGATGAAATTAAGCCAAGTGCTGGAAGAACCCCCTGTTCCCATGCCTCCTCTAAACTCTCTGGCAGCATTGAAAGCAGAGATCTTGTGTTGTCAGTTCAACACCAACACTGTGTCAAAAGCTACTAGTACCAAGGACATGTAAATGCCTGCCCAGTATCTTCCAACTGAAGTATTCAGATGAAAGATGAAGAAAAGGGGGCCAAAATTTACTTTCAAATGGAAAAAATATGCAATTTTTAAATGAGTATAATAATTGTTAAATGGGTTATAACTATATTATAGTTAAAACAAGTTTTTAAAAGGGATTAGAAAATGATAGGAATATTCATCTAAAGGATAACAGAAAAACTAGTCAGGGGATCATATCAATAGATGATATAATTTGAATGAAATTGTTGAGGCCCAAAGAAAATAAACTTCTTTAGGTTATAGCTGAAGTCATTCTAAACAGATTATTATTATTATTATTATTATTATTGAGACAGAATCTCGCTCTGTCACCCAGGCTGGAGTGCAGTGGCATGATCTCAGCTCACTGCAACCTCTGCCTCCCAGGTTCAAGCGATTCTCTTGCCTCAGCCTCTGGAGTAGCTGGGATTACAGGCATGCATGTCACGCCCACCTAGATTTTGTATTTTTAGTAGATACAGGGTTTTACCATGTTGATCAGGCTGGTCTCAAATTCCTGACCTCAAGTGATCCTCTTGCCTTGGCTTCCCAAAGTGTTGAGATTACAGGTGTGAGCCACCACGCCCAGCCTAAACAGGTCTTAATTATATCATTCCTTCATTTGATAGCTATTAACTAAACAGCTTTTAAGTGTGAGGTACTATTAGGCTCTGAAGACATAAAGATGTTTAATGTATGGAGATAGAGGACAGCTAGAAGAGACAGAAAGGAAAACAAGAAATTCCAATTCAATATGCTGTGTTGTGCCTAAGAAACTTGACATATTAACTCTCAGATATCCAATTTAAGTTTTATAAGACTTTGGATTGATAAAGCAATGCAGTTTATGTGAACCAAGCAAAATGTAGCACCTCAAAGGTGACTCATTCCTCAATCTGTGTTTTTTTTAATTACAAAACTAAAAGTGCAAATGTGAGTGACTCAGAATATAAGGTTTTTATTCACAGATGTCATTATCATGTATGTAGAAAATCCTAAAGAATTCACACAAAAAAAGCTACTAAAGCATTGTGCATTTGCAGGGTCACAGTATACAAGTCGTATCAAAATCAATTGTATTTTTACATACTGGCCATAAACATTTGGAAACTGAAAGTTAAATATAAATACATGAAATAACATGAAACATTTTAGGATAAACTTAACAAAGTATGTGCAACACCTAAACACTAAAAAATATTTCTAAAAATATTAAAGAAGACCTAAATAAATGGAGAGATATCCCATGTTCATGGATTGGAAAACTCAATGTCATTAAGATGTCAATTCTCCCTAAAATGATCTATAGGTTCAGTGCAATCCCAATCAAAATCTGAACAGGCATTCTTGTAGGAATTGACTAGTGAATTGTAAAACTTATGTGAAAATGTAAAGTCCTGAAATAGTAAAATTTTTTTTTTTCTTTTTAAAGGAGAGCAAACTTGAGGACTACATGATTTCTTGACTTACAAAGCTACAATAATCAGTGCAGTATGGTATGCTGTCAGGGTAGAAAATAGATCAACAGAACAGAATAGAGTCCAGAAATAGACCCACATGTATGTGGTCAAAGATGCCAGGTAAGTCAATGGGAACAGGATACTCTTTTAATAGTGTTGAACAACTAAATAATCACATGGAAAAAAATGAACCTCAATCTTGACCTCACACTGCACAGAAAAGTCAACTTGAAATGGATCATAGACTTAAATGTAAAAGCTAAAACTGTAAGTCCTTTAGGACAAAACATCAAAGAAAGTCTTCACAACTTTGGGGTAGGTGAATATTTCTCAGACACATAAAGCATTAGCCCCATAATTTTTTTTTTCAATAAATTAGACTTCATCAGGATTAAGATCTTTTGCTCTTAAAAAGATGCCATTAATAAAATGAAAAAGCAGCCAGGTGCAGTGGCTCATGCCTGTAATCTTAGCACTTTGGGAGGTCAAGGCAGGTGGATCACAAGGTCAGGAGCTCAAGACTAGCCTGGCCAATATGGTGAAACCCCATCTCTACAAAAATTACAAAAATTAGCTGGGCATGGTGGCAGCTGCCTGTAGGCTGAGCTACTGGGGAGGCTGAAGCAGCAGAATCGCTTGAAGCCAGGAGGCAGAGGTTGCAGTGAGCTGAGATCATGTCACTGCACTCCAGCCTTGGCGACAGAGCAAGACTCTCTCTCAATAAATAAATAAATAAACAAATAAAGTGAAAAAGCAAGTTACATTCTTGGAGAATACACTTGTAAAACACATATTTCACAAAAGACTTACATCCAGAATATATGAAGAACTTTCAGCAACTTAATAAAAAGACAAACAACTCACTTTAAAAGTGATAAAAAGATGTGAACAGATATAAAATGGCAAATGAAAATATACTCAATAAAACTGGTCACCAAAGAAATTCAAATTAAAATCACCACATACTTAAAAGAGTGGTTAAGTTTGTTGTTGTTGTTATTTTGTTTTGTTTGTCTTTTAGAGAAGTTCTCAGTCTGTCACCCAGGCTGGAGTGCAGTGGGGCAAACATGGCTCACTGCAGCCTCAACCTCCTGGGCTCAAGTGCTTCTCCTGCCTCTCAGCCTCCCGAATAGCTCAGACCACAGGTGAGCATCCCCACACCCAGCCAATTTTTAATTTTTTTGTAGACACAGAATCTCTCCACGTTGTCCAGATGGTCTTGAACTCCTGGGCTCAATTCATGCGCCTGCCTTGGCCTCCCAAAGTGCTGGGGTTACAGGCATGAGCCACTGCACCCAGCTAAATTTAAAAATACTAACAATGGCAAATGTTGACAAAAATGTGGAGCATCTGAAACCCATACATTACTGGTAGGAATGAGAGAGGGTAAATTCCCTTTGAAAAAGAGTTTGAGTCTCTCTTATACCTGATGTAAATGACGAGTTGATGGGTGCTGACGAGTTGATGGCTGTAGCACACCAACATGGCACAAGTATACATATGTAACAAACCTGCATGTTATGCACATGTACCCTAGAACTCAAAGTATAATAATAAAAAAAAAAAAAAAGAGTTTGAGTCTCTCAAAAAGTTAAACATACACTTATTATATGACTCAGCAATTCTACTTCTGGCAATTTCCCAAGAGAAATAAGGATATGTCAACAAAAAGATTTGTATCCAAATGCCCATGACAGTTTCATTTGTAATAGATCCAAATTGTCAATAATCCAAATGTCTATCGACAGGATAATGAATAATCATACTGTGACATATCCATACAATGGGACACTACTTGACAATATAAAAGAACAAAAGACTTATATACACAACACCATGGACAAATCTGGAAAACATTATGCTGAAAGAAGACAACACAAAACAATACATTCTATATTATTCTGTTTGCATGAAATTCTATGCCAGACAAAACTAATCTATAGTGACAAAAAGATCAGTGTTTATGGGGTGTATTGACTGCAAAGAGGTGCAGGGAAATTTTCATGGTAATAGATATATTCTGTATCTTGATTGCATTGGTGGTTATATATATAGGTGGCTGTATTATATATATATAGTCAAAACTCATTGAACTATTTGCTTATAATGATTAGGTATCAATAAAGTTAATTTCTGGCTGGGCGTGGTGGCTTACACCTCTAATCCCAGTACTGTGGGAGGCCGAGGCAGGCGGATCACTTGAGGTCAGGAGTTCGAGACCAGCCTGGCCAACATGGTGAAACCCTGTCTCTACTAAAAATACACAAATTAGCTGGGCAAGGTGGCACATGCCTGTAATCCCAGCTACTCAGGAAGCTGAGGTAGGAGAATTACTTGAAGCCGGGAGGCAGAGGCAGAGGTTTCAGTGAGCTGAGATTGCACCACTGCACTCCAGTCTGGATGATAGAGCGAAACTCCATCTCAAAAAAAAAAAAAAAAAGTTAATTTTTGAAAAATAATAAAGTGAAGAAAACATTAAATGAAAGAGACTTTGGGCACTCATAAAGAGGTTTGTTTATTAAGTGATTGTAGTATTATTAAAGCCAACTTATCAAGTACTTTGTCACTGTAAACAGAATAGCAAGCAGCCTTAGGGAATGGCAATAGCTTAGCTCTTGGGAATTTGCATTTTATTTCAACAAGAGAATTATGGACATGACAATATTATGTTTATTAGACAAAAACAATATAATGGTTAAGATTTCAGCCCATGGAGTCAGACTGAGCCAAATTCAAATTACTACAGGTTGAGTTTCCCTCATCCCAAACGCTTGGGACTAGAAGTGTTTTGGATTCAGAATTTTTTCAGATTTTGGAATATTTGCATATACATAATGAGATGTCTTAGGGACTAGACCCATGTGTAAACAGGAATTTCATTTATATGTCATATACACTATATTAAGAAAGGTATTAAAGAAGACCAAAATAAATGGAGGTAACTTTATTTTTCCCTTGGGGACGCCGAAAAACCTGTGTTGTGCACCTGTATTTTGACTGCAACCCATCACATGTAGTCAGGTGTGGAATTTTCTACTTGTGGTATCATGTGGGCTTTCAAACATTTCGGATTTTGGAACATTTTAGATTTTCAATTTTTGAATTAGGGATGCTCAACCTGTATCTCTGTATCATTGGACAAATTGCTAAACATTAATATATCCATTCACTTTTCTGTGAAATCAGGATGCCAACGTCATCTATGATATAGGGTTGTTTTTAAAAAGTACTGTGTTTTGCATGACATATAATAGCTTAATAAAGGTTGGTCATTATTCTTAAGTTACAGCCATGGCTCTTCCCAGTACCCCTGTAAGGTAAACAGGGATGGTACTATAATCTCCAGTCACTGCTGGAAATCAAAATAGGATGGTAAAATATTATTACTCTCCTCAGCATCATGAGCCCTTTTACAGCAGAGCTGGAATCAGTCCGTAGAGCTCCAGAATTCTATTTCAATACTCTTGGTATTACACCATTCTTTATTTCCACTTGCTGTAAAATGTCAGGGCACAAGAAAGAGGACAGGGTCACTGAGGCAGACATCCTATGGTTATAGCTCAGTAAAGATTTAATCTAAAGGCCAGACAGGTTCCACGAAGTGCTGAAAGATTATTCCAGAGTGGTGCCACTAAATGTGTGGTCCACAAGCTGAACTGTTTCTGTTTCACAGGGAAATAAGAATAAAAATTGAGAATATGTGTTTAGAAACTTTTATAGCAATTTGACATAGTGATTTTATTCTCTTTCTTTTTTAGAAATGAGGTCTCACTATGTTGCTCAGGCTGGAGTGCAATGGCTACTCACAAATACAATCCCACTACTGATCAGTACTGGAGTTTTGACCTGCCCCATTTCTGACCTGGGCCAGTTCACCCCTTCTTAGGCAACCTATGGTCCCCGACTCCTGGGAGGTGGGAGGTCACTATGTTGATTCAGAATTTATTGTGGAGACCCAATCAGCATAAAGCACTATAGCCCAGAACTACTGGACTCAAGTGATCCTCCTGCCTCAGCCTCCTGAGTAGCTGGGTCTATAGGCACAGACTAGCATGCCTGACAACATCGTGATTTTATATCTATTGAATTTAAAAATACAAACTGTGTTTGTATTGTCTATGTTATTTTTAACCATTTATTTTTCCAGAAACTCAATTTTATTTTATTTTACAAAAGTTTCAGTCTGTGACAGGTTTGAAAATAAACAGACTGGTCAAGGGAAAAGACATCCTTGAGTCTTGAGAATGAATGGACAAGAGTGGAGAAAAGAAGGTGGAGAGAAGGGTGATAGTTCTTGAAAACCAGGCAGTTCCTTTACAGAATGGATAAGGGACGCATAGGACCATTTGAATTATTCACTGAATTACCAAATTACTACCCAAACTAAATTTATTCAAGCAGACCTAAAAAGAGACATCACGCTGTGGGGAAGATAGTTAAGATTAGTAAGAACTACAACCACTTCCTTTTCCTGCTTTTAGTCGTCTCAGCTCTACAGCTACTGTTTTGTTTTGTTTCGTTTTGTTTTTGTTGTTGTTGTTTTCATTTTGGGATCTGTCAGTGTTAGAATCTACAACTACTGTTCTCCTCTCCAATTTCCCCCTCTTTTCCAAGGACCATGGTGATTCCCATCAGATGTTAAAGACTGGCTTAGCCCACACTAACCACGGGGAATCCCCAAATAGTGGAAACTTACTACTGGAAAGTCCTCTAGAGGTCTTTTTGATCCAGATGGGCAAAATGAGAATCAGAGAGGAAAAGGGACTTGTCTAAGGCCACCTGGCCTGTTACCAGTAGATACCAGGCTTTTACTCCTTGATAACCTGGGTAAATGGGAGATGAGAGAGCTTTTTTTGTCAATACCTCCATCATTTATTCTATCAGATATTCAGTTAGGTTAACAAGGAAATGTGCAGGGTCACCATGTTGTACAACTCCAGGGAGCACCAGTCAGGGTGATCTGTATACAGGAGTTGTGCAATACAACAGTACAGGTAGACACCACTTAGGAGAAAAGAGGGCTGTTGTCTGTTTACATGTTCGTTAGATTTTAGAAAGGAAATCTGATTAAACTAACCTATGTTAACAGGAAACAAAAATAACATCACTGAGCTGCTCAGAAGTTCTAAGTACTGCATTAGACATTGGCTATCCCATTGAATTCTCACTACACATCTTCTGGGTGGCTACTTTTTTTTACATTATTTCATTTTTTTATTAGGGTTGCTATTTTTTTTTTTTTTTTTTGCCAATGCCTACTATATTGCAAGTTGTCATGGTGGAGTGTTGGGAAAAGTTTTCAATTAGCAATAATCACACCTCAGATAAACCTCATTGGCTACAATACCACCACTGTGCAAAGCTAGAGTTGCTATTCTTATCCCTGTTTGATAAATAAGCTAAGGTTCAAAAAAGTTATGTGACTAAGTTCACATTGCTAAGAGTGGCAGAGTTAGGAATTGAATCTAAATCTATCTGATATCCAAATTCAAGCTCTTTCCGTAAGATTATGGCAGGAATTTAGGAGACTTCCTTAAAATATTGTACTCCTACCTCCTATATATGAAACAGGCACTGGGAGAAAAAAGGTACGAAGTATGCAGCCTCATCTGGACAATTCCCAGAATACTAGCACTGAGTGGCTTTTATTTAGAAAAGGAAAAGGGTCCTTTTTTTTTTTTTTTTTGATATATGAGTCTATAGAGGGGTATCACAGAAACTTCCTGAATGACCCTGTTCCATTGTTTCAATCTTTTTCCAGAATGGCATGGTTTAAGAATAATATTCATTATAGGTACTTAATTAAAACATTTATTTATTTATTTATTTATTTATTTATTTATTTATTTATCGAGACTGAGTCTCGCTCTATTGCCCTGGCTGGAGTGCAGTGGCGTGATCTCAGCTCACAGCAACCTGTGTCTCCTGGGTTCAAGAGACTCTTGTGCTTCGGCCTCCTGAGTAGCTGGGATTACAGGCGCCCACCACCACGCCTGGCTAATTTTTGTATTTTTAGTAGAGACAGAGTTTCATCATGTTGGCCAGGCTGGTCTTGAACTCCTGACCTCAAGTGATCTGCTTGCCTTGGCCTACCAAAGTTCTGGGATTACAAGCATGAGCCACAACGCCTGGCCGAAATCATTTATTTCTGATTAAACAATGTGGTACTGTCATCCAGTTGTATAAACTTGTGCCAGGCTTTCACAGTGTGTTGCTTGTGCAATGTGGTCATCCACTGACACTTTTTAAAATCTAGAGGTAAAAACACTGCTCTTAGGGTGTGGTGGGGGGAGTTAAAAATGGAGCTTAAGACTTTATTAATCATGCCATTTTGTGTGTAGTTGTTGAATGCTTGCTCGTTACACTATTTATTGTGTCTACCTTGCTACTAATGTTTGACATTCTGATACTATCCAAAGCAGATGGTCCTGGTTAGATGATCCTGAATAATCCATGGAAGAGAGGAGGGGATCTCTCAGCCTGAATATATGACATATCCCACAGAAACCCCTGGATATGTCTGTAAGTTCCTTTTATCTTCTGGTATCAGAGGGTTTTGTTTGTTTGTTTGTTTCTGGTAAGATGCAAATGGGGCTATAATCTTAAAGATTCCTGAACATCATTGCCAAAATAGTTTTCATCAACAGGTTTTTCAAGTGTTATATTTCTTCATATTACCATGCATGGCTTCCAACTTCTGTCAAATAGCTAAGTACAAATCTGTATTTTAAAAGTTATTTGGGCCAGGTATGGGAGCTGAAGTGGCCTCTTTTTATAGCATTTATTCTGAGTTCTTCACCTTGACATTTTACTGAATTATTCTTAGTCCATCTGAAGGAAGTCACCCTGAATTCTAAATACACATTTATATTTATCTGAAGAGATAGACAGGAGATAGATGACTGCCAGGTAAATAGATAGAGAGGACCTTAGTATTTGGGCCACTTCCTCTCTGAATCTCTCATGCGTTACTAAAGGAAGGGAGGCAGTTAATCCAATAGACCCCCACTTAGGGAAATAGCAGAGTTGTTAGGTATAAAAGACAGATAATAGCGTTGAGGAGGATAAGAGGAGAGACGTAAAATAGAAGTACACAATGACACACAAGCTACACACAGGAACAGACTCTAGAAAAAACCAAACACAGTAATACATAGACATGAACTACCCTATCCTTTTCCTCCCTCACCTTCCCCCAAGTCCCTGAGTTTTCTTTGGGCTCTTCCCATAACCCCCTTCCTTTTCCCCAGTCCTTTTGGCACTTACTTGATGTGTTCTGTGCGTCCAGAGCCCTCGATGGTCTTGGCTCCCCACCGCTGCTCCTTCTCAGAGATGTCATTCTGCAAATGACAGCACTCAGTAATATGTGACGGCAAGAAATGTGCCACATTGAGAAGGGCCACACAACTGATACATGCCCCCCATGTCCCCTGTGTCCACTGCCGCCTTCAGTCTGGGTCTTTACTCACATCCCCTCTATGTTTATCCCATCCTGACCCCATGTAAGAATTAAACTGGTGAGGCCGGGCATGGTGGCTTATGCCTGTAATCCTAGCATTTTAGGAGGCCGAGGCGGGTGGATCTCTTGAGGTCAAGAGTTCAAGACTAACTTGGCCAACATGATGAAACCCCATCTCTACCAAAAAAAATACAAAAATTAGCCAGGTGTGGTGGCGTGCACCTGTAGTCCCAGCTACAGGGACTACTCGGGAGGCTGAGGTAGGAGAATCGCTTGAACCTGGGCGACAGAGGTTGCAGTGAGCTGAGACTGCACCTCTGCACTCCAGCCTGGGTGACAGAGTGAGACTTGTCTCATAAAGCAAACAAACAAATAAAAAACACAAAGAATTAAACTAGTGAGCTCTGAAACCTCCATTCTTCCTCTGCATACTTCATGCCTACCCCATCTGGTCTCCTACAGCTTTTCAATCCCCCAGTTACACATGTCCAGCTTGAATCCTGGGTCATGGGCCTGGGGAGACCCAGGTTCACCTGCTTCTCAATTTCAGTATAGCCTGCCATCGCCTGTCAATCACACTGTCAAACTCACCCACGCCTGTCTCCTTTCATCCCTGATACCAGGTATCGTGCATGCCCCACAGGCGACAGCCAACTGTCCTACCAATTAGTCCCAGTAAGAGGGCTGTCTCAGTCCCAGAAGGCCCTTTTCCAAGCATCCTCAAAGGTCACAGAGTTGCCCAGATGCCCTCGCCACCCCACTCTCTGCAATATTCAAGCAAAGCTACTTCCAAACTCACCACAAAGTCAGGATCTGTGTCCCAATCATCACCCTGGGTCTCCACGGAAACAGACACATCATGGCCCACTACAGACTTCCACATCTGAGAGTGACAGGAGATGGGAATAATTAGGGACAAAAAAGGATCAAGAGGAGGGAAAATAGGAATGTTGAAGTCAAAATATAGAAGCCCAATATTTCCTGCCATTTTTTTTCTTAGAAGAAAATAGAAAATGAAGCAAAGCAAATGGGAGTTGTAGGAAGGCTTTTCTGCTCAGTTACAAGAGGAGAGATAGGGCTTTATTCAAGACAAACCAATGTGGCCTGGGCCCGCTTGGAGCTAGAGAGAAGTTGCCATGGGTGTGGGTAACACTAGGTAACCTGTAAGTCAAAATTGCTGGAATTGTTCACTTGTGTCCCGAGGCCAGCCAGGCAGTGGCTGAAGGTGGTTGGCAATGAGGGGTGCTATAATATCCCTAGAATTATGGCCTCATTTCACTCAGGTTTCTATATACGATTCCTTTGTCACTGTTGAAATACCAATTGGTTCAGTTTCTCACAAGTGAACATCTACGTCTCTCTTTACAACCTGCTGAACTATACTGAGAATTTTTCCAGCCTCTTGTCCAAGTGGTGTCCCACCTTCACCCTGAGACTGGTCACTTCACAGCTGCATAAGGTCAGTAGGGACAGTTGGCTGACATTTCCACACTGAAGAATGCATGGGAAAGCATTATTTGCTGGGAATAAGTCAGTTATTACTCAATTTTTAAAAAATGGTTCAATTATATTTCTAAAGAAAAGTAGTTCAAAAAATAGCATGTTTTCAAGTTGACAATTTATCATAGAAAAGAAAAAAGAATCATATATAATAAATCTTATTTTGAACATTAAGAGGTATTCAGTTTTTATCAACTAAATAAATGTTGCAGAAATATTTAGAGAACACTAGCTTGGAAGGGTGCCAAACTTACTCTGCTAGAGCATCCCCAGTGTTCTAGTCGGCCTTCTGGACTGTGCAGAAGGAAGAGCAGCATGGTTGCTCTGCATCTGTGGATCTTGGTGTGAAGAAGTAACAACAGACAATGCTCATCTGCTATGGTCGCTACTGAGACTTCTTGACCCTGGCACGACTTGCTAGCTGGCAACCCTTCCCTCCTCAGACACCTCATCCCATTGGATACCTTCTTCATGCTCTCCATTGTCTCCAAAGAGTTCCTTTACAACTACTCCTCGGGTTCTCCTGTCTCCACCTAGGCCTTCAGATTCTCCAGTTTTCTATTTCCACTTGAAAACTCCATCTTCTCCATTGAGCAACCCCTTAAAAACCAGCCCAGGGGAAGCCTGGGGTAAATCAGTTAAAGAGATGCTAAGGGGACACTGGGCAGATATTGACTGAGTCAGCCGTGAGTCACGGCTGAAAGCAGCTCGGCTTTCCCTGACGCGGGTGGAGACAGCAAAACAAGACTTAGAATCTTGCATCCTTACTACCCCTCTACTTCTCATCCCCTGGCTCCTGGGCTGCTGTGCAACAAAAGGACTGTCACACACAAAACTGGAATGGAGAAGTTTCTGAAATAGTCATGAGCAATAAGGAAGCAATGAGGACTGATGGTCCCATCCTCTTTCCTGTGGCTCCTCTGAGGCCTCAGCCTGACTCTCCCATTCACCCATTTTTGAAATAAAGAGTTTCCGAAATAGAGACAATTTATCTAATATCCTTGACCTATTGACCAGAAACCAGAAAGGTAAGAAGTGCTATCTAGAGGTGAGAACCAGAGAGTAATCTGGTGAGGCCTTGTTGCGATGCTGACCTCCTGCATCAAAGTACACGGACTGGGAGTCAGAAGCCCTGGCTGTCACCCCAGCTCTGTGACTAAGCCTCTGAGAGACCATCACAAGGGCATCAACAGAGTAGGTACTCATTTGCCAGGTATGAGACCAGGCGATTAATAAATACCAACTTGAATAATTTGCCAAATCAGCAATTATCTCTGATTTCCCCAGTGGAAAATAATGAAGGGGTTAACCTAGCTAATCTGTAACGTCTCCTTGATTTCTGACATTCGGGGATTCTGTGATCTACAATCACAGAAACTAGCCCCAGCAGAACCATCATGCCTTCTCTTGGGCTCCATCAGCACTTGGTACTCAGTGCTACTTTACATCAGTGACTACTTCCTTATCTGTTACATTTCCTATGTGGGTTTGTTTCCCTGAGACCATATGCTCTTCAAGGGCAGACACTGTTTTCTTCTCCTGTGGTCCTCCTCCCAACTCAGTACCTAGGGGAGACATGCCTTAGACTGGGTTGTAGATTGTCAGCAGAAACCAGGCAACACTTTGCTTGACGTTTGTGCTAGATGGCTCCTGAATCATTTGCCTTGAGTTTAAGTCCCTCCCTTCTGTTTCTATCTCCAGATGCTGATTTGCTACAACCACTCACAACCAGGCCTTCTGGCCATAAAAGGATAAAAGCCTACTAGTGGTGACCTTGCCCATCACCAAGGACTAAGAGCCAGGTAGGTTCCTCCTCAACAATTACTGTGTTTCCCGACTGTCCCATGGCTCAGAGTACCCACCTCCACCTGTGCGAGCCTCTGTTCTAAGCGCCCGGCTCCTTGCGTCCACACCGACTCCCTCTCTGGCTGCTGCCACTTCGGAGTGAGAAACTGAGCTGCTGCTTCAGTTCCGTATTCAGGTTTTCGTCATTTCCTGCCACCCCATCCTCACAGCTACTTCCTGAAATTTGAGTCAGTTCCTTCTGCTTTAGACACTTAAATTTTAAAAGGATTAAATGTTTCTGTGCCTGGTCTTTTTGCAAGGTTTTGACAATGGGGGTCATAGGGCAGTCATAGAAAATGCTGCTTTGACTCTGACTTTGTAATCTAGTGAGAGAAACAAACATTCAACCAGAAAACATATTAGAGAATTCCATAGAACAGCACTGTATCCTAAATAGGGTGGCAGTTACGTTTGAGACTGTAAAGGAATTCAGAGCATTTGGTATGGGATGTATTCATCAAGAAAGGCTTTATGGGAGAAGTCATTTATATGTGGATTTTGAAGCATGAGACTTAAAAAGAAACTCACCCCTATATTACCCACGGCACTTAAAAGTGGAGTTTTCATATAGATGTTCAAATAAACATCGACCAGTTGAATGCCAGAAGGAATAACTCATAAGGGAAAAGGCAAGACATGGAAGGAGAAAGTTTCCTAGCTTGTTTGGGGCACTGTGGAGTCTGAGCTAACAAACTAAAGATTTGGCTCCAGATATTAGGAAGAATTCTGAAAGAACCAGGTGCTGGTCAGCTGATGGAAGGTCTTTGTGGCCTCCTGTTTCAATGCGTGTCAAGACTTGCTGCCCCTCCCTTCCCTCTTGAAGTCAGACGTGCTGAGGTGACTTGTTTTGGCCAGTGACAGATGCCACTTTCTGGCGGAGACTGTAAGACCACTGCAAGCTTTGCTATGCTCTTTCACCACTGCCCAAGGCAACCTGCAATTCTCCATGTTGGCTCCTCCAGCAGACTGAGTCCCTGAGTGAGAAAGAACACAAGTGGAGCCCCATCTACCATGTGAGGGAATTGGAGTCTTTCACTAAATAGTCCTTTGTTTTGGCTACTGCGAATTTGAGGGTGTCTGTTATTGTATCTGACCTAGCCTCTCCTAATCTTGATTGTCTGTGGACTTCTTGATTTGTTCACAACGGTGCATTCTCCAAGGAGTTTAAGCAGGACTAGATGAAACTGGCCCATGATACAGGCACTTTTCTGCATTAGGAATATGAAGCCTCTGTCACTTCCAAATCTAAGGATTCTATGCCTGGGGGAGCTTTATTTATCCCTCCTACTTTATTACCTATTTATTGTGATGGTACCGAAGTTATAAGGAAGAGTACATTTGTAGAAGGGAAAATAGTCTTGTAAAATCACTTGGAATCCTCATGTAGTGTCAAAATACGAATTAGACTATATACTGTGACACACCATCCAGGTACATAGTTCTCTGGAGAAACTAGAAATTAATCAGAGATGACACCAAGAAGCCCCATCTTTCTTTAGCAAATGTCACAAGTTCATTACTGATGAGGTAGTGAGGTGTATCACACAGAAATAGAACGGGCCTTGAAATCAGATAGACTTGGTACAATTAAACCATTTACTGTACTTTGAGAAAGTGAGCTAGCTTCTCTCAAGCAGCAACTTAATATAAAAAACCGTAATAGCTGGTCACGGTGGCTCCCGCCTCTAATCCCAGTACTTTGGGAGGCCAAGACGGGTGGATCACAAGGTCAGGAGTTTGAGACTAGCCTGGCCAACGTAGTAAAACCATCTCTACTAAAAGTACAAAAATTAGCCAGGCATGGTGGCAGGCACCTGTAATCCCAGCAACTTGGGAGGCTGAGGCAGGAGAATCGCTTGAAACTGGAAGGCAGAGGTTGCAGTGAGTCAAGATCGTGCCACTGCACTCCAGCCTCAGCGGAAGAGTGAAACTCGGTCTCAAAACACAAAACAAAACAAAACAAAACATAATGCCCATCTAACCTGCTACATGCTATTAAGCTTCTCTTCTCCCATTCCCACCCAGAGGGATCCCTAGGGGTCTAATGTTTTCACTATGTGCTAGACAAGAGTTCTAGGACCATGCATGGACCTGCATCAATTTCATGCCCTAAGGCCCAGCTTATTTGATTCAGTATTAGGATAGATTTTCCTCACTGCATTCATCACCTGGGGTCTAGCAGCTAAGGCTGGAAGAATGCCTGCAGCTGTCACTGATATTGGCCAGTGAGAAGAAAGCCTGAATATGTAGAGCTTTCTACCCTGTAACCATTTCTGGCTACCTCCTTCCCTACTTCTCTTACCCACCTTCCACCCCGCCAGCATGCAAACACAGGTACTGAAGCACCTGTGCACATATCCATTCACTCACACATACACACACACACACACAAACTCTTCATTCTGAAAATAATTTTATTATTTTACAGTTGTTCAGGAAACTTCCCAGGATGTTGTGACCAAGATTTAATCACCACGGTAGATTTAGAGCAGATCGGTCAGCCCACTGGTCTTCTCTCTTCTTTAGGGAGAGAATAGGCAGTGAACACATCATGTATACAGTAGGGAGAAAATAACCAACTGGTAGGATGGGGGAGGGGAGGGGAGGCAGGGAATAGGCACAAATGGAATTCAATCCTGGCTGTCCTTCTCAGGTCTGTCTATATTTAATTTTATCTTCCCTATATTCTCCTTCCATTGCCACAGAGGACAGAGACAATGGGGCTGAGAAACTGTAATAACTCTCACTAACAGCAAAGTAGTTTAGTACTTCAAGAGGCCAGGAGTTGCAGTGTGGTGTTAGACCAGTCAGACTCCTGGCTGAGAGTCAATGCCTACTACTGGCTCCCAGTGGCCCCTGGGCACTGTCTCAGGGCCCACATTCCAGGAATATCCAGATATTCCTGGAACGACAAGAATTGGAACCCTGCTGTCCATAGATGCTTCTCCCTGCCCTTTGGTGAAAGGAAAGACTTGGGCCACTTAATACCTTAGTATACATGTGATCAAGGGCAAAAGCAAGGGGATTCTATCCTTATAGTCTAGGACCAGAAATTCTCCCTCCAATTATATCTGAAATTGGCAGGGAAGAAGATGCTGTCCTCCCACGTGATCTAATAGCTAAAACCCCTAGGGAGTTCCTTCAGCTCTCACCACCGTATTCTGCAAGAGACCTAAATCAGACGTCCTATGAGGTGATGTGTTCATTTCCCTGAACTTTGTTTATGGCAGAGCCACCTTCCCCCTGAAACAGGAGAAAATACAGGCAAATGAGGCAAAGAAAGTTATCAATCAAAATGATACTGAACTTCAGATTATTAGGTTTATTGAAACCATCCTCTTGGCTTAGCTGACATTCCTCAGTATCTTTTACAGGACCACAAAAGATCAGGGTCCTGCAAAATCTCAACAAATATTAGGCTCAACAAACCAACTGTGATTCTCAGATTAAGCAGAAGTGTTCAGGCCCAGGGCAGTAGAAGAAAGCAGACTCGCCAGTCCCTGCAGCTCCAACCTGTCCTCGTATCCACCTCTGTTTTTGCAGGCACTTTCCGTGGAGAGTTGGAGAGAAGACCTGTAAATGGGAAGACTGTTCCACTGGAATTGATAGTTCTGATGTTAGAGGTGAGAGAATTCCAAGTTCTGAGGCGAGTGGTCCAAAGAGTAACAACTAAGTCTATAGATGGCCCGTAAAACACAGAATGAGCAGGACATGAATCATTAGAAAGTAGACGGCTGCTAGAAGTGGCACTCGGGTCCGTGAATGACAGAGTGAACGCAGGACTCGCTTCCATCCAATGCCACTCCGGGTCTGAAAGAAAAATGTGAAAGTCAGAGAGTTTTCACCCTATAGGGCTACGCTGCTTTCCCTCCTAGTAGTCTTGCACTTAAGCAAAGCTGACCCAACCACTGTAGAAAGGGGTATCCTGAGAGGAAAGTTGCCTCAGAGTCAACAACTTGGCAAATTCCACCAGGTTCTTCTAATCTTCCCCACCCTTCCAGCCTTAGACTCATCAGCTGTTCAGTGGCTGGACTTCCACATTCCTTCTCCTCAGCTCCTTGCCCCCAATGCAGCCAGCCCTGTCTGATAGTAGAACACCCTCTCTTTATCCTTTTTCCTTCTTACCCTTCGACAACTGTTGCTTGTAAGATCTATTAACAGTGCCTGCTCCTGAGTGCCACAGGAGCCAATGATAGGAGTCCGGGAAGAGTCCCATTCACTGTGCTCTAACCTGAGTTGAGGAAAAAAAGAGGCATAGCATTGGTTCATAGCATAAGAGGCTGATCAGGCCAAGTCTTCCCAGTCATCCTGCCACACAATGCAGCATAGGAGGAGACTTGTAGCAAAAGCTGCTCCCACAGACATAACCCGATGCAAGGGTGGTACCAGCAGATACGTTCCTTCAGCAGCAGCAAAATGTGATGATAACTATCAGGAATTGACTGCCTACTTACTGTGTATCAGGCTCTAGGCTGGGTGCTTTACATACATTTAATCCTCAGGTTTTGGGGTTGGTCTTATTATCTTCAAAGTGCTAAGGCTTACAGAGGTTAAATTACTTGCCCACGGCGGCACAGCCAGTAAGCAGTAGAGCCAGAATTTAATACCCAGCTTTGTCTTTCAAGCCTCACGCTCTTCTTTCCACCACACACCTGACTTGGAGAAACTCATTATATATTTTTTTCTTTTATTAAAGGCTAATAGGCAAAAGCATCCAAGGAAGATTTCTGTGGGGTTTTAAAAATTAAATTGAACTAAAAACATTAAATTGAATTGGCAGTCTCTACTGCCTTCTGGCTCATTTTTTGCTGATTTGCTTATTTAATACTGGAACTTCTCCATTTAATGAAGAGGCTGTCATTACTCACTCAATGGTTATGTCAAACGAACAAAGGAGCTGCATGTAACAGCACATTTGATCAAGCATTTGCCTACAGGGATGAACTTTTTCATTGGGGTAGGGAGGATGAAACCCTTTCCTCCATTCTTCGTGCTTTCTCCTTATGAAAGGATATCCATTAGTTTAATACTCTTGGGATCTCTGCAGGACACATTCTTTTCTCCAGGAGAGAATACCTTAATCCAATTTGTGAGTCTAGAAAGAGAAACTGAGCATGCACAGCCTAGCTCCTTCTTTCCTGCTTCCCTCCTGAGAGCCAGGCTGACTAAAGAATACACCTTCTGTGTCTATTCCCCCATGCAATAAGCTTTTCAGAAGCAGCTTTGATCTGGAACAGCATGGTCTGTTACCATGGAGGTCAGTCTGTCAATGTAGGCTAGGCTGAGGAAGGAAGTCTGTAGGTATTGATGAGGAAGATAATATTGGCTGCCTTTATACTGGAAGGCCACTGAGTTCCACCTACTCTATAGAGTACATGTGAGATTCTAATGTTACAATGGTAGTACCTGGACTAGGTAGGCAGCCCTTAATTAGCTATCCCAATTTCCATTCCGCATCAGGGCTAAAGAGGGAATTGTGGCTTGAATTAGTATGGCTTGCCCACAGGCTCAAGAATCATCATCCCACACATGCAGTCTCAGCTGGTTTGGGTCAGGTTAGTTACACAAGAGGGAGATCAACCTCCCCATTGGCCAGGTTTCACCGGTCTAAACAATTCCATAGCAAGTGGAAGACAAACAGTCATGGGGCCACAGGCCTGAAAACGCTCGGCAGAGATGGCAAGACACCACACAAGGCATTTAAGCAAAGCTGGCCCACCCTCGAAGCTGCATATCAAGGCCTGAATAGGTGATGAAAATTAAGAGGTTGTGAATATGTTGGATTGGAAAGAAAGGTATCTCAAGTAAGACCTACTCAATGGGGCTGTCACCTCTGCCACATAAACTTTGCAAGAAGGCATTAATATCAGAAATGTCATTCTCTGAGGAAAGTGATCATATACATAGGTGGCTTTCTCCCAAAATATAATCAAAGTGCCTGCTTTTAACGATATTTTCCATGGAAAGGGACTTCCAGCAGCAAAACACTTGTAGCAACTCTCTATCCTCTCATGCATAGTGATTCTTTTGATGAATTGAGAATAAGGAACGAGGGATGTGTAGCTCTGCCCTTCTGAGTTACACTTGGAGCAAACTGCTCATAGGAAGCACAGTTCGCTCTGTTACTCCAATGCTCTAGTTTGGCAAGAGCAGGATTTTCTGTGAAGGAGGTCTACCTTGGCCCAACATTGTCTGTGACTAGGAGGGAAAGTTCAGGGTTAGGAAGTGCATTTGCCAACAAATAGAAAAGCCACATTCTTTTAACATCATTTTTAAAGCAGTCTTTTAATCTCTCAATCTTTTAATCTTTTAAAAAAGATTTCAATAGATTCAGATCTCAGGTAGAAAATGAAGTTGTCACTTACCTGGTCCTCTAGAAAACCCAACACCTACCTCATATAGTTATTGCTGGGATGAAATAAGATATCTTTCAATAATGGTAGATATCATTATTATTCTCTAAGAACAACTGCTTTAGAAAACACTGACTCTCCTACACTCCCAAAAGTACAGTGTTCTCTTGGGTGCCCACAATGTTGGTAAACTCATTGCAGCAACTACCTCAAGATGAGAAAAAGATCTTAAGAAATCCTGAGTCTGGCAGGAAATGTACACGAGTATGATCAGAAAGGATCGGAAGGGAACAGAGGCGATATCCCTCAGCCTTTACCGTCTGATCTGCTCCTCGGCCAGAGAGAGAGCATTCTCGGCAGCCACTCTTTGGTCTCGTTCTTCTTCCAGCAGCTTCCTTAATTCATTCACTTCCTGTCTGGTGTTGCACAGCTGCTGCTGAGCTTCAGAAAAGCTTCAGGATGAAAGGAAAACAAAGAGTATCACTAGATGCAGAACACAGTTGCTAATACAAGGGATTCAAAGTCTTCATAAGGTTGTAAAGCAAGAAAATTCATAGAAGCCTGTCTGAACACGGTATTTTAAAAGCAAAGTTGTAGAAGGATTAAATGAAGCTGCAGAAAATACCTAAAGAAATTTCAGGAACTGATTATCTTTCATTTTACTATCATAGAATCGTTAGTGGTGTGTGTGTGTGTGTTGGTGTTGCTCTTTTTGTTTTACAAACTTTTCACACACAAATGTTAGTTATTATTGTTACTATTTGATCCTCACATCACTTCTGTGAAGCTAATAAGACATATTAACTCCATATAAAAGACTCCAGTTAAATCTAGATTACTGCCTAATTTCTGGACTCTAGTGTATGCTCCAGGGTTGAGAGAGCCACTCCCCTACCTTTGCTGCGGCTCCCTTAGTTCCTCAGGATCACTCTTTCTGTGAACTCCATTCTTTTCCTGGGGAGCTCCTGGAGCAACATCTATATTTAGTGGCCCCTGGAAGAAGAATAAGCTTAGTAATTCAGTGACGAAAGCTCTTAAGAAAGTGTACTCGAGCAAAATGAGAGCTCGTTTACAGAGGATTATCCCCGCTTATAATTCTCAAGTCCAAATTTAGAAGTCAGAAGCTTCTGCTCTAGCAGATTACTCACCTACATAAAACTCTCGTCTTGATTAGATTTTTCTCCCAGATTCTCATTCTTGAATTTCTCCTCTTAAAAGTAAAGTCTGGGCCGAGCACCGCGGCTCACGCCTGTAATCCCAGCACTTTGGGAGGCCGAGGCGGGTGGATCACAAGGTCAGGAGTTCAAGACCAGCCTGGCCAAGATGGCGAAACCCTGTCTCTACTAAAAATACAAAAAAATTAGCCAGGTGTGGTGGCAGGCGCCTGTAATCCCAGCAACTCGGGAGGCTGAGGCAGAGAACTGCTTGAACCCGGGAGGCGGAGGTTGCAGTGAGCCGAGATCGTGCCACTGCACTCCAGCCTGGGTGACAGAGCGAGACTCCGTCTTAAAAAAAAAAAAAGTTAAGTCTGCTGTGGATGTTTATGGATTTTCCAGATGCCACTTTGATCCTTCCCTTGCTCGCCAGCCCCTCCCAAACCCCTTCTCCTCCTCCGTATCCTATATGTCTTCATACTAATTCTCAGGCTCCTCCAACTTCAATGCTGCACTCCTCTCCCTGGCTGTCAACAGTGCTGCCTGTTTCGTTTCTCAGGTCCGAAGTTTCCTACAATTTTCTTATTGCTTAAAGCAAAATCAATACTTCCTCTGTTTCAGAGTACCAAAAGTCTCAGTCATCGCTGTTTCCTACTCATGTTTTGATTTCTCTCCCACCATCTCACTGATCTTTTTTCTTCTAATTGCTTCACTGTAATTTTTCTCAGACCTTATTCCCATGTCAATTAACTCTTTCTTCTCTCTCATTTTCTTCCCTGACACCTAATTACATTAACTTCTTCCGTAACTTCTTCCATACTTCCACCACTTACACTAAATGTCATCACACTTTTCCCAGTCTCTCACCTTCTCCTTACTCACCGCCTGCAGCTCTTGAACCTGCTTCTCCAAGACTGCACAGTGATTTAAAAGGTCACCATAGTGCTGCTGGTTCTCACGAAGACTCTGACTGGTATTGCAGAGCTGAATGGAAAGGGTGTTTTTCTCTTCCAGTAGCTGAGAGAACTGAAACAGAAGCGAGGATAAGCACCATCCTGCAGTACTATAAGCAGTGCTTAGGCGAACTGTTCTGAGTTTTCAGGATCGAATTTTCCTATGGAAGACCTTTGTTTCAGCAACAGCAACAATAGCACTTTGTGTTCCTTCAAAGTTGGAAAAAGCATAATTTTTTTTTTTTTTTTTTTTTTTTTACCAAGACAGAAAACAATTCTGGAGGAGTAGCAGAAAGGTTTTCTTGTTTTGTTTTGTTTTTTTAAAGGGTGCCCAGTACATTAACTGAAAAACCATGAAGCAGAAATCCATAAGCAATCTAATAAGATAGGCTATTCTGGGTACATAAGAGGGAGAAGGCAGTGCCTCAGGTCGAAGTTCACGCTACTAACAAATGACTATAATCTCCAGAACTCAATATGGCTGGAGAGAGCTGTCACCCCAAAATGTGTGCAATAATATGACTAGGCAGATTCTTCAGTACCATAAAGGGTTATAAGTTACTGAGAGAATAGAATAAAAAGTTATAAAATGTGGTAGAAGGGAGAAACAGAATAAATCCCAACATGTCTATGTGTATGTCAGAAACTGTATTGGGAGCATAGATTCTCCCAGGTAGAAACATTTCAGTCTCTTAAAGCAGAACTCTCCTCTACTGCATGACTAACAGGTCATCGTTCAGTCTTCCCTTGAACGTGTTCAGTGTTAGGGTGCCCACTACCTGACAAAGCAACCCGAACCATTTAAAAAACTGAAAATTCGTTTTTATATTGAATGAAAAATTTACCTATTGTAGCTTCTCCCCATTGATTTGAATTTGGTACTCTGGAACTACAATTCTCTCACTTGCAGGCTGTCAAGTTTTAAGTTTTAGTTGTGATTAGCCTCCAGGTACATTAATAACCACAGAGATGTCTCTCCAACTTATATACTGTAGGACCATGTACATTATATGAGAGGAACCCAGTATACCAGTTGCATGTTCAGTCTTTTCTTGATGATTCTTTTTTGTAAGTTTTTGTGAAAAAAAGTTGAAACAAACAATGTTTTAGAGGAGAGGCGTCAGTTTTCTAGAGACAACTGTGAGAAAGGGCATTTGATGCATATAAAAAATTAGAACAAGAGAATCCATACATACTTGTAAAAGTGCTCTGTTAGCTGAAAATTGCTCTTCGGATGTAGGGTTATTTTTTGTTTGTCATTCTGAACAGCAATGTTAGCTTACAAAGTACTTTCACTAGTATCATCTTATTTGAGACAGAGAAAGGATTTCTGTCCTTGTTTACAAATGGCTAGTAGATGTCAAACTAGGACTCAAGTGTGGTTCTTGATTCCAAGTCTAGAGCTCTATCTACTATCTGATGGTGTCCAATCTGACAGTCTAGCAATGAAAGTTAAGAAAATTATAGAATTTTGTTTTCATCCATCTCATGTTTTTACGTTTTTACGTTTCTAGCACATTTTTACATTATATACAAACATCCAACCAGCTGGTAGAAATGCAGTCATCCTTTATTACCTATGGGGTATTGGTTTCAGGACCACCCCTGGACTCCCAACTCCCAGTATACCAAAATTTAAGGGTTGCTCAAATCCCTTATATATAATGGCAGGGTATTTGCATATAACTTATATGCAACCTCCCATATACTTAAAATATTTTTAAATTCATGCATAATAGATGTACATATTTTCAGGATACATGCTACAATGTAATATATTCATATAATTTGTAAAGATCAAATCAGTGTATCTGGAATATCCATCACCTTAAGTATTTGTCTTTCCTTTATGCTAGAAGCATTTAAATTCTTCTCTTCTAGGTATTTTTAAATGTACAATCGATTGTGGTAAACTATAATCACCTATTGATTTACCTAACACTAGATCTTATTTCTTCTATCAAACCATGTATTTGTACACATTAATCAACTTCTCTTCATTCCCTCCTCTCCTTTATCCTTCCCAGCCTTTAGTAACTACCCAATGCACTCTCTACCTTCATGAAATTAACTT
Source organism: Macaca mulatta (assembly GCF_049350105.2). Taxonomy (NCBI): domain Eukaryota; kingdom Metazoa; phylum Chordata; class Mammalia; order Primates; family Cercopithecidae; genus Macaca; species Macaca mulatta. The sequence goes on along the minus strand of NC_133407.1, from coordinate 162,115,739 downwards.
TTTTTTGCTCCCACACATGAGTGAGAATGTGATATTTGTCTTTCTGTTCTTGGCTTATTTCACTTAACATAATGTCCTCCAGGTCCATCCATGTTGCCATGAATGACAAAATTTCATACCTCTTTATAGCTAAATAATATTCCCTTGTGTATATATACCACATTTTTAATCTATGCATCTGTTGATGGGTACTTAGGTTGATTCTATATTTTGTTTTTTATGAATAGTGCTGCAATAAACATGGGAGTACAGATGTCTTTTTGATATATTGACTTCCTTTCTTTTAGATATGTGGGTTGCTGAATCATATGGTAGTTCTATTTTTTGCTTTTAGATATACCTCCATACTGTTCTCCACAGTGGCTGTACTAACTTACATTGCTAACAGTGTATGGGAGTTCCCCTTTCTCTGCATCCTTGCCAGCATCTGTTACTGCCTGTCTTTTTGATAAAAGCCATTTCAGCAGAGGTGAGATGATATCTCACTATTGCTTTGATTCACAATTCTCTGATGATTAGTGATGCTGAGTTTTGTTTTAATATCTGTTGGCCATTTGTATGTCTTCTTTTGAGAAATGTCTATTCAGATGTTTCGTCAATTTTTAAATTGAGTTATTTGTTTTCTTGCTATTTAATTGTTTGAGTCCCTTATATATTCTGGTTATTAATCCCTTGTTAGATGGGTAGTTTGCAAATGTTTTCTCTCATTTTGTGGATTGTCTCTTTACTCTGTTGATTGCTTCCTTTGCTGTACAGAGCCTTTTAGCTTGCTATAATCCTATTTGTCTGTTTTTGCCTTGGTTGCCTGTACTTTTCAGGTCTTACACAAAAAAGCCTTGACCAGATCCATGTGCTGAAGCATTTTCACAAGTTTTGTTCTAGTAGTTTCATAGTTTCAGATCTTAGAATTAAGTCTTTAATCCATTTTGATTTGATTTTTGTATGATGAGAGATAGGAGTCTAGTTTTATTTTTCTGCATATAGATATCCAGTTTCCCAGCACTATTTATTGGAGAGATTGTCCTTTCTCCAGCGTATGTTCTTGGTGCCTTTGTCAAGGATAAGTTGCCCCTAAATGCCTGGCTTTATACCTGGGTTTTTAATTGTTTCATTGGTGATCTGTGTGTTTGTTTTTATGCCCGTATCATGCTGATTAATCAGATAGTGTGATGCTTCCAGCTTTGTTTTGTGTGTGTGTGTGTTTTTTTAGATGGAGTCTCACTCTGTCACCCAGGCTGGAGTGCAGTGGTGCAATCTCGGCTCACTGTAACCTCCACCTTCCAGGTTCAAGCAATTCTCTGCCTCAGCATCCCAAGTATCTGGGATTACAGGCGCCCACCACCATGCCAAGATAATTTTTGTATTTTTAGTAGAGACGGGGTTTCACCATGTTGGCCAGGCTGGTCTTGAACTCCTGACCTCAGGTGATCCACCTGCCTCGGCTTCCCAAAGTGCTGGGATTACAGGCGTGAGCCACCACACTCGGCCCAGCTTTCTTCTTTTTAATCAAGATTGAGTTAGCTATTTAGGAGTTTTTGTGGTTACCTACACATTAAATTTTTTTTTCCATTTTTGTGAAGAATGTCATTGGTATTTTGATAGGGATTGCATTTAACCTGTAGATTGTTTTTTGTAGTACTGTCATTTTAATGTTATTAATTCTTCTAATCCATGAGCATGAAATATCTTCCCTTTTTTAGTGTCCTTTTCAATTTCTTTCAGTGTTTTATAAATCTTTCACTTCTTTGGTTAAATTGATTCCTAAGTATTTTAAATTCTTTGTAGCTATTGTAAATGGGATTGCTCTCTGTCTGTCTGTCTATCTATCTATCTAGATCTATCTATCTATCTATCTATCTATCTATCTATCTATCTATCTATTTTTGAAACACAGTCTCGCTTTGTCGCCCAGGCCGGAGTGCAGTGGTGCGATCTCAGCTATTGCAACCTCCGCCTCCCAGGTTCAAGTGATTCACATGCCTCAGCCACCCGAGTAGCTGGGATTACAGGTGTGCACCACCATGCCTGGCTAATTTTTGTATTTTTAGTAGAGAAGGGATTTCGCTATGTTGGCCAGACTGGTCTCAAACTCCTGGCCTCAAGTGATCTGCCCACCTTGGCCTCCCAAAGTGCAAAGATTACAGGCATGAGCCACCATGGCTGACTGGGATTGCTTTCTTGATTTCTTTTCCAGATTGTTTGCTGTTGGCATATATAAATGCAACTGGTGTTTGCCTGTTGATTTTGTATCCTGCAACTTTACTGAATTCGTTTATCAGTTCTAACAGTTTTTTGGATTCTTTCGGTTTTTCTAAGTATAAGGTCAGATCATCAGCAAAAAAGGCTAATTTGACCTCTTCTTTCCAATCTGGATGTGCTTTATTTTCTTTTGCCTAATTGCTCTAGCTAGGGTGTCTAGTAATATATTGAATAACAGTGGTGAAAGTGGGCATCCTTGTCTTATTCCAGATCTTAGAGGAAACGCCTTCAATCTTTCCCTGTTCAGTACAATGTTATCTGTGGCCTCCATATACTTTAAATAATCTCTAGATTACTTATAATACGTAACACAATGCAAATGCTATATAAATAGTTGTTATACTGTATTTTTAAAATTCATGTTTTTTTCCTGAATATTTTCAATCTACAGTTAATTAAATCTGTGAATGCAGAAACCACCAATATGAAGGGCCAACTATAAATATAAAACCTGAACATCTGACAAAAGAATTAGGGCAGTGGCTTAGAGAACAATCTATGCTGAGAGCCCATCTACTACAATCTCATTCTGGGGCCCAAGAAGCAATTCTCCTAGTTAGCTGGTGCTCATTCAGAGTGAGACTAAGCTCATGAGATTGTAAGCTTCATGAAGGAATATGTGTATCCTCAGTACCTAGCACACAGCCAGGCTCATGGAAGAAAAATAATAGTTATTAGTTTAATGGCTGAATAAGGCTAGGAATGAGGTGCCTTTCTTACAGATGAGTTCTAAAGGAAGAACTGTTTCTCACTCAGAATGACAGTGACCGATGCAGTGTTTCTCACACTTCAAGTGGAATTACATATCTCAATAAAGGTGTTAACACAACTTTATCACTTAGAACCCAGTATATAAATATACGTAGTTAAAACTAAAGTTTGTCAAAGACAGACAAATTCTTTATTATATATTACATACATGTTTTTACCTCATTTCTTTTTCTGTAAAAACACCAACTGCACTATTTGTAATAGCCCCAAACTGGAGAAGCCCAAATGTCCTTCAACAGAATAGAGATTGTGGTATATGCCTACAGTGCAATACTACACAGCATGAGAGTGGAAAAATGACACTATATGCAACGACATGGATGAATCTCACAAAATAAATGAAGCAATACAAAAGAGAAGGTATGACGCCATTTATATGTAGTTCTAAGTGGGTAGGAGTGAACAGAAGACACAGGGACTTCTGGAGTTCTGGTATGTTCTGATTCTAGATCTGGGTGCTGATTATATAGGCATCTTCACTTTGTGAAAATATATCATGATGTACTTATGATTTATTTACTTTTCTGTATGTTTTACTTCAATAAAACATTAAAAAATTTTTTAGTTGTTACCCACCAAAATGATTTCATCATTAATTAATGGTCCTGAATTTCAGTTTAAAACACTGTCCTAGACAGACAAATGCCCAGTGTGATTCAGAGTCTAATGTTTGGAGAGTAAATGTAACAGAGATGAGATGGGAGTTAGTTTACGAAAAAAAGAGACAGGCTAGAGCTGTAAAGGGTGGAACTTCCGGAAATAGCTGATTTGCTGGAAGGGGAACTGCATGGGAGCTGCTCTGGAGTCCCTTTGAAAACTCCCAGACAAATCTACCAATAAAGGGTCTGCAGTTTAACCAATTCATTTGGACCTGCAAACTTTAAAAACTGCAAATGTCTCCTCCAAGTTAATAGTGTAGTCTCTGATACTTCAGTGTCAATTAGTTGAATTTAACTACATTTAATAAGTACCTTCTATATATGCAGTCACTGTGCTTTTCCACATACATGATCACGTTTATCTCAGACTGACTTCCTCCTAACACCTCAGGCAAGTTACTTACCACTCCAGGGCCTTTTTCCTCATCTGTGAAAATAGCCTAGTGATCTTTATAATTTTTGGATCACAGATCCCTTGGTCAACTGATGAGTTCTTGTGATGAAAAGCTTATACACACACACTATTGTGCATACAATTTTTGGGCATTCTTGGCTCTCCTCAAAGCTAATCTCTGGACTTCTGATTCTGATTGATCTCTAAATATCTTGTAGTTCTATCATAGACTACTTAGCTGAGTTCCTCTCAACAGGGCAGAACTAGGGCAGGTGCCACTAAAAAATATTTTGAATAGCCAGGGAGCAACAGGAGGACAGTTCTTAAGAGGGTGGGGTAGGGAGTAGCCTCAGCATTAATACAAGTGATACAGGTCAGGGGGAAGGCTTCCCAAAGTAGTTGTCTTCTTCACTCTTACTCTCTGAATTTATCCAATCATTCCCAAGGACTCACCAAGGGCAAAGAACAAGAAATGGCCCTGTGTCCAGGGCTTTGGAATAAGCACCCAGGTCCTGAGAAAGGTGAAACTTGTGTACCCTAAGATATGCTACAGCTGGGACTCTATGCTGAATCAGCTTCTATTTGCCTTCCTGTTCCAGTCATGGAAAAAAGAAACTGAATTCCAGTCTAACAGGAAACACTTACCTTGCTGTTCAGTTGCTGAATTCTTAATTCCTTTTGGTGAATTTCCTTTAAGCTGTCATTGAGCTGGTTCCTGAGAAGTTCTGTCTCATAAATCAGATTTTGTGACCCATCTGGGGAAGCTGATGTCTCTGGGGATGCCTGCCAGGACACAAGCATTGATGAAATTCTCTCCTAAGATTGCTCATGCTTAATTCCTTCCCTCTAGAAATCCTGTCCGCCCCATAGGAAGTCATAAGGTGGCTTATGGGCACTTAAAAGTGGCAGATACTTAATTTGTAGTAAGTTGATGCTTTCTGGTTTAGTGCCTTTAAAAAAAAAAAAAAAAAACTTTCTCTGCAATCATTATCATTTGTTTAAAAATTTATCTCTGAGTAACAATCAGCATTGAAATTACTCACCTGTCTTTGGTATTGCACTTTGAGGGGCTGAGCCTGGGAGGAAGAAGACCTCAATTCCCTTATAAGATTCTGCAGATGACTGAGCTGCTGATCTTTATCTGAAATAGCCATAAGGTACTGTTCCTTCATTCTCCTCTCATGTATTTCCCAGGAACTCTTCTCCATCCTAGAAAAAACATGACACAATCACAGGTAAAAATATATGTGTAGCTGGGCATGGTAGCTCGCACCTGTAACCTCAGCACTTTGCTTATCTTCAAAGTTACTCAAATCTGGAAGGTAAAGAAAGAAAGGCTAAGAAAAAGGTAGAAAGAGAAAATGTGGAGAAAAAACAGAAATCTTTTTTTCTCTATCTCTTTTTCTCTTCCCCAAGGGTCAATTATATAAGGAAATAAGGAAAATAAATATCCTTTTAGATTGCCATTAGAGGAAATTTAAAGAAGAAAGGCTGCAGGAAATAAGCCTTTAGAGGCCTTTAGAGCTTTGCAGCTCTTCTTAGGTTTACACTAGTAGCTGAACACTTTAATATTTCTGTAGTTCTAGGTGATGTGGAGATAAAATTAGAGGATTAAGCGATGCTCTGACACGGTACCAGTCACCTTTGGAGGACCCTGAATTCAATGCTCAGCATTAAAGTGCATCTGAAGGACACAGCAAGCACCTAAACTTTTGATGATATATTAAGATTCTAACAGAATAAAGCTGGGGTGCTAATCCCTGAAGAAAAATGGAGGTCAAAATGGAGCAATTTATCTTTTCTCTTGAGATTCAATTTCGAAAAGAAGAAACAAATTTATATTTCTAGAGAGCAAAACTCAGTTGCTTTGCCTTTTTTTTTTTTTACTTGCTCTGCAATCATCATCATTTGTTTAAAGAAAAAAAAAATTGTTCTTGTATTATCTGGGGAAGCTGCCAACTCCATGCAATGAGCTTGATACATTTCACTTATAAGCAAGTCCATAAAGATGTTAAATATGAAAATCTTTTAGATGTAATTTTACTCCATAACATTTAAATCACTGAATTCTAAAAAGCATTTTGCTATATCAATGTTGCTTAAGGTTTAAAATCTTGGGTGTCTGAACATTAAGAACTCTCTTAGAGATGTTATGATATTTATACTATATTGACAGTTGTCATTCTAGTGGCCCCTTGTAAGCTGGATAGGAATTGAGACTCCAACTCATATTTTCTGTATTCATTTGCCTCTTGTCCTCTAACATTGGTGAGACAAAGCGGGTGCTGTGTGATCAGCAGCAATGTCCAACATGGTAATTCTCCTTTTAATATCAAATCTTGAAAGCTTTTTGAATTTGTTTTTCTTTTTTTTTTTTTGAAACAGGGTCTCACTCTGTCACCCAGGCTAGAGTGCAGTGGCATGATGTTGGCTCACTGAAACCTCCACCTCCCGGGTTCAAACAATTCTCCTGCCTCAGTCTCCCAAGCAGCTGGGATTACAGGCGCACGCCACCATGCCCAGATAATTTTTGTATTTTTAGTAGAGACAGCCAGGCTGGTCTTGAACTCCTGACCTCAGATGATCCACCCGCCTTGGCCTCCCAAAGTGATGGGATTACAGGTGTGAGCCACCGCGCCCAGCCAAGTTTGAATTTATTAAGGCAGCATGAACCATCTTAAGTTAAACAGTTACAACCTCCCCAAAATGAGGCTGCAACAACTAGACCTGTTTTTATACACTAAGTGTTTATTCTTGGGATTAAATTTGTTAGAAAAATTGAATTTAAAAAAAATCAGAATTATAGATCCTATCTTAATTTCTTCTGCCATGATAGCATTGTTATTGTTCTGTTCCTTAAAAACAAGAGCTAGGATTTCTAGTTCTAGACAAAATAAAATAAACACATTTCTCCTTATTCCTCCAACTAAGGCTGAGTATCCCTAATCAGAAAATCAGAAATACTCCAAAATCCAAAACTTTTTGGGCACTGCAATGACACTCAAAGGAAATGCTCATTTAGATAATGCAAATATTCCAAAATCCAAAAAAATCCACAATCCAAAACACTTCCAATCCCAAGCATTTCAGATAAGGAATACTCAACCTGCATAGATAAAACCCTTTGGCCTTATAAATAAAAACAAACATAAGAAAATTTAGAAAGATGAAGGTGGCAAGCCAGCTAGGGATCCCCAGACTTGAGGAATGACATGGTGGCAAGTTCCTTGGTTTACCATTTGTATTCTGCATATCCCAAACTGGATACTGGAGAATTCCATGACCCAGGAACACCAATGAGTACCAGGTTTACTCTGTCTTGACAAAGGACCAGGAAGGGACAGTCTAGTTAGACAGAGACATTCATGATAATAACCACCATACTCCAGGCAAACAACATGGAAAAACCACAGTATCTCACCACTCCCATTAACAAAGACCTGGTAGATGAGCTAGTTACCTTCTTGGCTGGTGATAACAAGGTACACCTCACCCTCCCTACTGGAGTAGTGTCAGAAAAGGCCAAGTATGGAGCTTGGGCTCTCATGACCACCTAGTGTTAAGAAGGTTCCTCTCTCCGACTGCCCCTCCTCCCCCCACTCCCACTGTGGTATCACTGGAGGCAACATGTGGGGCCTGGACATCCACCTCCACCATAACAAGGTTGATAAGGCACTCTTCCTTGTCCCTGCAGAGGTGGTATCAGAAGAGACCAAGTGGGGAATCTGGGACTTTGAGTACCACCCAGTAGTAACAAGATGCCCCTCTTCAACCATTCCCCATAGTGTCAGTGGAGGCTAAGCGGACAGCCTGGACTTTCACCACCACCTGGCAATAATGAGGTGCCCCTCTCCATTCCTTCCAGCACAGTATCAATGAAGGCCATGTGGGCATCATGGACTTTCACTTCCCCTGGCAGTATCAGGGCATCCCTTCCTTCTAGGGGTATCAACGAAAGTTGAATGGGGTGCCTGGAGTTCACCATCCACCTAGTGTCTCCTTTCCTCTGCTGGTGTGTTGTCAGTGAAGCCTGCTAACACAGAAGATTCAAATAAGACTGAAAGTCTTATAATCTCCAAAATGTTCGGAATATAACTAAAAATCACTCATCATACCAAGAACCAGGAAAACCACAACTTGATTAAGAAAAGGAAATCAATAGATTATAACATTGAGGTGACACAGATATTAGAATTATATGACAAGAATTTTACAGCAGCCATCATAGAAATGCTTCAACAAGCAATTACTAAGATACTGGAAAAAGTATAGAAAGCTTCAGCAAAGAAAGAGAAGATGTAAAGAAGAACTGAATGGAAATTTTAGAACTGAAAAATACAATATCCAAACTAAAAAGCTAACTCACTGGGTGCCACAGCAGAATGGAGGTAGGAAGCAGAGAACTTGAAAATCAAATAGAAAATACCAAATCTGAATGATAAAGAGAAAATAATCAATAAACTGGATTTCATCAAAATTAAAAAGACCCTGTTGAGGGAGATAAAAGATAAGCTGCAAATTGGGAAAAAATATTTGCAAACCACAAATCAAACACAGAATGCATACCTATAATATATAAAGAATGCTTAAAACTTAACAGTAAAAAGTTAACCCAATTAGAAAATGGACAAAAGGCACAAACAGATATTTCATCAAAGAGGATATATGGATGTCAAATACGCACATTAAAAAGATGTTTGGCCATTATGCAAAGTGGTTTTGCAGTTTCTTAAAAAACAAAACATTCACTTACTCTATGAGCTAGCATTTGCACTCCTGGGCAGTTATCCCAAAGAAATGAAAACTTATGTCCACACAAAAACCTATATACAAATGTTCATAGTAGCACTATTAGAGTAGCTAAAAATTAAAAACACTATGCATGTCCTTCAACAGGTGAATACAGTGGTATATTCATAATATGAAACATTATTTATAATGAAAAGAATGAACTACGATACGTACAACAATACTGATGGATCTCAAGGGCATTATGGCACATGAAAAAAGCCAATTTCAAAGGGTTATTCCAGTTAGAAAACATTCTAAGCCGGGCACAGTGGCTCACGCCTGTAATCCCAACACTTTGGGTGGCCGAGGCAGGCGAATCATGAGGTCAGGAGATCGAGACCATCCTGGCTAACACGGTGAAACCCCATCTCTACTAAATATACAAAAAAATTAGCTGGGCATGGTGGTGGGCGCCTGTAGTCCTAGCTACTCGGGAGGCTAAGGCAGGAGAATGGCGTGAACCCAGGAGGTGGAGCTTGCAGTGAGCCGAGATCGCGCCACTGGCTCCAGCCTGGGCCACAGAGCGAGACTCTGTCTCAAAAAAAAAAAAAAAAGAAAAAGAAAAAAGAAAAGAAAACATTCTCAAAATGACAAAATTGAAAACAGGTGAGTGGTTGCTAGGGGTTGAGGATGCAAGGAGGGTAGGGAAGGGAGGAACGTGACTATAGACTAGTAGCACAAAGGACGTATTTGTGGTGATGGAGTAGTTCTGTGTTTTGGTTTTGGTGGTGCTTACATAAATACACATGTCACAAAATTGTATAGAACCACACACACAGATACTCAAATGCATGTAAAAATGGTGGAATCTGAATGTGGTCTGTGAATTGTACCAATGGCAGTTTCCTGGTTTTGATACTGTGCTACAGTTATATAAGATGTTACCACTGGAAGAAACTGGGTGAAGTGTACATAGAAGCTCTCTGCACTATCTTCCCAAATCTACAATTATTTCAAAATAAAAAGGTAAAATGAAAAGAGTTGAAAAGGAGGGATTATCGTACCTGAGCTGATGCAGCTCATGCTGCCAGGAGAGGTTTTCCTGCCTGAGTTCTTCTTGCATAATCTGAAATGTTTTTGTCTTATCTTGATACTCCTGAAGTTGAGCCTTCAGTGGACGTAACTCTGTGATCTCTTGATTAATCTGTAAGTATTGCTGCTGCAGATTCTTCAATTCCTTCAGCTTTAACCAAAGGGAAAGTAAAAGGATTATTTGTCACATCTCATTCATTTAACTATAAGTAATTGGTAGCTCCCTACTAAGCAGTCAGACACTACAACATGAAACCAGCACCTAACAGTCCACTGACGACATATCACTGCAGCATAAGTCTCTAAAGTGGTGAAATACATGCAGCTAGGCTGATGGAAATCACCCATGGAGCTGCCATCGAGGCTGCAGGGTCTGACTATTCCTGCAACTTCTACTCCTTTTCCTGGTTCCTAAGGTCGTAAGTTCACTTTAGGGCTACAATTCTGATGTGGGGTAGACTTAAGAGACCTACAGCTTCACTGTGGGTGGTCATATCCTAAAACAAGAACTAGTCATGTGTCCTTGTTAGGGTTCTTAACTTTCCTACAGGCCTATCAATCTTAATTGTAGCTTAGTGGATACTGATTATAAAGAAGGCACTGCTGCTCAGTGGTTAAGGACACAGGCTCTGGAGTTAGATATCGTACTACTTCTTGGACATGTGACCCAATGCATGTTCTTCATACCCTCTAAGTCTTAATTTTCCTCATCTATTAAATGAAGATAATTATAGTACCTTTTTCATAAGAATATGAGAAGTAAATGAGCAAATTAATGCACTTCACACATAAAGTTAGTGATGACGACAGACTTGCCTTTAATTAGCAACACTGCCTACCTACATTTCAGATATATTTTCAAGCTCTTTATCTCTAATACTCATTAAAAGCTTAGTAATACTTGGGAGAAATAATATCAGGACATCTGGGAAAAGATGGGGGTCTTGTTCACACACCTCTTTCACCCACTTAGAAACATTGCTAAAGCTAAAATAATAGCATTTTTTAAAGCACAAAACACAAGAACAGGAAAAACAATAGAGAAATCAGCAACAATAAAATTAATTTTGGAAGCTGAAAAGCAGATGAGTAAGTGGTAACTGACTTAACAGATCTGAGAAAGCAGAATCTAAAGCTGACAGTAAGAAAATCCAAGAATCAGTAGAACGTACTCTGCAGAATCTTCAAAAGGCTCAGGAATTAGCAGCATCATGTACCTCTGGAAAATACGGTGATGGGGGTGGGAGGGAGGTGATAGCTGAGATAAGGAGGTCTAGATGAAAGCTGCCTAAGAAGCAATTTTTTTTTTTTTGGAGAGACGGAGTCTCAGTATGTTGCCCAGGCTGGTTTCAAACTCAAGGGCTCAAGTGATCCTTCCACCTTGGCCTCCCAAAGTGCTGGGATTACAGGCATGAGCCACTGTGCCTGGCCAGAAAACAACTTCATCCATAGATCCCCTCCTCAGCTCCACACTTTTTGTTACTCCAACAGACAACTAATTTTATTCTCTGGAGAGGTAAAAGAAGTGTCTGTGGACTATGGCACATGAGGCACAGTTGCAAGTAAGGGTACTGTTCCAAATAGAGTGAATGCATGCTTCCTGAGTGCTTGAAGCCTTTCCCCTACTGAGCTTGAAGACTGCTGGTAAAAAGCCTTTTCCCTCCACAATGGAAATGAGAAGTCTTCTCTTGAAAATCTGACCAGCCCAAGAGAAACTAAAGATACTGAGATAAGGGCTACCAATAAGCTCAATAAGATCATCATGCAATGAAACTCCATTGGTAAGCCCTACCCACAAGCTTTTAGACCCTCCCCTTAAACATGAAGAGTACACCGAGGATTAACCTTCACCTGAAGAATGGCTAACATTAAGGAAGGGAAGAAAACCAACTGGAGAAGGTAATTTAGAAGAGATTATCAGGTGAGAAAATGTAATGTACTCAAAGATTTAAGAGATAATATTGTAAATAAGAAACATTATAGCATAAATTAAAAATTATAAAGAAAAACTCATTATAAGAAAATGTCAAAAAACAAAACTACCACCACTAGCCTTAGAAAAAGAAGTTAAGGGATCCTGAGCAAGATGGCCTAATAGGAACAGCTCCAGCCTCCAGCTCCCAGCACAAGCAACACAGAAGACGGGTGATTTCTGCATTTTCAACTGAGGTACTGGGTTCATCTCAGTGGGGAGTGCCCAACAATTGGTGCTGGTCAGCTGGTGCAGCCCAACCAGTGAGAGCTGAAGCAGGGTGAGGCACTGCCTCACCTGGGAAGTGCAAGGGGGAAGGGAATCCTGTTCCTAGCCAAGGGAAACTGAGACACACAACACCTGGAAAATCAGGTAACTCCCACCCTAATACTGCGCTTTACCAAGGGTCTTAGCAAACGGCACACTAGGAGATTATATCCCACACCTGGCCTGGAGGGTCCCACACCCACGGAGCTTCCCTCATTGCTAGCACAGCAGTCGGAGATCTAACTGCAAGGCAGCAGTTGGAAAACACTCTGCAGAATATCATCCAGGAGAACTTCCCCAACCTAGTAAGGCAGGCCAACATTCAAATTCAGGAAATACAGAGAATGCCACAAAGATACTCCTCGAGAAGAGTAACTCCAAGACACATAATTGTCAGATTACCCAAAGTTGAAAGGAAGGAAAAAATCTTAAGGTCAGGCAGAGAGAAAGGTCGGGTTACCCACAAAGGGAAGCCCATCAGACTAACAGCAGATCTCTCGGCAGAAACTCTCCAAGCCAGAAGAGCGGGGGCCAATATTCAACGCTCTTAAAGAAAAGAATTTTCAACCCAGAATTTCATATCCAGCCAAACTAAGTTTCGTAAATGAAAGAGAAATAAAATCTTTTACAGATAAGCAAATGCTTAGAGATTTTGTCACCACCAGGCCTGCCCTACAAGAGACCGTGAAGGAAGCACTAAACATGGAAAGGAACAACCAGTACCAGCCATTGCAAAAACATGCCAAAATGTAAAGACCATCAATGCTAGGAAAAAACTGTATCAACTAATGAGCAAAATAACCAGCTAATATCACAATGACAGGACCAAGTTCACACATAACAATATTAACCTTCAATGTAAATGGACTAAATGGTCCAATTAAAATACACAGACTGGAAAATTGGATAAAGAGTCAAGACCCATCAGTTTGCTGTATTCAGGAGACCCATGCAGACACACACACAGGCTCAAAATAAAGGGATGGAGGAAGATCTACCAAGCAAATGGAAAACAAAAAAAAGCAGGGGTTGCAATCCTAGTCTCTGATAAAACAGACTTGAAACCATCAAAAATCAAAAGAGACAAGGCCATTACATAATGGTAAAGGGATCAATTCAACAGGAAGAGCTAACTATCCTAAATATATATGCACCCAATACAGGAGCACCCAGGTTCATAAAGCAAGTCCTTAAAGACTTACAAAGAGACTTACACTCCCATACAATAATAATGGGAGACTTCAACACCCCACTGTCAACATTAGACAGATCAATGACACAGAAAGTTAATAAGAATATCCAGGAATTGAACTCAACTGCAGCAAGTGGACCTAATAGACATCTACAGAACATTCCACCCCAAATCAACAGAATATACATTCTTCTCAGCACCACATCGCACTTATTCCAAAATTGACCACATAGTTGGAAGTAAAGCACTCCTCAGCAAATGTACAAGAACAGAAATTATAACAAACTCTCTCTCAGACCACAGTGCAATCAAACTAGAACTCAGGACTAAGAAACTCAATCAAAACCGCTCAACTACATGGAAACTGAACAACCTGCTCCTGAATGACTAGTGGATACATAACGAAATGAAAGCAGAAATAAAGATGCTCTTTGAAGCCAAAGAGAACAAAGATACAACATACCAGAATCTCTGGGACACATTTACAGCAGTGTGTAGAGGGAAATTTATAGCACTAAATGCCCACAAGAGAAAGCTGGAAAGATCTAAAACTGACACCCTAACATCACAATTAAAAGAACTAGAGAAGCAAGAGCAAACACATTCAAAAGTTAGCAGAAGGCAAGAAATAACTGAGATCAGAGCAGAACTGAATGAGATAGAGACACAAAAAACTCTCCAAAAAATCAATGAATCCAGGAGTTGGTTTTTTGAAAAGATCAACAAAATTGATAGACCACCAGCAAGACTAATAAAGAAGAAAAGAGAGAAGAATCAAATAGACGCAATAAAAAATGATAAAGGGGATATCACCACCAATCCCACAGAAATACAAACTACCATCAGAGAATACTATAAACACCTCTATGCAAATAAACTAGAAAACACAGAAGAAATGGATAATTTGCTGGATACTTACACTCCTCCAAGACTAAACCAGGAAGAAGTTGAATCCCCGAATAGACCAATAGCAGGCTCTGAAATTCAGGCAATAATTAATAGCCTACCAACCAAAAAAAGTCCAGGATCAGATGGATTCACAGTCGAATTATACCAGAGGTACAGGAGGAACTGGTACCATTCCTTCTGAAATTATTCCAATCAATAGAAAAAGAGGGAATCCTCCCTAACTCATTTTATGAGGCCAACATCATCCTGATACCAAAGCCTGGCAGAGACACAACAAAATAGAGAATTTCAGACCAATATCCCTGATGAACATCGAAGCAAAAATCCTCAATAAAATACTGGCAAACCGAATCCAGCAGCACATCAAAAAGCTTATCCACCATGATCAAGTGGGCTCCATCCCTGGGATGCAAGGCTGGTTCAACATATGCAAATCAATAAACGTAATCCAGCATATAAACAGAACCAAAGACAAAAACCACATGATTATCTCAATAGATGCAGAAAAGGCCTTTGATAAAATTCAACAGCCCTTCATGCTAAAAACTCTCAATAAATTCGGTATTGATGGAACGTATCTCAAAATAATAAGAGCTATTTATGACAAACCCACAGCCAATATCATACTGAATGAGCAAAAACTGGAAGCATTCCCTTTGAAAACTGGCACAAGACAGGGATGCCTTCTCTCACCACTCCTATTCAACATAGTGTTGGAAGTTCTGGCTAGGGCAATCAGGCGAGAGAAAGAAATCAAGGGTATTCAGTTAGGAAAAGAAGAAGTCAAATTGTCCCTGTTTACAGATGACATGATTGTATATTTAGAAAACCCCACTGTCTCAGCCCAAAATCTCCTTAAGCTGATAAGCAACTTCAGCAAAGTCTCAGGATACAAAATCAATGTGCAAAAATCACAAGCATTCTTATACACCAGTAACAGACAAACAGAGAGCCAAATCATGAATGAACTCCCATTCACAATAGCTTCAAAGAGAATAAAATGCCTAGGAATCCAACTTACATGGGATGTAAAGGACCTCTTCAAGGAGAACTACAAACCACTGCTTAGTGAAATAAAAGAGGACACAAACAAATGGAAAAACATACCATGCTCGTGGATAGGAAGAATCAATATTGTGAAAATGGCCATACTGCCCAAGGTAATTTATAGATTCAATGCCATCCCTATCAAGCTACCAATGACTTTCATCACAGAATTGGAAAAAACTGCTTTAAAGTTCATATGGAACCAAACAAGAGCCCGCATTGCCAAGACAATCCTAAGCCAAAAGAACAAAGCTGGAGGCATCACGCTACCTGACTTCAAACTATACTACAAGGTTACAGTAACCAAAACAGCATGGTACTGGTACCAAAACAGAGATATAGACCAATGGAACAGAACAGAGACCTCAGAAATAATACCAGACATCTACAGCCATCTGATCTTTGACAAACTTGACAAAAACAAGAAATGGGGAAAGGATTCCCTATTTAATAAATGGTGCTGGGAAAATTGGATAGCCATAAGTAGAAAGCTGAAACTGAATCCTTTCCTTACTCCTTATACGAAAATTAATTCAAGATGGATTAGAGACTTAAATGTTAGACCTAATACCATAAAATCCCTAGAAGAAAACCTAGGCAATAACATTCAGGACATAGGCATGGGCAAGGACTTCATGTCTAAAACACTAAAAGCAATGGCAACAAAAGCCAAAATTGACAAATGGGATCTCATTAAACTAAAGAGCTTCTGCACAGCAAAAGAAACTACCATCAGAGTGAACAGGGAACCTACAGAATGGGAGAAAATTTTTGCAATCTACTCATCTGACAAAGGGCTAATATCCAGAACCTACAAAGAACTCAAACAAATTCACAAGAAAAAAACAAACAACCCCATCAAAAAGTGGGCAAAGGATATGAACAGACATTTCTCAAAAGAAGACATTCATACAGCCAACAGACACATGAAAAAATGCTCATCATCCCTGACCATCAGAGAAATGCAAATCAAAACCACAATGAGATACCATCTCACACCAGTTAGAATGGCAATCATTAAAAAGTCAGGAAACAACAGGTGCTGGAGAGGATGTGGAGAAATAGGAACACTTTTACACTGTTGGTGGGATTGTAAACTAGTTCAACCGTTGTGGAAAACAGTATGGCTATTCCTCAAGGATCTAGAACTAGAAATACCATATGACCCAGCCATCCCATTACTGGGTATATACCCAAAGGATTATAAATCATGCTGCTATAAAGACACATGCACACGTATGTTTATTGTGGCACTATTCACAATAGCAAAGACTTGGAATCAACCCAAATGTCCATCAGTGACAGACTGGATTAAGAAAATGTGGCACACACACACCATGGAATACTATGGAGCCATAAAAAAGGATGAGTTTGTGTCCTTTGTAGGGACATGGATGCAACTGGAAACCATCATTCTCAGCAAACTATCGCAAGAACACCGCATGCTGTCACTCATAGGTGGGAATTGAACAGTGAGATCACTTGGACATGGGAAGGGGAACATCACACACTGGGGCCTATTATGGGGAGGGGGGATTGGGGAGGGATGGCAAGGGAGTTTTACCTGATGTAAATGAGGAGTTAATGGGTGCTGATGAGTTGATGGGTACAGCACACCAACATGGCACATGTATACATAGGTAACTAACCTGCACGTTGTACACATGTACCCTAGAGCTTAAAGTATAATAAAAAAAAAAAAAGAAAAAGAAGTTAAGAAAATCTATCTATGAGACAAAGAAAAAAATTCCTTAGACATTAAAAATAGAATGGCAAAAATGAAAAAAAATTTGGAATCAAAATACAAAGGTAAGAAAATCTTCCAGAAATACAGCAAAAAAAGAGAGAAAAGGTAAGAAAATTAGAGAAGCATTCGAGAAGGTCCTACATCTAAATAACAAAAATTTCAGAAATAAGACAACAGAGAAAAAGGATAGAAGAAAATGGTAAAAAAATAATTCAATGAAATTTCCAAAAAGCTGCTAGTATGATTTCTTAGATTCAAAGGACTAGTTAGCATGATAAAGAAAAAAAGACCTATACCAAATTATACAATCAAAAAATTCCAGAATAGGGGAGAAAGGGAGGGAAGGTGGGTTGAGGGGAAGGGAAGTGAGAAACAGATGACATACAAAGGATCAGGAATCAGAATAGCTTTAGATTGTGAACCACATATAACCTAAAAAGCTATAAACCAATGTTTTCACAGTTTTGAAGGGAAATTATTTTCAGCCTAGAATTCTATATCCAACAAAAACTATCCACCAGGTAAGAGAGATAAAAAGACATTTTCAATAAATTTACCTTCCATGTATCATTTCTTAGGGAGCTACTGAATGATTTATTCCAAGAAAAAGATGGCACAAAATCAAGAAAACGAATACATAGAATAGACGAAATAGGAGATCTAATATAGGAGAAAGGTGAAGGGAAATATTCTAGGATAGAAAGTGTATCCTAGGAGTACAGGGCCACTGGTTCATGTAGAAGGAAATCAGGTACTCCAGGAGAATTTTCTTCCTGAAGATGACATTGATGGCAATAAACATCTTGAGAGGAGATGTGGACAAATGGCAGTAAATCTGAGGTTAAATTACATTAAGTGCAAAGAAAACTAAGTAACAACAATAACAAAAACTGTTATTAATCTGGGAAAAACAGACTCAGGAAAATAAAAGTAACATGTCTCTAATGCTCTAGTAGCATTTGTAGTCATAAGAATGCAAATCTGAATTGGTTTAACCAAAATTAAAATTAAATTATATCAAGAAAATGAGGAAGGTCAGGCGTGGTGGCTCACGCCTGTAATCCCAGCACTTTGGGAGGCCGAGGTGGGCGGATCACAAGGTCAGGAGATCGAGAACATCCTGGCTAACACAGTGAAACCCCGTCTCTACTAAAAACACAAAAACTCAGCTGGGTGTGGTGGTGGGCGCCTGTAGTCCCAGGTACTTGGGAGGCTGAGGCAGGAGAATGGCGTCAACCTGGGAGGCGGAGCTTGCAGTGAGCCGAGATCGTGCCACTGCACTCCAGCCTGGGCGACAGAGTGAAACTCCGTCACAAAAAAAAAAAAAAAAGAAAAGAAAAGAAAATGAAAAAGAAAAAAGAAAATGAGGAAGGGGTTTGTATTAAAATGTGCACACACTGGCTGGGCGCAGTGGCTCACGCCTGTAATCCCAACACTTTGGGAGTCCAAGGCAGGCGGATCATGATGTCAAGAGATTGAGATCATCCTGGCCAACATGGTGAAACCCCGTCTCTACTAAAAATACAAAAATTAGGTGGGCATCGTGGTGCACGCCTGTAGTCCCAGCTCCTTGGGAGGCTGAGGCAGAAGAATCACTTGAACCCGGGAGGCGGAGGTTGCAGTGAGCTGAGATCGCACCACTGCACTCCAGCCTGGGGACAGAGCAAGACTCCGTTTCAAATAAATAAATAAGTAAAAAGTGCATACACTAATAGGTTTTACTGTGAAAGCAGGGGGAGTAGAGCGCTAAACCCTGTTAGTGTAAAGAAAGTCAATAGTTGATGCAACAAATGAAGAGCCAAAAATGCAATATAAGCATGATATTTAGATACAGAGGAAATACTGAAATAAGCTAAAAGGTTGACAGCAAATTGCCTCAGAAGAAATGGGGTTGATGTAGTACTACTCTTAGCTTTTCCCACCAAACATTGTAGAATTTAGTGACTAATTAAATATGTGCCATATAACTTAATTTTTAACTCAAACCCCAAAATTTTTGTTTTGATTTAAGGCAAAAACATATTCCTTTATGCAATCCATTCAATCCATAGTATCTAGACTAGAGGTATCCTAGAATGGATCATCAGAAAGCTGTGTGCCTGGGACTGCATTTTAGCTCCTTGGAGTGGTAGTTTTAGTGAACTGGACATAATTCTTTTGCTATGCACTTACATTAAGGTACAGCTAAATAAAAACCCTAAAAAACATATTATTATATTTACTGTAGAGAAGTAATGGATGTTTCACAACTGCATAGTGTTCTCTTTATGGGAACACAGAAGAAATTTCTTACAGGCCTCAATACTTAAAGACTATTCTTGTCTTGAGTAGGTGATTTTTCTTTCTCCTTTTCTCCTAGACGATGAATACTGCAGTCATGCATGTGGTTTTCATTCCCTCTTTCTGATGGCTAATAGAAACCTCAGAGCAAACTATGGATCCCGCTTTCTAACACAGTATAGAACATAGTAACTTCCCCTTGGGACACTAACCTTACTCCTGGTTTAATCTTTTTCTAGCCTATCCTCTTTTTCTCTTCCATCTCAGTCCCTTTTATTTTATCTTGAAAAACTGTTTATATCTTTATATGCTACCCCAAATCATTTTCAAAATGAGGAGCGCATAGATAAATACAGGCACCCCTAGAGATATGCCATCTGCTTAGTCAATTCTATGCTAAAGATGTACAAACAAGTATAAGACATGACACTTACCAGGAGTTTGCAATCTAATTGGGGAAATAAAAAATAGTGTATAGAAATTAAACACATGCACACACACACACACACACACACACAATATGGCAATATGGGACAAATGGTAAGTAAAGTACTAGGGAAGTACAAAGGCAAAAGACAATCAGGCAATCACGAAATATAAGCAGAGGATTTGAGCTCTGGAATGACCTTTAAATAGTGGGAAATAGATACTCAAAAAAGGAAAGCAATTGGGAGAACATTTTGGCTGCAGATGATAATATGGGTAAGTAGGAGGTACCAGGTATGATTATTGTGTACTGAGTAGATCAGTTTGGCGTGAATGAAGGGTATGAGTAGGGAGCAGTAAAAGGGAACGCTGGAAAGGTATGGATAAATTATAGGGTCTTGACCGGGTGCGATGGCTCACGCCTGTAATTCCAGCACTTTGGGAGCTGAGGCAGGTGGATAACCTGAGGTCAGGAGTTCAAGACCAGCCTCGCCAATATGGTGAAAGCCCATCTCTACTAAAAATACAAAAATTAGCTAGGTGTGGTGGTGCATGTCTGTAGTCCCAGCTACTTGGGAGGCTGAGGCAGGAGAATTGCTTGAACCTGGGAGGCGGAGGTTACAGTGAGCCAAGATTGTACCACTGCACTCCAGTCTGGGTGACAGAGCAAGACTCCATCTCAAAAACAAACAAACAAACAAACAAAACAAAAACAGGGTCTTAAATGCCAGACTAAAGGGGGTTTGAATACTAAGTCTATTCGAGAGATAATACAACTTTTAAACATTTTTAAGTAGTGCAATAACAAAATAGAGTTTCAGAAAGACTTATTCGGCCATGGTCTGAAAATACTGGAGAGATGATAACCTGGAAGCAACATTATTACAACAGTTTAAGGATAAAGTGTTAGAGCTTATCTTAGGATGTTGAAGATGGAAAAGAAAAATATTTGAGGCACATTGTGAATAAAAGAGTGATACATCTTGAGGGTTAAATAAAATAAAATCACAGTTATGAGCCTCTGAGAACAGAGTAATATGACTGTGAATTACAGAAACATGAAAATAAAAAAGTTGGCTTGGCTATAACTATCCAGCAAACAAAAATGTGCAAAGTTGAGTGCGTAGTGTTTATAACAGATAAGAATAATAAAGCAATTCACTGAATTAAACATAGTTAGCTAATTCAGAATCTATCCTAACAGCTCCACGAAAAAAGATTTTGACTTGGAAGGTAATCAATACCAGCATATCATAAATTACAGCTTTGAGGCACATACTGTCCTGATGAATAGAACCTTTTGCATTTACGTTCTGAAAAGACAGACAAAAGGCCAAGCTCTCAGGGCAAAGTCAACTGAACTCAAATTATTTAAAAAATATAAACAGGTATGCGTATGTTGGAAGTCAAAACCACAACTGAACAGAAGGGCTTTGTTCAGATTACAGAAGGGGAAAGACTGTCTATAATATAGGATATTAAGTGAAATAGGAATGAATACAATTACCTACAATGAAAAGGAGAAACTGACTCTACAGTTAGGGGAAATAATCTTTTCACTAGAGCTAATCTTAAAAATTAGAATTTTCAGATTCTGGGTATGGGTCACATTTCAAAATGGAAAACCCAGCCTTTCAAAACTCCATTTATTTCCTATTTGGCCTATTTTCCTACAAATACAAAGCCTTGACAGAGTTAAGAGACTATCATGAAAGTGAAGACAGTAACATTGCAAAGTAGAATCCCCTAACAAGCCAAGAGTGGTGGCTCATGCTTGTACTCCCGGCTATTTGGGAGGCTGAGGCAGGAGGACTGCTTGAGCCCAGGAGTTCAGTAGAATCCCCTGACAACCTGGCTTGGCTCATACAGTTCCAGTTTTTGCCCCTGAATCTTGGGAGACCTGGATTAAACTCCTGGCTCCTACTAAAAGCTGTCAAATGTCAGCATTAGGAAGCCTCTTTAGCTTTTTCTCCCATTGGAAATGTTGGGTATTAAAAGGAAGTGGGTAAATGGTTCAGCCTGCAAATAAAACTTTACAAAAAAGTCATTTAAACTTATTTAAAGAAACTCTTTTTACATTTAACTTTTTTTTATTTTTGACAAATTAGGGTTTAGTTACCCATGAGATGAACTGAGTCCTTCCTGCTCCAAATTCTACCAGATAATCTATTGCTAAATTGTAAGCAAGGCACTAAATGGTAACACTTCCACTCTAAGAAGGCGCTAAGTGATCCTTTTGCTTTCTTTCAGTTAAGCTATGACAAATTCTGGAAACATTTACATGTGTCTTTGTGTATATCAAATATATAAAACAGCTTTCCACCTCTCAGTCCTTTTATAACAAATGGAGAGTTTTTGTGCCAAGGAAATTTCTGATTTTTTTTCTAATGGTATTGGCAGGTTTCGCAATTTAAATCATGTTTCTGTGTTTCTCTAAGAACAAACAGAACCTGTGGGATATATAATACTTCCCCTGAGTGCCCAGATAATATGTATAAGAATGTGTTTATCCTTTTCTGTAAAAATAAATTAAAAGAAAGGTTCAAAAACTCTTAAACAGATCAGAAAGAAATAACTAGCTACTCACTAGTCTGTCTCTGTCATTTTGGAGTGAAGACATAGCCTTTTTTAAACTCTGTACTTCAGCCAGGCTGGTGGCAGGCTGAGCTGCAGACCTCTGCTTCCCTTCCTCTGACTTTCGAAATTTCTCCAGCTCATTCCACAGGTGATCTCTCTCATTCTGTAGACTGGCCATAGCCTTGGAAAAGGACTGCACTTGGTTATAAGAATCTTCTAGTTGTGAGGACAAGTGAAGCAGTTGCTCATCTTTGGATAGGAGCTGTTGGTTAAGTTTCTCAAGGTAAGATAAGCTGTTTTCCTCAGGCAAGTCCATTGAAAAGGTGGTTTCAGAAAGAAGAGCATGTCTTTCTCTGTTTAAGAGTCCCTGTTGTTCTTTCAACTGTGCCAATTCCTTCAGACTGGCATCATATTTCCTTTTCAGTTCATCAAGTTCCTCATTGGCATGATCTCTACTATTTTGCAAGGAACTCATAGACCTTCCAAAAGACTGAATTTGTGCTGTGAGATCTTTATTTTCTTTGGTGACCATGAGTAACTTCTGTTCCATCTCCACCAGATCTCTTGCTAGTTCTGCTACTCTCTCTTCTGCTGTTTCAGTTTCATTTCTCATTATCCCTGCATCATGATGAAGATGCTTTAATTCTTTCTTCAGTTTATCTTCAATTTCACCTACCTTCTTGGCAGCTTCCTTTTGAACACAAACCAATTCTTCTTCCAGTTCTGTAATTCTCTTTTGAGAGGAGGAAAGCAAAGCACTTAACCTCTGTAGCTCTTCTTCTTTTACTTTTAACTGGGCATGATAGATTCCTAAAGTGCCTTCTTCTTGCAAGGCTGTTACTTGTCTCGTTAGCTGGGATACAGACACTTTCAAACTCTCAATCTCTTTAGATAAATCTCGTTTCTCCTCTTGCAGGGCATTAGAGGACCTCTGCAGATCCTCATTTGCTTCCTCAGATTCCTTCAGCTTTTCTTCTAATTTAGCATATTTATTTTTCAGCTCCTTATTTTGCTGAAGTTGAGCTTCAAGAAGTTGCTTTTGTTGGCTGTCCTTTATTGATATCACTTGGTTCAGGTCTTCTCTATATTGGATCAGTTCTGCATCCAGCTTGGCATTCTCAGAATTGAGATCATCCATATGACTTCTCAAGCCTCGTATTTCTTCTTTAAGCTTATTATTCTCAGCAGCAGCCTCTTGGATGAGTTGGTCTTTTTCCAAGATTACAGAGAGATGTCGCTCTTCCAGCTGCTGATAGTCACCCACTATGCGGTCTCGATCATTTTGGAGAGAAGACATGGATTTAACAAAGGAATCCAACTGTGCCTTTTGCTGAATGTTTTCCTTTTTGATGGCATTCAGTGTTTCCATGAGCTGATTGGTTTTGTCAACAGCCTTCTTGTTCTCCTCTTCTAAAACAATATTCTCCTCTTCCTCCTGGGACAGCAGGTTTTCCAGCTCTTTAATTTCTTTATCATGTTGCTGACGCAGTTCAGCAATAGCTACTTGGATTGCCTCTTCCTTGCCAGAAAGCAGGCTTATCATCTTTTGCTCTTTCATATTTATTTCTTCATGCAGCCTACTGGTCAGTTCTCTGGAGGCCTGAAGATCAGTCTCCAGTTGTTCATAACTGAACTTAGAATTTTGAATATCAGCCTCTTGCTGCCTTATGATCCCTTCCAAATTTTCTTTTTGTTCCTTACATTTTTCTAAAGAGTTACTTAAATCAGTCAGCTGGTCTTTGAGAATGTTAAGTTCTGATTCCAACTTAGCTAATTCATTCTGAGAATTGTGGTATAGGTGGCGTGTCTCTTCTAGCTGGGACAAAAGTTCCTTGTTTTCCCCCTGTAGAGTATCACAGACCTTCTGTTGAAGCTGGACCTCTGTCTGGGCCTTGGACTCCCAAATCTGCTTGTCATGTTCAAGCCTGAAAGAGAGAGAAGGTCATTAGTTACAGATTTCAAGAAAAAAACTATGTTTCCCAAAGAACAAATACTATAACATGTACTCAATAGATTTACAAATGAATTAACATTCATAACAGGTGTTAAATGTTTTACTGAAGATGTATTAATTCTCTGTACCTACATATTTATCTACTGAGTGCTATGTATTAAAGGTATATCACACCTAAGGGTTCATATATTTAAGTCATAAACTCCAAAATACGTCATTTAGTGACATGGTTTTCGACATCCTGAAAAGTAACATTTTCTCCTACTTTATTCTACTTTGCTCCAGACAAGCTAATGTCTGGCTTCTCTAAGGGATAATCTTGATATGAAAGGCAGTGAGGAAATCTATTTTAGAACAAAAGGGTCCTATTAGAAGCAAGGAATACAAAGGATGAGAGACATTGTTAGTTCTAGAGCTTAAAAAGTGATATAAAATTGAAATTTGAGAAAAAATAACTCTACAAGGCATATGCAGTATCAATTAATGTGGACTACAGGAAGGAGAAAAGATGAGACTATCTAGGACACCAAGGCAATTAATTTGAGAGTACTCTGGTAAAAATCCAGGCAAGAGTAGTTGAAATGGAAATGAAAAGAAATACAGAGGCCAGGTGTAGTGGTTCATGCCAGTAATCCTAGCACTTTGGGAGGCCGAGGCGGGTGGATCACCTGAGGTCAGGAGTTCGAGACCAGCCCGGCCAACATGGTGAAACCCTGTCTCTACTAAAAATACAAAAAATTAGTTGGACGTGGTGGTAGGCTCCTGTAATCCCAGCTACTGAGAAGGCTGAGGCAGGAGAATTGCTTGAACCCAGGAAGTAGAGGTTGCAGTGAGCCAAAAGCACGCCATTGCACTCCAGCCTGGGTGATAAGAGCAAGACTCCATCTTAAACAAAACAGAAATAAAGAAATCTCTCAATAGAAAGATGGGAAGAGAAGATGTGAACTTTTCACGTTCATGCAGTTGTAGCAGGATTGTTCTTTGCCAAAAAAAGAGTAGATGTGAGAGGGAATATATCTCCCATGGGAATTTATGCCAAAATTAGTCCCATTGTCTAAAAGGAAACAAATAGTTTAGAGACTTTCTTTGCTTCCAGTTACGTCTGGAGGAGGAAAAAATTCACTACTCATTTACCTGGAAATGTTAATCTTTAATTCCTCCATATGGATGGACATCTGTCTAAGCTGATCCTTTAGAACACTGCAATTCTCTTCTTTGAGTCTAATTTCTTCTTTGGTTTGAATCGCATCACTAAACTTCCTCTCCCATTTCTTAGCTTCATCTATTACCCTGTCGCGATCATCCTGGAGGGAAGACATGCTCTTAGTAAAGGCTGCAAGCTGGGCCACAGTACTGTCCAAGTTTTCCTGAACTTGCTGAATTTCCTTGTCTTTCTTGTTCAAAGTAACCTGAATCTCTCCAATTGTCTCTTCCAAGTGGACTTTTTCTCTGCGCAAAGCATCCAGCTTCTCTTGCATATTCTTCTTCTCTTTCAGGTGCTTCTCTTCTGCCTGTTCCAGTCTTCGCTCAAGATCTTCATCCTTTTGTTTCATTTGGCTTTTAACTGATTCTTTATTTGACTGGAGTTCCTTTTTCAACTTGAGATTGTCTGCTAGGACCCTTGCTGCTTCACTTTGTGTGTCATCTAGCAGGACTTTGAAGCTAGCTAATTCTGCTTGTGCCTTTTTGCGGTGTTCAACTGCTTGAGCCAGATTTTCTTTGGTTATTTCCAAATCTTTTTGAGACTCAGTTTGAACAAATTCTAGAGCTTTAACAGTTCTCTCCAGAGCACTAATTTTCTCTTGATACCTGATGCAGTCCTTCTGTAGCTGCTTTACTTCTTGTTGTTTTTCTTTTAACAGTTCCTGAAGTTCCTTTGCATGGCTTTTATTTCCAGGTTCTTTCTGAGCACCTTGTATTTTCTCCAAATATTCCTTTCGTATTTCTGATTCCACCTTAGTTTTTTCCTTGACTAACTGCTGCTTTTCTTCTTCCAGTTCACTCACACACTTTTTAAGGTTCTTCATTTCAGATTCCAATAGCTCATTTTTTATTTGGGCATCTGTAACATCCTGACAATAATTCCCAATGCTTCCATTAAGTTCTGCTAATTGATTCATAAGCCTCTCTTCCAAATCATCTTTCTCTTCTTCTGCTGTCTCCTTTAGTTTGGTAACTCTGGAGAGTTCTTCTTGGATTTGCTGATTTAACAGGTTCATTTTGCTTACTTCTTCCTGAAGCAGTTTTAGTTCACCATCCTTTGTTGATATCTGACTCAGTAAGGCATTTCTCTCATTTTCTAGAGTCTGGCTAAATTCCTTGTTTTTCTGCTTCTCCTCCTCTAATCCAGCAATTCTTTCCTTGAGCTGATCAATCTGCTGTAGGTAGTTATTAATTTCATCATGTGAGCTGACATCCTCACTTACAGCAGGGTTGGCACTGTTCTCTGAAGGAACCGATTCTGAACATGCAGGCCTTGTGCTCATACTCAGAGAGTCTTGATCTTCTGTCTCACCTGGTATAGACTGTGTGGCCTCTTCCGTGACATTCATTTGGTTATCGTGTTTCTCAGTGGCCTCTAGGTTAGCTTGTTTAGATACATTACTTTCTAACTGATGCTTTAAATCTTGAACCTCTTCACTTAGAGAGTCTTTCTCCGACATTAAAGACTGAAACTTCTTAGAAAGTGTTTCATACTCCATTTTGACCCTTTCAACTTCTTCTTTCATGCTGGCATTGGAAGAAAGAAGTGTTTCCATACACTCTTTAGCTGTACCTCCTGCAGGGTGCACCTCTGCCCTAAGCCGGTCATTCTCTTCTTCCAGCTCTAGGATTTTCTGCTGTTTAGATTTAGCAAACTTTCTCATCTTTTCTTTCATTTCCTCCATTTCTTTCTCAGCTTCCTGCAACTGCTTTTCTGTCTCCTTCTTGTTTGCCTCTGTGCTTCTTAACTTGCCATACAGTTCTTGTTTCTCTTGCCTCACAGCTTCCACCACGTGCTGAATCCTTTCTGCTTCATTACTAACATTCTCATAGGACTGCAGAAGAATTTCATACTCTTTTTGTAGTTCCTTGTGTTTCTCTTGCCACTCACTACTTTCTGCAATCTTAGAAGACTTCAAAGATTCAATTTCCTTCACTAACTTTTCCTTGTCTTCAGTAAGACCCTCTAGAGCTAGTTTTAGACTTTCACAGGAGCCACTGAGACTTTGATTTTCCAATAAAGACCTGTCCATTTCTGTAATGAGTTTGTCTCTTTCTTCTTGAAGAAAAGCTAACCTTCCTAAGACTCTATCTTTTTCTTTATTTTGAGCAGAAACATGGCTTTCCACATCTGCCAGAGACTTGGTGAGATGTTCAATGGTATCTCTGGCCAAAGACAATTCCTCTTGGAGACTTTTGTTTTCTTTTAGTGCTTCTTTTCGGGAAATAAGGGCAGCTTGCAGTTTCCTTTGTATTTGTTGCTTTGCTCTACTTTCTTCTTCAATCTCTTCTGGTTTTTGCTTCATTTCACAAAGTTCCACCTGTAGCTGCTTTATCCTCTCATCATGCTCTTTGGCTTGCATTTCTAGCTGTGTATGTAGAGCCTTAATTAAATCTTCTTGTTCTATTATCTCTGTCTGTATTTTAGTGAGAGCTGCTTCTTTCTCACGAAGTTGTCCAGAAAGGTAGCTAACGTCTTCTTCCTTTTCGCTTATGAGTTTTTGTAGTTCATCTAGCTCAGGTTGCAATTCTCTTAGATGTTCTAGACCAGCAATTTGTAGTTGGCTGCTTTCCAATTTCTGCTGCAGGCTTTCTGCACGAACTTCAGCTTCATGGGATGCTGTCTTTAGACTCTCAATTTCTAAACCCTGTTTATTTATCTGGTCTTGTAACTGAAATACCTCTTCTGATTTTTTAGTAAGTTCACTTGTTGTAGAACTAATTTTCAATTCTAACTCTTCTTTCTCAGTCTCTATTTCCTTCAGCTGGGCCTTAATCTGGGCAACAGAAGTTCCGCCCTGCAGAGCACTCGCATCTTCAGAATGAGAAGGCCAGTCTGGGCACAAGTTGGACTCTAAAACAGGTTGAGTGTGATGCTGTTCTGTGGCTTTGAATAAAGGTTCTTCTAAACCCGGAGTGGGAGAGCACCATTCCTGCTGGTCAGGGCTTGGGAGTTTTCCGTCTATGGATTCCCTTACTTGAATCTGGAGTTGCCTTAGCTGGTCTCCAATATTCTCATTTTCCTTGCTTTGCTCATCAAACTGTTCTTGCAAGCGATTGTAGTCATCTTTCTGTTGCTTTAGCTCCTCCCTAAGATGTCTTTCTTTTTCCTGTGCCTTTTTAAGAATTGCCTTGCGGGAGTTTAAGGCTTCCTGTAGCTTCTTTTGAAGTTGCTCCTTTTCTTTTTCAAGGGCCAGTATCTTTTCTTCTAGTTCTGGTTTCCAGTGTTCACCACTATCTGTACCAGGTGGACTTATCACCACTGTTTCCTTTACAAGTGCTACGGAGTCCCCATCACTTGCATCCGTGTTACTTGTGGTTAACTTCTGGATAATTACTTGGTTTTCACTGATTTCTGCTTGGAGCAAATCTATTTGGTTTGTTTTATCTTGCAAGGTCTGATTCATCTCTTTGACCAGAGCCTGTAATTGTTCTTCAGCTGCCATCTTTTCTTCCAAATCCTTCCTTATATGCTCTAGTTCCACTTCTTTCTCAGATATTGTCTGTTTTAAAGAAATTTCTATTTCTTGGCACTTAGAAGTCACACATTTTTCTGAGTATTCTTTGTTTTCTTTATCTTCTTCCACTTCTCCCCTCTCACTCTCACTGAGTGGGATCTCTTTCTTAGATTGATCTTTCAAGTTGGCTAATTCCTCTTCCAATCTACTGACTCTTTGAAGAAGCTCCTTTCTGTTAATAAGAGCTGCCTGGAGCTTTCTCTTTCTCTGCTCATTTTCTTTCTTCAGAAGGTCAAATTCATGCTGGAGTTCTTCCTTACTTATCAGTCCTGCTGGGCTCATCTCATCATAATTTTGTTTAAGGCCAGAAACAACTTCATTATCTTCTTCTACTTGCTCTTTTTTTGCTTCCTCAGCTCTGGATAATAAATTTAGCTGTTCTTTAAGAGTCTTAATTTCAACCCCAAGAGAAAACTTCTCTTCATTAAGCTGAACCATTTTCTCAGTCATACTAAAGCTGATTTCTGTCACTTGTTGATCCTTCTCCTCGATGGTTTGTTGGAGGGTTTCCACATCTCTCTTTTTCTCCAGTAAGAGCTGATCCATTTTTGCTATTTCAAGTTCCTTCTGTGAAAGAGCCTGGGACAGTTCTTCGACCTTACTTGAGATATGCCTCACACGTTCTGCCCCCTCAAGCACTTCACTTTCCTTATTTTGCAGCTGGCTTTGCAGGCTTCTTATCAGGGTACTCTGCTCAGAAAACTGAAGCTGCACATCATCCAGTTCATTCTGTAAAACTTCAATTTTCACATCTTTAGATTTGGCTTCTATGCTGAGACTATGGATCTGTTCTGTGAGCAGGTTGTGATGAGCAGTTTGGCTTTCATAGTCAAATCTTCTTTGCCTTTCTGCTTCTGCAAGGTTCATTTCCAGTTGCCTTACCTGAGCCCTCAATTCTGTTACTACACTAAGTTCCTTCACCTGAGCGAGAAGCTGGTCTCTTTCTTCAGACAAAGCAGTGAATGCACTGCTGTTGTTGTCAGCATTTTTCTTAAACTCCTCAATCAACTGGTTTAGGTTGCTAATTTCCTTAGCTTTCTCATCTAAATTTTTCTCATAGATTTCTTGTGCTTTATGAAAGTTTAGCTCAAGCTCCAAAATTTGACTTTTTAACCTTTCCAACTCATCCTGATGACACTGACCAATATCTGGTACAGCAGAAAGGGATTTATCACAATCCTGCTTTGTTGATTTCAATTCTACTCCAGCATCATTTAAAGATATTTCCTCAGATGTTCTATTTTGATGTTCAGTGCTCGCCTGTTCTTTCTCAACTGCTGGAAGACTGCTCTCTTCATTTGGCATTAAGGGAAAATTTTGCCCTGTATCTTCAAGAAATACTTCCATTTTAATTGGAGCTATTCCCTCACCCTCCATCTGTTTCATTTCTTTCTGGTCAAGGACCTCATGATCCCCTTCCTCAGCCCTTTTCCCCTGGAGCTGTAATTTAAGAAATGCAATTTCCTCTTGAGCTTCTTTCATTTCCAACAATAAAACTGATAATTCTTTATGTTTCTGAGAAAATGTGTTTTCTAGAACATCTTGTCCACTTTCCTCAGTAGAAGAGCTCCTCTTGTTGGCATCATCAACAATGCTGATCTATTTTTAGAAAAAGAAAAAAAAAGCTTTAATCAAATGTGTTACAACATTAAAAAAAAAAAAGCCAAATTAAAAACTTGTATTTCATCTTCTACAACTTCAGACTTTTTGGTCAAAACCTTCTTTGTACCATAACACTGCTAAATCCTTTTCAAATCAGTTTGTCTTTCCCAACCGGACCTCCAAGGACACTCTGCCAATCCTGCACTGAAGTCAAGCCCTATTCATAAGACCTAAGGAAACCTGGAATTCATTTTCTGGAGATTTCTTACATGAGAAGCTTTTTTTTTCTTCAGAATAAAACTCCTATTAAAAAAAAAAAAAAGGAAGCAGATCCTTTTGTTAGGAAGCCACATTATTCCTCAAGGGCATGTATGATTCTATCACTGACTTACTGATTAGAAGAACATAGCTAACTAAACACAACACAGCTAACAATAATCTTAAATCAACAGAATGATACTAAGCAACCATACACTTATAGTAATTTTCAGATTATAAAAAGGATCATTCTCTAAAGATCTCTTTTTATTTAATCTTAGTAAAACTGTGCCAATCTTATCTCTTCACTGAGAAACTCTTCTGAGATGAACAAAGAAGTTGAGACAGATGATAACCCAGTATTAAAAAAATGGGTTATCAAATCCCAAATTAGTAGCTACTATATTTGTGTTGCTTTAGGACAATGAATTCTAATATTCAGAAACAAGTAACAATAAATGAGATATAATAACCATTATGAATCTCTTTAATAGGTCTTACACTATAGGTAATGTACTTCTCTGACAACACTAGAAAATTATAGACGTGTTTTCATATGAAGCTACCTTCTCTTAATCTAGTTCATGTTCTGATTATATTAAGAACATATCACTTACCTCACTGACTTCTCTATCTGCTTCCCCAATTCTATTCTGAGCCTCCAGAAGAGTAATCTGAGAAGATAGTTTTTCTGAAAGTCACAAAATAAATATCTTTAGAAGATATATATGGAGTGTATGAACAAACAGGATTGCATGTGAAGCTATCTGAAATGCATGAAATAATTTTTTTACAAAATAAAATAGTTTGGGAGAGGAAAAAGCCTCATTAAAATAAAGAAGTGGCAAGAGGATATGATTACATGAGATATAAGATAGAACAGTACTAGGTGATGATAATGATACTGAATGAAGTATACTAAATAGTGGAAGGTTTGAAAGGAGAAGGATGCCAGGGTGCAGGACATAGAGCAGCAGCTATTTCTGTGGCATAATCCAGAACTTCTAGGACAATATACATAATTTATCTATAATCCTACCATGTTTGTAATATATATTTGGCATTAATATAGCACTTACAGTGTTCTTCAATGTTCATAAAGATATCAAATTTTAGCACGAAAAGGGAGCTATCCTATCTCCTCAATGATCATATAAGGAAACAAAGAAATGACATGACCCGAAAGATTATGCAGCTAGTTCAGGGAGCTGGGATTAGAATCCAAGTCTTTGGAGTTTTAACCCAAGTTCTGTTACAATGTGTATATATTGAGCATCGATATCAATATCCTCAAGAAGCTTATATTCTTTCTGAGAAGATAAAACAGATATACCAAAGGAAAAATACATATATATATATTTTTTATACTGTATCCAAATGTCTTAATGTGACCTACAGGAACCCTTATGCTTTGACCCTACTAATTCTGCAACCTCCTCTTCTTGTATTGCACCCTTTTTGTTCACTCTGCTCCAAAAACACTGGCCTGTTTTCTCTTCTGCAAACTTATCAAGTTCATTCATACCTGAGGACATTTGTACTGCTTTTTTCTCTGCCTGGAATGCTCTTTGCTTAGCCTCTTTGCATGGCTGTCCCCTTTTCATCATTCAGGTTTAAAGTCCTCGGAAAGGCCTACTCTCACTACTCCAATTCTGCGTTCCTCTTCTCCAAGGCATACTTGAAATACCCTGTTTTATTTTTAGCCTAATACTTATCATTCTCTGAAACTTTCTTATGTGTATAAACAGGTTTGCAGTCTGTCTTCCCCTCCAATATGATCATAGCTATATCCCCAGGAACGACAATAGTGCCTGGCACATAGGAAAGGCACCATAGATGAGACAAGTGAATTCAAGACACTATATAATATGTTCAGACACTTCACAAGATTACTTGAAAAAGAGGTACAGTGGTAGAAATGTCAGTGCAAAAGGTGAGTTGAAAAGAACATGACATACAAGGTAAAAGTAATCTGTGAGGCCAGACACAAAAACCAATATAGAAAACCTTAAGGTCAGTGATCCCTGCAGGAAAGAGCAAAGGAATGGAACCCATATAATACCTCCAAACCATGTGAAACCACATGGACAGGATACAGATTGTTTGCAAAACTGCAAAATAAGCCTCATGGATAAGGTCTCAAAGAAGTGCTCTGAATGGGTTAAATAATGAGCTGAATTTGTGGTGTTCTTTACTTATTAGAAATAGTGGGAATCATCTGATACAAGTGTATAAGCTTCCATTTAGACCTAAGTGGAAAACTGTAAAATGGTTACGTTAGAAATACTAGCTCTATAGAGTTTAATAAAAGTTTTACAACCTTTACTTGCTATTCATTCTCACTCCTAAATGATAAAGTGTAGTACTCAGTTAATCCAAGATGAATTAGATCAACAAAGCATTAACGATACGCTACTAAATCCATAAAGTCTACATGAAGCATATGATAAGTGGAAGGAGACACATCTTCATTCTCACTAACTGTTCACACACAATCCAATAGGATAAAATGCTAAGTTCAGTTCAATCCAACAAAACTTTATTCAGTATCCATTATTTGCCAGGTAGTATACTTGTTTTGGGTAAAGCAAAGATAGAAAAAAAAAATGGCCCCTGCCCTTGAAGAGCTTATAAACTTTAAGAGCTTATAGTAAAAAAGACAAACATATAAACAGATCATTTTAATACAATGTTAAAAGTATAAAAGGATACTATGGAAGCACACAAAAAATCATTTAACCCAACTTTTGGGGATCAGTACCAAATTCCTGAAAAAGATAATATACTAGTCAAGGCCTGAGAGATGAGTAAGAATCATCCAGACTAAAGGAAAGGAGCAGGATTCTAAGTAGGGTACAGCACAAGCATAAACCACTCACTCACAACATAGTTTCTACCTTTAAACCTTTATACTGATCTCTGTTACCTCATCCCACAAATTTACTACCAGAATGTCCTTTCTTTCTTCATTTTACCTATTTTAAAAATCATCTTACTAAGGTCCTGTTCAAGCCATACTTCCTATAGGATACAATGACCATTCCAAAATGATTATGAGTTACAAAGAAATCCTGCAGCATGTATAGTCCATAATGCAAAATGTTATGTAAACACTGATACTATGCTCTAATTGTTTAATGTGTATTAATTTTATCTTTCATAGTTACCAGCTCTATTATCTAAATCTTTATTATCATGGAATCAGAGAATTCTACATGTTACACATAAATAATGATAAAAGTAGAGGTACTTGTGGGATAAGAAGACAGAGAATTATGGTTTTCTTTTATACATACCATTCTCAGCTTTCAGCTCCTCCAGCTCTATAGAACTAAGGAGCAAGGCTCCCTTTTCATTCTCTAGTTCTACCACTCTCTTCTGCAAAGAAGCAATATTCTCCTCAGTGACTGCCTAAATTGTAGAAAGACAACAAATTAATGATTCTCCAGTAGAAAATTCTCACACTAATGCCCAGATAGCCTCTAGCATTTTTGTCTTCTAAAAGTTCTCCAGCCATGAAAATACTTTAAAAATAACATCTACTTATCTGCCTAGGTAATCTTTGAAGAAAAGTGTTTTATCTAAAGATTTAGAAAAAGAAATAAAATATTTCACACAAATATCAAGTTCATTGGCTTTTAAATTTAAGATTGAAGCCTGGAATACAAAGATAGAAATTCCAAGTCTATAGCATAAGAAAGAACATTTTCAGGTTCACAAACAAATAATATTAAAAGATTAGATTAATGCCACCAAGTAACATGGTCTCTCTCCTGAAGGAGAATGAACATGAGGAGAGGTTCCACAAAGAGGAATAGAGGCAAAGGAATATGTACCTCTTAAGAAAGGAAGAATATTTATAATTTTTTTCCAAGTATAATAAAAATTCCCTTGCCTTAATTTATACATTCAGAATTTTTGGTCCTAAGGATAGGCACATATCTAATTATGCCACATCTTTAGTTTTATGTCTTTACATATTTTTTTTATTCTCCATGGGTATTATTCTATACAATTTTCATACAATTGTAGAATTTTTAAGCCATGAGGGTCTTCACAGCATACTTGACCCCAAAATCTTCATCCGATGTTTAAAATAAATAGCAAGGGATGAATTTAGGGTTTTTATGGCTTTTATTTTGAGGGAAGTTCCCAGTTTGCAGTACACAGGGCAAGTAAAACTCTTAATAGAATAGCCACAGATATTTCTGGCTTGAAGAATGAGAAGAAAGAGTTTGGGACAAACATAGCTGCTAGGAAGTGAGGAGGGAGATCAGAGAGAAGAAAAAGAGTTAGGAAGGAGGAGCCCTGAATTCTGTGTATAAACTTAGCTGAAATTGCCGGCTGAACAATGGCACTATGTATTTGTTGAACTGACTTAAAGCAGCCCAGCTAAGGCAAAAATAACTGAACGGAGTTTTGATGCCTCTCTGTCATAGGCCAGAGTTTGGGGTTTGAGTCCAACTTACTGTCTGATAAAAAGTAACTAAAATTTTAGAAATAATAAAATAGAATCTTGAGAACAAAACACAACATCTGGAATTCAAAACAAAACCATTCACACATAAAGAAACAGGAAAGTGTGACCCATTCTCAAGGAAAAGAATGTAATCAACAGATTCTAGCTATAAAACGATGCAGATTTTGTAAGTAGCAAACAAGAATTTTAATAAAGAAGCTATTTTATCTATGCTTAGGACATAAATGAATATGCTCATAATGAATAAGAAGAAAGGAAATCTTAGTACGAACAAAGAAAATGTAACAATGAACCAGTTTGAAATTCTATAACTAATAAACATAATACCTGAAATGAAAATTTCGATAGGCTTAATAGAATATAGACAACAGAAGAAAGTCTTGGTGAACTTGAAGATAATAAATCAACAGAAATTATCCAACCTGAAGACGGAAGAATAAAAAAAAAATGAATACAACCTCAGGGACACGTGGGACAATATTAAAAGGTTCAATATACGTGTAATTGGAGTACCAGAAGAGACGAGGGGCAGAATAGGAAGAAAAAATATTTTAAGAAACAGAGATATAGACCAATGGAACAGAACAGAGTCCTCAGAAATAATACCACACATCTACAGCCATCTGATCTTTGACAAACCTGACAAAAACAAGAAATGGGGAAAGGATTCCCTATTTAATAAATGGTGCTGGGAAAATTGGCTAGCCATAAGTAGAAAGCTGAAACTGGATCCTTTCCTTACTCCTTATACGAAAATTAATTCAAGATGGATTAGAGACTTAAATGTTAGACCTAATACCGTAAAAACCCTAGAGGAAAACCTAGGTAGTACCATTCAGGACATAGGCATGGGCAAAGACTTCATGTCTAAAACACCAAAAGCAACAGCAGCAAAAGCCAAAATTGACAAATGGGATCTCATTAAACTAAAGAGCTTCTGCACAGCAAAAGAAACTACCATCAGAGTGAACAGGCAACCTACAGAATGGGAGAAAATTTTTGCAATCTACTCATCTGACAAAGGGCTAATATCCAGAACCTACAAAGAACTCAAACAAATTTACAAGAAAAAAACAAACAACCCCATCAAAAAGTGGGCAAAGGATATGAACAGACATTTCTCAAAAGAAGACATTCATACAGCCAACAGACACATGAAAAAATGCTCATCATCACTGGCCATCAGAGAAATGCAAATCAAAACCACAATGAGATACCATCTCACACCAGTTAGAATGGCGATCATTAAAAAGTCAGGAAACAACAGGTGCTGGAGAGGATGTGGAGAAATAGGAACACTTTTACACTGTTGGTGGGATTGTAAACTAGTTCAACCATTATGGAAAACAGTATGGCGATTCCTCAAGGATCTAGAACTAGATGTACCATATGACCCAGCCATCCCATTACTGGGGATATACCCAAAGGATTATAAATCATGCTGCTCTAAAGACACATGCACATGTATGTTCATTGCGGCACTATTCACAATAGCAAAGACTTGGAATCAACCCAAATGTCCATCAGTGACAGACTGGATTAAGAAAATGTGGCACATATACACCATGGAATACTATGCATCCATCAAAAAGGATGAGTTTGTGTCCTTTGTAGGGACATGGATGCAGCTGGAAACCATCATTCTTAGCAAACTATCACAAGAACAGAAAACCAAACACCGCATGTTCTCACTCATAGGTGGGAACTGAACAATGAGATCACTTGGACTCGGGAAGGGGAACATCACACACCGGGGCCTATCATGGGGAGGGGGGAGGGGGGGATTGCATTGGGAGTTATACCTGATGTAAATGACAAGTCGATGGGTGCTGATGAGTTGATGGGTGCAGCACAGCAACATGGCACAAGCATACATATGTAACAAACCTGCACGTTATGCACATGTACCCTAGAACTTAAAGTATAATAATAATAAAAAATAAAAAAAAATAAAAATAAATAAAAACTAGCTAAACAAACAAACAAAAAAAGAAATGGTCAAAAATTTCTCAAATGTAAGGTTATATATGTAAGAAACTCAACAAAAGCAAGCAAGAGAATGACAAAGAAAACTATAACTAAGTACATCACAGACAAGGATAAAAGGAAAGTCTAAAATCTCCATAGGCAAATGATACTTTACATACAGAGGAACAACAATTTGAATGAATACTGACCAATTTTTAGGGAAAAAATATAGGCCAGAAGAGGGAAACACCTTCTTTAAAGTACTGAAAGAAAGGCTGGATGTGGTAGCTCACGCCTATAAGGCTGGATGCAGTGGCTCACACCTATAATCCCAGCACTTTGGGAGGCCGAGGCGGGTGGATCACCTGAGGTCGAGAGTTCAAGACCAGCTTGACCAACATGGAGAAACTCTGTCTCTGCTAAAGTACAAAATTAGCCAGGCGTGGTTACTCATGCCTGTAATCTCAGCTACTCGGGAGACTGAGGCAGGAGAATCGCTTGAACCCAGGAGGCACAGGTAGCGGTAAGCCGAGATCGTGCCATTGCACTCCAGCCTGGGTGACAAAAACGAAACTCTGTCTCAAAAAAAAAAAAAAGTTCTGAAAGAAAAATTGTCAATCCAGAATTATAATATCCAGTAACAAATATCATTCAAGAGTAAAAGTAAAATAAAGACATTTTTAGACAAGGAAAAAACTAAGAAAAATTTTTCACAGACAGACCTATACTATAATATTATGGGTTGTTGTAGAGGCTGAAGAAAATGGTATCAAATAGATATCTGATCATCAGAGAGGAAAGGGCATTACAAATGGTAAATATGTGGATAAATGTTAAGGTCAATATTTTCCCCTTAATGTCTTTCAAATCTATATAACCGTTTTAAGCACAAATATTAAAATTGTGTGCTAAGGCTTATCACTTTTGTTAATATAATACATACAACAACTGTGGCATAAGGAATAGGGTAAGGGTATATGATTATAAAGATTCTACCTTTTAAGTGAAGTAGTACAGTATTAACTCTAAGAAGACTGAAAAGGATATATGTTGTACTTCCTAGAGCAACCACTTAAAAAACTTTCGTAAAAAGATATAGCTCAATACCCAATAGAGGAGTTTTGCTTCTGCTAAAGACTGAGTAACATGGAATGGATTTAACCTCCTACCTGAAATAGCAATAACCAAAACCAGACAAAATAATAAAATAATCATTTTCAGAATACTGCATATCAAGCAACAAAGGATAATTATCTCTGAAAGAGGCAGAAAACAAATAAAGTGATCCCTAAAGCTGACCAAGCTTCATGACTTAAGAGAGTTTTCAGCTTATGATCCAAGAAGGGGGAACATAGGCTGAGCCTGGTAGACTCCCTAAGTTCATGAGACAGAGCTGACAGTCCAGAAAGAGCAAGATAGCTGCAGTTCACAGAACAGAATACCAGATGGGAAAAAGTCACATGCGGAGAAAACTCTGCAGATCTGCAAAGGGACTGAACAAGTGTTCAGTGAAGTACAGAGCAGCACATGAATGTGAGGAAAGCATCCAAGGCTACCTGAACTACCCCTACCTATCTGAAGAGATTAAAGAATAGCACCTGGTGCTCACACAAAACCTGGAAGAGTGTCAGTTATATAGCCAACTGTGAAAAAACACTTCTCAGGGCATTGAGTAGGATACTCAGCAAGGTCTTGCCTCAGGAGTAAGGAATGACTGAGCACTGATTCGAACCCTCCTAACAAATCAAAGCAGCAAGATCTGAAAGGACCAAGTTTTTTTCAAAGAATTTAACTGAATCCCATAAAAAAGCTCCAAAATATGTTAACAAAACAAAGATAGAAACAAAGGAGAATCACTTGAACCCCGGAGGCAGAGATTGCAGGTTTTGACTAATTTGACTAATTCATGGCAGAAAATCTTCCAAAACTATAAACACAGAGATTGAAAAAGCTCAATGAACCCCAATCACAAGAAACATGCTATGTCAAGGCACATCATAATTCAAGTGCTCAAAAACAGTGGTAAAATCCTAAAAGCAGGCAGGAAAAAACAGAAAGAGAGAAGCATGACAGATTTCTTATCAAAAACAAAATGCAAGGGCCAGATGCAGTGGTTCATACCTGTAATCCCAGCACTTTGGGAGGCTGAGGGGGGTGGATTGCTTGAGACCAGAGTTCGAGACTAGCCTGGCCAACATGGCAAAACCCCATCTCTACTAAAAATACAAAATTAGCCAAGCATGGTGGCTGGTGCCTGTAATCCAAGCTACTCGGGAGGCTGAGGCAGGAGAATCACTTGAACCCGGGAGGCGGAGGCTGCAGTGAGCCGAGATTGCGCCACTGCACTCCAGCCTGGTAACAAAGCAA
This sequence comes from Macaca mulatta, assembly GCF_049350105.2. NCBI lineage: Eukaryota > Metazoa > Chordata > Mammalia > Primates > Cercopithecidae > Macaca > Macaca mulatta. The sequence goes on along the minus strand of NC_133407.1, from coordinate 162,076,066 downwards.
GACTCCGTCTCAAAAACAAACAAACAAACAAACAAAAAAAACCATGACCAGCAGACTTGCACATACATCCATGTGCACGCATACACAAAAATTAAAAGAAGTCCTTCAGAGCCAGGTCCAGTAGCTCATACCTGTAATCCCAGCACTTTGGGAGGCCAAGGCAGGATCATTTGAGCTCAGGAGGTTAAAACCAGCCATCCTAGGTAACTTAGCAAGACCTCATCTCTACTAAAAGTAAAAAAAAAAAAAAAAAGTTATCTGGGTATCATGGTGCATGCCTGTAGTCGCAGTTACTCTGGAGGCCAATGTGGAAGAATCACTTGAGCCCAGGAGGATGAGGCTGCAGTAAGCCATGATCATGCCACTGCACTCCGGCCTGGGCGACAAAGTGAGAACCTGTCTCCATTATAAAAAAAAAGTCCGTCAGAGAGAAGAAAAATGACACCAGATGGAAATATGGAGCCAGGGTTTGGCAAACTTTGGAGGTCCGCATAAATAAAGTCTTATTGGAACATAACCACAACCATTTGTTTCCCTTCGCTCTATGTCTATTCTTGCTGTACAATGGCAGAGTTGAGTACGTGCAACAAAGACTATCTGACCCACAAAGCTTAAAATATTTACTATACATAAAAGGATTGGCAATCTCTGATCTACCACCAAAGAATGAAAAGTACCAGAAATGGTAACTGCAATGGTAGTTAAGATTTATTTTCTTATTTTAATCTCCTTAAAACATAAACGTAAATGCTTTATATGTATTAGCCAAAAACTGTCCACAACCCAAATTATCCATCAATGAGTCAATGGTACACAAATTGTGCTGTTTACAACATACTCAACAATACAGTGGAATGAATTATTACTAAACAGACATTAGGATGAATCTCAAGTATGCTGAGTACAATAAGCCAACAAAAAAGTATATATACAACTTATATAAAATTTTAAAAAAATCTGTAATGACAGAAAGCAGATCAGTGTTTGTCTAGTAGGGAAAGATGTGAGGGAAAAGATTAAAAGAGGACATGAGAAAACTTCTAGAGATGATGAATATGTTCATTTTCTTGATAGTAGTGATGGTTTTACATGTTATCCAATTGTGCTGGGTGCTGTGGCTTAAACACCTGTAATCCCAACACTTTGGGAGACAAAAGCAGGAGGATCACTTGAGCCCAGGAGTTAGTTTGAGGCCAGCCTGGGCAACACAGTGAGACCTTGTCTCTACAAAAAAAAAAAAAAAAAAAAAAAAAAAAAATTGGCCAGACATGGTGGCACATGCCTATAGTCCCAGCTATTCAGAAGGCTGAGGTGAGAGGATTGCTTGAGCCCAGGAAGTTAAGGCTGTAGTGAGCTCTGATCACGTGACTGCACTCCAGCCTGGGTGAGAGTACAAGACCCTGTTTCAAAAAACAAATGAACAAACAAACAAAACCCTCTTTAAACTGTATACTTTAAATGTGTACACATTACTGTATGTTAAGTATAACTTTAATAGAGCTGTTTAAAAGAAAAAGTTGTCAATCAATAAATGAAAATTAAATTCAAGAAACTTCTAATTATCAAATAGAAGGCAGGAAAAAAGAAGGGAAAACAGAGGGAAAAAAACAGAAAGCAAAATGGTAGACCTAAATCCAATCACATCAATAATTACATTAAAAGGACTAAGCACTCCAATTACAAAGAAGAGAAGAAATTAAAAAGTATAACCCAACTATATGTTGCCTTCAAGACATTCACTTTAAAGAAAGACATAAGTTAAAAGTAAAAGGACAGAAAAGAATATACCATTCAAGCAATAAACATAACACTGAATACTTTTATTAATGCCAGATACAGAGAAATGCAAATAAAGAAGTATTACTAGAGATAGAGTAACATTTTGTAAGTGAAAAAAGGAACATTTTATCTGAAAGATAAATGTGTATGTACTAATAACAGAGATTCCAATTACCAAGAGGCAAAAAATGACTACATTAAAAGGAGAAACAGACAATTCCACAGTCGTAGTTGGAGATTTCAACCCCCTCTCAGCAAATGTTTCAATAACCAGACAAAAATCAAAGACAAATATAACCTGAACAATACTATGATCTAAGTGCTATTTGTAGAACATTAAATCCAATTACTACAGAATACACACTATTTACAAGTATACAAAGTATGTTCACCAAGACACCATATGCTGCATCATAAAATAGGTCTCAATAAATTTCAAAGGATTGAAGTCATATAAAACATATTCTCTGATCATAATGAAATTATATTAGAAATCAGTAAGATATATAGAAATAAAACCAAATAGCTGGATATTCTACAAGAACATGTTTATTTAGAACACACTTCTAAACAATCCATGGTCAATGAAAAAACCACAGAGAAACTCAGAAAAATCTTCAAAAACTGAAATGATTAAAAAAACCACAACATAACAAGCTGTGCTTAGAGGGAACTGTGTTAACTTTAAATGTTCATATGAGAAAAGAAGACCTGAAATCTTTGATAAAAAGTTTCACCTTAAGAAGCTATAAAAAGAAGAGCAAAGTAAATCCAAGTAGAAAGAAACACTAAAGAGTAGAAATCAATGAAAATGAAAATAATCAGCAACAGAGAAAATTAACAAGGCCAAAAGTGGCTCTTTGAAAAGATTGGGGAAAAAAGTTGAATAAATTCTAGGTAGACTGATAAAGAAAATGAAGCACAAATTAACAACAGCAGGGATCAGAGCTTACAGGCATTAAAAGGATAAAAAGTAAATACTGTAACCAACATTATGACAAAAACAGAACATCTTCAATGAAATGGACAAAACCCCAGGAAAAAAAAAAAAAAAAAAAGCCCAAACAAACCAAAACTGGCACAGAGTGAAAAAAAAAACAATAACTTATTATTAGCCTTATATCTGTAAAGGAAATTCAATTCATTATCAGAAACCTTCCGAAAACTCCAGACTCAGATGGTTTCATTGGTAAATTCCTTTTTTTTTTTTTTTTTTGAGACGGAGTTTTGCTCTTGTCACCCAGGTTGGAGTGCAATGGCGCGATCTCGGCTCACTACAACCTCCGCCTCCCGGGCTCAAGCGATTCTCCTGCCTCAGCTTCCCGAGGAGATGGGATTACAGGCATCTGCCACCATGCCCAGCTAACCTTTTTTGTATTTTTAGTAGAGATGGGGTTTCACCATGTTGGCCAGGCTGGTCTTGAACTCCTGACCTCAGGTGATCCGCCCACCTTGGCCTCCCAAAGTGCTGGGATTACAGGCGCAAGCCACTGCACCTAGCGGTAAATTCTTTTTTAAAAAAGTATTTAAAAAATTATTTTCAAAAACTGAAATAATACCAATCACATACAAACTCTCATAAAATAGAAAGAAAGGAAACACTCACAGAAAATAGAAAAGGGAACATATGAGGCTGCCATACCCTTAATACCAAAACCTGATAAAGATATTATAATACAAGAAAACCATAGACTAATATCCTCCATAAATATGAATACAAAAATCCTTCACAAAATATTAGCAAATCAAATTCAGTAATATAGAAAAAGGATAATACAGTTGACTCTTGAACATGTGTTTGAACTACATGAGTTCACTTATATGCAGATTTTTTTCAACAAATATATTGGGGTTGGGTGTGGTGGCTTATGCCTATAATTCTAGCATTTTGGGAGGCCAAGGGAGGAGGACTGCTTGAGTCCAGAAGTTCTAGACCAGCCTCGGCAACATGACGAAATTCCATTTCCACCAATAAATAAACAAACACACACACACAAATAGCTGGGCATGGTGGCATGTGCCTGTAGTCCCAGCTACTTAGGAGGCTGAGGTGGGAGGATCATTTAAGCCCAGGAGGTTGACGCTGCAGTGAGCTGTCATCGCACCACTACACTCCAGCCTGGGTGATGGAGTGATTCTGTCTCAAAAGAAAGAAAGAAATAAAATTTTAAAAAAACAAAAACAAAAACAAAACTGGTCAGGCGCAGTGGCTCACGCCTGTAATGGGAGGCCAAGGCAGGTAGATCACCAATGGTTAAGAGGTATGGTTAGGAGTTTCAGACCAGCCTGGCCAACACGGCAAAACCCCGTCTCTACTAAAAATAACAAAAATTAGCCGGGTGTGGTGGTGGGCACCTGTAGTCCCAACTACTTGAGAGGCTGAGGCAGGAGAATTGCTTGAACCTGGGAGATGGAGGTCGCAGTGAGCTGAGATCACACCACTGCACTCCAGCCTGGGCAACAGTGAAACTCCATCTCAAAAAAATAAATAAATAAATAGAAAAAATTTTAGGAGGTTTGCTACAACTTGATATTTGTTATTACTCATAGAAGAACCACATAGCCTAGAAATATAAAAAAAAAAAAGAAAGAAAGAAAGTTTATTTTAAAAAAATTAAGAAAAAATTAAGAAATAGCAAAAAAACTAAGAAAATTTCCTCTACAAGATTGAGGATGATCTGATAGAGGAAATTCCTTAAAAACCTAAAACTAGTATCACAGCCAATGGCAAATTATGGAACACTTTCTGCTTAGATTAGAAACAATCCAAGAAGGTCAAGTCTCACCACTTCTATTAAACAGTGTACTGGAGGCATAAAAATTAGAAAGAAATGAAATTTGTCTTTATTTTCAGATGACATGATTGCTTACATAGAAAATCCTAGAGAATCTACAAAAAGAGACTAAAACCAATAAAATTAATTTGTTTATCAAGGTCACAGAATATAAGCTTAATAAAATTAAGTTGTATACTTACATATTAGCATACATTGGAAAATGAAATAAAAATAATTCCATCTATAATAATATCAAAAATATTAACTACTTCAGAATAAATGTTATAATGTGCACAGTTTCTCCAATGAAAACTAAAAAACACTGCTGAAAGAAATTAAAGATCTGAATAAATGTAAGTACACACTATATTCGTAGATTTAAAAGTTTAGTAAAGATGTCAATTCTCCTTAAATTGATCAATAGATTCCACACAATACCCATTCAAAATCTCATCTGTCTTTTTTTAAAAAGAAGAATTTGAGAAGCTGATTGTATAACTTATGTGGAAAGGACCTGGAATAATCAAAGCAATCTTGAAAAGAAGAACAAAGTTGGAGGACTTATACTATTAATATTTGACTTCAAGACTAACAACAAACTACAATAATGAAGACTGTGATACTGGCATAGGGACTGACAAATAGATCAATATAACAGAACACAAAATTCAGAAGTAGATGTATTAGTCTTTGATTTTCAATGAAGGCAGCAAAAGAATCCAATGAGGAAAGTAAAGTCTCCTTAAGAAATGGTGCTGAAACAATGAAATATCCATATGGGAAAAAAAAAAACAACTTGACCTTTACCTTACAATACATACAAAAATTCATTTGAGATTCAGAGACTTCACATGAAAACTAAAACCATAAAGCTTGTGGAAGAAAGCATAAGAGAATATCTTCATGAACTGGAGCTAAGCAAAGGTTTCACAGGACACAGGAAAAAAAACAATAAAAAATGATAAATAATTAAGTTCATCAAAATTTAGAAGTATGTGCCAATGAAAAGATGTCATGATGAAAATGAACAGGCAAAAGCCACAGCATGGGAGAAAATATTCACCAAATATATGATAATAGATTGACATTCAGAATATATAAAGAATTCCTACTTGATAATAAAAAGACAAAGAACTCAATTTTAAGAATGGGGAAATGATGTAAACAGACACTTCACCAATAGAAGGTATACATATGGCTAAGAATCTCAAGAAAAAAGGTTCAACGTAATTTGTCATCAGGGAAATGCAAATTTGAACCACAATGAAATACCACTATATACCCATTAGAATGACCGAAATGTTTTAAAACTGACACCACCAAATCTTGGAGAACATGTGGAACAAATGGAACTCTCATAAATTTTAGGTGGGAGTATAAAATAGTACAACCACAGCCGGGTGTGCTGGCTCATGCTTGTAATCCCAGCACTTTGGGAGGCCAAGGCGGGCAGATCACGAGGTCAGGAGCTTGAGACCAGCCTGGCCAACATGGTGAAACCCCATCTCTACTGAAAATACAAAAATCAGCCGGGCGTGGTGGCGGGCGCCTGTAATCCCAGCTACTTGGGAGGCTGAGGCAGGATAATTGCTTGAACCCGGGAGGCGGAGGTTGCAGTGAGCCAAGATGGCACCACTGCACTCCAGCCTGGGAGACAGAGCAAGACTCCATCTTGGAAAAAAAAAAAATAGTACAACCACTTTGGGAAAAGATCTGGCAATTCCTAATAAAGCTAAATACGTAGGTACACTATGGCCCAGCAAAGCAATTCCTCAACTAGTATTTACTGAAGATAAATGAAAACATATGTCCACATAACTACTTGTATGAGAATGTTCATAGCAGTTTAATTCATAATAGCCAAAGCATGAAAAAGCCCAGGTGTCCATCAATAGGAAAATGCAGTACAATCATGTAAAAGGAAAATTCAGCATGTTCATAAAATGTTTCTCAGCAATATTAAAGAATAAATTATAATACATGCACAATATGGTTGAATCTCCAAATATGCTGAGTAAAAGCTTTACACGTAAGAGGACCTATTGTATGGTTAAATGTATATGATGTTGTAAAACAGGCAAAATTAATCTATGGTGAAAAATCAGTAGTTGTCTTTGGAGGGGAAGGGTGAGGATGACTATAAACGGGTACAGGGATACTTTGTGAGGTGATGGTAACGTGATATACCTTGAATAGGGGTTTGGGCAACACAGGTGTATGCATTTGACAAAACTCAAGGAATTGCATACTTAAGATCTGTGCATTTAAAGGTTTATAAATCTTACCTCAAAAGAAAAAGAATAATTACAAATAAATATTGAAATATAGTCAATGATATGAATGCTGACATACTTAGAGGGAAATGTACTGATGTCCACAACTTACAGTGAAATGTATTACAAATTTAAGATGAATTGATGGATGGGCAGAGGGATGAATAAATAGATATTTGATAAAGCAAACATGGTAGAATGTTCATGATAGAATTCAGAGGGGTATACAGACGTTCACTACAAAACTCTTTCAACTTATTTGAATGGTTGGAAAATATCTTCACAAAACATTGGAGGAAAAAGTCAAGAATGGGAGAACAGAAGAGACTGGAAACCCTAGATGCTAGAAACCAAGAGGCAAAAATTTTTATCAGTGGACAGTACAGCCCGGGAACGACAGGACTGTGCTGACCAATATGTCTGTGAGTTTGGAAGGGTATAATCTTACAGTGGAGATGACTGAATCTAGTTTTCTCAACTTGACATTAGTCAATTAAGAACATCAAACTAACCACCTTCATTTTGATATTCAGGCTCAATCAGCCTGCATCAGCCTTCGATGGTTATAATCTAGCTCTCTACAGAGATTTTTGTAGAAGGAAGAGAGAATATACTGGCCAATCAGAAGCTACCTGGCCATTATTTTTTTTACTGTTAATTAATTAATGGGAACAACATGATTTCCATAGTAGACTTTTAAGTTTGATTAGACTGACTTGTGTTCACTAAACCTGATCAAATCTTAGTTTAACCAAAAAAAAAAAAAAAAAAGACTTCTGAACTGGGAAAATCAACTATAAAAGCAAAAGTAATGATTCATCTCCAATACAAATTGTTAAGACCTTAAAATCAGAAAGGCTTCTGAGACCATGGTATTTGTTATCTATTAGTTTCTTATTCTTTATTGTTGAAACACTGCATTAATGCCTTTCATGATTCCTTTCAAATAGAATTGTCCTCAAAAAAGTATTTTTTTCAGGCAGAAAAAACATAAGGTTTATATAGCTCTCTGGAATAAATCCTCATTAGAGCACTGAAGTACAGATACAGCAAAGACAAACAGTTAATATTCATAAGAAGTTCACATTTAATTACCTGTGTGCCCTCATTATAAACATCTGGGAAACAAGTCTGAGATGCTGTTTCATGTTGTTGCAAGGGCAGTCTATTTAGAAATTGGCTAATTTCTTTGGATTTTTGCTGGAGTTGATCTAAGGAAAAGAAAACAAATAAATGTAATATTTGCTTCAAGTCTGAAATGTAGTTATTATTATCTTCTAAGGATACACTGTATGCTGTTCACTAGTTTAGTTACCTTAGTTAAAATTAGGATGCCAATGACAACATTATTAACTGTTTAAATGTTCTCAAGGACCAAAGGACACCTCAGTAAGTCACTTCCTTCAAAAGTAAAATAAAACAGGCCTAGGCTTTCTTTTTTTTTTTTTTTTTGAGACGGAGTCTCCCTCTGTTGCCCAGGCTGGAGTGCAGCGATGCAATCTCGGCTCACCGTAACCTCTGACTCACGGGTTCAAGTGATTCTCTTGCCTCAGCCTTCCAGGTAGCTGGCATTACAGGCGTGTGTCACCATGCCCGGCTAATTATTTTTGTATTTTTAGTAGAGATGGGGTTTCACCATGTTGGCCAGGCTGGTCTCGAACTCCTGACCTCAGGTAATCCCCCCACCTTGGCCTCCCCAAAGTGCTGGAATTCAGGCGTGAGCCACTGTGCCCGGCCCTAGGCATTTTTTAAAGTTCATTTTCCATTTCCCCCTTGAAAATGGCTTTAGGGTTTTTGTTTTCTTCACTCTCAACAGGTGTTATGGATTCCACCAAGACTCCACCACATGGTTTTAAACATTAACATACTTAAGAGAACAGCTTGCTCATGTAACACCCTGGTCCTGTGTGATGCCCTTCAAAACTGTCTGGCTAGGGCGCGGTGGCTCACGCCTGTAATCCCAGCACTGTGGGAAACCGAGGCGGGCAGATGATCTGAGGTCAGGAGTTCGAGACCAGCCTGACCAATGCCGAGAGGCCCTGTCTCTAGTAAAAATACAAAATACAATGCATGGTGGTGCATGCCTGCAATCCCAGCTACTCGGGAGGCTGAGGCAGGAGAATCACTTGAACCCGGGAGGCGGAGGTTGCAGTGAGCCGAGATCACGCCATTGCACTGCATCCTGGGCAACAAGAGCAAAACTCTGTCTCAAAACAAACAAACAAAAAACTGTCTGGCTAACGTTGTTATTCAATACAAATTTTCTTTTTCTTTTTTTTTTTTGAGACGGAGTCTTGCTATCACATTTTTAGTATTATAATGATAATTATAATATTAAGACAGATTATAGCCAGTCAGAGGCAGGAAAAATGCATCAAGAAGTTCAGAAGAGCTGTTTTTCTCAGTCCTTCTATTGGTTCAATCGGTTTGAGCAAAGATTTCATTAACGGATCCCTGCAAATATGAAATACAAGCCACTCAGGTGGTAGAGACACAGACTTCAAAAGCAATCAGCTACTGACCTTCCAGCTGCTCAATGGTCTGGGCTGACTGAACTGCCTGTTCATCCTTATCTTGGAGAAGCTTTGAATTTTGATCCTTTAGAGCATCACAGGCAGACTGCAGCTCTTGTCCAGTCTTTTGAAGACTCAAAATATGAGAGGTCTTCTCTTCCATTTCTGCTTTGTGCTTCTGCTCCAAAGCACTATACCGAGACTGTAGTTCAGCCTGGGCTTGGCCTGCTTGCTCTAACTGTTCTAAAAGATGACGCATTTCTTCTTGCAGATTATGGAAGGATAATTTTCTCTCTGCCACTTCAAGTTCCATCTTTTCCAGTAGAATCTTGGACTCCTCTCTTTCTGTTTCCACAGTGTTCCTTAAAGTATTATGCTCAGCTTCTATCTGCTGTAACTGCTGAGAGAGAATCTAAGAAAAAAGACAAAGTCTCATGAGCCATAAATATATTATTTCATTTCAACAAGCATTGTAAAGTGCTGCTTCTTGTAGGACAGAAAAAAATGGAAATATGTTTCTATGCTAGAGAGAAAGCCCTTCTCAAGAAGGAGAGTTGAAAATTAAGAGGAGAGGAACTGGCTGACTTTCTCCAGCAGCACACAGACACCCAGAAAAACAAACAGAGAATGTGGACTGTAGCACCAATTCTGCATTATGATGAGACTACTTGAATGTGACAGGATAGGGACACAAGGAATCCAAGGGCTAGAAAAAAGGTAGTTCAAACTGTCAAGCATGGGTCCATACAGGACACGGAAAGGAGCAAGGGTAAGGAAGAATTAACATACTGGAGGAGCAAAGTGGAATTCAATGGAGTTCAATGAGAATGAAGATCAGGACAATATGAGAAAGAAAATGGCAGGATGGATTATAGTCAGATCAGCATTACTGATTACCTCAAGGGAATATTGCAGAATGAGATCATTTCAATCCAACAGAAGGTCAATTGACAAAAACAAGAAAAGATGGGACTGTACATAAAGCACAAAAATCATTCAAGACAGAGAAGAGTAACTGATGAAAAAGAAACTCACTAAAGGATAATATAGGCCAAGTATCCTTTATTCTAAATGCTTGGGACCAGAAGTATTTCAGTTTTCCATTTTTTTCAGATTTTTGGAATATCTTGGCTATCTTGGGGATGCGACCCAAGTCTAAACATGAAATTCATTTGTTTCATATACATTGTATACACATAACCTAAAGACAATTTTATACAGTATTTTAAATGATTTTGTGCATATTTGCCTTTGACCTGTTACCCTGTTCCACAAGGTCAGTTGTGGCATTTTCCACTTATGGTGTCATGTTGGTGCTCAGAAAGTTTCAGATTTTGGAGCATTTTGGATTTTCAGATTAGGCATACTCAATCTGTATGACATTCCAGAGAAACTAGGACCCTAGACCTAAAATGGCAAAGGGAAAGAGCAACAATAAAGAAGGGCAATGTATGCTCCATGAGGGAAAGAACTGTATTTATTTTTGCTCCTAATTGTACTGCATCCCCACCACTTAAGTACAAGGTATTCGTTGAAAGAATGAATAAATGGCATCAATTCTCTGAAGACTTTAAATAGGCTTTTTTATCTACTGCCTGGCAAACTAAAGTGGAAATGAATACCCCCCAAGGCAGGAAGTAAAGATTAGAAGGCAGTACCTGGTTTCTCTGCTCAGCAGCAGTCAGCTCCTGTTGCAGCAAGTCAACGACCTGAGCACGGCCCACCAAGGATTCTTCGTGTTCCTCAAGCTTCCTTTGCAGCACCCTCAATTTCTGAGAAGAAAACATTTTAGACATAATGTGCTAACAAATGAGTGCTTGTATTTGCTTCTCTTTCAAAATGTCATGTAGATTTGTGTACTAAAATTTTGGGGTGTTGAAAATGACAGTCTAAAGAGTGGGAGACCAGCATGCCATGCTCCCCATCCAGTAGCAACAAAGACTCTCCAAAATGTCTTCTCCAGAACACCATCAACAACCAGACCCAGATACAAGCAAGTCCCTGAATTAGGGAGCCTCTTTAAAAATTAGAAAAAAACAATGACACATATCTGCCTTCAAAATCATAACAGTTTATAACCTGTACCTAGATAGCATAGGTAACATGTACATCTCACCCACCCAAGAGAACATTCTCTGCAGGCAAGAACCATTTCTCTCCTCCTAGTTTCATGCACTGAGCAGGCACTTGAAAAACACTTGTTGAATAAATAAATCAACGATAAGCATATACAATTAGTATTCTACTTAATAATATGTTGTATTCTAACACTTTATTTAGTGGTGCATTCTGAAAGAGTGCTTAGAACTTAGAAGTTTTTGCTCTAATTAACTCTAATTACTTTTCACTCTAATTAAACAGATCAAACATAAAGTATCACTGAAGTGCCTTTCAGTACCACACTGCACTACACACTAAGTGAAATCAAATACTTTGAGTTAGTAGATGGTGAACTCAAATACAATGAAGCCAATTTTCAAAATCTACTCAAATTATTTTTAAAAAGAATTACTGATCTAATAAAAGACTTCGTGGCTTCAAAATCATTCTTTTTCATCTCTAATTTTTTGAATATTTAAAACTGACTTCATTGATTTGAAGCTTTGGGTTAGGTGTGTAATGCACAAAGGTAGCTATAATCAGAAAACTGAAGAGAAACCAATTTTTGACTATCACATAAATTCACCAACTAAACTCAGCTTTTGAGCACCAACAACTTGATTAGAGGGGTAAAAGGCAAGAAAAGGATAACAAAAAATAAATAATTTTTATGCAACAGAAGACAAGGACACCAAAGAGGCCAATAAGGAAAACACTAACACCAAGTGAAGAGCAGTGGGTAAGGGTAGGAAAGTGGCTGTGATGGATTAAATATTAACCAAAATGACAGTCATTCTACTGAGTTTTAGCAACACACCTGTTGCATCTCTGTTTCCACATCTGCCTGGGTTACTAACTGAAGAAGCTCATCTTCATGAAGACGAACTTGTGTTTCAAAGCGGGCATCTTTCTCTCGGACCACCTGCTGCATGGAACTCAACTGAAGACACATACCAGAGAAACTATGCAAGTTACACTCCCCGAATATTGCACAAATAAAACTCACAGACTACTTTCCAAGACAGACACTGAGACTTGATAATAGCTTTTTAAAGTGAAATTTTGATTGTCAAGGATGAGGACATTGGAAGAGAGATAGGCCAGACAGTAACTACGAAATGTGAGAGAAAGCCTATTTTCAAATTCAGAGGTTAGCCTAACATAAATTTTGATCAAAAATTATACACTCATGGTTACTAGAAATGTTTTAAATATACAAGAAGTGTATTTTTTAAAGTTCTAGAAAGATTAAGATATTAAACACATAAGGTGAAGTTAAGTTAGATTTCTATTAAACCATGGACACTTCTTGCTCATGGCTGAAAAGCTTTCAATAAAATTCTCATGCCCTATAAGTGAAAATTCAAACTAACATATCATTTATTCAAGATTCTCTGCAACTGGAAATACTAATCTATCTTTCTAGTCTTATTTTCAAAGAATTGCTTCTAATAAAGAACCTGGTGTGCTTCTAAATCCACACCACCTCCCCAGACAGCTGTTTTCAGCTGTCACTACCTGCAGCCTTCTAGATCATGCTCATTTTTAACTGGCTCTGAACAGAATGAAATGGAAATAAATAGACTGATCGTAAGCTGCTCAGTATCAGTGCTTCATCTTCTTTTTAGGTTGTGCGTGTGTCCATCTGCTTATTCATCTCCTTAAGATCTACAGTGGAGCATGCTGCTTAGCTGTTAGCTTGCCCATTTTGCATTGGTCCTTTACTGCTGCTATCGCAGTTTGTGACACCTTGAATCAACTTTGGCTCTCTTTTTGGGAGGAGAAAAGAAAATCCTCATAATTTTTTATTATCTGGATTCCGAACTCACTAGGAATTTGGACTCTTGTGTTTCAAGTGTGTAGGCACTGGAGTCTTTCATTAGCCAAACATTTCTAACTCCTTTCCCATAAATGTTCTATATTCTTTTTCTTCTCTGCAGTTTTGCTCACACCATTCCCCATCACTGAAATTATCTTCCCCAGCTTGTCTAGAATATTATCTATCTATCACGGTTTTGCCTAAATCCCAACTTTTTCATGTAATTTTCCTTAACTGTCATACTCACAGTGACCTCTTTCGCCTCTCAAAATATTTTGTTTGTACTGCTGCTTGCTTTGGCACTTATTCAGAAAGCCTTAAATTATGATGAATCTCTTAATACGTTTATATATCCTGGCTTTCCATATTTTAGCAACATATAGGTAAAAACCTATTTTGTATTTCTTCATCCTGCACTGTATATACTGCATATACATAAAAAGGACACAATAAAAATAAATAAAAAATTTAAAAAGGACACAATAAAAGCTAATAGGTAAAACCAAGAATTTCAGGATATACAATTTTAACGGTATACACACCAGTAGGCCAACCACAGAGAGAAGGCACCATTAATACTACAAATTATTAATAAAGTAAACACCTAATGGATAAGATTAGGTTTAGCAATGTACAAAAGTACTTCAGGGAAAAAAATCTTTCATGATTCATAAGCATTCCCCCACTGCACCTCCCCCCCCACACACACAAAAATTACAGTGCCTGTAATCCCAGCACTTTGGGAGGCCAAGGTGTGAGGATCACTTGAACTCAGGAGTGCGAGGCCTGCCTGGGCAACATAGTGAGAACTTGTCTCTTCAAAAAATGTAAAAAATTTAGCCAGATGTGGTGGTACATGCCTGTAGCCCCAGCTACTTGGGAGGCTGAGGTGAGTGAGAGGATGGCTTGAGCCCAGGAGATTGAGGCTGCAGTGATCTATGATTGTACCACTTGTACTCCAGCTTGGACAACAGAGTGAGACCCAATTTCAAAAATAAATATGTGGGAATGGGTGGCCAACCAAGAAACCTAGAAAAATAGAAAAAGTTGAGGATGCCAATCCAAATGGTCTCGTCTCGATAGACGAAAAAAATGGGAAGAAGAATGTCACATACTGGTGCCATTTAACATAAAATCACATGACCTACACCACTTTCTCATTACAAGCTCACTAAGTAATCTAACTATAATTTATCTTCCTATTAAGATAGATATTATTTTAGGGAAAGAATGAACCTAATTATTTTTCTTTCTTTTGGTTTACTTATTGATCTCTTCTGAACTCAGCATGAGCCCATTCCTAAAAGACTTGAATCTCTGTCTGCTATTAAAATTAAGTTTCTGGACCTGCAGAACTAAGAAACAGTCATCAATTAGGCTACAGAAAATTAATCAAAGTAAATAACACATTGTGAGGTTTTCTGGTGTTCCCTAATGACACACTTACCTATCACACATCTCCTAATCTCTTCTACTATATATCCTTCTAATTTCTAGTGCAACACCCATGCTACTATACTTTTATCTACTAAGATTTCTTAAAGTGACTCATTGCTCTTTATCCCGATTTTGTGAGGTCCCTTCCACCCCTACCTGTGCAGCTTGCTCTGCCTGTGTCTGGCTGAGCTGGGCTTGTAAAGTGCTAATGAGTTCTTCCTTCTCCTGGAGCTGTTGCTTCATCATTACAAATTCTTTCATCTCTGTAGAACTCTTATCAAACTGAAGACATAGAAGGAAAAAAAATTATTTAAGCAAAAGAATTAGCATTATTAATTCTTTGACCTCCCTTTCTTGCTTGACCTAAATGCCTACCACATTTCCATCTAGTTTCCATTGAACACAAAGGGAAATTGCATGCATTATCAAAATTTTATTTGTCAGAAGAAGACAGAAGCAGTAGTGGCAATTTTTCAATTTCTCTGAATCCTCACATAGAGATAGTACGAGATAGTGAAACCAAAAAAACCACATATAACATTTACGGTAAAATTAGGCAGACCGTCCTAAAAACCATAAAATATAGGCTAGTAAGGACAAACCACCAAAACCCACAAGAACTACATTGTATTAGTCTTACATCATATAAGAAAAAGAAGGCAGCAACAGAGTGAAATCTGATGGCTCTGAAAAAGGGACACCACTAAACAGCCAATGTATTTATTTGTTGGAATGCACAGTTGGCCAATTTTAGAATAGTGGCAGGGCTTTGCCATTCCTTAATACTAGGTAAATGCAAGGGGTGCACAGTAAGAAGGTCTAAAAGGGTTAGAGCAATCTAGGCCCCCGGAACTCTCAAAACTGACTCATCATGGTTCCCTTCTGAGACATGAACCTGTACTAAGAAGAAAGTGCCAGGAGTGACATAAAAATTATGCAGAAAAGGAATTAAAGAGACAGAAGAAAGAGGTCTACAAACATACTGTATAATTCAATATCAACTAGTCACATGTGGATATAGAGGGCTTGAAATGGGTCTGATAGAAAAGAAATATTTTTAATTTTTAACATTATTTAATTTGAATTTGAAAACCGAAGTATAAATTATTTTTCCATTAAGTACAACTTTGTTTTGGCATGACTATATTTCATCTTATCTGTTGCATCATGTAAGTTACTGTTGAGGTGTTGCACAAGTAACAAATGTATATGTAGTTGGTATCAATGGGTTGATTCAGTGTAACTTTTATCTAGACCCCTATATAACATTGTAATGTGTTTATTTGTATACTTCATGCAGACAGCTTGAGTAACAGTTGATACCAATTTAATCATAACTAATAAATTGCAAGATAAACATTATAACTGAATTTTTGAAGTTCAAAAATAAATATAGACACATTTCAAAATTTAAAATGAAGGTCTTCTACTGTTGTATAGTTGGTTCCTTTTCACTTCTAAGTAGTATTCCAGTGTGTGGATATACCACAGTTTAAATACCTCCCTACTGATGGGCATGTGAGTTGTTTCCAGTCTTTAATTATTACAAATAAACCTATTACTATTGGACAGTGCTGATATAAACCAAAGCGAAGGGCAGAAGGAAGAAAGCCAGGAAATCTCAGAAATCCAGCTTCCATATCTTTGAACACAACACAAAAACAACAGAAAAAGGAAGTCTGTTAAGAAAAGCTTTCTTGAATCAAGCCTCCTTCCAAATAGAGGTTTAGGAAAATGAATTTCACACAAAAATAAGGAACAGAAAAGGATGAAGGTCATATCCTATATAAAGTTACTATTAAAAAAAACAGAGTAGCCCCCACTAGCAAGAGGACCCTCACCAGATGCAGCCTCTCACCCTTGGTCTTCTCAGCCTCCATAACTTCTTATAAATTACCCAGTTTCAGGTATTCTGCCTCAAGCAAGAGAAAACGGACTAAAATGGAAAATTGGTATTGACAAGTGGGGTCATTGCTGATAATGATTATTTGAAAATGTGGAAGCAGTTTTGGAACTGGGTAATGGGCAGAGGCTGGAAGAATTCTGGGGAACTAGCTTAAAAAAAAAAAAAAAAGCCTAGATTCCAATGAGGGGTTTGAAGATAAGACAACTACAGAAAGTTTAGCACTCCTTGGAGATTGGTTAAGCTGTTGTGACCACAATGCTGACAGAAATATAAATAGTAAAGCCCATTCTGGTGAGGTTTCAGATAGAACTGAGGAACAAAGTATCAGAAACTAGAGTAAAGCCCATCCTTGTTGTAAATTAGCAATGAACTTGGCTGAACTTGTCCAGTTTTCATATGGCCAAGAACTTTGTAGAAGGCTGAGCTTGAGAGTGATGAACTAGGGTACATGGCAGGAGAAAATTTTAAGCAGCAAACTGCTCAAGCTGCTATGTGGTTACTTCTATCTGCTTACAGTGAACACAGAAAAAGAAAACAGAGCAAAAAAAAAAAAAATTGGAAAATTTGCAACCTGGTCATGTGGTAAAGAATGGAAGATTTCAGGATGGGAATCCAAGAATGCACAGCCACCACTTGCTAAAGAAATTAACACGGTTAAAAGGGAGCCAGTAACTAATAGTCAAGACAATGGGAAAAGGCCCTAAAGGCATTTCAGAAGGCATTTTAGAAACCTTTAAGGCTGCCCCAACAGCTGCCATCACAGGCCCATGGCCCTAAGAGGACAGAATGGTTTCTGTGAATAGGCCTTGAGATACCACTGCTCTGTGCCACTTCAGGACACTGCTCCTTGCAGGTCAGCTGTTCTGGTCAGTGCAAAGCAGCCCCAGGTATGGCTCATGCCACAGCTCAAAAGGTATGAGTTGTAAAACTTGGTAACATCCACATGGTGCTAATTCCGCAGGCTCACAGAAAGCAAGAGCTGTGGAGGCTTGGTAATCTCCACTCACATGTCAAAGGATAAGTCAGGGGGCTCAGGCAGAGACTTGTCTCAGGGCAGAACCACCAGCGACAGCCCCACTAGAGCAATGCCAAGGGGAAATGAGGGGTTGGAATTGCCCTACAGAGTCTCCACTAGAGACTAGTGGAACCATGCCTAGTGGAACCATGGTGTGGAACTACCACTGCCATACCAGAACTATAGAGCTACCAGTGTGCAATGCAAAGTCAGCCTGGGAGAGCTGCTGGCTGGATGAAGCCCAGCAAAGCCATAGGGGCAGAACTGCCTGAGGTCTTAGGGACCCAACCCCTGTACCTGTACAGAGGATGCTGAAAATGGAGTAAAAGAAGGTTTTCTGGAATTTTAAGGCCCAATGTCTGCTCTCTTGGTTTTCAAACTTGCTTGGGGTCTGTTACTCTCTTTCTTCTTGCCTAGTTCTCCCTTTTAGAATGATGATGTGAATCCTATGCTTGTCCTACCATTGTATCTTGGAGGTAGGTAATATGTTTTTATTTCATAGGCTCACAGAAGAATTGGTGCAGGAATGAGCTAAGACTTTGGGGCTGCGGGGATAGAATTAACGTATTTGCATATGGGAAGAATATGAGTTTTAGAGGGCCAAGGGTGGAAGGCTATGGTGTGAATGTCCTCTCCAAAACTCATGTTGAAACTGAATCCCCAATGTGACAAGAGGCCTTTAAGAAAGGACTGGTTCAGGAGGTCTCTGAACTCAGGAATGGATTAACACATTCATGGATTAATGAATTAATGGGTTGTCATAGAAAGGGAACTGTTAGCTTTATAAGAAGAAGAGAGACCTGAGCTGGCCAATTAGCACACTCAGCCCCCTCACTATGTGATGCCTTGTGCTGCCTTGCGACACCACTGAGAGCCCTATCAGCAAGAAGACCCTCACCAGATGCAGTCCCCCAACTTTAGACTTCTCAGCCTCCATAAATGTAAGAAATAAATTCTTCTATTTAAATTAAATTTTCTTTTATTATAAATTAAAAACAAAACTAAGGAGCAGAATGATATGATTATAGGTGATAAAAGCATACCAGAGGCACACTAAAAAAAAAAAAAAATCCACATTGCAATCTATTTCAAAAAGTTTTTAAAAATTAAGAAAACTATACAGGCCAGGCATGGTGGCTCACACCTGTAATCCCAGCACTTTGGGAGGCCCAGGCAGGTGGATCACTTGAGGTCAGGAGTTCCAGACCAGCCTAGCTAACATGGTGGAACTCCATTGCTATTAAAAATACAAAAAATTAGCCAGGCATGGTGGTGCATGCCTGTAATCCCAGCTACTCGGGAGGCTGAGGCAGGAGAATTGCTTGAACCTGGCAAGCAGAGGTTGCAGAGAGCTGAGATCATGCTGCTGCGCTCCAGCCCGGGCAACAGAGTGAGACCCTGTCTCAAAAAAAAAAAAACAAAAAGAAAAAGAAAAGAAAAAAAAATTATACAGAGATGAGAGAAAAACATAAATCAGATTTAGAAAAATCAGAAATGAAGTTGACTGAACTCATGAAAAATCCAATATAAAAGAAAAACTCATTGCACTATAGAAGATAAAAAACAAAAAAAAACACAAAAGTAAACAAAAAACAGAATGCCTAAAGTGAAATAAAACAACAAACAAAAAAACAAACTTAAAATGTGTGCAAAGATGTATTGAAAGAGTATACTGGGTATCTACAAATAACAACTAAAAATGACAAACACCAAAGCATATTCTAATAAAATTACCAGACAAGAAGAAAGGAAGGAGACTGATATATACATAGATAAATGCCCATTGTGCATCTAGAAAAATGTATTTGTCACATAATAATCCATTGATTTTAGTGATTCGTTAACCTAATGATTATGAAGTAAATTCCATCCCTACCTGTGCAGCTTGTTCTGCCTGTGCCTGAGTAAGCTGGGCTTGCAAAGTGCTGATTTGTTCCTCCTTCTCCTGGAGTTTATGTTTTATCTTTTCTACTTCCATCTCTTCCTCTGTAGAACTCTTGTCATGCTGAAAATGCAGGAGATAAAGTCATTATTTAAAAGAATTACAATTAATATATATTTGATATTTTCTTCTAATTTTTCATTTACAACCATTTAGTTATAATTTTATTAAACTGATGGGAGCAAGAAAAACCAGCTGATCTAACAAATGAGAAATCTTAGGGTTGTCCAGTTTTCGTATGGCCAAACAGTTCCTCACACCAAGCATGTGAACCCAAAACTGTGGACAACATAGAAAACAGCTATCTGAAAATACTGGAGAGCAACCAAAAGCAGGAAGATACTGGAGGGGATGTGATAATTGGAAGAAATGGCACCAAGTGTCCCATTTTGACAGCTTTTATTCTGAGGGCAAAACCAGTCAGTGCCATGCAGGACTAAACCTTAATAGAAAACCCAAAGTCTTGCTGCCTTGAAGAATCAAGGAGCGAGCTCAGGAAATTATAGCTGTTGTTAAGTGAGAAGCAAAACGTCAGAAAAGAGCCAGTGAGGGGAAATCCAAATTTTTCAATAATCTATTTTTTTTTCCAAAAGCTCTCCCTTAGACTGAGATTCTGCCTCACTATAAATTTAGTCCCTCCCAACCCCCTAAACAAAGCTATTTCTGCTTGCTGGAATTACAAAGAATACTTGTATACTTTCACATAAGTCAGTCAAGCACCTGAGGACTGTTGTCATTTCTGCAACTATACTTTCCACAGAATACCTAGCTCTGTATTGAGTATATAATAGTTAAAGGGTTGCTATGATTGATTGCTGAAACTTAGAAATCATTTCTTTAACAGAAGAAGAAAATGAGCTCTAAGACATTGATTTCTTTAAGGTCTCAGAGCTAAAAATTAAATTAAAAAGCAGAATATAAAATGGGTAATTTAAAAATCTGACATCATAGCTGAGGAGAAGCTGGAGGGAACAAAGCAATATGAGGAGAGAGGCTGGTGCTACCACAGTGAGGGGAAGATAACTGACAGAGGAAAAACCAAAAGGAAAAGAAGGATCAAGATGAAATTATTTGAGAAGATTGAGAAAAGCTTTTAAAATAAGCTTCAAGAAGTTAAATAAGGTTATCAATTCAGGAAAAGTAATGTCCTCTGATCATTAGCCCCTGAGAGGAAAGACTAAGCAGGAACTGGGTCACTAACTAGTGATCCCAAGAGTTGTGCCTAGAAAATTGATTAAAATCTCATTTCCCAAGAACTAAGGATACTAGTGGGTCAAGGAGTAAAACAAAATGAAACTAAAAAAATAAAAAGATTTCTTACACACAGTAAGTCTAGGCTCACTCTATAATTTCAGTATGTATGTGATATGCCTGCCTCCATATAATCTGTACCAAACTCTCCACAAAACTGAAGTTTCTTGTTCTCTAAATATCTAACTGAATGTGAATATGTGGAGTTTAACCATAGAGGAAAGATAATGAAAATTTGAGTAATGGGACAATATTCCTCACAGGGCAGTACTTTCCTTACTCCTCCTCTGTATCTCCAACCTTAAACTGCTTTGTTGGCTGCAGTCATAAACCTAGAGAGCCTCCCTTTGAGAGAGTCCAAGGTAATTCAGCTGATTCAGCCCACATGCATGAAGCTTTAATCCACCACTATGTGACTATATGAGGACACAGAATATTCTGTGTTAAGTCACTGAATTAAAAAATTTCAGAGCTGGAAGAAACCTTAGAGATAACATAGTTTAATCTTCTAATCAATGATGAAACGCTTCTAAAAGGTAGGTTTCCCTCCTCTCTAAATGCCTCACTTCAGTACTTATTTCTTCCTGTAAGCCTTTTTTAATTCCCTGAAAGTCTAGGTCACAACTGGCATTTCATATCCATGTTTTCTGTAGGCCTTTCATTCTCCCTGTGTGTGGCCTACAGTCCAGCTGAACTATAAGCTCAATAAGAAAAAAAAACAAAAAAACAAAACGTTATTTAGTGCTGTATCATTTTAGCATCCTAAATGTTTGTGATTGGTGAAGATCTGCTGTATTCGTAGGTTTTTTCAACTTAGGAAATACACACTATACCCAGTCACCATACCTTGGAAAGTTGCTCCTCTGACTGAGGTTCTGTCAGCAGAACAGTCCCTCCTTGTGCTTTCATTTCTTCTATGTGTTTATTCAAAGAAGTTAATTTGGCCTTCGCATGAAGTTTTAGTTTTTTAATTTTGTTATCAGCAGCTTTTTTTTCTTCCTGCCCGAGAACAATGATGGTAAATACATAAATGTTTATTTACCTCTTATCTAGCACATACTAAAAGTTATTTTAATTATTATTACTTTTAGAGACAGGGTCTCTCTCTGTCACCAGGGATGGAGTACAGTGGTGCAAGCACAACTCACTGCAGCCTCTAACTCCTGGGCTCAAATGATCCTCCTATCTCAGCTTCCAGAGTAGCTGGGACTACAGGTGCCCACCACCATGCCTAGCTAATTTTTTAAAAAATTTTTTTTGTGGAGACAGGGTCTCACTATGTTGCCCAGGCTAATCTCGAACTCCTGGCCTCAATAAATCCTCCCATCTCAGACTCCCAAAATGCTGGGATTACAGGTGTGAGCTACCACGCCCAGTCCAAAAGTTATTTTCAGTAGGCATAAGGTTATAGTACTAGGGAGATCATTAGATTCTCTAATAATCTAAGTGGAGACAAAAATCAAAGTGAGTAGTGTATCATCTGTCCTTTATCAAACGCTCCACAAGAAAGGATAAAAACAATAGTACCTGTAGAGCTTCATCTTTCTGCTGCAGTTGAACATCCTTCTGTCTAATAATATCTTTTAGCTCCACCACCAATTGCTCTGCATAAGCCAGGCGCTCTTGAACATCTTCTTGTGTAGTATTATTAAATTCCATGTCAGATTCTTGGTGCAATTCCTAATATTTAGGAAAAAAGTTGCCAATGCACCAGGTGTTAGTTTCCTAATAGGAGTTTCTTCATTCCAATTTCTTATGTTTTGCCCAATTCATATTCTTGTTAACTCAAGAATCTAACTCTGATCCAATAATAATCATTATCATAGCCATTACAATGTATTAAGTATTTTATAAATGTTAAACATTTTACAAACATTATCCCATGTATTATCATCCTAATTTTACCTAAGAGAAAAATAAAGAAAAGCAAAAATCATAAACCAGTAAGGGTAAAGGCCAAAAGTTAGAGAGTAGTTAAGTAAAACTATCTTAACCACTAAGCATTACTTCTTGTCTTCTCAGAAAACTAAGGACTTTTATTAATTCCTTATGTGGACTTCAGAAAATATAATACATACTGCCAATTTGTATCATCTTAAAAAAAAAAAAGAAAATATAATACAAACTATAAGAGAAGTGGTAAATGAAGTTATAAAGCAAACAGATATTCTGAAACCCAAAAGGTGTTCCAGTTTCCCCATTTGTCACTTAGACCTTTCCTGTGGAACAGGAATAGCCAAGGATGAGAACAAAGGACTTAAAACAATCTGGCACTAAACAAGACCCAGGGAGACAAATGAGAAAGTCCTTTCAAATTGTATTCAGGACTTGTTTCCCATCACTGTGGCTTTTAAGCTAAAAACTTACAAGGATCACTTATAAAATTTCAGTATTTTTCTAAATCCTCGCTTCAACTAGCACCAGGGAGGCTTCTCACACCCTTCTATCTTAAATTATTTTCCTTAGAAGAACACAGAGCATATGTCTTACCAGTTCAAATCAGAACAGAACTACTCACAGGGTCTAAGGGAGCCCTCATATTCTGATCAGTGTCATCATCTCCTGATAATTCATGCAAAACAACATTTGCTAATCCTGATAATCGGCTCAGCATTTCTGCAGGAAAAGAAGGGGGAAAAAAAAACTAAGAATCAGCAAAATGAACATAGGCTTCTCCTATATTGATAACCATATCATCCGCAAATGAAAAAAGAAAACTGTACAGGTGATTTGTATTAGACACAGTCTGCAGCACAATGATGTCTTCAAAAAGGCATTTGAGTACTTACAGTGTAGTCACACATTGTTCTTTTCAGTGGCAATTGTACAGAGGTTATCACCATCACTAACATCATTTCTAAAATAAAATACAAGTACCTAATCATTAAACATTAATACAATGTTAAATATAAATATATAATTGTTAAATACACCTTAAAGGTAATTTTTATCTTTAATGCCCTTCTTTCATAGTAGTTTCACTTTCAAACATGAATTTCTTTTTTCTTTCTTTTTTTGAGACAGGGTCTTGCTCTGTCACACAGGCTGGAGTACAGGGACACTATCTCAGCTCACTGCAACCTCTGCTTCCTGGGCTCAAGCGATCCTCCCACTTCAGCCTTTCGGGTAGCTGAGACTATAGGCACACACCCAAACATGAATTTCTTATTCTTTCTTCCTCTGCCAGACAGTTATTTTCTCCCATTTGTTCAAATAAACTCCATGATACTGCAACATTTTTCTTTTTATGTGCCCCATGAACCCCATTCTTTCAGAAAGCTTTCTTGATAAACCATGTGGTTTTGCTAAAATTTAAATATAAACTTTGTTCAAAATGTACAGCATTCAATGCATATATTAGAAAAGGAGGAAGGACAGAAATCAGTAACCTACAATTCTTCGGTAGAAAATTAGAAAAAGAAGAATAAATTAAAGCCAGTGTCTAAGCAGGAAAAAAAAAATCAGAGTAGAAATTAATAAAAATAGAATAGAGAATATCAATAAAACCAAAAGTTGATTATCTGAAAAGATCAATAAAATTGATAAAACTCTAGTCAAGATGACCAAGAAAAAAATAGAGAAGACATAAATTATTGGCATCATAAATAAAAGAGGAAACATCATTAATGATCTAACATATACATTAAAAGATAATAAACACTACAAATAGCCCTATACTTTTAAATTCATTGATGTAGATAAAATGGGTCAGTTCACTGAAAGATACAAGCTACCAAATCTCAAGAAGAAATAGAGAACCTGAATATAAATGAGTAGATGTGTGTGAGTGCATGTGTGTGTACACACACACACTCATATATATACATACACACATAAATATGAAATTGAATTCATACATTAAAAACCTTCTAAAAAAAGAAAACTCCAGATTAAGGTGGCTTCATTAGCAAGTAACAACAAACATTTAAGGAATAATACCAATTTTATATAATATATGCCAGAAGATAGAAAAGGAGGGAACACCTTCTAACTTATTTTACCAGACCAGCATTGCCCTAATACTAAAAGCAGACAAAGATATTACAAGAAAACTATAGACCAATGTTCCTCATAGTCACGGTCAACAAAATATTCAAAATACTCCATAAAATATTAGCTAACTAAATCCAGTAATATATAAAAAGATAATACATCACAACCAAGTGGGGTTCGAGAAATGTAATGCTAATTCAAAATATGAAAATCAATGTAATTCACCATATTAATAGACTGAATGAGGAAAACCATATAATATCAATAGATTCAGAAAAAGCATTTGATACATTTCAATATCTATTCATGATTATGAATTCACAATGAGAATAATTCATTCTCAGCAAACTAAGAAGTAAATTTCCTTAACCTAATAAAGGGCATTTTTAAAAAACTTACAGCCAACCTCATAATTACTGGTGAGAAACTGAATGTTCTCACCATATGAGAAACAAGGCAAAGATGTTGTCTCTTACTACTTCTATCTAACACTATACTGGAGTTGCCCAGCCAGTGCAACAAGCAAGAAAAGGAAAAGACATACAAATTGGAAAGGAAGAAATAAAACTGTCTCAACTATCAAAATGATTGTCCATGTAGACTTTCCTTAAAAAACAACTCCTAGAATAAGTGAATTTAGCAAGGTTGCAGGATACAAAGTCACTATATAAAAGTCAACTTGCAGGCCAGGTGCGGTGGCTCACGCCAGTAATCCCAGCACTTTGGGAGGCCGAGGCGGATCACAAGCTCAGGAGATCGAGACCATCTTGGCTAACACTGTGAAACCCCGTTTCTACTGAAAACACAAAAAATTAGCCGGGTGTGGTGGCAGGCACCTGTAATCCCAGCTACTTGGGAGGCTGAGGCAGGAGAACGGCGTGAACTCAGGAAATGGAGCTTGCAGTGAGCCTAGATGGCTCCATCTCAAAAAAAAAAAAGTCAGCTGCATTCCCATTACAATGAACAAGAGGAATTTGAAACCAATAAGAATACCATTTACAACAGCACTGAAAAAGAAGAGCAGGACTTGGGTAGACAGCTAACAAATATTTGCTGAATGCTGAAAACTACTGAAAAACTGAGAAAGAAATAAAAAATCTAAATAAATGTAGAAATAGAACATATATGTGCATTTGAACTCTATAATATTAAAGTACCAATTCTCCCCATTTTGATCTATAAAATTAGTGCAATTCCAAACTTAATCCCATCAAGCTTTTAGTAAACATCAAAAAGCTGACTCTAAAACATATGAAAAGGCAAGGAGTGTGGAAATTACTAACTACAATTACAAGATGGTGCAGCACTGGTGAAAGTACAGACACACAGATCAATGGAGCAAAATGGAGAGCTTAGAAATAGACACACACAAATCGAGTCAACTGATTTTTGACAAAGGTACAAATGCAATTAAGTTGAGAAAGGACAATCTTTTCAATAAATGGTTATGGAACAATTGGACATCTACAGAAGAGTGAACCTTGACATACAACTCGCACCTTATACAAAGCATATCTCAAAATGGATCAAAGACCTAAACTTAAAATGTAAAGCTTTCAGAAATAAACACAGGAGAAAATTTTTGTGATGCTGAATTTGGCAGTGAGCTTTTAGACACCAAAAAAGCACAATACATTATAAAAAATATTGATTAAAAATTTATCAAAACATACAACTTTTGCTCTGTGAAGACGATGTTAAGAAAATGAAAAGACAAGTCATTGAAGCTGGGCGCAGTGGCTCACACCTGTAATCCCAGCACTTTGGGAGACTGAGGCAAGCCGATCAGTTCAGGCCAGGAGTTCAAGACCAGTCTGGCCAACGTGGCAAAACCCCACCTCTACTAAAAATACAAAAATCAGCTGGGCGTGGTGGTGCATGCCTGTAGTCCCAGCTACTCGGGAGGCTGAGGCACAAGAATCGCTTGAACCTGGAAGGCAGGGATTGCAGTAAGCTGAGATCATGCCACTGCACTCCAGCTTGGGCAACAGAGCGAGACTCTGTCTCAAAAAAAAAAAAAAAAAAAAGACAAGTCACAGATTAGGAGAAAATATTACAAATAGCATATCCAGTAAATAACTAGTATCCAGAATAAAAAAAATAAAAATACATTAAAACTCAACATCGGCCGGGCGCGGTGGCTCAAGCCTGTAATCCCAGCACTCTGGGAGGCCGAGGCGGGCGGATCACGAGGTCAGGAGATCGAGACCATCCTGGCTAACACGGTGAAACCCCGTCTCTACTAAAAAAAAAATACAAAAAACTAGCCGGGCGAGGTGGCGGGCGCCTGTAGTCCCAGCTATTCGGGAGGCTGAGGCAGGAGAATGGCGTAAACCCGGGAGGCGGAGCTTGCAGTGAGCTGAGATCCGGCCACTGCACTCCAGCCCGGGCGACAGAGCGAGACTCCGTCTCAAAAAAAAAAAAAAAAAAAAAACAAACTCAACATCAATAAAGTAAAACACCTGATAAAGAAATGTGCAAGAGATGTGGATACTTCACCAAAGAAGATACATGGATGGTAAATAAATATATGAAAAGATGCTTAAGTTAATCTGGCATTAGGAAAATACTGATTAAAAGTAAAATGAAATACCACTACCTACCTATTAGAATTGCTAAAATATGTATTTTTTAATGCTGGCAGGGATATAGAACAACAGGAACTTTCAGTGCCTGCAGATTAGAATACAAAATGGTACAGCTACTTTGGAAAACTGTTTGACAGTTTCTTTAAAAGTTAAACGTACATTTACCAATCCCACTCCTAGGCATCTAACCAAGTTTATAGTAGGTTTGCTCATAATCACAGATTCTGAAAATAGCCAGGATATCCTTCAACAAGTGAATGAGTAACAAACTGTAGCACATCCAAACAATGGAATACTACTCAGCAAAAGAATGAGCTATTGATTCACACAACACAATACTTAAACCTAAAATGCCTTTTGCTACATGGAATAAGCTAAACACTAAAAGATACACACCATACTATTCTACTTATATAACATTTTGAACAAGTCCAGAAATAAACCCACACAAACATAGCTGTCAGGGCTTGAGGGAAGGAGATGTGGCTGAATATAAAAGAGCAACACAAGGGAATGTCTAAGGTGAAGGAACTGTTCTGTATGATCCTGAAGTGGTAAATTCATAACCATGTGCATTTGTCAAAACTCACTGAACTGTACATTCCAAAGAGCAACTTAATTGTACACAATTTTTTTAAAACTTCACCCAGGATGTCAGGAGTTCCAAAAATGGAATGCAGACTGTGACAAATAGATCTAACTATATTATAAATATATGATATAACCGCACTGAAGGAGATGGGGCTAACCTAAGAAACAAAAATGGTGTTTTGACTGGGTACTATAAGGATAAAGACAAAAAGAACTGACATAAACACTGTACTCTAGTTGGTAAATTTCTTTCTCACAGTGGTATGGATTGGCAATTCTGAAACTACTTCATTGTACACTAGAGTTAAACGAGTAAGTAAATTGTAGATAATGAGATTCAGGTTTTTTACCATCAGTGAAAGAAGTTACAAATAAACAAGGCAAGAAGGCTAGGATAAACCCCATGGTACTGGATTAGAGTCAGAGATATCAGTATGAACTCATGTTTATTTTAATATATATGTAAATAGATAAATGCAGAAATAAGTATAGATATGTATGCATTATAAATAATCAGTTATTACAGAGAAATATATATTCTAGTTGTGTCCACTGAAAACTCCTAGAAACAGTAACACCTCGGTAGCAATGAGTGCATCCAGCATCTAGATCTTGATTTCTAAATGCAAATCTCCAATAAAAGGAACTAGAGCTCCTTGGAGAAATGGCTGCCTATCTAGGGTTGGGGCAGGGAGCTAGAAAGTAAGGAAGTGTTCAAAAAAGGAAAAGAAAAAAAATGGGGTATGTGACCAGGAGCCAACCTGAAGGAGCTCCCAATGACCAATGCTAGAATAATTTGAGTCGCAAAATAAATAACAATGGTATTGGATTATATGGATTATAACCCAAATAAAAAATTAAATATCCATCAGTCAATATTGACATAAATAAATTAAATAAATTAATAATAGAGACAAATCTTCCTTACAAAAGAATTCCAAATAATTTATGTAGCTACGACCCCCTCTAAAAAGTGGAGCTGAATTCCACTCTCCTTCAGTATGGGCTGGACTTAGTGAATCATTTCCAAAGACTAGAATATGAAAAAAGAAAAATAGCAACATCAGTGGTGAGACTTGGCAACCAACACCTCAACCAAGTGATCAAGATTAACATCACCAGTGATAAATCATCGTAATATCATGTAACCCCTGATATAATGTGATGAGAAGGGTACTTTATCTCTGTGGTATTCTTCTGCAAAACCCGTAAGCCCAGTCTAATCAAGAGAAAATGGTAGGAAAGCCCACACTCAGGGACATTCTAGAAATACCTGACCAATACTCTTCAAAACTGTCAAAGTAATGAAAAACAACAAAAAACTAAGAAACAGTCACAGATGAGAGAAGACAAGGAGACATGCTGATTAAATACAAAGTAGGCCGGGCACAGTGGCTCACGCCTGTAATCCCAGCACTTTGGGAGGCCAAGGCAGGTGGATCACTTGAGGTCAGTAGTTCGAGACCAGCCTGGCCAACATGGTGAAACCCCATCTCTACTAAAAAACACAAAAATCAGCCGGGTGTGGTGGCATGCACCTGTAGTCCCAGCTACTGGGCAGTCTGAGATGGGAGAATCACTTGAATCCGGGAAGCAGAGGTTGCAGTGAGCTGAGATCGCACCACTGCACTCCAGCCTGGGTGCCAGAGTGAGACCCTGTCTCTAAATAAATAAATAAATAAACGCAAGGCAGTATCCTGGATTGGGTTCTGAAACAGAATAAGGACATTAGTGGAAAAAATGGTGAAATCTGAATGAAGTCTGCCTATAGTTTAGTTTATGGCATTGCACCTGTGTTCTTTGTTTTGAAAAACTTACCATGGCTGTGTAAAATGTTAACATTAGAGGATGCTAGATAAAGTGTATACAATAACTGTCCATCTAATCTTCCCAAGTTATATGTAAATCTAAAGTTATTCCAAAATCAATTTACTTTTATAACCACTGTGTAGGCTACATATTCAGATCAGTGTCAACTGCTAGTCCATAAAGTTCATGAAAGTGAGAAGCATATTAATGCTTTGATAGGAAAAATCAAAATACAACTGGACTGTGCATAGTATTAGTTTACATGATTATGCCTAATTTTACATTTTGTAATAAAATGTAAAACATTTTAAAACCCTCATCAGAGGCCAGGTGCAGTGACTCATGCCTGTAATCCCAGCACTTTGGGAGGCTGAGGCGGGTTGATCACAAGGTCAGGAGTTTGAGACCAGTCTGACCAACGTGGTGAAACCCCGTTTCTACTAAAAATACAAAAATTAGCCAGGTGTGGCGGCACGTGCCTGTAATCCCAGTTACTCAGGAGGCTGAGGCAGGAGAATCACTTGAACCCGAGAGGCAGAGGTTGCAGTGAGCCAAGATCGTACCACTGCACAACAGAGCAAGATTCCGTCTCAAAAACAAGAACAACAACAACAAAAAACACCCTCAGCAGGAAGAAATATAAAAACTATTGTACAAAATAAACACTTAAATGAAACTAGGCTCTGCTACAGTTTTCTCCTACTGGGGATAATAATAGTGTTTAGGACAGCCATGGTTTTTAAGAAAGAAGTGATGAGAAATATCTGTTTTTTTAATAGGTTGTCTTGGGTAATCTAAGTAGCACATCACTTGGAAAAGATATGTGAGACAGAGATAGAAAAAGTGAACTGTTCCCTAGGAAGGCAATGCAGGAGCATATATAACTTCATATCTAAATACTGGAAGGGCAACACAGTGTCATACATGAGTACACAGGGCCATATATAACTATTTATTCAAGGTATGAGAACCACAGCTATAGTCAGGTTAAAAAAAATCACAATTCAGCAGTATACAGATTCTAAACTTTCTTTTTAACTTTAGAGATCATATTTTTTTTGGTATATAATGAAGGAAATGAATACCATTACTAAAGAGTTTCTTAAACATACAGATTTCTACTAATCAAAGAAAATCATAATGGAACCTAACTTATCAAACAGAATCACTTTATCTTCAGATTTTTCAGACCACTTTGGGAACAAAGAAAACAAAATAACCAACTGATGGGGTTCTGAGAAGATGGGAGTAGCAAGGGGCCCCATGGATTTTGTATCTTCCTTTATTCCCACATAAAAACAGACAAAGCAACTAGATAACAAAAGATCCACGACAGCCTTCACCAAAAAATTACAAAGTTTCCTACAAACCCCAAAATAAACGTGGATATAGACAAACCACCAACAGTCACAAGATCTGGGTGTCACTGGTGTTTAACTGGGAGGAAACTGAGGGAAGCCAGAGGAGTGTGACACCAAGAGGACCTCAAAAGAGCCAGTGAGCATTCACTGGCAAATGTGCCAAGCCAATTACAGAACAGTAGTTGATATAAGGAGGAGTCTTCCCATTCCAGTAACAGGTACCTGCCAGGGGCCTACAAGGGCTGAAAGAGCTGAGGCAGTCTGGACCTTTATTATAAATTCTCAGAACTGAAGAGTTGGGGCTCTCTTGCAGGATAGGGTCCCACACTGAGGAGAATCTGCTAAGAGGAGAATTAAAATTAAGTGACTAAGGAAAGAGGAGGTCCAGATAAAGAGCGGGTAAAAGTGGCAAGGAAAGAAAAGCAGGAAATCTGAGAAATCAGCTGCCATATAGTTGAACAATGTCTGAAAACAGCACAAGAAGAAACCTTATCAAGTTAGAAAAGCTGTATAAAATCTCTTTCTAAAAGTTCAGCAACACTAAATTCATATTAAAAATGAACTACTGAGGCCAGGCGTGCTGGCTCATCCTGTAATCCTAGCACTTTGGGAGGCTGAGGTGGGATGACCACTTGAGCCTAGGAGTTCAAGAGTAGCCTGAGCAATATAGCAAGATCCCATCTCTACAAAATTTTTTTTTTAAATATTAGCCAGGCATGGTGGCACATGCATGTAGGCCCAGCTATTCAGGAGGCTGAGGTGGGAAGATTGCTTGAGCCCAAGAGGTGGAGGCTGCAGTGAGCCATAATCACACCCCTACACTCCAGCTTGGGTGACAGAGTAAGACCCTGCCACCCCCCACCCCCCCCCAAAATAAAAAGAGCAACTGAAAAGTATCACACTTCAGATACGTTACTAGAAGGAAAAAAAAGGAGGAAAACAATCATAATAACATCCAGACAGAAAATGGAAGCATGTCAGAGAGCCATGCTCAAAACACAGTTCAAAACTATAACCACCTAAATCTACTTAAGGAACTAAAAGGCATTTAAAATGACATAAGATGTGAAAAAATAAACACCAGAAATAGAAAAACCCAGAAATAAAGTGAAAACAAGAAGTGACTGAAAAATTTAAAAAATCATTTTGGAAATGAAGACAAAACTAGAAGGAAAAGGAAAATGAGTAAATATAACAAACCATGCCATTAAAAAAAAGCAAAGTTGAAATGAAGGATAATTTTAAAAATCAAAAAGAAATGACCTAAAAACTAGACATGCAACTACCTTATGACCCTCAATTCTACTCCCCAGCATTTATCTTAAAGAAAACTTAAGTTCACACAAAAACCTGCAGTATATAAACATTCATAGCAGTTTTATTTGTATTAATAGATGGTTAAACAAACTGTTATATACCGGGAAATGGTTAAACAAACTGGTACATACAGCCCATGGAATACTTCTCAGTAATAAAAAGGAACGAACTACTGATGAACCCAACAACTTAGATGGATCTCCAGAAAACTACACTGAAAGAAAAAAAAAGCCAATCCCAAAAGGTTACATATTATACAATTCCATACTTCCATAACATTTTTGAAATGACAAAATTCTAGAAATGGAAAGATTAGTGGTTACCAGTGGTTAGACAGGGGTTGGGGTGGGAAGTGACTGTGGTCATAACAAGGTAACACAAGGGATCCTTGTGGTGGTGCAACTGTTCAATATCTTGACTATGGCAGTGGATACAGGAACCTACACAGGTGATATAATACTACAGAACTTAATAATACACACACAGACATATATAATGAATATACAAATGAATACACAAGTAAAACTGGGGAATATATCAATCTCAATATCCTAATTATGATATTATGTATTAGTTTTTGCAAAATGTTACCAATGGAGGAAACAACAAAGTGTGTAAAAGAGCTCTGTATTATTTCTTACAACTGCATGTGACTCTACAATTGTCTTCATATTTAACAAACAAAAGAAAAAGAAATGGACTAAATGCAACATGATATCCTGAATTGAATCCTGGAACAGAAAATGGACATTAATGGAGAAACTGGTGAAATGTGAACGTCTGGAGCTTAGTTAATATTAATGTACAATGCTGGTTTCTTAATTTTGTACACTGCTAATGTCACATGTTAATCTTAGGGAATACTAAGCAAAGGATACACCAGATTTCTGCACTATCTTTGCAAATCTTCTGTAGTAAACTTTCTGTAGTGATCTGAAATAATTCCTAATTATCTGTTTATTTTTTAAAAATGTAAGAAATTAAGAGTTACAAAGGATTTGCAAGAAACTGATAAATACTGAAGTAATGTGAATAACAGGATTCCCTGAAGAAGAAAAGCAAACCAGCAGCACAAATATGAAAAACCATAATCCAAGAATACTCATTTGAATTTTTTTAAAAAAAGATTTGAAACTACATCTTGAAAGAGCCCACAGTGTACCTCAGAATGTCAACTCAGAATGACCAACAAAATGGTCTGGTAAAATTACTGGACTTAAAAAAAAATCCTTTAGGATTTAGGCTCAAAGATCATATGACTAGTAAGATAAAGAAAAGAAAACATTAGATTTTTCAACAGCAATGTTTTTGCCAGAAAAAAAAAAGAGTTACAAATTTAAGATATTCAAGAAAAGAAAAAAGTGAGCCAAGGATTCTATTTCTGGCAAACATAACCTTCAGATATAAAAAACAGACAAAATATTATGAACAAGCAAGAAAATTCATGAAATATGAATATTCCCTTAAGCCTTTCCTAAAGAATTTATTAGAGGCAAAACTTGAGACACTCCAAATGACTAAAGAAACATCATTATAAGAACTAGTGGTGAGCATTAAATATAAGGTCATTAACAGAATTAAGACTAAGTAAAGACTGAGGAAGAGACAGCATAGTATGTAATAATTATATGCTCTGACAATATATAGGACAACCATGAAAAAAAATTGGGAAGAATGTGAATAGCATATGCAAAAAATAAAAGATATTTTTTAAACAGTTTTCAATAATTAAAAGTAGTTGTCTATGGTCATACTACTCTGAACACACCCGATCTCGTCTAAAGTGGTTGTGGTGCTGATATTAGTATCACTACTCCTAGATTACTATATGTGAAATGTAGAATTAAAGCAAATGAGTAATTATGGATATACTAATTCTGTATTTTCAGTTATGAAAAGAAGATACAGATGTAATACAGAAGAAATTAAGAACCCCAAAATACAAACTTTGTATTGATCTTTGAATCTGAATAGGAACAGTGTGAAATGACAATTCAGTATTTTATATTTGTTCACATATTTTCCTAGCTCTGTCCACTGAAAAGGCTTAAAAGTAATGACAAATTGAGAAGCAATGAATATCTCTAGTGCCTAGATTGGGGTCTTGAAATACTCGTTCCCATCTTTAAAAAGTTTTTAAAAGGAGGTTTTCTTAGAGAAATGGCTAATTCTAGTTCTAAAGTGGAAATGTACAAAATGATCCTGAAACATCTTGTCATACAAAATAGGAAGCTTTCAAAGGACACAGGTTCCCATTGGCTAAAAGTATAATTTGAATATATATGAATAAGAATTATAGCACACTGGGTCATACTGTCCACGGTAATTTATAGTTTCAATGCCATCCCCATCAAGCTACCAAGGACTTTCTTCACAAAATTGGAAAAAACTACCTTAAAGTTCATATGGAACCAAACAAGAGCCCACATAGCCAAGACAATCCTAAGCAAAAAGAACAAAGCTGGAGGCATCACGCTACCTGACTTCAAACTATATTACAAGGCGACAGTAACCAAAACAGCATGGTACTTATACCAAAATAGATGTATAGACCAATGGAATAGAACAGAGACCTCAGAAATAACACCACACATCTACAACCATGTGATCTTTGACAAACCTGACAAAAACAAGAAATGGGGAAAGGATTCCCTACTTAATAAATGGTGCTGGGAAGACTGGCTAGCCATATGTAGAAAGCTGAAACTGGATCCCTTCCTTAAACCTTATTAAAGACTTAAATGTTAGACCTAAAACCATAAAAACCCTAGAAGAAAGCCTAGGCAATACCATTCAGGACATAGGCATGGGCAAAGACTTCATGACTAAAACACCAAAAGCAATGGCAACAAAAGTCAAAATAGACAAGTGAGATTTAGTTAAACTAAAGAGCTTCTGCACAGCAAAAGAAACTACCATCAGAGTGAACAGGCAACCTACAGAATGGGAGAAAATTTTTGCAATCTGCCCATCTGACAAAGGGCTAATAACCAGAATCTACAAAGAACTTAAACAAATTTACAAGAAAAAAGCAAACACCACCATCGAAAAGTGGGCAAAGGATATGAACAGATACTTCTCAAAAGAAGACATTTATGTAGCCAACAGACACATGAAAAAATGCTCATCATCATTGTTCATCAGAGAAATGCAAATCAAAACTACAATGAGATACCATCTCACGCCAGTTAGAATGGCGATCATTAAAAATCAGGAAACAACAGATGCTAGAGAGGTTGTGGCAAAATAGGAACACTTTTACACTACTGGTGGGAGTGTAAATTAGTTCAACCATGTGAAAGACAGTGTGGCAATTCCTCAAGGATCAGAACTAGAAATACCATTTGACCCAGCCATCCCATTACTGGGTATATACCGAAAAGATTATAAATCATGCTACTATAAAGACACATGTACATGTATGTTTATTGTGTCACTATTCACAATAGCAAAGACTTGGAACCAACCCAAATGTCCATCAGTGATAGACTGGATTAAGAAAATGTGGCACATATCCACCATGGAACACTATGTAGCCATAAAAAAAGATGAGTTCATGTCCTTGGCGGGGACATGGATGAAGGTGGAAACCATCATTCTCAGCAAACTATCACAAGGACAGAAATCAAACACCGCATGTTCTCACT
The DNA here is from genome assembly GCF_049350105.2 of Macaca mulatta. NCBI lineage: Eukaryota > Metazoa > Chordata > Mammalia > Primates > Cercopithecidae > Macaca > Macaca mulatta. Next base: position 162,039,948 of record NC_133407.1, on the reverse strand, counting down.
CATAGGTGGGAATTGAACAATCAGAACAATTGGACACAGGGCAGGGAACATCACACACCAGGGCCTGTCAGGGGGTGGAGGGCTGGGTAAGGGATAGCATTAGGAGAAATACCTAATGTAAACGAAGAGTTGATGGGTGCAGGAAACCAACATGGCACATGGATACCTATGTAACAAACCTGCACGTTGTGCACATGTACCCTGGAATTTAAAATATAATTTTAAAAAACCCAGTTAATCAAAATTAATACCTCTAGGAATAGAAATTGTAAATACATAAATTTCCATGGAAAAATTATAAAATAAGCCACCAATGCTAAAACACCAGGAATAGTTGCTATTAGAAAATTCTACCCAATGGTCAAAAATGAGAGAATCTAAGTGCTATAGAAGTTGCTATTTATATTGCTCCAAAATATAGAAAAAGAAAATGAAAAATTGCAAACCATCTCCCTACAAATATTGATGCCAACATTCTAAATACATTTTAATTAGAATTTAAAAAAAAATATTAGCAAACTGAATCTGACTAGATACTGAAAAAAATGATCACCAAGTGGATTTATTCTAGTAATTCAAATATCATTAATTATTATGAAATCCACTATGGACACCCATACCACTACCACATGAGTTTCTGATTGACCCTCCCCAGAAAGAAGCGTGCCCACCAGCATCCTACTGAGTATCACTGAATATCATAGCAAACGAAGAACACATACACATGAACACAGGGTAATAATGATAATATTAATGGCAACAATTACTGAGCAACATTTAATTTAAATGTAAGTAAGTGTACCAGACACTTTATATACTCTTTAATCTTAACAAAATCTGCAAGATAAGTATTATCATCATCCCCATTTTATAGAGGGAAAACTGACACTTAGAAATTAAGACATTTCAAGGTCCCTCAGTTAAATACATAATACAGTAGCAGCCAGGCAGGGTGGCTCACGCCTGTAATCCCAGCACTTTAGAAGGCTGAGGTGAGAGGATGGCTTGAGCACAAGAGTTCAAGACCAGCCTGAGCAACATAGTGAGACCCTGTCTCCACAAACATTTTTTTTTTTAATTAGCTGGGCATACTGGCATATGCTTGTAGTCCCAGCTATTCGGGAGGCTGAGGCAGGAGGATCACTTGAGCCCAGGAGTTTGAGAGTGCAGTCAGCTATGATCACACCACCGTATTCCAGCCTAGGCAACAGAACAAGACTTTGTCTCAAAAAAAAGAAAGAATAAAATAAAAAAGATTAATAGAATAAAATAAAAAGCTATTTAAAGGAAAAACAGATTACTTTTCTCACATAACCATTTAAAAATATGTACATTTTAAGGAAGGAAAGATTAATATTTAAATGAGATAAAAATCTGGGAGAGTGCTAGAGATGTACCAGTTCAGGCAAGACAAAAGGAGTCTCTCATAGATTGATTCAACAATCTCACAGATCCACAGGAAAGCAGGTGACATAGTGGGAAGTGCACTAAACTGGGAGCCAAGGAACTGAGTTTTCAGTCCTGGCTCAATAAGAAGCTGCATCATGCCAAGGCCAGGGATTCCATAAAACACTACGGCAAATAAAACAATTCCTCAAAGTCTATGCTGGCCACAGCTTTCACAAGGACCTTAACACTTATGTGTTAAAGTGGCACTAGAATTAAGTAAGTTTTATTTTCTCCAAGTCTTCACTGTTATCAACGATTGTTCTTACAACAACCACCTGGTGTTGAGCATTATGCTAGGAACTATAAAAATACAAAAAGAAATATAAAGCATGTCCCTAGTCACAGAAAACAGAACAACATGCACAGGAAAATAAGCAAAATAACTGAAGACAGTGAGTGCATGCCTGTGTGTATATGCACACACGCCATCTATTTTGGAATTTAAATCATATTTTCCCACAGAAACACAGAGAAGGTGGTTAGGTTTCAGTTGAGGTGACTCCAGAAACTTATTTCATGCTTATTTAGTTAAGCCTCAGTAGCTGTCCTTAATTCTTTAAATCTCAAAATGATTTTCAACCAAGTTGAGGGGCTAATAGGTAGTGCTGTATGGCTGAAAATAACATATTCGATATTGTGACATAATTTTACAATTAGAAAATGAACAACTATTTTTCATGATGCAGACGCCACTATTTTAATTAAACAAATTTAAAAGTAAGTGGTAGCTATAACACACATACACAGCATGACCAGCCAAGCACTGCTCCAGTATCTTTATACATAACTTACTTCTCATTATTTAACTCACTTTATTTATTTATTTATTTTGAGACCGAGTTTCACTATTGTCACCCAGGCTGGAGTGCAGAGCACGATCTCTCTGCAATCTCCATCTCCCGGGTTCAAGCGATTCTCCTGCCTCAGCCTCCCGAGTAGCTGGGATTACTGGTACCCGCTGCTACGCCTGGCTAACTTTTTGTATTTTTAGTAGAGAGGGGGGTTTCACCACGTTGGCCAGGCTGGTCTCAAACTCCTGACCTCAAGTGATCCACCCGCCTTTGCCTCCCAAAGTGCTGGGATTATAGGCTTGAGCCACTGCGCCTGGCTTAACTCACTTTATCCCTAAAACAAATGCAAGAGGGAGTACTGTCAATATTCCCAGTTTTAAGGTGAGTAAACTAAGGCAGAAGGATGTTAAGTAATTTCCCCAGTCACATAGTTTGACAAAGCTTCTTGATGGGTGAAGACACACAGAAAAAATTTTATTTTCTGAATAATCTCATTACCCAATATTCTTCACTCAGGTTGAAAACAGAACGAGGGGACAAGGGCATTATGTTAATAGTTAGGTAAGTACTTTTTTTTTTTTTTAAGCAGTACGTAAACTAAAATGATTCATAGTAATATGGCCCCAAATAATTCCATATTGTTTAAACTACAGACAGGTTCACACAAGGGACCTAGGATATATATACATGGATGTTCACTACAGCAGTGTTTTGATGGTTAATGACTGAAAATCTAAATGTCCATCAATGGGGACAGGCTAAATATAATTTTTATATTTTTACAAAGGACTGCCATGTAGCCATCTAAAAGGATGAAGCAGTTTTATACCCATGGATATTGAAAGTGCCTAATACACAGTATGAAAGGACAAAAGAAAGACGTAGAATAGCATGTGTATTAGCATTCCACTTGTGGGAAAGACAGAAGCGGGTATGTATTATCATGTGCTTTATTATGATCAGAAAAATTCTTAAATATAACCAAGAAATTATTTACAGTGCTTACTTCTGGGAAGTGGGGAATGGAGATGGGTAGATCAGTAGATAGAAAAGAAAAAGACTTTTCTTTTTACATTGTATCCTTCTGTATTAAATTTCCTTTTATCAAAAGCATGTAGCTGATCTTAAAATAGCTTAATTAAAAATACAGCAACATAGAGCCTAGTCTCCTTTTACATAATGGTTTCTAACCACAGACTGGTATGTAATGATCAGTGGTATTCCTAATAGTAGTTAACCTAGAGAAATTAATGAATGATTTATTTTATAAACAAGGATAAAGTCAACATCCCTTTAATTAATCCATTAATCAAAGGGAGAAAAAGAAAGGGGGCCTATAAATCTCAAGCAGAAGGTTGAAAAAAATCTTCTAAAGATTATTTTTAAGAAAGGCTGCATTCCAGAGTCTGGATGCCAGAAATGCCAACGACCTTCTTGAAAAACAAGGAAGTATCTTTACGTGATTGTCAAATTGGATTGGGAGGTCCCAAAGGGTGGACAAGGCTTTTTAAAAATTTCATTCTTTTAAGTTTATACTTTTGCATATTTCATATTATACACAACATATTTACAGTGGTAGTCATACACTATGAATAATTAAACATACAATATTTGGGGAGATGCATGCTCAAAAATGTTTTACTGATGGGGAGTGCAATTAAAAAGGTTTGGAAGCTACTGTGGTTGTAAAAAAAATTAATGCAGTGAAGAGAAAAACATTAAATGGTCATTCTGTGGTCAAGCGATGAAAAGTAAAAGCTATGAAGCAGTTAATGTACAATGCCTGCAACTTTGGAGTACTCTTCAACTTTTTCCTGCATCCATTACAAAACCAAATCCTGCCATTTTTCCAATAGAATATTTCCTGAGTTTGCTCCTTCATAACCATTCTGGCCATCTAAATCTTATAAATTCACGCTTTTGGAAAGGCCTCCGGCCCTTCTGTAAAAAGCCCTCCACTTGCCTGCATCTTGCACAGAACTGTAAGAAGGTCCTTTAAGTGCTCGGCCAGCTTCCAACTATCTCAAAAACTGAAAGTACTTATTCATGATTTTAAATATCCCTGTCCCACTCTCAAAGTGTCCGCTCCCCGCAGACCAACTGGAGCTCTTTAAATAAGTCAGACAAATATATTCCTCATTCCTCAAGGGACTCACCCTCCCTTTCACACTCCGGTTGTGCAGATTAAACACACTCCACACCATCAAACCAAGTTATTTTTCCTCGAGAACTCTCCTCGAGGTTCCTTTTTCTCTAACAGCCTGCCCACCTCTGATTCCTGGGATTTTCGTGTTGACGGGATCGTTGGGATCTTTCCTCTCTTCTCATCTTTCCAGTAACCCATTAGCATTAGCAGGATCACTGGACAGGCCTCCGTTTGCATTAATATCGCCAATGATTCTGTGATCTCCGCCCTCAAGACCTTTGATTTCTTTTGGTCCCGCCTCCCCTTCGGGACACTAAGTTTGTTTAGGGCCTGAGCACAGGGGCCCGGCAGGTTCTTTCCGACGTCAGCGGCTGCGTACCGAGGCCGACTTAGGCAGGCCGCTCCAGGAACAAGGCCGTGCGGACAGGACTGACCTGGGCGCTTTTCCCCGTCGCTCGCAGGGGAGAAACGTGCCGGGGAGGGGACAGACCGTGAGCAAGTGGTCCAAGTCTGCGCAGGGCGACCCCGAAAGCCCTCCGGTGGGGCCGAGAGGCTTGTGGGCTACTAGAACGAGGCCTGGTAGGTGAAGGAGGCGGGTGAAGGGCCGGATCCAGGACTGAATCCGGGAGAGGCGGGGCGAGGAGGGGACTTCAGTGTAGCTGCTTGGGCAGCTCCCGCGACCCCTCTGGCGGGGGTGACTGTTATTGGACTCGCAGAGGGAAGAGTTGGGGAGCGTCCCCCACTCACCTAGAAGCGCTGCCGCCTGAGGCTTCAGCTGCCCCCCTCCCAATTCAAGCCACGTCAGCTCGGGAACCCCGTACGCAACACCTTCCACCGCCGCGCCCCACCAGGGACTCAGCCACTAGCAGTTGGGACGGAAGATGGGATTAAGACACCGACCAATCAGGACTATCGGCAGTGGGTTACCAGGGAGACCAGGCACGCCTTGTTTGTTACCAACCTATCAACAATGACGGAAACCAATCAACGACAGAAGATGCCCCGCTTCCTCAAAGAAACAGCCAATGGACCCTAAAGAGTGAATGAGGGGCGTGATTAGACGCGAGTAGGTGCCCCGGAAGAAGATCTGGGGAGGGACAGGAAATGCCGAGTGGGCGGGCGTTCTGGGAAAGGTCAGGTGTTCTCAGTGTGAGGTGGTTATGCTGGTTTCGTCTAATTCCACCGCTTAGTAGGCTGTGACTGACCGAGACTGCGGCTTGGGCTTCCGTAGAGACTTGAGACTGCGGGCACCCCCTGCCATTAGGATTGTTGAATGAGCTGTGAGAAGGGAGTCGGGGATATGGGACTCTTAGAGTCAAAAAATACTGGAGCCTCTTAGTTCTTCGTCTAATATGACCTTTTGATTTTGTTGATGAAAAATAATTAACCACAGAAGTAACTTGCCCAAAGTCAAACAGCGACTTAGTGATGAAACTCGAACTAGAACCCGGTGTCAGTGTGAAAGAGGATCAGCGATGTCTGTAAGGACATGATTGTGAGAGAGAGAGTAGTGACTACTAGAAAGGTGCCTCTTACAAAGTGGAGCCTAAGCCAGGACCTAAGCAAAGATTGAGAGTTGAGGGCTCAGGCTCTGCAATGGGTGTCAGTGAAGCGCTCCAGCAAAAGACTGAAATCACGCATGCTCTCCTTAAACCCCAAGGAAAGGGAGGGAAAGTAGCCAACTCCCAGTGACCTGTCATTTCAGGCACTCTCTAGGCAATAAGAATAATGTTAGTTTGAATTTATTGAATCTTACCGTGCACTCAGCTGGCCCATTGTATGTATACTCATCTCAATGATTACATAACTTCGCAATTCAAACATCAGCTCAGTAAGGCCTTTCCTGGCTGCCCATCTTACAGAACTGGAGGTCATTATGCTAAGTGAAATAAGTTTGGCACAGAAAGACAAATATCCCATAGTCTCACTCATGTGGGAGCTTAAAAAGTTGATCTCATGGAGCAGAGATAAGTACCAGAGCCTGGGAAGGTGGAGTTGGGGGAGGCAGGGAAGAGATTGGTTAATGAGTACAAACATATAAGGAATAAGTTCAAGTGTTTGATAGCACAGTAGGGTGACTATAGTTAATATATATATATCTCAAAATAACTAGAAGAGAAGATTAGAAATGTTCCCAACACAAAGAAATGATAAATGTTCGAGGTGATAGATACCCTAAACACCCTGATTTGATTATTACACATTGTATGCATATATCAAACTACCACACCCCATAAATATGTACAAATATGTATCAATACAAACATAAATAAAATTGCTGCATGCACTATACTTCTTTGCTTCTTTTTCCCCCTAAGCATTTTGCCATCTAACATACTATATATTTTATTCATTTATCTTGTATCTCTCTTCTCATTAGATTATAAGCTCCAGGAAGGTAGTAATTTTGATCTCAGCTTTATCTCCAGGTCCCAGAAAATATAGAGGAGGGCACTCAATATCTATTAAATTAATAAAGTATATGTGATTATCCTTATTTTAAATGCAAGGCAATAAGACTACAGAAGGTTAATTTGCACAAGGTCCCATGGTGAGGGGCAGAGACAGAATTTGAAGTGGCTATTCAACGTCAATGCTGCAGCACTTTATGAATACGTCATATTCTTATATCCCTCATTGTATCCACCCAGCAAAGTCCTAAACCTGCATCAGTCCAACTATTGGTCTCTACTCCTACCTTTGGGGAGCAAAATGCTGCAGGAGACATCAGGACAATAATGACATCAATGTCCTGACCACTACACATTCAGTTTCCAGCTGAACTCCATCTTCAGCACACTCCCAAATCCTTCTTGTCTTCAGCTTCCTCTCCCATTTGCCACAATTATTCAAACCTTTAACATCCTCTTTAAGTCCCAACCGCATATCTACACCTCACACTCCCAGCAGATGAACTTGCTTCTACCTTAGAGAAAATAGAAACCATCACTGAGAGTCCTGTTGTACTCCCTTACACAAAATTTACCTTTCTACATACCTATTTTCACATTCAACCTTAGAATTTATCTTTCAGTTTTAACAGAATAAAACTTTCTTATGGGAGAAGAGATTAGAATTTTGTCTGTCTAGTAAGTCTTCTTATGGCTCTACCTTCTATTATTGGGTGAGCACATTATGGTGAGAATTTATAGTGAACACTAGGGGCACGAAGGAAGAAAATGAGGTGGAAAAGTTAAAGAACGAAACTGATATTATTTCTAAGTTCACTGAAGGACTGGAAATAATTTAGAATGCAACCTAATGGAAGCAATTTAGGCTCTGAGAGGGTGATCAAGATAATAAAAGATAATTAGGAGTTGCCCCAGCAAAAAAGAGGGTACAGAATAGTGGAGGTAGAGGGAGCAGCATGTGCATGAACCATTTGGGCAATTTGACATAAGTGACATGACTGAACGAATAGGCAAAGAGTAGGTCATAAAATTGTGCCATTTTATGCTAAGGAGTTTGGATATGACTCTAAGCTCCAGAGCAGTTACAGACTGCAGAAATCACAGAATTGTGGAGTCATTCAGATGTCCCTTAGAGAGTGACCATTTCCCTAACTGCAAGTACAGGGAGGAAAAGTTGAAAGACAAGAAATGTCACATTCTCTGTGATTTACTGTTGCCCAATTCCCTCTACCCTTTTTCAGTTCTTTCCTCATCATCCTTTTACCTTACCCTATACCAAATGCAAACTTATTCCAAAACTTTCATGCAGCCTTATTTATTAAGGTATCTTCCATACCTAATATATCTTCAGCATAGTATATACTCAATAAATGTTTGTTAAATAAATAAAATATCCAACATATAATTCTATATGAATAAATCTTAAAATCTTAGAGAAATAAGAAATTGTCTCGAAAAATATAACTTTGAGACATATCAATTATATGCAAAAACATACAATCACATGATCACATCAATCAATGAAGAAAAAAATTTTCACAAGAAGAAGAGGGAAGGTAAGGAAAGAAGAAGAGGGATGGTGGGGGGAAAAGAAGGGAGATGCGAAAGAAAGAAGAGGGAAGGTGAGGAAAGAAAGTGGGGAAAGAAGAAGAGGGAAGGTGGGGAAAGAAAAAGAGGGATGGTGGGGAAGAAGAAGGAAGGTGGGGGAAGAAGAAGAGGGAAGGTGGGGGAAGAAGAAGAGGGAAGGTGGGGATAGGGAAAAGAAGCTGAGGAAAGAAGGTGGGGAAAGAAGAAGGAGGGAAGGTGGCGGAAGAAGAAAAAAAAAATCAACACCCATTCATGATTTAAAAAAAAAAAACCAAACTCAGAAAACTAGCAATAGAAGGATATTTACTCAACTTGATAGAAAAATATTGCAAATTCTTAATGGTGAGAAACTAGATGCTTTCCCTCTAAGATCAGGGAAAAGGCAAGGATGTCCCCTCTCACTACTCCTATGTGACATTATACTAAACCTACCTAATGTAAGGGAAATAAAAGATATTCATACTAGAAAGTAATAAATAAAACTGTCTTTGTAGATGACATGATTTTTTATGTAAAAAATACCTAAGAATAAACAAAACCCTCCTGGAATTAATAGGCAATTTTAGCAAGACTACCGGGTAAAAGGTCAATTGCTTTCCTAACACCAGCAAAGAACAGTTGGAATTTGAAATTAAAAACACAATACCATTTACATTACCCTCAAAAAATAAAGGGAAAATAAATACTTAGGCATAAATCTAACAAAATATGCACAGGCTTTATGTGAAGGAAACTAGCAAACCTCTGATTAAAAAAATTAAAATCTAAATAAATTGAGAAATATTCTCAGAAAGCATCAGTATTGTTACGATGTCAATTCTTCCCAACTTTATCTGTAGATTCAATAAGATCTCAATCAAAATCTTAGCGCATTATTTTGTGGATACCAACAAATTAATTCTGAATTTTATATAAAAAAGTAAAAGACCCAGAATAATCTCAAGAAGAACGAAGTTTGTGGACTGACATTACCCAACTTCAAGACTTACTAAAAAGCTACAGTAAACAAGACAGTATGGTATTGGCAAACAAATAGACAAATAGACCAATGGGACAGAATGGAGAGCCCCAAAATAGATCCATGTAACTGTAGACAACTGATCTTTGACAAAGGAGCAAAGGCGATTCAATGGAGAAAAGAGTCTTTTCAATACATGGTGCTAGAACAACTGAAAATCCACATGCAAAAAAATGACACACACCTTATACCTTTGATAAAGATTAACTCAAAATGGATCTTAAGATGTAAATATAAAATTTAAAACTATAAAACATCTATAGGATAACTTGACTCTAGGTGACTTTGAATTTGGTGATGGCTTTTCAGATACAACACCAAAAGTATGATCCAATGGTGGTGGGGGAAACGTAATAAGTTGGACTTGATTAAAATGAAAAACTTCTGCTCTGCAAAGGCACTGTTAAGAAGATTTTAAAAACAATGCACAGACTAGGAGAAAATATTTGCAGAATACCTAGTAGATAAAGGACTGTTACCTAAAATACACAAGGAATTCTTATAATGCAAAAATTTAAATTAAAAATAAATCACAAGCGGGCAAAAGATCTGAACAGACACCTCACCAAAGAAGATATACAGATGGCAAATAAGCATATGAAAAAGTGCAGCCGGGTGTGGTGGCTCATACCTGTAATCCCAGCACTTTGGGAGGCCGAGGCAGGCAGATCACAAGGTCAGAAGTTTAAGACCAGCCTGACCAACATGATGAAACCCCCATCTCTACTTAAAAAAATACAAAAATTAGCCAAGCATGGTGGCACGCGCCTATAATCCCAGCTACTCAGGCGACTGAGGCAGGAGCATCGATTGAACCTGGGAGGCAGAGGTTGCAATGAGCTGAGAGTGCACCACTGCCGTCAAACCTGGGTGGTGACAGAGCAAGACTCTGTCTCAAAAAGAAAAAAAAGAAAAGAAAGAAAAAATACTCAGCATCATATGTTACTAGGGAATTGCAAATTAAAAGAACAATAAGATACCACCACACACCTATTTGAATGACAAAAATCCAAAACCCAGACGTCATCAACTGCTGGCAAGGATGTAGAACAACAGGAACTCACATTTATTACTGGTGGGAATGCAAAATGATACAACCACTTTGGAAGACACTTAAGCAGTTTCTTACAAAGCTAAACATAGATCGACCACACGATCCAGCAATCATGCTCCTAGATATATCCAAATCAGTGAAAATGTATGTCCACAAAAAAACTTGCACATGAATGTTTATAGCAGCTTTATTCACAATTCCCAAAACCTGAAAGCAACCAAGACGCCCTTCAGTAGATAAATGGATATACTGTGGTATTTCATACAATTGAACATTATTTTGTGATAAAAAGAATTGAGCAATCAAGCCATGAAAAGACATGGAGGAACGTTAAATGCATATTGTTAAGTGAAAGAAATCAGTCTGAAAAGGCTATATACTGTGTGGTCCAGCAGTATGACATTTTGAAAGAGGCAAAACTATAGAAACAGTAAAAGAAAACCAATGGCTGTCATGGATGGGGTTGGGAAGGGGCAAAGAAGGATTAATATATGGAATAGAGACAGTATTTTAAGGGAGAGAAACTATTTTGTATGATACTGCAATGGTGGATACATTGTATTGTGCATTTGTCAAACTCCATAGAACTGTATAACATAAAGAGTAAATTTTAATGTAAACTGTGGACTTTAGTTAATGATAATGTCTCAATATTGGTTCACCAAATGTAGTAAACATGGTAATAATAGGGGAAACTGCTGAGAGGTGGGAAGTGAGGGGAGAATGAGATGAGTGTGTAAAGCTCTGTATGTCTGCTCAATGTGTCTGTAAATCTAAAACTGTGCCACAAAATAAAGAAATGCATGTGTATACATATATTTCCAAATATGACTCAAGAAGAAATAGAGGAATCTTACAACTTCTAGAAAAAAAAACATTTAAAAGTTGTTAATCTCAGAAGAAAAGTATGCAATCCAGGCAGTTTTTCAGGCAATTGCTTTTGGGGCTTTGCTATAGACTGAATATTTGTGTTCCTGGCAAAATTCATATGTTGATGTCCTGTCAATTTTATAGTATGAGGGGGTAGGGCCTTTGGGAGATAATTAGGTTATGAAGGTAGAAACCTCATGAATGAGATTAGTGCCCTTATAAAAGAGACCCCAGAGTGCTCCCTTGTCTTATTTTTTGTCTTTTTTTTTTTTTTTTTTTTTTTTTGAGATAGAGTCTCACTCTTGGGTTGGAGTGGAGTGGCATAATTTTGGCTCACTGCAACCTCAACCTCCAGGGCTCAGGTGATCGTCTTACCTCAGCCTCCCAAGTAGCTGAGACTACAGGTGTGCGCCACCATGCCCAGCGAATTTTTGTTTTTTTGGTTTGTTTGTTTGTTTGTTTGTTTTTTGTAGAGACTGGATTTTGCCATGTCGCCCAGGCTAGTCTTCAACTCTTGGGCTCAGGCAATACACCTGCCTTAGCCTCCCAAAGTGCTAGGATTAGAGGCATAAGCCACTGTGCTTAGCTCCCTTGCTTCTTTGGCCATGTGAGGATGAATGAGAATATGGCATTTGTGAGCCACGAAGTGAGCCTTCATGCAACACCGAATCTACCAGTGCCTTAATCTTAGACTTCTCAAACTCCAGAATTATGGGAAATAAATTTCTGTTGTTTATAAGCCACCCAGTCTATGGTACTGTTATAGCATCCCAGACTAAAACAAGCTTTTGAGGAACAGATATTTCCTATGCTGTACAATCTATACAGAGCATATGAACAGATGGAATGTTTCCCAGCTAATTCAGGTCTTAAAAACAAATAAACAAAAAAGGTCTTTTTGTAGTTTAACTGTGATTACCTTTGTCATTACACTTTTCTTTCTCCATATTTACTCTAGCCAAAGATATTGTTTACAAAAGTATCTATTTTCAGGGCAGCTTCATGGGGCCTGTAACGAGAAAGAGGCAAAACCATGGTGGGCAATCAAGTGGTGGCTCCATGGCAGGGCCACTGAAACTAATAGCTCAGTTAGAACCGTAGCCCTTCCAAAGCCCGACATGAGCCAGGGCTTGGAACATCTTCTACAGGCTATCCAGGACTTCAACGAGCAACAGAATGTTGCTGAATATCAACTGCAGCTGTTCGGGACTGAGACACCCAGCAGACTGCATCAACAGCTGACACTGCTCCCTAATGATATGTGTGTCACTCAAATAGCTGGTCTCTAGAATTAGTTTTAAATGCAGTCATTAAATAAAAAGTCCTCATTAATCAGGATTCTCTAGGGGTGAAGATGAACCTTAATTATGAGATTTGGATTTTGTATGAAAATATCGCTGTGTACTTGCTCTGCCCTGGGTCCCTATCTGTTGTTATTTTCCTACATGAGTAAAATTCCCGGAAGGATCCAGAGTGTACCAAACACCACATAGGCCAAGCCTTAAAAAGATCATTTTTCTGAATTCCTTGGCCTCCATATGTCGGGAAACCAAAAAGCTGGCAGGACTACTAGAATTTAAGCCCCATCCCCATGCTTGTACTGTAGATTATCCACAGAAGTAGGGGCTGGTGCTGGACAGGCACCAGTAGGAGGGGTCAGAGATTACTGCTATCAGCAATACAGAGGAAATGCATATTCTGGAAGGGGACAGGGAGGTGATGACTGGAAGAGCAAGTTCCTGGATCTCCTTTGACCTGGGCTTCTGAATATGCTGGGGCAGTGGTCCCCATCCTTTTTGGCACCAGGGACTGGTTTCATGGAAGACCAAAGGGGCTGGTGGCGGGGTAGGGGGTGGTTTCAGGATGAAACTCTTCCGCCTCAGATTATCTGGCATTAGTCAGAGTCTCATAAGGAGCGTGCAACCTAGAGTCCTCGCGTGCGCAGTTCACAGTAGGGTTGGCGCTCCTTTGAGAATCTAATGCGGCAGCTGATATGACAGGAGGCGGAGCTTGGGCAGAGATGCTCCATCTCCCGCTGCTCACCTCCTGCTGTGCAACCTGGTTCCTAACAGGCCACGGACTGGTACCGGTCCGTGGTCCGGGAGCTGGGGACCCCTGTGCTGGGGCATGGATGCAGCAGTCTTCAGCTGCATTTTTCCTTCCTGGCAGGCTTCTATAGGTGCCAAGCCATGTCAGTAGGGCTGAATCTGACATCTCTCTGAAGTACCAGAACACCACTAGGGACAAAAAAACACCAGGGCTGGATTAGTGGTCACAGCCAGGGTCCAGGATGCCTAAAATATAGCAGGGACACCTGTCCCTTGAAAGACTTGTTCACAATTGAAGAAGTTCAAGTTGATCATAAGGCACTAACCAGTGGCCTCTGTTCTAGGAGTCGTTGGAATCACTACCCTTGGGACCAGGGGCAGTCAAGGGAGTTTTGGAGAGGAAAATTGAATCATAAAAGAGCATAATTACAAGGCAATTTAGGGGAAAAAGAGAAGGAGATAATGGATTAGCTAGAGGTCCCTGGAGCTCAGAACTAAAGGCAGGGGAATTCAGGGTGGGAGGAAAGGACCTGTGGTGAGATCATCAACTGCAGTCTCTTGAGAATAAAACCCAAATTGCCATACACACCCTGAGACCATCTAGGTGCCCCCTTATGTTATCTCTGTAGCTCCTTAACCTTTCCTGTGTCCCTGAACTCCTCTCTATTTATTTCAGTTTCCTGCAGTAGAATTCAGTAGTTTTATTCTTGTGATGGTCAAATAGTTGTCTGTGGGGTCATCATGACTGACTTAGAACAGAGAGTTCACCTGCCTCACCAGGGACAATGCATCTCTATTCAGTGAGGGCCACAGAGATTTACTTACCAAGCAGCACCTCACTCATGCTGGCTATCTACAGCCAGAGCAGCAGATCTTTGTTCCTGCACCCAGGTGGGCACCTGAAAGTTGGATCATGGACCACTCCAGCCCCATAACACTTCTTCTGATTCAACTCAAATGCCCAAATTCATATCAGACGTCATACTAGACAACACACTTTGGCTGCTCTCCCAGAAACTAAGAGACTTATAGATACTTACGGAATGTGAACTTCATGCTGCTAGGCTTCAAGCTCTTACATGTAGATTAGGCTCTTTATCCTCAGTAAAATGGTGGAGCCATGATTCGTATTCAGAGATTCTGACATGTAAACACTACACTGCACTGCCTGTGTTCTGCTCACTGCCCACAGGCTGACCTTACCTCTCCACACATTTGAGTCTGCTGTGATCTTTTCTTTCTTTCCTCTTTCTCATTTGCAATGGGAACTCTCCAAAGAGAAATTACTATTGTCCACGGCAGCAAGCTCAGCATTCTGGGAGTTAGAGGGTCCTGGCGGCCACTTGGTGGCAGCCTTAGGACTATAGCTACTGGAAGCAAGGTTACAACTAATTTCTCAGTGAATTATCTGTGAAAATGGGGAAAGGAGGTCACTAGTTAACCACTGGGTATAGGACACATCTCTAGTGCTCTATTGGACATAATAAAGAAGAAAATATTGTGTTTATTTTCAAGATATTTGCAATCCAGTTATAAATATTATATATGTATATATTTATACATATGTATACACACACACACACAAACACACAATGCCTTAAAATAACTTCTAGCAGTATACAGGTAAGTTCAAAAGAAAAACATACGTTGTACAGAAGCTCAAGGCATTATAGACAGAAGGATTAGTCAGAGTGTTATGTGCTTAAAAAATTGCCTCTTAGAATTTACTTTGGGTTAAAGTTTTGGAAGAGGGTGAACATATGGGCATATGGGGGCAGGGTGGGGCAGGGGAGATGTGGCAGGAAGGGCATCAAATGTAGTGGAATGACTTATGCAAAGGAATTAGGTTATCTGTCCCTCTTTTCATAATTTTCATGTCCATTTTGGTGGTTTGGGCTTGTCTTAAGGCAGCATATTTCCAGAACACATACTTCCTCAACAACCTCTAATCAAAGCTAGTTAGAAATGACTCAGCTTCAGTGTCATGGTTCTAAGCAAGCTAAGGCCTACTTGGGAGTTTTACTGAATTCAGACATAGCCCCAGCTAGGAAATCCCTCGAGAGACTTGCTCAAAATTGAGGAAGCTCAGGTTTATTTTAAGGCACTTATCAGGGATAAGAAAAATTCCTGTCACACAATAGGCAAGCTCTACAGCCAACAAAAGGGCTTCCAAAAGTAGGTGATGGAACCATTTAGCAAAGCATTCTCCCACAGAATCTGGCACTTCTGGCTGCATCAATTCTCTATTTCTTTCTAATCAGGTTCAGAATCAAACCAATGCTTCCATCCTTTATTTTTTGGAGACAGGCTCTGAAGTTGGAAAGGTCAGGTGCTTTAAGCACGAAGTCAAGCAGCATGATGGTGGTGCTTCAGAAGAAAAGTTTTGTGAATCATGGGTATCTCCTCTGGAAAATGTGGAGATACCTGGTCACACACTGATACCCTCTTCTTGACTAGGGTCTACCTGCAGAATGCAGCTGCAGCAGATACGAACTGGGGTCCTATCAGTGCTCAGCACAGAGGAACTGCCGCTCTGTGAATTGTGTGGGCTCTGTTCTGGTTTTCAGAGGAGGCCAATATGCCCTTGATGTGTATTTTCCTGCCCAGCTCTAGGCCTTTGGTCTCTGCAGGTCCCTGTATGTAGTCCATTCCTGAGGTGCAGGTGATTGAGATTTGGGGGTCTGTTCTGTCTGTGGAGATGCAGGCAAGGTGCTTCCTTGCCTCCTGCTTGATTAATTTTGGAATGAGGAGTGAGCATGGCAGGTTGAGCCTTAGGAAGACTGAAGATGTAGAATGGATAGATGTCATGGTTCCAGCTTTCTCAGAGGCATCAGAGATTCCTGCTCCTACCTTGGTGTTAGTGCCTCAATGCTTGTCTTTCAGCTCTCACTGAGCATCCTGAAGCATCACTATAGTTTGCCCAAAGGTAGGGAGGGCTGAGCAGGAATGCTGGCATATTGGGGAGCAAGAGAGCTAAAGGAGCCAGCCATCCTTGCATGAAGAATGGCAAGGATTGCCTCCAAAGCGTGGTTTCTGGCTGGGAACTCCTTTTCTGATAGATGAAGAAATCCCTGTTAAAACTCCATGTCTACAGGAGCTAGAGATGTCAGAGCTATTTGACTGAAGGGCTTAGAGTTGGCTAGGCTCTAAAATCAAGGCATCTGCTAACTCCCAGAGTCTTCCCTCACAGAATCAGCAGACTCTGGGTCCTTATGGAGCTCATGGAGCCAGGAATGAAACTCTGAAATCCATCCATAATGAGCAATGTGTCAGGGAAGGCCCAGATAGGAGGGCTGGGTCTCTATGCTTGGATCCACATGCCCTTTCCACGTTTTCAAAGAGGATGGAACTATGAAGAAACAGCGGCAGCATTCATTCCATAAGAACTCGGGCACTATTACTCTATGAATCATTACTGAGCATTTATAATAAATGAAGAAGTCATATGAGGAGCAATGGTGACTTTCTCAGCCTGGAGCAACTACAGCAAGGGG
Organism: Macaca mulatta; assembly: GCF_049350105.2. Lineage (NCBI taxonomy): Eukaryota > Metazoa > Chordata > Mammalia > Primates > Cercopithecidae > Macaca > Macaca mulatta. Next base: position 162,023,080 of record NC_133407.1, on the reverse strand, counting down.
CATAAGGAATTTAAAATCAAAGAAAATTCCTAGGAGGCGTGACTAGAAAGCTGTTACTCAGCATTCATTCAACAAGTACTTAACTAAGCACAGACCTTGTGCCAGACACTGGTGTGGCTTATTCTTGATCCAGGATCTAAGAAAGAATCATAGTCCTGAAAGCAAGCTTTGTGAGGGGGATTTCTCCAGCCTGTCAAAGTGAGGAATGTTACTATCATGTATCTTAGGAGACAGGTGGCAGGGCCCTCTTTGGGGAGTTCTCAAGTACACAGATCTAGTTAATGGGTTAATATACCAGCACAAAAAGGCCACTGTAACTCAAATCACATATCAAACTGACATCTCAGATATGCTTTACAGGCACGTCCATGGAGTGTTCCACTAAGGTTTACCCTAACAAAGAACATCACCAGGATTTAAAAACACTCGCCGTTATTGCTGATACAACCAGTAAATGTGAAGATTTGCATGTAGAGCAGATATTGTGAGAAAGTCTACGGATTCCCTAATTGTCTCTAACCTTGTCCTAGATGTGTCCTGTTCAATACACTTCCCTTGATCTTTATCAGGAGATCTTTAACATTTGGGATATTTTCTAGATTTACTACTTTAGAGTCCTAACCATATTGTTTAGGAAACTGTATTCAACCTAGAGTCAAAACCAAGTTGTCAACAGGTTTTGTATAACCAGCAGTTTACAGACCCGCTTTTGACCCCAGAAGGGAATTCAGCCTGAACCTCTGCCTCCTGCCCTGTTCTTCTCTACCTTCCAGATAACCTATCTTCTCAGTCCTCTCCTTCAAACAGATTTTAATTCAGCTGACAGGCACAAGAAATACAGGCTGATTAATATAAATGAGGGCTGCATAATTCATAGATTTAGTAATGAGATGTCTTATAAAAGTTTTGTAGGAAACAGGTGTTTTCTCCTAACCCTGGAAAATTATTTTCCATTAAGATATGTGACTTTGTTTTTATGCCTGTGTGGCACTGAGGGATGCATATTCTAGAGATGGCCATCGAGGACCTTGCCTCAACTCTCTTGTCTTCTCTAAGTCATATATGGGCATTCTGTGAAACCGATTTATTCATTCCATATTAATTCATTTAACTTATTTTGATTCATATTTCTATTCTGCTTATTGTTTATTCTTGTGAGCATATTATATGAAAATTCAGAGTACTTAAAATTGTTTGGATATCTGAATGGCAGGGCAAGTACACTTTTGCACATGTGCTAGACAAATCCACGCTTAACAAACATTACTGGGTGCTTCCTAAATTATAAACTGGTTTAACAGATACAATACTTTTTCATTTGACTCTGCCTGGAACATTCCCCTTCTACTCCTTCAACTGTCAGTTCATCCTTCAGTTCATTGTCTTAGGTGTTTCCTCTGAACATCTCCAGAACTAAGTTATTGACTCTCACACACAAATCCCTACCTGCAAAACAATAGTCCTCATACACACATTTATTTTTTAAATGTTTCTCTCTTTTACTGAGATGAAACCTCCACTAGCTGACTCTTACCTGTTTTCTGCATTTATTACAGTGTCTTTTACCTTACAAATGCTTATAGATGCTCATTGAATGAATAGATGTGTTTTAGAGTTTAATATCTCTGATATAATAGATTCTTGGTCAAACACTGAGAGCTCAGTCATTTAGCTAATTGAGCATCTCAGAGTACATAATAAGAGGACTAGAAAAAGTTATAGGGCACCATTCTGCCCTCAAGAGGGCCTCCATAAAGTGGATGGACCATTTGCATACAAAGAATTAAATGCCTACACATATCCCAAGCACCAAAAGAGTGGGTGAGTGAATGAATGATTAAATGAAATGAATAAGCAGATCATTTTAGAGTTATATAAAATGAGCTTAACCTTGGACTATTTTATGTTTCTCATCTCATTTTTCACATCTGTAAAATGGAAACTATCAATGTTCCTATTTAATAGGGTTGTGAGGATTAAATAAGATAATGACCGTAAAATTCTTAGCACAGAATCTGGTACATACCACACAACAAATGTTAAAAGTTATTTATTAGTAGTAGTATTGTTATTCTTATTATTAGGTTCCTGGGAAGGGTCAGGTAGGATGATTTGATGAAGGATCTATAAATAACATGTTATTACATTCTCAATAGGCTCGACAGGGGACCAGTTATAAAAGACTAATGCTGAAATGATTATCTTTGATTGGCAGCTCTCAAGCACTTAACTATTAATGAGGAACCCAAACAACTTTTATTTAGATGGGTTATATTCTAGTGATATGCTGGTAAATGTTTAGCAACCAGAAGTGTTACTGCAGGGAAAAATTTTGGACTTGTAGTATTTACTTATTTCTGTGATATTACCATTCCCACCATCTCACCATGTCTAATTTCAAGCTATCAATATGCCTTCATTGAATGTGGAGAGATGTGCAGGAACACACACACACACACATACACACACACACACAATTTCCCCCATACAGATGCAGTAAACATATTACTTTGTTTTAAGTATGATGTATTTAATCATAAGCTTATATAACTTTTAAATTTAACCAACGTCCATACGTTATTCAGATTTCCTTAGTTTTTACCTACTGTCTTTTTTTTTCTGTTGTAGAATCTCATCCAAGATAGCACATTACATTAGGTCGTCATGTCTTCTGTTAAATAAAATTTATAGGAGACCACTGATTTGGACTAGGGTCCTACACTAAGTCTAACACGCCAAACCAATATGGAGTTTAACTATAGCAGCTGAGCTTTAGTTGATGGCAAGAAGTTCTGTAACCAATTAGCCAGTTAAGTTGAACGAAATAAGTTGTCTCTGCATTGCACTTTCATTTCCTATAACTCATTTCAGATAATGTTATTGGTGGGCATTCTCTCAATCCACTCCGGCTTGGAGGGCTGTCAGATTCACAGATCATTCTTGTTTTATTTTGCTTTCCTTCGTTTTGTTTTGCTGTTTTGTTTTTCTTTGCTCAAATAAACTTAGTTAAAATATAAACTTGTCTAAGGTTTTTTTTTCCATTCTCTATTCTGTTCCATTGGTCTCTGTGTCTGTTTTAGTACCAATACCATTGTTTTGATTACTCTAGTTTTGTAGTATCATTTGAAGTTGGGTAATGTGATACCTCTGACTTTGTTCTTTGTGCTCAAAATTGCTTTGGCTATTTGGGCTCTTTTTTGGTTGCATATGAATTTCATAATAGCTTTTTTCCAGTTCTGTGAAAAATGGCCTTGGTAATTTGTTAGAAATAGCATTGAATCTGTGGGTTGGTCTGGGCATTATGAAAATGTTAATGAAATTGATTCTTCCAGTCCATGAACAAGGAATGTTTTTCTATTTCTTGTGTTGTCTATGATTTCTTTCAGCAGTGTTTTATAGTTCTCCTTATAAAAATATTTCACCTCCTTGGTCAGATGTATTCCTAGAAATTTTATTTTATTTTTTGTAGATATTGTAAGCAAGATTGTGTTCTTTATTTGGCTCTGAGCTTGCGCGTTATCAGTGTGTAGAAATGCTACCGATTTTTGTATGTTGATTTTGTGTCCTGAAACTCTACTGAAGTCGTTCATCAGGTCTAGGGGTCTTTTGCAGAGTCTTTAGGGTTTTCCAGGTATAGAATCATATTGTTAGAAAAGAGAGATAATTTGACTTCCTCTTTTCCTATCAGGATGCCTTTTCTTTCTCTTGCCTGATTGCTCTGGCTAGGACTTCCAGCTCTATGTCGAATACAGGTGGTGAGAGTAAACATCTTTGTCTTGTTCTGGTTCTTAGGGAAAATACTTCCAGCTTTTGCTCCTTCAGTATGATGTCAGTTATGGGTTTTTAGTAGATGGCTCTTATTATTTTGAGGTGTGTCCCTTCTATGCTTAGTTTGTTGAGTGTGTTTATCATGAAGAGATGTTGGATTTTATCAGATGCATTTTCTGCATCGATTGAAATAATCACATGGTTTTCATTTTTAATTCTGTTTATGCGGTGGGTCACATTTATTGATTTGCATACACTGAACTAACCTTGCATCCCAGGAATAAAACCCATTTGGATTGCAGCGAATTAACTTTCTGCTGTGCTGCTGGATTCAATTTGCTAGTATTTTGTTGAGGAATTTTGTGTTTATGTTCATTAAGAATATTGACCTGTAGTTTTCTTTTTTTGTTGTGACATTGCCAGATTTTTATATCAGCATGATACTGGTTTGTAGAATGAGTTGGGGAGGGATCCTTTCTCCTCAGTTTTTTGGAATATTTTCAGTAAGATTGATACCAGCTCTTCTTTGTACATTTGGTGGAATTTTGCTGTGAATTCATCTGGTTCAGGGTTTTTTTTTGGTTGGTAGGTTTTTTTCTTACTGATTTGACTTTGGAGCTTATTATATGTATGTTCAAGGTTTTGATTTCTTCCTGATTTATTCTTGGGAGATTGTGTGTTTGCAGGTATTTATTCTTTCCCTTTAGATTTTCTAGCTTGTGCACATAGATGTGTTCATGATAGTTGCAGAGGATCTTTTGCATTTCGGTGGGATTGGTTATAATGTCACCTTTGTCATTTCTGATTTTATTTGGATCTTCTCTCTTTTTTCTTTGTTAATCTAAAGCAGTCTTTCAATCTTGTTTATTCTTTAAAAAGCCAACTTTTTGTTTCATTGATCCTTTCTATGGTTTTTTTGGTCTTAATTGCATTAATTCTGCTCTGAGTTTAGTTATTTACTTTCTTTTGCCACCTTTGGGATTAGTTTATTCTTGTTTTTCTAGTTCCTTTAGGTGTGATGTTAGATTGTTAATTTGAGATCTTTCTATCTTGATGTTGGTTTTTAGCACTATAAACTTTCCTCTTAACACTGCTTTTGCCACATCTCAGAGGTTTTGTAGTGTTGTGTCTCTATTTTCATTTGCTTCTGTCAGTGGGATACCCCAGTATTATTGTGTGAGTGTCTAAGTCTTTTTGGAAGTCTAAAAGTACTTATTTCATAAAGCTGGGTGCTTCAGTGTTGGGTGCATACATATTTAGGATAGCTAAATCTTGTTGAATTGAACCCTTTATCATTATGTAATGCCCTTCTTTATTCTTTTTTAACGGTTGTTTTAAAGTCTGTTTTATCTGACACAAGAATAGTAACCCCTGCTCCTTTTTGTTTTTCATTTGTGTGATAGATCTTTTTCCCTCCCTTTACTTTGACCCTGTGGGTATCAATACATGTGACACGAATCAGGCAGCAGAAAGACGGGCGTTTTTCTAAATTCAATTTCACACTCTGTGTCTTTTAAGTGGAGCATTTAAGTTGTTTACATTCAGAGTTAATATTAATATGTGAGATTTTGTTTGTCATACTGCTGTTATTTACTTGATTTGTAGTTTTGCTTATGTAGTTGCTTTATACATGGGTCCCGGATCCATGGGCTATGTGCCTATGTGTGTTCTTATGGTAGTGAGTATCATTCTTTCATTTTCATGTTTAGAACTTCCTTAAGCATCTCTTATAGGGTGGTGATAAATTCACTTAGCAATTACTTGTCTGGGAAGGATTCTATTTCTCCTTTGTTGAGTAAGACCTGAAAAGCACAGGCAGTCAAAGCAAAAATAGTTTTACTTTTTTTACCCAAGATGGTGGATTAGAGGCTTTTAGGGTGCCTCAGCCACTTGGAAATAGCAAAATAGTGCATAAAGATAAACTCTGGGAGAAAAATGGGAATTCATCAGTAAAGTGAAGGACACCCTAGGCCCTGAGGAGAAAGTGGTTAAGCAGCCCCTATGATGGCTTCAGCTGATAAAGTGAGTGAAGCTGAAGCTTTTTGATGAGGTGAGGCTTTTTAATTTTTTATTCTTTTTTTCCTTTGAAGGTATGACTGTGGTATATGTTGTATATGACAGGCTTCATTTCTGGATGCTTTCAGAGGGTCAGGGCTCTGTATAGTTTCCTTGGTTGCAGACAGATTTGTACAGTGACTTTCTCAAATGTCGCTTGATGTAGCAATGTATTTTTGTTTGGTGGTATAATTCAAGCTGCAGACCAATAGATAGTGCTTGAGAGTAAAGCCACCAAGAGGTTCTTACTCTGCATGCTCACCCTTGGTGGGACAGAGGAAACAGAAAAGGGTGAAAAACGTCCTTCCCCAGTGTAACTGGTCTTTGATGGGAGTAGAGCCCCTGGAGAAGCCTGAGAAGTACCTCTTTCAGCCCATGCTCCCCGGGCCGCAATAGAAAGAGTTGCTGCCACATCTGTAGCAGTGCACTGGTGATGGGGGCAGGGTGCAAGAGATAACCCCTTTTCCAAGTCTCCAAGAGCTTTGCTGTTGCCCCCTTCAGTGGCTGACACCGCACTTTCATTTCCTTTAATCCAAGGGAGGCTTTGGTGGGCTGCATTTTCCCCTCCCTGAAGGGTGGTCCATCCCAAGAGTTGGATGTCCAGGCGAGTAGGGGTCCACCTCCCTCTCTCCCCTTGGAATACGTGGGGCACTTTCTCCCAAACTGACCAAGGGAGCATACTAAGGCACTCAGTAATGACACACATATACTGGTTCCAGGTCACAAATCTATCCCTGGCTGCAAGTCATCCTACCCAGGAGAAACCTTCGCTTCAGCAATTCTCCTCCCACTCCAGTCCTGCAATGGAAGAGAACCTAATTTCAGTACTTACTGCTGGGGTGCTCCCACACTCACTGCTCAATTCTGGCTGTGGGGTTTCTTCCCCTACTCCAGAGCAAGCACAGCTGTAATTGTGGGGGTCTTTCCCCTACTCCAGAGCAATCTCTCTAGCCTGAGACTAAAATGTCTGCAGTGGCTGCTGTTGCCAGGTCGCCAACGACTTTGTATGAGCCCAGATTAAAAATGGCGTCTTCCTTTCAGTCCTAGGTCTGGGAAAATGTCTGCAGCTTTTTCCAGTGTCTTTCCCTCTCTCTATCTCTCAGCCTCTCTCCAAGCTCACTCTTGAGCTTGGAGGAAACAGGGTGCTCTCTCTTGACCTGGGTTGCGCAGATCACTAGCAGAAAGGTAAGAAATAGAGGGAGATTGGGATTGGCTGCCTCGCGCATGTACTGGGCTTCACTCACTTTATCAGCTGAATGCCATCATGGGGGCTGCTTAATCTTCTCCTCCTCAGGGTCTGGGGTGTCCTTCACTATTCTGATGAATTTCCATTTTCTTCCCAGAGTTTATTATTATTATTACTACTATTATTATTTTTCTTCTGAGATGGAGTCTTGCTCTGTCGCCCAGGCTGGACTGCAGTGGCACGATCTCTGCTTATTGCAACCTTCGCCTCCTAGGTTCAGGCAATTCTCCTGCCTCAGCCTCCCCAGTAGCTGGGACTACAGGCATGCGCTACCACACCTGGCTAATTTTTGTGTTTTTAATGGAGACGGGGTTTCACCATGTTGGCCAGGCTGGTCTCAAACTCCTGACCTCAAGTGATCTGCCCGCCTCAGCCTCCCAAGGTGCTGGGATTACAGGCGTGAGCCACTGCACCTGGCACTGAGTTTCTCTTTATGCACTATTTTACTATTTCCAAATGGCTGAGGCATACTGAAAGTCTGTAATCCATCATCTTGGGTAAAAAAAGTAAAACTGACTGGGCGCGGTGGCTCACGCCTGTAATTCCAGCACATTGGGAGGCTGAGAAGAGTGGATCACCTGAGGTCGGGAGTTCGAGACCAGTCTGACCAAAATGGAGAAACCCCATCTCTACTAAAAATACAAAAAATTAGCCAGGTGTGGTGGCACATGCCTGTAATCCCAGCTACTCGAGAAGCTGAGGCAGGAGAATTGCTGAAACCCGGGAGGCGGAGGTTGTGGTGAGCCAAGATAACGCCATTGCACTCCAGCCTGAGCAACAAGAGTGAAACTCTGTCCCGCTCCCCCCTCCAAAAAAAAAAAAGGTAAAACTATTTTTACTTTGGTTACCTGTACTTTTGAGGTTATACTCATGAAATTTTTGCCCAGACCAATGTCCTGGAGTGCTTCCCCAATGTTTTCTTCTGGTAGTTTCATGTCTTAGAATTGAGTCTTTAAGCCAGGTGCGGTTGCTAAAGCCTGTAATCCCAGTTCTTTGGGAGGCTGAGGTGGGCGGATCACTTGAAGTCAGGAGTTTGAGACTAGCCTGGCCAACATGGTGAAACCCCATCTCTACCAAAAATACAAAAATTAATCGGGCTTGGTGGCAGGCACCTGTAATCCCAGTTACTCAGGCGGCTGAGGCAGGAAAATAGCTTGAACCCTGGAGGTGGAGGTTGCAATGAGCCAAAATCACACCAACTGCACTCCAGCCTGGGCAACAGAGTGAGACTGTCTCAAAAAAAAAAAAGAAGTCTTTAATCCATTTTGATTTTTGATTAGATTTTTGTATGTGGCAAAAGATAGGGTCCTAGTTTCATGCTGCACATGAATATCCAGTTTTCCCAGTACCATTTATTGAAGAGTTTGTTCTTTTCCCAATGTATGTTCTTGGCACCTTTGTCAAAAATGCGGTAAACGTAAGTTCATAAAAGAATGAAATCATATCCTTTGCAGCAACATGGATGAAGCTGGAGGCCATAATCCTAAGCGAATTAACGTACGAACAGAAAACAAAATATCACATGTTCTTGAAAGTGGGAGCTATTAAATCAAGTTTAGCCAAAGGCTGCCTCCTTACATATTTTAAGTTCAGCCTAAAGATTTCTCTGTATATTGTGAACTATAACAAGTGGAGGTGTAAACAGATGGTAGTCTACACTTGTACCAATCACTGAGTTTTGGCCAATCAAATGTAGTCAACTGTCCAAACTGTGTTCAAATAAGGCAAACGCCGAACTGTAACCAATCTAGTTGCTTCTGTACCTCTCTTCCATTTTCTGTTATCACTTTTTCTGTCAATAAATCTTCTTCTACCATGGGGCTGCACCTGAGTCTCAGAGCCTACTTTGGCTCAGGAGGCTGCCCGATTCAGGAATCGTTCATTGCTCAATTAAACTAATTTAAGTATAATTTGGCTGAAGTTTTTCTTTTAACAGAGCTACACATTGAATACCCATAGACATAAACATGGGAACAGTAGACACTGCAGACTCCTAGAGAGGGGAGGAAGAAGGGCATGGGTCAAAAATCTACCTGTTGGGTATTGCTTATTACCTGAGTGCAATATACCCTTCTAAAAAACCTGTACCTGTACCCCCAATATCTAAAATAAAAGTTGAGAAAAAATGAATTCAGTTGTAAATGTGTGGATTTATTTCTGGATTCTCTGTTCTGTTCCATTGTTCTATTTACTTCTGGGTTCTCTGTTCTGTTCCAAACCAGCCTTGGTACTGGTTTTTAATGCCAATAACAAGGCTGTGTGATTATCATCCCCTCTTATCTCTCATTCTCTTTCCCTCTAGACAAAGAGCTTCCTGAGAGTCCTTCATTACTTTCTTTGAGTTCCCAGCACCTGGCACAGTCACTGGGACATGATAAGTGCTCAAAAATATTTGAGGAATTATACTGAAATTAAGAACTATTGGACTTCTTCTCCAAGAAAACACCAAATGGCGAATGACGCTGGTGCGGGGGGGAGCCCAGAGGCCCTGGTGGCCCTGGGATGGGGAACAGCGGTGGCTTCTGTGGAGGTTTCGGCAGTGGCATCCGGGGCCTGGGTCGCAGAGCTCACGGAGGCAAGGCCGAGGATAAGGAGTGGATGCCTGTCACCAAGCTGAGCCCCTTGGTCAAGGACATGAAGATCAAGTCCCTTGAGAATATCTCTTTCTTCTCCCTGCCCATTAAGGAATCTGAGATCATTGACTTTTTCCTGGGGGCCTCTCTCAAGGACGAAGTTTTGAAGATTATACCGCTGCAGAAGCAGACCCGTGCTGGCCAGCGCACCAGGTTCAAGGCTTTTGTTGCTATGGGGGACTACAATGGCCACGTCGGTCTGGGTGTTAAGTGCTCCAAGGAGGTGGCCACCGCCATCCGTGGGGCCATCATCCTGGCCAAGCTCTCCATTGTCCCCGTGCAGAGGCTACTGGGGGAACAAGATCGGCAAGCCCCACACCGTCCCTTGCAAGGTGACAGGCCGCTGTGGCTCTGTGCTGGTGCGCCTCATCCCTGCACCCAGGGGCACTGGCGTCGTCTCAGCGCCTGTGCCCGAGAAGCTGATCATGATGGCTGGTATCGATGACTGCTACACCTCAGCCCGGAGCTGCACTACTACCCTGGGCAACTTCGCCAAGGCCACCTTTGATGCCATCTTTAAGACCTACAGCTACCTGACCCCTGACCTCTGGAAGAAGACTGTATTTACCAAGTCTCCCTATCAGGAATTCACTGAACACCTCGTCAAGACCCACAGCAGAGTCTCCGTGCAGCGGACCCAGGCTCCACCTGTGGCTACAACATAGGGTTTTTATACAAGAAAAATAAAGTGAATTAAGCCTGAAAAAAAAAAAAAAAGAAAGAAATATTGGAGAATCTACAGACAGCAGCCAAGAAAGATGAAAACGGCATTCACAAAGAAAGAAAAAGAAAAGCTGGCACACTGTTTAGCCTAAAGAAAATAATGAGGCATTTACCAGTCTTCAAAGAGATTTGATAATGAATTTTTAACCAAAAGATGCTAAGTTTGAAGGAGTCGTTTTTACATATAAGTGCACTTTATGCATGCTATCCCTTAATCTGAAAGAATAGGAAAGAGGGGACGGGCAGGAGGGAAGAGGGAAGAGGGGAGAGAGAGAGAGAGAGAGAGAGAGAGAGAGAGAGAGAGAGAGAGAGAGAGAGAAATTAAACTACCCTGGGTTACACGCAGATTTCTCCATAGCATCTTTCAGTGGCAGAAAATAGTGGTGTGATGTCTACACCATTCTGAGGAAAATAATGACCCTAAAGTGTGATCCTAAAATGCTATGTCCAGTCGAGTTGTCCTTTTAACTGTAAAGCTCAAAGACAGCCATTCTTAAATATATGAACACTCAAGAAATACAATACTCATAAATCTTCCTTGACAGAATTTTGGCCACAAAATCCAGATAACCAAGAAGTGAATAAAAATATTTAGAAATTGAGAAGAAATGGTAAAAGACTGATAGTGAGGACCGAATCGATTTCAATGTAAAATGGAGACTGAATAATTATGGAAGTTAAGGTAATAGAACAGAATATAAATGTTATTAGAACTAAAAAAAATAAAAATCTAAAGGTGGGAGAAAGAAGGTTAGAAGCCATGAGCAGGCTAATTTCCTTATCTATAGCAGAAAGTCAATAGATACTATCTAAAGTTGAAATGCATAATTATAAAATGATTCCAGAGGAGGCAAAGTTGCTGTCCAGTTAGTTTCCCTGTCTACTCAAAGGACTAAACTAGAGAGTGGACTTTGCCACTAAGTTCCATTATATATTTAAGAACTATCTTCTTGAAATCAAAATTGATTGAGGACTATCCTTTCCCTAAAATTAAAAGAGGCAACAATCTCCACATTAGATGTTTTAAAGGTTGGGTAACCAACTATCTGTCTGCAGTTTAGAAATGAGTGCAGAGAGATATTAGTGTCCTTATAAGCTGCAAATTTCTGGTGTCAGAAAGAAGGCTGAAGCCTACCACCCACTAGCCCTAGGCTCTGGTGTTCATCTCACTATTATCAAACCACCAATGACAGCAAACTAAAATGAAAAAGAATGGAACCAGCCAGCCAGTACAATCTTAGTGCTTAGGCAAGGAGATGCAAGAGAGACCAGGACAATGAGCTCAGACCCATCTCCAGATCCTCAGGGTTAAGATCCAAAGAGAGAGAGCAAGGGAGAGAGACTGGTAAATGGGATAGCAGTCTTTATAGATAGTAGCCTCTCTGCTTGAGGAAGAAGGCATAAGGATCCGAACATAAATTCCTAGGGGCCTAGTTCTGTAATTTTTGTCCAGCAGCAATACGGACAGTGAATGAGACAAAGCAAGAGGAAGAAAAATGATAGCCCAGTCTTATCACGTATGCACACAATCTCTTTGTACGCTTGCAGTCTCTCACACAGATGCCTTGAGTATCCTGTGCCCTTTGCCTTCATAGTTAGAGAACACCCCTTACCTGTCTGCCACCTGTTGTTTCTTCTTCCCTGTTTCTGGTTATCTCCATAACTGGAGTCTCTCCTCAGACAAAAACAAAACCCATCTATCTTTCTCTCGGTTTCAACAGGCAATCCCTAATTTGCCATTGCCATGAAAACTTTGGGGTACTGGGGAGAAGGAAAAGAAGGAGAAGCAGGCTTTGTTTGGCTAGTGATTGTCAAACCTTGGTGCAGAAAAGGACTTCTGGGAAAAGAGTTAGCAGAGAGAGCACAAGACAAGAGAAAAAGAAAAGAAAGAAACTTTCTGGGCATGTTGCTTTGGCTGAAGAATGTGTCAGAAAAAGAAGGAAAATCTGAGTTTGCCATTGTCAGCACCCTGACTCCTAGAATGTTGTCTTAGGTCGCCTCTGAGCACTTTACTCAGTGTCTTTCCACTCAAGCATTAATTTGGCTGTAGTAACTGGAGCAAAATCCCTGTGTCTCAATGCCCGATTTCTTCATCAGTGGAAGGAGGACATATGAAATGGTAAAGTTTCTTAAAACAATCTAGAGAGATGCAGGGGATCACAGTATTATATGTGAAGTTCCTTGCCCAATGAAATACCATCTCACACCAGTTAGAATGGCAATCATTAAAAAGTCAGGAAACAACAGGTGCTGGAGAGGATGTGGAGAAATACGAACACTTTTACACTGTTGGTGGGATTGTAAACTAGTTCAACCATTGTGGAAAACAGTATGGTGATTCCTCAAGGATCTAGAACTAGAAATACCATATGACCCAGCCATCCCATTACTGGGTATATACCCAAAGGATTATAAATCGTGCTGCTATAAAGACACATGCACACGTATGCTTATTGCTGCACTATTCACAATAGCAAAGACTTGGAATCAAACCAAATGTCCATCAGTGACAGACTGGATTGAGAACATGTGGCACATATACACCATGGAATACTATGCAGCCATAAAAAAGGATGAGTTTGTGTCCTTTGTAGGGACATGGATGCAGCTGGAGACCATCATTTTCAGCAAACTATCACAAGAACAGAAAACCAAACACCACATGTTCTCACTCATAGGTGGGAACTGAACAATGAGATCACTTGGACTCGGGAAGGGGAACATCACACACTGTGGCCTATTATTGTGATTATTTACTCTAAATAATTCTTATATCTTAGAGATATGCTCTGAAATATTTACTGATAAAATGACATGATGTCTTGAATTTGGTTCAACATAAGGAATTAAAGTCAGATTGGTCTTGGTTTGACAATTGTTGAAGCTGAATGATGGGTAAAAGTGAGTTTGTTATACTACTCTCTCTACTTTTGCATGTTCTTAAAATTTTCCATTATAAATATGTTAAAAATACTTTTGTGAACTCCTACTAGGTGAGAGGTGCAGAGGATGCAACAGCAGGTTTTGATAATAAAATAATTCAAATGTATTTGATTTCTTCTTACCTAGCCACTTTTCTCTTGTGCTCTGCTATAGATGAAATACTTCATTTCACAGAAAGAGAGTCCTATCCCAGTTTACATGGTTGGCTTGAGTCCTCAGCTATGTAATGGGCTCAAGAAAAATTATTGTTCTAGGCCGGGCGCGGTGGCTCAAGCCTGTAATCCCAGCACTTTGGGAGACCGAGACGGGTGGATCACGAGGTCAGGAGATCGAGACCATCCTGGCTAACACGGTGAAACCCCGTCTCTACTAAAAAAAAATACAAAAAACTAGCCGGGTGAGGTGGCGGGCGCCTGTAGTCCCAGCTACTCGGGAGGCTGAGGCAGGAGAATGGCGTAAACCCGGGAGGCGGAGCTTGCAGTGAGCTGAGATCCGGCCACTGCACTCCAGCCTAGGCGGCAGAGCGAGACTCCGTCTCAAAAAAAAAAAAAAAAAAAAAAGAAAAATTATTGTTCTAGATTATCTGGCATTTTCTCTGCTAAATTGGGAGCAACACTCTTATATAATTTTTCTACATTTCTTTTCCAATTATAAGTACAAATATAGGAATTTTGACTAGAATTTTACTAAAGTTAACATTAGAGATTGTACAACATTATACAATTTGATCTTATATCCAGAAATACGGGTATTTTCACTCATTTTACAAAAAGCATCTTCCAGATTCTTTATGATATGGAGTTATGATTTGTTAACTGATTTTAACTTAAATTCCATATTGTTACAAACACAAACTGAAGTGGCTTCAATTTTATGGTATTAAAACATATTTAAAGCAAACATGGAAATTGAAAAGTATTAGGTTGGAACCAAATAATCATAAAGGTACCTAGGATTATAACAAAAATTAAACATTATATTTAACTCTGAGATTCCTAGGAGAAAAGACAAAAAGGGAAACTGTACATTATATAGTTCTCATAGTTTAATAGAAAGAATGCATTTTTTTGGTAGGTAGTTCCTTTTAGAAATAACAAAATAGAAAATGAGTTCAACCACTGCTTTATAGAAAATAGGGAAATGTTCTTCAATTGAGCATTTCTTTTCCTCACATTAATAAACTCTGCACACACCTCCTATGTTAATAGGAAATAGGAATTCCAGATAACAAATGTGGAAAGTTGAAATAATCCTGACAAATTTTTCAAATCAATTGTTGAAAATCTTTATTTAGAAAAAAATCTTTAGTTGGAAAACAGCAGAAACCAAAGAAAAACACACTTCATGTAAACAACAGAACACTATGCTAAGTTTAGTTCTACAATAAAAGCCACACAAATCTGTGTGTGGCCAAGGATGAGGATACAGAGAAAAGAAAAAGAAAATTGAGAGAGAGGTAGAAGATAACTCTTTGCTTACTGCAGGTCTTGTCACCTCTGGAAAATAATAAGTTAGGATGGCCCTAGTCTACTAGCATGCCAGAGGTAGAACCAATATAATCTCCTAAAATATGAGATTTGTGTCAATTCTTAGGGTAACTCACTAAGGTGGTTTGGTTCCACCAATGAATAAAGTTTCTAATTCTACACTAAGCTCATCCTTTGGAACATCAATCTCATCTCCAGATTCTTCCCCAAGCTTCTTCCACCAGGGTGCTTGTATGTGCTTCAGGGTTGTGAGATGGGCCTGCTTGGCCTTGGCTGCCACAGGCCTGGATCTACTTAGGAAGAGCTCAGGTTCTTTGCCTTCTGCCTCCTTTAGACTTGGTGCCTCTGTAGTGGACAGAAAATAAATAGATGAGAACAAGAGTCCTATGCCAGGCAGGTAGGAACTTGGAAGCTACAGAGCTGTAACCCTGCAGGCAGAAACAGCATTCCAACTCTGAATGTATTACTTTTGAGACAGGGTCTCGCTCTATTGCCTAAGCTGGAGTGCAGTAGCATGATCACGGTTCACTGCAGCCTCAACCTCCTGGGCTCAAGTGATTCTCCCACCTCAGCTTCCTAAGTACCTGGGACTATGCCACCACACCCAGCTAATATTTTTTCTCTTTTTTGTAGAGATCTCACTATGCTGCCCAGGCTGGTCTCAAACTTCTGGACTCAAGCAATCCTTCTGCCTCAGCTTCAAGTGTTGGGATTACAGCCACGAGTCAACATATTTGGCCCATTTCTGTTTTTTTTGAGATGGAGTTTTGCTCTTGTTGCCCAGGCTGGAATGCAATGGTGCGATCTCAGCTCACTGCAACCTCCGCCTCCTGGGTTCAAGTAATTCTCCTACCTCAGCCTCCCGAGTAGCTGGGATTACAGGCGTGCACCACCATGTCTGGCTAATTTTGTATTTTTAGTAGAGATGGGGGTTTCACCATGTCGGTCAGGCTGGTCTCGAACTCCTAACCTCAGATGATCTGCCTACCTCGGCCTCCCAAAATGTTGGGATTACAGGCATGAGCCACCGCGCCCGGCCATTTCTATGTTTAAAGGAATAAAAAAAGATGTAGATTTTTGTAAGATGGTTTATTTATTTATTTATTTTATTATTTTTGAGACAGAGTCTTACTCTGTCACCTACGCTGGAGTGCAGTGGCACGATCTCTGCTCACTACAACCTCCGCCTCCCGGGTTCAAGCAATTCTCCTGCCTCAGCCTCCCGAGTAGCTGGGATTACAGGCACCCACCACCATGCCCAGCTAATTTTTATATTTTTAGATGGGGTTTCACCATGTTGGTTATGCTGGTCTCAAACTCCTGACCTCGTGATCCGCCACTTCGGCCTCCCAAAGTGCTGGGATTAGAAGCGTGATCCACCTCGCCTGGCCAAGATGGTTTATTTAAAGAACAGAAACTTTAATAGAACCTCGTCCTATAGATGAGAGGCTCAGTTTCAGCCATTTATCCAATTTCAAAATATAAAATTCCCAAATAGTAGCCATTAAAGAAAACACTGGTCCTTTCTGTTCACATACACTAAAGAAATCCAAGAGGCTGACTGAAACACAGGGGCTTCATGGATGGGATCTCTCGTTAAATGGGTCAGTGGTTATGATGAATTAATTTTTGTAAAAGTACTTCATTAAAAATTATAGGCCAGGCGCAGTTGCTCACGCCTATAATCGCAGCACTTTGGGAGGCCGAGGTAGGCAGGTCACAAGGTCAAGAGACCGAGACCATCCTGGCCAACATGGTGAAACTCCGTGTCTACTAAAACTACAAAAATTAGCTGGGCATGGTGGTGCTCACCTGTAGTCTCAGCTGAGGCAGGATAATCATTTAAACCTGGGAGGCAGAGGTTGCAGTGAGCCAAGATCACGCCACTGCACTCCAGCCTGGCAACGGAGGAAGACTCCGTCTCAAAAAAATAAAAAAAAATTATAAAATGCGCTACAAGAGAATGACACTGTAACTATTGTCATCATCTACTTATAAAATATGACCAAAAGCTTTTCAGATTACATAGTAAAAGATGGCTAGTAGGGCTCAGCATCTGAAATTAATAACTTCGGGGTGACACATATGAATGATGGCAAAGCTTGGGGAAACACATAAGAAGGAGGTTATAAAATCTGCATCATTTGAAAACATTATGTGCTGGTCTGATCTATGTAAAAATTTCCTGAGGTTAGGGGATGAGCTAAAGATGCTTACTAATGGTTTCCTTCTGAAGGTTTTGGATGTCACAAACCTTGCATAGGTTGTTCCTTTTAGAGAACAAAAGTAAAATGAGCACATACTCATTAGCTGTTCAACATTGGTGCTGATCTGTGCCATCAGAGCTTCTCTGTGCTGCTGGGCTCGCTCTTCCACGGCCCTGCCCATGAAGTAGTGTTGCAGTCGTTCTTGAGCTTGGGCATGGAGTTCCCTACTGACCACATCTGACATTGGAGAGCCCTGGAAACACAGGACAGAAAAACTTATCACAAAGAGGACATAGGTATCAAAGTACCCAACCACTTAGCAGAGGTTTTAGAATGCTTAGCTGTCTCTCATTTTATCAATTGAATCTTATGATTGATGTCTATCTTGTATTCTTACGCAAGTATTAAATAGTCTCTTAAAAGTTTTAGATAAAAATAATGGTGGAGAAGTTTTTTGTCTTTCTTTTTCGTATGTGACCATACTTTACTTTCTCAGACACTGTGGAATTACAGGAGAGGAGATAAAAAACAACTACAAAAAAACAACCTGATTAAAAAATGAACAAAATATAATCCTGTGGAAAAAAAATGACTTGAATAGACATTTCTGAAAAAAGATAAAGAAACAGCCAGTAAACACATGAAAAGATGCTCAAACTCACTAATTAGGAAAATGCAAGTTCAAACCATAAGATACAACTTCATATCTATTAGCTGCTATCAAAAACAACGACTACAACAAAAATAACTAATGCTGACAAGGATGTACAGAAACTGGAACCCTGTGTGTGACTGGTAGAAATGTAAAATGGTACAGCCACTATGGAAAACAGTATGGCAGTTCCTCAAAAAATTTTTAAAAAGACTTAGCATATAATCTAGCATTTACATTTCTGGATACTCACCCAAAAGAATTGAAAGCAAGTACACAAACAGATATTTGTACACACATGCTCACAGTAGCATTATTCACAATAGCCAAAAGGTGGAAGGAACCCAAGTGTTCCTTGGATAAACAAAATGTAGTATACATAATGGAATATTATTCAGCCTTTAAAAAGTAGAAAATTCTGACACATGCTAAAACATGAACCTTGAAGACATTATACCAAGTGAAACAACGAAGTATGATTCCACTAATGGGGTACTTAGAGTAGGCAAATTCATAGAGACAGAAAGTAGAATGGTGGTTGCCAGGAGCTGGGTAGTGGGGGAATGGTGAGTTAGTGTTTAATGGATGCAGAGTTTCAGTTCTGCAAAATGAAAAAAGTTCTCAAGATGGATGGTGGTGATGGTTGCACAAACAATATGAACGTACTCAATGCTAGTACACTACATTTAAACATAGTTAAAATGGTACTTTTTACATTTTATCTATTTTACCACTCTGAAAATAAATAAATTTAAAAAATATAGGTACATGAAGCCACACAAAACTTACTGTATCAGAATTTCTTGGGGTGTGTGGGGCTTGGGTATATAATTTTTATAAAGGCGATTAAATTTGTAAATGATTAAAACTGTTAAAAGCAATATGTCCTCTCTACAGAGCTTAGGAACTGATTATTTATTGGAGAGAAGGCATGCTTCTGTCTGTCCTCATTCCATCTCTGCTTTAAAAACTTTCAGTTGTGGTTCTGCCCCTCTCTCCAATTAGGTTCTGGTGCTTGGCTAAGGGAGGAGTTGCTAATATGCTTGATAAGCACTTAAGAGATTCGTTGGCCATATACACCATGGAATACTATGCAGCCCTAAAAAAGGATGAGTTCATGTCCTTTGCAGGGACATGGTTTATGTCCTGGAAGTTGGAAACCATCATTCTCAGCAAACTAGCACAAGAACAGAAAACCAAATACTGCATGTTCTCACCCATAAGTGGAAGTTGAAAAATGAGAACACGTGGACGCAGGGAGGGGAACATCACACAGTGGGGCCTATCGGGGGATGGGGAGCTAGGGGAAGGATAGCATTAGGAGAAAAACCTAATGTAGATGACAGGTTGATGGGTCCCAAACCACCCATGGCACGTTATACCCGTGTAACAAACCTGCACGTTTCGCACATGTATCCCAGAACTTAAAGTATAATAATAACTAAAAAGAAGAGATTCATTGGCCATGTTTTATAGGTGGCCAGGCTGATTATTTTTAAAAGCTCAGGACCCCTAAAATTTTTTTCAGCACTTAGGTTAAAAGAACTTTATTAAAAATACAGCTTTATTCACTCCTCAGCAAATGTACAACAACAGAAATTATAACAAACTGTCTCTCAGACCACAGTGCAATCAAACTAGAACTCAGGACTAAGAAACTCAATCAAAACCGCTCGACTACATGGAAACTGGAAACTGCTCCTGAATGACTACTGGGCACATAATGAAATGAAGGCAGAAATAAAAATATTCTTTGAAACCAATGAGAACAAAGACACAACATACCAGAATCTCTGGGACACATTTAAAGCAGTGTGTGGAGGGAAATTTATAGCACTAAATGCCCACAAGAGAAAGCTAGAAAGATCTAAAATTGACACTCTAACATCAAACTTAACAGAACTAGAGAAGCAAGAGCAAACACATTCAAAAGCTAGCAGAAGGCAAGAAATAACTGAGATCAGAGCAGAACTGAAGGAGAGACACAAAAAACCCTCCAAAAAAAATCAGTGAATCCAGGAGTTGGTTTTTTGAAAAGATCAACAAAATTGACAGACCGCTAGCAAGACTAATAAAGAAGGAAAGAGAAAAGAATCAAATAGACACAATAAAAAATGATAAAGGGGATATCACCACCGACCCCACAGAAATACAAACTACCATCAGAGAATACTATAAACACCTCTATGCAAATAAACTAGAAAATCTAGAAGAAATGGATAATTTCCTGGACACTTACACTCTCCCAAGACTAAACCAGGAAGAAGTTGAATCCCTGAATAGACCAACAGCAGGCTCTGAAATTGAGGCAATAATTAATAGCCTACCAACCAAAAAAAGTCCAGGACCAGATGGATTCACAGTTGAATTCTACCAGAGGTACAAGGAGGAGCTGGTACCATTCCTTCTGAAACTATTCCAATCAATAGAAAAAGAGGGAATCCTCCCTAACTCATTTTATGAGGCCAACGTCGTCCTGATACCAAAGCCTGACAGAGACACAACAAAAAAAGAGAATTTTAGACAAATATCCCTGATGAACATCGATGCAAAATCCTCAATAAAATACTGGCAAACCAAATCCAGCAGCACATCAAAAAGCTTATCCACCATGATCAAGTGGGCTCCATCCCTGGGATGCAAGGCTGGTTCAACATATGCAAATCAATAAACGTAATCCAGCATATAAACAGAACCAAAGACAAAAAGTACATGATTATCTCAATAGATGCAGAAAAGGCCTTTGACAAAATTCAACAGCCCTTCATGCTAAAAACTCTCAATAAATTCGGTATTGATGGAACGTATCTCAAAATAACAAGAGCTATTTATGACAAACCCACAGCCAATATACTGAACGGGCAAAAACTGGAAGCATTCCCTTTGAAAACTGGCACAAGACAGGGATGCCCTCTCTCACTACTCCTATTCAACATAGTGTTGGAAGTTCTGGCTAGGGCAATCAGGCAAGAGAAAGAAATCAAGGGTATTCAGTTAGGAAAAGAAGAAGTCAAATTGTCCCTGCTTGCAGATGACATGATTGTATATTTAGAAAACCCCATTGTCTCAGCCCAAAACCTCCTTAAGCTGATAAGCAACTTCAGCAAAGTCTCAGGATACAAAATTAATGTGCAAAAATCACAAGCATTCTTATACACCAGTAACAGACAAACAGAGAGCCAAATCATGAATGAACTTCCATTCACAATTGCTTCAAAGAGAATAAAATATCTAGGAATCCAACTTACAAGGGATGTAAAGGACCTCTTCAAGGAGAACTACAAACCACTGCTCGGTGAAATGAAAGAGGACACAAACAAATGGAAGAACATACCATGCTCGTGGATAGGAAGAATCAATATTGTGAAAATGGCCATACTGCCCCAGGTAATTTACAAATTCAATGCCATCCCCATCAAGCTACCAATGAGTTTCTTCACAGAATTGGAAAAAACTGCTTTAAAGTTCATATGGAACCAAACAAGAGCCGGCATTGCCAAGACAATCCTAAGTTAAAAGAACAAAGCTGGAGACATCACGCTACCTGACTTCAAACTATACTACAAGGTTACAGTAACCAAAACAGCATGGTACTGGTACCAAAACAGAGATATAGACCAATGGAACAGAACAGAGCCCTCAGAAATAATACCACACATCTACAGCCATCTGATCTTTGACAAACCTGACAAAAACAAGAAATGGGGAAAGGATTCCCTATTTAATAAATGGTGCTGGGAAAATTGGCTAGTCATAAGTAGAAAGCTGAAATTGGATACTTTCCTTACTCCTTATACGAAAATTAATTCAAGATGGATTAGAGACTTAAATGTTAGACCTAACACCATAAAAACCCTAGAAGAAAACCTAGGTAATACCATTGAGGACATAGGCATGGGCAAGGACTTCATGTCTAAAACACCAAAAGCAATGGCAACAAAAGCCAAAATTGACAAATGGGATCTAATTAAACTAAAGAGCTTCTGTACAGCAAAAGAAACTACCATCAGAGTAAACAGGCAACCTACAGAATGGGAGAAAATTTTTGCAATCTACTAATCTGGTAAAGGGCTAATATCCAGAACCTACAAAGAACTCAAACAAATTTGCAAGAAGAAAACAACCAACCTCATCAAAAAGTAGGCAAGGGATATGAACAGACATTTCTTAAAAGAAGACCTTCATACAGCCAACAGACACATGAAAAAATGCTCGTCATCACTGGCCATCAGAGAAATGCAAATCAAAACCACAATGAGATACCATCTCACACCAGTTAGAATGGCAATCATTAAAAAGTCAGGAAACAACAGGTGCTGGAGAGGATGTGGAGAAATACGAACACTTTTACACTGTTGGTGGGATTGTAAACTAGTTCAACCATTGTGGAAAACAGTATGGTGATTCCTCAAGGATCTAGAACTAGAAATACCATATGACCCAGCCATCCTATTACTGGGCATATACCCAAAGGATTATAAATCATACTGCTATAAAGGCACATGCACACGTATGTTTATTGCGGCACTATTCACAATAGCAAAGACTTGGAATCAACCCAAATGTCCATAAGTGACAGACTGGATTAAGAAAATGTGGTACATATACACCATGGAATACTATGCAGTCATAAAAAAGGATGAGTTCGTGTCCTTTGTAGGGACATGGATGCAGCTGGAGACCATCATTCTCAGCAAACTATCACAAGAACAGAAAACCAAACATCGCATGTTCTCACTCATAGGTGGGAATTGAACAATGAGATCACTTGGACACGGGAAGGGGAACATCACACACTGGGGCCTATTATGGGGAGGGGGCAGGGGGGAGGGATGGCATTGGGAGTTATACCTGATGTAAATGACGAGTTGATGGGTGCTGATGAGTTGATGGGTGCAGCACACCAACATGGCACAAGTATACATATGTAACAAACTTGCACGTTGTGCACATGTACCCTAAAACTTAAAGTAATAAAAATAAAAATAATAATTAAAAAAAAAGGTCACAATATTTCTCCATTGTTTCCTTTTAGAAGTTTTATAGTTTTAGGTTTTGCATTTAGGCCTATGATCTACTTTGAGTTAAATTTTGTATATGAAGTGATGTATGGCTTCAAGTTCAATTTTTTTTATATATGGATAGCCAATTGCTCCAGTTTTTCTACTGTATTAACTGTGCATCTCTGTCCATAATTAGTTGGCTATACATGTGGATTTATTTCTGGATTCAAGTATGTTCTACTGATTTGTTTTTGTATCTTTGTATCAATATCACTGTTTTGATTCTATAGCTTTATAATTGCAATCAGGTAACGTTAGCCCTCCAACTCTGTTCTTTTTTGCAGTTACTTAGCTATTCTATTCTAGGTCCTTTGTATTTCTATATGAATTTTAGAATCAGTGTGTCAATTTCCACAAGAAAACCTGATGGGATTATGATTGTGCCGAACGACATTCTGCCTTGTTCCTAATCTTAGAAGAGAAACATTCAGTCTTTTGTCATTGAACATGATGTCAGTTGTAGGTATTTCATAGATATCTTTCATCAAGTGGAGAAAATTTTCTCCAAATTCCCAGTTTGTTAAGATTTCGTTCTTGGGGTGTGTGGGGTGTCAGGACTAGATGTTGTATTTTGTCAAGCTCTTTTTCTGCATTTATTGATATAATAATATGATTTTTCTTAGTCTGAGTCTGTTAATATGGTAAATTATACCTGAGATAAACTTTACTTGTTCATGATATACTAGCCTTTCAACATATTGTTAGATTCAATTTGCTAAATGAATAACTATTTTGAGATTTATCCATGTTGTTAAAAGTTTTAATGTTTAGAATTTTGAGATAAATGTTCATGAGGAATATTGTTCTGAAATTCTTTGCTTGTAAGGTCTCTGGTTATGGTGTCAGGGTATTGCTGGTCTTATAAAATGAGTTGGAAAGTTTTTCCTCTTCTTCAATTTTTTATGGAATTGGCATTATTTCCTTCTTAAATGAATCAGTGAAGCAATCTAGCCATGCAAGTTTTCTTGTGGAGAGGTTTTCAGCTACAATTTAGTAGACATATAGATTTATGAGATTATTCATTTTATCTAATTCTCAGGTGAACTGTGGTAATTTGTCTTTTGAGGATTTGTCTATTTCATAAAAATTGTTGTATTGGTATAAAGGTACTAATATTCTCTTATTCTTCAATATCTGTATAGTCTATATTGATGTCACTTCTCTTACCTCCTGATGTTGGTAATTTATGTCTTCTTTTTCCTGATCAGTCTGGCTGCAGTTTTATAAATTTTATCGATCTTCTCAAACAATCAGCTTTTAGTTTCATTTATTTTTCTCTATTGCTTTTGTTTCCTAGTTTATTGATTTCCCTTTGATCTTTATTTCCTTTCTTCTGCTTACTTGGAGTTTAATTTTCTCCGTTTCTAGTTTCTTAAGTTATAAGCTGAGGGTTTTCTTGTTTTTGTTTTTTAGTGAGAAAGAAGGGGCTGTCTGTTTCTGTTTGTTTTTTTTTAAAGAGACATAGTCTTGCTATGTTGCCCAGGCTGGAGTACAGTGGCTATTTACAGGCACAGTCATGGACCACTATAGCCTTAAACTCCTGGGCTCAGGAAATCCTCCCGCCTCAGCCTCCCAAGTAGTTGTCACAGGCTACTGTGCCCAGCTCTTTGAGGCCCTTGATTTGAGACCTATCTTCTTTTTAAAATACAGGTGTTTAGTGATAAAAATTTCCTTCTAAATACTGCTTTTGGGGAATCTACAAGTTGTGAAAGATGGAGTTTTCATTCAGTTTGAAATACTTTATAATTTCCCTTCTGATTTCTTCTTTGAGCCTTTGGTTATTTAGAAGTGTGTTGTTTAGTTTCCATATAGTTGGTAATATAACCAGAGATATTTCTGTTATTGACTTCTAACTTAATTCTATTGTGGGCAGAGAATATACTTTGTATATATATATTTTTTAGTTTATTGAGATTTATTTGATGGTACAGAACATAGTCCATCTTGGTAAATGTTCTATGTGCAATGTTCATTAAGAAGAATGTTATTTGGTGAAGTTTTCCAAAAATGTCAATTAGATCAAGTTGTTTAATAGTGTTGTTCATATCTACCATATCCTTGCTGCTTTTCTGTGTGCTTGTTCTATAAGTTGTTGTTGAGAGGGTTATTGAAAGAATTGTGGCTTTATTCCTCATCACAGTTCTATCAGTGTTTGCTTCATGTATTTTTTTATTGTGGTAAAATATACATAAGATTTATCATTTTAACCATTTTTAATCGTACAGTTCAGTGGTATTAAAGTACATTCATATTGTTACATGACCACTGCCACTGTCCATCTCCAGAACTTTTATATTTGCCCAAATTGAAATTCCATACTCTTTAAATACTATCTTCTCATCCTACTCCCCAACTTCTACTCCTGAAAACCGCAATTCAATTTTCTATTTCTATCAATTTGCCTTCTCTAGGTATCTTAGATAAGTGGAATCAGATAATATTTGTCCTTTGTATCTGGCTTATTTCAGTTAGCATGTCATCAAGGTTCATTCATGTTGGCTACATGTATTTTGGAGCACTGTTATTAGGTATATAAACATTTAAAATTCTTATGTCCTCTTAATTGATTCCTTTATCATTATACTTGTTCCACCTTTTTTCATATTTAAAGTATGCTTCTTGTAATCAACATATAATCAGGCTTTTTTATTCAGTCTGTTACTCTGCTTTTTAATTGGGGTGTTCAGACCATTTTTAGCTATTGTAATTACTGATACAATCACATTTGAGTCTATCATTTTGCTTTCTTTTTGTCCCATCACTTTATTTTTCCTCTTTTTCTGCCTTTTTTGATCAAGTACATTTTATGATTCAATTTCATCTCTTTTGTAGACTTATTAGCTATTTTATTATCAGTTGTTAGCTATAACTCTTCGTTTTTTAAATTTTAGTGGTTGCTTTAAGGTTCATACCATACATGGTTAACTTATAAATCTACCTTCAGATGATAACATATCACTTCATATATAGTATAAGAACCTTTCAATAGTATAGCAATCCCCCAGTTATCCAAGGTTTCACTTTCTGTGGTTTCAGTTACCTGCAGTAGAGTACAATAAGATATTTTGAGAGAGACAGAGAGACCACATTCATATAACTTTTATTACAGTATATTATGATAATTGTTCTACTTTATTACTGTGGTTGTTAATCTCTTACTGTGTGTAATTTATAAATTAAACTTTATCATAAGTATGTATGTATAGGAAAAAACATGATATATACAGGGTTCAGTACTATCTGCAGTTTTAGTCTTCCATTGGGGGTCTTGGAATGCATCTTCTGAGATTAACGGGGGACTACTGTATATTTACCCAAGTACAGTCATGCCTTGCTTAACGACAGGAATAGGTTCAGAGAAACGTGCTGTTAGGTGATTTTGTCACTGTGCGCCTGTCATCGAGTGTACCTACGCAAACTTAATTGGTATAGACTACTACCTATGTAGGCTATGTGGTATACCCTATTGCTCTTAGGCTACAAATCTGTACAGCATGTTATTGTACTGAATACTGTAATCAATTTTAATGCAATGGTAAGTTTTTGCATATGTAAACATATAAAAATATAGAAAATGTCCAGTAAAAATATGCCATTACAATATTAGGTGACCACTGTTGTATATATGGCCCAACACTGACTGAAAATTCATTATGTGACACATGGCTGTAATTACCATTTCCAGTGCTCTTAATTTCTTTATGTAGAGCCAGATTTCTCTCTGGTATCTTTTCCTGGCATCATTTTAAACAGAAATGTTAAGTGTTTTACACCTTAAAGAACTTAACATTTCTGATTTACATTCCCACCAACAGTGTGTAAGTGTTCCCTTTTCTCCACATCCTTGCTAACATCTGTTGTTTTTGACTTTGTAATAATAGTCATTTTAACTGGTATAATATGGTTATTTATTATGATTTTAGTTTACATTTCTCTGATGATTAGTGATATTGAGCATTTTTCATTGTTTGTTGACCACTTGTATGTCTGTTCATGTTTCTTGCCCACCTTTTTTTTTTTTTTTTTTTTTTTTTTTTTTGAGACAGGGTCTCTCTCGGCCGCCCAGGCTGGAGTGCAGTAGCATGAACATGCCTCACTGCAGCCTCAACCTCCTGAGCTCAAATGATCACCCCACTTCAGCCTTTCAAGTAGCTGGGACTGCAGACAGGCACCACCATGCCTGGCTAATTTTTAAATTTTTTGTAGAGACCAGGTTTCACCATGTTGCCTAAGCTGGTTTCGAATTCCTGGGCTCAAGTATTCCTCCTGCCTTGGCATCCCAGAGTGCTGAGATTATAGGCATGAGCCACAGCATCCGGCTTTGCCCACTTTTTAATGGGTTTTTTTCTTCTTGAGTTGAGTTCCTTGTAGATTCTAGATATTAGCCCTTTGTTAGATGTATAGCTTGCAACTATTTTTTCCCATTCTATAGGCTGTTTACCGTTGATTGTTTATTTTGCTGGAGAGGAGTTTGCAATATAAGCATGTAAATGTGCATTTTTACTCCCTCAATCTATACGAATAAAAAGAATTTAACATTTTTTATAACATTTCTGGAATGTTAAATTCTTTTTTGGTAGTGCAAGTGTACTGGTGATCAAGTCTTTCAGCTTTTGTATGTCTGAAAAAGCTTTTTTTTTTAACAATTTTTTTTGCCAGGTACAGAATTCTAGGTTGGACAACTTTTTTTCCTTTCAGTACTTTAAAGCAAGGTATCTTCTTGCTTGCACTGTTCCTACTGAGCAATGTAATTTTTGTCTTTATATAACATTTAAAATTTTTTTTGTTTTTAAGATTTTCACGTATCACTGGTTTGACAATTTTGATTATGATATTCCTTGGCACAGTTTTTTCCATGTACTTGTGCCTTAACTGGTTTGGGTATGGGCTTATCATTTTTAGTTTGGAAAGTTTTCAGCCATTATTTTTCTCTACATTTCCTTCAGGGATTCCAATTTTTCATTTATTGGGTCACTTAGAGTCCCACAGCTCAGTAATGGTCTTTTCAAATATTTTTCTCTTTTTTCCCTCTCTGTGACTCATTTTGTGCAGTATCTACTACTATGGCTTCACCTTTATTATTAATTTATTATTCGACTTCCATCCAGCAAAGTCTAATCTGCTATTAATTTGATCAAGTATATTTTTCACACCATACTTTGAAGTTTTTATCTCTAGGAGTTTGATTCAGGTATTTTAAAAATATTTTCCATATTTCTACTTGACTTTTTGAACATATAGAATACAGTTATAATGACTGTTTTAATGCCCTTCTCTGCCAATTTTAACATCTATGTAATTTCTGGGTTGGTTTGATTGAATATCCTCCTCATTATGGGTCATATTTTCCTACTTCCATGCATGCCTTTAATATTTGATTAGCTGCTAGACATTGTGACTTTTACCTTGTTGGGTGCTGGATATTTTGACATTTCTTAAAATTTTGAGTCTTTTTTTGGAATGCTGTTAAATTACATGAAAACATTTTAATCTTTTTTTGACTCTTGATTTTATAATTTGTTTGGCAGAATGGAGCTGTCTAGGCTAATCATAATCTACTATTAAGGGAAGGTCTTCCTGAGTACGCTTCACAATACCCTGTGAATTATGAGTTTCTCCAGTGTATTTGATGGGAACAGGCACTATTCCTGGACCTATGTGAGTTCCAGACACACTTCCGTCTTACCTTTTCAGATGACTGTTTGGAAAATTTGGCTTTAGATAATTTCCTCACATGTACATGCTGATTAGTATTCTGGAGAATACTCAAGGGGTAGATTCTGTAGATATCTGGGGTTCTCTCTCTTTGCAGCTCTCTTTGCTCTGGTACTCTGTTCTATGAAGTCTAGCTCCCTTGGTGTCACCAGACTCTCAGTGCCATCTCCTTAACTCAAGGATTCTAAAGAGCTCTTCTCTTCCTTGAGCTATGGCCTAAAAACTCTTTCAAGGCAGTAAGCTGGGGTAATTATAGGGCTCGCTTTGTTCCCTCTCAGAAATTATTGTTCTTTGTTGTCTGATGTCCAGGGTCTTGAAAACGATTTTCTCATACATTTTTATCTGTTTATGTTTGTTTCTTTTTCTGGTTGTTTCAGGCAGGAAGTAAATCTAGTCCCTGTTACTCCATCTTGGCCAGAAACAAATGTCAGGACTTTTTCCACTGTCTACCTCTTTATGGTAATCACAGAGGGCCTGACATAGAAGGGTGGTTTTTTCCTCCTCTCTTTCTCCACAGACTCCATTAAGTTTTGGGTCCCTAAATCCAGATTAGCAGGAGGGGAAAGTAAGAGGGCTTACTTACACTTCCTGGACTAAGCTATGCTATCCAATTCAGGTTTTACCATTGCTGTGTTCCAGTGATTACCAGATACATGCTCAGCTACTAATATATTTGTACTTCATTTCCATTTGTATAGTGGTTTTTGTTTGTTACAAAAAGTCCTTTCATTTTGGGCGCTCTGGAGGAATGAAAGGGTGAATGACAGGACTGCCTAAATATCACATTAAACCTCTAACATCAGTTATCCAGAACCTTCAAATTTGAGAAGTGTGTGTGTGTATCTGTGTGTGTGTATGTATGTGTGTGTGAGAGAGAGAGAATGAACTCAGGCACAAACACCACCACCACAATCACAACAAAACTCATGAAAAGCACCAAGATACACTATGAGTGGTTGGTTCAAATGAGGGAATAATTCTGATAGATTGAAATGTATAAACTGCCAACTTTGTCCATAAAATTACAGAAGTGTGAAAGCATGGGAGAAACTGTAAGAGTAAAGAAAGTAGACGTAATCAGCAAAGGTGCAGGTGATTAAAATTAATGACAGGAGTGGTGAGTTACTCCCAAGGCAGAAAGGGAAATGACCTTTGAAGACACATAGGAGTAGATGGTCAAGAATTCAGGTGGGAGAAGTGAATAACACGTGACCTGCAATACTGTGGTCATAGAAAGTCAAAGATATGGACATTTCTGTTGGGATAAAGGCGCTAGCAGTATATTTGTGGTAAGATCATAAGAGGCAAA
This sequence comes from Macaca mulatta, assembly GCF_049350105.2. Classification (NCBI taxonomy): domain Eukaryota; kingdom Metazoa; phylum Chordata; class Mammalia; order Primates; family Cercopithecidae; genus Macaca; species Macaca mulatta. The sequence continues at coordinate 161,993,279 of NC_133407.1, read as the reverse complement.
TAGTCAAATGCTATATCTTATTGGCTTCTGGAGGTACATTAGTAGTCCAACAAATGTAAGAATGAATAATCATTGATTGACAATTACATATACTCTTTCTGGAAGGTTCAAAATAGTTCGAGTTTTACTGTATATTGCAAAAGAAGCAATGAACAAGTCTTATTGACGTAGTATGGGAAAAAACTGATTTAAAGCAGAGTCTCCTTCACCACTGACTATACCTCTATGGCTATGTAACTATAAAAAGATATACCATTACTTCTATGGAAAAGCCAATGCATTACTTTATACCAGCAATAAATGTATACACACACACACACACACACACACACACATATATATATATATATGAGAGACACTGTTTTGTTGATCAATATCATGCACTGGAATAATGTAATACTGATATGGCACAGAGGCCTACATACCAAATGTCTTCTGACATAGTCATCCACTTGTTGCTTCAGTTCAACTCGGCGTGCATCAGTGAGTTCTTGGAGTCCTCGCCAAGAAGCAAATAGTTTCTTTTTCTTATGGCACTTTGCTAGGAATTTAAGTGCCTGGAGGAAAAAAAAAAATTTGAAGGTTTGTGATTTTTCTCCCCTAACTAATAGAACTATTTTCTCACTACAACATATGGTAGTGACCACATTGCAATATTGATTAACTCTGAGTGTGTATAAGGAGGGGAATGGGACTGTGACAAGACGCAGGAGAATAGTGATTTTGAAAATACAGTCTTCTGTAGTGCTTTTTACAAGGATATAGTCACGTATTATTTGTGCAGTAAGCAATGAAGAGGAAAAAAGCAATAGATTCTAGTCTCAATTCTAGTCCCTTATAAACTATGATTCTGGGCAAGTCACTTGATCCCTAGAGGACAGATTCTATGTCTATAGAAAAAAGGGGCCTTAATTCTACACAGCCTACAGGATTGTAAACAACTAGGAGACAGTATATTTCTGTCTGAATTATTTCCCATGTCCTTCAGAATGGACTCTGGTAAAAAGAAATTTTGTAATAGGCATGATATGGGACAAATTTGCAATTATTCTTCCCAATTGTTTTCACTCTTCTTATGTCTTTGTTGTTTTTATTTTCATCAAAGTTACATGTTCACATTATTTAAAGCAAGGGTCAGCAAATCATTGCCCACAGGCCAAATCTAGCCTGCTGCCTGTTTTCATAGGGCTTGAGAGCTAAAAATGTGTGTGTGGTTTTGTTTTTGTGTTTTTGTTTTGTTTTGTTTTTTCATTTTACATTGTTAAACAATTTAAAGGGAAAAGAATATTTAGTGGCATGTAAAATTATATGAAATTCAAAATCTAATGTTTACAAATAACTTTTTTTTTTGAGATAGAGTCTCGCTCTGTCACCAGGCTGGAGTGCAGTGGCACAATCTCAGCTCACTGCAACCTTCAACCCCCCAGGTTCAAGCAATTCCCCTGCCTCAGCCCAGAGTAGCTGGGATGACAGGCGTGCACCATTGCACCAGGCTAATTTTTGTATTTTTTAGTAGAGATGGGGTTTCACCATGTTAGCCAGGCTGGTCTCGATCTCTTGACCTTGTGTCCACCTGACTTGCCCTCCCAAAGTGCTGAGATTACAGACGGGAGTCATCGTACCCCACCTCTACAAATAACATTTTACTGGAACACAGACATGCTCATTTGTTTACTATTGGCTATGGCTGCTTTTGTGCTATAACTGAATACATGTGACACACTGCATGACCTGCAAAGCTTAAAATATTTTATTATATAGCGCTTCCCAGAAAAGTTTGCTGATATAACTCTATCGTTTAATGTGTCAGTTTCGTAAGAATTACTAGAATGCTATTGTTTAATTTGTCAGCTTCATAAGAATTACTAGAATTCTTACTAGAGTTACCCATTCACCCTGTCCCGTGACTCAAGGGCAACAATTTAATTCAGTTTATTCTTTTGACATTTAGCTCCGCCTATTTTTCTGTGATTTTTTTTTTCAGATATAGGTATTACCTATTGATTTTCTTGTATGAAAGGTATGAATTTAGCTCTCTTTCACTTGCTTCTACTCCCCATCCATCCTATATTATTATATCATAATTTTAGTTAATGTTCAATGTTTGCAAAATTATGACCACATAAAGGCTATTCACTTTTGAACAATATAGTATACTATAATTACTTTTCCTTCCTTGCACATTTTTATTTTCTCTGGAATTATTAATTCTCTTTTCTCCCATGCTTTGTTTTCCATACTACCGATTATATTTTATAAACTCTGCCCTACTTTTCAACACATTAAAATACATCAGGCATTCTATCAAATTCATTTTCTTGGACACACTTTCTGGAGCTTCCTGACCTGCTCTCTATACCTTGGGCATAGCTGTCATCCTGTAGTCTCCATTCACCATCATCTCGGTGACTACTTTTTATCTTTCCCATGTGTTTCTTGGATTCCATGTTGCCTTCTTTCTCAGGTTATTCCCTCTTATCTAAAAATGTCTTTGGTCTGTCCTTATCTTTAATTAATAATTTGGTTGGGTATAGAATTCTAGTTGGAAATCATTTTCCTTCAAATATGTGACAGTCTCACTTCAATACTTTTTAGCTTCCAATGTTGCTGTCAAGAAGTCCTTTTGTTCCTAGTACATCTCACAGTATTACGAAACAAATGTGGAAGTGTTTCTGTCACTGTATTGGACACTTAATTGGTCCCCTTAATCTAAAATTCGTGACATTCAGTTCTGGGAAATCTTCAGTTATTTGACTTTTTCTCTTCTGTTTTTTCTTGTTCTTGATTTCAAATGTTTGGCTGTTTGACCTCCTAGACTGGCAGTGTTTTCTATCCATCTGTTTTTTTTTTTTTTTTAAATTAAAGATTCTACCTTTTTTTCTTTTTCTAATGATATTTCATATGTTGACCAGGCTGGCCTAGAACTCCTGAGCTAATGCCATCCTGCTGCCTTAGCCTTCTGAGTAGCTGGGATTGCAGATGTGTGCCTCTGGCAAAATCTTTTTTCCTTGCTTTCTGTGAGATTTCTTTAACTTTTCTCCCACAATCCTTTTATTAGTCTTTCAGTTTTCCCTGTCGAATTTTATTCTCTGTGTTCCCTTTTATATGGTATCTTGGTTTTGTTTCATATATTATGTTTCCTTATCTCTCTGAGGATATTAATAACAGATTAAAACATTTTTTCCTTATACCTTCAATGTTTATATTCTATCAAGTTGTTTTATTCCATTTGTTTTGTCTTTGGCTTTCCTTAGATATTCAGTGATAATTATCCTTTAGTTGATATTTAAGAGTGGGCACTAAGAAGCGGTTTAGAAAATTTCCCTAGTACCCTTTACTTTTTTGGTATTTTTTTTTTAAGACAGGGTCTCACACTGTCACCCTGGCTGGAGTGCAGTGGCTTGATTATGGCTCACAGCAGCCTCAACCTCCTGGGCTCAAGTGATCTTCCCACTTCAGCTTCCTGAGTAGCCGGGACTACAGGTGTGCACCACCAAGCCCAGTTAATTTTTTGTAGAGAAAGAGTCTTATTATATTTCCTAGGCTGGTCTCAAACTCCTGGGCTCAAGTGATCCTCCCGCCTCAGCCTCCCAAAGTGCTGGGATTTACAGGCGTGAGTCACCGTGCCCGGCCTTGTTTTCAGTATGGTACTTGAGTTTTCAACTGTGCTTGCATCCTTCTGTTGAGACTCTCTTCTTTCCTTCTATTCTCCCCTTTCATTTATTTTTCTCTTTTAGCAAATTTCGTCAATTTTTAGCCACTGGAGAAACAATGCCTCTGTTTTTGCATCAAGTAAGAGAAGAACAGAAGGTGGATAACCGTTCTGGCCTTTCTTTTCCTGCCGAGGACACTAATAACCGGTTCTTCCTGAGGGACGAGTTCATTGAAAGGATATTCCTACTCCTTTATATTACTTTTTTTTTTTTTTTTTTTTTTCAGGCTGGATCTCATTCGTATTGTCCAGGCTGGAGTGCAGTGGTGTGATCACAGCTCACTGCAGCCTCAACTTCCCAGGCTCAGGTGATTTTCCCCACTTTAGTTTCCCAAGTAGCTGGGACTACCAGTACGTGCTACCATGCCTGGCTAATTTTTGTATTTTTATTAGAGATGAGGTTTTGCCACATTGCCCAGGCTGGTATATTACTTTCAATGAGGCTAATGAATTATTTCCCATTTTTTTTCTTAGCAAGGTCAGTAGCAGTGCCAACAGAAGTATAATGTGAGTCATATAAGTAATTTCAAATTTTCTAGTAGTCACATTAAGAAAATAAAAAATGGGCAAAACAATATTTACTGAGTTATATAAAACATATAACTCTGTATACACAAAATATTAGTATTTCATCATGTAATCAATATAAAAAAGTATTAATGAGATACTTTACACTTTTTTTCATGCTACGTTTTCAAAATCTGGTGGGTATTTTACACTTACGACACATTTCAATTTGGACTAGCTACATGTCAAGTTCTTCATAGCCAGCTACGTATGCTTAATGATTATTTTATTGAACAGTGCAGGTCTCTAGTGTGTCTTAGAAAAGGATACCTTAGGCCAGGCACAGTGGCTCACACCTGTAATTCCAGCACTTTGGAAGGCTGCAGCGGGAGGATCACTTGAGCTCAGGAGTTGGAGACTACCCTGGGCAACAAAGTGAGACTTAGTCTCTACTGAAAAAAAAAAAAAAAATTAGCTGGGCCTGGTGGTGCAAGCCTGTAGTCCCAGCTACTGTGGAGGCTGAGGCGGGAGGATCTCTTGAGCCTCGCAGATCAAGGCTGCAGTGGGCTATGATTGTACCACTGCGCTCCAGCCTGGGAGACAGAGAGAGATTCTGTCTCAAAAAAAAAAAAAGAAAAGATGCTTTAAAAATATGGCAAAATGTATCCTTTATTGACTATTGCCTTGTTATAATTTTCTCTATTTTTCTATTTCTTTTCTCAGTGTACTTTCCCATTTTTCTTTCTCTTTTCCTTCTTTGAAAGTAATTCGTGGCCAGGCATGGTGGCTCACACCTATAATCTCAGCACTTAGGGAGGCTGAGGCAGGAGGGTCACTTTAGCCCAGGAATTCAAGGCTGTGATGCACTGTGAACACACCACTGTACCTGGGTGACAGAGTGAGACCACGTTTCTTTAAAAAAAAAAAAAAAGTAATCCTCTTATTTCCTTTTCCATTTTGGCTAACTTCACTTTGACTTCATCTTATTTTTATTAATGAGATGCAAAGACTATAAACATGACTTTGACCCATCCCTTTTTGCTCTTAAACAGAGACGCATTCCTTTTTTTTATTAATGAGATGCAAAGACTATAAACATGACCTCAACCCATCCCTTTTTGCTCTTAAACAGAGACTCAATTACCTTTTTTTTTAGCAGATATGAGGCAAATGCGACTAATCTTCCTTTTGTGCCACTGTAAAGTATAAAAGCCAAAACAACTTTGCCTTCATAGCCTTCAGATACATTCTTATAATGACCCCTACTTCTTTCTCTAAGAAATGGCAGGCAAACCAGGATATTTCACTTTATAGTAGAGGATCCTTTTACAAAGTATTTAGGGTCATCTAAATCAGGCAAGGTAGTAAGTCAACTTAATAAGGGCCCACCTAATTCTATGACAGGGAAGACTTTAAAAAGGAGGTATTTATGAGTTAAAAGTGTTAGAAAGAAGCCAAAGGTTCCTCCAAAGGAAGTGTCTCCAACCCTGATATCAACTGGTTAATCCTTAGATGACTTTGTTTAGCAGAAGGTAAATATCAGGAGTATGTGTGATTCAGTGATGGTGCAGGACTGTTTGTTGCAGATACAACCTGAGATCCCCAGAAGAGCCTGAAGAAGGAGTAGGAGGCAGGCATCTCTTCCTATTTCTCTAGCATTTATTCTACTATGTTTTTGGATGATTAAAAAAAAAAAAACTTTGTAAAAAGTTAATCACAGAGACTGTTCAAAATCTATCACAGTAGAAAACTGAAATTGACCTAGGACTTCAATAACGGATTGTTAAGCTAAATGCTATAGGACCTGAAATCCTAATATGAAAGTTAACCATGTATAAGACAATAACTGGATGTTAGGAAAACTGGTCATTAAATTTTAAAAACCACCTGTGCTATGCTTTTCCAAGGCAACAAAATAGTACTATGCTCTAGAGAGATCACAGAAAGATTGCTATTTAAGAACACGAGGCTGGGCGTGGTGACTCATGCCTGTAATCCCAGCACTTTTGGAGGCCAAGGTAGGCAGCTCATGAGGTCAAGAGATCGAGACCATCCTGGCCAATATGGTGAAACCCAGTCTCTACTAAAAATACAAAAATTAGATGGGCGTGGTGGTGCGTGCCTGTAGTCCCAGCTACTCAGGAGGCTGAGTCAGGAGAATTGCTTGAACCTGGGAGGTGGGGGTTGTAGTGAGCCAAGATTGCGCCATTGCACTTCAGCCTTGCAACAGAGCAAGAATTCGTCTAAAAAAAAATATATATATATATATATATATATATATAAAATTCTATAATTAAAATGTTATAATGATCTAAATATACCTAATATCTGTGCATTAAAAAAATCAAATATCACATGCTGCACTTGCAGAGAACTTTGTAATTTACAAAATACATTCCCATGAATTAGGGTAACTGATCCACATAACAACTGAGTGAAAAGGGTAAGGGTAAACATCTATTCACACATCAAGCACATGTGATGAGCTGACAACAATAAGACTTAGCTCCTTATTCCTGAAGAACTCACAGCCCAAGTAAGAAGGGAAATAATTAACAAAACAACATTGTAGTATAGTAAATGATGTACAAGGTTCTAAGGTAGTACTAAGGACTGAGTGTCTAAACCAGCTTGGCCAGAGGTAAGGAGGTTTTCTTTTACAAAAGAAAAAACTAAGGCTCAAGAAAACTAAGTGTCTTGATAAAGGCTTTACAACAGGTAATTAGCAAAGTCAGGTTTGAACTCATGTTTTTGCCTCTTGATTCAGAGCTCTTTTCACTACATTAGACTCACTGCTCTTTGAAGTGTGACAGCTGCTTTATACTCTGTGAGAGACTGCCTCTGTTGGTGAAAATTTTTCCTTTCCCTGTACCCTCTCCAATGTTTCTGGATAATCAATGCTGATTTCTCTTCCATTTCCCGATAGTGTTTCTCCACCTGACCTAAAAAGATGATAGACACTATTACAACATACTCACTGCCATGCTTTCTTAAGTTCTGGAATCAGGACAATGATAATAATAATATTGCTTTCTTTTTATTTTTGCCAATACTGTTCACTAATTTTCCCAATTCTATTATTTTACCATGGTTCTAAGATTTTAGAAACAAAGCTTTCCCAGATTATGCAGCTTCTTTAGAGAAAGAACTCATATAATATTTTTGTGGTAGAGTAATAAGAAAATCGCTGAAAATCTAACATTAAAAACATTTCAAAAAACCCAAAAAACCAAGAATCCTAAGCACACGATTAAGAAGTCATTCAGTACCATCAGAGGGAAAGGGCAAAATGTATGTATGTGTTCTCTCTACATGCTTCCAAATTTCTCTTAAGTCACTCAGTCAGTTATATAGATGACTTTCTTTTTGCTTTCTTGGAGTTGCTCAGCATACAACCCAGGGTTCACAGTACATACATGACAGAATAAGGTAGTAGAATTGTTAATAAAAAGGGGAGTGTATTTGGGGGAGTATAAGAAACTGATATAATTTAATGATCAATTGGATATAGAGGTAAAAGAGGGAAAGGACTCTAGGATGTCTCAAATGGGAAACTGAGTAAGTTACTGGTGCCATTACCTGAGATGGGGAATAAAGGAAAAGGAAATCTGAGGGGTAAGATAATGACTTTGGTGTTTGGGTTGCCTGTGGATATCCAGGTAAAGCTGGATCCAATAGGCAGTTGGGTACAGAGGTGTGTTATTCAATAGAGTAGACATTATCCACAAGTGGCTACTTGGGTTAAACTAAAGTAAAATTAAAATTCAGGTACTTCAGCACACTAGCCACATTTCAAATACTCAGTAGCCATCTCTAGCCACTGGCTACCCTACTGGATGGTACAGATATACAACCTTTCATTTTTGTAAAAATTTCTATTGGGCAATTCTCCTCTAAGAGCTTAGGAGAGTAGGTGAAGACAGAGACCAGATTTGAGACTGCTCAGCACTCAGTTGAGAGTTGAGCTGTAGTTATGGATGGATACCCCAGGAAGAGCAAAATGACAGGAATAAGGTGAGGATGGAATCCTAGAAAACATCTATATTTAATGGAGATGAAGTGAAATAAAAGGCTAGTGAAGGACCCTGGATTGAATAACAAGACGACAGGTAAAAGAACTTGAAGATAATATTGAAACCACTAAGACCTCTCAGACCACACCTTATTATTAATTTCAGCTTAGTCTGTCAAAGGTGGAAAGAAGATGTCACAACATTTGTACTAAGGAATGAGTTAAGTTCTGATGGCAGAATGTGATAATATTCCAACTCCTTATTTCAGTTCAAGAAGTATCTTTGTGTCTCTAACAGCTATCTTTATGCATAAATTTTTATGTTTCACTAAACTATCTGAAGGATAAGAAAAAAAAAAAACTGGTGGGCAGATTGTTCATCATCAACGAATAGGTCTGAATCAAAAAAATAGTAACCGTTTTTGAACTCAGAAGATTTAATAAAGTTTATCTAAAAAACAGAGAAAAAGGGCAAAAGTCCAAATTTTTAAAAAATCATCATGTAGCTAGAAAACTTGGTTTGTTAAAAGATAACTTAAATATTCTTATGTTTATAAAGTTGATACTGCCACTCACCTGGATGAACTATTTCGAGCATACTCAGTCGCAGTTCTCGAGAAAGTCTCATGGCTCTCTGTCTTTGAAGCTGCAATCGTAATTTGAGGTCCTCCTCTTCCTTCTGCCTATTTATCTCCAGCAACATCTTTGTTCGTTTAGATCTGTGATGGAAACAGTGTGTTATACATAATTTTCATAAATCATATGGAAAATGCATAACCTCCCTGGTAATCAAATAAATGTAAACAGAAAAAATTTTAAGGTAATTTCTAGTGTTAATAAGGTATGATAAAATAGCCTGTCTTCTGCGGCTGTTGTGCAACCTTTCTGGAGAAATATTTGAATATATGCATTAAAAATCTGGAAAAATATTTGAAATATATAAATAAAAAGCCTTAAAAGTGATGACCAATTAGTTCCATTACAAATAATATTCTTAAGGAAATAATCAGATATATATGTAAAAACCTCTGTTCAAAAATGTTCTCCACAGTGTTACAACAGTAACAAGTTGAAAACAAACTTTGTCTCACAACAGGGAGTTGGATAAATAGATACTGGTTCATTCACCTGATGGGATGGGATTATATGAACTATGAAAAAATAAAATGTTCGAAGAATATTTAGTGACATGAGAATATATCAATGATCTAATGTCAGGTAAAAGTAAAATCAGGATATAGAAGGATGAGATCAAAATTGTGTCAAAAAATTTACATTTACTTACACAGAAAAATAAATAAAAAACATTAAAATTTCAAGTGATTTTTATGCATGATGTGATTACAGTTGATTTTTATTTTCTTCTTATGCCTATTTCTCAATTATTGATAACTGAACATTACTTTTAAAACTGGTTATGAAAACTTTCATGTGGCCACATTTTATATAATTATCATTTCTGTATTACCTGCTTTTATTCACCAAAATTTCTCCTTAGCCATTCCCATCTAGTTTTTGTTGCTTCCAATATCACTATGTAAGGAGACTACAAGTGTCAGTTTACAGTAAATATACTCAAAATGCTTTCAGATACCCACAGAAAAAGAAAACGAGGATAAGAAGAGAGACAGAATAAACTAGTTTACCTCTATAGACTTAATTTGACATGTGTCTCTCCCAAGAACATTTTCTCTTAGATCTTTTTTTAAAACTGTATTCTTAGAATTAAACTGTAAACAAATGTGGTACCTTGGCTATAGCTTTGTACTCTTAATAGCCAGACATCATTATAGTATAATTAGAGAGGATTATTATGATTTTTCAACTGAATTTTCAACTCAAAATAGTTTATTTTGATTAAATTGTTTTGATAAAATGTTGTGTGCCTGTGGTTGTTTCTCATAAATTCTTCCATCCATTACAACTTAAATTTTCTCTAGTTTTCTACTTAGGACACAGTAGAGAATTTGTTTTGAAACTTCTTTCTTATCTCTCTCATGGAAGACAGAGAAGACCTCAAAAGTGTATGTGTGTCAAAAAGTTCTAGAGAAGATCTAGGGCTAGTTGAATAGTTCTAAGTGTCTCTTGCTCTTTGTGAAAGCTGGAAATGAAGCAGGTAAGGGCCTCTCCCTTCCCAAAGAATAGCTGATGGCATCTTGCCTGTTCTACAGAACTCCTTCGCCTCAAAACTTCTGGGTTATACAGCATGCAGATAATAATGTTTTATCTCTTACCCATTCATAGAGGGTAAAAGAGAGCAGGCACTAAACACAGCCTCCTTTTAAACTGGTTTTTAAAAAACTAACTCTGTGGCTCGGCGCACTGGCTCACACCTGTAATCCCAGCACTTTGGGAGGCCAAGGTGGGTGGATCACCTGAGGTCAAGAGTTCGAGACCAGCCTGGCCAATATGGTGAAACCCCATTTCTACTAAAAATACAAAAATTAGCCAGCTGTGGTGGTGTGTACTTATAGTCTCAGCTACTTGGGAGGTGAGGCAGGAGCCTGAACCCGGGAGGTGGAGGTTGCAGTGGGCCGAGATCGTGCCACTGCACTCCAGCCTGAGTGACAGAGTGTGACTCCACCTCAAAACAACAACAACAAAAAACTACCTCTGTTTCTAACTTCTAATTGACTATAGATTATAGTGTTTAATACTGCATCATCAATATTTTAAATATCATTTCATACTATTAGTATGAAAAACATAGTAATCATTAAAATTACATCTGTTAGAATATTTAATCTGTCAGAAAACCGGGTTTGGGAAACAATTTAGGTATGTAGGCTATGAAATACGGCAAAAATGAAAAGACTATGGAGCATGAAGGTGGAAGTAAAGTACAAACCAGAAAGACAGGACAAAAGTGAGGTTTGGTGATTTAAATAGGGACTAAATTGTAAACAGATGTGCTTACTGGATTCATGTTTCACTTTCATGTTTGAAAACATTAGGAACTGATGTGATTTCGAATGTAATTCCCCCATTTATTAATAAATAACATCTAGTTATTTTGTTCAGAGTTTCTATAATCACTCAAAAATCAAACAATTATTCTTCCAACTGGTTTCTTTGTAAGAATTAGTAGGCACTGGACCACCTGGCCTCTGTATTACACTTCTGAAAATAAAATGACTGATCAGATGTCATATTCTGAAAATAAGTAAATTCCATGATTTATATTTAATCAGTCTGAATTTTTATCATTAAAGTGGGAGTTGACCAAACTTTCTGCTGCCAAGACACTGTGCCTCAGAGGGAGAGAAAAAAGATACTATTCTGCATTTAAGAAGCTCAGTTTCAAGGTGAAATCAACAAATGTAATTAAAACACTTAAAAATCAGCACTATGATAGAGGTAGGTAAATTGTAAGGTTTCTCTAAGAGAACTAGAGCAGCTGTTAGCTGCTTCAGAAAACTTTGCTGAAGAAGAGTACTTAAGAGACAATAAAGTTTCTGAATATGAGAAATGACTAAATAAAAAAGAAACCACTATGAAAGTGCGTTAGCAAGGGTGTGACTATAAAAGAATGCCTTTTGCTGAATCTAAAGAACACTAATCAATCTGAACCCATAAGTGTGACTGGTAGGCAGTCCCTCTCCCAAAACCATGGGAGGGGGAAATTACTGAGATAAGACCTGAGCACAAAAAGACAGAAATAACCTTCGGAAAAAAACCAAGCTACAAAGGAAGCAAGAGACATTTGCATGAACTGTAACAACTAATAGAAGAGGGAAGGTGCTGAACTGGAGCAAACTGAAAATTAAAAAATTAAATAGAATCCAACAGGTTAGAACTGCATTTCAGTATATTCTGGAACCTCAAATGCAAAAATACTGGAAAGGTAACAAACACAAAATGTGAGACTTAAATAATTTTTGCTTCACCGTTTATCTTTTTTAATGGAAATATTTATAACTCTTCTGGTCACATAAAGAAAACAATGGAATTTCTATTTTAAAATAATGGAATATTAGATTCCATAGAATTTTTCCACTTAGAAGTGGGAAAAAAATCTGTAATCCTGGGCTACTTTTAAATAGAGATTTTAATATTGAAAGAGAGAGTATATGAGCAAATTTGGCAACTATTGTGGGACTAAACATTAATGCTCTGAATCCATGTATAAGGGTGCCTTTAAATTTAAGATGCCTGATAATTAAGGATGACAGCAGGTAGAACCCATAAGTAATACCTACTCTATCTGAATTCACCACCAAAGGCAATACCAAGAGCACCTCAGATTCTTTGGGTAGAAAAATATATACTGTGACTCAAAAAGTACTCAATATTTCCCAGATTTATCTAACCACAGAAATGCTTTTTTTTAAAAAAAAAAAAAAAACAGTTTGTAAGATAGGCAACAAACTTTGAGTAATAATAGATCGATAACACTTGCCTCTCAGTATTATCTATTTAACGCATCTATTTGTCTAGCTAGATTTGTAAATTTTCAAGGACAGAAAATGTGCCATACGCATTTTTCCTCCTATCATTTTCTAAGTGCCAGAAAATATGCTAAAAACTTTGTATTATCTCAAATTTTACATTATCTTGATCATACAAGTGTATAAACTATTATTCTCATTTTATAGATTGGAAGTTTGAGGCTGAGAGAGGTGGGGCATTGTCGGAGTTCACTCAACCAGTAAGTTGCTGAAATGAGATACAAACTCAAATCTGTTAAACTGCCAGGGGATGGATCCCCTGGCATATACTAGGCACTTGATATGTATTTAAAAATTAATTCTTTTCTTTGCTACCAATAATATTCACACCCAATAATATTTTAAATCCATCTTTAATTCTTCCCTGAAGAAAACGTTCATCAATTAATAGGATACCCACTAAGAGACACAGTTAGCTAGAGTGATTTCAATGTCTTCAACTCTGTGACTACATAGTATTTTGAACCCCAGAGCTATTTTTAAATGTTTTTATAACTGAGAAATGTATCTGCAGTTATTAAAAGAATAGTTTCAGTTTTCTTTAAAAAACTAACTTCTGTAAAATGCCAGTTTCATTTTAATGAACTAAAGCTTGGCTGTAAGTTAGGCTGCATGAAAAAGTCACCTCTGAAACAGTTCTTCTCTATCATAAATTACCTAGCAGCTAAGTTACTTTTTCTTGTTCTGTGACCTTGGAGAATCTGGATTGGTTAGTCATTTCAGAAAGTGGGCTATGTCTTCAGTATTTCCTTTTCAGTCTACTTGAAATAAATGCCAAACTATATCATAATTCAATGAAGATATCCATCCATGCCATATTTATTCAGGAAAATCAGGTTAACAGACTTAAACTCTTATATGCATACATGTTATTGTTATAATTATATACACACAATCATGATAACTGTTGGTTTTAAGGGTTTAATAATATAACTATCGTTGGCTTCCTTTGTAGGCTTGTCCCCTCCCCAAATATCTTAAGTGGATAGGATTGTATATTTAACACATCAGATGCCTGTCTTATGTCCTTTGCTTTGAAAGTGCATCTGGTTACTGGAGTGTTGGTACCCAGAAATGTACAGAAAAAGAACGAAAAGATAACAATAAACATACTACGAAATTTTTTTAAAATCACCTAAATTTCAATTCAACAGTACTCTAGTAAGATTCTCTGATCATCAATCCCCTTACCAAAATTTTTTACCTGAAACTCCTCTGCAAAGCAATCACAGCAGATGGAAGCTTCTTTAATCTCTTCCTTGTCTGAAAACCCTTCCAATAGGCTTGAATTAAGCATGCTGCTTGATGTAGTTTCTGAAATTAAATGCCAAAAACAACTTAGAGGTATCTCTAGGAAGGTCTTAAAAATTTAATACCTCTTAAAGTATCAGGCCAGGGCAAGTATTAATCTCTAGCTCTAACAAGATGGGTAGGGATATTAAACCTTACCTCCCAAAGGAGGTATGTTAGGCTCGATAAGGCAATTTCTAGAACATACTCAAGATATAGTCTAGTTAGCTCCAAATTCTCCCTGGATAATCTCACTTCCATTTCCTTTTCAAAGATTTTATAGTCCGCCTGACCTTTCATAATCTTTTTTGAGCTACCATGTTAATGTTTTTATTTAATAGGCAATCAACCTAGTTAGGTTCAAACTATAAGCTCTGTTGACCATTGTGGATGGTTGCTTGAATCTCTGTCTAGTTCTGTAAGCTTTTGGTATGCTATTCTCCTGATGAACCATTGGGCTTAAAAGGTCAGTGAGCTGTCTGAGTTCTTGACTGAATTCTGTCACAGTCTCCTGTTTACTTAGTAGACTTCTGAGTCCTCACATGGAATGAAAAAGGGTACAGCTATTAATAATAAAATGTGATTTCTATGATTTTGTTACCTAATCAATATGAATTTGAGCACATGCACAGTTTTGAGATTAATCTAAACTCATGATGGTTCATATATACAGAAAAAAGAAATTCCCTTCTTCTGCATTCTTCCTTCCAGCCTCCCCCAACCCATTCTCCTGCCTTACTGGACTTCTTTTCATGGTTTCTGCTTGTATTTTTAAGTTTATTGCCTTTTTGGTTTTGGATTTTAGATACACAATGTCCCCTTTTCCTTTTAAATTAAAAAATATCTTTAGTCATTTTAGACGGTTTCCATATTTAAGTCTTTATCTGGAAATCAGAAAGCTATATGCCTCTTCCTGTTGGAATGGGCTATTTAGAGCCATCATTTTGAGTATACTAGAGGAAGTATGATGAAATAATCAATAACCTGCTGCCTCAAATTTCTAAATAATTTTTATTAAGACCATTTCTTACACAAAGGAAAAGGTGTTATTGTTGTATCTCAAAGAACAAGAAGGGTAGCCATAGGTGAGATTTTTTTGGAAAAACAATTTTAAAATTTTAAATAGCTTATAGATAAAAGATAAACATCAGAGATGGGGCTTTCATGAAAAATGTTGAGTGAAACTGATGTGGCAGTATCTATAAACAGATGAAAATGGGAGATTGAAATTATGTTTTTCAGCAGGTTGAAGGCGGAGAGATACAATTTTGTAACATTATATTTTAAAGATGGGGTTTTGCTATGTTGACCAGGCTGGGGTGCAGTGGCTATTCATGGGTGTGATCATAGGGCAGTCTCCAATTCCTGGACTCAAGCAATCCTCCTGCCTCAACCTCCTGAGTAAAAATTTTAAAGATATTTCTATTTTGGGAGTATTTTGCTTGAAGTCTTAAGAGAAAGAAAGTGAGGAACATGTAAGGAAAACTAAGGTTTAATACAGTCAGCGAATATCATGCAATTTTTTTTTTTTTTCTGTAACTTAATACCTGCTCTTCTACTTCCTGACAGACCGTTGGGCATAAAAGGCCAACGAGCTGTCTAAGTTCTTGACTGAATTCGGTCCCAGTTTCCTGTTTACTTAGTAGACTTCTGAGTCCTGAAATAGAATAGCAAAACATACAACTATTATTATAACAATAAAATATGATTTTGTTATCTAATCAGTATTAATTTGAAGCTAAAAAGTCTGGCTTAAAAACAAATGAAAACAAGATTAATCACATGATTTTTCTTTTTCCTTTTCTCAGAGACTTCCAGGTTGAAATCTTTAAGATATTCCTCCCTCCTGAGAATTCTTCCGTACTCAATTGTGGGATCTGATAAAAAGAAAATCAGTCTAGACAATCTCTTTAATAAAAAAAAAAAAAAAAAAAGGAGGAGGATGGAATCACTGTGGTAAATCAAAAGGTAGAGATAAATTTTTTTTATTTGAGCATAAATACTTTAAGTGGAAACATTTTAAAGGTAAATTACTACAGACACATATTCAGTAAAAGCTTGTCCTGTGGAAGCACTCATGCAGATTATTATTAGTCATTATTAGTTGAAAAAGATTATTAAATATAAACATATGATAACATATATAATTTGGGGCAAATCAATAGGTTCCTGGGAAAACATTATAGGTGAAGTGCTACAACACTAGGCTAGTACATTTTCATGCCAAAATAATACATAGCAGTAGTAAAAGGTACAAAGTAAGTACCATTTCCAGGTACTTGAAATGGTGTATTATAATGTGTGTATTCAAAACAAATACATAAGGTAAAATTGCCTTGTAGTGTATCATTGGGGAAACCACTGTATGGAACTTTTAATGCCTTATACTCTCTTCAAGACCCAAGTTCTCAGCAGTATTAATAATTGTAAAATATCTTCAGGAACCTGAATTAGTTCTGCTATTGAGATATAAGTCAAAGAAAGGGAGAAGGATTCAGGTAAAATTCCTTTATAACGACTCTGTTGGACATTCACATTTCTTTAGGAATTGAATTACAGAATTGGAAAATGTCTATCTGGCACAGTATCAACTAAAGAACTCTATTACTGGTACTTTTCCTCTCTATTCCTACAATACCCCCAGTAATGACTAATGCAAGGTACATTATTACAATGTCTTCAAAATCATCAAGAATGATAAAGACTTTTCTAGTAGTTTAGGTATTAAATACATCATATTATATTCTAACCTTTAAAAATTCCCATACAGTATCACCCTATATTAAGAAGTATATTTAATGGACTAGAATCCCATTTTCTGACCATGTTGAATAAGCAAAATAGGTTATAATACATATATGGCTCTGGTCATCAAAGAAATAAAACAAAGATAACATATAACTTTGCTTGGCAATTAAAAAATATATATACTACCTTTGTGATCTTGGAAAAATTACCATGTCTCTGTTTCTATATCTATAAAATAAGGATAAGAATATCTATCCCATAGGATTGTTGTGAAGATTAAATATTTTAACGCATGTAAAGTATATAGAATGTGCCTGACACACAGTGAATGCTCAATTAAATGAAAGCTATTATATAAGAATGTTAATACACTTACTCCTTTCATCCTCAAAATGTCTGACTTTTAATTCACATATGTATTTGAATTTGGAGGTAAGGCAACTTTTTTTTTTTGTTTTTGAGGAAAGACAGTGTTGAGTAATTATGGATAGTTCAAAATACCATAAGGGCTACTGGGCTCTCAAGCACAGCACCATTTTCTCCACTAAAGCTGGTCTTGCTAAGGTCACTGATCTTTTTGGTCATTATTTTACTAAACTATATGGTATATCCAACACATAACCTTTTTGTCAGAGAGGGAGTAAATATTCATTGCAACCTGATCAGAAAGGTATCTTTTTTTTTTTTTCTGAATTGGTATAAAAATTGATGCCAATTTTTATGTAGAGTTTTATCTACATAGTTATCAACTCTTTAAAATATAAGAATTTTGTTTTTCATAAACCATCAATAAAAAGTTTCTTTTTGAGAATCCCAAGTAAAGAAAGAATGAATGCACTACCTTTGTAGCAGGTACTTTGTCCCAGTAAAATCAAAATTTCCTGATGGGATTCAGCCATCAACAGTAGGAGTTTTGTAGCAGTACTTCTTATGACTGGACTAGGAGTTGAAAAAAGCTTGAAAATAACTTCATCTAAAATTGAATACAGGGCTTTTCTTCCTATTCTGAGTAAATCACCACTAATAGAACAAAATAAAAAAAAAAGTGCCATTACTAATTGATGCACAGGTATCACAACAAATTTAAAATAAAAGATTCAGTAACTTGATGCCAGACTGTGTCCTCATCCAAGAATATAACCACTTTTTAAAATATATGTTGGTTCCAAGAATATATCATATTCAGTCACTTAATATTTATTGAACTCCTACTATGTGCAAGGTACCATGTGTGCTAGGTACAATAGAGAATACAAAGTAGCCAAAGGCCCTCTCCTTAGAGAAGCTTGCAATCAAATCAAAGAGGAAAGATAAATGTGCAAAATACTAAATAATAAATAATTTAAAAGCTTCAAGGCAATGATAAAAGTGAAATCAAGACATGTACACAGTTAATTGTTAAATGATGTACAAAGACAAAAATGCCACAGGAATTCTACCATGTGCTTAATATAGGAGAAACTTAAAATCTTTCCTTGGTATTTCCTTTATTATACTAACAACCCATCTTATATTACTGATGTCATGAAAAATTATCTAAAACTTAGAAATAGTCAAAAGAAAAAGGTTAGTGAGTGTCCTTTTATTTACCCCCTTAAGGAGTATGTGATTTTCTAGGCATATGTACCTCTGTTTAATTTTCTACTCACTATTAAAATATTTTACAATTCTGTAAAAATAGAGGTTGGCTGGTAGAAAACAATGCCAAAGATTCTTATCTAAGAGCAATGTAAACAGACTCTTATTCAAAGCAATACAAATGATTTCTGTCCAGTAGAAAAGGTAATTCTAAAGGCTACATTGCTTTATAAGTCATATTTTCCTATTAGCAAATTTTTAAAAATCTATCAGCAATTTATTTCTATATTCCTTCAACAAACCAACTCCATAGATCTATTTTCCTCAAATTCTCCTTTGAACCTGTATAAATATCTTACTTGTTCCCTCATTAACGAGTTGAATAAAATTTTGAGCAGTCAAATTTTATATTTGTATAAGACTCATGTTTGAGCTTTTTGAAAACTATACTTTAGTAGTTACTAAAATAATTTTGTTAAGAGAAAAGAGATCAGCAACATATCTTAAATGTAAAAATCTCTGGGTTGAAAGACTTTATAAAGTTATCCAATTAAAATATGTGAGAATCTTTGTGACATCTACTTCTGTGCCCCTGTGTCTCTTAAATGCTATTCCCTATGCCTAGGATGCTCACCCTTTCCCATCAGTCAATGTCATCACACCATTCAAAACTCAGATAAAAAATATGCTCATCTCAGAAAGCCTTCTACAGATATCCCTATCCCAATCTTATCATATCTTCACTCCATATCCCACCAAGAGTTTGTGCTATAATGTAATATAGTAGTTTAAATGCTTTTAGATGCTCTTCAACCTCCTAATCTTAAAGACATCCTCTCTATACCACTACCATCTTATCTCTCTGCTTCTCTTCTAATCCAAACTTCTCTGACACCACTACCTCATATCTCATTTCTCAAACCACTGCATCTAGTTTTCATTTTTTACTATTTCACTATACTATCCTTGGTAAGTTCATTTCATCAGTATAACTTCCCAAATGTCAAGTCACATATATATCATGAGTGATTCTTTTCCTAGACTTGTTTGTATCTGATACTTTCTACTTAGCTTCTATGATACAAAGTTCTGGTCTCCCCTCTACTTTCCACCCATACTTTTCCGATCATTCTTTTTCATTTGTCTTTATGGGCTCCACTTCCCCAATATAACCCTAAAAGGTTATTCCCCAAGACTCCATTTTCAAGTCATTTATTTTCTCACTGTATTCATAATTCCTATCAATCTCACTTTCTGTCATGTTTTTCACTACCATGTATAAGCTGATTTGTAAATCTGTAACCCTAGTCCCCACCTCTTCCAGAAGTTAGTTTACCTATTCACCTGATGGACATTTGAGTTATAGCTAGTCCTTGGTTTTTACAAATAAAGCTCAATGAACATTTGTGTATAAGTCTTTATATAGATACTTACTTTTACTGCCTGTTGAACTACCTATACTCAACATAACCAACATTGAATTTGTCATCTGTCTCACAAAACCAACTCCTTTTATATTCTACATACCACAGTCTGTCTCATCACTCAATACAGAAAACTTGGTATCATATCCAACTGCACCATTTATTTTACCTACCCCATATCAAAACATTTACCAAGTCCTCATAATTTTTGTTTTTAATAGCTTTTTAAAAATATAATTGATATACAACAAACTGTACACATGTAAAGCATATAATTTCATCAGTTTGACCTGTTTCACCAATATAAAACAAGAAAATGAATATATCCATGACCCCTAAAAGCTTCCTTGTATTTCACTGTAGTTCCTC
Organism: Macaca mulatta; assembly: GCF_049350105.2. NCBI lineage: Eukaryota > Metazoa > Chordata > Mammalia > Primates > Cercopithecidae > Macaca > Macaca mulatta. The sequence continues at coordinate 161,973,191 of NC_133407.1, read as the reverse complement.
CCCTGTTGCCTTCCCTGTCATTCTATGCCCAGGCAACCACCGATCTGCTCTCTGAGAAAGTTCCCTTCTATTACTACTTTGCCGAGAGGCCTTTTTTAAAAATTAAAATCAGGGGTAGATAATGGATTTTGTCAAAAGCTTTTTCTGTATCTACTGATATGATGGTATTTTTTTTCTTCATTTTTAGCTTGTTAACATAAGTTACAATGACTGACTTTAGAATATTAAACCAGCCCTGAATCCTGGGATAAACCAGACTGATTCACGATGTATTAACTTTTTAATATATTGCTGAATTCGACTTATTAAAATTTTGTTCAGAACATTTGTATCTATGTTTATGAGTACATTGATGCGTAGTTTCTTATAATGTCTTTGTTTAGTTTTGTATCAGGATAATGCTGACCTCGTAGAATGAGTTGAAAGTGTTTCCTCCTTCTCGACTTTCTAGAAAAGTTTGCTTAAGATTATTATTTCTTCCTGAAGTGTTTAATAGAATTTACCAGTGAAAAAGCCATCCAGACCTGGAGTTCTCTTTGTGGGAAGGTTTTTAGCTACAAATTCAATTTTTCTTTATAGCTATCTATATTTGGGTATATATTTGGGTTCTCTATTGCTTCTTCAGTAAATTTTGGTAGTTTGTGTCTGTCAATCAATTTGTCCATTTCATCTAAGTTGTTAAATTTATAAGCCTAAAGTTGTTCATATTATTCCCTTGTGATATTTTTAGTATCTGCAGGCTTTGTTACAATGTTACCTCTCTAATTCCTGAGATTGGTCATTTGTATTATTTCTTTTCCTTTCCGTATTAATCTTAATCTTGCTACAGGTTTCTTCTCAAAGAGCCAGTTTTGGTTTAATTTGCTTTCTCAAAGAACTTCAATCTTCTCAAAGATCCAGTTTATGGTTTATTTTCTCTCACTTTTGCTTACTATTTTATTGATTTCTGCTCAACCTTTATCATTTTCTTTCTTCTGCTTAGAGTTTAATTCCCTCTTCTTTTCCTAGTTTCTTAAAGGGGAAAGCTGAGGTCAATGATTTGAGATTTTTCTTCTTTTCTAATATATAGGCATTAGTGATATAAATTTTCCCCTAAATATCATTCTGCTTTAATTAAGAATTTCCCCAGAAATTCTCATGTTGTGTTTTTATTTCCATTCATTTAAAAATAATTTCTAATTTCACTTTTGATTTCTCCTTTGTCTTGTGAATTATTTAGATGAATGTTATTATTTCCCACATATTTAGGGACTTTTCAGAGATCTTCTGGGTATGAATTTCCAACTTAATTCTGTTGAGGCCAGAGAACATACTTTGTATAACTGAAATCCCTTTATGTTTTTCTTGTTTTTGAGACAGGGTCTCGCTCTGTCGCCTAGGCTGGAGTGTATTGATGTGATCTCAACTCACTGCAACCTCTGCTTCCTGGGCTCAAGTGATTCTCCCACCTCAGCATCCAAGTAGCTGGGACTAGAGGCACGTGCCACCATGCCCAGCTAATTTTTTGTAATTTTTGTAGAGATGGGGTTTTGTCATGCTACCCAGGCTGGTCTCGAACTCCTGCAGTGCTCTGCTCACCTCAGCCTACCAAAGTGCTGAGATTACAGGCGTGAGCCACTGTGTCTGGCCCCTTTTATGTTTCTTGAGACTTTATTTATGGCCTGAAATATGTATCCTTCTTTGTAAATGTTCCATCTGCATTTGAAAAGAACATGTATTCTGTACTGTTTGGTAGAATGTTTGTAAAATGTCAATCAGGTCAAATTGGTTGATATTACTGTTCAGATCTTCTGTGGTCATACTAATTTTTTGTCTACTTATTCTATTAAATATCAAAAGAGGTATATTAACATCTTTTGCTCTAATTGAGGATTTCTTCTTGTAGTTCTTGTCAATTTTTGCTTGTGTATTTTAAAACTCTATTAGGTAAATAAACACATCCTTTTGATGAACTGACTTTTTTTCTGATTATGAAATAACTTTCTTTAGCACTAGTAATATTCTTTGTTCTGTAACTTACTTTATCTGATACTAATACAGGTACTTCAACTTTCTGTAGTATAAGCATGGTATATCTTGTTCCACCCCATTACTTTTAACCTATTTGTGTCTTTATATCTAAGGTGCATTTCTGGTAGACAGCATATAGTAGGTTTGTACTTTTTAAATCCAATCTGTCAATCTGTCTTTTAACTTTAGTTTTTCAACATTTACGTTTAATATAGATAGGTTTAAATCTACTACTTGGTTTTGTTTCTCCTTTGTTCTTTTTTTTTTTACTTCCTTCTTCTGGATTGCATATTTTTTAATGATTCATTTTTATTGCCTTTGTTGGTTTACCAGATGTAAATTCTTTGTTTTGCTATTTTCTTCATTGCTTTGAGGTTCAAAGTATACATTTCAATTTATCACAGTCTTATCACTTATCATAGTGATATTATACCACTTCATGTATAGTATAAAAGCTTTACATCAGTATACTTCCATTTATCTCCTCCTAGCCTTCATGCCCTTTTGGAATACATTCTACTTATGCATATGTTCCTCAAGTACATTACTATTTTTGTGTAGGCAAATATATTATAGATATATTAAAATAATATAAGAAAAACTATCTTATATGTTTATGTAATCACCATTTCCGATACTCTATTTCTTTGTGTAGACAAATATCCTTTCTGGTGGAAGGACTTCTTTGAATATTTTTTGTAGTGTTGGTCTGCTAATGATTTCTGAAGAAGTATTTCATCTTTGCTTTCGAATATATTTCTGCTGAGTATAAAATTCTAATTTGACAGTTTTCTTTTTCAATATTCAACTGTCTTTTTACTTGTGGTGTTTCTGATAAGAAAGTTGCTGTCATCCTCATCTCTATTTCTGTATATAATGTTTTTTCATCTCTGGTTGCTTTTAAGATTTTTCTCTTTATCACTGGTTTGAGCATTTTGATTATTATGTGCCTCAATGTAGAATTTTCTTCATATTTATTGCCCTTGGGGTTTGATGACCTTTTGAATCTGCATGTTTATAGTTTTCATCAAATTTGGAAAATGTTAAGCCATTACTTCTTCACACATTTTTTTGTCACCCTACTGCCTACTTTATGTACTCTGATTACACTTATGTAAGGTTGCTCAAAGTTGTCCCACAGTTCACTGACATGCTTTTATTTCCTTTTGTTTCTTTTTTGTTTCATTTTGGATAGTTTCTACTGATATGCCTTAAAGTTCACTAATCTGTAATGTTAATCTGCTGTTAATCCCATCCAGTGTATTTTTCATCTCAGATATTGTAGATTTCATCTCTAGAAATTCACTTTGAGGCTTATATGTCTGTATTCAACTTTTTAAATATACGGAATATGGTTATATGGTTATAATAACTAGTGTCCTTGTCTGTTAATGCCAACATATGTATCAGTCTTGATTAACTAATTCTTCTCATTTTAGATCCTGTTTTCTTGTTTATTTGCATGCCCAGTACTTCAGTACCAGTAAAATCAAATCACCTGTTGAATCGTAGTATGTTTTGTAGCATAGTCATGACTGCAGAATCTATCAGTTTGTAGTAACGGCAAGAAATAGTTATTTTGCAGTAATAAAGAAACAGAAAAAAAGAGTCATCAAAGCAAATATTCTATGATGACACAGGTGGGATTTTTCTCACCCTTTTAAAAGCCAAATCGAAAGATTTCTAGTGAACTTCCTACCTTTGTATAACCTACAGTAAAAAAAAAAATTTAAATACAGCCAGGTTCAATAACCACATGCAGTTAAGTTACTTGGAAACAGTTTGACCCTTTTGGGTCTTGCTTTTATGATCTGGAATAGTGCTCATTCTAATGTGAATTATTCCTCACTACTGGGGTAAAACCTTCCTGAACACTCTACCCAATGACCCATTGTTTATGAGACTTTCCAGTTTGGCTGTTGGAAACAGGTACTATTTCTGGCCCTGTGTGAGCTCCTTGCACTGTTCCTTTTAGTCCTTTTGGATTATTGTTTTCCCTGGCATTGGGTAGTTCCTTACATATATGTGCAGATCAGTACTCTACTTAATACTTGAAGGATACCGTCTGCAGATCTCTGGGGTTCTTTATGTGTATAGCTCTCTTCTCTAGTATTCTGACATGTGAACTCTAGTCATCTTGTTCTCTCCAGACTCTGGGCTCTATTGCTTTAACTCAAGCTTGCTAGGATGCCTCTGCCTATACTTCAACCTGAAAACTCTCTCAATACTGTAAGTTAGAGCATTGTAAGACTCACCTTGTTTGTTCCTTTTTCTCTGGGCTTACTTTCTTTCACTGACTGATATCCAGTTTCTTAAAAAATTATGTTTCATGTTTTTGTCCTTTTTTTCAGATGGGAGGATAAATGCATCCCTACTATCCCATCTTGATCAGTAAAGTCTTGATGATTTTAATTCTTTTTTTTTTTTTTTTTTTGAGACAGAGTCTCGCTCTGTCGCCCAGGCTGGAGTGCAGTGGCCGGATCTTAGCTCACTACAAGCTCCGCCTCCCGGGTTCACGCCATTCTCCTGCCTCAGCCTCCCCAGTAGCTGGGACTACAGGTGCCCACCACCACGCCCGGCTAATTTTTTGTATTTTTTTTAGTAGAGACGGGGTTTCACCGTGTTAGCCAGGATGGTCTGGATCTCCTGACCTCGTGATCTGCCCATCTTGGCCTCCCAAAGTACTGTGCTTACAGGCTTGAGCCACCGCACCCAGCCTAATTCATTATTTTAAAAACTCCATATCCCAGGTACCAATGCCCAAGGACAAGATGTCATTACTTCACTTGGATTAGTATGATTGCCTTTTTTGTCTAGAGTTTTCTTTTCTTTTTCTTTTTCTTTTTTTTGAGACAGAGTCTCGCACTGTCGGAGTGCAGTGGCGTGATCTGTGCAGTGGCGCGATCTCGGCTCACTGCAAGCTCCGCCTCCCGGGTTCACGCCACTCTCCTGCCTCAGCCTCCTGAGTAGCTGGGACTACAGGCGCCCGCCACTGCACCCGGCTAATTTTTTGTGTGTTTTTAGTAGAGACAGGGTTTCACCGTGATCTTGATCTCCTGACTTTGTGATCCGCCCGCCTCGGCCTCCCAAAGTGCTGGGATTACAGGCGAGAGCCACCACACCCGGCCTTGTCTAGAGTTTTCTTCCCCTTAATCTTTCCTTCACATAGTCACCAGAGTAACAAAACTGAAATGTAATCTGACCACTTTTGTCTACTTTAAAAATCTTCAATGGTCCCTGTTGCCTATAGGATAAAACTTCATTTCCTTAACACAGCATATAAATTCTTCATGACTTTGAGTCTCAGCCGAGCTTGCTAGCCACCTCCCTATATGGAAGGTTAAATCCCAACAATAATGAATTTGTACCTACTCTTCATCCTCAGCATGTTGTTTCTTATCTCTGTATTTTTGCTTATGTTGCCTGTAAATACTGCTTTCTCTTTCTCCTCTTCCTCCCTGGCCAATATACCATCCTTGAAGTTTCATCTCAGATATTACCTTCTCCAGAAGCATCTCCCCTCAGTTTGGATTAGAAGGTCCTTTAACATTTATGGTCACTTTTAATATTGTAACAATGTATTATAATACAATGATGTTTGTGTGTCTGTCTTTTCCATTCTATTGTAAGCTCTTTGAAGATAAGGTTTATATCTTAATCAACTCTATAATTAAAATGACAGACACAGCAGCTGCATAATAAATTCATACTAAACTGAAAGAATGGATTATTCCAATTGTGTATACACTGCCCTTCCATTTTACCCTGAATAATTGCCAATTGCTTCTTTTATACCCTTCTTGAGCATCTGTAAAAATACCAAGCTTGAAGTTATTCAATAAATGTGATTAAACATTTTTTGTTGTGATCTCAATATTTTTCTTCAGATATCACACTAATTCTCTTCTTTAAGCCTGAGATTTGAGCTAAAATCTTAAGCTCTGGGATAAGGTATCAATTTAATAATACATTTCTAGTCTTTTGTAGTATTTTATATATTTTTCTGAAAGACAATGGTGATGGAGCTTCAGCATTATATACAAGTATATGTACTCTGTATATACATTATATATACATTATATACAAGTATATGTACTATGAACTTGTATATACATTATATACAAGTCATATGCAGTCAATTTTAACAAAATTGGAATAAAATTGGTAATGCTTCTGATTAAAAAAACAGTAACATTTTGTGAAAACCAAGTAACCTGTTGATTTGTAGTATATTCTGTAGCATCATCATGACTGCAGATCCTATTTGGACATTGTCAGCTTGCAGTAAATGTAAGAAATGATCACTTTGTAGTACTAAAGGAAAAGAAAAAAAAAAAGAAAGATTAAAGCAAATACTTTACAATAACAAAGAAAGATTTTGTTCTTTTCAAACCAAATCAAAGCATGACCATTTCTGCTAAACTTTCTGACTTTGTAGACTCTACAATAAAGAAGATTTTAAGATGTAAAATTCATGGCAATTTTACATAGCCATAAATAAGTCATTTCATTTTTATGAATATAGTCAGACAATAGGCATAAATACTAAGGTAAGAATCTATTGTTATCTCTCTCTAAATAGAAAATAACATATCCTAAATCTGAATCTTTTTCTTCTATCAATGAATTTCAGTGAATAAAAACAAATTTTCTGCAAAGACAGAATATAAGGAAATGGAAATGGCACAGATGACTATAATTGGTTGCTCACATCCTTAAAAAATTTAATTTTGTGACATACTGTTTTATATAATAATGAATACATTAACTACAAAAATTTCCTTTTATTGATTTGTAATCTTTAAGCTCTGAGCAGCTAGTTATAACGATTTAGCACTGGATACTTATACAAGTGGCTTAACCTCTTAGAAACTATTTCTTCATCTGTAAAACTAGAAATAGCTCTCATATGAGCTAATGTAAAATATCCTAGAACAGGGAACGTTTCTAACAAATGTCAGTTTCCATTCCATTCCATACTCAATAACTGAGCATAACTACCAAGGTATTAGTTATACTAACTGAAAGTAGTTGCCTTTGGAAAATGGGAAATGGAATGGGCATGAGAGCCAGGGATTGTGTGTATGTTTTAATGATCCTTATAGAACTATTTGACTCTTCAACTTATGTGCATGCAATGATTCTGAGGAGAAAAGCTAAAAGTAAAATTTCAGTTCAAGTATTACTTAAAAAATATTCTTAGAGTGTTACATTTATATTAGATGAAATTTTTCTAGGAAGAGCACCATGAATGTAACTAAGAATTATTTTTTCAGTCTTAAGAAAACATAAAACTCACACATGTTTAAATCTCTCAATGTAAACAGAAATATTCTATAACTTCCAAGTTCACTAAAAGGTCATTAAATAAAAGTTTACTCTTACTTGGATAGTTAGACTATATGAGTTAAATCATATCCACCCTGAACATAGGGATTTCTCTCACAATACATCTAAAACACTGACTGCAATCTTTTAAACTTAAAAGTTATTTTCAGGAATAAACTGTCCAAATTATCATTTGTCTTCATCTTAGATTTGCTAAACAGAAAAAGTTAAAGTTTTATTTCAACAGTATTCTCCTTAATTTAATATTCACATTGTTGATGTTGGCTATGTAAAACTGGAATATCCATTTTTAAAAATTGTGAGTTTATTTCAACATGGTTTCATTTCAGTGAGGTTATCTGCACAGTTAATGTGGCATTTGTTTTTGGAAAAAAAGATCAAACTGTTAGCAGTTGATTCTACAATAGCTATTAGTTACATTAAAATCTTTTCTCTTACCATTCTGAATAAGTTCAACATGGCCTCCCAAAAGCCAGAAGAGAGAATCAGTCACAATTTGGAAAAAGTGTAGTAATTCATCTTTTTCTTCAGCCTTAACATAAAAGATAAGCCCAGTTTACTTTTCCATAGTTTTTTTTTTTTTTTTAAGGAGACTTTTCTCTGGGGAGTTAGAGTATACAGTTTCTGGATCTAACTTAGCCATTTATGAGGGACATGATTTTGTTGACGTTAGTTTCTTAATTTGTAAAACTTGTGGTTACAGGATAGTAGTATCTACTAGAAATGGTTGTTATCCAGATAAAATAAAACAATATAAGTAGTGTAAGGGCTACAAGTTGATACACTAGGATTTCTTAATACTTGCTGTGCATCAGAATCACCTGTTGAGCTTTTTAAACACATCTATGCACAAGCTTTAGTTCAAATATACTGAATTTGAATCTCCAAAGGCAGTCTGGATATCTGTACTTGCACAAAGTTAGGTGGGTGATTTGGTTATACAACTCGGATGAAAACAACTGCAATATGCAAATGTAGATGTCAGCATGAGAGACATTATTAATAGTGTATTTCAGTTCCAGTTTCTACTCATAAGTTTAGGAGGACAGAGATCATGTCATTTAGCTCCCCATACAAACTCAGTTTCTAGGACAGTTATGACACATAGTAAATGTTCAATCAACATTTAGTCAACAAATAAATGACAATTTTTTTCTGGCTCTTCCTTTCTGGAAAGTAGGGTGATAAATTATTATAAATTAGAGTGCCACAAGGAGAAATAAGAAGCATAGATTCCATTTACAATTTTGTCATTTATTGGCCATGTAACTTTGGTGGAACGTTGGATAAAGGTCACTAATCTTACCCGTGTCCTGAATGTTTGTACTATAGCACAAAAGTAATGATGAGACCAGCAAAAATATTATGACTGCCATGATTATTCTTTATAATAATGAAAGTATTTTCTTCCTAATATTCTAGCACAGAGCTACATAGGTATTTAGTAAACTGACATGTGCTGACTTGAATATAACAATGGAAAAAAAAACCCCGTAAGAAACGTCACATTAGGGCAAGAATCCTTTTATCCTTTTACTTTAGGAAACTACCTTTGCCAGAGTTTTACTTAAAGATACATCAAAAAGGGCATGGTAATTCTCATTGTTGTCAATCCCAAAGGATAGTGTTGTACTCTTAGACTTCCTACTTTCCTTAAAATGCACATTAGATAATGTGCAAATTCATGGTTCCTGAGACAAGTTAACACAATTAACCTTTAAATCAAAATTGTCACATACACACATACAAAACCACTTTGTATTTTAGGCCAGAACGTGTATGTCCCACCATGTGATCTACTAACTACATACTATCTAATTAAAACAGAAATCTGATTGAAAAGCTCCGAGGTAAATAGACTAATAAATTAATTCAAGTTTTTGTCACATCTTTTTTATGTCCCTGTTTTAATTTTGCCCTGTGGTTAAGTGGCCCTACTTTTTCTGTAGCCAATTAATTCTTTGATACCATTAAAGAATCCTTTAGGTCAATAAAAATACAATAATAAAGGACAGAAAAATATTATGAAAAGTATTAAGGACTCTATAAATGAAAATAATTAACTGAATAAGTATATTTATAATGAAAGCAACATACAAATATATAACATATTAATATATAATTTTAATAATATATAAGGAAAAAGCATCATTAATGCTCTTAAATAGGAATATTAAATAAAGGTGCTTTGAAGAAAAGATAAAGCTTACATAGTGGTCTGAGCTATTAATGGGACAGAAATTATTTTACAAATGAGGAAAATGACATACAGTGAAATCCAGTGATTTGCTACTGAACCTAGAGTTAGTTTGTGGCACAGCCAGCAAAAGAAATCCAATCTAACACAATTCTATAGTTCATGTGGCTTCAACCGACCTGAATTAAACTAAATCTAGCAAATATTTATTTAGTGCTAACGTCCCACAAAATGCCAGTGGAGATTTCAGAAATGGAATTTGTAACCTATTACATGGAACGCATATGCTCTACCACTGAGTTAAATTATCTGCCAGGGGGATCTGGCAAGATGGTTGAAGAGGAACAGCTCTGGTCTGCAGCTCTCAGCAAGACCAATGCAGAAGGCAGTGATTTCTGCATTTCCAACTGAGGTACCCAGTTCATCTCACTGGGACTGGTTAGACAACGGGTGCAGCCCACAGAGGGCAAGCAGAAGCAGAGTGGGGCATTGCCTCACCCAGGAAGTGCAAGGGGCCGGAGACCTCCCTCCCCTAGCCAAGGGAAGCCAGGTGGGACTGTGCTATCCAGCCCAGATACTACGTTTTTCTCATGGTTTTTGCAACCCACAGACCAGGAGATTCCCTATGTGCCTAAACCACCAGGGCCCTGGGTTTCAAGCACAAAACTGGTCAGCTCTTTGGGCAGACACCGAGCTAGTGGCAGGAGTTCCTTTTCATACCTCAGTGGTGGCTCATTCCTCAGCAAGACAAACCTCAGCAGGACAAACCTCAGCAAGACAAACTGTTCACTCCCCTGGAAAGGGGTCTGAAGCCAAGGAGCCAAGTGGTCTTGTTCAGCAGGTCCCACTCCCACGGAGTCCAGCAAGCTAAGAACCACTGGCTTGAAATTCTTGCTCCCAGCACAGCAGTCTGAAGTCGACCAACCTGGGACAATTGAGCTTGGTGGTGGGAAGGGCATCCACCATTACTGAGGCTTGAGTAGGCAGTTTTCCCCTCACAGTGTTAAGGAAGCCACTGGTAAGTTTGGACTGGGTGGAACACAGCTGCCTTGTTGTGGCCAGACTGCCTCTCTAGATTCCTCCTCACTGGACAAGTCATCCCTGAGACAAAGGCAGCAGCCCAAGTAAGATGCTTATATATAAAACTCCCACATCTCCCTAGGACAGAGCACCTGGGGACAGGGGAGGCTGTGGGTGCAGTTTCAGCAGACTTAAATGTTCCTGCCTGCCAGCTCTGAAGAGAGTGGCACATCTCCCAGGACAGTGCTAGAGCTCTGCTAAGGAACAGACTGCCTCCTCAAGTGGGTCCTTGACCCCATGCCTCCAGACTGGGAGACACCTCCATATAGGAGAGCTCTGGCAGGCATCAGGCGGGTGCTACTCTGAGATGAAGCTTCCAGAGGAAGGAGCTGAGAGTAATATTTGCTGTTCTGCAGCCTCTGCTGCTGATACCCAGATGAACAGGGTCTGGAGTGGACCTCCAGTAAACTCCAGCAGACCTGCAGAAGAGGGACCTGTCTGTTAGAAGGAAAACTAACAAACAGAAAGCAGTAACATTAACATCAACTAAAAGGACACCCACAAAAAATCCCCATCCAAAGGTCATCAGCATCAAAGATCAAAGGTAGATAAATCCATGGAGATGAGGAAAAACCAGCACAAAAAGGCTGAAAATTCCAAAAACCACAACGCCTCTTCTCCACCAAATGATCGAAATTCTTCCCCAGCAAGGGCACGAAACTGGACCAAGAATGAGTTTGATGAATTAACTGAAGTAGGCTTCAGAAGATGGGTAATAACAAACTCCTCTGAGCTAAAGGAGCATGTTCTAACCCAATGTAAGGAAGCTAAGAACCTTGAAAAGAGGTTAGACGAGTTGCTAACTAGAATAACCAGTTTAGAGGAGAACATAAATGACGTGATGGAGTTGAAAAACACAGTACGAGAGCTTCATGAAGCATACCCAAGAATCAATAGCCAAATTGATCAAGCAGAAGGAAGGATATAAGAGATTGAAGATCAACTTAATGAAATAAAGTGTGAAGACAAGATTAGAGAAAGAAGAATGAAAAGAAATGAACAAAGCCTCCAAGAAATATGGAACTATGTGAAAAGACCAAAAGTATGATTGCTTGGTGTACCTGAAGGTGATGGGGAGAATAGAACCAAGTTGGAAAACACTTCAGGGTATTATCCAGGAGAACATCCCCAACCTAGCAACACAAGCCAACATTCAAATTCAGGAAATACAGAGAATACCACTAAGATACTCCTCAAGAAGAGCAACCCCAACACACATAATTGTCAGATTCTCCAAGGTTGAAATGTAAAAAAAATCTTAGGGGCAGCCAGAGAGAAAGGTCAGGTTATCTACAAAGGGAAGCCCATCAGACTAACAGTGGATCTCTCTGCAGAAATCCTACAAGCCAAAAGAGAGTGGGGGCTAATATTCTACATTCTTAAAGAAAAGAATTTTCAATCCAGAATTTCATATCCAGCCAAACTAAGCTTCATAAGTGAAGGAGAAATAAAATCCTTTATAGACAAGGAAATGCTGACGGATTGTGTCACCACCAGGCCTGCCTTACAAGAGTCCTGAAGGAAGCACTAAACATGGAAATGAAAAACCGGTACCAGCCACTACAAAAGCATACCAAAATAGAAAGCCCAATGACACTATGAAGAAACTGCATCAACTAACGTGCAAAATAACCATCTAGCATCATAATGACAGGATCAAATTCACACATAACAATATTAACCTTAAAGGTAAATGGTCTACATGCCCCAATTAAAAGACACAGACTGGCAAACTGGATAAAGAATCAAGACCCATCTGTGTGCCGTATTCAGGAGACCCATCTCACATGATAGGACACACACAGGCTCAAAATAAAGGGATGGAGGAATATTTACCAAGCAAATGGAAAGCCAAAAAAAGCAGGGGTTGCAATCCTAGTCTCTGATAAAAACAGACTTTAAACCAACAAAGGTCAAAAAAGACAAAGAAGGGCATTATGCAATGATAAAGGGATCAATGCAACAAAAAGAGCTAACTATCCTAAATATATATGAACCCAATACAGGAGCACCCAGATTCATAAAGCAAGTTCTCAGAGACCTATGAAGAGACTTAGACTCCCACACAATAATAGTGAGAGACTTTTACACCCTACTGTCAGTATTAGACAGATCAATGAGACAAAAAATTAACAAGGATATTCAGGACTTGAACTCATGTCTGGACCAAGCAGACCTAATAGACATCTACAGAACTCTCCACCCCAAATCAATAGAATATATATTCTTGTCAGCATCACATCGCACTTATTTTAAAATTGACCACGTAATTGGAAGTAAAACACTCCTCAGCAAATGCAAAAGAACAGAAATCATAACAGTCTCTGTCCACAGTGCAATCAAATTAGAACTAAGTATTAATAAACTCACTCAAAATCTCACAACTACATGGAAACTGCATGTAGTTTCCTGAATGACCACTGGGTAAATAACAAAAGGCAGAAATAAATAAGTTATTTGAAACCAATGAGAACAAAGATACAACATATCAGAATCTCTGGGACTCAGCTACAGCAGTGTGTAGAGGGAAATTTATAGCACTAAATGCCCACAGGAGAAAGTGGGAAAGATCTAAAATCGACACCCTAACGTCACAATTAAGAGAACTAGAGAAGTAAGAGCAAACAAATTCAAAAGCTAGCAGAAGACAAGAAATAACTAAGATTAGAGCAGAACTGAAGGAGATAGAGACATGAAAAACCCTTCAAAAAATCAATGAATCCAGGAGCTGGTTTTCTGAAAAGATTAACAAAATAGACCACTAGCCAGACTAATAAAAAGGAAAGGCAAGAAGAATCAGATACACACAATAAAAAATGATAAAGGGGACATCACCATTGATCCCACAGAAATACAAACTAACATCAGAGAACACTATAAACACCTCTACACAAATAAACTAGAAAATCTAGAAGAAATGGACAAATTCCTGGACACATACACCCTCCCAAGACTAAATAAGGAAGAAACTGAATCCCTGAATAGATCAATAACAAGTTCTGAAATTGAGGCAGTAATTAATAGCCTATCAACCAAAAAAAGCCCAGGACCAGACGGATTTATAGCCGAATTGTACCAGAGGTACAAAGAGGAGTTGGTACCATTCCTTTTGAAACTATTCCAAACAATAGAAAAAGAGGGACTCCTCCCTAACTCATTTTATGAGGGCAGCATCATCTTGATACCAAAACCTGGCACAGACACAACAAAAAAAGAAAATTTCAGGCCAGTATCTCTCATGAACATCGATGCAAAAATCCTCAATAAAATACTGGTAGACCGAATCCAGTAGCACATCAAAAAACTTATCAGCCACGATTAAGCTGGCTTCATCACTTGATGCAAGAATGGTTTAACACATGTAAATCAATAAAAGTAATCCATTACATAAACAGAACCAATGACAAAAATCACATGATTATCTCAATAGAAGCAAAAAAGGCCTTCGATAAAATTCAACACCCCTTCATGCTAAAAACTCTTAATGAACTAGTTATCGATGGAACATATCTCAAAATAATAATTATTTATGAGAAACCCACAGCCAGTATCATACTGAATGGGCAAAAACTGGAAACATTCCCTTTGAAAACAGGCACAAGACAAGGATGCCCTCTCTCTTCACCCCTATTCAACACAGTATTGGAAGTTCTGGCCAGGGCAATCAGGCAAGAGAAAGAAAGTGTATTCGAATAGGAAGAGGGAAAGTCAAATTGTCTCTGCTTGCAGATGACATGACTGTATATTTAGAAAACCCCATCATCTCAGCCCAAAACCTCCTTAAGCTGATAAGCAACTTCAGCAAAGTCTCCAGATACAAAATCAATGTGCAAAAATCACAAGCATTCCTATATACCAATCATAGACAAACACAGAGACAAATCATAAGTAAACTCCCATTCACAATTGCTACAAACAGAATAAAATACCTAGGAATACAACTTACAAGGGACGTGAAAGACCTCTTCAAGGAGAACTACAAAATGCTGCTCAAGGAAATAAGAGAGGAAACAAACAAATGGAAAAAAATTCCATGCTTATGGACAGAAAGAATCAGTATCGTGAAGATGGCCATACTGCCCAAAGTAATTTACAGATTCAATGCTATTTCCATCAAACTACCATTGACTTTCTTCACAGATTTAGAAAAAACTACTTTAAATTTCATATGGAATAAAAAAAAAAAAAGAGCCCATATAGCGAAGACAATCCTAACCAAAAAGAACAAAGCTGGAGGCATCATGCTGCCTGACTTCGAACTATACTACAAGGCTATAATAACCAAAACATCACGGTACTGGTACCAAAACACATATGTAAACCAATGGAACAGAACAGAGGCCTCAGAAATAATACCACACATCTGCAGCCATCTGATCTTTGACAAACCTGACAAAAACAAGAAATGGGGAATTGATTCCCTATTTAATAAACGGTGCTGAGAAAATTGGCTAGCCATAAGTAGAAAGCTGAAACTGGATCCTTTCCTTACTCCTCATACAAAAATTAACTCAAGATGGATTAAAGACTTAAACATAAGACATAAAACCATAAAAACCCTAGAAGAAAACCTAGGTAATACCATTCAGGACATAGGCATGGGCAAAGATTTCATGGCTAAAACACAAAAAGCAATGGCAACAAAAGCCAAAATAGACAAATGGGATCTAATTAAACTAAAGAGCTTCTGCACAGCAAAAGAAACTATCATCAGAGTGAACAGGCAGCCTACAGAATAGGAGAAAATGTTTGCAATCTACCCATCTGACGAAGGTCGAATATCAAGAATCTAAAAGGAACTTAAACAAATTTACAAGAAAAAAAAATCAAAAAGTGGGTGAAGGATATGAATAGACACTACTCAAAAGAAGACATTTATGAGGCCAACAAACATATGAGAAAAAGCTCATCATCACTGGTCATTACAGACATGCAAATCAAAACCACAATGAGATACCATCTCATTCTAGTTAGAGTGGCAATCATTAAAAAGTCAGGAAACAACAGATGCTGGAGAGGATGCAGAGAAATAGGAATGCTTTTACACTGTTGGTGGGAATGTAAGTTCAACCATTGTGGAAGACAGTGTGGCAATTCCTTAAGGATCTAGAATCAGAAATACCATTTGACCCAGCAATTCCATTACTGGGTATATACCCAAAGGATTATAAATCATTCTACTATAAAGACACATGCACACGTATGTTTATTGCAGCACTATTTACAATAGCAAAGTCTTGGAACCAACCCAAATGCCCATCAATGATAGCTTGGACAAACAAATGTGGCATATATACATCATGGAATACTATGCAGCCATAAAAAAGAATGAGTTCATGTCCTTTGCAGGGACATGGATGAAGCTGGAAACCATCATTCTCAGCAAACTAACACAGGAACAGAAAACCAAACACTGCATGTTCTCACTCTTAAGTGGGAGTTGAACAATGAGAACACATGGACACAGGGAGGGGAACATCACATATTGGGGTCTGTCGGGGGTGGGGAGCAAGGGGAGGGATAGCATTAGGACAAATACCTAATGCATGCAGGGCTTAAAACCTAGATGATGAGTTGATGGGTGCAGCAAACCACCATGGCACATGTATACCCATGTAACAAACCTGGGCATCCAGCACATATATCCTGTAACTTAAAGTATAATAAAAAAAAAAAAAAAGAAAAGAAAAAAAATTCTCTACCAATAGTATTTCTTATACTCAAACCAGCTTGTTGTCTGTACTATTATACCTCTCATTTGATTTCATTCTTCTAATTAAAAAAAAAAGTTCTTAAACTAAAAATACATCTATTTTAGGCTTTCTATTAGGAATGGCTAAGACTTTTTCTACTCTATTAGCCTGGGAATACCTTAAATGTAAGACTGTGTCTATTCGTTATATACCCAAAGCACCTTAAATAGAACTTAATATATCATGGTGATCATTATGGACTGTTTGTGTCCCCGAAAACTCGTATGTTTAAACCCTAACCTCTAATGTGATGGTAGGGACTTTTGAGGTTTGGACTGGGTCATGAGGGTGGTGTCTTCATGATGGGATTAGTGCCCTTATAAGAAAGAAAGAAGGAAATGACAAGAAAGAGACAAGAGAGCTGCCTCTCCCTCGCCACACAAACACAAAGAGGAGGTCATGTGAACACACAAGAGAGTCGCTGTCTGCAAGCCAGGAAGTGGGCCCCATGAGGAAGTGAATCTGTTGGCTTCTTGATCTTGGACTTCTTAGTCTCCAGAACGATAGAAATAAATGTCTTTAAGTCACTGAGTCTACAGTATTTTGTTACAGCAGCCTGAACAGAGTAAGTCAAGTGACTGAGTTATTACTATCTCTGTCCATAATTGACAAAAGTTGTGAATCTGTTCAAACTTTGATATAGTAGTAGGCCCAAATGTACATATAGCTAAGAACTCTTCTAAGGTAAAGGGGTTACAGCCTTGTAGACGTATCACTTCTTATAAATTCTAAGATGAACCTCTGCTGTCATTATACTTAAGAAAATTGCTAGCACACACGAGGTAAAAAGTTTTCATATTAATATAATGTATTCATTAATGCCAAGTTCCACTCTCCTCATTAGTTATTTTTGGATTCCCACTTGTGGGTACCTGGTGAGGAAATATCATTTTTAAAAAATCAACTGACAGAGAGCTTGGAGCAAAATAATCCTACTACATTCCCTATGTAGAGCTAAGAAAAGCAGTGTCTCATATTACACCTTTTATATTCTTACAATTTTTTTCTTAATATTTCATTTGACCCTCTTTTTTTCCAAAGTCATAGTGAGTCAAGACGCTTATCCCTTAGTTCTTCTAGCTTACTGCAATTATTTAAAATAGTCTATTCTTTCACTCTCTCCAGCATACTTTTATGTCTCCACAAAAAAAAAAAAAAAAAAAAAAAAACCTGGGGCGGTGGCACCCAAGATGGCCAAATAGGAACAGCTCCAGCCTCCAGCTCCCAGCGTGAGCGACATAGAAGGCAGGTGATGTCTGCATTTTCAACTGAGGTACCGGGTTCATCTCACTGGGGTATGTTGGGCAGTTGATGCTGCTCTGCAGGTGCAGCCTGACCAGCGAGAGCTGAAGCAGGTGAGGCTCAAGGGGGAAGAGAATTCCTTTTCCTAGCCAAGGGAAATTGAGACACACAACACCTGGAAAATTGGGTAACTCCCACCCTAATACTGCGCTTTACCAAGGGTCTTAGCAAATGGCACATCAGGAGATTATATCCCACACCTGGCCCGGAGGATCCCATGCCCACGGAGCCTCCCTCATTGCTAGCACAGGAGTCGGAGATCTAACTGCAAGGCGGCAGCGAGGCTGAGGGAGGGGTGCCTGCCATTGCAGAGGCTTAAGTAGATAAACAAAGCTGCCAGGAAGCTCGAATTGCGTGGAGCCCACTGCAGCTCAAGGAGGCCTGCCTGTCTCTGTGGACTCCACCTCTGGGGACAGGGCATAGCTAAACAAAAAGCAGAAGAAACCTCTGCAGATGTAAAAGTCCCTGTCTGACAGCTTTGAAGAGAGCAGTGGTTCTCCCAGCACGGAGGTTGAGATCTGAGAATGGACAGACTGCCTGCTCAAGTGGGTTCCTGACCCCTGAGTAGCCTAACTGGGAGACATCCCCAACTAGGTGCAGACCGACACATCACACCTCACATGGCTGGGTCCACCATGAGACGAAGCTTCCAGAGCAAGAATCAGACAGCAACACTTGCTGTGCAGCAATATTCTATCTTCTGCAGCCTCCGCTGCTGACACCCAGGCAAACAGGGTCTGGAGTGGACCTCAAGCAAACTCCAACAGACCTGCAGCTGAGGGTACTGATTGTTAGAAGGAAAACTAACAAACAGAAAGGACACCCACACCAAAACCCCATCAGTATGTCACCATCATCAGAGACCAGAGGCAGATAAAACCACAAAGATGGGGAAAAAGCAGTGCAGAAAAGCTGGAAATTCAAAAAATCAGAGCGCATCTCCCCCTCCAAGGGAATGCAGCTCATCGCCAGCAATGGAACAAAGATGGACAGAGAATGACTTTGATGAGTTGAGAGAAGATGGCTTCAGTCGATCAAACTTCTCAGAGCTAAAGGAGGAACTATGTAACCAGTGCAAAGAAACTAAAAACCTTGAAAAAAGAATGGAAGAATGGATAACTAGAATAATCAATGCAGAGGAGACTTTAAAAGAACTGATAGAGATGAAAACCATGACATGAGATATATGTGACAAATGCACAAGCTTCAGTAACTGACTTGATCAAATGGAAGAAAGATTATCAGTGACTGAAGATCAAATGAATGAAATGAAGTGAGAAGAGAAATGTAGAGAAAAAAGAGTAAAAAGAAATGAACAAAGCCTCCAAGAAATGTGGGATTATGTGAAAAGACCAAATCTACATCTGATTGGTGTGCCTGAAAGTGACGGGGAAAATGGAACCAAGTTGGAAAACACTCTGCAGGATAACATCCAGGAGAACTTCCCCAAACTAGTAACGCAGGCCAACATTCAAATTCAGGAAATACAGAGAACGCCACAAAGATACTCCTCGAGAAGAGCAACTCCAAGACACATAATTGTCAGATTCACCAAAGTTGAAAGGAAGGAAAAAATGTTAAGGGCAGCCAGAGAAAAAGGTCAGGTTACCCACAAAGTGAAGCCCATCAGACTAACAGCAGATCTCTTGGCAGAAACTTTACAAGCCAGAAGAGAGTGGGGGCCAATATTCAACACTCTTAAAGAAAAGAATTTTCAACCTAGAATTTCATATCCAGCCAAACTAAGTTTCAGAAGTGAAGGAGAAATAAAATCCTTTACAGACAAGCAAATGCTTAGAGATTTTGTCACTACCAGGCCTGCCCTACAAGAGATCCTGAGGGAAGCACTAAACATGGAAAGGAACAACCGGTACCAGCCATTGCAAAAACATATCAAAATATAAAGTCCATCGATTCTAGGAAGAAACTGCATCAACTAATGAGCAAAATAACCAGCTAATATCATAATGACAGGATCAAGTTCACACATAACAATATTAACCTTAAATATAAATGGACTAAATGGTCCAATTAAAAGACACAGACTGGCAAATTGGAAAAAAGTCAAGACCCATCAGTTTGCTGTATTCAGGAGACCCATCTCACATGCAGAGACACACATAGGCTCAAAATAAAGAGATGGAGGAAGATCTACCAAGCAAATGGAAAACAAAAAAAGCAGGGGTTGCAATCCTAGTCTCTGATAAAACAGACTTTAAACCATCAAAGATCAAAAGAGACAAAGAAGGCCATTACATAATGGTAAAGGGATCAATTCATCAGGAAGAGCTAACTAAACTAAATATATATGCACCCAATACAGGAGCACCCAGATTCATAAAGCAAGTCCTTAGAGACTTACAAAGAGACTCAGACTGTCATACAATAATATTGGGAGACTTTAACACCCCACTGTCAACATTAGACAGATCAATGACACAGAAAGTTAACAACGATATCCAGGAATGAAAACTCTGCACCAAGCAGACCTAATAGACATCTACAGAACTCTCCACCTCAAATCAACAGACTATACATTCTTCTGAGCACCACATCACACTTATTCCAAAATTGACCACATAGTTGGAAGTAAAGCAATCCTCAGCAAATGTACAAGAACAGAAATTATCACAAACTGTCTCTCAGACCACAGTGCAATCAAACTAGAACTCAGGACTAAGAAACTCAATCAAAACCGCTCAACTACATGGAAACTGAACAACCTGCTCCTGAATGACTACTGGGTACATAACGAAATGAAGGCAGAAATAAAGATGCTCTTTGAAACCAATGAGAACAAAGAGACAACATACCAGAATCTCTGGGACACATTTAAAGCAGTGTGTGGAGGGAAATTTATAGCACTAAATGCCCCCAAAAGAAAACAGGAAAGATCTAAAATTGACACCCTAACATCACAATTAAAAGAACTAGAGAAGCAAGAGCAAACACATTCAAAAGCTACCAGAAGGCAAGAAATAACTAAGATCAGAGCAGAACTGAAGGAGATAGAGACACAAAAACCCTCCAAAAAATCAATGAATCCAGGAGCTGGTTTTTTGAAAAGATCAACAAAATTGATAGACCACTAGCAAGACTAATAAAGAAGGAAGAGAGAAGAATCAAATAGACGCAATAAAAAATGATAAAGGAGATATCACCACGGACCCCACAGAAATACAAATTACCATCAGAGAATACTATAAACACCTCTATGCAAATAAACTAGAAAACCTAGAAGAAACAGATAATTTCCTGGACACTTACACTCTCCCAAGACTAAACCAGGAAGAAGTTGAATCCCTGAATAGACCAACAGCAGGCTCTGAAATTGAGGCAATAATTAATAGCCTACCAACCAAAAAAAGTCCAGGATCAGATGGATTCACAGCTGAATTCTACCAGAGGTACAAGGAGGAGCTGGTACCATTCCTTCTAAAAGTATTCCAATCAATAGAAAAAGAGGGAATCCTCCCTAACTCATTTTATGAGGCCAACATCATCCTGATACCAAAGCCTGACAGAGACACGACAAAAAAAAGAGAATTTTAGACCAATATCCCTGATGAACATCAATGCAAAAATCCTCAATAAAATACTGGAAAACCGAATCCAGCAGCACATCAAAAAGCTTATCCACCATGATCAAGTGGGCTCCATCCCTGGGATGCAAGGCTGGTTCAACATACACAAATCAATAAACGTAATCCAGCATATAAACAGAACCAAAGACAAAAACCACATGATTATCTCAATAGATGCAGAAAAAGCCTTTGACAAAATTCAACAGCCCTTCATGCTAAAAACTCTCAATAAATTCGGTATTGATGGAACATATCTCAAAATAACAAGAGCTATTTATGACAAACCCACAGCCAATATCATACTGAATGGGCAAAAACTGGAAGCATTCCCTTTGAAAACTGGCACAAGACAGGGATGCTTTCTCTCACCACTCCTATTCAACACAGTGTTGGAAGTTCTGGCTAGGGCAATCAGGCAAGAGAAAGAAATCAAGGGTATTCAGTTAGGAAAGGAAGAAGTCAATTGTCCCTGTTTGCAGATGACATGATTGTATATTTAGAAAACCCCATTGTCTCAGCCCAAAATCTCCTTAAGCTGATAAGCAACTTCAGCAAAGTCTCAGGATACAAAATCAATGTGCAAAAATCACAAGCATTCTTATACACCAGTAACAGACAAACAGAGAGCCTAATCATGAATGAACATCCATTCACAATTGCTTCAAAGGGAATAAAATCCCTAGGAATCCAACTTACAAGGGATGTAAAGGACCTCTTCAAGGAGAACTACAAACCACTGCTTAGTGAAATAAAAGAGGACACAAACAAATGGAAGAACATACCATGCTCATGGATAGGAAGAATCAATATCGTGAAAATGGCCATACTGCCCAAGGTAATTTATAGATTCAATGCCATCCCTATCAAGCTACCAATGACTTTCTTCACAGAATTGGAAAAAACTGCTTTAAAGTTCATATGGAACCAAACAAGAGCCCGCATTGCCAAGACAATCCTAAGCCAAAAGAACAAAGCTGGAGGCATCATGCTACCTGACTTCAAACTATACTACAAGGCTACAGTAACCAAAACAGCATGGTACTGGTACCAAAACAGACATATAGACCAATGGAACAGAACAGAGGCCTCAGAAATAATACCACACATCTGCAGCCATCTGATCTTTGACAAACCTGACAAAAACAAGAAATGGGGAAAGGATTCCCTATTTAATAAATGGTGCTGGGAAAATTGGCTAGTCATAAGTAGAAAGCTGAAACTGGATCCTTTCCTTACTCCTTATACGAAAATTAATTCAAGATGGATTAGAGACTTAAATGTTAGACCTAAAACCATGAAAGCCCTAGAAGAAAACCTAGGTAATACCATTGAGGACATAGGCATGGGCAAGGACTTCATGTCTAAAATACCAAAAGCAATGGCAACAAAAGCCAAAATTGACAAATGGGATCTAATTAAACTAAAGAGCTTCTGCACAGCAAAAGAAACTACCACCAGTGTGAACAGGCAACCTACAGAATGGGAGAAAATTTTTGCAATCTACTCATCTGACAAAGGGCTAATATCCAGAACCTACAAAGAATTCAAACAAATTTACAAGAAAAAAGCAAACAACCCCATCAAAAAGTGGGCAAAGGATATGAACAGACACTTCTCAAAAGAAGACCTTCATACAGCCAACAGACACATGAAAAAATGCTCATCATCACTGGCCATTAGAGAAATGCAAATCAAAACCACAATGAGATACCATCTTACACCAGTTAGAATAGCAATCATTAAAAAATCAGGAAACAACAGGTGCTGGAGAGGATGTGGAGAAATAGGAACACTTTTGCACTGTTGGTGGGACTCTAAACTAGTTCAACCATTGTGGAAAACAGTGTGGCGATTCATCCAGGATCTAGAACTAGAAATATCGTTTCACCCAGCCATCTCATTACTGGGTATATACCCAAAGGATTATAAATCATGCTGCTATAAAGACACATGCACACGTATGTTTATTGTGGCACTATTCACAATAGCAAAGACTTGGAATCAACCCAAATGTCCATCAGTGACAGACTGGATTAAGAAAATGTGGCACATATACACCATGGAATACTATGCAGTCATAAAAAGGATGAGTTTGTGTCCTTTGTAGGGACATGGATGCAGCTGGAAACCATCTTCTCAGCAAACTATTGCAAGAACGGAAAACCAAACACTGCATGTTCTCACTGATAGGTGGGAATTGAACAATGGGATCACTTGGATACAGGAAGGGGAACATCACACACCAGGGCCTATTGTGGGGAAGGGACAGGGGGGAGGGATAGCATTAGGAGATACACCTAATGTAAATGACGAGTTAATGGGTACAGTACACCAACATGGCACATATATACATATGTAACAAACCTGCACGTTGTGCACATGTACCCTAGAACTTAAAGTATAATAATTTAAAAAAAAAAAAAAAAGAAAAGAAAATGTGGTACCAATATACCATGGAATGCTATACAGCCATTAAAAAGAACAGGATCATGTCTTTTGCAGGAACTTGGATGCAGTTGGAGGCTATTATCCTCAGCAAATTAACACAGGAACAGAAAAACAAATACTGCATGTTATCACTTTTAAGTGAGAGCTGAATGATAAGAACTTAGGAACACAAAGAAGGAAACAACAGACACTGGGGTCTACTTTAGCGGGGAGGGTGAAAGGAAGGAGAGGAACAGAAAAGATAACTATTGGGTACCGGGTTTAATACATGGGTAATGAAATAATACGTGCAACAAACTCCCACAACATGCGTTTACCTATGTAACAAACCTTCACATGTACCCCCAAACCTAAAATAAAAGTTAAAAAAATGAAAAAAAAAAGTTAATGAAAATTAAAAAAACAAAGAACTCAAAACTGAGAATATTTTTAAAAATAGAATAAAATGTAATAGACAAAAAAAGTGTCTTCACTGTTGTAGAATCAAGTTCAAACTCTTTTTCTGTTTTTTCCTTTTTTTTTTTTTTTTAAGAGAGAAGATCTTGCTCTGTTGCCAAAGCTGGGGTGCAGTGACATGACTATAGCTCACTGCAGCCATGAGCTTCTGGGCTCAAGCAATCCTCCTGCCCTAGGCTCCTGAGTAGCTAGGAAGACAGGTATGTGCCACCACACTTGGCTAGGTCCTTCTGTGTTGCCCAGGTTGGTCTTGAACTCCTGGGGTCAAGTGATCCTGTAATCTCAGCCTCCCAAAGTGCTGGGATTATACAGGCGTGAGCCACCGCATCTGGCTTTCAATCTTTCTGAATGAGAACACTCTAACTCTAGTAGGTATCTGCTCTGGGACTCAAAGATGCCATACTTATTCCTCTTTTCTGGTCTTGTCCATTTCCCTTGCCTGTAATGCCCTCATATTTCCAAATCTCACCCATGCTTTAGAGATAGAGAGACCAGGTACCATTGGCCCCACAAAGCTTTTTCGAATCACTCTTGTTCACATTGGTTGTCCCCTGCTCTTCTTCTTTATAGAACTTACTTTCCTGTTAGTTATGGGCCAGAAAATATTTTAGGCATTACAGTCTCTAGAAACTACTGAACTCTAGGGCTATAGTGAAAGTAGTCATGGATAATATAAACAAATAGGTATAGCTGTGTTCTAATACAATTTAATTTAAAAAAATAAGCTGGATTTAGCCAACAGGCCATAGTTTGTTGACCCATGCTTTGCTGACCAAATGTATAAACTCGGGAAAAAATATAAAAAGCAATTGTTTGAAGGTTTTAGATAGCAAGCAAAGGCACACAGACATGACCCTGAAATAAAATGCACTGACTGAAATCAAAATTTATCTTGTGTGCTTGTCAAACACTATTCTGGGTGTTTCTGTAAGGGTATTTTTAGATGAGTTTAACATTTATTTATTTATTTATTTTATTTTATTTATTTATTTATTTTTTTTGAGACAGAGTCTCGCTCTGTCACCTAGGCTGGAGTGCAGTGGCCGGATCTCAGCTCACTACAAGCTCTGCCTCCCAGGTTTACGCCATTCTCCTGCCTCAGCCTCCCAAATAGCTGGGACTACAGGCGCCCGCCACCTCGCCCGGCTAGTTTTTTGTATTTTTAGTAGAGACGGGGTTTCACCGTGTTAGCCAGGCTGGTCTCGATCTCCTGACCTCGTGATCCGCCCGTCTCGGCCTCCCAAAGTGCTGGGATTACAGGCTTGAGCCACCGTGCCCGGCCGAGTTTAACATTTAAATTTTTAGTCTGAGTAAAGCAGATTGCTTTCCTTAATGTGGGTGGGCCTCATACAATCAGTTGAAGGCTTGAGTAGAACAAAAGATTGAACCTCTCCTACATAAAGGGAAATTCCTCTTGTCTGACTGCCTTTGAGTTGGGACATCATTTTTTCCTGACTTTAGAGTCAAACTGAAACACTGCTTCTTCATGGATCTTGAGCCTGCTGGCATTTGGATTGGCACTATGCTATCAGTTCTCCAGATTCTAAGGCCTTTAAACTCAGACTAGGTCATCAGCTCTCCTGGGTCTCCAGCTTACCAAACTGCAAATCTCAGGACTTGTTAGCCTCCATAAGTGCCAATTCCTTATAATCAAGCACTTTCTCTTTCTTTCTCTCTCTCCATATATCTTCTATTGGTTCTGTTTTTCTGGAGAAACCCGACTAATATGCCTGGCTTTTCCCAGTGTGTGTTTATTAACACAGTGAAAAGAGTTCAAATAAGAAGTTGCAGCAATTACCAGCAATTTCATCATTTGCCTAGTGCTGGGTATACAGAGTTTGGAGTCTAGGTTCTTCCAGGTCAGATGGTCTGGGTTAACAAGGTGGGCTTTCCATTTAAACCACAGAAGGATCCCACCTTAGGTATAAGGACTGTGAACCAGGACTAAGGGCAATACTCTAACAGCAAAACTGAAATAAACCTCTCCATAGAAAGGCTAAAACCAAAACTCCACAGGAACAATTGACCTGCCAGAATTTAATTGCTCTCAAGTCTTCAGAGGAAGATATGAATTTCTATAATGTGTCATTCACGGTGTCCACTATAAAACAAAAAATTAATAGACGTGAAGAAGCAGAAAAATTTGACCCAGTATTAAGAGAAAAAACAGGTATTAAAAGACTCTCAAATGATCCAGGTATTGGATTTATAAACAATAACTTAAAACTAACTATAATAAGTATGGTAAACAATCTATAAGAGAAGCAAATAAAAATCATAGAACAATACAATGTATGAAATGAAAAATTCACTAGGTAGGATTATTAGCACATTAGACACTGCAGAAGATAGGGTCAATGTACTTGAAAACGGACCAATAGAAATTATCGAAACTGAAGTAAACAACAACAACAAAATGATGAAGACAGCCTCAATAACCAGAAATCCCAGAGGGAAGGTAGAGAGAATAGGACAGAAAAAGTATTTGAAAAAATATTAGCTGAAAATTTTCTTAATATGAATACAATAACTCAGATACATGAAGCTCAGGACCTCCAAGCAAGATAGACATCAGGAAATCTACAATAAGGTTAATCAAAGTAAAATTGCAGAAAATAAAACAAAATAAACCAAACAAAGAGAATATCTTAAAGAAGCCAAAGATAAAAATATGCAATATGTATAGGAGAATGACAACAAGAACGAAGGCTGAATTTACATCAGAAACAAAAGATGCCAAAGACAATGGAAAAAAAAATCTTTAAAGTGCAAAAAGGGGGAAAAATTGATGAAGTAGAATTATACTCATGCAACAGAAATATTCCTCAAAAGTGAAGGCATCATGAAGACATTTTCAGATAACCAAAAAGCTGAGAGATTTCATTACCAGCGGAATTGCACTGTTCCACTGTGCAAAAGATATGCTAAAGGAGGCTGTCAGGCTTAAAGGAAATGATACCAAAATGAAAATTCAGATCTGTTTAAAGGAATAAAGACAACCAGACATAGTAGATATAAAAAATCATTTTTCTTTCATTTCTTTAAATTATTGAAAAGTCAATACACTATTTAAAGTAAAAAATAACACATGGTAGATTTTATAATATATGTAAAAGTAAAATATATGACAAAATAGTACAAAAGATGGAAAGTGGGAACAAACTTTTTAAAAATAGCATAATGGTAGAATTAAACCCAACCATACCACAACTTAGATTAAATGCAAGTAAATGATACCATTTAAAACAACAGCTTGTCAGACTAGACGAAAAAGCAAGACCTGACAATATGCTATTTAAAATAGACTCACTTTAAGTATAAGACGGAGATTAAAAAGTAAAGGATTGAGAAATGATGTACAATAGTCTCCTCCTTATCCATGGAAGACATGTTCCAAGACCCCCAGTGGATGCCTGAAAGTGTGGATAGTACTGAACCCTATATATACTTTTTTTTTTTAATCCGAAAACTGAGACCGGTTACTAAGTGACCAACCAGCAGGTAGCCTATACAGTGCTGATACGCTGGTCATAGGGTGCTTCACATCCCGGGAAGGACACTATGAGATTTCATCATGCTATGCAGAGCACCATGCCATTTAAAATTTAACTGTTTATTTATGGAATCCTCCATTTAATATTTTTGAACCACTATTGGCCATGGGTAACTGAAACCATGAAAGGTTACAGAAAGTGTATCACGTAAACACTAATTATAAGAAAACTGGAGTGGCAATATTCGTAATAATAAACAAAGTAGACTTCAAGATAAGGTGTATTACCAGAGATAAAGAAGATCATTTCATGTGACCTGAGTCCATGAGTAAGGTTAAAAAAAAAAAAAATTTCATAATGATAATAGATTTCATTCATCCAGAAGATATAATATTCCTAAATGTGTATGTATCTAATCACAGAGTTTTGTAATACATGAAGCAAAACCATATGGAACTAAAGACAAAATTAGACAAATCCACAATCATAGTTGGAAATTTTAGTACCCTTGTTCACTAAAAAGTAGAAATGCAGACAAGAAAAAAAAAAAGAGAATTTAGAAGACTTCAACAACTCTACTAACCAAATTGACCTAATTAATATTTATAGAACATTACACACAACTGCAGAGTTCACATTTGGGTATACAAGTAATCCTAGCTTTTGCATGGCACCATATTAAATAAAACCTGTGCATATTAAAACCTTTGCATGGTTCTGATATGAACAAGTTTCAGTTAAGATGGAACTGTGCAAAGCAAAGTTTTCTTTCTCTTTTTTTTTTTTTTTTTCAGATGGAGTTTTGCTCTCGTTGCCCAAGGGGAGTGCAATGGCACAATCTTGGCTCACTGCAACCTCCGCCTCCTGGGTTCAAGTGATCCTCCTGCCTCAGCCTCCCAAGTAGCTGGGATTATAGTTATGTGCCACCATGCCCGGCTAATTTTGTATTTTTAGTAGAGCCAGGGTTTCTCCATGTGGGTCAGGCTGGTCTCAAACTCCCGACCTTAGGAGATCTGCCCACCTTGGCCTCCCAAACTGCTGGGATTACAGGCGTAAGCCACCACGCCCGGCCCACAAAAGTTTATTTTAACAGAATATTCACAAAGATAAAACATATGGGGAGGGCCATAAAACAAGTCTGAAAAAATTCCAAAGGATTGAAATGGTATAGAGAATGTTATATGGCCAAAACATAATTAAATTAGAAATTGATAACAATAAAGTATCTAGTAGATCTTCAAATATTTGGAAATTAAGCAATACACTTCTAAATCCCTGGATCAAAAAAACAGCATATGTATAGCATCTAGCATAATGCAGTCAAGAAATACTTGAAAAGACCCCTACGTTTGGGTTGAATATTTTGATTGGAGAAGATATGAGAGATCAAATAGGAAGTTCACCTTTATTCTTCACTACTGGAGCTACTCAGAAAAGCCCTAGCCCTAGAGAACATACTTTCCTCTACTGTTAATTTAAGTAAAAAGTATGTTTAGAAAGATGTTATGGAAATAACTGTGTATGGGTGCTGCCCAACAAGTAAAGTAGCAAGGCGGATCCTTCAAAAAATCAAACGGCATGCTTCATTAAAAATTTTTCAAACACAGAGATGATTTTTGGAAGGTTGTAACTTTAAAAATGTTTAAATCCACTACTTTAATTGTTCTTTCAGCCAAATATTGCACATTTGAAAAATAACAGAACAGCTTCTCAAGAATTAAACTGATTTAGCTACAAAACACGGAATAAACACATACCTTAGCTGCATTGATAAAACATGTTTGTAATTGTCTACCCAAAAATAGAAAATTTTCTGCAGCTGATGGAAGCAATTCATTGTAAAATTCCTCTGCATCTTCTCCTGGCTCCAAGCCCACACAGCAATGGCTGAAATAAGAGCACAAGTTTGTGTTAATTAGAAGTTTACATAGAATGCTCAAGCTTCTAGAGACACTGTGCCTTACTGAGAATTTTTAGTATGCTTCTTTTATTGCCAAGCCAATAAAGAATTTTTGTCGAAAAATTAACAACTTCCTAGAAAAGTAAACAGTGGTATGGACCATGCAGATACTTAGGTCTGGGATTTATATATCCTAAAAACCTACACATCAGCTCATTCAGGAAATAAAAGACACATGGCTCACAATAAAGAGAAGCTAAGTTTTTGGTGAATTGGTTATGATCATTCTCAAAGCTATAGGATACCTTGAGAGTTTAATTTATGAAAGGCATTTGTGTTAACTAATAGATTTTAGACATCCAATAGCTGAAAAATGCCCAGGTAGGATTTGTTTGCAAGGGATACATAAGCAAACCAAACACTAATTTCATACCAATTTTACCTTCCAATATATCTACTTTTTGCAAAATATTCACTTGCATATTCCTTATATCAGAAGGACAAACAGCAAAACCTAACTCTAGTAGGAACACTTTACAATATACATTAGAGGAGAGACAGTCACTTAACATGTCAGAAATCTCAATAATAAAAGGTTTTTCTGTAAACTAACATTCAAAAGAGCCTCAAACTCAAGAATGGTCTCTATGTGTGTTCTCTAATGAACAAAAACTGCTGTTTGAGTCTTTTCAACAAAATGCATGGACACTAATAAGCAATAACAACTATGTATTGAGCATGTTAAAAATCTAAGTAATCAATGGCAGACTGGATAAAGAAAACGGTATATTTCTTTGGGGTGGTACATATACACCATGGAATACTATGCAGCCATAAAAAAGAACAACATCATGTCCTTTGCAGCAACATGGATGGAGCTGAAGGCCATTAACCTAAGTGAACTAACACAGAAATAGAAAGCCAAACACTGCATATTCTCACTTATAAGTGAGAACAAACACTGAGTACGCAATTTACTTATAAAACAAACCTCCACATGTACCCCTGAACCTAAAATAAAAGTTAAAAAAAAAAACTAAGTGGCTAACATTTACATGTATCATTTTTGTTTGTTTGTTTATTTGCACCTGGGTTCCTAAAGTTAATGGGCTAATGCTTACATGTATCAGCTTTTCTTTTCTCTTTGGTTCCTAAAGTTAATTACTTAAGAGTATCTATTTTGACTGAAAGGCTTAACAAATGAAATTATGTTTGTGCATTCACAAACATGGGAATTTCTTAAGTCTTGAATTCTACCCATGAGCCTGGCTTAATTAATATCATCATAAACTAGCATATCTAATCAAACAAAAACATAAGTCTTTATTTACTTAAGAAAATCAATCTTGAAAATTAAAGTATGAAAAAGAACATTATATACATTTTTTTAACTATTCTTTGTAACTGTATACTTTAAATTTGGCCTTTACCAAGTAACACAGTAGGATTAAGCGGCTTAGAAATCTAGCATCCAAGACAAACCCTTCCAGTGGGAATAGTTTACTAAACGCAAATGGCTTATTTAGGAAAAACAAAAAAAGAAGGCTAGGATCCAGTTAGTAAATACATCCTTTCAGTTACTTAATCAGGAAGTAGTTCAGGCACTAAGAACATCTGGTTTATTTTACTACCTCCTTTTAAAAAATGTTTATTTCTCTTCTATTGATTTCTAGCATGGCAGTAGATCAGGAAATTCTACTTCTAAATTTTATTGACAGTATTTGGGTTGCTTAATGAAATATACAGTTGATAGCTAAATTGATGTAGTGAAATGAATGTTTCTTTATCGGTTCTCCTATAGTACTTGCTTGCATACTTTCATTTTAGCACTGATTTCATTCTGCTTTGTATCATATACTTACATGACTGTCACCCAATCTCTATTTTAAGTTTCTCAGGTACAGAGCCAGTGCCTTAATTTCTTCACTTCTTTAAAAATTCCTTAGTCAATAAAGAGTATATTAGGCACTTGGAATTCAGTGGTGAGAAAAAAAATGATCACCATCTTCATTAAGCTTGTGGAGGAAAATTTTAGACAGTCAAACAATCTGAAGTAAAATTATGAATAACAACATATAATATGAAGGAAAAGTACAACCAAAACCTACAACAGGAGGTTGCCAATGTTTGTTAGGCAGATAAATAAAAAGCAAACGTTGAAAATCAGAATCAACTACTACATCCCTCAAGAACAAGCTGACTTACTGCTTCATTTTACCTTAATATCTGTGTAAGCTGGGAAATTGTAGTCCAACCACCCTGGATTCGAGAACAATCTTGACTGAGGACCAAGAGGCAATATTGAATGAGATCATAACAATATATATCTTGTTTGATTTTCTTCAACTCTGAGCTTCCTAAAGGTGTGATGTTTATTATTTCTAAGGCAAAAGGAAATAAGATATATTTAATTTTGCTTAATACACCCAGGAGCTATTTGTATTTTTATATGTTGAATAATCACTAAAAATATATTAGAAGGAAAAATTACTGTTCTATTATAGTGTTAAGATTTCTCTGAACAAATTTAAAAGAAATGTTAAAATTGTACCAATGATGGAACCGTTTTTCACTTAAAATGATATCTAATCACAAAAAGATTTTCTTACCTTTTAACTTCAACAGTATAACAGGGACATTCTGCTCAGGGCTTTTTGCAACTTCAGCAGCTATAGATAAGATCCTTGGGTCTGTACCTGTTGGCTTCATTTCTCATATTACCTATATTTTAACAGAACAAGAGAATAAAGGTCAAAAAGCCGTAAAATGTTCACTACCTAAATAATGTTTGAAATATAATTTCAATATAAATAAAAACAGCTTTTCTTGCCTTGTTTGAGAAGCAGAATATAGATTTTTTCATTTCTTCCTTATAGAAAACTGGTTTTTCTAAACAGTGTAAAAGAGCTCAAGATTCCTATACCTCACATGTAACAGCTATAGCAGGTATTGTTTATTGTGCACTCACTAACAGGAACTGTGATAGGAGCTTCACATTCTCTGTCTAATCTGCACAATAATTCTAGGATAGGAATTAACTTCCTTTAATTGTGCAAGAAAAACTGCAAAAAAGAGCTAACATGACAGGCCTAAGACTACTATCCTTTCAAAGGTGTGCTTACAAGGTTGGCCCTTGACTAGCATCTAGAACTTGGATTTCAGGAGGGTTTCTACCATTCTTTGATAAGAGTGGCTCCCTGTGCCTAAAACTGTTTATAAAAAATAATGTGGTTCATGCTGAATACCTGCTTTCCTTCCAGGAGTCTTAGAATTCTGGTATAGGCCAGCCAAGAGTACCTATATAAAGGGTGCCTATGTGGCCATCCTCCAATAAAAATTCTGATCACTGAGTGTCTAGTTGAGCTTCCCTGGTAGACAACGCTTCAAACATGTTGTCACAGCTGGCTGCTGGAGGAATTAAGCATATCCTACGTAACTCCACTGGGAGAGAACTCAGAAGCTTGTACCTGATTTCCTCTGGATTTCACCCAATATGCTTTTTCCCTTTGCTGATTTTGCTTTATTTCCCTTCACTGTAATAAATCATAGCTGTAAGTACACTATATTCTGAGTCCTGTGAGCCCTCCTAGTGAAGCACTGACCTTCAACACACTAATGCTCAGAAATGTTACATAAATATAAGATAATCAGTGATTGCTTCTAAATAGTATAGTGAATAAGGCCAAGTGCAGTGGCTCACGCCTGTAATCCCAGCACTTTGGGAGGCCAAGGCGGGTGAATCACTTGCAGTCAGGAATTCAAGACCAGCCTGGCCAACACAGTGAAACCCCATCTCTATTAAGAATACAAAAATCAGGTGGGCATGGTGGTGCGTGCCTGTAATCCCAGTTACTCGGGAGGCTGAGGCAGGATAGTTTGAACCCAGGAGGCAGAGGATGCAGTGACTGGAGATCACATCACTGCACTCCAGCCTGAGCGACATAGCTAGACTCTGTCTCAAAATAATAATAATAAAAAATAAATAAATAGTATATTGAATAAAATCAATTCTCCTAACATTAAAAAACAAGGTCCACATCCTAACTGTTGCTAAAACTTTCTCTATGTAAAAAAGTTTAAGGCAGGAGAATCACTTGAGAATAGGTGTTTGAGACTAGCCTGGTCAACAAAGCAAGACTCTGTCTCTAAAAAAAAAGTTTTAAAGCATTTGAAGCTCCAAGATATCCTCACATAATAAAAGTGTATTTCCTTATTTATAATAAAGCTAACATGTATCAAGTGTTTAATATAAGCTAAGCACTGTGTTAATATACTATATACTGTCTTATCTAATCCTCACAACAGGGCTATGAAGTAGAGCCTGTGATCATTTGATCATTTCCAAACATACATATATACATATACATATATATGTTTTTGTCCACAGTTCCTAGCTCATAACTCCCATAGCCTTTGTTATAATATTGTTATGTTAGGGTGCTTTAGCCTCAGAAAACAGAATCTATCTCTGACTTTCTCCTCTCCTCCTTTCACCTGCTCCTTCTCTCCAAAGCAGAACTCTAATCATCCCTGCCTTTCTTTGACCTATCTTGTCTAGTTGTAGGTCATAAGACCCCTGTTTCAGAATGGGTCTTGCCCTGTATCCTGGAAGGAGTGCTGCATAGAGAAGCCAAGAAGAATCTGAGCAGCCAGGCCTTGCTGGGTCTCCCACTCAGTCTATTAGTATTAGATCATATCTTTTTTTGTCCAGTCACATTTCCAAAATGATTGTCCCACACTTCAGTCATGCCTATCCAATGAAATCTCCATAAAAGGCTCAAGAGGATGGGGTACAAAGAACTTCTGGATAGCTGAACATATGGAAGTTCCTGGAGGAACCTCCCGGATATCACACCCAGGGAGGACATGGAAACTCTGTGCCCCTTCCCATACTTCACAGTATGCATCTCTGTATTTGTATCCTAATATCTTTTTTTTTTTTTTTTTTTTTTTTTTTTGAGACAGGATCTCACTCCTGTTGCCCAGGCTGGAGGGCAATGGTACAATTATGGCTTACTGCAGCCTTGACTTCTCGGGTTCAGGTGATTCTCCCACCTCAGCCTCAGTCCCAGTAGCTAGGATTATAAGTGCAAGCCATGACACTCCGCTAATTTTTTGTATTTTTAGTAGAGACAGAGTTTCTCCATGTTGCCCAGGGTCTCTGTAATATCTTTATAATAAACTGGAAAACATGTTTCCCTCAGTTATGTGAGCTCCCTGAGCAAATTAATACACCCCAAGGAGGGGGTGGTAGGATTCCCCATGTATAGCTGGTCAGTCAGAAGCATAGGTAAAACAACCCAGGGCTTGCGACTAGCATCAGAAGTGGGGGCCACTCTTGCGGGACTAAGCCCTAAACCTGAGGGATCTGACCCTATCTCCAAGTAGACAGTGTCAGAACTGAATTAGATGATACCCAGCTTGTGTCTGTTGCAGAATTGATTGCTTGCTTGTTAGTGGGAGAAATCTCCACACATTTGGTCACAGAAGTCTTTTGTGTTGTCATGATGTGAGAGCAAAAACTGTTTTTCCATTCATATATCTCTTATTAGGTACAATATAAATCATTAAAAGACAGGTTTGCTGAAAATACTTTAAAGAAAGCCCAGTGCAACTCCTGGCACATAGTAATCACAAAACTTTCAAAGAGAGTGCATATAGTTATCTCATTCTTTCCAAATGGCTGCATTATGCTACATTTCCTTTTCAAGAATGCAGCAAAATATATCTAAACATCACCTCTACTGGAGGTCACTCAAGCCATATGCTATTATAAGCAACACTGCAATGAATATACACATTATCCTTTATATTTTTGCCAATCTATTACATGATAATTGGTATGATTGTGTTTTAATTTGTATTTCTTTGATTATTAGGGAGGTCAGCCACATTTCATGTTCACTGGCCATTATTTATGTATTTTCTATTCATATCCTTTGACTATATTTCTATTGGTTTGTCTTACTTTTTTGCAGAAGCTTTTCATACATGGATAGGAATCTTTTCTCTTTTATATTGGTTATAAAATTTTCTTCTTGGTTGTCATTTATTTTTTTAAATTTGACTATGGGGTCTTTACCATAATTTTACAATTTTTTTTTTTTTTTTTTGAGAAAGTCTCACTCTGTTTACCCTGGCTGCAGTGCAGTGGTGCAATCTCAGCTCACTGCATCCTCCACCTTCTGGGTTCAAGTGATTGTCATGCCTCAGCCTCCCGAGTAGCTGGGATTACAGGCATGTGCCATCGTGCCCAGCTAATTTTTGTATTTTTAGTAGAGATGGGGTTTCACCATATTGGCCAGGCTGGTCTTGAACTCCTGACCTCAAGTGGTCTGCCCACTTCGGCCTCCCAAAGTGCTGGGATTACAGGCATGAGCCACAGCGTCCAGCCTTTTTTACAATTTTTTACATACTGAAATATAACAATCTTTTCCTTTATGGCGTCTGTCTTTTGTGTCATGTTTAGAACGGTCCTCTTTAACCCAAGAGGTAAAAAACATTCTCCAAATCTTCATGTTTTTTTGGTTTTGTTTTCCTTACATATCTTCGAAAGTAAGGTATTTTTGTGAATCGTGTCAATAAGAATCTGAATTTCTAATGTTAAAGTTATTGATGGATTAAAAAATGCACATAACAGTCCTAAACTCATAAGGTAACTAGTTATGAATAGACAACAAAAACAATCTGAAATGTCACATTTTCATGCACTAAGTATACATACACATACGCAGGGTATCTTTTTGGACTCTACTTAGTTTCTAGTAATTTAATCTGTTTGTCTATTCTTAAGCTAGTACAACATAGTTCATTTTAACATATGTTTGGATAAAATTCACCTCAGAAGGTAAGCTTCATGAGGGCAACCTACCTATCCCTTAGAGATGATTAAATGAGTTAATACATGAAAGCAACTGGAACAATTCCTGGCACATAATAAGAGTTCTCCAAATGGTTATTATTAAAGCCCAGCTCTACCATCATACTACATTTAAGACCATCTTTGGTGGCTGCTTGGTTCACAACTATATTGTGATCTTTGGTTCACAACTATATTCCCAGTGGCTAGACTAGTACCTGGCATGTAGCATGATTCACTAAATACCTGTTGAAAGAATGAGTAAATGCACAAACCTCAGGCATTCTGAGCCTCAATTTCTTGACTTTCTGTTTTTCTTTTGTTACAATACAGAAAGCTCAGATTTATGGTTGGAAGCCTCTCTAAAGTAAAACAGACTCAAAACAGTTTGTGCCCTCCTGGCTACCATAATAAAACATCACTAAATCATTACTGTCATCAACAAACATGTGTAGAGCAGTATGGTTGATGTAGGGGACACAAAGATTCCACACAAGACATACTCTCTGCTATTGTTGCGGTTGGGAAAGAAAAGTATGTATATGTACGTGTGTACACACACACACATATTTAAAAATATACTTAAGAATATCAGATATATGATAAATGCTAAATAGATGACACAGATAAGAATACAGGCCATAAAGTCAGAGGACTGGGCTTCTCTGATCCACTTTTCTTGCTGTAAACAACATAGCAATTCCTACCTCCTAGAATGATTCTATTTAGAAGAGAAGGCAGCCACCAAGACGGTCTTAAAATGTAGCATTAAGTGTAGAGCTGGACCTTAAATAATAACCATTTGGAGACCTCTTGTTATGCTCCAGGAATTGTTCTAATTGCTTTCATGTATTAACTCATTTAATCATTCCAACAACTCTAAGGAACGGGTACTATTATTTTTTCCCCAATTTGAACAATGAGCATACTTAAACTCTGGAGAATGTAATTAGCTGGCACAAAGTCACACTGTTAAGTATAAAGCAGGGGTTCAAACTGGAGCCACCATCTGGCTTAAAGCATTTAACTACGATATGAAACAGCTTCGGCACACCTTCAAAGGGTAGGATTTACACAGACAGGTTGAAGGAGACATAGTCACCTACCCAAAAATCAATTGGCAAATGTGACTAAGGCAGAAAGTGAGGGAGTGCAGTTGGACTGCATAATTCCCCTGAAAAACCACCTGTTATGGAAACCATCCGTAAACTTTCTCTTGAGTGTTTCTCCTATAATTCAACACTTCTCCCATCTTTACATTAAATTCATGAAATTTGACACAAAAGGACAATTATTTATCTATTTTAATGCTACTACCCTGTTGCCAGGCCACTGGGGCCGGCCCAGCCTCTTGATTCTTCTGGAATCACTTCTCCCTCGCCGCGCCTGTTACTGCCTCCACGGATCACTGTGAGGAAAATAAATGAAAAGGAAATTCAGTGCGATCCGGTTGCGGCTGATCCTAAATGTCTGCAGTTCCTGTCTCCTAATCCTCTTTTTCCTCCCCACTACACATCCCCTTCTCCAGTCCTAAGACCTACAAGAAACTTCCTCTGATACAAAAAGGTCAGAAAACGATTACTGAGGTAACAGCGTCGCTTCAAGTCCAAGGACCGAGATTCTGGGGCCGCGGGGCCCCTTTGCTCCAGATTCTAGACCCGGCTTTCGCGCTACCAGGCCTTGGACAAGACACTAGGCCCTGTGCCCGGACTAGGCACCTCCCCAGGCCTCAGTTTCCACACCAGATCTCTACAGAGTGGGCGTGAGGGCAGGCCAATTCTCCCGTTAAGAGCTCTCACACGCCGGCTGACTTCGTCCAGAAGCCTGGGGTCCTGGCCTCCCGGTAGGCGCCCTGGGGCCCTCTCCCTCCCCAACCACCACCTCAGATAAGTTACCTCATCCTCGCTTCGCGTTCTTCCACAAAAGAACCCGGCTCCCACGCCGCACCACAGCGCCGCGGCCTTCCCGGGACAGCCTGCGTCGCGACGCGGGAAGGGGCCTGGAGGCGGGACCAGGGGCCTCGGAGTCAAGGGGCGGAGCGCCCTTTGCCAATAAGCCAATCAGAACGTGAGATGCTCCCGGTGGGGCGGTGCGCGTCGGGCGCGGGGTGGAGTCTGTGGTGACTCGGCTGGCGGGATCAAGTGCAGCTGCTTCAGGCTGAGGTGGCAGATAGTGAGCACCGGCGGCGGAGTTAAAGTCAGAGCAGGAGAGTAATGATGAACTGCGCAGCGGGATTCTCAAACCTAGACCGTCGCGAGCGGGTTCTCAAGTTAGGGGAGAGTTTCGAGAAGCAGCCGCGCTGCGCCTTCCACACTGTGCGCTGTGAGTGAGGACCGCCCAGGGATAGAGGGGGAGCCTCCCGGGATGGGGGTGAAGAGGCACAAACTCCTCTGGGTTTTGTTCCCACAGTCCGCCTTACATTGTTGGAGACTACGGGGCGGGGAGTGGGGGAGGCAGCGCGATCCTCTAACCTACTCGGAGTCTTAGGGGGTCGGTGGAAGGAATCGGAGTAGAGCAAATGTGGGTAAACCCTGGACAGAGAGCGTTGAGACCAACAGACAGGAAGGGAAAGTGTGAAAAAAGTCTGTAGAGGTGACTGTGGAGACAGACGTGACAGGTGGATGATGCAAGGGTGGACACGAAGATAATAAGGTGACAAATGGGAAAGGACTAAGGACCGAATGCCGGGGAAGTTGAATGCCTTGAGGCTGGTGGGGCAATATCCTCTCTTTTCTTCACTTTTTCTCACCTCTGGCAGATGAGGGTTATTTGGTGTGTTCTTTGCAAAGGGAGAAATTCTCAACCACCCCAATGATCTATATATCTCTTTAGACCCCAGATTTCACTCAGTTATCAAATACTGATTATCAAAGTATTCGAGGGTGTGTTATTAATTTCTGTATTTGGAAGATGCTTACCTCCCTATGATTTCTATCCTTTGGTTTTCTTTGTGTCCTCTGGAACTAGTTTTAATAAACTATTCTCTTTTATGTTGTTGGAGCAGAAAAAGGAGCTCTTTTGCTTTAACAGTTGGATGATATAGATTCCAGGAAGGAAAATATAGCATACAAGTTTTTATGTGTAAGACATTCGTTTTTTGCATAACAGCTGTCATAGAATGGTAGAGCGGGAAGGAAACTTCGAGATCACTGAATCATAACCTCTCATTTTTCTGTGGTAAAATTGTAAGTATTTTTTCACTTCCTTTCCTCAGCCTTGCCCTTCCTTAATATTTCATCATTCCGCCTTTCTCAGTCATTCTGCCCTCGGGTTGTTTAGAGACCTTTATGGTTTTTACTCTGAAATGTTCCACAGTTCAATCAAAACAACTAATTAAAACATACATTCTCCCAAAAGTTTATTTAAGTTGTAGACAATTTAGTTACAGTTACTCAGAGTAAAGGTATGAAGAACCACTGGTTTTAATCCTGCAAGAATATATTTACTAAAAGGGTTTTTTAAAGCAAAATTAACATCCAATTGGTAGACTAAATGGGTGAGACATTTGTGAACAGAAAATCTTCAACAGTGTCCCTTGTTTATTCCTCTTTATCATATACTTTCTCATCCAGAGCTCCCCACAATGAGATAGTTAGTGCTGTGCTGGCTCTGCAGTTTCTCTCTCTCTTCAGTCCAATTTTCCAGAAGTGTGATATGCGTCTTTATCTGGTTTCTCCATGCCTTTTTCTCAAATAGTATCTACTCTCTCCTTTTCTCTTCCTTCTCCAGTACACAATAGTCTTAATATTAATTTTTCAAGTTACAAGGGCTTAAGATT
Organism: Macaca mulatta; assembly: GCF_049350105.2. Classification (NCBI taxonomy): domain Eukaryota; kingdom Metazoa; phylum Chordata; class Mammalia; order Primates; family Cercopithecidae; genus Macaca; species Macaca mulatta. The sequence continues at coordinate 161,932,981 of NC_133407.1, read as the reverse complement.
ATAAAAATTTGCTTAAGAATATATTTCTACATGATTTGGGTATATATTCTCTTATGTAAGGCACAAACCCCAATTTAAATGAATACAAAATTACCTTTGAAAATAATCTTGCAGGTCCTTCAAAGCCTTTCATTTATAAAGGTTCTGAAAATGCCAGTATCTTGAAAGTCAGAGGATCAGATGATCCAGCTACAAGAATGAAAATAAACAAAAATAAGCAAAACAACAATAATAATGACAATAATAAATAAATAAACAAATAAACGTAGATGTTTGAATACACACTTAGTTCTGTGGAAGACAGAACTATTAGAAAGGTTTTCAGTCCTTCTTTTCTTTGTTGTTGTTGTTGTTGTTGTTGTTGTTGTTGTTGAAGCAGGTGTAGTAATGGCACAGAATCATTTTAGATTTATTTAAATAAAACTGCTCATTATTCTTGAGGACAGGTTCATTTCCAATGTAATCCTCACTCTTAAGAACTCAGAGTGAGGGATGAAAACTGTAGAATAGTATGAAGCTGATGTTCATACACATAAGGTGGACCTAATTTATAACCAGCCCTCAAGCCAATGTCATTGGAGAGAAAGTAATATTCTGCCTTTATTTACAGGAGCAATTCTGCCTGTCTAATATAAGACTTCAGGCAAACCTGGATGTGAATCCTGGCCTCCACCACCTGACTTTGGGAACATTCTCTAAGCTCTCAACCTCAGTTTTCTTATGGCTAAATGATAATAGTAATATTTACATTTCATGTTTTTTGTAAAGATTAAATAAGGTAGCATAAACAACCTGGCACAATATTTGCCACAGGGTAGAGAATAAATAGTAGTCACCATTAATGTTGAAGAGTTACATTCATATGTGTATGAGGGGTGCTAATGAATGTAATTTAGTCAGACTTTGAAACAGCATTTATCTGGGTTCACCAATAAAAACTATCAAAAAGATAGTCTGCCATGTGGTAGGAAGGGCATGGGATGTTCTATCAACGATAAGCTGAATCCTTAGCAACAGGTGTTTACTGGGTAGAAGAGTTTCAACAACAGGACCTACTAGAATCAATTTTGAATTGGGAGTAGTACTAGTTTTACTATTTATATCCAGATAAGGGAATGAATTGTGAAATCCTAAGTTTGTAAATGACACCACTATTTTGTGTCCTTAAATGATGAGCTAATGAGCAGTGTGGGTTTTGGAGTTGGTTGAATTCATTCAAATCCCAGAAAATAAACTGATGATAATAATTGTGGATTCTTATGAAAATATTGACATTATGTGATGCCACAGTCAAAATAATCAGAAAAGCGATAAACATTGGCAGAAAAAATATTAAATACAAAGTAAAAAATGGTTTTCTACTCTTCATGCAATATAATAAGTAATTCCATTGCAAACCTGAAAAAAATTGCATAGATGAAAGAAATCCAGAGAGAATAAATAAATGGTAAAGTTGGTGGTAGGGTTTCCAAACAAAGAAGAACTGAGAAATGAACTATGTAGTCTGGAATCATAGCAACTTAGAAGAGAGTACATTTGACATTTAGAAGCATACAGAAAGCATGAACATGAGATTATTCAACAAATTCTTTAATTCTAGAACTAAACCACTTGAAACTCAGAAGTTATATACTTTTAAAAAAGTGTGTGAAGACAAAAGACAACACTGCTTGATATAATGAGTAATAAAGAGTAAAGAGTAGAATTTATTAATCCTAACAGTAGAATAATTATAAATGTAAAGAGATTCAAAATAGTTTTGGTAGATTTATTTATTATGAATTCATGTTTATCATTAAGTAAAGCTAAAGATATTTTGCATACATTTGTCTCTTGCAGATAATCTCATTTACTATAGGCATTTATGTAGGCTTCAGGGACCTGTGAACCCCTTGGGATTATACAGTATTTGATATGTATATTCATATATGTATTTTTCTGTGGAGAGGATCAATGATTGGTCTACAATTTTCATCAGGTTTTCATAGGGATTTATGACTGACTGTCTCTCATCTCCTAATACTGCTCCCCATATACACACATACAAGTTAAGATCTGTGGATGTAAGACAAATAGGCTATATAATATGAGATAACGTATGTGGCTTGAGTCCCTGACTTCATCATTTATTGACTTCATTACTTTAGAGGAGTTCCCCATTAGTAAAAGGTGGGCAAAATGTGCAACCCAAAATTTTGTTGTGAAGATTAAAATTGATAGTATATTGTAATGAAAAAAATCACTTCATAAACACTAAGACAGAGGTTATAGATTAATAGCATATAAGCTGAACTTGACTTTAGAAATGCTTTATTTGCTCCACACCATTGTTGTTTTATCTTGAGTTAGTTGCAAATACCTAACATTCAGGACCTTTTATATAAAAATCTTTTATATAAAAATCTAGATTTTCAGCTTATCTTTAAAAATGATAAACTGGTAACATTGAGCCCATATCTTCTCTTGGCAGCAGTTGGGTGAAGCAGTGTTGTGAGATTGGGCTTACTCATCCTCGATGTCACTATGATTCCCAATGGTCACCTTGACTGCCTGGGTTATCTTGCTGGCCTATCTAAAGCATCATTTAGCTGTAGTTAGATGACAACCATACCTTCCAGTATTTCCCTTTGTGTCACTGTGAGAAAAATATTAGAAGTCAGAGGGCCATAGTTTTATTCTGGGATGTCATTTCTAAGGTTTTAAATATTTATCATAGAAAATTCTTTATTGCCAAATATTAATAATGGATGCTGTCTATGAGAACAGAAGTATACTAGTGAAAAGTACAAAAGGAAAATGGCAGTCTACCCTAAAGAGATTGAGAGTTTTGAAGTAGAGGTGAATCTGACCCACAGAAAATAATTAGAAAACAAGCATTTTACACATAATTTAACACCTTATATATACTTAAAATAAGTTTAGAAGTGATTCAGAGAAGAGTGAACAATATGAACCTGAATGAACTACAAGATTTCTTGTATATCTATTACATTAAAGGCACTGTGCTAGAGCCACTATCTGGAGAAATTAAAGTATGAGTACTGTGCTTTAAAAAATTACAATCTAATAGGATATGTCCACGAAAAAGTAAATAATAGGCCAGGCACCGTGCCTCATGCCTGTAATCCCGGCACTTTGGGAGGCTGAGGAGGGTGGATCATGAAGTCTGGAATTAAAGACCAGCCTGGTCAAGATGGTGAAACCCTGTCTCTACTGAAATTACAAACATTAGCCAGGTGTGGTGGTGGGCGCCTGTAATCCAGCTTCTTGGAAGGCTGAGACAGAGAATTGCTTGAACCCAGGAGGCGGAGATTGCAGTGAGCCGAGATCGCGCCACTGCATTCCAGCCTGGGTGACAGAGCGAGACTGCCTCAGGAAAAGAAAAAAAAAATGCAGCGAGACTCCCTCAGGAAAAGTAAAAAAAAAAATGCCGGGCGCAGTGACTCACACCTGTAATCCCAGCACTTTGGGAGGCCAAGGCGGGCGGATCACGAGGTCAGGAGTTCCAGACCAGCCTGACCAACATGGAGAAATCCTGTTTCTACTAAAAATATAAAAACTAACGGCCTGTGGTGGCGCGTGCCTGTAGTCCCAGCTACTCAGGAGGCTGAGGCAGGAGAGTCGCTTGAACCAGGGAGGCGGAGGTGGTAGTCAGCCGAGATCGCGCTACTGCACTCCAGCCTGGTGACAGAACGAGACGTCGTCTCAAAAAAAAAAAAAAAAAAAAAAAAAAAAAAGGGTGCGGTGGCTCACGACTGTAATCCCAGCACTTTGGGAGGCCGAGGCGGGCGGATCACGAGGTCAGGAGATCAAGACCATCCTGGCTAACACGGTGAAACCCCGTCTCTACTAAAAATATAAAAATATTAGCTGGGAGTGGTAGCGGGCGCCTGTGGTCCCAGCTACTCAGGAGGCTGAGGCAGGAGAATGGCTGTGGTCCCAGCTACTCAGGAGGCTGAGGCAGGAGAATGGCTGTGGTCCCAGCTACTCGGGAGGCTGAGGCAGGAGAATGGCGTGAAGCTGGGAGCAGAGGTTGCAGTGAGCCGAGATCGCGCCGCTGCACTCCAGCCTGGGAGACAGAGTGAGACTCTGGCTCAAAAAAAAAAAAAAAAAAAAAAAGGGGGGGGGGGCGGTAAATAATATCAGGTAGGTAGTTTATGTTAGGTTTTAATTAATGGTTTAGTAAATGCTACGGGAATGGAGAAGAAATTAAGATTCTGGATAGTACAGAAAGAACTGTACCCTGAAATGACTTCAGAGAAGGGGAGACTTTGAAATAGGATTCAAATTCTAAGAGAGCAAAAGGATAGAGAAAAGCAGAAGGGCAGACCATAAGGTATTCCAGTAGTTTAGCTGATTGAAAACTAGCTTGTCCACAGCAAGAATGGAAGGGGATGGCTTTGAAAAATATTAAAGAAGATGTAATAATTAGATGTAAATGATGAAATACATAGAGGAATATTTAGAGGAATATTTAGATTGATGAGCAGAACTTTGAAGAACAGTTAAAATTAGAAAGTTGAGGACAGCCGGGCACGGTGGCTCCCGCCTGTAATCCCAGCAGTTTGGGAGGCCAAGGCAGGCAGATCACCTGAGGTCGGGAGTTCAATTCCAGCCTGACCAATTTGGTGAAACCCCATCTCTACTAAAAATATAAAAATTAGCCGGGCTGTGGTGGCGCGGGCTTGTAATCTCAGCTACTCAGGAAGCTGAGGCAGGAGAATCACTTGAACCCAGGAGGCGTACATTGCAGTGAGCGGAAATCGTGCCACTGCACCCGGCCTAGGCTACAGAGGGAGACCCTGTCTCAAAAAAAAAAAAAGAAAGAAAGAAAGAGAGAGAGAAGAGAAGAGAAGAGAAGAGAAGAGAAGAGAAGAGAAGAGAAGAGAAGAGAAGAGAAGAGAAAAGAAAGTTGAGGACCAGCCAGGCGCAGTGGCTCCTGCCTGTAGTCCCAGCACTTTGGAGGCTGAAAAGGGTGGAACATTTGAGGCCAGGAATTCAAGACCAGCCTGACCAACATGGTGAAACCCCGTGTTTACTAAAAATATAAAAAATTAGGCCGGTCACGGTGACTCATGCCTGTAATCCCAGCACTTTGAGAGGTCGAGGCGGGCGGATCACGAGGTCAGGAGTTCGAGACCAGCCGGACCAACATGGTGAAACCGTCTCTACTAAAAATACAAAAATTAGCCGGGTATGGTGGCGCGCGACCATAATCCCAGCTACTCAGGAGGCTGAGGCAGAAGAATCGCTTGAACCTGGGAGGCGGAGGTTGCAGTGAGCTGAGATCGCACCACTGCACTCCAGTCTAGGAGACAGAGAGACTCCGTCTCAGAAAAAAAAAAAAAAAAAAAAAAAAAAAAAAATTATCCGGGGGTGGTGGTGCGTGCCTGTAATCCCAGCTACTCAGGAAATTGAGGCAGGAGGACCGCTTGAACCTGGGAGACAGAGGTGCAGTGAGCCGAGATCTAGCCACTGCACTCCAGCATGCAGGACAGAATGAGCCTCTGTCTCAAAAAAACAATAATAAATAAAGTTGGGGATCAACAAAGTCCACTAGTATGGGCACCCACATAGGCCATGATGATAACTTATTTATAAATAGTGAAAGCTTTTATGAGGCAGTTACTTCATTTCTACTGTATATATCCATATAAAATGACTTTGGTTATTATTTCAGATTCACAAATGGTATTTGCTAGCCCAAACTAAACTTTTTTTCTCTCTTTGCTGACATTTATATATCTTGGCCAGCCTTTCATCTTTTTATTCTAACTGGGTTTTGTAGTTCTTTTTTCTAGCTTTAGAAAACAGTTGCATCATCTTGGGCAAGGAACTTAATTTTTTCCACTCTCACTTCCCTTATCTGTAAGATAGGGGTATTCACTACTCTTCAGGATTGGTGTGAAGTTTCAAAGTAAACATCATCAGGAAAAACTTTTAAAATTGATCAGCATGTAATAGCTGTTATTATTGTTGTTTTGGTTCATATCTGTGTTCATACTCTCAGATTTTCTGGCTTCTCTTCTACTTTATCCCTATGATACTTTCTCAAGTTCAGTTCTAATTTTTTTCTCCTCAATAGCACTGTCCTTTCAACAACTGACATTATTTAACACTTATTTCCCTGAGTCCAAACCCTCTTTCAAGCATCTAAAACTTAACACTTTAATTATACCTTTCACTTTTCTCACCTTGCCACTACTAACAAACTCCTCAATTTATTTTCAGTCTGATCTTTATCCTTTGATTCTTCAGTTATAAATTCTAGGGATACATTGTAAATCAAAACACTTTCACAGTTCATATTGCTTATGCTATTTTTATATCTGTATCTTAAAATCTAGGAATAAGCATCAAGAATTTAAGAGACAGTTATTGCATTTATTCAGTTTTGAATTAAAGCGCCATGAAGAATAAACTATATTATAAAAATACTTTCTGTAAATTGTTTATATTCATTTGCATTTATGTTTATTTAGGGAATAGAGGATGAATTTCATTTCTTTCAGAGTTGTTATGAGAAGTAAATATGAAGTGTTAAGCATGGTACCTGGCATGTAGTAAGTGTTCCATAAATGTCAGCTATTTTAATTGTCATTGTGAAGCAGGGCCAGCCTTGTTTATTGACAGAGCAATAATTTGATGATTATTGGAAAATTCTCCTTTCCCAAGGTTTGCTAATTATAATTCCCTACATTCCACTTATAAATATCCATTACTTTGGATTTAGACTTTTTGCCTTTGGGGCCTTTTTGTTAATATAAGATGAATCTTTAGGAATGATGGGTAATAACTGGGAGGGGCCTCTGTGGAGCTGGTAATGTTCTATTTCTTGATTTGGTTGGTGGTTACATGTGTCACTTTGTAAAAGTCAAAGGTTAATTTTTGTTCTCTTTTGCATTATACTATATTTTAATAAGGAGTTAATATAATATACCACAGGGAACTATGTATCAGAATTATTAGTTGTTGATGTATATTGGTATGAGTTAGTTTTAAATGGCTTTCATTGCTTAGAGGTTTTTAAGCTTGTTTAACATGTGAAATATCTTAGTACCCTGAATTTCCTCCTACATGATAGATTTTAATGGCATCATTTGAACTATGATTTAACTCAAAATTAAATTTTACTTTAAGATCTTACAAAGTGACAGATTTGGTTAAATTAGACATCATTTAGTGGTGTACATATTCATGAAAAAACTGTTAAACTAGAAACATTACTTTTTCTTAAGTTTATTCATTAATATGTACTGTATTTGCTATGTATTCATTCATTTTGTTCTGCTAGAATGACAGACAAGTAGCAGTAGGCATCAAAGGTGCTTTAAAAAAAATTTATGGGCCAATATTCATGAACTAAGTCAACAGCCATTAAAAATAACATAAAAAAGAAAAATTTATGGGAAAAAAGGACTGAAAATTGAAAACATTCTACCTATATCAGTTTTTTAGCAAGTTGTGAAAACACTGACATTATTTACCTTTTAGCAGTAGAACACGTTAGTCAGATTCATCTTGGTCTAAACAGGATTCTATGGAAGCATGAGTGTGAGTAATTCTGTTTTAGAGTTTAGCTATTTCTTTTCCTCAGAATTATGCATACAGAAATAAACAAATAAAATACAAAACAAAATACTTTTTTGTATTTTGTTTGTTCATTTGCAATATGAAGACTTTAAACCATTTTAATTACAAAGCTCTTAAAAGTGATTTATCATTCTGAAACATGCTCATAATTTTTATATCCAAATATCATTACATTTTATAAGAATTGGTATTTGTATCTATTTTTAGATGACTTCAAACCTGCTTCTATTGACACTTCTTGTGAAGGATACCTTGAGGTCGGTGAAGGTGAACAGGTGACCATAACTCTGCCAAATATAGAAGTGAGTATTTCTATATATTTAAAGTGATCACTTTTGTGGGATGCTCAGTAAATTTAAATGAAAACTATTGCAGAATTTGTGTAGTGATAATTGGTTAAAGTAATAAGCAGAGAAAAGCAAAAACCATATTGTAAACTAGGCAGAAAAATCTTAAAATACTTTAGTCCATTTAATAGTTCCAAGAACTATCATAGCAAATGATTTGAAAAAAAACTGGAGTCTAAACAAATATTTATTAAATGCCTACTATAAGCCAGACTTTAAACACTGACCTTAGGATAGTAGCATATCCCTTGCCTTCTAGTCCTAATCTTTTATAGCAGACAGACACAGAAACATCTAGTGTTATAAGTTAGAGCATATACAAAATTCTATGTAACCACATAAGTGGAAGCAAATACTCTACCTGGTGGAATCTTAAAAAGCTTCATAAAGCAAGCAATATTTCAGCTGAGCCTTTAAAGGACAAGTAAGATTTTATTGGGTAGATAAGGAGTAAAATAAGCAAACAGAACAGTATATGAAAGGCTCTGATACTGAAAGAACAAAGAGTTTGTGGAATAAGTGACTTTACACAGTAAATCATAGTATAATGAAAAATGACGGCCGGGCGTGGTGGCTCACGCTTGTAATCTCAGCACTTTGGGAGGCTGAGGCGGGAAGATCACGAGGTCAACAGATCGAGACCATCCTGTCCAACATGGTGAAACCCCGTCTGTACTAAAAATACAAAAATTAGCCGGGTGTGGTGGCGCGCACCTGTAGTCTCAGCTACTCGGGAGCCTGAGGCAGGAGAATTGCTTGAATCCGGGAGGCAGAGGTTGCAGTGAGCCGAGATCACAACACTGCACTCCAGCCTGCCAATTGGTGAGAATCCGTCACACACACACACACACACACACACACACACACACACACACATACACACACACACACACAGAGAAAAGAAAAGAAAACAAAGAAAAGAGAAGAAAAAAGAAAAATGGGCCAGGAGCGGTGGCTCACGCCTGTAATCCCAGCACTTTGGGAGGCCGAGGTGGGTGGATCACCTGAGGTCAAGATCAGCCTGGCCAACACGGTGAAGCCCATCTCTACTAAAAATACAAAACTTAGCAGGGCGTGGTGGCTCACACCTGTAGTCCTAGCTACTCGGAGGCTGAGGCAGAAGACTTGCTTAAACCCGGGAGGCAGAGGTTGCAGTAAGCCAAGATCGTGCCACTGCACTTGAATCTGGGCTACAGAGCGCGCCTCCTTCTCACAAAAAAAGAAAAAAGAAAAAAGAAAAAAAAAAAAGTCCGGGTGCGGTGACTCACACCTGTAATCCCAGCACTTTGGGAGGCTGAGGCGGGTGGATCATGAGGTCAGGAGTTTGAGGCCAGCCTGGCCAACATGGTGATGCCTCGTGTCTACTAAAAATACAAAAATTAGCCAGTCGTGGTGGTGGGCGCCTGTAGTCCCAGCTATTTGGAAGGCTGAGGCAGGAGAATCGCTGGAATCTGGGAGGCAGAGGTTGCAGTGAACGGAGATCACGCCACTGCACTCCAGCCTGGGCGACAAAGTGAGACTCCATCTCAAAAATAAAGAAAGAAAGAAAAGAAAAGAAAAAGAAAAATGATTGATAGCAACAGAGACTAGAAAAGTAGGTCAAGATGAAATTGTGAAGGATATTTTATGTTGTAATGTAGAATTTGAACTTTAACCCATAGGTATTAGAAAACCATTCCAAGTTTTAATACACAGAGGTAACATGATTAGATTTGTTAGATTAGAAAATCTCTTTCTTTTTAAAACCATTCTTCAAACTCTGGCTGAAAGTCCAATGATTAGAATTCTAATGATTCGATTGTATTTTTTTTTGTTTGTTTGTTTTGTTTTTTTGAGACGGAGTCTCGCTCTGTCGCCCAGGCTGGAGTGCAGTGGCCCGATCTCGGCTCATTGCAAGCTCCGCCTCCTGGGTTTACGCCATTCTCCTGCCTCAGCCTCCTGAGTAGCTGGGACTACAGGTGCCCGCCACCGCGCCCGGCTAATTTTTTGTATTTTTAGTGGAGACGGGGTTTCACCGTGGTCTCGATCTCCTGACCTTGTGATCCGCCCGCCTCGGCCTCCCAAAGTGCTGGGATTACAGGCGTGAGCCACCGCGCCCGGCCTCGATTGTATTTTTGAAAGAACTTCAGCTGGAGTTTGAGGAGTGGTTTTAAAAAGAAAGAGACTGTCAGGGAGGCCCTAACCAAAAGTTTTGTCCATTAAAAAAATTTCCAGATGTATCCAGGTAACGGTACCAAATACTATTTGCATAAAAATACAAGTTCTTTGTTGTATGCTCTAGTTTTCTCAGTCCTTGAGTTAGAAATTTTTGAGTATTCAGCTTAAGTTTCTTTTGCTTTTTGCTTTTCTTTTACACTGACTTTATTTTCAGAAAAAATCAAGACTGTAACTTTATATTTCAATATATAAAGAAAATGCTAGAGTTTTTTTTGAGATTTTTTTCTTTGTTTTGTTTAATTTTTGCAATAGGAGTGGTTTTGTGCTAGTCCATCCACATTCTCCTTTATGCATTAATGAGATGGTTTACCATGGTTATATGTATAGCAAGTAAACTCTGTATCCTCTCATCTGCTGTCTTTTTCTTATTTTTATCAGTTAACCATTTATTGAGCGCCCACTGTTATGTCAGACCGTATCAGTTACTATCTCTGGAGATTTTCCTAAGGCTAATTAAATGTGTAGGGGCTTTTTGTTGAATATTTCCATTTGTTCTTTCTGGAACTGAAGGAAATAAAAAATATTTAGTATGAGATGTTGTAGATAAGTTAATCTTTCTATTACTCTGTTATGAAAAATTGTTCAGGTTCTAGTATTTCTAAAACAATTTGGAAATTTAATCTCCAGTAACCTAAGGCTTCTTTGCTTTATGATGTTTATTAAAGAAAAACCCGAACCAACCACCGTATTTTAAGAGTTTAAAGCCTCACATTAACAGCAGGAACCATCGCACCATTGCACTCCAGCCTGGGCAACAAGAGCAAAACTCTGTCTCAAAAAAACAAACAAACAACAACAACAACAAAAAACAGGAACCACTATCTATTGTCTCAGGCTATATAGTATTATTGATCAGTAATAATTGGTTTGCAGAATCACTTTAGTTGGATTTTTTTTTTTTTTTGCCAAGTAGAATATTGTTTTCTCAAGTTGCCATCCTCCCATCCTCATCCCTTGCATTGCTCTTCTACTACAAATAAATGGGGATTGTTATGTTTAATAATAAACCCTTGTCATTCACTCATATCTTGTTTTAACCAAGAGTTACCATCTTCCAGGTGTTTGGTTATGGTCTCAATTGAAATATGTCTTAAAGGAAGCACAGTTATAGGAGGCCTATGTTTTCAAGCCTGAAAAGTGTAAATTTCAGAAATTGTAAAGAAATCATTTGGGAAAAAGTCACTACCACCACCACCACCCCTTTCCACAAGCCCCCAGAGATATGTCCAAAAAAGAATATGCCTCAGTATTTGTGTGTGTGTATATGCATGGACATTCTGTGTGATAAGTCATATTCTAAGGTAGCTGCCACTGGGAATACAGAAGTAGACTAGACATAGTCAATATCCTGAAACATTTTATCATTTAATGGGAGAGACAGAAAATAACTGATTAAAATGTAGAAATCTAAGAACTATAAAAAGATATACATAGAATATTATAGAAACAGGAAAGAGAGGTATCTCAGCCAGGGTACAGGGAGAACACATCAGGATACACTGAATTTTGAAGATGAGTTAAAGTTACCCAGGTAAAGGAGAGAGGGAAGGACATTTTAGTCAGAGAAAAGAAAAAGACAAGGACTAAGATACGACAACAAAAGAAAGTTTGTTAAACATTTGAAGAACTACATATAATGCCTAGTGGCATATATGTAGTTACGTATGTAGGCGTATGTGTAGGCTAGGTTAAAAGGGGTGCATATGAGGACAAGGTGGGTAATATTTAGATATTTAGGAACCAGATTGATAAAGGGTCTATTATATAATATAAATTAATTATAACTCATTTAAACAGTGAGAATGAAAGAGTTATTTAGATCACCATCTGTCAAAAGCAAATATTGTTTCTCCTGGGTATGTAGTCCTTGAACAATCATGAATAACAATGGAAATTACATTCTCAAATAGACTTTGTGAGGGTTTTCCCCCTCCACTTAAAGAACATCTTTAAGCAGGTAGGAGATTTGCTTTTCTTCAGTCTTCTTAATTCTGTTGGTATTTTGTGGAAATGTAATGGTTATTAGTTTGAAGCATTTAGATTCTTCTATTTTCTATATGAACTTGCTTTCATCATCCTGGTATAACTGCCTAGGAAGCTTAGAGTCAGACCATAAAATAGAGCTTTTATTATATTACAATTTTAAGAGTACCTTTGGTTCTTTGGTAGGGTAGATTTTCTAATTCCATTTGTCTTAGGTTTCTATGGTATTACCAAATAGAAGAAACTAATAAAAACGAGCACTAATAGTCTGGTTAAATAGTGGGCATTTACAAATCTCTCTTCCTTACAAACAATTCTCCATGATTGCTATAAAATTTCAAAGTGTTGAATTTTGAAAGAAAAAGTTTTACTTACTTTGACTGTTAAGATTTGTCATTGATGCTGAGATTGGCATATTTTTAGCGTTGACTCTTTATCTTATGAGGTACTTCTGTGGGCTTTTATGAAATAGCCCACTGGAAACTTTTAACTATCTATTATTCAGGCACTGCATTTCTAGTGGTTATGTATAATTTAACCCTCAAAACCTATACTTATGAGTCTCCTATATGTATGAGGGGTACTCCAGATGACCCTCTTGGGCAAAGTCCCTTTCCAAATGAACCTGGTCTGGTTTTCTCCAATGGGTTTACTTAGCTGATATAGGAAAATAGTCCACTATGTTCTTGAAATCTCATTTGATTTTAGGACCAGAGTCCTATTTTAACACCCTTTTATATTTTTTAATGAAATGTATCTTTGATTATTCCAAAATAACATTGTTTTCCTATTTTAGTGTTTTGAAGCTTAAGTGCTTACTTCTTTGAGATATATATATATATATCCACCTTTCTTTCTTTTGTGTGTTCAAAGAATCTTAGTGTCTCTTCCTTTTATTTAGCTGACATTTACATAGCTACCTTTACTTTCTGTCTTTTGTGTATTCATAGAATCTTAGTGTCTCTTCCTTTTGTTTAGCTGACATTTTGTATGAAGTATATATTTTGTTAATATAATATGCTGTTTTCTTTAATATAATATGCTGTTTTATTTTTAAACCTAATTTGGCACTTTCTGTTTTTATTGGGAGAATACTGTCTATTCAGTCTATTCACATTTAGTTCAAAATTTATATACTTGATTTTTATTTATCTTATAGTTTATTAATTTTAAATATTTGTTGTTTCTTCTTTTATATTTATATTCTTTATTAGTTTTACCAACCATTTCTTTTTTTCCCTTTGTCTTTGGTTTTTTTTTTTTCCATTACTTTTTAAAATTACTCTTGTTACTTTGGGAGTAGTAGTATACTTTTCCATTCCATTATTGATTATTTTCTTTTCCTGGTGTTCATAATGAGACATATGATTTTATTTTCTTATATGAAAGCTGAGTTCCTGCATTATTTTCCTACCTCTATCAAGTGAGATTTTTAGAATACATTTATTATCTCTTAATAATAAGACTTTTTTCTCCTCCCTTCCACTTTTCTTTCTTTCCACCTCAGCCAAACACCTAAGTTTTTGCCAAGATATTGTATTACATTATAGAATGTCTTCATGTCAAGAATACTTATTTAGCTCTTACATTATACGTTCTCAGTCTATTCTTATCCTTCATTTTTTTTTTTTTTTTTGAGATGGAGTCTCACTCTGTCACCCAGGCTGGAGTGCAGTGGTGCGATCTCGGCTCACTGCAACCTCCACCTCCTGGGTTCGAGCAATTCTCCTGCCTCAGCCTCCCAAGTAGCTGGGATTACAGGTGCCTGCCACCATGCATTTTGTATTTTTAAGAGATGGGGTTTCACCATGTTGACCAGGCTGGTCTCAAACTCCTAACCTCAGATGATCCACCTGCCTCAGCTTCCCACAGTGCTGGGATTGCAGGCATGAGCCACTGTGCCCGGCCAAGTCTATTCTTATCCATTTAAACTTAGGAATATATAAATAGCCAGATTCCTTTTATCACTTCTTTTATTTATATTTATATTTTCTCTTCATTTCCCTATGTTGAGGTGTTGGTTCTAATTCCTTTGTTGTATGGTTAAGAGTCCTTTCATTCCCTCAAATAACATATGCACTCACTTACTTTATTTTATTTATTTTTTAGAGACAAGATTTCATTCTGACACTTAGGCTAGAGTGCAGTGGCACAATTATAGCCCACTGCAGTCTCAAACTCCTGGGCTCAAGCAATCCTCCTGCCTCAGTCTTCCAAGCAGCTAGGACTACAAATGTGCACCACCACGCCCAGCCAATTTTTAAATTTTTTTGTAGAGACAGGTTGTCCCCATGTTGTGCAGGCTGATCGGAAACTCCTGGGCTCAAGTGATCCTCCCACCTTAGCCATCAAAAATGGTGGGATTACATGCATGAGTCACCATGTATGGCCCACTCACTTATTTTATATTTTATTTTTTATAGTTTTGTCTTTTGGTTGACTATCCTAAGTCAGTCATTCACGTAAACCAATTGTAAGCAATTCTGTGTGGTTTGTAAACAGTGACAAATTGAGAAAGTTGAAGAGTAGATGAGAAGATCATGGAGGGTCCATGTGCAGGTTTATGGAATATGGCTTTTATCCTGAATACATAGTTTTTTAAGCACAGAAAGATTTTTAAGCATAGAAACAATACGATTAGATTTGCCTGTCCACAGAAAGGGGAACAAAATTGGAAAGAGAGTAGGGAGAAGAATAACAATAAACTAGGTGAATGACAATTGAAGGTGTGTAATCACAGTGAACATGGAGCTGATAGGAGGTATTCAATATTTTTTTAGAGACAATGATAGTTCATATGCTTAGTAGTTGTCTGGTACTTTAATAGTTGCCTTTTTTGGGGTATTGAATAAGGGAATGGACAGAAACTGAAGCTTAAAAGTTAGGAATGGTGCTCAATTCAATGAGAGAGAAAGTTTACATTTATAAAATTTGTTCAAAATGTAGATGGCAGGTGTAGAGATTATGAAAGATTTGTTTCATGTGTTACTTATAACCAGAAATTGTCTATATTGTTCATATTTAACATTCATTGAATATTTATAAAGGTCTTGGTGCTTCTTCAGGTACTGAGAACAATTTTTAAAAAATTAATGATGAGTTCTTATTTTCAGGAGCTCAGAGAACAATAATACACTGTAATTTTTAGATGTATTCCGTTCTAATTAAGACTACAGGTATCATTAAGAAGAATATATTGCACAAATCTCTTATCAACTGTAATTTGGAGTCCTTAGGTAACTATTTTGGGATATCTTACTTGTTTCAGTTAACACGTCTGAAAAATCTACTTACCAGTCAAGTAGACCCACTTTGTTTTGTTGTGATCATGCTCCTGACTCTCCAACTTACCGGGGCTTCAACTAATCACTCCACATCTAACCATTTTAGAGCTAGCCCAGACATGTCTTCATTTATGTGTTGTACATTCTTGATTTTCTGTAGATTACTGTAGTCTTTGGGAGAGGTAAAAAACCCACAAACAACTGTTCCTTTATTTTACATTTATCATTTTCCCTCCATACCTTCAGAAATCTCTACACTACCCATCTTTTATGGCATTTTCAATTACCAAATTTATCTTATACTCCTCCTAGTGGTCATTTAGTAAATCTCTAATGATTAACTTTATGATACACCCCTTAGGCTTTTTAGAAGTCATCCTTTTCTAACCTAACAGTACTATTTTATTATTTTTGTAATATTTGACAAAATTATTATGATAAATCCATTAAAATTTAATGTACTTTTATAAACTTCAAAGACAAACATACACAAATAATTGTTTAGAAATACATATATATAGGATAAAGCAAAAGAATGACAAACATAAAATTCTTTCAGGTTTGATGGGGCAGGGACAAAAGATATGGGAGGAGCATGTAAGTAGATGTAGTTTATTAGTAATGATCCAGGTTTATTTTATGGCCAACAGAATAGTATAATGAATGACATGTACCCATCACTGAGCTTTAACAATTACCAACATTTTGCTAATATATATTTTTTAATCTAGTGTCTTACCACTTTTTTCCCTTGGCATATTTTATAGCAAATCCCAGACAATGCACCATTTCATCAATGCTTACTTATGTATCTCTAACTGATAAGGACATTTCTACCTTTATCTAAGCACCATGCTATTGTCACAAATAACATAATTAATAATAATACTTCATCCACAGTCACAATTTTGTGATGATATCGAAAACATGTTTTTACAGACATTTGTCTGTAAAATGTCCTAACTAGAATCCAAAAAAGATTTCTACATTGTATTTGAATACTATATTTCTTGTCTCTTTTATTCTTTAAAAGTCCCTTCCTTTTCTCTACACCCCTTTTTAAATTTATCCTTTTTAGAGGCAGGGTCTCACTGTGTTGCCCAGGTGAGAGTGCAGTGGCTATTCACGGGTGTGATTATGTTACACTAAAGCCTAGAACTCCTGGCTTCAAGCTGTCCTCCTGCTTCAGCACTCATCCTCCACAAGTAGCTGGTACTACAGTGCCTGCACCTGGTTCTCGTTCCCTTTTTATGCCATTGGTTTGTTGGAAAAACCGTATTATCTGTCCAAGAGAATACACCTACATTCTGGACTTCAAATTACTTCTATATGGATGTATTTATCTTGTTCCTCTATTCCTTCTGTTTTCTATGAAATGGTAGTTATATATCTAAGGGCAGGCTGGATTACGGATTATTTGGGGTTTGATAAGAATTAAATTCTTTGGGGTTTTTGTGTGGTTTTGGGCAAGAGTATTTTATGGATGGCACTGAGTACTTTTATATTACATCATTAAGCACATAATGTCTGCTTATCTTACCTTTAAGGATGCTAAAATTAATTAGTGGTTTAGTGTAAAAGGTGTTCCTTAATATGCATGGGGAGGTACTACTTTAAGAAAATGCAAGATTTTAAAAATTAAACTTACAATGCAATAAGAAAGAAGATGAGGAGGCTGGGCACAGTGGCTCATGTCTGTAATCACAGCACTTTGGTAGACTGAGATCGCTTGAGGTCAGGAGTTCGAGACCAGCTTGACCAACATGGTGAAACCCCGTCTCTACTAAAAATAGAAAAATTAGCTGGGCGTGGTTGTCCATGCCTATAGTCCCAGCTACTCTGGAGGCTGAGGCAGGAGAATCACTTCAACCCGGGAGGTGGAGGTTACAGTGAGCAGAGATCGTGCCACTGCACTCTAGCCCAGGCAACAGACCAAGACTCTGTCTCAAAAAAAAAAAAAAAAAAAAAAGAGGACTAGAAAGTATGATTCAAAGCTCTGTTTCCTTATTCATAAAATATATTGGTTGTATTAGAATTGAATCTCAATTGCTCGTTATAGGCCAGTGAAACGAATCTTTACAGTCCCAAGGTGAGTACTTCCTCTCTTCCCTTTCCTCAATGACAGCAGCTTTGAGATTTCAGCCTATCTTCATCTGTCTTTTTTACTACACTCTTTGGATTCAGGGTAGTAAATTTAGGTAGTTTATGGGTGACTTGAAGTATAACATAGAAGGAGAAACACAGAATCAAGATTTCAAAGGCCTTCCCAACTGAATTCCTATGATAAATTTTAAGTAATAATAATTAACTTTTTAAACAGGGTTCAACTCCACCAGTAACTGTTTTCAAAGGTTCAAAAAAACCTTACTTAAAAGAATGCATTTTGATTATTAACCATGATACCGGAGAATGTCGACTAGAAAAACTCAGCAGCAACATCACTGTAAAAAAAACAAGGTATGTGGTTTAATGAAATAAATTATATTATAAACATTAATTTCTAAGGAAATGTCAGGAAAAAATTTACTATATTAAGTAACATTATAATATAAGGTTTATTTATGTGTGGTACAAAAATGTTTTAATCTTTTTCTAAGTTTATGGCGGGCGCCTGTAGACCCAGCTACTCAGGAGGCTGAGGCAGAATGGTGTAAACCCGGGAGGCGGAGCTTGCAGTGAGCTGAGATCCGGCCGCTGCACTCGAGCCTGGGCGACAGAGCAAGACTCCATCTCAAAAAAAAAAAAAAAATTTGATGGAGATCCTAAGCCAAAAGCTTTTTACCACATCACCCTGTGATATATAAAAGCTTGTTTTGCTTCTAAGTGCTTTCTATAGGTATAGGTATACTTTTTATCCTATTGTAGATACTTCTGTATAACTGGATTGAAGGGAGCCATTATACATTCTCTAAAATAATTTCATCTTCATTAGTAAAAATTTATTGAGTACCTATGCTGTGTAAGGTACTAGAAAAAGGAAAGTTTGCTCTGCAAACGCCTCAGAACTTCTGCGTTTTATTCAGGTAAACAGACCATTCCATTTAAAAAGTCAATAGGAGAATATACCCATCTCAAATCCTTTTTGGAAATAGGTGAGACATTACTTACCATGTAATATAAGGATGTTTGCTCTAAAAGCCATGCAAATAGTATAGACAAAAATTGCTCTAGGAATTAAGAAAAAGGAGAAGTAATGGTAGATCGGAACATTCAGGGAGGCCTTTTTGATGTACCTTAAGGGGAGGTTAGGATCATAAGAATTACCTTGGGTGCTTGTTAAAAATTAGTTCCTGAATCCAGCCTTAAATCAGAGAAGGATCCTGGGAAACTCTATTTTTTAATATCCCCTCACCTCTACCATCTATGCCCTGCTGTGATTCACACCAGAAGAAAGTTTGTGAAATACGATTTAATTGATTAGAGAGGAGATGAGGGTGTAAGCCAAGTTTGAAGGCAGGAATATATCTGACTTATTCAGGGCCAATGAGTAAGACCTATTTGAACGGAGCAGAGGTTTGTCTCTGTACCCGTGTATATATTTTGGAAAGTAGGGGGCGATATTGATATTGGGCTAGAGGTAAGTTTGTAATTTCGTTGGTTGAGGTTAGTGCCATCAATATTAACTAAGAAATTAGGACATTATCTTGCTGGTAGTGGTTGCCTATTAAAGTCTTTTTAACCAGGGATTGGCATGTTTACAGTTTTGTTTTAAAACATTAATTCAGTAGAAAAGCTGAGTAAATGAAACAATGCAGGAATCAGAAAAATGTATAAACCAGGATTTTTTGAGAGCAGAAATGAAGAGAAAAGTGAGGTTCTAAAGACTCTTTGAAGGAAGAACTGACAGGATTTGGTGACTGGAAATGGGAGAGGCAAAAATCAAGTATACTTTTGTTATACACTCTTCTTAAAGATGTTGAGAGAAAAGTATTTGAATCTCCTTTATTATCATGCCTGTCTTAAGTTATGAATGGAAACTGTAGAAGTGATTTAGTTTTAACAGAAATGATAATCTTAGAACTTAGGGAATATATTGTACCTGTTATACACTTATATTTTTCCTTTTATTTTAGTCATTTGTGAATATCTTATCTGTTCAATTTAAGCAATGGCTTTTTTTTTTTTTTTTTTTTTAGTGGTTGTTTTATTTAGTTTTAAATAGAGATGGGGGGTCTTGTTATATTGCCCAGGCTAGTCTTGAACTCCTGGCCTCAAGCCATCCTCCTTCCTCAGCCTCCCAAAGTGCTGGGATTACAGGCATGAGCCACTGCACCAGCCTGGATTTTTGTTTTTGGTTTTGTTTTATGAGATAAGGTCTCACTCTGTCACCCAGGCTGGAGTGCAGTGGCGCAATCATAGCTTACTGCAGCTTCAAACTCCTGGGCTCAAATGATCCTCCCACAGCCTCCTGAGTAGCTGAGATTACAGGTGTGCATCATCATGCCCAGCTAATATTTTTATTATTTTTATACAGACAGAGTCTCACTATGTTGACCAGGTTCATCTTGAATTCCTGGCCTCAAGTAATCCTCCCACTTTGGCCTCCCAATATGCTGGGATTACAGGCATGAGCCACCAAGTGTGGCACTGGTTTTGTTTTTGTTCTTCTTTGTATCCCTCAATGGACATATGTATCACAGAAATAGAACTTGACAAATACTTGTTAAATTATGAACTAAATTAATGTTTTAATTACGGAATGTTACTCTAAAGATGTTTAGGAAAAAAGTGGTCAGTTTTAGTAACTTTGTAAGTTGAAATTTTTGTTACATTCCTGTCATACCTGTTTCAATATTTGATATTCTTAATTGCAGAGTTGAAGGAAGCAGTAAAATTCAGTATCGTAAAGAACAACAGCCACAACAAATGTGGAATTCGGCCAGGACTCCCAATCTTGTGAAACATTCTCCATCTGAAGATAAGATGTCCCCAGCATCTCCAATAGATGATATTGAAAGAGGTAAAATCTAAGTGTATATAACATCCCTTTATAAGAGATAATTAAGAAATGTTAAGGCCAGGTACGGTGGCTCACACCTGTAATCCCAGCACTTTGGGAGGCCGAGGTGGGTGGATCATGAGGTCAGTAGTTCAAGACCAGCCTGGCCAACATGGTGAAACCCCATCTCTACTAAAAATACAAAAATTAGCTGGGCTTGGTGGTGCACGCCTAGAGTCCTAGCTACTCGGGAGGCTGACACAGAAGAATCATTTGAACCCCAGAGGTGGAGGATGCAGTGAGCTGAGATTGCACCGCTGCACTCCAGCCTGGGTGACAGAGCAAGACTCTGTCTCAAAACAAAACAAAAAAAAAGAAATGCTAAATGAATTTTTTCATTTTAATTAACAGTGGTACTAATTATAAACGTTTACCAAGAGCATAATATTTTTTGTAATTATGCATTTTTCTGGGGTAAGGATGTAGCTTATGATTTTTAATTTTATGTAAACAATATCCATATAAGAGAATTTGTATCATTTTATTTACTTTTTTGTTATATCTTAAGTTCTAGGGTACATGTGCACAACGTGCAGGTTTGTTACATATGTATACATGTGCCATTTTGGTGTGCTGCACCCAGTAACTCCTCATTTATATTACGTATATCTCCTAGTGCTATCCGTCCCCCCTCCCCCTACTCCACAACAGGCCCTGGTATGTGATATTCCCCTTCCTGTGTCCAAGTGTTCTCATTGTTCAATTCCCACCTATGAATGAGAACATGCGGTGTTTCGTTTTCTATCCATGCAACAGTTTGCTGAGAATGATGGTTTCCAGCTGCATCCATGTCCCTACAAAGGACATGAACTCATCCTTTTTTATGGTTGCATAGTATTCCATGGTGTATATGTGCCACATTTTCTTAATCCAGTCTATCATTGATGGACATTTGGGTTGGTTCCAAGTCTTTGCTATTGTGAATAGTGCCACAATAAACATACATGTGCATGTGTCTTTATAGCAGCATGATTTATAATATTTTGGTTATATACCCAGTAATGGGATGGCTGAGTCAAATGGCATATCTAGTTCTGGATCCTTGAGGAATCACCATACTGTCTTCCACAATGGTTGAACTAGTTTACAGTCCCACCAACAGTGTAAAAGTGTTCCTATTTCTCCACATCCTCTCTAGCACCCGTTGTTTCCTGCCTTTTTAATGATTGCCATTCTAACTGGTGTGAGATGGTATCTCATTGTGGTTTTGATTTGCATTTCTCTGGTGACCAGTGATGATGGGCATTTTTTCATGTGTCTGTTGGCTGCAGAAATGTCTTCTTTTGAGAAGTGTCTGTTCACATCCCTTGCCCACTTTTTGATGGGGTTGTTAGTTTTTTCCTTGTAAATTTGTTTAAGTTCTTTGTAGATTCTGGATATTAGCCCTTTGTCAGATGGGTAGATTGCAAAAATTTTCTCCCATTCTGTAGGTTGCCTATTCACTCTGATGGTAGTTTTTTTTTTTCTTTTTTTTGCCATTTAGAAGCTCCTAGTTTAATTAGATCCCATTTGTCTATTTCAGCTTTTGTTGTCATTGCTTTTGATTTAGTCATGAAGTCCTTGCCCATGCCTATGTCCTGAATTGTATTGTCTAGGTTTTCTTCTAGGGTTTTTATTGTTTTAGGTCTACCATTTAAGTCTTTAATCCATCTTCAATTCATTTTTGTATAGGGTGTAAGGAAAGGATCCAGTTTCAGCTTTCTACATATGGCTAGCCAGTTTTCCCAGCACCATTTATTAAATGGGGAATCCTTTCCCCATTGCTTGTTTTTGTCAGGTTTGTCAAAGATCAGATGCTTGTAGATGTGTGGTGTTATTTCTGAGGCCTCTGTTCTGTTCCATTGGTCTATATATGTGTTTTGGTACCGTACCAGTACCATGCTGTTTTGGTAATTGTAGCCTTGTAGTATAGTTTGAAGTCAGATAGTGTGATGCCTCCAGTTTTGTTCTTTTTGCTTACGATTATCTTAGCAATGTGGGCTCTTTTTTGTGTCCGTATGAGTTTAAAGTAGTTTTTTTTCCCGATTCTCTGAAGAAAGCCATTGGTAGCTTGATGGGGATGGCATTGAATCTATAAATTACCTTGGGCAGTATGGCCATTTTCACGATATTGACTCTTCCTATCCGTGAGCATGGAATGTTCTTCCATTTGTTTGTGTCCTCTTTTATTTTGTTGAGCAATGATTTGTAGTTCTCTTTGAAGAGGTCCTTCATATCCCTTGTAAGCTGGATTCCTAGGTTTTTTATTCTCTTTGTAGCAATTGTGAATGGGAGTTCACTCAGGATTTGGCTCTCTGTTTTTCCGTTATTGGTGTATAAGAATGCTTGTGATTTTTGCCCATTGATTTTGTATCCTGAGATTTTGCTGAAGTTGCTTATCAGCTTAAGAAGCCTTGGGGCTGAGACAATGGGATTTTCTAAATATACAATCATGTCATCTACCAACAGGGATAATTTGACTTCCTCTTTTCCTAATCAAATACCCTTTATTTCTTTCTCTTGCCTGATTGCCCTGGTCAGAACTCCCAACGCTATGTTAAATAAGAGTGCTGAAAGAGAGCATCCCTGTCTTGTACCTGTTTTCAAAGGGAATGCTTCCAGGTTTTTGCCCATTCAGTATGATATTGGCTGTGGGTTTGTCATAAATAGCTCTTATTATTTTGAGATATGTTCCATCAATACCTAGTTTATTGAGAGTTTTCAGCATGAAGGGCTGTTGAATTTTGTCAAAGGCCTTTTCTGCATCTATTGAGATAATCATGTGGTTTTTGTTGTTGGTTCTGTTTATGCAATGGATTACATTTATTGATTTGTATATGTTGAACCAGCCTTGCATCCCAGGGATGAAGCCGACTTCATCGTGATGAATAAGTTTTTGATGTGCTGCTGGATTCGGTTTGCCAGTATTTTATTGAGGATTTTCACATTGGTGTTCACCAGGGATACTGGTCTAAAATTCTCTTTTTTTGTTGTGTCTCTGCCAGACTTTGGTATCAGGATGATGCTGGCCTCATAAAATGAGTTAGGGAGGATTCCTCTTTTTCTATTGGTTGGAATAGTTTCAGAAGGAATGATACCAGTCCTTCTTTGTACCTCTGGTAGAGTTCCGCTGTGAATCCATCTGGTCCTGGCTTTTTTTTTTTTTTTTTGGTTTGTAAGCTATTAATTATTGCCTCAATTTCAGAACCTGTTATTGATCTATTCAGAGATTCAACTTCTTCCTGGTTTAGTCTTGGGAGGTTGTATGTGTCCAGGAATTTATCCATTTCTTCTAGATTTTCTAGTTTATTTGCATAGAGGTGTTTATAGTATTCTCTGACGGTAATTTGTATTTCTATGGGATTGGTGGTGATATCCCCTTTATCATTTTTTATTGTGTCTATTTGATTCTTCTCTCTTTTCTTCTTTATTAGTCTTGCTAGCAGTCTATCAATTTTGTTGATCTTTTTAAAAAACCAGTTCCTGGATTCATTGATTTTTTCAAGGGTTTTTTGTGTCTCTGTCTCCTTCAGTTTTGCTCTGATATTAGTTATTTCTTGCCTTCTGCTAGATTTGTTTGCTCTTGCTTCTCTAGTTCTTTTAATGGTGATGTTAGGGTGTTGATTTTAGATCTTTCCTGCTTTCTCTTGTGGGCATTTAATGCTATAAATTTCACTCTACACACTGCTTTAAATGTGTCCCAGAGATTCTAGTATGTTGTGTCTTTGTTCTCATTGGTTTCAAAGAACATCTTTATTTCTGCCTTCATTTCGTTATGTACCCAGTAGTCATTCAGGAGCAGGTTGTTCAGTTTCCATGTAGTTACGTGGTTTTGAGTGAGTTTCTTAATCCTGAGTTCTAATTTGATTGCACTATGGTCTGAGAGACAGTTTGTTGTGATTTCTATTCTTTTACATTTGCTGAGGAGCGCTTTACTTCCAACTATGTGGTCACTTTTGGAATACGTGTGATGTGGTGCTAAGAAGAATGTATATTCTGTTGATTTGGGGTGGAGAGTTCTGTGGATGTTTATTAGGTCTGCTTGGTGCAGAGCTGAGTTCATGTCATGGATATCCTTGTTAACCTTCTGTCTCATTGATCTGTCTAATATTGACAGTGGGTGTTAGTCTCTCATTATTATTGTGTGAGAGTCTAAGTCTCTTTGTAGGTCTCTAAGGACTTGCTTTATGAATCTGGTTGCTCCTGTATTGGGTGCATAGATATTTAGGATAGTTAGGTCTTCTTGTTGAATTGATCCCTTTACCATTATGCAGTAGTCTTCCTTGTCTTTTTTGGATCTTTGTTGGTTTAAAGTCTGTTTTATCAGAGACTAGGATTGCAACCCCTGCTTTTTTTTGTTTTTCATTTTCTTGGTAGATTTTCCTCCATCCCTTTATTTTGAGCCTATGTGTGCCTCTGCATGTGAGATGTGTCTCCTGAATACAACACACTGATTGGTCTTGACTCTTTATCCAGTTTTCCAGTCTGTGTCTTTTAATTGGAGCATTAAGCTTATTTACATTTAAGGTTAATATTGTTATGTGTGTATTTGATCCTGTCATTATGATGTTAGCTGCTTATTTTGCTCATTAGTTGATGCAGTTTCTTCCTAGCATCGATGGTCTTTACAATTTAGCATATTTTTGCAGTGGTGGGTATCGGTTGTTCCTTTCCATGTTTAGTGCTACCTTCAGGAGCTCTTGTAAGGCAGGCCTGGTGATGACAAAATCTCTCAATATTTGCTTGTCTGTAAAGGATTTTATTTCTCCTTCACTTATGAAGCTTAGTTTGGCTGGATATGAAATTCTGGGTTGAAAATTCTTTCCTTTAGGAATGTTGAATATTGGCTCCACTCTCTTCTGGCCTGTAGAGTTTCTGCCAAGAGATCCGCTGTTAGTCTGATGGGCTTTCCTTTGTGGGTAACCTGACCTTTCTCTGGCTGCCCTTAACATTTTTTCCTTCATTTCAACTTTGGTGAATCTGACAATTATGTGTCTTGGAGTTGCTCTTCTCAAGGAGTATCTTTGTGGTGTTCTCTGTATTTCCTGAATTTGGATGTTGGCCTTCCTTGCTAGGTTGGGAAAGTTCTCTTGGATAATATCCTGAAGAGTGTTTTCCAACTTGGTTCCGTTTTTCCCATTACTTTTAGGTACACCAATCAGACGTAGATTTGGTCTTTTCACATAGTCCCATATTTCTTGGAGGCTTTGTTCATTTCTTTTTACACTTTTTTCTTTAAACATCTCACTTCATTTCATTCATTTGATCTTCAATCACCGATACCCTTTCTTCTACTTGATCTGATTGGCTACTGAAGCTTGTGGAAGCGTCATGTATTTCTCACGCCATGGTTTTTAGCTCCATCAGGTCATTTAAGGTCTTCTCTATGCTGTTTTTTTCTAGTTAGTCATTCATCTAATCTTTTTTCAAGGTTTTTAGCTTCTTTGCATTGGATTTGAACATCCTCCTTTAGCTTGGAGAAGTTTGTTATTACTGATCGTCTGAAGCCTTCTTCTCTGAACTCGTCAAAGTCATTCTCTGTCCAGCTTTGTTCCATTGCTGATGAGGAGCTGCATTCCTTTGGAGGAGAAGAGGCACTCTGATTTTTAGAATTTTCAGCTTTTCTGCTCTGCTTTCTCCCCATCTTTGTGGTTTTATCTACCTTTGGTCTTTGACAATGGTGACATACAGATGGGGTTTTGGTATGGATGTCCTTTCTGTTTGTTAGTTTTCCTTCTAACAGTCTGGACCCTCAGCTGCAGATCTGTTGGAGTTTGCTGGAGTTCCACTCCAGACCCTGTTTGCCTGGGTATCACCAGCGGAGGCTGCAGAACAGCAAATATTGCAGAAGGGCAAATGTTGCTGCCTGATCCTTCCTCTGGAAGCTTTGTCTCAGAGGGGCACCTGGCTGTATGAGGTGTCAGTCGGCCCCTACTGGGAGGTGTCTCCCAGTTAGGCTACTCAGGGGTCAGGGACCAACTTTAGGCAGTCTGTCCATTCTCAGATCTCAAACTCTATGCTGGGAGAATCAATACTCTCTTTAAAGCTGTCAGACAGAGACATTTAAGTCTGCAGAAGTTTCTACTGACTTTCGTTCAGCTATGCCCTGCCCCCAGAGGTGGAGTCTACAGAGGCAGGCAGGCCTCCTTGAACTGCGGTGGGCTCCACCCGGTTCAAGCCTCCAGGCCACTTTGTTTACTTATCCAAGCCTCAGCAATGGCAGATACCCCTCCCCCAGCCTCACTGCTGCCTTGCAGTTTGATCTCAGACTGCTGTGCTAGCAGTGAGTGAGGCTCTGTGGGTGTAGGACCCTCCAAGCCATGTGTGGGATATAATCTCCTGGTATACCATTTGCTAAGACCATTGGAAAAACACAGTATTAGGGGTGGGAGTGTCTCGATTTTCCAGGTACTGTCTGTCACGGCTTCCCTTTGCTAGGAAAGGGAATTCGCCAACCCCTTGTACTTCCTGGGTGAGGCAATGCCCTGCCCTGCTTCAACTCACACTCTGTGGGCTGCACCCACTGTCCAACAAGCCCCGGTGAGATGAACCCCGTACCTCAGCTGGAAATGCAGAAGTCACCCATCTTCTGCATGGCTCACACTGGGAGCTGTAGACTGGAACTGTTCCTATTCAACCATCTTGGAACCTCCCCTTGTATCATTTTAAATTACTATTCAGGGTAAAAAAAAAATGACTTTTTAGAAATATATAACTGGAGTTTTCTTCTTTTTGGCGTTTGTGATGACTCAAATTCAATTCTTCACAGCATCTTCCTATCAAAATGTTTATGTATGGCCAGGTCGTACGTATTTAAAATGTCACCAATTCCATAGGGAAATGAGGAAATATAGTAAGTAGAATAAGCAAGCACATTTTTCTGAATTGCTGCTTACTTCTCAGAAGGGAGGTATTTTTAGGGAAGTACATACAGTCCTTTTGTAAGTAAGAAAACTTAAATCTCCATTTTTTTTTCTAGCTGCAATGTGGGTTATCGATGTAGTAATTGTGGCTGCAGTGAGACCCTGGTCACTAAAGTATATTTGCTTCTACACTTTGCCTTCTTAAAATTTGCACATAGCCATCCAATTTCATTGTTCTCTTCTAAGCCCAGTAGAGTATTCATTTTCTAATTGATTAGTAGCTCCTATACAAACAATAAAAAAGACAAGTCCAGAACGCTTGGTGGTACAAGGGGTCTTGAATTTTATTTTTTTTTACATCATACTTGCTTCCAAATGGATTTGAATTATGATATCTTCATATACATGAATACAATAAAATATTGGTACAGAAAATCAAGATATTGAAGCAAATTTGCTGATCATTAACACATTAAATTGCCAGGTGTGGTGGTGTACACCTATAATCCCAGCAGTTTGGGAGGACAAGGCAGGTGGATCACTTTAGCTCAGGAGTTTGAAACCAGCCTGGGCAACATGGTAAAACCCCATCTCTACAAAAAAATACAAAATTAACTGGGTGTGGTGGTGTATGCCTGTAGTTCCAGCTACTTGGGAGGCTAAGCTGGGAGGATCACTTGAGCTTGGGGAGGCCAAGCCTGCAGTGAATAGTGATTGTGCCACTGCACTCCAACCTGGGTGACAGAGTGAGACTCTGTCTCAAAAAATGAAATAATAATAAAAATAATAATAATTTAGCTCTGAGCTTCTAACCATCAAGAAAAAAAGGGAGACACAAGCAGCATATGTTGTATTATCGGATAGGTTACAAAGAATCAGACTTTTTCCTGTTACTAAATTCTGAAAGGAATTCATCATATGGAACGTTTTTCTAGGGAGCATTAAACTTTATATAGTGTTCTCAATGGTAATTTTACAGTAAAAGTAGAAGTTCTTCCATGTGACAGTTTTTTAATAGAGGCCTTAATAAAAGTATTGTATCGAAGCATAACTCAGGGAAAAGAAAGTTGTAGAGGACGCAAGGCACAGTGGCTCATGCCTATAATTCCACCACTTTAGGGGCCCAAGGTGGGAGGAGCATTTGAGTCCAGGAGTTCGAGAACAGCGTAGGCAGCATGGTGAAACCTCATCTCAATTAAAAAATTATAAAAATTAAAAATTTAAAAAAAGAAAGTTGCAGAGGATAAGTTAATATCTCCAACCATAAAGCTTTCTATTTCTAACTTAGTATGAGAATGGAACTTCATTTACATTGAGATATTTGTATAACATGTTCCTTAGATGGCATTCTATAAAATATTTTCTTGACCCTACTGTGCCACTGACTACTGTTAAAATGGTTGAATCATCTTTTCAAGTTTATGTCTGGCAGTTATATTAGTATTTTTGTAGCTTAAATTTTACATTTACATCTTCGAGCTATCTAGAATTGAGTTTGAGATAAGATAGAGGCTAGGTGCAGTGGCTCACGCCTGTAATCCCAGCACTTTTGGGAAGCTGAGGTGGAGGATTGTTTGAGGCCAGGAGTTTAAGATAGCAAGATCCCATCTCTACAAAAAAAAAAAAAAAATTTTTTTTTTTTAAAAAGAAATAAGATGGATCTAAAATTCTACTCCCCATACCCAGAGACAACTCACAGCTGGAAGTACCAGCAAACAGGATGATACCACAGTGAGTGATTGCAGTCCTCAAAGTGTTCTCCCTTTATGCCTGGCCTGAGACTCCCCTCCTCCATCAGAGACACTCTATGGCTAGAAGGTCCCTGCAGGTAGAATTCTATTGTAATAAGCATTCAGCCTGGGAAGACTGTTTATACTACCTCCTAGACCTGCCTCCCTGCCCTATTAACCTAAGATTCTTCTCTCTCATCTAAAGACATCTTGAGACTGGATCACATCAATAGATGGGATCCTGCCACAACAAACAATTTGCTAGGAAGCACTTTCCTTTCCTCCACCCCTCCAAGCAGGGGAGCCAATCACCAAAAAAAAAAAAAAAAAAAAAAAAAAAATTGCCAGGCTCAGAAAGCACTCTTTATCCCAGGCAAGAGACTCCATTTCTCCACCTATACGCACCATATCTCCTTGCCTGGTGAAGTCCCTTCTTTTCATCACATAGCACCAGCAGAGATCATCAGGGACCCCAGCTGCTGGAGATTTAATTAAGAAGACCAAGATAATACTGCAAAAACTCTGGAAACGAGATTTTCATTTAAACCACAGCCCACAACAGTAGGCAAGAATATGCACGCTAAACCTCAACTGGGTGATTGCCTACTAAAATTAAAAATGTGAATAAGATATAGATCTCCCCTAGCATAAAAACCAAGATATCCAAGATACAATAGAAAATTACCTGTCATGGCCAGGTACAGTGGCTCACATCTGTAATCCCAGCACTTTGGGAGGCCAAGGTGAGCAGATCACTTGAGGTCAGGAGTTTGAGATCAGCCTGGCCAATGTGGTGAAACCCTGTCTCTACTAAACCCTGTCTCTACCCTGTCTCTACAAAAATTAGCTGGGTGTGGTGGTGCACACCTATAATTCCAGCTACTTGGGAGACTGAGGCAGGAGAATTGCTTGAACCCAGGAGGTAGAAGTTGCAGTGAGCCAAGATCGTGTCACTGCACTCCAGACTGGGCGACAGAGCAAAACTCTGTCAAAAAGAAAGAGAGAGACAGAGAGAGACAGAGAGAGAGAGAGAGAGAGAGAGAGAGAGAGAGAGAAAAGAAAATTACCTGTCATAACATAATTTGTGATTCAGGAGAATCACATGAATGAGAAAAGACAATCAACTGATACCAACACCAAGATGAATCAAATGTTAGAATTATCTGACAATGATCTTTAAATGACTATCACGAATATGGTTCAGTTGTACATTCCCTTGAAACAAATGAAAAAAATAAGAAATAGAAAATCACATTAAAGAAATAGAAGTTTTACGTAAGAATCAAATGGAAATTATAGAACTGACAAATACAATAACAACAAAAATACTCACTGGATGGGCTCAGTGCTAGGGAGTGGATAGAATCAGTTTACTTGTGGATGTATAGAATCCACTCAACCTGAAAATAGAAAATAGACTGAAACAAGATGAGTATATCCCCAAGAATCTGTGGAAGAATGACAAAATATCCAATATTTGTGTCATTGGAGTCTCAAAGAAGAGGGAGAGCAGGGTTAAAAGAGTATTTAAAGAAATATGTGCAAAAACTTCCCAAGTTTTATGAAAGATATAAACCCACAGATGTAAAAACCTGAACAAACCCCAAATAGGATAAACCTAAAGAAATTGATGCCAAGGTACATCATAATGAAACATCTGAAAACTAAAGGCAAAGAGAAAAGTGTTGAAAGCAAGAAAGAAATGACATATTACCTATGAAAGAATACCATTCAGTTAACATCAGATTTCTCATCTGAAGTCATGGAGCCCAGAAGGAAGTGGCATAATATTTTTCAAGTGCTGAAAGAAAAAAAACATGTTAAGTGTGAATTCTGTATCTACCAAAATGCTTCTTCAGTAATGAGGGGTAAATAGCCTGCTTCAGAAAGGAAAACTGAAATAATTTGTTCCTAGGAAACTATCCTTAAATATTGGCTATATAAAGTCATTCAGACAGAAGAGAAACGGTAAATGGAGGAATCTTAAGAGTATCAGGAAGACAGAAACAACAACAGAAAGAGCAAACATATCAATAAGTACAATTGATTATAGTATTCCTCACGGCTTTTCTAAATCGTATGTGATGACTGAAACAAACGTAGTAATACCTTCTGATACCCAAAATAATGATATTTCAAAGTGGACCTACATGGATATGAGGTTTACTTAGAATGGGAATGCATTGACAAATCAGGTATGTATATTGAAAAACGCAAACCAACTACTAAGAAAAATATACAAAATGACACCTTTTAAAACTTTGTAAATTAATTGAGATGGCATTCTAAAATGGTTCAAGTAACCCACAGAAAGGCAAGACAAGAGAAATGAAATACAGAGGAAGCAAACAGAAAACAAATAACAAATTGACACACTTAAGCCCTAACATATATCAATAATTACTTTAAATATATATCATCTAAATAAGCCAATTAAAATGCAGATATTGGCAGACTGTATAAAAAGCGCACTCAACTATATGCTGTTTATAAGAAACTAATGAAATATGTAGCTTGAAAGTAACAGTATAGAAAATATATGCCATTTAAACATTAATGTTAAAAAGCACAAACATGTGGCTATATTAATATCAGATAAAGGTGACTTAAGGGCAAAATAGGCCGGGCGCAGTGGCTCACACCTGTAATCCCAGCACTTTGGAAGGCCGAGGCAGGCAGATCACTTGAGGTCAGGAGTTCGTGACCAGCCTGGCCAACATGGTGAAACCCCATCCCTATTAAAAATACAAAAATTAGCTGGGCGTGGTGGCACACACCTTAATCCCAGCTACTCAGGAAGCCGAGGCAGGAGAATCGCTTGAACCTGGGAGGAGGAGGTTGCCGTGAGCCAAGATTGCACCACTGCACTGCAGCCTGGGTGACAGAGTGAGACTCCGTCTCAAAAAAAAGAGCAAAATAAATTACTACAAAGAAGTACATTAATAATGATTAAAGTATTAATTTACTAGGAAGACATCAATGTGTATACATCTAACAACTGAACTGAACTGAGAAAAACATGAAGCAAAAACTGATAGAACTGAAAAGAGAAATCTGTAAATCCACAATTATGCCTGGTTTTTTCAACACTCTGCTCTCAGCAACTAATAGAACTACTAGACAGAAAATCAACACAGATATAGGAAATCTGAGTAACACGATCAACCAACAGGATGTAACTGACAGATACATAACATGCCACACAACAGCAGAATACACATTTTGTTTCAAGTGCCCATGGAATATTTACTAAGATAGACCATATCCTGAGCCATAAAACAAATCTCAATAGATTTATAGAAACTGAAATCATACAGAGTATGTATCTGACCATAATGGATTCAAACTAAAAATCAATAACAGACAACAGGAAGAATCTCTAAACACTTGAAAATTAAACAACACATTTCTAAAGGATCCATGGGTTAAAGAAGAATCATCAAAGGAAATTAAAAATACATGCAACTAAATGTATTAAGTTAACATAGCATGTCAAAATATGTGTAATGCAACTAAAGAAGTTCTGAGAGGGAAATTTATGGCACTAAATGCTTACATTAGAAGTGAGGAAAGTTATCATATTAATTAATTTAAGTCCCTTTTTTAGGAAAGTAGAAAAAGAAAAACAGATTAAACCCAAAGCAAGCAAAAAGAGACAAATAATGAAAATAAGAAGTGATATCAAGGAAACTGAAAACAATAGAGAAAATTAATGAAACAAAAAGGAAGTCATCAGAGAATACTGCTGATAAACTTCTAGTAAGATTGATAAAAATGAAAAGACAGAAGGCACAAATTACTAATATCAGGAATGTAAAGTACAACTTCTATCTATAATCAGGAAAGTAATGAATTTACTACAGATCCAGCAGCCATTAAAAGTATTATAAAGAAATGGTAGGCTGGGTGTGGTGGTTCACGCCAGTAATCCCAACACTTTCGGAGGCCAAAGCAAGAGGATTGCTTGAGCCTAAGAGTTTGAGACCAGCCTAGGCAATATAGTGAGACTCTGTCTCTACAAAAAAAAACTTTTTTAGATTAGTCAGGTGGTCAGGCGTGGTGATGTGCACCTGAGTAGTCCCAGCTACTCGGGAGGCTGAGGTGAGAGGATTGCTTGAGTCCAAGAGGTTGAGCGGCAGTGAGCCATAGTTGTGCCACTGTACTCCAGCCTGGATGACAGAGCAAGACCCTATCTAAAAAGAAAAGAAAAGAAATATTATAGCTTTGTGCTCATAAATTTGACAATTTAGAGGAAATGGACTAGTTCCTCAAAAGCTAAAAACTACCAAAACTCAACTAAGGTGAAGTAAGCAACTTGAATAGTTCTATCAACATTGAATAAATTAAATTAGTAATTAAAAAGCACTCCCAAAAGAAATAGCCAGACCCAGAAGCCTACCAAACATTTAAAGAGAATTAACACCGACATTACACAATCTCTTCTGGAAAAAGGAAAAGGAAGGAATATTTCTAAGCTCATTTATGAGGCCAGTATTACCCCCAATACCCAAACCAGATAAAGACAGTACAAGAAAAGGAAAACTATGAACCAATATCTCATATGAACTTAAACTCAAAAATTATCAATGAAATATTAGTAAATTGAATCCAACATTGTAAAACGATAATTATACAACATGAACAAGATAACATTCCTATTCTCACATTATATTTAGGAGTATGGATGAGGGTGAGAGGGAGGGTGGGGAAGATACAAGCAGTAAACAAATAAGTATTCAACTGAATTTCAGAAATAAGTGTCTTGAAGAGAATTAAACTAGGCAATGGGGGTTGCAGAATGGAGAGGAAGGAACCTTTTGAGAAGGTTACACTTAAACTGATTCAAGAAGGAGCCAGCCTTTCAGAGATCTAGAATCTTCTCAAGAGACACCATTAATGAAAGGAAAAGTCTAGCTACAGACTTGGGGGAACCTGGAAGAAATATTCACAAATGCGTATGTGTGACAAAGGGCTCATAGCCAGAAGAATTAGCTATAAAGAACTCTTACTAATCAGTAAGCAAAAGACAGACAAACATAAAAATGGACAAAAGATTTGAACAGGCTTATCACAAAAGATGATATTCAAATGACCAGTAAGCATATAAAAAACACTGCTTCATATTATCACATCAAATAAATGAAAATTAAAACTACAAGAAGTTACCATTGTACACCCATCAGACTCACTATACCAAGTGCGTGTGTGCCCTAGTGAGGGAAGATATGAAGCATCTGTGACTCATACCTTGCTGGTTGGAGTGTAAAACCAGTTTGAAAACTGGGAGTTTTTAATGAAATTAAACCTATGCCTATTGTGACTTAGCAATTTCTCTCTAACTTTCTACCTAAGAGAAGTATGTATATAAGTTCAAAAAGACTTGTAGAGGAATTTTCATAACAATTATTTTCATAATATCCAAAACTGAAAACAATGCAAATATTCATAAATGGAAAATGGGTAACCAACTTGTGGTATATTTGTATCATATCATATCATATCATATCATAGCAGTAGAGAAGAATAGTCTACAGATTAATTCAGTAACATGAATAAATATAAAAACATTATGTTAAAAGAAGGCAGACCAAAAAGTACATGCTGAGTGAATCTATTTGTATGAAGTTCAAGAATAGACAAAAATCTTTGGTAATAGAAGTCAAAATGGTGATTAGTGACTGGAAAAGAGCATAGGAGAATATTCATGGGGATGCAAATATTCTATATCTTGATCTCAGTGGTAGATATACAGGTTTTATATATGCTAAAATGTATCTAGCTGTACATTTTACTTTATGGAAATTATGTATTAAACAAACAAACAAAAGATCTGAGTAAAGAATATACCAGGCAGAGGAAACAGCTAGTACAAAGAACATAGCCTGGAAATGGGTTTAATGTGGTCAAATAATAGAAAGCCAGTGTGTCTATAATAGGGAGAATGAGGGAGTGGGCTAAAAATTACCAGTTAACTTAATGTAGCAGTGTACTAAGATGATAACAAATGGCAATGTGTTAACTGAGCATATTATTGACTTAGAATTTTTTGGTTTAAAAAATTTTGTTCAACTATTTGACATTTGTATCATATAGGAAAATATTGACTTGAAAGTCAGTAGACTTGCCTCTACCCATATATAACTGACAACTTTTGACCTTTCTGGATCTTCATTCCCTCATTTATAAAATTATGAAGTTGTTCTAAATGGTGGCTGAAGACCTTCCCAACTATGATTTTTTTGTGTGTCTAGAACTTGAAAAACACTAAACAAAAGAAGACATCATTATTATTCTTTTTATCTATAGAAATATGTATAGCCAAAGTTATAATGGGAACTGGCTTTTCAAAAATACTTAGAATATTTTAAATCCCTATTAAGGGAGCAGGGGGGAAACCTATAGATGCTTCATCAAAATGTTGTCTAGGAAAACCAGGAAAAGAATGAAGTTCATCTGTTACATTATCACATTACATTATATGTATTTAAAGGAATAAAAAATAATCAGAAGACAGTTTCTGCCAAAATAGATTTTAATTTTCATAGTTTTTCACAATATTTACTTCATATTTGAGTCACCTGTATATTTAAGTACAATGGTTTAAATAAATGTGGAGTTTAGATTTAGACCTTGTCTATCCCTTTTAGTTTCTGTAATCCAATCATTGAAGTATGGCTTGGTGGTAGAATAGTTTTGTGTTTTAATAAAATGCTTTAAGTACTGTAAATATATGTTTGATTTTAGTTTCAACAGTTTCTTAAAAACTAATACATTCAATTTTTATTATATTTATTTAGCATTTTTTATTTAACCTATCTATTCATTTCTTCTTATTTTCAGAACTGAAGGCAGAAGCTAGTCTAATGGACCAGATGAGTAGTTGTGATAGTTCATCAGATTCCAAAAGTTCATCATCTTCAAGTAGTGAGGATAGTTCTAGTGACTCAGAAGATGAAGACTGCAAATCCTCTGCTTC
Organism: Macaca mulatta; assembly: GCF_049350105.2. NCBI lineage: Eukaryota > Metazoa > Chordata > Mammalia > Primates > Cercopithecidae > Macaca > Macaca mulatta. Next base: position 161,897,010 of record NC_133407.1, on the reverse strand, counting down.
TGATACAGGGAATTGTGTCTCGGGACATCCTACCATGGCACAATACAGGATTCCTGATATAGATGCCAGTCATAATAGATTTCAAGACAACAGTGACCTTCTGATGAATACTTTAAGTAAGTATACATAAACACAGGCAACTGGAAAAGTAAGAATTTATAGTGGACCCGTATTGATTGTCACCTAAAATTTGGATAAAGAAAAAGATTCCTATTTTTTGCATTTGATACTATTAACAATTACATTTTTATTGAATTATGGTTTTATTTTGAATCTGTAACATAATGCCTTCTTGGTTTTTCTCCCATCTCTCTAGATAATCTTTCCTTTCATTCCTTTTCAAGTTTATATGATCTTCTGCTCAGTCATTAAAGTTGGAGTTTTGCGAGGCTTACTTTTGGGTTCTTTTTTTCTTTTCATTCTACAATTTTTCCCTAGATAATCTCCTCCATGTTTCTGTTGCAGTCAGTACTTATGTGTAGATAACTTGCAAATTTGTATCTCTGATTCAAACCTCTAGGCTTTAGACACGTGTTTAACATCATCCCCCATCATCTCATCGCCTTCAATTTACTTTTCCAAAACCAACTCATAATCAATCTTTGGCTCACTGTGTTACCTCTTAGTGAAGGTAGCATACATCTAATTATGCAAATCATAAGTATAATTATTTTCAATGACTGAATTTCTTCCTCTTTACAGTGTAGCCACTCGTTCATCAAGTCCCGTTTGTTTTGCCTCTTCTATATTTCTCAAAGTCATCTGCTTCTCTGCATCTCCGCCACTATCACAGTAGTTCAACCTATTATTTCTTGCCTTATCTACTACAATGACCTAACTGGTTCACACCTTTATCTAGTCAAGCCCATTTTTGATCCATTATGTACATTGTAGCCATATTGATTTTTTTCACAATTCAAATACAATTTGTCATCTCTTCTGCTTTATACTTTTTAGTAGCTTGTAATTTCTTTTAATATAGAAGCAAAACACCTTAACATAATGGTCTTGATTTTTCTTTTCTAACAACACGTGCTTTCTTTTTGCCACTATACTCAAATACTTTCACTCACATCAGGACCCTTATACATGCTGTCCATTCAGCCAGAAACACTTCCTTCTTTTCATGTGGTTTTTTCTCCTTTAGATTATAGTTCAAAGTTACTTTCTCTAGGAAGTCTTTTTCACCTTTCTGACAAGGTCCTATCTTTTATAGACTTTTAGAATATCAGATATGTCTTCTTTATATCAATTGTTTGACAGTAGTAAATTTACATTAATTTGTGTGATTTGCTCTCTTTCTCTAGAGTATAATGTTCCATGAGAACAAGGACCCAGTTTGTTTTTGCTTATCATTGAATTCTAGCACTTAGCACATGGTACTTGACACATAATAGATGCTCAGTAAATACTTTTAAATAAAGGCATGCAGGTTGGTATTACCTGGGGAGAATGGAATTTTCTGTATATTTAAAATTAATCCCACTATGTTTATTAATAATGAAAAAGGTAAGCAGCTAGAAAGACTGATTAGCTTTAGCCTAATGATAGAACTAAAGAAGGGAGAAGCCAAGACTGAGAGGCAGATAATTGGTAAAACTATGGGTTAATTAGGGACCAGCAAAGATATTTTGAATTTCCAGTTATTTAGTGTTATTCTTGACTTGGGAAGTAATATTGGAATATTTGATTTTTTGAATGGCCAAGGGAACATGGAGAAAACTAGGCTTGGTGGTACTAAATGAGAATCTGAGTAAAAGCTAGAAAAAATTTTCCAGAAATTAATAAGTTCTATAGTAAATTGAGCACATGTCTAGGAATCAGCATATCTGTATTATATTCCTGACTTCCTTATCACTTATTAGTTATGTAACTAATAACACTACACTTAACTTTCTTGTAGCTTCAATTTCCTCATTGAAAGTGGAGGTCACATTGCCTTGTAGAACTTTGAAGGGGTTCAGGATATTTTATATTTTAGAATTTCTTTTTATATCTAGAATAGTTTTCTGGTAAAACATGGCACAGTTAATTTATGTTTTTAAAACCCCTTCTCTGCCAAACAAATAGGAACAATGGGTAAAGTATTAAAAGGTAAAACCCAGACATGGCCAGAATCAAATAATATAAGATAAACATCTCTAAAGAGAAGAACTGGAATATACACACAAAACAGTGGGCTTAGTGGAGCTGAAGCCATTGGATCTGAGTTCAAAAGAAGGTGATATTGGTAAGGATCTTGGTACTTTCAGGGAAAGGTATAATAACATAATCAGAACTTTTAGGGAAACTTTTAGGGAAATAATCAGAACTTTCAGGGAAAGGTATAATAATATAATCAGAACTTTTAGGGAAAGTTTTAGGGAAATAATCAGAACTTTCAGGGAAAGGTATAATAATATAATCAGAACTTTTAATAGTTTAAAACTTTTAAACTATTAAAACTTTTAAACTATTAAAGTTCTGATTCAGTGAACCTGAGTCATACTTTCTATTTGATGCTAGAGAACGTGTGTTGTTGGGGGTTAGTAGGGGAAGGGAGAGAGGGTTGATAGAGGTGAGGATAAATAATAAAAGAAGTTTGGAAGAAATAACCAGTTAATAAAAGAGATCGGAAGAAATAGACATTTACATATTGACTGAGGCTACTGTGTTTTAGAAGGTGTGGGCATAGGGTCTGTAGAACCTTGATATCCATTGACTCCTTGAAGGGATCTAGTATATTTACAATATACCCAGGGGATAACAACCTCCAAATGTGATTATGAAACCTGTTTCTGGTAATGGATCTCAGAGGACTAGGTAGAGGGAACTACAAAATCCTGTCAGAGTGGTGTGAGGATAGAGAAAAACAGAAATTTTCCACTCAAAATGAGCAATCGTAATTCTAAAACAGAAGAAAAAAGTCTAATGCCAAGAAAGTCAGCCAACAAAATTAATAGTTAGGGCAGGGATTCTTTCCAAATGAAAATCTTTTTACAGAGCAATTAAGACAGACATTTAAATAAGTATGCTAAAAGCATTCAAAGAGATAAATGAAGATACAGCTTATAAAAGAATTATAAAACAAAGCCAGGAAGAAATGAAACAAATCTAATAGATTATAAAAAAGAATAAATTAGACTAGTCATTGAAATTTTTTAAAAAACCAGTAAATGAGAAAAACTGTAGACTGGACACAGTTGAAGAATAAATTTGTGAAATAGAAGATAATATTGAGGAACTATCCCAAAACACAATATAAGAGAGACAGAAAAATAAAATGGGAGACCAACTTAGAGATAGAAAAGATTGAGAAGAGTAAACATTACGCAATAGAAAGTCCAAGAAAGAATGGAGGAGATAGTATAAAAACTTAATCCTGAGAATTTTCCAGAATTGAAGAAACCCATGAATTTTTACTTCAGCTAATAAGCAGGATAAATAAAAATAAATCTAGACCTCAAAACATGATCGTGAAACTACAGAACATCAAGGATGAAATAACCTTAAAAGCTACAGAGAAGACAACCTACAAAAGAAGAATAGGCTGACAGCAGACACTCTTAGCTAGATAGGTAAGCCAAAAGATAGTGGGGGAAATATCTTTCAAGTGTTGAAGGACAATAATTGTAGCTAGAATTTTATACCCAAACACAATGTCATTCAAGAGTAAAATAATTTTCAGGCACATGAAAACAGTTTATTGTTTGTAGAATTTAGCAAATGTATTATTAACAGACATATATATGTTTTATATATATATATTTCGGCAGAAAGAAAAGTGAAAACAGAAGGAAAGTGTGGAATATGAGAAACAGTAGTGAGCAAAGAAATAGATGAAATGCCAGGAAATCTGATTAACCTTTGACTATAAAGATAACAAGTCTGTTTTAGATGTTTGTACATTTGGAAGTTTTTTTTTGAAGATTAAAGCTAAAACTCTAGACAATAGTTGTTGAGAGAGTATTCAATCAGTAGTTTAAGTAAGCTAAGATCCATGTCATGTTAGGAAGATAGAAACACTGAATTTGACTTTATTAGATAAATTTGTAGTTAGTTACGTATCCTAAAATGTTAAGGTTACCATTTAATTAATAAATACAATCTATAGTTCCCACATAATCAGTGGAAAAACCAGGGAACATAGAAAACTTTATGTAGTAGAAAGCAGAGAAGAAGAAGTGAAAGAAAGTGATTGATCAACCCAAAACAGAAAATATGAAGTAGAAATAAATCTCAATCTATCAGTAATAACAAAAGCAAAGCATTTTATCCACCTAATAAGAAACAGATTATCAGATTAGATGTTTTAAAAACGCCATATGCTGATTATAACAAATTTTCTAAAAACCATATGGAAAATAAAGAGATAGAAAAAAAGATGCTAGCTAAGTAGTAATTATAACAAAAATCTAGATCATCAATATCAGAAATAATAGACTTTAAGGCAAAATGTACTCCTAGAGGATAAAGGGGCTTTATAAACTACGAGAAAAGGTTCAGTTCACCTGGAAGATAAACAATTCTGAATTCGTATGCATGTGATAACATATCTTCACTATGTGTGTGTGTGTGTGTGTGTTTGTGTGTGTGTATATATATAAAACATAACAGAAGTAGTAGAAATTGACAAGTCTATTTTAGTGGGAGATTTTATTAATCTGTAATCAAGCAGAAAAAATTTAGTAAGAGCATGAAATCTGTAAATACATAATAGACATACCTGCTCTAATAGTGAATACATAGAATCCTACAATCCAAAAATGCAAAGCGAGTGGTCATATTTAAGATGCATATGAAACATTTACAGAAATTTACGTCTTACTAGGACAAAGACAATAACAGATTACAAAGAATTCATTTTTTAATGAACATATTATGATTATAATATGATGAAAATATAAATAAATAAAAATTAATTTAAAATAAGTTTAGAAATTTCAAAGCACAGGCCTAATAACTTACATGTTAAAAGGCAACTATAATGAAATTACAAAATATGTGTAATTGAACAATATTTAAAAATTGAATACTGTTATGAAGATAAAAAATCATACATAATAAATATCACAGCAGTTTTGGTACTTCCAAGGAAATGTTTTAAAGGATAATAGTAAATTTAATTAATTAATTAACTTTATTTTAGAGATGGAGTCTCACTTTGTTGCTCAGGCTGGAGTGTAGTGGCCATTCACAGGTGCAAACGTGGTGTACTACAGCCTTGAACTCTCGGGCTCAAGTGATTCTCCTGCCTCAGCTTCCCCAGTACCTAGTACTGCAGGCATATGCCACTGTGTCCAGCTCATTATAGGGAAATTTATAACTTCAAAATTTTATTTTAAAAAAATTGAAGATAAATGAGTGAAAGGTTCACTTTGAGGAACTAGAAGGACAATAACATCTTAAAGCAGAGAAAGAAAATAATATAGATGAATAGAAGTTAATGTAATAGATAATGAGGAAACATTAGAAAATCAACAAAACTAAAACTTTATTTCTTTGAAAACTAACAAAATAGACCAATAGAATAGACCAATCTTTAACAAGGGCTGAGAAGAAAAATAGAAAAATCACAAATAGGCAATATTAAGGAAGAAAATTAAGTTAAAATTATAACTATATTTTAAAAAATTATTGATATACAATAAACATATTTATGACTTACACGCGATATTTTGATACCAGCATACAATGTGTAGTGATCAAATCTGGGTAATTAGGATATACATTACCTCAAACATTTGTCCTTTTTGGGGGGTTAAGAACATTTCAAATCTTCTTTTCTAGCTATTTTGAAATATACAATAAATTGTTGTTAACTGTAGTTACCCTACTGTGCTATTGAACACTAGAACTTAGTAACTTTATTTAGTTATTTAGTTATTTAACTGTATTTTTGTACCCATTAACCAATCTCTCTTTATCCCTGTCTTCACCTTTCCAAGCCTCTGGTAACCATCATTCTACTCTCCATCTCCATGAGATAGACTTTATTAATTCTCACATGTGAGTGAAACCATATGATATTTTTCTTTCTGTGCCTGGCTTATTTCACTTAACATAATGACCTCCAGTTCCGTCCACATTGCTGCCAGTGACAAGATTCCATTCCTTTTTATGTCTGAATAGTATTTTACTATGTATATTAATTATTTATTCATCCATTAATGGATTCTTAGGTTGATTCCATATATTGGCTCTTGTGAATAATGCTGCAATGAACATAGGCATGCAGATATCACTTTGATATACTGAGTTCCTTTCTTTTGGATATATACCTAGCAGTGAGATTGCTGGAGCATATAGTAGATCTATATAGTTTTTTGAGGAGCCTCCATACTGTTCTCCATAGTGCCTGTACTAATTTACATTCCCACAAGCATTCCCTTTGTGTCCTTGCCAGCATGTTATTTTTTGTCTTTTCAATAATAGCCATTTTAAGTGGGATGAGATGATGTCTCATTAAGCTTTTGATATGCATTTCCCTAATTATTAGTGATGATGACCATTTTTTCATACACCTGTGGGCATTTTTAAAATTATTGATTTTAAATGTCTTCTTTTGAGAAAAATCTATTCAGATTATTTGCCCATTTTTAAATGGTATTATATGGGGGTTCTTTGGCCATTGAGTTGTTTGAATTTTTATATATTCTGGTTTTTAATCCCTTGTTGGATGGATACTTTGCAAATATCTTCTCCCATTCTGTAGATTGTCTCTTTACTCCATTGATTGTTTCTTTTGCTGTGCAGAAGCTTTTTAGTTTGATGTGATCCCATTTGTCTGCTTTTACTTTTGTTGTCAGTGTTTTCAGGTCTTATATACAAAAAAATCGTGGCCCAGATGAATCTCTTAGAATGTTTCCCCAATGTTTTCTTCTAGTAGTTTCACAGTTTCAGGCCCTAGAATTGAATCTTTAATCTGTTTTGATTTTATTTTTGTTTATAGTGAGAGATGGGGGTCTAGTTCCTTTTTTCTTTTCTTTTCCTTCCTTCTTTCTTTCTTTCTTTCTTTCTTTTTTTTTTTTAAGGATATCCAGTTTTCCCAGCACCATTTATTGAAGAAACTGTTCTTTTCTCCATGGAATGTTCTTGGTGCCTTTGTGAAAAGTCAGTTGACTATAAATATGTGGATTTATTTATGGGTTCTCTATTCTGTTCCATTGGTCTATGTGTCTATTTTTATGCCAATACCATGCTGTTTTCTTAGGTAATGTGGTACCTCCAGCTTTGTTCTTTTTGTTCAGGGTTGCTTTGGCTATCTGGCATCATCTGTGGTTCCATATGAAGCTTATTTATTTATTTATTTTTTATATCTGTGAAGAATGTCTTTGGTATTTTGATAGGTATTGCATTGGATCTGTAGATTGCTTTTGGTAGTATCGTTATTTTCACATTATAATTCTTTCAGTCTATGAACATGGCATGTCTTTCCATTTTTTGTGATCACTTCCATTTCTTTCATCAGTGTTGTATAGTCTTCCTTGTGAAGCTCTTTCACCTTCTTGGTTAAATTTATTCCTAGGTTTTTGTTTTGTTTTGTTTTTTTGTTTTTTAATTAAAGACAGGGTCTTGCTCTGTTGCCCAGGCTGAAATGTAATGGCATGATTGTAGCCCACTGCAGCCTTGAACTCCTGGGCTCAAGCAATCTTCCCTCCTCAGGCCCCCAAGTTGCTGGGACTATATATATACTGATTTTTAATCCCTTGTTGGACAGATACTTTTTTTTTTTTTTTTTTTCGGTAGAGACTGGGTCTCACTGTGTTGTGCAAGCTGGTCTTGAACTCCTGGCCCCAGGCAGTCTCCTGCCTTGGCCTCCTAAAGCGCTGAGAATATAGGCATGAGCCACTGTCCTGGACCTTAGTGTTTTGGGGTGGGTGTGTCTCTGTGTGTGTGTGTGTGTGTGTGTGTGTGTGTGTGTGTGTGTGTGTAGCTATTATAAATGGGATTGCTTTCTTGATTTCTTTTTCTGCTAGTTTCTTGTTGGTTTATATAAATGCTACTAATTTTTGTATGTTGATTTTTGTATCTTGCAACTTTACTTAAATTGTTTATCAATCCTGAGTGTTTTTGCGGAGCTTTTAGGGTTTTCTCTTTATAAGATTTTGTCATCTGCACACAGGGACAGTTTGACTTCTTCCTTTGCAATTTGGATGCCCTTTATTTTTCTCTCTTGTTTCTTTGTTCCGGCTAGGACTTCCAGTACTGTGTTTAATGAGAGTGGTGAGAGTGAGCGTCCTTATATTGTTCCAGCTCCTTGAAGAAAAGCTTTCGGCTTTTCCCCATTTAGTATAATGTTAAATGTGGGTTTTTCTAATACGGCCTTTATTGTGTTGAGGTACACTCCCTCTAGATCTAGTTTGTTGAGGGTCTTTTATCATAAAGGTATGTTGAATTTTATCAAATCCTTTTTCCACATCTATTGAGATAATCATATGGTTTTTGTCCTTCATTCTGTTGGTGTGATGTTTCACATTTATTGATTTGGGTATGTTGAACCATTCTTACATCTCTGGGATAAATCCCACTTATCATGGTGAATGATCCTTTTAATGTGCTGTTGGATTTGGTTTGCTACTATTTGTTGAGGATTTTTGCATGTGTTTTCATCAGAGATACTGACCTATAGTTGTGTCCTTGTCTGGTTTCAGTATCAGGGTAATGCTGGCCTCATAGAATGAATTTGGAAGAATTCTCTTCTCTTCAGTTTTCTGGAAGAATTTGAGAAGAATTGGTATTTATTCTTTAAATGTTTGGTAGAATTCAGTATAGAAGCCATCAGGTCCTGACCTTTTTTTTTGACAGGAGACTTTTTATTACTGATTCAGTCTTATTACTTGTACTTGATCTGTTCAGGTTTTCTTTTTTTTTTTCTTGGTTCAATCTTTGTAGGTGATATATGTCCAGGAATTTATCAGTTATCATTAGGTTTTCCAATTTGTTATTTTTAAAAATTATTGTTTATTTTATTTTATTTTTTATTTTTTGGAGACAGAGTCTTACTCTGTTGCCCAGGCTGGAATCCAGTGGTATGATCTTGGCTCACTGCAAACTCTGCCTCCCGGGTTCAAGCAATTCTTCTGCCTCAGCCTCCCAAGTAGCTGGGACTACAGGTGCATGCCACCACACCCAGCTAATTTTTTTGTATTTTAGTAGAGATGGGGTTTCATCGTGTTGCCCAGGCTGGTCTCAAACTCCTGAGCTCAGGCAATCCACCCGCCTCAGCCTCCCAAAGTGCTAGGATTGCAGGTGTGAGCCAATGCACCCAACCTTAATTATAATTTTTTAAAACATTTATTCCAGTAAATTTGGCATAGGAATGGATGGTTTTGTAGAAAAAGTATAATTTACCAAGTCACAACAAAATAAGGGTCATCACAGAAATGTAAGAAATGTTAAACATATGAAATGGGATCAATCTAATTCACCACATTAACAGATTATAGAAGTAAACCCATATGACCATTTCAACAAATGAATAACTTGACAAAATTCGATATTTATTAATTTGAAAATACGTACTTGAGGCTGGGCATGGTAGTTCACACTTGTAATCCCAGTACTTTGGGAGGATGAGGCAGGCGGGTCACTTGAGGCCAGGAGTTTGAGACCAGCCTGGCCAACATGGTGAAACCCTGTCTCTACTAAAAATGTAAAAATTAGCCAGGCATGCTGGTGCACACCAATAATCCCAGCTACTCAGGAGGCTGAGGCATGAGAATTGCTCAAATCCAGGAGGTGGAGGTTACAGTGAGCTGAGATCATGTCACTGCATTCCAGCCTGAGTGACAGAGTGAAACTCTGTCTCCAAAAAATTTAAAAAAAAAAATTAAATTAAAATAAATAAAAACATTTACCAAAGGATGAATATAATAGGATTTTCTTAGCTTTACAAAAGTTAATTACCAAAAAACAGAACTCCTATAAACATCACACTAATAGAGACTTTAGAAGCATTCCTGTTAAATTCAGGAACAAGACAAAGGGGACAAATGTTATTTCTGTTGAGCACTCGATTGAATTTGCTAGCAAATGCAATAAAACAAGTAAAAGAAATATGATATAAGAATTGAAAACAAGAAATAAAATACTCTTAATTTGTAGGAATGTAAATTATCTACATAGGAAATCCAAAAGAATCAACAAACAATAGAACTAATAAAATAATTTGGAAAGATTACTAGATGCAAAAGATATATGCAAAAGTAAAGTCTATAGTGTTTTTGTCTATCGGTAATAACCACTTGGGAGGTTTTTTTTTTTTTAAAGTAAAAATAGTGAAATTTCTTTTCCTGATGTATCTAAACTAGGAGTTTCCTAATGAAATAAACCATCTCTGACCATTACTGCAGTCATCCCATTGCTCAGCTTTATGAGAGACCCAACACCCCCTTTTGTAACACATTTTTTTAAATTCTCCTTTACTATTTTGAAATAAATTTCATCGCTTAATATAATCTGTGTGCATACTTCTTTGAAAAGCATCAATTTAATTTAATATAAAGGCAAATAAAAACAAATTTATAGTAATATGTATTCCAACTTTATAAATGTTAAAGAATAGCTGTATCAGAAGATAAAATGAAGTAACCATGTTTTTGCAGTTACTTTTAATGCATAAGTTTGGATTTAAGAAAAACAAAACAACATTCAACTCATACTGTCAACAATTTTTCTTTTTATTTAACCTGTAGAAATAAGGACTAGAAAAGTATAGGCATATATATTAAAAAATTGCGTCTACAGCTGCCTATACAGACAAGTGTTGTTGTGCTGTAATGCTGCTCTAAATACAATGAGCAGCATTGATGACACTAATGTGTTGCCCCAAACTATTTTTAAAAGAAAATTTTTGAAAAGTTCTTAAAAAATACAAAACAAAATCATCTTCAGTTTGCATGATAGCTGCATACTTGTAAGTTTCAATTAAATATGTGCAAAGCAATACCTGGAATTTATGGAAATGTATTTCAGCTTTAGTTTTACGTTTATAAACATATCTTCCAAGTACATATTCCATCAGACTTTCAAAAGTTTCACAGAATATAGAAGAGTTCTTTATTGTGCAAGACTGGTTCGTCCATTGCAAGACATTTAGCATTCCTAAACTCCCCTCCCACTAAATGCTATTAGCAATCTACAGCCATCAGGACAAGTAACCCCTCATGTAAATTTCTGTACCATCCCCTGGGGGGCAGTACTACTCTCAGTGCTAACTATTAGTTTAAATGTCTGAATATATTTTTATGGGTAAACTCTCTTTTTCTGAGTCATAATTACAGCTATGATTGAAAACACATTTTCTTTACTAAGCAACTCATAATCAAAGGCTAATCTTATATCTTCAAAACTTGACTGAATATTTTATAACCTTGACAGTATAAAGTCTATAAAGGCAAAATAGAACTCTGAGTGCATTTGGGTTTGTGTCACTTGAAAAACTTGTATTACAGGCATCATATGAAGTTGAACATTCTTATGTCATACAATAGTTGTGTAAGTGGAAACTGAATCTTTGAAAATGGGCCGGGTGAGGTGGCTCATGCCTGTAATCCCAGCACTTTGGGAGGCCAAAGCAGGTGATTCACCTGAGGTCAGGAGTTCGAGGAGTGTCGCCAGGCTGGAGTGCAGTGGCGCGATCTTGGCTTACTGCAACCTCCACCTCCCAGATTCAAGTGATTCTCCTGCCTCAGCCTCCTGAGTAGCTAGGACTACAGGCATGCGCCACCATGCCCAGCTAATTTTGTATTTTTAGTAGAGATGGGGTTTCACCATGTTGGCCAGGATGATCTCGATCTCTTGACCTCATGATCCGCCTGCCTTGGCCTCCCAAAGTGCTGGAATTATAGGCGTGAGCCACCGTGCGCCCGGTCTAGCAGATTTCTTTATCAAATGATGTTATCAGTTCTGGAGTTCATGCAAAAGACTGAGACATCTTATAACTTATACGTGGCCTAAAAACTATTCTTCTTAAATTAGGTATTGATTTCAAAACATGCCAGCTTTTTTGATTATGGATTAGTTAAAAAATACAAGAATTTCTTTAACCACTGTAATTTACTACCTAAGTGATTTCATTCAGTCCCTTTGCTTCAGATAAACCTGTATGATCAATGACTCTCAAATCTTTATTTCCAGCTCCAGCCTCTACCTTTAGCTCCAGACTTGTATATCCAAGTGCCAGTACCAAATATATTTGGGTATTTACTAGGTATCTCAGATTTACCACATGAAGATTGAACTTGTGATTTTTCTTCTACAACCATGTTCCTCTGGTGTTTCTCATCTCAGTAAATGATAACTCAGTAAATGATTTATCCAGTTGTTCAGAACAGAAACCTTGGAGTCATTCTTCACTTCTTTCTCTTGTACCCTAAATTCAATGTTTTATTTAGTCCTATAAACTCTATCTTCAAAATATATTATGAATCTGACCACTTAGGGGTACCTCCCCTGGACTACCTGAGTCAAGGCCAACATTATTTCTTACATGAGAGACTGCATTAGACTTACAACTGCTCTCTGTGTTTCTTCCACACCATTATGGCGTATTTACTGATCTACAACCGGTTTTAAGTTAGTTGCCTGCTTAAAATTTTCTCATGAATTCTCATTACATTTTCAAACAAAATCCAAAGTTTTTACCATGACCTTCTGGATATGTTTCTGACCTCATTTACTGCTGTTATCTTCCTTATTCATTCCAATCCACCCACAGTGGCCTTCTTGCAAGTCAGAGAATGCAACAAGTATGCTCCTGCCTTGGGGCATTTGCACTTCTCTTCTTTTAGCCTGGTCACTTCACCTCCACGCGCTCCATTTTTTATGACTTTCTTCCTATATTTGAATCTCTGTTCAAATGTCAGCCCTCAAAAAGACCTTCAAAACTACCCTATCTAAAATAGCACCTGCCACTGCAATCTCCATACCCATTTTCATTTTTCCGTAATACTCATCCCTACTTGGCATTATGTTATGTATTTGTTTATTTGTTTACTGTCTGTCTCCCCCACTGTACTGTAAGCTCCATGACAGCAAGTACATAGATGAATTACAAAAGGAATCAATAGTGAGTTATCCTTGACATGTATTATTTAATGATTTTGACTCCATTTTAAGTAAAAAAAAAAAAATTCCACTCTTCAAAATGATGTAGTCTGATCTTCTAAACTATGCTTTTCTCATTTCCTGATTTAATTAAATCAGTGATATAAAAAAAAAGAGTGATGGGGATATATAAAAGAAGACTAAAATAGATGCCAGGAAATACTAAAACTGTGCTGAAGTTTGGTGGTATATTTTTTCTTTACACGCAGTATTAATTATTTGAGTTACTAATTGTGTCACTGAATTACAGAATAAGCAAAATGTTAGCTAAACAGAATCATGCTTGGGGGCTATATTTTGTGTAAAATTTATGTTATGCAAAAATAAATATTAAATATTTAATTACTGCAGTTTTGTTATTTCTTTTTCATTTTAGGAAATGATTTGCAGCTGAGTGAATCAGGAAGTGACAGTGATGACTGAAGAAATATTTAGCTATAAATAAAAATTTATACAGCATGTATATTTTGTATTAACAATAAAAATTCCTAAGACTGAGGGAAATGTCTTAACTTTTGATGAGAAAAGAAATTAAATTTGATTCAGAAATTTCAGTTGATGTTATTTATTTATTTTTTAGATAATTTATTTATATATGTAAATATATATAAATATAAAGTTATATATATATATAATTATATATTATATAATTTATTTATATGAAGTATATATATGTATGTTTATATATACATATATAATTTTATATATGTATAACTTTATATTTTACAGCAGTTTTAGGTTCATAGCAAAGTTGAAGTTTTAGGTTCATAGCAAAGTTGCGAAGATCTTATTTCTTCTCTCCCCATTATCAATATCCCACACCAGAGTGGCACATTTGTTAAAATAGATGAACCTACATTGATAAATCATTATTACACAGTCCATAGTTTACATTAGGGTTTAGTCTTGATGTTGTACATTCTATGGATTTTTGACAAATGTGTATCCATCATTTTGGTAACATTCAGAATAGTATCACTGCCCTAAAAATCCTGCGCTCTGCCTATTTATTCATCCTTTCCCTCTAACCCCCAGCAACTACTAATCTTGTTGTCTCCATAGTTTTGCGTTTTCCAGAATGTCATATAGTTGGAATCATACAGAATATAGCCTTTTCAGATTAGTTTCTTTCACTTAATGATATGCATTTAAGTTTCCTCCATGTCTTTCATGGTTTGATAGCCCAGTTTTTTTTTTAAGTTTGAATCCTCTTCTATTGTCTGAATGTATCACAGTTTATTTATCAACTCAACTACTGAAGGACATCTTGGTTGCTTCCAAGTTTCGTCGATTATGAAAAAATTTTAAATTCAACTTCTTACCTCTGGAATTTGTGTAGTTTTTGTTTTTTAATTTGTAAGTTTTTATTTTAACCTTGCTTTCTCCTTTTCTTTTTCTAGCCCAACTTTAGTTAATCTGTCTTCATTTTTATTTCTATTTTATTTATCAATACTTGGCCAAGAACTACAACTATGTTACTTATTACTTAACTCATAATTAATAAGCAAGCTCATAATTCAAAGTAGCTAGTAAAATGCTTATTTTAATATAGTAATTATAATAGTTTTTACTGAAAGTTGTTATGCTGAGTTTTCTTTTTGGTGTTAACACTACCAAAAATGAGTACATGGTGATACGAGCTGACCAAGCTGGCTATATAGCATGCATTATGTTTTCAAACTTCCAGCAAGTTAAACAGTACATCTTCAGTACATCATTTCCCCTCCTTATTATTTCCCTCATAAGTGAAACATTCTTAAAGACATTTTTTTATGGATTGAATACCTAGTATATCATTCTTTATACCACTCAAGGGTATGTATAAGTACCTCAGAGAGAGAGGAATGAAATATAATATCTCCCGTGCTTTTGTATCTCCTTATTTGATGTGTTTTCAGATACCAAAATGTAGGGAGCTAGTGGATTAGGTAAGTTCTCAGATAAAAGGTTCTCTGCCAGAAACAGCTGATGACCCTGACATGATTCTAAACATATACACTTTTGGTTTGATCTGTACTGAATGGTTTGATTAAACTGATGGTAATATAAGCATGCAAGCAAAAAAAGTAAGTTGGCTACAAAAGAACAAAAATCAAAGGACTTTGAATTATTCTATAAGACTAAACTCTAAAGGTAATAAAGCTGCATCTGTGGAAGGGTGTTAATGTGACCTATGAATTATGTATTCATCAGATATCATCTATAGTTTGGTAAGAAGGTATTCTTAGACATATAAGAATCCAGGAGTTCTATTATTCATATACCATTCCTATAATAATTATTGTAGTAATTTTCTAAGTTATTAAGAGATGACTCAAAATTAAGAACTCAAGAATGGAAAAAAGTATAATAAAAATATATTATAAAAAGATTGATAACTATCTAATATTTTCGGGACCAGTACCTTCTTTGTCTCCTGAAGGAAACTCACTCAATTTGAAGGGGTAGTTGACACTCATGCCCAGAAACATTTTAAGTGAAAGTGACTTCTGGGATGCTGACTAGGGAGAGAAGGCCAAGAGCTTATTGGTCCTACTGCCCTGAGGCTGCAATCCTACTTGGGGCAATCATGTTTCAGGCTGAGGCTGGATACATGTGCAGCAGAAATCAGTGAAGGCCTAAGCTATTCACACACTCCTGACCAACCCTGAGGCTTGTGCGTAGTATACACAAAAGGGCCTGGTGAAAAATAGAACTTGGGAAGACTTGAAAATAACATGTTCTTTGAATGTATTGCCTTACACATACAGATCCATTAGCAAAAGACACAGTCTTATTGGCTCAAAGTGGTTTGGACATGATATCTGTCCAGTCGTTGGCTATTCAGAGTACCATTTTGTAGAACAGTGACCTTAACGGAGGAAGGTTTGACTGGGAGGCAGAAGGGAGGCAGTGGTATTATCTCTGAAGTACTTTCAGCATTAAAGTGCTAGAAATTTTTTTTAACATTATCTAGGTAGTGCTTGTGTGAGTTACACACATATAAAAATTAACAGAGCTGTACACTTAAGATTTGTGCATTTTACTTCGTTACATTTAATTTTAAAAGTCCATAAATAAAATCAATAGGAAAAATACTGCAATATAGAGGATGGCAGAACATTAATATCAATAATGTTTAAATTGATGTTACAAATTTACAAGAAGGGGACAAACAACTCTAGAAAAATGGGCAAAGAAAATGAATAGGCAGTTCCAAAAATTATAAAAGCATATATTTTGGCTCGGCAGTCTCACTTCTGGAAATTTACCCTACAGATATATTTAACTTCTGTGCAATGTTATTATTGCAGTATTACTTATGATAGAAAAAGACTGTGAACACTGAAAATTTGAGACAGGTCTCAGTTAATTAATTAATTTATTTATGTATTTATTTGAGACGGAGTTTCGCTCTTGTTGCCCAGGCTGGAATGCAAAGGTGGGGCCTCGGCTCACTGCAAGCTCCACCTCCCGGGTTCAAGCTATTCTCCTGCCTCAGCCTCCAGAGTAGCTGGGATTACAGGCGCCGGCCACCACGCCTGACTAGTTTTTGTATTTTCAGTAGAGATGGGGTTTCACCATGTTGGTCAAGTTGGTCTCAAACTGCTGACCTTGAGTGATCCTCCCGCCTCAGCCTCCCAAAGCACTGGGATTACAGGTCCGGCAGTCTCAGTTAATTTGGAAAGTTTATTTTACCAAGACTGAGGACTAGCCGGTGACCCAGCCTCAGGAAGTTCTGACAACTTGTGCCCAAGGTGGTTGGGGCATAGCTTGGTTTTTTACATTTTAGGGAGATATGAGACACCAATCAATATATGTAAGAAATACATTAGTTCCGTCCAGAAAGGTGGAGACAACTCGAAGCAAAGGCCCCCACTGGGCGCTTCCAGGTCACAGGAAGGTGAGACAGATGGTTGCATTCGAGTTTCTGGTAAGTCTTTCCAAAGGAGGCAATCAGAATCTGCAGCATCCGCCTCTGTGAGCAGAGGGATGACTGAATAGACTGGGAGGCAGATTTGCCCTGAGTGATTCCCAGCTTGAAGAGGCCCAAGATATTTTCCTTTCCCAAGACTAAACCTGAGTATGCATCAACATAGGACTAGCTAAATGAACTATATTTACCTCCATACAGTTGATAACCTGTTCACAGATTTATTGGCTACTTGGGTATTCTTTTTGTAAAATATCTGTTCAAATCTTTTTTTTTTCTTTTGAGAAAGAGTCTTGCTCTATCGCCCAGGCTGGAGTGCAGTGGCGCGATCTCAGCTCACTGCGACCTCCACCTCCCAGGTTCAGGCAATTTTCTTGCCTCAGTCTCTCAAGTAGCTGGAATTACAGGCACCCGCCACCACACCCAGCTAATTTTTTGTATTTTTAGTAGAGATGGGGTTTCACCATGTTTGGCCACGCTGGTCTCAAACTCCTGACCTCAGGTGATCCACCCTTCTCAGCCTCCCAAACTGCTGAGATTACAGGTGTGAGCCACCATGTCGGCTGTTCAGATCTTTTGAATATTTTTCCATTTACTTATTAATCGTTTTGTTATTGCTTTCCGCAGTTACTTATATAATCTGGACACAAATCCTTTGACAGATACAGGTAACACAAATATTTTCTTCTTCTTTGTAAATTGTCTTTTGACAATTTGAACAACAAAAGTTCTTAATTTTAATATTGTCCAACATATCATTTTTTTTCTTTTATGCCCCATATTTTATATCTTTTTTAAGAAATGCTGGCCAGGTGTTGTGGCTCACGCCTGTAATCCCAGCACTTTGGGAGGCCAAGGTAGGCGGATCATGAGGTCAGGAGTTCAAGACCAGCCTGACCAACGTGTTGAAACCCTGTCTCTACTAAAAATACAAAAATTAGCCGGGCGTGGTGGTGCGTGCCTGTAATCTCAGCTACTCAGTGTCATGCGCGTCCGTGTGAAGAGACCACCAAACAGGCTTTGTGTGAGCAACATGGCTGTTTATTTCACCTGGGTGCAGGCGGGCTGAGTCTGAAAAGAGAGTCAGCGAAGGGAGATAAGGGTGGGGCCGTTTTATAGGATTTGGGTAGGTAAAGGAAAATTCCAGTCAAAGGGGGGTTCTCTGGCGGGCAGGAGTGGGGGTCACAAGGTGCTCAGTGGGGGAGCTTTTTGAGCCAGGATGAGCCAGGCACAAGATAATGTCATCACTTAAGGCCAGGTCCAGCCATTTTCACTTCTTTTGTGGTGGAATGTCATCAGTTAAGGCGGGGCAGGGCATTTTCACTTTTGTGATTCTTCAGTTACTTCAGGCCATCTGGGCATATACAGGCAAGTCACAGGGGATGCGATGGCTTGACTTGGGCTCAGAGGCCTGACACTCAGGAGGCTGAGGCAGGAGAAAGAACTGCTTGAATCCGGGAGGTAAAGGTTGCAGTGAGATCGTGCCACTGCATTCCAGCCTGGGCGACAGAGCAGAGACTCCGTCTCAGAAAAAAAAAAAAAAAAGAAAAGAAAAGAAAAGAAAAAGAAACAAAAGAAATGCTGACTTACTCCACAGTCATAAAGATGTTCTCTTATGTTTTCCTCTAAAGACTTTTTTTTTTTACTTGAACATTTAGATAGGCAATCTACATAGAAATTATTTTTGTGTATGTTGTAAAATAAGGGTCAAAATAATTTGGGGGATGTGGATATTCAAATGGTGTTTATTTATTGAAATGATCCTCATTTCCTACATTGTATTGCAGCATCATCTTTGTTATAAACAGTATGTGTGTGAGTCATTTTCTGAACTCTGTGTTCATTGGTTGCCCTATGTATCTGTGTCAATTCCACTCTGATATAACAACTATAGCTTTAAAATAGGTCTTAGATTGGGTAATTCAATCCTACACCGTTATTCTTTAAGATTGACTTTGCTATCCTTGGCTCTTTGCACTTCCAAGTTGACTTTAAAAAGTCAACTTGTCAATTTCTATACTCACAAAACCTGCTGGAATTTTGTTTTAGAACTGTAGAATGTTTTGAGAAATGTTGACATCTTTATAATATGAGCTTTCCAAATCATAAGCATGGTATGTTTCCATTTATTTAGATCTTCTTCAATTTCTTTCAGTCAAATTTTATAATTTTTAATATTGAGTTCTAGAAGATCTTTTGTTAGATTTATTCCTAAATCTATTTATATAAATAAATATATAAATGTATTCCTTAAATTTCCCTTTTCTATTCCTTTGTGACTGATGTTTGATACAATTTATTTTTGTGTATTTTAATTTAGAGAACGTGTTAAATATATGTTCCCTTTTAATTTCATATTTTCCTCTTCTCTCTGACTATATTAGATTCTATTAACTCAGAGCAGCAGTCTACTTTTATGTATATATAACTGTAAAACTTTATCATATATCATAGTAAGTGTTTTCTGATGTTGTAATCACTAAGGACACAAATATTCTTTACTCATCACTGATACTTAGATTCTTTCACTTTTATTGTTGTTTGTCTCAGAATAGTTGGTGCTCATTTCTGTCTGGGAGGTGCTTTCTCTTTTATCTTTTCCCTTTCTCCTTCTATCTGATGTTAGCAAAATAATAGGATATAAGAGCCATCTTAGTATTACATAAATGGCTCAAGATTATGCCTTGGGAGCCTAGAATTCCAGTCCTTGCTTTGTCCCTTCTGAGTTCCTCTGAAATATCCTTCAGGCTAGAATAGGAGAGAATTTAAGACCAGTGTTTCCCAAATTCCTAGCATAAGAATTGCTAGAGGTGCTCGTTGAAAACAAACATTCTTAGATGCCTACCGAGATCTACTGAATTAGAATTTCCAAGGGAAAATGATTCTTATCCTCAGGGAAGTTTCACTTACACAGGACAAGATTAAGATTCCTTCCATCTCTGATATTATCTGACTCTGTGAATACTATCATTGTATTGCCATAATCAAAAGAAGAATTTTCTCTAAACAAAGGAGTGTCAGAAAACCACTGTCAATACTCCAAAGTTTAGTATTTGGTATACCTATGAGCACAAATAAATTGATACATTGCATACAGGTGCTATTCAATCTACTCTGCCAGATCAAGGAAAGCCAATGACATAAGAGGATCTTCAAGGCATCTGTGCCTTTGCTAGTTAACTTGACTAGTAACTTCTGACCATTTATTTTGCATCCAAAGTCATTAACCAAACCAAGTCAGAAATGGCAGTGCTCCTGAAAGAATAACTATAGCTTAATCATTAATGCCACAGTCAGAAATGAAGCTGGACTCTTCTTTGGGTAAAGGTTGGTGGGAGACAGTAGAAATGAGGAGTGTAATAGAAGCTGAGAAGATATGGTCAAAGTCTGAGTTAAAGTTTAGAGAGGAAAAGATAGAGTTTATCCTGGCCCTATTTGTCAATAAATTATTCAAATAGTTAATGTAAAAATTTTGTGAGGGATATAGTTATAGGTTTTCTGTCTTGTATTTTCAAATACAATAATTCATTCTGATGTTGCCTGACCTTGTTTATTTAGTCTTCAATTTTTCTTATTTCTTTTATAGCTCTCTAGTCTTTCTTTTCCCTTTTTGTTTGACAAACAGCTAGAGGGGCACCATGCTCTTTTGTTATTATTTTACTTCTTTGGCTTAACAAAAATAACACGGCATAAAATGAACCTAGCATTATCATGTTTGTTTTTGTTCCTCTTCTGATAAGGACTAAATATATAATTAAGGAAAATGGTGTTCACAACAGTACCTAGAAAATAACTGGTTCACAATTTTTGCTCAAATTAAATTTTATTTATTAAATGAAAGAATAGATCAATCTTGAAGTGAGAAAATGAAAATGCAAGGAATGACTTTAGCAAAGAAGAAAAATGGTTCCCAAATGTATATCACCAATCCTTTTCTCTCATTTTCTTTAGCCCCGCCTCTTTAATTGCTTATAGGCTATTTCTAGCTGAAGTTTTATGATGCTGAAAACAAAGGTCACCTTCCTTTCTTTTCTTCTCTTTTCTTTTCTTATCTTGTCTTCCTTCCTTCCTTCTTTTCTTTTCTTTCGAGTCTCACTCTGTCACCCAGGCTGGAGTGCGGTGGTGGGGTCTCGGCTCACTGCAACCTCTGCCTCCTGGGTTCAAGCGATTCTCCTGCCTCAGCCTCCGGAGTAGCTGGGACTACAAGCGTGTGCCACCACACCCAGCTAATTTTTGTATTTTTAGTAGAGATGGGGTTTCACTATGTTGGCCAGGCTAATCTTGAACTCATGACCTTGTGATCCACCCACCTCAGCCTCCCAAAGTGCTGGGATTACAGGTATGAGCCACCATACCCAGCCAAAACTCACCATCTTTCTTATCTCCCAAATTGTTTTATGATGGCTTTCCTTCTTCAATTCATTTTAATCCTCTGCATTCCTACATTCCATTTATGTAACTTCCATACCTGAATAATGACTGATACTAACTCCACTTTTTCCAGCTGTCATGGCATAGTGAAAATTACAGATCTGCCACTTACTGGACAGGTACTTTGAACAAATTCCTTAACCTCTGGGAACATTACTTTCTGTAAAATGGAGATAGTAATATGAATTAGGATAAATATACATGTTATATAGACATACAACATATATGTAATTCATATATATTAACCTTTCAATAGTAGATATTCAATAAATTACAGCTATTGTTACCCTGAAATCAGTTTTTCTTTCTTTTTTTTTTTTTTTTCTTTTTTTTGAAATGGAGTCTCACTCTTGTTGCCCAGACTGGAGTGCAATGGTGCGATCTCGGCTCACTGCAACCTCCGCCTCCTGGGTTCAAGTGATCCTCCGGCCTCAGCCTCCGGAGTAGCTGGGATTACAGGCGCCTGCCACCATGCCCGGCTAATGGTTTTTTTGTATTTTTAGTAGAGACGGGGTTTCACCATATTGGCCAGGCTAGTCTTGAATTCCTGACCTAAAATGATCCGCCTGCCTGGGCCTTCCAAAGTGCTGGGATTACAGGCGTGAACCACCGTGCCCGACCTCGATATCAGTTTTTCAATCTGTGCTTGAGGCGTTGTGTTCTTAACTATCTTGTACTCCTTTGCAAAGATAATATTTCTTAAACATAGATTTTCTAATCAGTTCTCTAGCATTTTCATTCCATCTTTGGCATGTTTTCACTTTGCTGTGCTGTACTTTTACACATTCTTTTTAACTATAGCTTCCTGCTTCGCTCTGGATCAGGAAGCGATTGAAGCTGACACCCACAGAGTTAAACTCAGTTGCTGAAGCCACCAGCTCCCCCTCCCAGTCCTCCTTTTCAGAGTAGGCTGGCAGCTGTCCTAACTGCCTACTAAAGCCAAATGCTTGAGGAGAGAGAGAAAGGAGCCAGCCATGAATCCTTTCCAGAAAAATGAGTCCAAGGAAACTCTTTTTTCACCTGTCTCCATTGAAGACGTACCACCTCGACCTCCCAGCCCTCCAAAGAAGCCATCTCCGGTGAGTCCTTAGATTCAATCCTGCCTCTGACAGGAATGGCCTCCCTCTTTTGGCTCTCTTCCTTGGGCTCCGGAGCTTCAAGCTGAGCTGTATTAGGGTATTAAAATGATTCTCTCTTGGATTTAGAATTCACCTGAAACCAAATCTAAACAGAAGCTTTCTTTACATAAGAAGACAAAGCAGCAGGAAGAGGTAGTCAAATTTCTTCAGTTGGGATCCAGGGACTTGATGAATTTCATTGCATATTCTGTTTCCCTGGGGGAAAAAAGCAATTTGAATGTCCAGGGAAACTTGGCAAGCATTCTTGTCTGGAGAACTATGTGTGATTGTTCTTTCTTTACCAATATAAAAACTCTGCTATTAGTTCTCCCTATGTGCAGAGCCTTCTGTTGAACACTAATGGAAGTTTCAGAATAGATCCAATCTCTGTTACTATGTGTTCCCAGTTTATTGTGGGAGATAGGGCAGAAAAACAGAGAAGTAATAGCAATGTTTTGCATTTATAAACTTGCTAAAGCACTTCTAAACTCATCATCTCAGTCAATTCTTACATTAAAATTCTGTAAGTGGGGAGGATATAGTAATGATAGCCAAAATTTACTGAGTTCTTACTGTGGGCCAAAAGGTGATGTTATTCTCATTTCTTCAGAATAACAGAACAGAGGATTTGAGACAGGTGTAGTGACAATGCCAGTATCAGTATGTTAACATAGCCAGTGGCAGTGTTGCCTAACTAGTGACAGTGTGTCAGCTAAACTCCAGATTGCATAATTCTCAAGCTGTGAGCTGCAAAGGTAAGAAGCCCAGTTCACTGTATGTTTCAAACAAGTTATTTTAAAACGTTAAAATATATTAATATTTAGGAGAGTCGTTTATATATATCCCTAGGGTTGAAAGAATAATACATTACTTTATTATTTTGCCTATTTTTTTTAGTTAATGATATCTCTTCTGGTCCCAAAGAATTTAGGGCTACTTATGAAGATGTATATATTTCTCACGAAATGAGGCAATATAAATCTTATAAGATTTGACAGTACCGAGGACAGATACCTCTATGTCTCTTCTCATGTTAGTTGGTCTATTGTAATAGATAGGGAATTAAAATAAAACATAACATTCCTTATAGTCTGACTGATATATTACGTGAAAAAACATAATTCTCTTAATGTCCAGTAGGATTATCATGAAAATGTTATAGAATCTCTTTAGTAGGAAGAGTAGACATTTAATTTTACAGGATTTAAGAACTCTGCCTAAAGTCAAGATGATCAATTAGCTTACCCTTAGGAATCTCTGCCCTCCATGTTGGGCTCTGTGCCTGACTCCAGCAGCCTCTGAAGTAGAAGCTATCATATTGCCAGGATTCCTCCCAGCATGGCAAACAGAACAGCTGGGGACAAGAGGGGTCAGTCCCCAGAGTGGAGCTAAGCAGAGACTGACATCTGAATCTCACTGCTTGGATATCAGGTATTCCATAGGCTATCTCTTTATTCTGTTCCTAGGAAGTAAATATGACCATTCTTCTGCCCCAGAGCCCTAGGCTTTTCATTTAGTAGTTGTGGGAAGATGAGCAGGTCCTGATGTCTAGGATCAAGGAATATTTGAGCAAGTCCATGTAAAATAAACAAGAAACAAAATAATATTCAGATTAGCTTCTATTATTTCTAAATCAGTAACATAAGCACTTTTAGTGTTATAATAGGTGTGTCATGAAGACTAGAGACCATTGATCCATTACCTACCATGACAATTTGAAATAAATGAATTTTTCAGTTGTGAAGAAATCTAATTGTTGAAACAGGGGAAAACAGCTCATGCTTGAATCGTTGCTTTCTTGTTGAATAGAAAATCTGTGGCTCCAACTATCCACTGAGCATTGCCTTCATTGTGGTGAATGAATTCTGCGAGCGCTTTTCCTATTATGGAATGAAAGGTAATTTTGTGTCCAAGAGTCCTACCTACTGTCTCCCACTCACCCTCACCCCATGTTTGTGACAGCCTGGTCTCTTTATATGCACTTATTTCCCTAGTCCACTCTTTCTGCCTTGGTCCAAATCGATCCTTTACTTTGGCCAAGACTTCCAATAAATCTCTCATAGGATTTCACCTAATATATAGGCCAAGATCAGAAAGGCCTGAGAGAAACCAGAACACAGACTGTGAGAATGTAAGTGGGTAGAGCTGGACATGATGGCATGTGCCTGTAGCCCCAACTACTTGGGAGGCTGAAGCAGGAGGATTGCTTGGGCCCAGGAGTTCAAGGTTATCGGGCACCTGTAATTGTGCCAGTGAATGGCCACTGCACTCCAGCCTGGGCAACATAGCAAGAACCCATCTCTGAAAAAAAAAAAAAAAGTGGGGAAGCTCTCATTATCTGAGTTACATTTTTCCATACCTGTTCCTCAGGTATGAGCTAACAGCTCTTGGCTAAGAGCTCATACCTGAGGAACAGGTATGAAGAATGGAATTCAGATGAGAGCTCTCATCATCTTGTTGCTGGGAAGGAGAGGAGAACGAAGGGATATTGGAAGCACCATGTTATGTTCATGGTTGGCCTAAATGATGCTAGAGGTGCACATAGACTGAAGGGAGGAGTATTATATTTGTACGTTCAACATAGTCCCATTCACTCCCACAACTCCCATGGGGCCCTGCTTCTACTGCCTGGCAGTCACTTCTCAGTCATGCCACTGATGGGAGTACTGAAGGCCAAAATCACCTTATAAAGACCAGAGATTAAATATTTTTTTTTTCCATAAATCGCTTTAGGCCGGGCGCGGTAGCTTACTCCTGTAATCCCAGCACTTTGGGAGGCCGAGGCAGGCAGATCACGAGGTCAGGAGATTGAGACCATCCTGGCTAACACGGTGAAACCCCGTCTCTACTAAAAAGAATACAAAAAACTAGCCGGGCGTTGTGGCGGGCGCCTGTAGTCCCAGCTACTCCGGAGGCTGAGGCAGGAGAATGGCATGAACCCGGGAGACAGCGCTTGCAGTGAGCCGAGATCGCGCCACTGCACTCCAGCCTGGGCGACAGAGTGAGATTCCATCTCAAAAAAAAAAGTCACTTTAATGCATCTGTCTTGTTTTTTCTCCCCACACCCCTTTTTTTCCCCACTACAGCTGTGCTGATCCTGTATTTCCTGTATTTCCTGCACTGGAATGAAGATACCTCCACATCTATATACCATGCCTTCAGCAGCCTCTGTTATTTTACTCCCATCCTGGGAGCAGCCATTGCTGACTCATGGTTGGGAAAATTCAAGTAAGGAAATGGGAGGTCACATCCCTACAAGTTTCACAGATTGTGCAGAAGGCTATCACTTCTAACCTGTTGCTTCTGAGCAAGAACATACCTATGTCATGCGTGAAAAATAAGAATCTCTGTACATCTGTGTAGTGTGGGAAATTAAAAAAAAAAAGAAAAGAATCTCTATGGCAATAAGGAAAGGCTATTCTTTTCATTATCAGTTTTTCCAATGTGTTTACATCCTCTTCAGTTGCGGTATCTTTTGTTCCTTAAAACTAATTTTAACCTTCCATTCCATAGTTTAATATTAAATCTTCTTCTAATCTTGGTGGAGATAGAAAGTACTATCCACCAGCAAATTTCTAATTTTAGCTGGCTGCGGTGGCTCATGCGTGTAATCCCGGCACTTTGGGAGGCCGAGGCAGGCAGATTGCCTGAGGTCAGGAGTTTGAGACTAGCCTGGCTAACATGGTGAAACCCTGTCTCTACTAAAAAGACAAAAATTAGCCAGGCATGATGGAGGGCGCCTGTAATCCCAGCTACTTGGGAGACTGAGGCAGGAAAATTGCTTGAACCTGGGAGGCAGAGGTTGCAGCGAGCCAAGATCGCGCCACTGCACTCCAGCCTGGGCAACAGAAGAAGACTCTGTCTCAAAAAAAAAAAAAAAAAAATCGAATTTTAGATGCTTTTAATGTGGTTATTTGATACTTTCTCCCATCTCTTCTCCAGATTGAGTCATCCCATGTCCTTTAGGATCTTTATGAGTGTCTCTTTTCAGCTCTTTTGCCATCTATTTCTCTTCTTTAACATCTTTTTGTAGTTTCCTTCCTACGAATCTAATATTTTCATGAGTTAGACTATTGGTTCATTCAGTTCAGTATCTTTTAAGTCCCTTAAAAGAGATACAACATGGTATAATGTTATAGTTGTCCCCTATAACATTATCCTGATAAGCTAGAAATGGATTGTGGATATCCACTGCTCAATTATTTTCTATGGACCTGTCATTTGTCTAAAAGAGCATTTCTCAAAGGGCATTCTGTTGAAAACTATAAAATATAATGAGTTATGAGGGAAAATAAAGCTCTTGTGGTCAAACAAGTTTGGAAACTGTTAGGCTGAGCAAAGCTAAAAATGTTCCCTTACTGCATGACTTCTTATAGCCTTAAATATGCTAATATGAACTATAAAATCTCCGCAGAAGGTTGTAGTATGTAGTGTTTCCCAAACTAATGTGACTATGGAATATTTTTTCTGGATATTTTGTGGACCTAGTGTTCCAAGGAATTCTCTTTAGTAAACAGTGGTTTATAGCTTACTTTGGCCTATATATGTTCATTATTCTAAAAGTGTTTAATCAGCACCTAATATATATCTATAGACGTAACACAGTACTGAACAGTTTCTTGACTTGGGAGAGGAATGGTGGGTGAGTAGCTGAGATCTACATTTGCTACATATGTAGTAGTAGTCACCAACGTTATCTAGATATGAGATTGGCACTACTTGCAGAATAAAAAGTGCAATCCATAGTCTATTTATTCAGTTGTAGAAGAAAGATTCATATACATGACATACCACTTTTATTTATTTTAAAAATAATTTCCTTTAAGATTGAAGAAGCACAGTTACAGGATTTGATGAGCAATTGTTTCCTGGTTAATTCAGAGAAAATTTAAGAACCTTCACTTGTGCCCTCAAGTCAATCCTTCTTGATGTATTTATTATTGTTTTTAATTTATTTTTATTGGGGTATAACTTACATAAAGTACACAAATTCAGAAGCCTTAACTGTACCACCTTGATCAGTTTTTATATATGTATCACCATCACCTAGATCACTCTCCCTAGGGTCTCTGTACCCTCACTATTCCCCTCTCTCGCCTTCAAATTCTCCCAAAGAACCAGAGTCTTTTCCTGCAACCAGAAGCAGGTGCAAATCTCTAATAGTTTTAAATGAACAAAACTCATCTTGACTCTTCTTTTCCTATCATTTTTCTCTTATTACCATTAACCCCATGTTATAAAAATAATCCTCTGTGTGTGTTGCCTTTCTCACTCTTCATTATCACTTCTTATGGTAGAGTAATATAATGTAATGCAATATAATCCAATTCAATTTAACTTGATTTGACCCAATTTAATTCAATAAATGTTTATTGAGCACTTTCTATTTGTCCAAGGAACCATGGAGGATGAAGAGGTGAATTACACGTACTATCTAATTCATATTGTTCATATGCAAATAGCTTTAATACAGAGCATATTGTAGTACAATAAGGTATACTATAAATCATCTTTTTTCCTATTGAAATTACTCCCTAAGATCACTGGTAAGGATTTATTCATTAACAAATTCCAGTGGTCTTTTCTAAATTCTTACTCATTTTGAACTTGTTATTAACATTTCAGCCTGTTTATCATTTCTATGAAACTCCCTGGCCTTCTCTACAGTATATTTTTCTTACTCTCGTCCTCTTGTATCTTTTCTTATTTATCTGGCTTCTCTTTTGCCTCTTGTTTACTTCACTCTTTCCTGAGTATAAGCATTTTCCCAGGTTATAACTTTTACCCTCTTCTCTTTCTCTAGATTCTTCCTTAGCAAATTCTGTGGTGTTGATATTAGCTATATGCAGATGGCTCCTCAAATTCCAGTGAATTACATATTGGCATTCACCTCCTGGATTGTCCTAACTCCCCAGATCTGTTCTTTGTTCTGGCTTCCCTACAGTCCTACATTCAATCAGTTATCAAATTCTAGCAATTCTGTTTGCCACAATCTCTCTCACATTTATCCTTTTTTCAGCACAAAATCCACTGCATTAGTTGCCATCACCCAGTTTTGGTCTTCATTGTCTCAATGTCTTTAAATTGAGATATTAAAATGGACATCTAAAATGTTTTTACTGCTTCCGATCTCTTTTTCCTACAATTGAGCATATACGCTACTGCCAAATTGATCTTCCTAAAAGAAATTCTGATCATATTACTACTCTGCTCAGCAATTTCTGGTGACTATTAAATCACTGTCTACTAATCTCACTCCAACTGACTTTTCTGTGCTTATTGTCATACTTATCTCCTTTCAAGAGTGGCCACTAGAGGAAAATTTAATACTAATATTTCTGTAATCATATCCAATGATCTCTTTTTCATGTCTGCTTGCATTGTTTCTGCTTCATGGAAACCCCTTCTTCTCCATCCTTTCATGTCCAAACCCTTTAAGGCTCACTCAAATACCACCTATGCTATGTAGTATTCTCTGCCCCCTCATCTTTTACTATAGCCAGAAGTAATCTAGTGTTTTTTGAATTCTTTGTTTTCTCACCCTTATATGACATTTACTAAACTCTATCTTATTATAGTTATTTAATTATTTATATATGAATCTGATATCTTCTTTCAAACACCTAAAGGACAAAGTCATTTATATATATTTTTCCCCACCCACCCCATTTATATATTATATAAACATATATAATGTGTATAATATATAAGTATATAATATTTAAGTATATATATAATATATATTTTTTTGGTCATTGAGACAAAGTCACACTCTGTCGCCCAGGCTGGAGTGCAGTGATGCAATCTCGGCTCACTGCAACCTCTGCCTCCCAGGTCCAAGCGATTCTCCTGCCTCAGCCTCCTGAGTAGCTGGGATTATATGCATGTGCCACCATGCCTGGCTAATTTTCATATTTTCAATAGAGATGAGATTTCACCATGTTGGCTAGGCTGGTCTCGAACTCTTGACCTCAAGTGGTCCACCCACCTCCCTCTTCCAAATTGCTGGGATTACAATTGTGAGCCACTGTGCCCAGCTGTGATTTATATTTTTATGCGAGAGCACGTAGAATAGTGCCTAGCACGTAGCAGGCCCACAGTAACTCTTTGAATTCATAAATTTATTCACCCTCTGACCCTCAAATGTAGCCACTTACTGCAGGTAGATGTAGACAGGCATGAAGGTTACTTTTATTTTATTGTGGGTATTGTGGTTGCTTTTTATTTTTATTTTTTATTTATTTATTTTTTGAGACGGAGTCTCACTCTGTCTCCCAGGCTGGAGTGCAGTAGCGCGTCCACTCACTGCAAGCTCTGCCTCCCGGATTCACACCATTCTCCTGCCTCAGCCTCCCAAGTAGCTGGGACTACAGGTGCTGGCCACCATGCCCGGCTAATTTTTTTGTATTTTCAGTAGAGACAGGGTTTCACCGAGTTAGCCAGGATGGTCTCGATCTCCTGACCTCGTGATCTGCCTGCCTCGACCTCCCAAAGTGCTGGGATTACAGGCGTGAGCCACCGCGCCCG
Organism: Macaca mulatta; assembly: GCF_049350105.2. NCBI lineage: Eukaryota > Metazoa > Chordata > Mammalia > Primates > Cercopithecidae > Macaca > Macaca mulatta. The sequence continues at coordinate 161,866,932 of NC_133407.1, read as the reverse complement.
GCCTGTGGTTGCTTTTTAAATAAGAAAACTTGGGGGTGATTGGTATCTCTTTCACAAAGGGAGTAGTTTGAGAAAACGTGGATAACTTGTTCTCCTGTAGTCATATTTGTGTGTATGTGCGTGTGCATGTGTGCGTGTTAACATATACAAACAGATGATAACAGCAACAAAAGAGAGTAAGTACTTAAAACTACCCTTCCTTAAGTTGGAAAATCAGAAAAAAGACAAGACTCTTCCTTTACTATCTTCTCTAATTTGAACCTGTAGCCTATTTTCTTCATTTGCCAGAGGAAAATGGATAGATTTTTGTTTCAAACCGTTAAGTTCTTCCCCACCTCTCATATGTTTCTCTGCCTGAGTATGTGTTTGTGTGTGTGCGTGTGTGTGTGTGTGTGTGGTGTGTTTACTTTTATTCAGGTGTTACCTTGAGGGTGAAAAGCCTTCTATAACATTAGAAAGATTGTTCAAACCCTGAAGTGCAATTTCCTGAATTTAGTAAACAACTTCTATTAAAAATCTTTCCTCTCTCTGCTATCCCAGAATAATAGATTTGTTAAGAGGAAATGGGCATCCAGAGTCCCTGACTCTTGTTTAAGGAACTCCCTATGCCAGGAAAGAAGTGATTCTTCCTTCAGAGCTACACACAGGAAAGACTAATCAATAGGTACACAGTGGGAAAACAAAAATTATTAGACATGCATATTGGTTTCTCAAGGATGCTATTTGTAGTGTCACGTTGGTTTTAAGAAAGGAAAACACTTTTAGTCATAGTTCCTAGATTTTATATGCTATTACCCAGGCTCATCGGTTTTGATTTTTGACCTGGGCAATCAGTTAGAACCACTCTCTTAAAGGTGTTTATCATGCTTTTATAAAAAATTTTAATTTAATTTTAATTTTTTATTATACTTTAAGTTCTAGGGTACATGTGCACAACGTGCAGGTTTTTTACATAAGTATACATGTGCCATATTGGTTTGTTGCACCCACGAACTCACCACTTACATTAGTATTTCTCCTAATGCTATCCCTCCCCTGGCCCCCACACCCTACGACAAGCCCCCATGTGTGATGTTCCCCGCCCTGTGTCCATGTGTTCTCATTATTCAGATCCCACCTATGAGTGAGAACATACGGTGTTTGGTTTTTTGTTCTTGTGATAGTTTGCTCAGAATGATGGTTTCCAGCTTCATCCGTGTCCCTGCAAAGGACATGAACTCATCCTTTCTTATGATTGCATAGTATTCCATGGTGTATATGTACCACATTTTCTTAATCCAGTCTATCATTGATGGACATTTGGGTTGGTTCCAAGTCTTTGCTATTGTGAATAGTGCTGCAATAAACATACATGTGCATGTGTCTTTATAGTAGCATGATTTATAATACTTTGGGTATATACCCGGTAATGGGATGACAGGGTCAAATGATATTTCTAGTTCTAGATCCCTGTTTTCCACAATAGTTGAATTGGTTTACACTCCCACCAACAGTGTAAAAGCATTCCTATTTCTGCACATCCTCTCCATCATCTGTTGTCTCCTGCCTTTTTAATGATTGCCATTCTAACTGGTGTGAGATAGTATCTCATTGTGGTTTTGATTTGCATTTCTCTGATGACCAGTGATGATGACCCTTTTTTCACGTGTCTGTCGGCTGCTGAAATGTCTTCTTTTGAGAAGTATCTGTTCATACACTTTGCCCACTTTTTCATGGTGTTGTTTGTTTTTTTTTCTTGTAAATTTGTTTAAGTTCTTTGTAGATTCTGGATATTAGCCCTTTGTCAGATGAGAAGATTGCAAAAATTTTCTCCCATTCTGTAGGTTGCCTGTTCACTCTGATGGTAGTTTCTTTTGCTGTGCAGAAGCTCTTTAGTTTAATTAGATCCCATTTGTCTATTTTGGCTTTTGTGGTCATTGCTTTTGGTGTTTTAGTCATGAAGTCCTTGCTCATGCCTATGTCTTGAATGGTATTGCCTAGGTTTTCTTCTAGGGTTTTTATGGTTTTAGGTCTAACATTTAAGTCTTCAATCCATCTTGAATTAATTTCTGTATAAAGTGTAAGGAAGGGATCCAGTTTCAGCTTTCTGCTTAGGGCTAGCCAGTTTTCCCAGCACCATGTATTAAATAGGGAATCCTTTCCCCATTTCTTGTTTTTGTCAGGTTTGTCAAAGATCAGATGGTTGTAGATGTGTGGTGTTATTTCTGAGGCCTCTGTTCTGTTCCATTGGTCTATACATGTGTTTTGGTACCAGTACCATGCTGTTTTGATTACTGTAGACTTGTAGTATAGTTTGAAGTCAGATAGCGTGATGCCTCCAGCTTTGTTCTTTTAGCTCAGGATTGTCTTGGCAATGTGGTGTCTTTCTGGTGTCCATATGAACTTTAAAGTAGTTTTTTCCAATTCTCTGAATAAAGTCATTGGTAGCTTGATGGGGATGGCATTGAATCTATGAATTACCTTGGGCAGTATGGCCATTTTCACAATATTGATTCTTCCTATCCATGAGCATGGAGTATTCTTCCATTTGTTTGTGTCCTCTTTTATTTCATTGAGCAATTGTTTGTGTTCTCCTTGAAGAGGTCCTTTACATCCCTTGTAAGCTGGTTTCCTAGGTTTTTTATTCTCTTTGTAGCAATTGTGAATGGGAGTTCACTCAGGATTTGGCTCTCTGTCCATTATTGGTGTATAGGAATGCTTGTGATTTTTGCACATTGATTTTGTATCCTGAGACTTTGCTGAGGTTGCTTATCAGCTTGAGGAGATTTGGGGCTGAGACAATGGGGTTTTCTAAATATACAATCATGTCATCTGCAAACAGGGACAATGTGATTTCCTCTTTTCCTAATTGGATACCCTTTATTTCTTTCTCTTGCCTGATTGTCCTGGCCAGAACTTCCAACATATGTTGAATAGGAGTGGTGAAAGAGAGCATGCCTATCTTGTGCCAGTTTTCAAAGGGAATGCTTCCAGTTTTTGCCCATTCAGTATGATATTGGCTGTAGGTTTGTCATAAGTAGCTCTTATTATTTTGAGATATGTTCCATCGATACCTACTTTATTGAGAGTTTTTAGCATGAAGGGCTGTGGAATTTTGTCAAAGGCCTTTTCTGCATCTATTGAGATAATCATGTGGTTTTTGTCATTGGTTCTGTTTATATGCTGGATTACATTTATTGATTTGCATATGTTGAACCAGCCTTGCATCTCAGGGATGAAGTCGACTTGATTGTGATGGATAAGCTTTTTGATATGCTGCTGGATTCGGTTTGCCAGTATTTTATTGAGGATTTCCACATCGGTGTTCACCAGGGATACTGGTCTAAAATTCTCTTTTTTTGTTGTGTCTCTGCCAGTCTTTGCTATCAAGATGATGCTGGCCTTATATAATGAATTAGGGAGGATTCCCCCTTTTTCTATTGATTGGAATAGTTTCAAAAGGAATGGTACCAGTTCCTCTTTATACCTCTGGTAGAATTCGGCTGTGAATCCGTCTGGTCCTGGCTTTTTTTTTTTTTTTTTTTTTTTTGGTTTGTAAGCTATTAATTATTGCCTCAATTTCAGAACCTGTTATTGATCTATTCAGAGATTCAACTTCTTCCTGGTTTAGTCTTGGGAGGGTGTATGTGTCCAGGAATTTATCCATTTCTTCTAGATTTTCTAGTTTATTTGCATAGAGGTGTTTACAGTATTATCTGATGGTAGTTTGTATTTCTATGGGATCGGTGGTGATATCCCCTTTATCATTTTTTATTGTGTCGATTTGATTCTTCTCTCTTTTCTCTTTATTAGTCTTGCTAGCAGTCTATTGATTTTGTTGATCTTTTCAAAAATCCAGCTCCTGGATTCATTGGTTTTTTGAAGGGTTTTTGTGTCTCTATCTCCTTGAGTTCTGCTCTGATCTTAGTTGTTTCTTGCCTTCTGCTAACTTTTGAATTTGTTTGCTCTTGCTTCTCTAGTTCTTTTAATGGTGATGTTAGGGTGTCAATTTTAGATCTTTCCTACTTTCTCTTGTGGGCATTTAGTGCTATAAATTTACCTCTAAACACTGCTTTAAATGTGTCCCAGAGATTCTGGTATGTTGTGTCAATTTGGCTTTCAACATTTGAAAGCCAATGTTCTCATTGGTTTCAAAGAACATCTTTATTTTTGCCTTCATTTCGTTTTTACCTAGTAGTCGTTTAGAAGCAGGTTGTTCAGTTTCCATGTAGTCATGTGGTTTTGAGTGTGTTTCTTAATCCTGAGTTCTAATTTGATTGCACTATGGTCTGAGAGACAGTTTGTTGTGATTTTTGTTCTTTTACATTTGCTGAGGAGTGCTTTACTTCCAACTATGTGGTCACTTTTGGAATAAGTGCCATGTGGTGCTGAGAAGAATGTATATTCTGTTGATTTGGAGTGGAGAGTTCTGTAGATGTTTATTAGGTCCACTTGGTGCAGAGCTGAGTTCATGTCCTGGATATCCTTGTTAACCTTCTGTCTCATTGATCTGTCTAATATTGACAGTGGGGTGTTAAAGTCTTCCATTATTATTGTGTGGGAGTCTAAGTCTCTTTGTAGGTCTCTAAAGACTTGTTTTATTAATCTGGGTGCTCCTGTAGTGGGTGCATATATATTCAGGATAGCTAGGTCTTCTTGTTGAATTGATCCCTTTACCATTATGTAATGGCCTTCCATGTCTCTTTTGATCTTTGTTGGTTTAAAGTCTGTTTTATCAGAGACTAGGATTGTAACCCCTGCTTTTTTTTGCTTTCCATTTGCTTGGTAGATTGGGTAGATCTTCCTCCATCCCTTTATTTTTAGCCTATGTGTGTCTCTGCACTTGAGATGGGTCTCCTGAATACAGCACACTGATGGGTCTTGATTCTTTATGCAATTTGCCAGTCTGTGTCTTTTAATTGGGGCATTCAGCCCATTTACATTTAAGGTTAATATTGTTATGTGTGAATTTGATCCTGTCATTATGATGTTAGCTGGTTACTTTGCCCGTTAGTTGATGCAGTTTCTTTCTAGCATTGATGGTCTTTACAATTTGGCATGTTTTTGCAGTTGCTGGTACCGGTTGTTCCTTTCCACATTTAGTGCTACCTTCAGGAGCTCTTGTAAGGCAGGCCTGGTAGTGACAAAATCTCTCAGCATTTGCTTGTCTGTAAAGGATTTTATTTCTCCTTCACTTATGAAGCTTAGTTTGGCTGGATATGAAATTCTGGGTTGAAAATTCTTTTCTTTAAGAGTGTTTAATTCCCCACTCTCTTCTGGCCAATAGATCTGCTGTTAGTCTGATGGGCTTGCCTTTGTGGGTAACCTGACATTTCTCTCTGGCTGGCCTTAACATTTTTTCCTTCATTTTAACTTTGGTGAATCTGACAATTAGGTGTCTCGGGGTTGTTCTTCTCAAGGAGTATCTTTGCGGTGTTCTCTGTATTTCCTGAATTTGAATGTTGGCCTCCCTCGCTAGGTTGGGGAAGTTGTCCTGGATAATATCTTGAAGAGTGTTTTCCAACTTGGTTCCATTCTCCCTGTCACTTTCAGGTACACCAATCAAATGTAGATTTGGTGTTTTCACATAGTCCTATATTCTTGGAGGCTTTGTTCATTTCTTTTTACTCTTTTTTCTTTAAACTTCTCTTCTTGCTTTATTTCATTCGTTTGATGTTCAATCACTGATACCCTTTCTTCCACTTGTTTGAATTGGCTATTGAAGCTTGTGCATGCATCACATAGTTCTCATGCCATGGTTTTCAGCTCCATCAGGTCATTTAAGGTCTTCTCTACAGTGTTTATTTTAGTTAGCCATTCATCTAATCTTTTCCAAGTTTTTTAGCTTCCTTGTAATGGGTTCAAACATCCTCCTTTATCTTCGAGAAGTTTATTATTACCAACCTTCTGAAGCCTACTTCTGTCAGTTCATCAAAATCATTCTCCATCCAGCTTTGTTCCATTGTTGGCAAGGAGCTGCAATCCTTCAGAGGAGAACAGGTGCTCTGGTTTTTAGAATTTTCAGCTTTTCTGCTCTAGTTTCTCCCCATCTTTGTGGTTTTATCTACCTTTGGTCTTTGATGCTGGTGACCTACAGATGTGGTTTTGGTGTGGATGTACTTTCTGTTGATGTTGATGCTATTTCTTTCTGTTTGTTAGTTTTCCTTCTAACAGTCAGGTCCCTCAGCTGCAGGTCTGTTGGAGTTTGCTGGAGGTCCACTCCAGACCCTGTTTGCCAGGTATCACCAGTGGAGGCTGCAGAACAGCAAATATTGCAGAACAGAAAACATTGCTGCCTGATCCTTCCTCTGTAAGCTTCGTCCCAGAGGGGCACCTGCCTGTATGAGGTGTCAGTCAGTCCCCACTGAGAGATGTCTCCCAGTTAGGCTACATGGGCTTCAGGGACCCACTTGAGGAGGCAGCCTGTCCTTTCTCAGAGCTCAAAAATCATGCTGGGAGAACCACTGCTGTCTTCACAGCTGTCAGACAGGGACGTTTAGGTCTGCAGAAGTTTCTGCTGCCTTTTGTTCCACTATGCCCTGACCCCAGAGGTGGGGTCTATGGAGGCAGCAGGCCTTGCAGAGCTGTGGTGGGCTCCATCCAGTTCAAGCTTCCCTGGCTGCTTTGTTTACCTACTCAAGCCTCAGCAATGGCAGATGCCCCCTCCCCCTGCTAGGCTGCTGCCTTGCGGGTCAACCTCAGACTGCTGCACTAGAAGTGAGCAAGGCTCCGTGAGCATGGGACCCACTGAGCCAGGCGCAGGATATAATCTCCTGGTGTGCCATTTGCTAAGATCATTGGAAAAGCACAGTATTTGGTTGGGAGTGTCCCGATTTTCCAGGTACAGTCTGTCATGGCTTCCCTTGGCTAGAAAAGGGAAATCCCCCAGCCCCTTGTGCTTCCTGGGTGAGGCGATGCCCCACCGTGCTTTGGCTCACTCTCCATGGGCTACACCCACTGTCCAACCAGTCCCAGTTAGGTGAACCACGTACCTTAGTTGGAAATGCAGAAATCACCATCTTCTGCATCGACCATGCTGGGAGCTACAAACCGGAGCTGTTCCTATTTGGCCATCTTGGAGTTATTATGCTTTTGAATGTCTTCTCCACACTTATCTTTTCTCTTTCTCCCAGTGGGTCTGCATAGTATGTCCTTTCTCCTCTTTTTTGTCTGATCTGAACTGACCTTCTTTTCTTCATGCAAGGTCTCTTCCTCTTCCATCACTACACACTCTCAACCTCTGTATATACCTCTTCTCGGTTCCTAAGCTCCTACTAAAAATGGCTGTGGCTTTTTATATTCTTATGGTGAAATAAAATATATTACTTCTTTCTCTTCCATTTCCTTTTTCCACATTAACTTGTTTGTGATAAAAGCAAAGGAATGCTGGGTTATGAGTTAAATATAGAAGCTCTACACCTAACCCTAATACTAATTAAAATGTCACTTTGGGGCCAGGTGTAGTGGCTCATGTCTGTAATCCTAGCACTTTGGGAGGCTGAGTTAGGAGGACTGTTTGAGGCCAGGAGTTTGAGACCAGCCTGGTCAGCATCGCAAGACCTCATCTCTACAATAAAAGAAAGTCACTGTTTATTTATTTTTATTTATTTATTTAATTTATTTATTTTTTTATTTCTTTGAGATGGAGTGTCGTTCTGTCTCCCAAGCTGGAGTGCAGTGGTGTGGGATCTTGGCTCACTGCAACCTCCACCTCCTGGGTTCAAGTGATCTGCCCATCTCAGCCTCCCAAGTAGCTGGGATTATAGGCACGCACCACCATGCCTGGCTAATTTTTGTATTTTTAGTGGAGGTGAGTTTTCACCGTGTTGGCCAGGCTGATCTTGAGCTCTTGACCTCAAGTGATCCATCCACCTCAGCCCCACAAAGTGCTGGGATTATAGGGGTGAGCCACTGCAACTAGCCCAAAAGTCACTGTTTAGAAATGTCATTTGACCTGTCTGGATTTCAGTTTCTTGATTTGTAAAATTGAAGGATTAGTGAAGTCATCCTAAAGCATTTCTGTGTCCTGTGGCTGGGATTACAATGACCCTAATATCTCATTTGAAATGCAGAATTTTCAGGTCTCTTGACTTCTTGCTCCTCCTATTAGTTTCCTGCCGTTAGTTTCCTCTCTGATATCCTTCATATCTAAACTATTTCCTATGAGGGCTTATTTGTTTTTTGTTTTGTTTTGTTTTTTGTTTTGTTTTGTTTTTATCTATAAGGTTGCCTATTTTCCTCCTAAACCACTTATACTTCTGTCATTCATTTAGTCCAAGCTTGTCCAACCTACAGCCTGCAAGCCACATGGAGCCCAGAACAGCTTTGAATGTGGCCCAATACAAATTTGTAAACTTTCTTAAAACATTATGATAATTTTTTTTTTTTTAACTCACCAACTATTGTTAGTGTTGGTGTATTTTATGTGTGGCCCAAGACAATACATCTTCCAATGTGGCCCAGGGAAGCCAAAAGATTGGACACCCCTGATTTAGTCCATCAATTCGATACTGATCTTACTACCCAGACTTTTATCACTTTGGCTCAAACTCCTTTTTTTCCCCTCTATGATGATCTAAGATAGATCATCTGTTTGGGGTTCATGATAGCTAGCATTTTTTTTCTGTTCCTTTTTATTCCCTTTCTTGCTATTTATTCTTCTTATTACAACAAGGAGAACCTTTCTCTAGAAGATGTTACAAGATCTTTTGGGAAAGCTTGTCCCCGCCCCTGATGTTAATTAGTCCTACATTAGTCACCTAACTTCTTTTTTTTTTTTTTTTTTTTTTTTTTGAGATGGAGTCTTGCTCTCTCACCAGCCTGGAGTGCAGTGGCACCATCTCTTGGCTCACTGCAACCTCTGACTTCCTGGTTCAAACAATTCTCCTGCCTCAGCCTCCCGCATAGCTGGGATTATAGGCGCATGTCCCTATGTCCAGCTAATTTTTGTATTTTTGGTAGAGATAGTGTTTCACCATGTTAGTCGGGATGGTCTCGATCTCCTGACCTCGTGATCCACCTACCTTGGCCCCACAAAGTGCTGGGATTACAGGCGTGAGCCACCGTGCCCAGCCTAGTTACCTAACTTCCTGCCCCCTACCCACCAGACCCTTTAAGGTCCCTGCCCTAGAAAGCCGACCCAAGGATTAGGCACTTAGAATGAGAAATCCACATCCTGAGAGTTTTGACATCTCCGGCCTCTCTTTGCTATCTTTATTCCATTCTATTCTCTGCATTCCACATTAGCATATAACATCTTAAAAATTGCAGGTGTAAACTGTATAATTTCCAAGGTTCATTATAATGCTAACATTCTACTTGTATGTAGGAATGCTGGTGTGGTAGTACACATAAGGAATATATGTTGTAGTGTGCCATATTCCAATGTGTGAATCTCTCTATATGTTCTTAGTGGAGTTCCTTATTCTTCTACTTTCTATTTGCTGTTCAAGTTCTTTGAGAAAACAATACAACAGAATGTTCCTTCCAACTGCATGGTTTTCATAACTGGACAGTCTATTCTAAGTCCCTGGCTCCTTTCTTACCCTTGTTAACTTGTCCCTGAAGAAACTGTGGTGAGGATTACAATTAATCCAAGAATCCAAGTTACCCAGGCTGAACCTGAGAGCTTTTTACCTCCCCAGTGCTTCTTTAATTTTGAGGAAGTCGTTGGGTTAGCCATTCCTGTTTACTTGAAGTTCTTCCTTGACCCCTCTTGCTCCCTACAGCAAAAGACATTCCTTGAGAAAAACGCCTAAAGTCCAAATATCCTCTTCTACTGGTTCTCCCATTTTAAAACATTATTACTTTTGCTACAAATCCACCTTGTTCTTGTCATGTCTGTACAAAGTAGGGTTTCTCTGTGTATGTGTGAAGTGAGCAGGTAGAAGGAAAGGGGAAGGTGGGTATAGGAAGGGAACTTGAACACTACAGAGTGAAGAATTCCACTCCTTTTTCCTAGTCTGTTTACTTCACTCACCATTATTGTCTCTATTTGGATTTCTCAGATAATTCTTTCCTCCTCCACTCCTTCCTCCTCCTCCTCCATTTATCCCCACACTGAGAACAGTATGAACCCTAAGTCTGTATTATTCAAGTCTCTCAGTTCTGGTTTTAGACTGACTGATTTAGCTCTCTCAACAGGACAATCATCTATCTCTCCTTGGTGTATGTGCTTGGCCATGTGATCAAGTCCTTGGGTGCCTTACCAATACTGGGAGGACAAGTGGTACACACGTGAGTAAAACCATGGAATCAACTAAACTGCTTTTCTCAAACATTCGTTACAAATGATTTTCTGTTTTCTTACCAGAGATGTCCCTTTATTTCCAATCTATAGTTTTACTACAAAAGAGGTTAAGAAAAACAGTCTTATAACCAGTTGAACTCTTTCCTGCTTTATCTGAGCTCATCTGTTTTTGGGACTTGTAGAATGCCTAGTTAGTATCCTCTTCATATGCTTGAAAATAAACAAAACCTTCACACCCTACATATTCCCTCACCTTTTTATTCATCCATGCAACTATACTTTGCATGGATGAATAAAAAAAGTCTATAAAAAAAAGTCTATAATGTTTCCTTTTAATTAATTGTAGAAGTCATACTCAAAGGGTTAAAAAAAAGTCTATAATGTTTCCTTTTAATTAATTGCAGAAGTCATACTCAAAGCTTCGAATATTTACATTTATGTGTAGTTCCATATATTTCAGTTGCTATTGATGTTTATGGGATCAGAGGCATTTGATAAATTCTGATGTCTGTTTGTTCAGTCAGTAGAGAGGATTACAGCTGTTCACGAAGCAGTTTATATGTATTCATGTTATAATGCGCCTGTGTGCCTGTGTACATGTATTTATCCTATGAGTTAGAAATTTTGTTTGTTTGTTTGTTTTTAGACAGAGTCTTGCTCTGTTGCCCAGGCTGGAGTACAGTGGGGTGATTTTAGCTCACTGAAGTCTCTGCCTCCTGGGTTCAAGTGATTCTCCCACCTCAGCCTCCCGAGTAGCTGGGATTACAGGTGCCCGCCACCACACCTGGCTGATTTTTGTATTTTTAGTAGAGACGGGGTTTTACCATGTTGACCAGGCTGGTCTTGAACTCCTGACCTCAGGTAATCCACCCGCCTTGGCTTCTCAAAGTGCTGGCGTAGCCTCTGCACCTGGCCTTGATATTTAATAAATACTACTTTCTTATTGGTGTCCCGTCAAATATCTTTGACACTGTTGCTATTAGCTATGATGAATTTGAACATTTTATATATTTTTTTTAAATTTTGGTGAGGATATGTGAGATCAGGGTCCTTAAAAGGTCTTTCTGTTGAAGTACTCCTTTGACTAAAACAAGATTGGGAACCAGTGTGTTAACTTTGGAGTTCCTTCAGTATCTGTTTCTATCGGATGCTCGTAAGGGGTAAATGGAACTACCAGGGATGAAATCTTCCCACGTAATGCATACTTTCTTGCAGAAGCCAAAGGATCATAAATATGGTAAGTGCCCATGAATACCTCCTAGGAATAAAGGCAAATGGAAAGTACCCATGGGGTAGAAATGTGAAGGGAATCTTTGCCCTTGTACACATTTTTTCCCCTCTGCAGCTATGTAGTCCATCTCTACAGGTGCATTTAGTATCAACATGGTTGGCATTCTCACCTCTCCATTTCAGAGTCCTATCATTAGTCGGCCTGAGTCTAATAGCTTTGGGGACAGGAGGCATCAAACCCTGTGTGGCAGCTTTTGGTGGAGACCAGTTTGAAGAAAAACATGTAAGAATCCTGTTATTTTGTATTTTCAAGAATATAGAGCCAGCATTAACAGTGGTACCTGGCAGGTAGCCATTTGCCAAGATTGAAGTAATCTACTGATCAGATCTTACCTGAGCAGTTGTATTCAATGCTGGATACTGGTCATTAATAGTGAGGAAAACTGAAACAGTTTCAAAGGAAAGAGACCAGGGTGGTAGATTAACTAAAAGGCATGTCTTATGAGGAAAGGTTGAAGGAAACGGGGATGGTTAGTCTGGATACGAACTAAGGAGAATACTATAGCTGCTTATAGATGCTGGAAGAATGTCAGTGATTAAAGCTGAGACCAATGAGTGAAAGCCTCCAAGAAGCCAGTGTTTTGCCTGATGGGTGGAAAAACTTCAAACAATTGTTAAGTTTACTCTAACTTGAGGTGTTTAGGAAGAGATATGGTAAGCACTTTGGGAATGGGAGGTGATGAGTAGTATAGAGATGATTTAAGCATCTTATTTTGAGATTCCATGAAAGGGGAAAATGACCAATTGCAAGGAAACATAATGAATGTCTATAGATGAATTTCCCTGGCTGATCATTCCCTCTCTTCCTAAATACTTTCCATTACCAGTAGTGAAAAATAAATGGGCCTCTATGAGAAAGCAGTGACAAATAGGCAAGGAAGTAGTCTATTTCTAGATCTTTCAACATTTCTGGCTTCCTCACTTTTGTTTCCAGTTTTCAGTTTTGTCTGTCTTCATGTATCCATTCCGTCTTCTCTGTTTATCTTTTTTCCAGTTTCTCTTTTTCCCCCTCACCACTTCTCTCTCTCTCTCTCTTTCCCCGCCCCCCACTCTCTCTCTCTCTCTTTCCTTTTCCCTCTTCTACCCTGATATAATGCCTATTATCTTTTTCTGCCTCTGCTATGCTGTCCTGTCTTCTAGTGTTTTTCCCACCTTTCAGGCCATTTGGGTTATTTTATACTCTTTATCTGTCCAAGAGTCCATAGATCATAATTGCTTGCTGACTTTGGAGAAAGAACCAACTTTTGGCAAGTGGGACCCTATGTATGATGAACTATACAAATTAGATGAGTGGAATAAGGTTTAAATTGAAACCAGGAGAGGAAACAAAACACACTATAAATAGACAATGGGGAAGGACTTGTTGTTCTAATGTGGCAGGGAGAGATCTGGGGTGTCAGAATGAAGCATGTCAGTGTATAATGAATGAAACATCAGCAACTTTATTTGAAAGTTGTTTCATTTGAGAACTGCTCCACAAAGATATTTCACTTAGTAGGACGAATCCGCCTCCAGGTTTCTACTAGCCACTTCTAAGCCTGCTGATTTCTTTTTAGACTCTCTGGCAGATCTCCCTTAAGCACTAGGTGAACTATCCTGCTTCATTAACAGTTGACTCTACTGTCCTATGTTCTGGTACTATTCCTACCATACACTCCTACCACAAAATCTATTATTTAACTAAATCAGGCATTCACTTAGTTAATACAGTCAATAAACATTTATCGAGTCCCTAATATATGTCAGATGCTGTGCAAGTTACTGGGGATTACAGAAATTAGTAAGATAAAATTTCTGCTCTAAAGAAACTCACAACATACTGACAAAACAGACATTTATGGGAGGCAGAGGCAGGAGAATGGCTTGAGCCCAGGAGGCAGAGTTTGCAGTGAGCTGAGATTGCGCCACTGCACTCCAGCCTGGGCAACAGAGTGAGACTCCATTTCAGAAAAACAAAAACAAAAACAAAACACACACACACACACACACAAATGCAGACATTTAATGCAAAGACATTAATATTCAAATAGCTATATACAGGACACAGTAGTGGCACTGAAGACAGGAAGATTATTTTTAACCTATGCAAAGGGAGGAAAAGAATGTTAAAGCTGCTCTGGAGTTTGAAAGGTGAGTAAATGATTGGGGTCAGCCAGCCATGTTTTTAAATATCTATTAATAATATGAAATTCAGGTATTATGGAAGCAATATCTGAATCTTTCTCTTTGTATGTACCTTCAGCTCTGAATCTGAACATGGAATGGGGCTGGAGCTAGGGGACACATTGCACTGATGATTTATCCTGTTTGTTTCAGGCAGAGGAACGGACTAGATACTTCTCAGTCTTCTACCTGTCCATCAATGCAGGGAGCTTGATTTCTACATTTATCACACCCATGCTGAGAGGTTAGGATTTTTTCTGATGGGAAAAAGCTTTGCTCTGGTCAGCCAAAAAGCTGTTCAAGGCTTTCTCCTGTCCATTGTCTCCTTTTATAAGAGCTTGATAACCTGTGAAAATTTATTTTAGTCTTGATTTGTCTTGCCCAAAGGAAGAATTATGGATTGGGTGATGGGAGGAAAGAGGATGGTTATGTCTATTCTGCAAGCTCAGGTTTATTTGACAACCTGAACTTGTAGAATAAAACATCAAATATTCAAGACTCAGAGTTACTTTCCTCCTCACATCCCATTTTCTTTAGGAGATGTGCAGTGTTTTGGAGAAGACTGCTATGCATTGGCTTTTGGAGTTCCAGGATTGCTCATGGTAATTGCACTTGGTAAGTTCAGTGAAGCAAAGGAAACTAGTAATCATTGATACCTGTCACATGTAAAGCATCATGTAGGCACTTTACACAAGCTGTTTCATTCAATCCTCACACTAGGGCCTATTGGGTAACAGTTATTGTAAGGGTTTCCCCTCAACTTTGGAGGTAGATTCTGAATGAAGTCAGAAACTTTAAGAAAAGTGTCCAAGGTTGCATAGATGCTTTCTGGGGAGCCTTAAAAAAGATCAAACTCTGGGCCAGTCAGGGACTTGGGCATTTCTTAGTAACTCAGGTCATTCTAATGTATACTCAAGGTGGAGATCCACTGCTCTACACTATAATATATAGGGAAGCAAGGAAGATAACCCTCTTTCAAACTAGTTTACTTCATATGATACTTATTTATCTGGTAATTGGAAAAGATTTTAAATTCTCTAAGCCTTTTAAAACAGCTTCTAGGTTTAGCTATTTCTGCCCTGCTCTGTAGTGCCCCCCTGGAGTGCCCCCAAAGAGTCTGCCCTTGAGTAAAGAGAATAAGAGGAGGTGAATAAGTAGGTGAAAATTAATGCAACTTAAATCAAGTGGCGTTCTTTTTATCCCTGAGAACCCAGTCCTGGAAGAGAAGAGGGATATGGTGTTCCTTATTTTACACAGCCTGAGGGAAAACTTGGGCATGATTATTTCTAATCATTGACCTGGAAACCTGTTCTCACTCTGAGCCTCAGCGTGACACCCCCCTGGAAGATATCCAGTGCAAACCCATAAAGAGCTCAACAGAGGAAAAACAGCCCAGAGACTCAATGTTCAGTGTATTATCTAACAGGGAGTGGATGGGAGGGTGGTGATAGTAGTACTCAGAATTCCCAATGCCAAGGAAATTTATTATAGGTGAGCTGTGATAATATATTCCCTACTTCCTTCTTCATTCAAAGCCAAATATTTTCCCGAATATTTGCATGATAATATTTACATAATAGAGTAATTATGAAGATAAAAAAGAGACGATATAAATGAAATGTTTTATAAATTATGAAATGTTAAGTGCTAGCTGTCATTGTTAGTCAGCAGCTTCAGTTTTCTGGGTACTAATCGATAACTCAATTCTCTGATCTTTTACTATAATTAATTTCTTTTTTCTTTTTTTTTTTTTTTTCTTTTTTGAGACAGAGTCTCACTCTGTCACCCAGGCTGGAGTGCAGTGGCATGATCTTGGCTCACTGCAAGCTCTGCCTCCTGGCATTCTCCTGCCTCAGCCTTCCAAGTAGCTGGGACTATAGGCACCCGCCACCATGCCTGGCTAATTTTTTGTGTTTTTAGTAGAGACGGAGTTTCACCGTGTTAGCCAGGATGGTCTCGATCTCCTGACCTTGTGATCCACCTGCCTCGACCTCCCAAAGTGCTAGGATTATAGGCATGAGCCACCGCGCCCAGCCAATTAATTTATTTTTTCATTCAATCATTTATTTAACCAACATTTAATGAACCTGTTGTGTGCCATATTATGTGCTAGGTATTGGGATCACACTGGTGAATTGGATACCTGGAGAGTTCATGTTCCCAAAGAGCTATATAGTTCAGTAGAGAGAGGAAGGCAAACAAGTAAAAGGAATTTACAATATAGTATGATCAGTATTTCCCAGATCAATATAGTATGATCTAGGAAAGTACAGAGAGAGCTATGGGAACTACATAAAAGGAATGTTTAATTAAGACCTTGAGGGACCAGGCACAGTGGCTCACACCTGTGGGAGGCCGAGGCAGGAGGATTGCGTGAGCTCAGGAGTTTGAGACTATCCTGGACAACATAGCATGACTCCATCTATACAAACATTTAAAAATTAGTGGAATATGATGGCACACACCTATGATCCCAACTATTTGGGAGCTGAGATGGGAGGATCGCTTGAGCCTGGAAGGTCAAGGCTGCAGTGAGCCATGATTGTGCCACTGAACTTCAGCCTGGGCAACAGAACAAGCCCCATCTCATAAATAAATAAATGAATAAAATAATAAATAAATAAATAATACTTTGGGGGTTGTAAAAAGTTTGCCTAAAGAAATGACATTTAAGGTGAGACCTAAGGGCTGAACAGCAGTTAATCAATAAAGAAATTATAAGTGATGCAGAAAGAGGACACAGTAGCTGTAAGACAAGAGGCTGAGAAATAGCATGACATGTTTAAAAGCTTTAAAGGCATTCGGATTACTTAAAGCATGAATGAGAATGATAAAGAGGAGAAACTGCCAGAAACCAGATAATGAAGGGCCTTTTAAACCAGCAAGGAATTAGAACTTCATTGTGAGGGAGAGTGGGGAACTCTCAAAACATTTTAACAGATGAATAATTGCTAGATTTTAATTTCTCAATGATGTTTCTATAATGTAGAGAAAGGATTGTGTTCAGATGAGGCAAGGATAATATTTATTTTGATTACTGAATTTTTTGATATTTGCTTAAATTTAGTGCTTGAGATGAGTGCCTCACTCAGTTCACCCTAATCTGGCCCTGGTTGAATTAACAAACCTTAGAATGGTTACATATGTTAAGTAAGGGAGAAGATAAGTCAAGGTTTAATGTAGTGTTCTGAACCTTGAGCAACTGGGTAGGCAGTGGGGTCATTAACTGAGATACTGAGGAAAAGCCAGTTTGGGGCAATGTTGATAAATTTAGTTTTGAACATGTTGCATTTTATATGTAGTTGGAATATTTAATTGGAGTTACCAAACAGTTATTTGGAAATACAGGATTAGAGCGTAGAAGAAATGTTTGCACTATAGATATAGATCTGGAGTCATTAGTATATGGGTAGCAATAAGCCATGAAATGAAGATAGATAACTAAAAGCTAGTAAGATAAGAGTAAGGTTAAAAAAAAATGTGGGTTGGGAGGATAGGTTCAAACTTCAAGGAGTGCCAGGATTTAAAAGATAGGCAAAGAGGAAAAGCCCACAAATAAGACTAAGAAGGAATGGCCGAAGTGGTAATAGTGCTATCTTGGATACCAAGAGGATTTCAAGAAGGGATTCATTCAGCGTGATAAATGTTACTGAGTGGGAGATTAAGATAGGGGTGACAGATGTCTATTAAATATAGCAACAAGGAGGTCACTGGTATGATTATATCAGTTATGGTAGAATGGTGGAGGCTGAAGACTGATTGGAGGAGACTGAGAAGTAAATGCTACAGGATTCCTTTGGTGCTGCTTTGTCAGCCAGAAATCTCTGTGGCCACTGCCGCCTCTGTTCGGGCCTTGTTCTGGCCCACTGGGCTTGCTCCACCTGCTCAGCCTGGTAGGCTGCACTTGGCTCCCACCTGCTCAGATCCTGTGCCTACTTCCATGCTGTGCCCAGCTCCATGCTCAGCCCATGACTGGACTAGGCATGCAACGAGCAGCTTCTGTGTTGGGTGTGGCATCTAGACAAGGGGAACACGGTGGCACCCAAGAACTCAGAGATGCTAGCAATCGCAGAGCCCTAAGGGATGTTACATCTCCTGTTCAGGAATTCCCGAGGTCTGAGCCCCCAGAAATGTTACAGCTGTTCACTCCTGTCGTTCAACGAGCAGGAGCATGTTACAACTCTCTTTCTTCTGTAATCTAGCGAGCAGGAGCGTGTTACGGCTCTTTTATTCTCGCTGCCCACAGCTTGGTGAGCTGACCAAGGGTGTCACAGCCCTTTCATTCCCACCACCCACAGTTCAGCAAGTTCCGGGTCCTTGTCCCATGACCAAGAGAAATGAGGTGTGTGGACACCAGAGAGTGAGTAAAGCAGAGAAGAGAAGAATTTTATTGAGTGGCAGAAGGAAAGCTCTGAGCTCCTAGAAGGGACCCGAAGTGGGTAGCTGTCTGTGAGGCTTAGTGTGGGTTTTTTACGGGCTTTGAATGGGGGAGTGCATGCTGATTGGTCCATGGGTGGGTTTGGAAAAAGCACCACTTGATTGGTTAAAAGCCATCATCCAAAAGGAACCAATGGAGAGAGAGGGTAAGACGGAGATAGAAGTTCTCACTCAGGTCATGGACTCTATCAGGAACCGGCAACTCAGTTTTCAGGCTTCAAACTGTCTTTGGCTTGAAGATCAGGTTTCACTGGGACCCGTCCATGTCTGCCTGGGAATTTATCTGCCTCTTGTCACTATCAGTAAGAAAGTGAAATAATATTTATAGCTGGAAGGTGACGTGGATTCAAGAAAGGATATTTAGCATGTTTGAATGTTATTAGGAATAATCCAGTGCAGAAAGAAGTTGAAGATACAAGATAAAGACAGTATAATCAGTATGAAAACACATATGAGCAAATTAGCTTTGGATAGGAGGAGGAATATCACCTTCACCTACCTGGAGGGAGGACAGGATGAGTGTGAATACAAGAATTAATAGATTTGGTGGCAGGAAATTGAAGGAGTTTCCATTAGAAGGTCCAGCCTCTTTCTAGGATCATTCTTAGTTTCAGGAGCAGTTTATTCTCTACCCAAAATTTTCCTCTTTTTTAGGTACCTCCTTTTTTTTTTTTTTTTTTTTTTTTTGAGATGGAGTCTCGCTGTGTCACCAGACTGGAGTGCAGTGGCACAATCTCAGCTCACTGCAATCTCCGCCTCCCAGGTTCAAGTGATTCTCCTGCCTCAGCCTCCTAAGTAGCTGGGACTACAGGTGCCCACCACCACGCCCAGCTAATTTTTGTATTTTTAGACGAGACAGGGTTTTACCATGTTGGCCAGGTTGGTCAGCTCGATCTCTTGACCTTGTCATCCGTCCGCCTCAGCCTCCCAAAGTGCTGGTATTACAAGTGTGAACCACTGCACCCAGCCTTCTAGGTACTTTTTTATCTGCACACTTGACTCTCAGGATTAGCATTCCTCTACTGAACTATTTTTTCTATCAACCGTGAGAAGGGTGTTATAGATAAAGGGTGCTATTTGGAGAAGCTTTGGGGAAACTGAGAGGATGAATGAGAAAAAGTGGTAGAGTGAATCTGACTGAGAGGAATGGAGATATTAAAAAGTGATGGGAGAGAAAAGTAAAGTGATCTCTGCATTCTGATGTGTAAGGATACTGGAAAATGCTACTGGTCCCTGAAAAAAATCATCTTTAGCAGAGGATCTACTAGAGGGGCATCATGCTGAAGCTAGGAAATCTGTTAAGGAGGAAAGTGCATCTGGGAGGGAACCAAGATGGAGTTTTTCTATTGAGTTTAATTTAATGAAATTGAAAAAAAAACCCACTGTTTTATAACTACAAAGGTAATACCAGCTCATTGTTAATTTGAAAAATTAAAGAAATGAAATCCCCTTAAATTAGCTGTGGAGATGTGGTTAAAGGACAGAGATATGGGCTGAAAGAAACAGAATGAGCTCAAGAACAGAAATTGTATAGAATAGAAGTGTTTGTCAAAATGATGAATCGTGGTTACAGTATAGGGTACCTCAAAAAGATTGATGAAATATAAAGTGGGAAACAGCAGGTTGAGGTGAGCTCCTTTGAGGACAGGGACCTTGTTTTTTTCACCTGTGTTACCAGTAGTGTCTAAAAATTAGTGAGTGAGATGCATTATAAGGATTAAATACATAGATTTTTGAGTCAGTCAAGCCTCAGGTCAAAAGTCCAGTTCTGGTATTTTCTAGCAGTGTAACCTTGTATAGGGTGCTTAATTTCCTTAATATTCCTTCATGTATAAAATAGAGATAGCGGCACATATTTTGTCAAGCTAAATCAGTCAATGTATGTAAAATGCTTAACAAGGTACATGTGATAAACCTTCAAATAGATGGTAGGGCTAACAATAACTATCAGGATAACAGTGAATTTGGGAAAGTCAGGCCAGGAGTTTGGGTGAGTTAAGTATTAATAGATCCTGGAAAGAAACATTTGGCATCAGATTAAAGAAGGAAGAGACTAGGGAATGAGAAACTAGTTGGTGGCCATTTTAATAATCCAAAGTACAAGTTGTGAAGTCCTGAACAAGAGTGGTAGCAGTAGTAAAGTGAAAGAGGGGGCAAATAGGCAATACATTAAAGAAAGAGGACCAATAAAACTTGGTAACATTTCAGATATGGAGATGGAGAAAGAAGAGTAAGAAGTCACAGATGACTTCCACTTCTGTCATTACATGAAAGTCTCAATAGATATCTCTCTTAACAACATACCATTTTATCTTCTCTTGGCTCCTGCAATTTTGATAACTCCAAAAGTCAGGAAATGTAAGTTAGTTCCCTCTTTATGAGATTTCCCAGCCACTCCCACAGTTCAGCAGCCTGCCCTTAGCACTGATATATTGAATGTGCTATTTAGGTTGGTGCAAAAGTTATTGCGGTTTTTGCCATTGAAAGTAATGGCAAAACCGCAATAACCTTTGCACCAACCTAATGAATGAGAAGCTAAGAAACTTGTTTGTGTATCAACTGCAGTTGTGTTTGCAATGGGAAGCAAAATATACAATAAACCACCCCCTGAAGGAAACATAGTGGCTCAAGTTTTCAAATGTATCTGGGTAAGTCCATAAATTGTTTTCTTGCCTTTTTCAATCAAAAGAAAGAGATGCTATGCTGAGAATCTTGGCCTTCAAACATGGACATACATTTTTCTCAATGACCTCTGTTCTACTTCCATGTTTTTTAACAAGCTGAGATTAACCAGTCTTCTTCTTATGGCTCTACTTAACCATTAAGTTTAAAAAAGGTAATCATCTTTTAAAATTGGCAAAAGTCTTCTGAAATGTAATTATGTATAGACAGATAACTTTTTTCTTTTTTGTTGTTATTTTTTGTTTTGAATGGCAAGTTCTTTCTTAAAGTGATAGATAAAATTATATCAGAAATATTCTGAAATTCAGTGCCTATAAAATTATATCAGAAATATTCTGAAATTCAGTGCCTGATTAGGTCAAAGAGTTGGAATAAGTCACGAAAAGTATGGTGTTTGAAGGAAGGTACAATAAGTTGGAAAAGGCAGAGGATGTTTTTCTGTTTGTCTCTCCCATGATGTCTATGCTCTGCCCTAGTTTGCTATTTCCAATCGTTTCAAGAACCGTTCTGGAGACATTCCAAAGCGACAGCACTGGCTAGACTGGGCAGCTGAGAAATATCCAGTAAGTTGGAAATGCAGAAACATCTTATGGCTTGATACAGTCTTTCCTAATGTTCAGAATGATTCTATCCTACTGCATTCAACCTCCTCTCTACTGTTTTTTGGACACTTCTACTTTAAGCAAGAAAGCCACGTACAGAACTTCTTGCATTTCTGCCTATTCTTCCTCCTTTTTGCAGAAGCAACTCATTATGGATGTGAAGGCACTGACCAGGGTACTATTCCTTTATATCCCATTGCCCATGTTCTGGGCTCTTTTGGATCAGCAGGTAAGAATAGTTCTTTTGGACATTACCCCTCCTTACAGCCACTTCCCTCTCACAGGAAAGGGATTTCTCATAATAGGATCTGTTTTTCCTAGGGTTCACGATGGACTTTGCAAGCCATCAGGATGAATGGGAATTTGGTGAGTAGAAGAGATTTTCCAGAGAAGTCTATTATTTTCTTCAACATCCATATTGGGGAAAAATTAATTTCTTTGTGGTTTTGCCTGAAAACTAATAAGATTTTCAGAGAAGTGCTTTTAGCCTGAAGGTACTGTGTAGGCAAAGATAAAGAAAGCTAGTTTAGAAATCAAAACCAGAATCTCCTCTTTAGAAATCAAAACCAGAATCTTCTCTTTAGAAATCAGGAACATAAAGATGAGAAAGTTTCAATGTATAGAAGGAAGTATTGAGAGGCTAGCAAATGAAGTCATACATACCTGGGATAGTGATTTTCTTCTGTCTAAGCCTATCGCAGGGCACAGCAGGGACAGATTTGAGTGGCGCTACTACACAATTAGTCTATCTCTTCAACAAGGATCACAGGCCAGGCACGGTGGCTCAAGCCTGTAATCCTAGCACTTTGGGAGGCCGAGACGGACGGATCACGAGGTCAGGAGATCGAGACCAGCCTGGCTAACACAGTGAAACCCCGTCTCTACTAAAAACAATACAAAAAACTAGCTGGGCGAGGTGGCGGGCGCCTGTAGTCCCAGCTACTCGGGAGGCTGAGGCAGGAGAATGTCGTAAACCCAGGAGGCGGAGCTTGCAGTGAGCTGAGATCCGGCCACTGCACTCCAGCCTGGGCAACAGAGTGAGACTCCGTCTCAAACAAAACAAAACAAAACAAAAAAACAAAGATCACAGCAGAGGACCTGTAGGAAATGGAATATTTTGTATATATGGATATGGAAAGAATGAGAAGGTTATACATATTATTTTCTATTTTTCCAAACGCCATTCCTTAGCCCACTCAAATAAGGTACCACCTCTGCTCCCAATTGTTCTTTTCCCAGATTAGTATATTATTTTTCTATCTTCTCAGTTTTCAAAAGGACAGAGTAGAATGATACCAGGGTCTTATTAGTCAGTCTATTTGGAGCCTGCAAAATATAATTTTACCTTTTCCCTTCCTCTGGTTGTCTCTTATTTACCATGGTGGTTTTCTTGTTGGCCCTCTGGAGAACAACTTCGGAAACACTATATGTCAGGGAGAGTCTTCACCCTAACCATGATGTCTTGTCCTTCATATTATTGCAACCTAAAACTACAGTTGCTGAGATCAATAAAAATGCACTGACTCTATTTCCTTTCAAGTTAAGGAAAGCATAATACATAGAAAAGGATTTCTCCCTTAGGCCCATCTGCCTGGCAAACATAGCCAGAAGCTTTCCCAAGTCTGTTCCCATCCCCCAAATAATCTTAACAGCAAAATAGTGGCCCTGAACCAAAGACCTGATGAATTTTCTCTCATATGCTTCTCACTTGCTAACTAGCAAAATTATTGATCTAGGCCAACAATTTTTTTTCTTGTCTTCAGATATCATCTAAATATAATTTGTTATAATGTTTCAGGGTTTTTTTGTGCTTCAGCCGGACCAGATGCAGGTATGGGACTCTTCTATAGCCATGGGGACTTATTTGTTTCCTTATCTATGCCTCCACCTGCAGTATTAGGATTAACAACCATAATTTGATGCTTTTCTCTTTGTACACTGATAAGGGCCAAGCTTTGACATGAAAACATTCTCTTTAAGCCCCACACTTCTCCTTCAATCCCCTGTTAAGTACTTAATTTGCCACAGGTAAAGTATAAGCATTGGATTTTTTTCCATGTCAAGATAGTATAATGAAAATGTTATAAAAGAAATTGTAAGGCTTGTTTTGTGAGCAATGAAGTCATGAGAGGAAAGAGCTCACAATAAGGCTGGCAGAAAGACAGGCTCAGAGTGAAACTTGTCCCTTGGGATATTTGAAAGCTAAAATGCTATGCAAGGGAAATAGGGTCTTGCGTGTAAATGGACTGAGGAACGTGGAATCATTCTGTACTTACAATGACAAAAGTGTGTGTTGATGTGAGACAGAGTGTACACAAGCAAATGAGTGCAGTACTCACACTCATGAAAGGAGAACATTTGTAGCTAATCCTTTTTATTATGGTGTTACAGGTTCTAAATCCCCTTCTGGTTCTTATCTTCATCCCATTGTTTGACTTTGTCATTTATCGTCTGGTCTCCAAGTGTGGAATTAACTTCTCGTAAGTGTTCACTGTGCCTGTATGGATTACTCTAAATTGACTCAATCTTTCCCCAGTTTGATAAATATTCAATGTCAGTATTTTTCTTAGTGATGATTGGTTTTGGTTTATCATCTATCTGCTTCTATTTTTCCATGTTGGACTAACTGCCTATTGACCCTGAAAAATGGGAATTAGATCTAATTAATGAGAGTCAAAGCCATTACTGTGGATTTAACTGTGTGATATTGAAGGGGTAGGTCTAGGTTTCATGCCAATCCAAAAATATGTGAAATTTAGCTCCTAAATCAACTTTCTTCTTTGTTCTTGAATGTTGTCTCTTCAAAGAAACTCAAGGCCTTTGATGACTACTAATCCCTTTAAATCTCCTGTTGTCCCTATGAAACAAATGGGGAACCTAGTGGGACTGGGAACTGAATTGTTCCCAATTACTGCCTGAAATTTTTTCTACATAGAAGGATTAGTCTTTTTTAGAGTTTCACAAAAGAAAGTTTCAAGCCTTCTTTCATTCTTGATTTAATAGCAATTTCATTTTGATGACCACTTTACCAAATGAAAATGGCCCTTTTTCATCTGTTCATTGAGCAGATGTCGGGAAGTTTAGGACCAAGTGTCATGAAAATATATATCAAGAAAAAACCATTTCCCTCAAAGAGTTTATTACTTAGTAAGGGGGCTAGAGCATATATATATATATACACACACACACACACACACACACACATATATATAAAATGCAACTACTACACAGGCAAAATAAGTGTCCTAAGAAGAGCCTAAGATCAAGTGCCAAGGAGATGTAGAAAAAAAAATGTCCTTCCCCTGCCAAGGTCAACAGATTTCTGCAGAGGAAAGTGATGTAAATCATGTACAGCACCTGGCATATGGTATTTGTTCAATAAACCTTGTTGTATTGCCATTATTTTTGGTATTATGACATAGTGAATAGAAAAACCATCATAAGCAAAGATGGAGGTGAGTAAATGTGGTATATCACAGAGAAGAGCAGTTCGATGTGACTCAGGAAAAAGAATAAAGAAGAATGTATGAAGAGGAGTTCTAGAAAATACCTTGAAAAGTAATTGGTCATGGAAACGTGGATTTAAAAAAGAAAAGTAATTGGGATCAAATCAGGAAAAGTCTTTGATACAGTTTGAATATTTGTACCCACCCAAATCTCATGTTGAAATGTAATCCCCAATGTTGGATGTTGGAGGGGGTGTCTAGTGGGAGGTGGTTGGATCATGTGGATGAATTCCTCATGAATGGTTTAGGGCTATCCCATTGGTGCTGTCCTCATGATAGTGAGTTCTCGTGATATCTGACCATTTAAAAGTGTGCAGTATCTCTCTACCCTTCATTTGCTCCTGCTTTCATCATGTGACATGCCTGTTTCGCCAGAGGGTACAAGCCATAAACATTGATGGCTTCTACATGGTGTTAAGCCTGCAGGCATACAGAGTGCAAGAATGAAGAATGCTTGGCACCCTTCACCTAGATTTCAGAGGCTGTATGAGAAAGCGTGGGTGTTCACACAGAAACCTGCTGCAGGGGTGGAGCCCCCAGAGAGCACCTCTACTAGGGCAGTGTGGAGGTAAAATGTGGGGTTGGAACCCCCTACAGAGTCCCCACAAGGGCACTGCCTAGTGGACCTGTGAGAAGGGGGCCACCATCCTCCAGACCCCAGAATGATAGACCCACTGGCAGCTTGCACCCTGGGCCTGGAAAACCACAGACACTCAACAATCTGTGAGTGCAGCCACAGGGGCTGAACTCTGCAAAGCCACAGGGGAGGAGCTATCCAAGGCCTTGGGAGCCCACCTCTTGTACCGGTGTGCCCTGAATGTGGGACGTGGAGTCAAAGGAGATTATTCTGGAACTTTAAGATTTAATAACTGCCTTGCTGGGTTCAGACTTGCCTGGGGCCTGTAGCCCCTTTGTTTTGGCCACTTTCTCCCTTTTAGGATGGAAATATTTACCCAGTGCCTATACCACCATTTTATTTGGGGAGTAAATAAGTTGATTTTACAGGCTCGTAGGTGGAAGGGACTTGCCTTATTTCAAATGAGACTTTGGACTTGGGACTTTTGATTGAGTTTGCGCTGGAATGAGTTAAAACTTTGGGGGAAAATTAGGAAGGCATAATTGTATTTTGCAATGTGAGAAGGACATGAGATTTTAGGGGTCTAGAGATGGAATGATATAGTTTGGATATTTGTCCCTGCCAAAATCTCATGTTGAAATGTAATTCCCAATGATAAAGGTGGGGCCTGGTGGGACATGATTGGATCATGGGAGTGAATTCTCATGAAGGGTTTAGCACCATTCCGTGGTGCTATCCTCATGATAGTGAATGAGTTCTCACAAGATCTGGTAATTTAAAAGTGTGTGGCACCTCCCACCTCCTCGCTTGCTTCTGCTTTCACCATGTGACATGCCTATTCCACCTTTGGCTTCTCCCATGATTGAAAGCTCCTTGAGGCTTCACCAGAAGCTGGGAAGATGCCAACACTCTGCTTCCTGTAATGCTGCAGAACCATAAGCCAATTAAACTTCTTTTCTTTATAAATTACCCAATCTCAGGTATTTCTTTATAGAAATGCAAGAACAGCCTAATGCAGTCTTTAATAATAGGCTACAGAGTTTGGATTTCATTCTTAAGAGTCTAAAGTTTAAATGTAATTGTTTCTCCTTTCCACCACAGATCACTTAGGAAAATGGCTGTTGGTATGATCCTAGCATGCCTGGCATTTGCAGTTGCGGCAGCTGTAGAGATCAAAATAAATGTGAGTTCAGTAATTCTTAAGCTCCATGAGGGCAGGATCATATCTTTCTTATTTGCTCTTTTTGACTTGTTCGATCATGATTCCCTGGGACCTAGCACAGTACCTTTTTTATAAGAGGTGTATCATAAGTATTTGTTATAAATAAGTAGATAGAGCGGTAAAACAGCAATGCAAAATGAGGCCCACCTCCCACCTGAGTGACTTAGAATGTATTTTCAGGGAATTCTCAAACACTAATATCCAAGATAGCCATCTCCTTAGGGAATACAGGCTTATGTGATGCCTTTCTAGATACTCAAATAAAAACCTTTTGGCAGATTGAATAGCCACTATTACGGATGAGGCCATAGCTGATTCAAAAAGCATAGAGTTTGTAAGCTGGCACTGGTACTTGCTACATTGAACTGATGTTTCCCTCTCCAAACTGCCTTTAGAGTTTTCTAAGCCAAATATTTTTCAAAGGGAGAAAACTATATCTACTTGGCTAGTGGACTAGGCTGTCAGAAACAACTGAGATATGTGTTGTCATTGTATGTGAAGGATTATTTGTTGGTGATTCTGACATGTATTCTTTGTTCTAAGGAAATGACCCCAGCCCAGCCAGGTCCCCAGGAGGTTTTCCTACAAGTCTTGAATCTGGCAGATGATGAAGTGAAAGTGACAGTGGTAGGAAATGAAAACGATTCTCTATTGATAGAGTCCATCAAATCCTTTCAGGTGAGGTGTGTACCTGAATGAATTAGAAACTCTGTATGCTATATTGATCTTGATTTTTTCTTAACATTAATTGTATCATAAGCATCTTCCCATGTCTTTAGATAATCTTTGAGCACATGATTTTAATGGGCATATAATATTCCATTCTATAGATATACCATAGTTTATTTAGACATTTCCACATAGGTATTCAGTTTTTATTATTATACATAATCCTATAATGAACATTCTTATTCATAAATATTTATGCATACCTCTGATTATTTCTTAGGGTAGATTCCAAGAAATAAAACGACTTGGTTAAAGAAAGGAATTACTAGGTTGAAAATGTTTGATGAGGTCACCTACTCTGAGATGCTACAATATTGTAATGTCCAATATGGAGTAGAAGGTGTATGTGACCTTCAATTTATGTTCTTCATTTTACAGAAAACACCACAGTATTCCAAACTGCACCTGAAAACAAAAAGCCAGAATTTTCACTTCCACCTGAAATATCACAATTTGTCTCTCTACACTGAGCATTCTGTGCAGGAGATGAACTGGTACAGTCTTGTCATTCGTGAAGATGGGAACAGTATCTCCAGCATGATGGTAAGTTGAGGGATTGCCTGTGTTTTAAGTTGTCATCTCAAAGTAATACGACTGTCTTATCAACGCTTACCAAGGATCTGCCTGATGATCAAATTTTCTGAGTATAGGTCTTATTTCATCAGCTGTTACTGATTTTTACTTTCCTCTGTTGTAGGTAAAGGATACAGAAAGCAAAACAACCAATGGGATGACAACCGTGAGGTTTGAACGTCAAAGAGATTCCAAGCCACTCTGTTTTCTTGAATCTTGGATCTCTTCTAATCTTTGGGGCTTCATTCTACTTGTTCTGAACAGGAATTCCCTCTCCTAGAGTGCCAGGGGCACTGGTGTCAAAAGGCATTTTCTAGGACAATGAGAAGCAGATAGGCTTCTTTTCTCATGTGGGATTCAAAGATGACCCTATCTGTGTATGCCCCCTGTACTCTGGGGCATAAATTCTTTCTGCTGAATATCTGTTTATCTTGCTTTCAGGAAAATAACTGAGTACTTTTCTCTTTGTGATTGTCAGAGAGAAATTTGGAAGTGAGAAAATAATCCTCCCTTCCTTTTTGATAGTTGAATATATATCTCTTAAAGTATAGTTTTTATTATAAGCCTAAAGAGGCATCATGGTATAGTACACATTTGGAGTCAAAAGACTTAGTTTTGAATCCAGATAAGGCTGAAGGGTGTTGTCAAACGGTGAGGGACAGTTACAGAGATGGAGTACCCAAGAGGACATGTGTTCTCTGTGGCCGGTATTAGACATGAAATGGACAGATACACAGATCTATGGCCACCAAAGTCAAGTGGTTGCTGTTGAGAATAGCATTTTACAGGAGAACTTTTAGTGAAAAGTCTGGATTTCACTGAAGGGTAGGACAGTCATAATAACTTGCTTTTGAATATGCTTCAAAAAAAGTAAACAGCTCAAAATAAGACAAATGGACCTCCAGAGGGGCATTTTCTAGGTCAGTGTAGAATGATCTAAAGTCTAGGAATCAACATTCAGGACTCTAGAGGGAACTGTCCTTCTTATTCCTGGGGTCAGAGACCAAATCAAAAGCTATCAAAACAGAAATGTACCAAAAACCCATCCTGAGAGGACAATCTAGGTGCCAGGTTCAGAAAAACAGAAAGATGGTTCTGGAAGGGTCCAAAGTTTCTGCAGACTCCAAAACAATTATAGCAACCTACTCTGGGCTAGAAGTCTGAGTTTTGCATAAGTCACATTGGGCTTAATTTATAAGAAGTTAAGATATGAGTTTTATGTAAATACTATCATTTCTTTATGCATAATTATCTTATTTTTCTTAGTAAAGTCTCAGTTGATACATTCCACCATTTTAAGGGAAATAAATTAGATAGACCTAAGTTGGATTAGTGAGGAAACTCAGATTGCCATGAACGATCATGATAGTGTCCATCTAGCTAGAGGTCTGGTGAGGATGTGAGAGATAAAAGTACAAGAAAAAGAAAGTTAGGGACAGCTAAGACTATGGATTACTTTTTACATATGGGATCATTCATTTGTCTAGTTAACAATATACATTATGTACCTTTTATGTGCCAGCCACTATTCTAGGCACTTAGGCACTGGGGATATAGTTATACCCAAAACATAAAAGGTCCCTACCCTCTTTAATCAGGTGTTCCTGTTTGTTTGATATGTAAATAATATCTCTGCCCTCAGGTTTGTTAACACTTTGCATAAAGGTGTCAACATCTCCCTGAGTAAAGATACCTCTCTCAATGTTGGTGAAGACTATGGTGTGTCTGCGTATAGAACAGTGCAAAGAGGAGAGTAAGTGCATTGCCCCTGTGGACATTTTACTTCCGTCAATAATTGTTTTTTGAGTGCTATCTTTGTATATAGGTGGGGAATTTAGGTGCATGTGGGCTAATTTTGTTTTTGTTTTTGTTTTTTGGTTTTTTTTTTTTTGAGATGGAGTCTCACTCTGTCGCTTAGGCTGGGATGCAGTGGCGCAATCTCCACTCATTGCAAGCTCCGCCTCCCGGGTTCATGCCATTCTCCTGCCTCAGCCTCCCGTGTAGCTGGGACTACAGGCGCCCACCATCGCGTCCGGCTAATTTTTGTATTTTTAGTAGAGATGGGGTTTCACCGTGTTAGCCAGGATGGTCTCGATCTCCTGACCTCGTGATCCACCCGTCTCGGCCTCCCAAAGTGCTGGGATTACAGGCGTGAGCCATCACGCCTGGCCTGCATGTGGGCTAATTTTGAGTGTAGAAGCACTCCTGATCTTTTCCAACTCTTGCTTCCTTCCCTCAGTCTCACTTTTTTTCTGCACAGATATGTTGAGATCACGATTGCTGTGAAGACCACACTATATAGTTAACACAGCCCATCTCTGTATAGTTAACACAGTCCATCTCTGTGAGTTTCTCAAAGTTTATTATTGGTTTCCATTTCTACTGAAGAATGTACTTTGGTACCTTGAATTGGCACTTCATTACTTAGAGCTTATCTTCTCAGGTTCACTGTTATAGCCTGTTCTACTAGGTCATAAGATTTGCATGAGGAAAGTTCACATGGTACTTAAGTTCACAAAAGAATATGATTTGTAACTACTTTATTTAGGTTGAATATTTTAGAAAATACCTGACAGGCAATAAAGAGCTCAAATCAGGGACAGAAGCCTGGCATGAAAATAACCCACTCCAAGAAACATTTCTCTTCAAAGATAATTAGTAGCTTCACTGCTTTCCTCACCATCAGTAGAGAGATGAGATCATTTTCACCTGGAGATGTGAATGCTTTTCTTTTTTTTTTTGAAAATTACCAAATTTTTATTTTTCAAAGTTTTCAAATTTGCTTTGCTTGGTCTAGCTCATGAAATAAATCAAAAGTAGCAAGACCTCCACCTCTAAAATAATGATAATAATCATGATAACCTCAAAAGGAAAAAAGAAACAAATATTTTTTAAGAAGAAAAAGTATTGTTAAATAGGATTATTGTGCACTGAGAAAACTCAGGAGACTCATTAAATCTGTGAAATAATTTTAAAATACGAAATGCAAATCAAAACCACAATGAGATACCATCTCACACCAGTTAGAATGGCAATCATTAAAAAGTCAGGAAACAACAGGTGCTGGAGAGGATGTGGAGAAATAGGAACACTTTTACACTGTTGGTGGGATTGTAAACTAGTTCAACCATTATGGAAAACAGTATGGAGATTCCTCAAGGATCTAGAACTAGATGTACCATATGACCCAGCCATCCCATTACTGGGGATATACCCAAAGGATTATAAATCATGCTGCTATAAAGACACATGCACACGTATGTTTATTGCGGCACTATTTACAATAGCAAAGACTTGGAATCAACCCAAATGTCCATCAGTGACAGACTGGATTAAGAAAATGTGGTACATATACACCATGGAATACTATGCAGCCATAAAAAAGGATGAGTTTGTATCCTTTGTAGGGACATGGATGCAGCTGGAAACCATCATTCTTAGCAAACTATCACAAGAACAGAAAACCAAACACCGCATGTTCTCACTCATAGGTGGGAACTGAACAATGAGATCACTTGGACTCGGGAAGGGGAACATCACACACCGGGGCCTATCATCGGGAGGGGGTAGTGGGGAGGGATTGCACTGGGAGTTATACCTGATGTAAATGACGAGTTGATGGGTGCTGACGAGTTGGTGAATGCTTTTCTAAGCCGTGATATTTATTCTAACCTAAATTCATCCTGTTCCAGATACCCTGCAGTGCATTGTAGAACAGAAGATAAGAACTTTTCTCTGAATTTGGGTCTACTAGACTTTGGTGCAGCATATCTGTTTGTTATTACTAATGTAAGTAGCTCACAGCCACCTCCTCACCCTCTCTCCATATATATCTCCTGGGATCCTCTAGGCAGAAAACAAAAGAGAAGACTCTGTGGCAAAGCAGACACATATATTTATTTCTAGTGTAAGATGACAGGTTCTACAGTGACTTTATTTATTTTTATTTTTATTTTTTTTAGACGGAGTTTCACTCTCGTCGCCCAGGCTGGCATGCAGTGGCATGATCTCGGCTCACTACAACCTCTGCCTCCTGGGTTCAAGCGATTCTCCTGCCTCAGCCTCCGGAGTAGCTGGGATTACAGGCACCCATGACCACGCCCAGCTAATTTTTGTATTTTTAGTAGAGATGGGGTTTTGCCATGTTGGCCAGGCTGGTCTCGAACTCCTGACCTCAGGTAATCCACCTGCCTCAGCCTCCCAAAGTGCTGGGATTGCAAGCATGAGTCACCGCACCTGGCTCTACATGACTTTAGAAAGCCCACTGTCTCTGTAGGGGATGTTAAGAGATAACATCAACAACAAGCAAAGGGTCTTGGGGAAGGAGAGACATAATTTATCTTGAGCCATCACTGTGAGATGCCACGGCCTGCTCCAGTCTCATTATGTCTCCAAGCAAACAACAGTGATTTATGAAAAAGTATTCATGTCTTCTTGACCAGCTTCATATGCAGATCTTCTCACTCTCTGGAAATTTGATCTGCTAACATGTCACAGTCTGAAATGCTGAAACTGATAGTAATGTCAATCTCTACACAAAGTTTGGGGATCAGTTAATTGTGGTCTGTCAAAAACAGTTGTCCTAGCAGTCAGGGCAGGGTACCTCTGATTTTAATTTTGATGTCAATCTTGACTTTAATTTTGTTATTTCATTACTATTCACACTGTATTAAAGACTAAAAGATAGTGAATAAGAAAAAGAGAGAACATTTCTGGAGGTTTGATGAGAACCCGATCTAAAAAGTTCTATTTATTTTACTAATTAATTAATTTAATTAACTTGATCCCTTTGGTGTGCCATTTTTATAACAGTTTTATTGAGATATAATTCATATACCATAAAATTCACCCACTTAAAGTATCCAATGATTTTAAATATATTAGTATAGTCAATATATGTTAATAAGTATTCATTATATAGAAGGAATATATATCCAATAATATATATTCAATGGCTTTTACTATATTCACAGATTTGTGCCATTTAGGAACACTTTTTGTCACCCCTCTCAAAAATAACGTACCCATTAGCAGCCATTCCCCATTTCCTCTTAAACCACTAGTCTACTTTGTCTATAAATTCTTCTATTCTGGACATGTCATGTAAATGGAATCATACAATATGTGCTATTTTGTGTCTGGCTTCTTTCACTTAGCATGTTTTTCAAGGCTCTTCCATGTTGTAGCATGTATCAGTGTTTCATTTCTTTTTATTGACGGGTAATATTCCATTGCATGGATATAATACATTTTATTTATTTATCAATTGATGTACATTTGAATTGTTTTTACCTTTTGACTCTTGGGAATAATGCTGTTATGAACATTCATGTACAAGTTTTTATGTGGACATATGTTTTCATTTCTTTTGGATAGGTAACTAGCAGTGGAATTGCTGGCTCACATGGTGACTCTATGTTTAACCATTTGTGGACTTTTCCAAAGTGACTGCACTGTTTACATTTCCACCAATCATGTGTATGAGTTGCAGTTTTTCTACATCTTCACCAACACTTGTTTTCTGTCTTTTTATTATAGCCACTCTACTGTGGATGTGAAATGGCATCTCATTGTGGTTTTCATTGCCATTCCCCTGATGGCTAAAGATTTGGAGCATTTTTTCTTGTCTTTATCAGTCATTTGTGTATTTTCTTTGAAGAAGTATCTCTTCAGATCCTCTGCCTAATTTCTAATTGGGGTATTTGTATTTTTTATTAGTTGTAAGCATTCATTATATATTTTTAGATATATCTGTTATCATATGTAATTTGCAAAATCTCACATTCAATAGGTTGTCTTTTAACTTTCTTGATGGTATCTGTTGAAGTAGAAAAATTTTTAATTATGATGAAGTTCAATTTATTTTTTCTTCGGTTGATTGTGTGTTTGATGCCATACCTAATCCAAAGAATCTGTGCCTATGTTTTCTTCTAAGAGTTTTAGAGTTAATTCATTTTGAGATAAATTTTGCATATGGTATAAGGTAGGGGGTCCAGTCTCATTCTTTTGTATGTGTATATCTAGTTGTCCCAGGGCAATTTCTGGAAAAGACTATTCTTCCCATATTAAATGGTCTTGACATTTGTGTCAAAATTCAATTGATCATAAATGTAAGGCCATTTTTCTGGACTCTCAATTCCATTCCATTGATCTGTATGTTTATCCTTGTGCAGTACTATACTGTCTTAATTACTGTTGCTTTATAGTAAGATTTGAATTCAAAGAGTATGAGTCTCCAGCCTTCTTCTTTTTTAAGATTGGTCTGCCCATTGTGGGTCCCATGAATTTTCATATGAATTTTAGGATCATCGTAAGATCAGAAGCCAGCTGGGATTTTGATAGGGATTTCACTGAGTCTGAAGATCATTTTAGGGAATAGTATTGCCATATTAACAATATTAAGTCTTCTGGTCAGTGAACATGAGATGTCTTTCTATTTACTTAGGTCTTCTTTAATTTTTTTCAACAATTTTTTGTAGTTTATTTTATTTAGACATGAGGTCTCATTCTGTGGCCCAGGCTGGAGCACAGTGGCACCATCATAGCTCACTGTAGCCTTGAATTCCTGGGCTCAAATGACACTCCTGCCTCAGCCTCCTGAGTAGCTAGGACTACAGGCATGTACCACTGCTCCTGGTTAATTTTTTTTTTTTTTGTAGAGATTGGGGTCTTGCTATGTTGACCATGCTGATCTCAAACTCCTGGCCTCAAGCAATCCTCCTGCCTTGGCTTTCCAAAGTGCTAGGATTACAGGTGTGAGCCGTCATGCCCAGACTAAGGTTCCTTTTTAGAGACAGGGTCTTGCTATGTTGCCCAGGCTGGTCTCTAACTTCTGGCCTCAAGTGATCCTCTCTCCTCATTCTCCTGAGTAGCTGAGATTATAGGCATGAACCGCTATGCACAGAACAAGTTATTTTCAGAGTATACATTTTACATTTATTTTGTTAAATTTATTCCTACTTACTTTATTCATTTTGAAGCTGTGGTTAATGGAATCCTTTTCTTAATCTCATTTTCAAATTTTTCTTTGCAAATTACAGAAATACAGTTGACTTTTCTTATTGATTTTGCATTGTGCAATCTTGCTGAACTTATTTATTAGTGCTAATGGGTTTTTTTAGTGGATCCCTTAGGCCTTCTACATAAAAGATC
Organism: Macaca mulatta; assembly: GCF_049350105.2. NCBI lineage: Eukaryota > Metazoa > Chordata > Mammalia > Primates > Cercopithecidae > Macaca > Macaca mulatta. The sequence goes on along the minus strand of NC_133407.1, from coordinate 161,831,771 downwards.
ATATCATCAGCAAATAGAGATAGCTTTACTTTTTCATTTTCAATCTGGATGCTTTTTATTTCTTTTCCTTGTCAGTTGCTCTGGCAGGAACCTCTAGTACAATATTGAATAGAAGTGGTGAAAGCAGAAATACTTTTAGGGGGAGAGCATTCAGTCTTTTATCGTTAAGTGTGTAACCTGTGGATTTTTCATAGATACTCTGTCAGACTGAGAAAGTTCCTTTCTATTCCTAGTTTGTTGGAGAGTTTTCTGTTTGTTTTACCATGAACAGGAGTTGAATTTTATACATCTTTTCCTGCATTTATTGAGATGGTAATGTGTTTTTGTCCCTTATTTTACTGATATAGTGTATCACAACAATTGATTTTCAGATATTAAACCAACCTAATTCTATTAACCTCCTCCTCCACCTTCTTCTCCTCCTCCTTCTTTCTTCTTCTCTTTTAGAAATAGGGTCTCGCCCTGTTGCCCATGATGAAGTGCAGTGCTGCAATCATAGTTCACCGTAGCCTGAAACTCCTGGGCTCAAGTGATCCTTCTGTCTCAGCCTTTCAAGTAGCTGGGACTACAGACATGTCCTACCCTGATGAATTAATTTAAAAAAAAATTTTTTTTTAAAGAGAAGAGGTCTCACTATGTTGACCAAGCTGGTCTTTAACTCCTGGACTCAAGCGATTCTTCTACCTCAACCTCAATCCAAGTGCTTGGATTACAGGCATTAACCACTGCGCCTGGCTATAATTCTATTAATTTTCTAGGGCTGCTGTAACAAAGCACTACAAGCTGAGTGGCTTATGGGATAGAAATGCATTGTCTCACAATTATGGTGGCTAGAAGTCTGAGATGAAGGTATTGGTAGGATTGGTTCCTTCTGAGGGCTGTGAATAATCTGTTCCATGCTTCTGCCATGGCTTCTGGCAATTTGCTGGAAATATTTGGTATTCCTTGGTGTATAGAAGAATCATCCTAATATCTACTTTCATCTTCACATGGTGTTCTTCCTATGTATCCGACTGTGTCCAAATTTACCCCCGTTTTAATAAGGATAACTGTCATTGGATTAGACCCACCCTAATGACCTTATTTCAACGTTACTAATTACATATATAACAAACCTGTTTCCCAATAAGTTTATATTCTGAGGTACCTGATTTTAGGACTTCAACATATGAGTTTTGGGGGACATGATTCAGCCCATAATGCTTGTGTTCCTGGTGTTATTCCATTTTCTGTTTCTTCTGTCTCTCATATGCCACTCAAGATAGAGGCCATATGTATTGTTTCTGAATACCAGGATCTAATAAGCATCTACAGTAGAGGCCATAAATTGTGGGTCTGGAGGCCCAATTTCTTTCATAGTCCTGTCTTGTTTGGCCTGCACAGTATTGACAAAAATAACAAAAGAATTAATTGCCAATAAATTCAAGAGATTACAGCTAAGAAGTTGTATTACTAACATTTCTTGGGAATAAAAAAATCAGAAGATTTCCTAACAGCTATTACTGTGTCAACTGTCTGGTGCTGTAGTGGCTGTGCCCTTTAGATGGGACCTGTGCTGTCCAGTTCATCATAGGCCTCATCATTTCCTTGCAGCCTCTTTCATTTACTTAATTACCTGCCTATGAACATGTAAGTATCTGACTTTGATTTAGAAGCTCTGGCCATAGTCTCTTCTTATGCTGAGAAAACACAAACAGATGCCTAGGTATTATTTACACTGTCAACTAAAGGAAAAGAAGATTCCCTTATCTTACTATTTTAGACCCAGTGACCATTTGATTCAGAGGGTTAAGGGCATTTAGATGTCAAAGACTTTTCATCTGAAGGACTTTTGACCATGATATTTTAACTATGCTGTTTTGTCTCATGTATCTGGATATTACACCTAATTCCTGATAACAGTTTTACTTCAAGAAATATATTCATATGGTTAGGCTTTGTGTCCCCACCCAAATCTCATCTTGAATTATAATCCCCATAATCCCCACATGTCTAGGGAGAGACTTGGTGGGAGGTGATTGGATCTTGGAGGCGCTTTCCCCAATCCTGTTCTTATGATAGTGAGCGACTTCTTATGAGATATGATGGTTTTATAAGGAGCTCTTCTCCCTTTGCTCCTCACTCTTCTCTCTCCTGCCACCATATGAGAAGATCCAAGCTTGCTTCCCCTTCACCTTCTGCCATGATTGTAGGTTTCCTGAGGCCTCCCCAGTCATGTGGAATTGTGCGTCAATTAAACCTCTTTCCTTTATAAATTATCCAGCATTGGGCAGTACTTTACAGCAGTGTGAAAAAGGACTAATACATATATATAATTTTTTCTTCTGTTTTCTTTTTGAGCCCCTTCAATAAATATACATATAATTTTCAAAATGTTATTTCATTTGTAATAAAAGATATTAGTAGATATAATCTACATAAAACCAACCATAGCTAAAAACATAAATACAGTTAAAGTACTTTTACACCAAAGAAACAAAAGTTGATTGTGGAATCACATATATTTGGTAATATTAACAAAAACTTCACCCGGAAAAAAATCTCTTTTGAACCAAAATTTTACAGAAAAAATACATCTTTTTTTTTTATTATTATACTTTATGTTCTAGGGTACATGTGCACAATGTGCAGGTTTGTTACATATGTATACATGTGCTGTGTTGGTGTGCTGCACCCATTAACTAGTCATTTACATTAGGTATATCTCCCAATGCTATCCCTCCCCTCTTCCTCCACCTCACAACAGGCCCTGGTGTGTGATGTTCCCCTTCCTGTGTCCAAGTGATCTCGTTGTTCAATTCCCATCTATGAGTGAGAACATGCGGTGTTTGGTTTTCTGTTCTTACAATAGTTGGCTGAGAATGATGGTTTCCAGCTGCATCCATGTCCCTACAAAAGACATGAACTCATCCTTTTTATGGCTGCATAGTATTCCATGGTGTATATGTGCCACATTTTCTTAATCCAGTCTGTCATTGATGGACATTTGGGTTGGCTCCAAGTCTTTGCTATTGTGAATAGTGTTGCAGTAAACATACATGTGCATGTGTCTTTATAGCAGCATGATTTATAATCCTTTGGGTATATACCTAGTAATGGGATGGCTGGGTCAAATGGTATTTCTAGTTCTAGATCCTTGAGGAATCACCACACTGTCTTCCACAATGGTTGAACTAGTTTACAATCCCACCAACAGTGTAAAAGTGTTCCTATTTCTCCACATCCTCTCCAGCACCTGTTGTTTCCTGACTTTTTAATGATTGCCATTCTAACTGGTGTGAGATAGTATTCATTGTGGTTTTGATTTGCATTTCTCTGATGGCTAGTGATGATGAGCATTTTTTCATGTGTCTATTGGCTGCAGAAATGTCTTCTTTTGAGAAGTGTCTGTTCATATCCTTTGCCCACTGTTTGATGGAGTTGTTTGCTTTTTTCTTGTAAATTTGTTTGAGTTCTTTGTAGGTTCTGGATATTAGCTCTTTGTCAGATGAGTAGATTGCAAAAATATTCTCCCATTCTGTAGGTTGCCTGTTCACTCTGATGGTAGTTTCTTTTGCTGTGCAGAAGCTCTTTAGTTTAATTAGATCCCATTTGTCAATTTTGGCTTTTGTTGCCATTGCTTTTGGTGTTTTAGACATGAAGCCCTATTGCTTTTGGTGTTTTAGACATGAAGCCCTTGCCCACACCTATGTTCTGAACGATATTGCCTAGGTTTTCTTCTAGGGTTTTATGGTTTTAGGTCTAACATTTTAGTCTCTCATCCATCTTGAATTAATTTTTGTATAAGGAGTAGGAAAGGATCCAGTTTCCGCTTTCTACTTATGGCTAGCCAGTTTTCCCAGCACCATGTATTAAATAGGGAATCCTTTCCCTATTGCTTGTTTTTGTCAGATTTGTCAAAGATCAGATGGTTGTAGATGTGTGGTATTATTACTGAGGGCTCTGTTCTTTTCCATTTGTCTATATCACTGTTTTGGTACCAGTATCATGCTGTTTTGGTTACTGTAGCTTTGTAATATAGTTTGAAGTCAGTTAGTGTGATACCTCCAGCTTTGTTCTTTTGACTTAGGATTGTCTTGGCAATGCAGGCTCTTTTTTGGTTCCATATGAACTTTAAACTAGTTTTTTCCAATTCTGTGAAGAATTGGTAGCTTAATGGGGATGCCATTGAATCTATAAATTACCTTGGGCAGTATGGCCATTTTCACGATATTGGTTCTTCCTATCCATGAGCATGGAATGTTCTTCCATTTGTTTGTGTCCTCTTTTATTTCACTGAGCAGTGGTTTGTAGTTCTCCTTGAAGAGGTCCTTCACACCCCTTGTAAGTTGGATTCCTAGGGATTTTATTCTCTTTGAAGCAATTGTGAATGGGAGTTCATTCATGATTTGGCTCTCTGTTTGTCTATTATTGGTGTGTAAGAATGCCTGTGAGTTTTGCACATTGATTTTGTATCCTGAGACTTTGCTGAAGTTGCTTATCGGCTAGAGGAGATTTTGGACTGAGATGATGGGGTTTTCTAAATATACAATCATGTCATCTACAAACAGGGACAATCTGACTTCTTCTTTTCCTAACTGAATACCCTTTATTTATTTATTTCAGGCCTGATTGCCCTGGCCAGAACTTCCAACACTATGTTGAATAGGAGTGGTGAGAGAGGGCATCCCTGTCTTGTGCCAGTTTTTAAGGGGAATGCTTCCAGTTTTTGCCCATTCAGTATGATATTGGCTGTGGGTTTGTCATAAATAGCTCTTAGTATTTTGAGATACGTTCCATCAATACAGAATTTATTGAGAATTTTTAGCATGAAGGGCTGTTGAATTTTGTCAAAAGCCTTTTCTACATCTATTGAGATAATCATGTGGTTTTTGTCTTTGGTTCTGTCTATATGCTGGATTACGTTTACTGATATGCATATGTTGAACCAGCCTTGCACCTCAGGGATGAAGCCCACTTGATCATGGTGGATAAGCTTTTTGATATACTGCTGGATTCGGTTTGCCTGTATTTTACTGAGGATTTTTGCATCGATGTTCATCAGGGATATTGATCTAAAATTCTCTTTTTTTGTTGAGTCTCTGCCAGGCTTTGGTATCAGGATGATGTTGACCTCATAAAATGAGTTACGGAGGATTCCCTCTTTTTCTATAGATTGGAGTCATTTCAGAAGGAATGGTACCAGCTCCTCCTTGTACCTCTGGTAGAATTCAACTGTGAATCCGTCTGGTCCTGGACTTTTTTTGGTTGGTAGGCTAGCAGGCTCTGAAATTGAGAAAAAATACATCTTTTTGACAAAATTTGAATGTGTAAATTTTGAGTTAAAAAATAATGGCTTGGGCCAGGCACTGTGGCTCATGCCTGTAACCCCAGCACTTTGGGAGGCCAAAGAAGGTGGGTTGCTTGAAGCCAGGAGCTCAAGACTAGCTTGGTCAACATAATGACACTCCATCTCTACAAAAAAAATTCAACATTTTAAGTTAGCTAGGTATGGTGGCACATACCTGTAGTCCCAGCTACTTGGGAGACTGACGCAGAAGGATTGCTTGAGCCCAGGAGTTTGAGGCTACAGTGAGCTGTGATTGTGCTGCTGCACTTCAAACTGGGTGACAGAGCAAGATCCTGTCTCAAAAAAGAAAAAAGACAATGAAGATAAATCAAAATAGTAGGTGGCATTTGATACGGATTTTTAAAAATTGACCAGTAAAACTTCAATGTGTTATCAAGAGAGTAATTCATCCTAATAAAAGTAATTTCAGTAAATTAAAAATCAAAATAGCAAATGTTAAAAGCACTTTAATTGTACTTACATAGAAAGTGGAATAATAAATTAAGCTTTTCTCAAGAAAATGCTTTCTGAAAACTTACTTTGTTTGTATAATTCAGATGCCATTTTAGGTTTAAAGTTTTGCCCAGGATCAAAATGCCTGATAGGGCAAAATGATGGAAATCCAAACTGCAATATCAAAATATTCTCTCATTTAAAGTCTCTGTCAATAATGATATCTGATTGAATCTAGGCAAGTGAGTATAATATTACCAAAAGAAGTTTTGAAAAGCTGGAATTGTGTAAAAATGCTCAATTTCCTGAAAGTGGCAGAATAATGAAAATACACAAAGGATGGATATAAGATTGTAGAATGCTGTGGTTAGGAATATTTACTTGAGACTACTGACAAGTCCATTTTCTCTTTCTCTCACTAAGAACACCAATCAGGGTCTTCAGGCCTGGAAGACTGAAGACATTCCAGCCAACAAAATGTCTATTGCATGGCAGCTACCACAATATGCCCTGGTTACAGCTGGGGAGGTCATGTTCTCTGTCACAGGTCTTGAGTTTTCTTATTCTCAGGTAAGTTTTTGCAAATAGAAGGTAGAAATTGAGACATTGATTGAAGGATGGTGAATTTTAATTCTAGCACTGACTTAAATAGGTATGTTATCTCTTTTGGCCTTGGGTACCTTATTTATGACCCTGAACATATATGACCTGAACATTTTGACTCTCCAGATCATGACAGTGCAGCATGGGAGTCTATGATTTTGGGGTTCTAGGAAAGAGATTAAAGATTAAAATGAAGAGCTGCAGAGTCAGACTCCCCATGTTCGAATTTTGACTGCATGACCTATTGTGTAACCTTGAGCAAGTAAATTACTATCTCTTCTCTGTAATGCTTTTTTTTTTTTTTTTTTTTTTCTGAGATGGAGTCTCGCTCTGTCACCCAGGCTGGAGTGCAGTGGTGCGATCTCAGCTCACTGCACTCCAGCCTAAGCGACAGAGAGAGACTCCATCTGCCTCCACGGTTCAGGCGATTCTCTTGCCTCTGCCTCCTGAGTAGCTGGGATTATAGGCGCGCACCACCATGCCTGGATAATTTTTGTATTTTTAGTAGAGTCAGGGTTTCCCCATGTTGGCCAGGCTGGTCTCTAACTCCTGACCTTGGATGATCTGCCCACCTTGGCTTCCCAAAGTGCTAGGATTACAAGCATGAGCTACTGTGCCCAGTCTGTAATGCTATTTTTTAAATGTGCAAGAATACTAATAGAACTTATCTCTTAGGGTTGTAATGAAGATTAAATGACATAATGAATTTAAAAATATTCAATTAGGAGTTTCATCTTATTCTTATTGTTTGCATTATTATCACCCTCTGAATCAATGTGATAGCTGAACTTAATGAGGGAAGTTCTAACTTGAAAATTTTTGTGGGAGAAGTTTCCTGGATGCATGGGGCATGAGGGCAGTGAAGGGAATTTGTTTACTTTCAAATTTGTATCATCTCCAGGCTCCCTCTAGCATGAAATCTGTACTCCAGGCAGCTTGGCTATTGACAATTGCAGTTGGGAATATCATCGTGCTTGTTGTGGCACAGTTCAGTGGCCTGGTACAGGTATGGATCTGAGGGAAGCAGGATTCATTTCTACTCAAGGTTTTCCTCCAGCTTCCTCTTCTCCCTTTCCACCTATCTCTGTTTCCTGTATTCCCCACCCAGTGCTGTGACATGAAATGGGTTAGATACACAGACTTTACCAGGAAAACAGACATATGTAAGTGGCAATAATGACTACAATATACCTATGTGAGGAGAGGTCAGTGAACCCAGTCTTTGTCCAGCAAAAGTGTGGTTGAACTGGTGATCCCAGGTCAGTCTGCTCCCCAGTCCTCATCCTGTAAAGATCTCTTTAGTTTCAGGTTTCTCCATATTCTTCTCATATTTATTTCCCCCTGCAGTGGGCCGAATTTATTTTGTTTTCCTGCCTCCTGCTGGTGATCTGCCTGATCTTCTCCATCATGGGCTACTACTATGTTCCTGTAAAGACAGAGGATATGCAGGGTCCAGGAGATAAGCAGATTTCTCACATCCAAGGGAACATGATCAACCTAGAGACCAAGAAGACAAAACTCTGATGACTCCCTGGATTCTGTCCTGACCCCAATTCCTGGTCCTGTCTTCAAGCATTTTTTTTTTCTTCTACTGGATTAGACAAGAGAGATAGCAGCATATCAGAGCTGATCTCCTCCACCTTTCTGCAATGACAGAAGTTCCAGGACTGGTTTTCCAGTACATCTTTAAACAAGGCCCCTGAGATTCTATGTCTGCCTGTCTATCAATGAACTCATTAAAACTTATGCAGTGTTGCTGGAGCTGGCCTGGTGTCTCCAAATGGCCATGAAAATACACATGTATAACGGAGATCATTCTCTGTGGGTATGCAAAGTTATGGGAATTCCTTTATAGGTAACTGGCATTTAGGACTGATGGCCCTAATTTTTGAGGTACTGATTTAGAGGTAAAATTGCAGAATAACAAAGGAATGGTATTTCTAGTTTTTTTTTTTTTTTTTTTTTTTTGTAAGCAATGTAATTATGCTATTCACAGGGGCCTCAAGAATTGGTATGTATGATGTGATCTGGTCCAGCCAGGGCCTGGTTTGTCAGCTATCTAGGTTTGATAAGACTTTAGTAAATCTGTCAATACAAATCATAGGAAGCAGAATGTCATTTTATTAAAACACAGGAGAAGTTATATCTTTCTGATTATGATAGTATTTTATTTGCTTATCCAAACACTACTTTCTCAGTATGGATAGATCATGGAAACCAGATTAGAGATAGTAAACATTAGTAAACATGGTTCTGGAGAACAGGAACAGGTGTAGGTTATAGAAATCCTGAAGAGCCAGTCATTCTTTTACAGAGTACATTCTTCTTAGCCTCTATGGCACTGAACTGTGCCCTTCAGTGAACAGTTGTATAAACAATAATTATAATTTGCAACTTTGTCTTATCAACCTTGCTGACCCAGTTTTTTCTTATTATTACACCTTGTCTTGCTTATTGCTGCAAATATTCAATAACAACAATGTTTCTATAAGTCCAACTTCCTTTATTAATGTTTCCATTTAGCCTCAAAAATAGCAAAGTAGTAGTTCCTTTCTGATGTTGCTTTCTTGATTTACTTTTCCCGTGTTTTAAAACCATTTCTTCCTTGAAGCCTAGAAATTTTCTTTTTATTCAAAAAGAGTTACATTAATGCCTAGGTTTGAGCTCCTAAAATGGAAATAGTCAATAGAGGAGCATGGTCCTATATGAGGTTCCTATCAAAATTTGTGGGAGTAGGGGTGGTAGAGCATGAGGGTTTTGTTTGTGTATGTGTGTGGTCATGAAAAATATTGAGAAACATTACCTCACACACAATGGATGAATCAGAGGACAGACACGGAAATGTCATGACTGTGCAGTGTGTTACTAGGAAAAAAGTTCAGAATCACTGTTCTAGAAAGCCTCATTTCCATTGGTTTTAAAACATTATTCTCATGTAGAACAGTGTTGGGTCTCATACTGTTAATGTTAACAGGTAGCAATGTTAATGTTAACAGGTACCTGTTAATATTAACAGATAATGTTACTGTTAACAGGTAAGAGAAATTACTCTAAGTGCCCAAGCTTTATATACTTCAGTTTTAATGACAAGCATTTCAGAAGTACAAGAGTGGCAGCAAGACCAACCAGTTTTTCCAGATATATTGATGTGAACCTGACCCTACTCCTTTAGAAGACAGCCTGTTCATTTTTAAATAGCTTTAACCCAAACTGTTCTATGACCATTGTTTCAAGAGACATTAACACAGTTCTGTAAATAGAAGTGTCTATGGACAAATAAGTTTGGGAAATGTGGCATACTGTATCCTTTTCTTAACATTTGCATATTAAAGACTCTGAGATATCCTGCAGTAAAGACATAAGATACCTTGTTTAAATTAACATGTTACAGTATTCTGCAGAACACTGGTTTGGATAAAACTGTTGAGCAGTTCTTCCTTGTAAGTGCTGAGCTTCCTCTCTGAAACCTCCTACCATTGTTTTTTCCTCCCCTGTAGCTAATAAGAAAAAGTATAACACCCGGCCGGGCACGGTGGCTCACGCCTGTAATCCCAGCACTTTGAGAGGCTGAGACAGGTAGATCACCTGAGATCAGGAGTTCGAGACCAGCCTGGCCAACATAGTGAAACCCCGTCTCTACTAAAAATACAAAAATTAGCCTGATGTGATGGCAGGTGCCTGTAATCCCAGCTACTTGGGAGGCTGAGGCAGAAGAATCGCTTGAACCCGGGAGGCGGAGGTTGCAGTGAGCTGAGATCGCGTCATTACACTCTAGCCTGGGGGACAAGAGCGAGACTTCATCTCAAAAAAAAAAAGAATAAGTATTACCACCTTTTTCATGTGGCAGATGTTTAGCTATTTGGGGGGAACTTTCATGGCTCTTCCCTAATCATCAAGTATTCAAGTTAAAGATTCTCGGTTCCTGTAATGGTTCCTCACCAGGCGTAATTTGTCCTTTTACCATCCTACTTTCTCTCTTCTGAAAAACATTCTTTATCTGAAATACAGCAATTAATATTAAGATATCTTAATATGAAATACCTGGAGTCAAATATAACATTCCAAAGTAGTCTGACTGGAAGAACTAGCACTTGCCTTTCTTCAAACAATGCACTTCTGTTAATGCAGTGTAAGGTAACATGAGTTGTTTTTGGAAACTACGTCATAATGTAAGCTTATATTCTAGCACTTATCACTTAATGACAGGGATACATTTGAGGAATGCATTGTTAGGCAATTTTGTCATTATGCAAACATCATAGAGTGTACTTACACAAACCTATGGTATAGCCTACTACACATCTAAACTATGTGGTGTAGACTGTTTCTTCTAGGCTAAAAACCTGCACAGCGTGTTACTGTGCTGAATGCTGTAGGCAATTGTAACACAATGGTATTTGTATATTTAAACATATCTAAACATAGAAAAGGTACAAAAACTTTACACATTATATAGATGTATCAAATTATATGTATTCTGAAAATGTCTATATCTATTATGTATCAATTTTTTAAAAAGTGAATGACATAATAATTCTTTTGAAAAAAATGTGGACACACAAATTGGAAAAGAGGTATAAATGCAGCATTATAATCTAATGGGACCACCATCGCATATTTGGTCTGTCATTGACTGAAACTGCAATATGCAGTTTTTCTTAACATTTGCATATTAAAGACTCTATGACTATATATGGACATATATGACTCACCATTGTAAGACATTTCGATGTTATTCTAAGTGACATGTGAAACCATTGGAAGCTTAGAACATGAGAGTGACATAATGTGATCATTTAAGATCACTTTGGCTGCTGAGGGGGAAATTATCTATAGGCAGGAAGGAAAAGAAGTAGGGAGTTCAGTTAGGAGGCTTTTGCAATAGTTCAGGCAATAGGTGGTCGTGACTGGTACAAGGTGATAGTAGTGCAAGTGGAGAGAAACAGTTTGACTTGGAATTAAACTTTAAGCTAGAACTGACAATATTAGAGTGTAGCTTGGATACACAATTTAAAAGAAAGAAAAGAGCCAGGTGTGGTGCCTCACACCTGCAATCTCAGTTCTTTGCAAGGATGAGGCAGGAAGATTCTTTGAAGTCGGGAGTTCAAGACCATTCTAGGCAATATAATGAGACTCCCTCTCTACAAGAAATAAAAATTAAAAAATTAGCCAGGTGTGGTGGTGTGCACCTGTAACCCCAGCTTCTCAGGAGGCTGAGGCAGAACAATCCCTTGAGCCCAGGTGCTTGAAGCTGCAATGAGCTATGATGACACCACTGTACTCCAGCCTGGACAATAGGACCCTGTCTCAAAAAGAAAGAAGGAGGGAGAGAGAGAGAGAGAGAGAGAGGAAGGAAGGAAGAAAGGAAGGAAGGAAGGAAGGAAGGAAGGAAGGAAGGAAGGAAGGAAGGAAGGAAGGAAGGAAGGAAGGCAGGAAGGCAGGGAGGGAGGGAGAAGGGAGGGAGGGAGGGAAAGAAAGAAAAGAAAGAAAGAAAGAAAGAAAAAGAAAAAGAAAGAAGGAAGGAAGGAAAGAAGGAAAGAAGGAAAGGAAAGGAAAGAAGGAAGGAAGGAAGGAAAGAAAGAAAGAAAAAGAGAAAGAGAAAGGAAAGGAAAGAAAAGGAAAAGGAAAACTCACTCCTAGATTTGGTCCTAAGTAGTAAGGATGAATCATGATGCAATTTTCTAAAAATAGCAAAGACTAGGATAAGAAAAGTTTTCTGGTATGAGTTTTGTTTTGCATATGTTGAGCTTCTACCCATGCTAATGGGTATCCATTAGAGACATTAAGTTATCAGTTTCATATATGAGTCTGAAGATCAGGTAAGAGGTTGGAGCTAGAAATATAAACTTGAGAATCATCAGCATATATATGGTATTTAAAGCCATGAAACTGGAAGAGATTTCCCAAGAAGTGAATGTGTATAGAGAAACGATGAGCAAGAAGGACAGTATGACAAGAATAAGGGGCAAAGAGGTAAAATATACAGTCAAAGGAAGCTAGGGATCAGATCATGTAGGTCCGGGTATGCTGGTGTGCACCTGTAGTCCCAGCTACTCTGAAGGCTGAGGTAAGGAGGATTGCTGGAGCCGAGGAGTTTGAGGCTACAGTGAGTGATGATCACACCACTGCACTCCAGCCTGGCCCATAGAGTGAGACCCCATCTCTAAAAAAGAGAGAGAGAGAGAGAGAGAGAAATGGTCAAGGAATGAGTGAGCTTGGGGGCCCTCCAACATTGGAGGCTTGGAGAAGAGGAGGATGCAGCAAACGCAATGAGATGGGCGACCTATGAAATATGAGGAAACTCAGTAGAATGCAATTTAATATAAATGACATACTATGTGTTATAATTAGATAAAAAACAATTTTTATCTTTGACCTAAAGAAAGTACTTTTTCCTGTTAGTAGACCTGGGCTCTGGTAATTTCTATGTTTGTTTGCCTGAATCCTTTTTCCTCCAGAATTTAATTCAATTTGATGGTCCTTCCGTCTTTTTTCTTTTTTTTCTTTTTGAAACAGGGTCTCACTCTGTCACCCAAGCTGAGTGAAGTGATGTGATCATGGCTCGCTGCAGCCTCAACCTCCAGCGCTCAAGCAATCCTCCCTCCTCAGCCTCCCTAGTAGCTGGAACTACAGGATGTGCCACCATGACCAACTAGTTTTTTTTTTTTTGTCAAGACTGGGTCTCACTATGTTGCCCAGGCTGGTCTCGAACTCACAAGTGATCCCCCTACTTTGGCCTCACAAAATGCTGAGATTACAGGTGTGAGCCACTGTGCCCAGCCACATTGATCATTTTCTTCTCCTTTGACCAATAAGTTACAACTACACTAGCAATCTTTGCTTCTGAAACATGCCAAGATTGTTCCTGACAAGATCTTTCCACTGCCTAGAATATTGTTTCCCCTGATCTTGGGTTGACTCTTATTGTCACTCAGTCCTTAGGTCACCTCTTCATCACCTATCTCTCCATTTGAAATAGCTATCTAGCATACCCTGGACAAATACACATTTCTGAGGAACAAAAGGCAATGGAGTCAGTTCAACTAGCAAATATTTTTTGAGCACTTGCTATGTTCTAGATAAACAAAAAAGACAAGGATGAATGAAACACAATTCTTGCCATCCATGAGCTCAAAAGGTTTTCAATTTCCAAAATTTTTTTATCAAAAGCTTTGTGTTTTTCTAACTGTAGTATCTGACTCTCAATCTTTTTCTGTCTTATCTTCTACAATCACTTTTGGTGTTTCCCACATCCACTGACAAAAACCATTAACATCCAGGACTCACAATTCTTTGACCTCTTTTGAAATTCCATGACCTCCATTTCACCTAAGATAACAATCATCCTCAGACTAAGCTATATGTCAAACTTAAATATGCCTTGAAAAATGCTACCTGCAAATCTCCATTTTAAAAATATTCTCTGATATTTATCTTCTGCACGTTTACTTTTCTCCTTCCTCTTAATCGAACTCACTGTTTGTTTTTATTGTAATCTCCAATTGACATGTCTCACTTCTCTCAGATTACATTCCAGTATGGTTTCATTTGTCTTGAAACTAACCTGGACACCATTATTTTAGCTCTTTGTTTGCTACCACCTCAAAATGTTCCCCTTTCTTGACTTTCATCATTTCTGCTAATCTGTACCACTACACAAATCTATATATTATTTCTATTCCTGTTTCTGGGCTGTCTGGATATTATTTCTGTTCCTGTTTCTGGACTGTCTGGAACTGCAGGAGAATATCACAAGGGTATGATTATGTGGTTCAAAACTCAATACCGTCTACCGATTTTCCAAATTAGGAACATAGGCATTATCCATTGACTCTAGTAACAAGTCTTGAAACCTACCTACTAAATAGGTTTCAAATCTGTCCGCTTCTATCCTTTCCTATTGCCACTATCAAAATCACCATTATATCTCTAGATTATTACAACAACCTTTTAGGCTTAATCTATTTTTTCTTAAAACTGTTATCAGTGTGATATATTTTAAAATGTAAATCATATAGCTCATCTGTGTAACAACCCTTCATTGCTCCCTACTTTAAGGATAAACTTCCAACTCTGTAATAAGATCAACAATGCCCTATCTGCCCTGGCCCCTACCTACCTGTCTAGCCTTATCTTTGCTATGGCCCTAGTCAAGTTGCATATATGCAACACGTATACACACAGATTTGTTGAGATCAGGATTTGTTGCAGTCAGGATTGCATTACATCTATAGAATAGATCTTTTCCAATATTGAGTCTTTCAAACTTGCTTTTCTCTTTCTAATTTCTTAAGATGAGTTGATTTTTCAGCCTTTATTCTTTTTATAATATGTGTATTTAGGCGATTAATTTTTAAAATTTGATTAATTTTTCTGTGATCACAACTTGAGCTGCAACCTATTGGACATTTCTCCTTTTACCTCTATTCTATAGCTCCAACTTTTCATCATATTTGTTTAAAACCTCATTTAAATATCACCACTTCTATGGGGCCTTTTGTGATCCACCTCTGGGATATACACCTGCTCCTACCTCTCAACTTCAGTAGAGCTCTATTTGTTATTTGGTGAAGACATTCATAATTTTCTATCTTGTAGCACAGGCATATTGTACAGTTTCATTTCCTTTGCTCAACTGCAGGATTCTATTAGTTTTGATGTGCTGCATTTTCATTACAATGCAATTTTTAAATACAATCCAGTTTTTTTTTTTTTTAAATTTATTTATTATTATTATACTTTAAGTTGTAGGGTACATGTGCATAACGTGCAGGTTTGTTACATATGTATACTTGTGCCATGTTGGTGTGCTGCACCCATCAACTCATCATTTACATCAGGTATAACTCCCAATGCAATCCCTCCCCCCTCCCCCCTCCCCATGATAGGCCCCTGTGTGTGATGTTCCCCTTCCTGAGTCCAAGTTATCTTATTGTTCAGTTCCCACCTATGAGTGAGAACATGCGGTGTTTGGTTTTCTGTTCTTGTGATAGTTTGCTAAGAATGATGGTTTCCAGCTGCATCCATGTCCCTACAAAGGCCGCAAACTCATCCTTTTTGATGGCTGCATAGTATTCCATGGTGTATATGTGCCACATTTTCTTAATCCAATCTGTCACTGATGGACATTTGGGTTGATTCCAAGTCTTTGCTATTGTGAATAGTGCTGCAATAAACATACATGTGCATGTGTCTTTATAGCAGCATAATTTATAATCCTTTGGGTATATACCCAGTAATGGGATGGCTGGGTCATATGGTACATCTAGTTCTAGATCCTTGAGGAATCGCCATACTGTTTTCCATAATGGTTGAACTAGTTTACAATCCCACCAACAGTGTAAAAGTGTTCCTATTTCTCCACATCCTCTCCAGCACCTGTTGTTTCCTGACTTTTTAATGCTTGCCATTCTAACTGGTGTGAGATGGTATCTCATTGTGGTTTTGATTTGCATTTCTCTGATGGCCAGTGATGATGAACATTTTTTCATGTGTCTGTTGGCTGTATGAATGTCTTCTTTTGAGAAATGTCTGTTCATATCCTTTGCCCACTTTTTGATGGGGTTGTTTGTTTTTTTCTTGTAAATTTGTTTGAGTTCTTTGTAGGTTCTGGATATTAGCCCTTTGTCAGATGAGTAGATTGCAAGAATTTTCTCCCATTCTGTAGGTTGCCTGTTCACTCTGATGGTAGTTTCTTTTGCTGTGCAGAAGCTCTTTAGTTTAATGAGATCCCATTTGTCAATTTTGGCTTTTGCTGCCGTTGCTTTTGGTGTTTTAGACATGAAGTCTTTGCCCATGCCTATGTCCTGAATGGTACTACCTAGGTTTTCCTCTAGGATTTTTATGGTATTAGGTCTAACATTTAAGTCTCTAATCCATCTTGAATTAATTTTCGTATAAGGAGTAAGGAAAGGATCCAGTTTCAGCTTTCTACTTATGGCTAGCCAATTTTCCCAGCACCATTTATTAAATAGGGAATCCTTTCCCCATTTCTTGTTTCTCTCAGGTTTGTCAAAGATCAGATGGCTATAGATGTGTGGTATTATTTCTGAGGACTCTGTTCTGTTCCATTGGTCTATATCTCTGTTTTGGTACCAGTACCATGCTGTTTTGGTTACTGTAGCCTTGTAGTATAGTTTGAAGTCAGGTAGCGTGATGCCTCCAGCTTTGTTCTTTTGACTTAGGATTGTCTTGGAGATGCGGGCTCTTTTTTGGTTCCATATGAACTTTAAAGCAGTTTTTTCCAATTCTGTGAAGAAACTCACTGGTAGCTTGATGGGGATGGCATTGAATCTATAAATTACCTTGGGCAGTATGGCCATTTTCACGATATTGATTCTTCCTATCCATGAGCATGGTATGTTCTTCCATTTGTTTGTGTCCTCTTTTATTTCACTGAGCAGTGGTTTGTAGTTCTCCTTGAAGAGGTCCTTTACATCCCTTGTAAGTTGGATTCCTAGGTATTTGATTCTCTTTGAAGCAATTGTGAATGGAAGTTCATTCCTGATTTGGCTCTCTGTTTGTCTGTTACTGGTGTATAAGAATGCTTGTGATTTTTGCACATTAATTTTGTATCCTGAGACTTTGCTGAAGTTGCTTATCAGCTTAAGGAGATTTTGGGCTGAGACAATGGGGTTTTCTAAATATACAATCATGTCATCTGCAAACAGGGACAGTTTGACTTCTTCTTTTCCTAACTGAATACCTTTGATTTCTTTCTCTTGCCTAATTGCCCTAGCCAGAACTTCCAACACTATGTTGAATAGGAGTGGTGAGAGAGGGCATCCCTGTCTTGTGCCAGTTTTCAAAGGGAATTTTTCCAGTTTTTGCCCATTCAGTATGATATTGGCTGTGGGTTTGTCATAAATAGCTCTTATTATTTTGAGGTACATTCCATCAATACCGAATTTATTGAGCGTTTTTAGCATGAAGGGCTGTTGAATTTTGTCAAAAGCCTTTTCTGCATCTATTGAGATAATCATGTGGTTCTTGTCTTTGGTTCTGTTTATATGCTGGATTATGTTTATTGATTTGCGAATGTTGAACCAGCCTTGCATCCCAGGGATGAAGCCCACTTGATCATGGTGGATAAGCTTTTTGATGTGTTGCTGAATCCGGTTTGCCAGTATTTTATTGAGGATTTTTGCATCGATGTTCATCAGGGATATTGGTCTAAAATTCTCTTTTTTTGTTGTGTCTCTGCCAGGCTTTGGTATCAGGATGATGTTGGCCTCATAAAATGAGTTAGGGAGGATTCCCTCTTTTTCTATTGATTGGAATAGTTTCAGAAGGAATGGTACCAACTCCTCCTTGTACCTCTGGTAGAATTCAGCTGTGAATCCATCTGGTCCTGGACTTTTTTTGGTTGGTAGGCTATTAATTATTGCCTCAATTTCAGAGCCTGCTATTGGTCTATTCAGGGATTCAGCGTCTTCTTGGTTTAGTCTTGGGAGAGTGTAAGTGTCCAGGAAATTATCCATGTCTTCTAGATTTTCCAGTTTATTTGCGTAGAGGTGTTTATAGTATTCTCTGATGGTAGTTTGTATTTCTGTGGGGTCGGTGGTGATATCCCCTTTATCATTTTTAATTGCGTCGATTTGATTCTTCTCTCTTTTCTTCTTTATTAGTCTTGCTAGTGGTCTGTCAATTTTGTTGATCTTTTCAAAAAACCAACTCCTGGATTCATTGATTTTTTGGAGAGTTTTTTGTGTCTCTATCTCCTTCAGTTCTGCTCTGATCTTAGTTATTTCTAGCCTTCTGCTAGCTTTCGAATGTGTTTGCTCTTGCTTCTCTAGTTCTTTTAATTGTGATGTTAGAGTGTCAATTTTAGATCTTTCCTGCTTTCTCTTGTGGGCATTTAGTGCTATAAATTTCCCTCTACACACTGCTTTAAATGTGTCCCAGAGATTCTGGTATGTTGTATCTTTGTTCTCATTGGTTTCAAAGAACATCTTTATTTCTGCCTTCATTTCGTTATGTACCCAGTAGTCATTCAGGAGCAGGTTGTTCAGTTTCCATGTAGTTGAGCAGTTTTGATTGAGTTTCTTAGTCCTGAGTTCTAGTTTGATTGCACTGT
Source organism: Macaca mulatta (assembly GCF_049350105.2). Lineage (NCBI taxonomy): Eukaryota > Metazoa > Chordata > Mammalia > Primates > Cercopithecidae > Macaca > Macaca mulatta. The sequence goes on along the minus strand of NC_133407.1, from coordinate 161,813,310 downwards.
GGTCTGAGAGACAGTTTGTTATAATTTCTGTTCTTGTACATTTGCTGAGGAGTGCTTTACTTCCAATTACGTGGTCGATTTTGGAGTAAGTACGATGTGTTGCTGAGAAGAATGTATATTCTGTTGATTTGGGGTGGAGAGTTCTATAGATGTCTATTAGGTCTGCTTGCTGCAGAGATGAGTTCAATTCCTGGATATCCTTGTTAACTTTCTGTCTCGTTGATCTGTCTAATGTTGACAGTGGAGTGTTGAAGTCTCCCATTATTATTGTGTGGGAGTCTAAGTCTCTTTGTAAGTCTCTAAGGACTTGCTTTATGAATCTGGGTGCTCCTGTATTGGGTGCATATATATTTAGGATAGTTAGCTCTTCCTGTTGAATTGATCCCTTTACCATTATGTAATGGCCTTCTTTGTCTCTTTTGATCTTTGATGGTTTAAAGTCTGTTTTATCAGAGACTAGTATTGCAACCCCCGCTTTTTTTTGTTCTCCATTTGCTTGGTAAATCTTCCTCCATCCCTTTATTTTGAGCCTATGTATGTCTCTGCGTGTGAGATGGGTCTCCTGAATACAGCAGACTGATGGGTCTTGACTCTTTATCCAGTTTGCCAGTCTGTGTCTTTTAATTGGAGCATTTAGTCCATTTACATTTAAGGTTAAGATTGTTATGTGTGAACTTGATCCTGCCATTATGATATTAACTGGTTATTTTGCTCGTTAGTTGATGCAGTTTCTTCCTAGCCTCGATGGTCTTTACATTTTGGCATGTTTTTGCAATGGCTGGTACCAGTTGTTCCTTTCCATGTTGAGTGCTTCCTTCAGGGTCTCTTGTAAGGCAGGCCTAGTGGTGACAAAATCTCTAAGCATTTGCTTATCTGTAAAGGATTTTATTTCTCCTTCACTTATGAAACTTAGTTTGGCTGGATATGAAATTCTGGGTTTAAAATTCTTTTCTTTAAGAATGTTGAATATTGGCCCCCACTCTCTTCTGGCTTGGAGAGTTTCTGCCGAGAGATCTGCTGTTAGTCTGATGGGCTTCCCTTTGTGGGTAACCCGACCTTTCTCTCTGGCTGCCCTTAAGATTTTTTCCTTCATTTCAACTTTGGTGAATCTGGCAATTATGTGTCTTGGAGTTGCTCTTCTCGAGGAGTATCTTTGTGGCGTTCTCTGTATTTCCTGGATTTGAATGTTGGCCTGCCCTACTAGGTTGGGGAAGTTCTCCTGGATGATATCCTGAAGAGTGTTTTCCAACTTGGTTCCATTTTCCCCCTCACTTTCAGGCACCCCAATCAGACGTAGATTTGGTCTTTTTACATAATCCCATACTTCTTGCAGGCTTTGTTCATTTCTTTTTCTTCTTTTTTCTTTTGGTTTCTCTTCTCGCTTCATTTCATTCATTTGATCCTCAATCGCAGGTACTCTTTCTTCCAGTTGATCGAGTCGGTTACTGAAGCTTGTGCATTTGTCACGTACTTCTCGTGTCATGGTTTTCATCTCTTTCATTTCGTTTATGACCTTCTCTGCATTAATTACTCTAGCCATCAATTCTTCCACTTTTTTTTCAAGATTTTTAGTTTCTTTGCACTGGGTACGTAATTCCTCCTTTAGCTCTGAGAAATTTGATGGACTGAAGCCTTCTTCTCTCATCTCGTCAAAGTCATTCTCCGTCCAGCTTTGATCCGTTGCTGGCGATGAGCTGCGCTCCTTTGCCGGGGGAGATGCGCTCTTATTTTTTGAATTCCCAGCTTTTCTGCCCTGCTTTTTCCCCATCTTTGTGGTTTTATCTGCCTCTGGTCTTTGATGATGGTGATGTACTGATGGGGTTTTGGTGTAGGTGTCCTTCCTGTTTGATAGTTTTCCTTCTAACAGTCAGGACCCTCAGCTGTAGGTCTGTTGGAGATTGCTTGAGGTCCACTCCAGACCCTGTTTGCCTGGGTATCAGCAGCAGAGGCTGCAGAAGATAGAATATTTCTGAACAGCGAGTGTACCTGTCTGATTCTTGCTTTGGAAGCTTCCTCTCAGGGGTGTACTCCACCCTGTGAGGTGTGGGGTGTCAGACTGCCCCTAGTGGGGGATGTCTCCCAGTTAGGCTACTCAGGGGTCAGCGACCCACTTGAAGAGGGAGGCTGTCCCTTCTCAGATCTCAACCTCCGTGTTGGGAGATCCACTGCTCTCTTCAAAGCTGTCAGACAGAGTCGTTTGCGTCTGCAGAGGTTTCGGCTGTGTTTGTTATTTTTACTGTGCCCTGTCCCCAGAGGTGGAGTCTACAGAGACAGGCAGGTTTCCTTGAGCTGCTGTGAGCTCCACCCAGTTCGAGCTTCCCAGCAGCTTTGTTTACCTACTTAAGCCTCAGCAATGGCGGGCGCCCCTCCCCCAGCCTCGCTGCTGCCTTGCCGGTAGATCACAGACTGCTGTGCTAGCAATGAGGGAGGCTCCGTGGGTGTGGGACCCTCCCAGCCAGGTGTGGGATATGATCTCCTGGTGTGCCTGTTGCTTAAAGCGCAGTATTGGGGTGGCAGTTACCCGATTTTCCAGGTGTTGTGTGTCTCCGTTCCCCTGGCTAGGAAAACGGATTCCCTTCCCCCTTGCGCTTCCCAGGTGAGGCAATGCCTCGCCCTGCTTCAGCTCTCGCTGGTCGGGCTGCAGCAGCTGACCAGCACCGATCGTCCGGCACTCCCCAGTGAGATGAACCCAGTACCTCAGTTGAAAATGCAGAAATCACCGGTCTTCTGTGTCGCTCGTGCTGGGAGTTGGAGACTGGAGCTGTTCCTATTGGGCCATCTTGCTCCGCCCCCCACAATCCAGTTTGTTTTTGAGATGGAGTCTCACTACGTTGCCCAGGCTGCAGTGCAGTAGCTTGATCTTAGCTCACTGCAACCTCCGCCTCCCAGGTTCAAGTGATTCTCCTGTCTCAGCCTCCCAAGTAGTTGGGATTACAGGCACTCACCACTATGCCCGGCTAAGTTTTGTATTTTTAGTAGAGGTGGGGTTTCACCATGTTGGCTAGGCTGGGTCTTGAACTCCTGACCTCAAGTGATCCACCCAACAGTTTTAAAGGATTTCTAAGTTATTTTGGATTTTCTCTTTATCTATGGGTTATTTAGAAGTGCATTGCTTAATTTCTAAGAATATCAAAGATGTTCCAAATTATTCTTTTTAAATTAATATCTGCCTTAATTCTACTGTGATCAGAGAACACATTCTGAGGGAAATACAATCCTATGAAATGTGTTGAGGAAACAAATTTGTTTTATAGTCCTTGTTCTTCTTCTTCTTCTTCTTTTTTTTGAGACAAGGTCTTGCTCTGTTGCCCAGGCTGGAGTGCAGTGGTGCAATCATGGCTCACTGCAGCCTCAATTTCCTTGTGCTCAAGCAATCCTCTCACCTCAACCTCTCAAGTAGCTAGGGTCACAGGTGTGTGTCACCATACCTAGCTAATTTTTTAAATTTTTTTGTAGAGACCAGGTCTCACTATCTTGAATAGGTTGTTCTCCAACTCCTGAGCTCAAGAGGTCTTCCCACCTTGGCCTCCCAAAAAGCTGGGATTACAGGCATGAGTCACTGCATCTGGCCTATGATTTAGTATTCTATCCAGATAAATTTATGTAAATATTGCATGTATACTTGAAAAAAAGAATACGTATTTTACCAGGTATGGTGACTCGCACTTGTAATCCCAGCTACTTGAGAGGCTGAGGTGGGAGGATAGCTCGAGCCCAGCAGTTCAGGGCTGCAGTGAGCTATAATTGCACTACTACACTCCAGCCCATGCAATAGAGCAAGTCCCCCTCTAAAAAAAAAAAAAAAATTTATTTTGTTGTGCGCCATGTTCTATATGTCAACTAGAGCAAATGTCTCCTAATATAATTGAAGATTTGTCTATTTCTGTCAAATTTGGTTTATAAATTTTGAGGCTATATTTTAGGTACATATAGATTTTACATTGTTATATGATATATGGCAAATTAATCCTTTATCATTATATCATACCCCTCTTTATCTCTACAAAGCTTCTTACCTAAAATTTACTTTATCTCATATTAATGTAGCTGAACTCATTTTCCTTTACATTTTTATGAGATATCTTTTTCAATCCTTTTACTTTACATGTTTCTGTGATTTTATCTTCAAGGTGTGGTTTCTTGTAGGCACCATGTAGGTTTTCTTTTTTAAAAATTCAGGCTATCGGCCAGGCGCAGTGACTCACGCCTGTAAACCCAGCATTTTGGGAGGCTGAGGTGGGTGGATCACCTGAGATCAGGAGTTTGAGACCAGCCTGACCAACATGGTGAAACCCCATCTCTACTAAAAATACAAAAAATTAGCCTGGCGTGGTGGCAGGTGCCTGTAATCCCAGCTACTCGGGAGGCTGAAGCAAGAGAATCGCCTGAACCTGGGAGGTGGAGGTTGCAGTGAGCCAAGATCACACCACTGCACTCCAGCCTGGGCAACAAGAGCAAAACTTTAAAAAAAAAAAAAGAAAAAAAAAATTCAGGCTATCGTAGTCTTCCACCTGGAATATTTAGTCTGTTTACATTTGGTAGAATTATTGATAATATTTAGGTTTTATCTACCATCTTATTATTTGTTTTCTACTTAACCTCTTTTATATTCCTTTGACTTTTCTTTCTTTCTTTCTGTCTTTTTTTTTTTTTTTTTTGAGACAGTCTTGCTCTGTCACTCAGGCCAGAGAGCAGTGGTGTGATCTCGGCTCACTGCAACCTCCACGTACCGGGTTCATGCAATTCTCCTGCCTCAGCCTCCCAAGTACCTGGGATTACAGAAATGTGCCACCATGCCCAGCTAATTTTTGTATTTTTAGTAGAGACGGGGTTTCACTATGTTGGTCAGGCTGGTCTCAAACTCCTGACCTCAAGTGATCCACCCACCTCGGCCTTCCAAAATGCTAGGATTATAGGCATGAGCCACCGTGCCCGGCCCTGGTTTTCTTTTATACGTTCTTTTTGGATTAATCAAATATTTAGTTTCATTACCCCACTATTAACTTTTTCTATTATATATTCTTTTTTTTAATTAAGTGATTACCCTTGGGTTGTTACATACATCCTGAACTTCTTATAGTAAGTATACATGATTAATTTAACCACTTCCCTAGCAATGCTCAGATTTTAGAACATTATAATTCCTTTAGTCTCTTCTACCTTTTGTTTGTTTTCATGTATTTAAATCCTAAACATATTTTACGCCCCACAAGACAATATATTAGTGTTGCATATCCTCAATATTCATTTAGATTAATCCATATACTTACTCTTTCTATTGTCTTTCACTCCTTACTGAATTTCTAGGCTTTTATCTGAAATTATTTTCCTTCTGCCTGAAGAACTATTTTTTATAGTAATTTTAGTGTAATTCTGCTTAGGAAGTATTCTCTGTTCTTGTTATTCTGACATTTTCATTTCTCCTTCATTTTTGCAGGATATTTTTGCTGGGTGTATTTTCTGGGTCTGTACTTCTAGATTAGCAGTTACTTTTTTCACTACTTATATTCTCACTGCCACCATTTTTTTGAAAGTCAGCACCAAATCAATTAAAAACTGAAGGTAATATTTCTCACCATCAGGCTGTTATAAATTTTTTTCTTTGACCTTGGTTTTTATTAGTGTTACTGTAATGTGCCAAGATACGACTTTCTTTATATTCAACCTGCTTGGGGTTTTCAGGAATTCATGTATCAGTGGCTTTATGTCTTTCATTAGTTTTGGGAAAATTTTAGTCATTTACTTTTCAAAGATTATCTCTTCCCTATTCTCTCTTTCTCTCTCTGCTCTCCTTTTGGAATTCCAATTATATTAAGTTAGATTTGTTCATGTTATTCCTTATGTTTCTTATGTTCTTTTTTACATCTTCCATGTTTTTCCCTCTCTGAGTGTCAGCTCTGTGGTAAGGCAGTCTTGAGGACTTGCTTCTGCTGGAAGGAACGGATCTGACTTGGAGAACCTCAAAAAAGCTCTATCACTGGGTATTCATGAAAAGAATAGCAATTAGAAGCAATCTGCTCAAAGTCAGCTTTGCAACTGCTTAGGGCTGCAATATAGGTTGAAATACCAAGAGACTAGCAAATATTTTATAGGGTTACATGAGAAACATGAGAGCCAGGGGGACTTTGATAAGCTCTATAATATGTCTATAATATTCCTGGGGATTTAGAAGTTTGTGTGCAAGTTCAAGGCTGCATGCATGTTCAGGAAACACCAACAGGAGCCCCAGTTACTTATTCATCTCTTACTGACCTTGGAGCTCAGTGTGAGCAGGAAATCAAACCTAAGGCAAATTTGTAAACTGCCTGAACTTTGAAGGCATGTGGAAACTCACAGTTTCCCTAAGCCAGGTGCAGAAGACTTACTTATTCAAGTCGTTTAAGAAAACCTTCTAACCAGTCATTGTCTGACCCCTGAAGTATGTAAACACAGGGCAACCCCTGGGAAGTTAGGCTTAAAAATAGAAACAAGAATTTTTTAAAAAGTAAGCATAGATTTCTGCGGCAGCATACTGCAGGGACTCTATAGAACTAGCCTAGGTAAATTGCTAAACAGACAACAACAAACCCTGGTGTGGGTGGCATAATAAAATTTCAGAGTCATTAAAATATTCTGATATTTAGCAAAAAAAAATTATCTAAAAGGTATAATTTTTGACAGAAAAGTACAACACATGCAAAGAAACAGGAGACTGTGGCCCATACTATCCGAAGAGCATACTTAGTAGAGACAACCTTTACATCAGCTTATTATAAGTATGTTTGGAAAATTAAAGAAAACCACTTTTAAATAATTTAAAACAAATATGAAAACAATGGCTCATTAGACAGACAATATCAATAGAAAGATAGAAATTACAGAAAAGAACCAAAGAGAAACTCTGGAATTAAAAAGTATAGTAACAAATAAAAAACTTAATAGAAGTTTCAACAGCAAGTTTAGGCTGAAAAACAGAATCAGTGAACTTGAAGATAGGTCAATAGACATTATCCAGTCTAAAGAAACAAACAAACCAAAGAACTTTAAAAAAGGAACAGAGTGTCACTGGGTGCCCCAGCACTTTGGGAGGCTGAGGCGGGCAGATCACGAGGTCAGGCGATCGAGACCATCCTGGCTAACATGGTGAAACCCCGTCTCTACTAAAAATACAAAAAATTAGCTGGGAGTGGTGGTGGGTGCCTGTAGTCCCAGCTACTTGGGAGGCTGAGGCAGGAGAATGGCATGAACCCAGGAGGTGGAGCTTGCAGTGAGCCGAGATTGTGCCACTGCACTCCAGCCTGGGCGACAGAGTGAGACTCCGTCTCAAAAAAACCAAAAAGGAGCAGAGTGTCAGAAACAATGAAAAACAATTGGCATGCCAACATATGCAAAATGGAAGTTCCAAAAGGAGAGAAAGGAGAAAGAAGAAAAATAAACTATTGAAGATATAGTAGCTGAAAATGTCCCAAGTTTGCTGGAAAATATTAATCTACACATCCAAAAAGTTTAAAGAACTCCAAGTAGCCTAAATATAAAGAGTTCCACACCTAGACATATCATAGTCAAACCATCAAAAGTCAAGTAAAAAGAGAAAATCTTAGAAGTAGCAAAAAGAAAAACTATTATTATTCACATATGAGAAATAGTAAGATTAACAACTTACTTCATATCAGAAATAATGGAGGTCAGAAGTCAATAAATTGACATATTCAAAGTGTTGAAAGAAAAAGAAGAAATTGACCACCAAGAATTATGTAACCAGAAAAACTATTCTTCAAAATTGAAAGCAAAATAAAGACATTACCAGATAAAGAAAGATTAAGATAGTTTGTCACTAGCATACCTGTCCTATGAGAAATTCTAGCTGGCTGTGGTGGCTCATGCCCGTAATTCCAGCACTTTGGGAGGCTGAGGTGGGCAGATTGTTTGAGGTCAGAAGTTCAAGACCAGCCTGGCCACTATGGTGAAATCCCATCTCTACTAAAAATACAAAAATTATCAGGGCATGCTAGTGCACGCCTTTAATCCCAGCTACAGAAGAATAGCTTGAACCTGGGAGGCAAAGATTGCAGTGAGCCGAGATTGCGCCACTGTACTCCAGCTTGGGTGACAGAACAAGATTCTGGTTTTTTGTTTGTTTGTTTGTTGTTGTTGTTTTTTAAATAAATTCTAAAGAAAATCATTCAGACTGAAAAGAAATGAAACTAGAAGATAGTACTTGAATCCCTACAAAGAAATAGCATCAATAAAGGTAATTATATAGATAAATATAAGAAATAGTATATATACTTTTTACTTTTTTCTTCTCTAAATGGAGTTAAAAGACAATTGAATAAAAACAATAATCATATGTTTATTTTGGGATTATAACATATATAAATATAATTTCTATTACAACAATACAAAGGAGGGGAGAGAAAATGATGCTATATTGGAACAAAGTTTCTATAAAGTTAGTATTAATCAAAGCTAGATTGTTTCAAATTAGCATGTATATTGCAATTCCTAGAGCAACCACTAAGAATATTACTCAAAAAAATAGCGCTAAAACACCAACAAAGTAAAGTGGTGCAATATAAAATACATATTTAACACAAAGGAAGGCTGTAAAGAAGCAATACAGCAACCAAAAACATGATACATGTAGAACACAGCCAAATGACAGCTATAAATCCAACCATTAAATATAAACCATTTAAGTCCAACATTAAATGTAAATGGAGTAAACCCTTTAATCAGAAGGGAAAAATTGTCACATTGGATGAAAAAACAAGATCCAACTACATGCTATCGACCCCTCCTCATCAGCAAAATGAGGAGAAAATCTTAGGAGCGAGCCCTAGGTTACCTAAAAATTTCTTTGCATTCTAGAATTCCTTAATTCTATCAAAAACAGTGGTTTTCCTCCAAAATAGAAGATTAGCCAACATCACACTACTCCAAGTGTAGGTCTAAAAGGAATTGACCAGCGTGGGCAACATGAAAAAAGAAAAAAAAAAAAAAAAAGAAACCTGTATTTACAAATAATTCAACAATTATCCAAGTGTGGTGGTGTGTACCTGTAGTCCCAGCTACTTGAGAGATTGAGGTGGGAGGGTCACTCAGGCCTGGGAGGCAGAGGTTGCAGCGAGCCACTGCACTCCAGCCTAGGGCAGCAGAGCAAGACCCTGTCTCAACAGCAACAAAAAAGGGAATTGAGAAAATCCAATCATGAACCCCCTAGAGGATTCCATTGGTTACTTCAGGTATGCCCTATGTAAATGGAGAGGATGGAGTAAAGTTACAAAGTCATTTATTCGGTGTATGCCTCATGGAGTAGTTATTTCCTGTCATAGCTGAAGCGTGAATCAGCCTTATGTTCCTGGTCTCCAGACCCTATTTTCCTGCCTCACCACCACTTACCCAAAGTCAACCAATCAGTGCCGCAGTCTATTTCCTTTGGGTTGGGGATCTCCTCAGTTTCCTCCCTTCATGGTTGCCAGAAAGATGTTACCAGAAAGGGGTCCCAAGTCAGACCCCAAGACAGGGTTCCTGGGTCTGACGAAAGAAAGAATTTAGAGTGAGTCCATAGAGTAAAGTGAAAACAAGTTCATTAAGAAAGTAGAGGAATAAAAGAATGGCTACTCCGGAGACATAGCATAAAAATGGGCTGCTGGGTGCCCATTTTTATGGTTCGTTCTTTCTTTCTTTCCTTTCTTTCTTTCTTTCTTTCTTTCTTTCTTTCTTTCTTTCTTTCTTTCTTTCTTTCTTTCTTTCTTTCTTTCTTTCTTTTTCTTTCTTTCTTTCTTTTTCTTTCTTTCTTTCTTTCTGTCTTTCTTTCTGTCTTTCTTTCTGTCTTTCTTTCTGTCTTTCTCTCTTTCTGTCTTTCTCTCTTTCTATCTTTCTGTCTTCCTTTTTTTTTTTTTTTTTTTTTTTTTGAGTCGGAGTCTCGCTCTGTCACCCAGGCTGGAGAGAAGTGGCATGATCTCGGCTCACTGCAAGCTCCACCTTCCGAGTTCACATCATTCTCCTGCCTCAGCCTCCCGAGTAGCTGGGACTATAGGCGCCTGCCGCCACGCCCGGCTAATTTTTTTTTTTTTTTTTTTGTATTTTAGTAGAGACAGGATTTCACCATGTTGGCCAGGATGGTCTCGATCTCCTGGCCTCATGATCCACCTGCCTCAGCCTCCCAAAGCGCTAGGATGACAGGCGTGAGCCACTGCGCCCAGGCTTATTTCTTTATTATATGCTAAACAAAGGGTGGATTATTCATGCTTCTCTTTTTTAGACCATATAGAGAACTTCCTGATACTGTCATGGCATTTGTAAACTGTCATGGCACTGGTGAGAGTGTAGCAGTGAGGACAACAAGAGGTTACTCTTGTCACCATCTTGGTTTTGCTGGATCAAATGGTAGATCTACTTTTAGTTCTTTAGAAATCTTCATACGGTTTTCCATAAAGGTTGTACTAATTTATATTCCCACCAGCAGTGTATAGTAATTCCCTTTTTACCACCTCCACCAACATCTATAAACATTAAGTTTATTAATAGCTGTATGTTTTTAGTAGACGATCTTTATCATTTTGAAGCAGTTCCCTTCTAGTCCTGTTTTCCTGAAAGTTTTTTTTTTTCAGTGTTAATTTTTTTTTTATCAGTGTTAAATTTATGAGTGTTAAATTTTGTCAAATTTTTTCCTGGTTTGATTAATATGATCATGTAACTTTCCTTGTTTAGCCTGTTAATATGGGGTATTTAACCCATGGACTTTTTTTTTTTTTTTTTTTTTTGAGACAGGGTCTGGAGTGCATCCTGGAGTGCAGTCATGTGATCATAGCTCACTGTAACCTATAACTCCTGGGCTCAAGCAATTTTTCTGCCTCAGCCTCCTGAGTAGCTGGGGTTACAGGCACATACCACCACGCCTGGCTATATTTTTTTATTCTTTCAAAGAGTTAAGGTCTTGCTATGTTTCCCAGGCTGGTCTTAAACCCCTGGCCTCAAGTGATCCTTCCACTTCAGCCTCCCAAAGTGTTGGTATCACAGGTGTGAGCCACTGCACCCAGCCCCATTGACTTTTTTTTTTTTTTCCTTTTTTTTTTTTGAGACAGTGTCTCACTCTGTCACCCAGGCTAGAGTACAGTGGCATGATCTCGGCTCACTGAAACCTCTGCCTCCCAGGTTCAAGCGATTCTCCTGCCTCAGTCTCCTGAGTAGCTGGGATTACAGATATCCACAACCACGCCTGGCTAATTTTTTTATTTTTGGTAGAGACGGGGTTTCACCATGTTGGTCAGGCTGGTCTTGAACTCCTGACTTCATGATCTGCCTGCCTCGGCCTCCCAAAGTGCTGGGATTACAGGAGTGAGCCACCATGCCAAGCCTGCCCCATTGACTTTTAATGTAATTCTGATATGTTAGGACTTATGTCTGCCATTTTATTTTTTTTCTGCATGTTCTATTTGTCTTTTTCTGCCTTCCTGTGGATTACGTCAACTTTTTTTTTCTTAAGAATTCTGTTTTATCTATATTATTTGTGAGTACATCTCTTTATGCAACTTTTTAAAGTGATTGCTCTAGGCATTACATTACATTACACACACACACACACACACACACACACAGATTTGCCTCTTGCAAAATACATATTTGTTGATGTTTTACATTTGAATAAAATATTAGGTAGTGTCCTTAAAAATTGGGAAATTTATGTCAGCTGATCAAACTTCAGAGAAAGATCTCCCCATATTTAGGGTTATCTCTCACATCAAGAAAAATATAAATTAGCTGCAAGGTCGAGATATATTTTAGGCTATTGGAATTGGCATCCCCAAAGAGGTTGCTATGAGGACTGAACAAGGGTGGAATGCTAAATATTTAACATTAAGAAGGCCAAACAATAATTAAGCATAACAAACATCAGCCATGGTGCTGGAGCAAGGTCATAAAGGCCCCCTGCTTGGCTCATTAAGTTGCTATTTTGTAGGGAAGTCCAGGGGGTGCCTGGCAGGAAGAGGCACAGGGCTGCCAAGGTAGCTTTGGGTAATGGCTGTTTTACCAATGAGAAAACAGAGAAAATCCAATATGTACTATGATGGCATAGGCCTCAGGATTGAAAAATATTACTGTAGGTAAAATACTTAACACAAAGCCAGCACTTAGTAAGTGCTCAGTTAATGGCCATTCTTATTCTACTACTTCCTCCTTTCCCTTCCCTTTCCTCTTCCCCCTTCTTGTTTTTATTCACTATATTGCATTACCCAAAAACAAATATCTGACCTACAATATTGAGTATAAAGTTTCTTTTCTGTCAAAATTTTTGGCCCTTCATGAAGCTAAATCAGAGGTTCCTCAACTTTCTTGAGTCTCTTTGTGTCTCAGTAACTATTTTATGCTCTAGGCCAAAAGAAATACTCAATTCTTCTATTTATTAAATAGGTAGATCCAAACAACCCACTACTGGGTATCTATTGAAAGGAAAAGAAGTCATTATATAAAAAGACAACTACACTCATATGTTTATCATGGTCCACTTCACAATTGCAAAGATACAGAATCAACCTAAATACCCATCCATGAGTGGATAAAGAAAATGTGAGATATATATGGATAGACAGATAGATAGAGAGAGAGATAAATGATCCAGATATAGATATATAATGGAATACTACTACTCAGGCATTAAAAAGAACAAAATAGTCTTTTGTGCAACTTGGATAGAACTGGAGACGATTATCCTAAGTGAAGCAACTCAGGAATGGAAAATAAAATACCATACGTTTCTCACTTATAAGTGGGACCTAAGCTATGGGTATGCAAAGGCATACAGAGTGGTATAATGGACATTGGAGTCTCAGAAGGGGATAGGGTGGGAGAGGAGTAAGAGATGAAAAACCACCTACTGGGTACAATGTACACCATTTGGGTGATGTGTACACTAAAATCATAGATTTTACCACTATACAATTCATCCTTGTAACCAAAAATCACTTGTACTACTAAAGCTATTGAAACTAAAAATAATTTTTTTAAAGAAAGTGTCATAGAAAGTAGAGTTTCCAAGCCAGCCAGAGCAAGATGGCTGAACAAAAGCCTGCATTGATTGTCCTCCCTAGAGGAACACCAAACTGAGCAACTATCCACACAAAAAAAGCACCTTCATAAAAATGAAACATTAGGTAAGTGAGCACAGTAATTGGTTTGACTTCATATTACAGAAAGAGGAACTGAAGAAGATAGGAAAGAAAGTCTTGAACTGCTGATGCCACCCTTCTTCCATCCCCTGCAGTGACCACATGATGCAGAGAGGAAATCTGCACTTGGGGAAGGGAAAGCACAGTGATTGTGGGGACTTTGCATTGAAACTTAGTGCTTCCCTGTCACACAGAAAGTCACATTGGGCAGAAATCTGCTGGTGCCCACATGGACAGCATTTAGACCAGCTATGCCAGAGGCAAATCATCCATCCCAGTATTTGGAACCTGAGTTCTGGCAAGTCTTGCCACCATGGGCTAAAGTGCTATGGGTCCTAAATAAACTTGAAAAGCAGTCTAGGCTTAAAGAACTGCAATTACTGGACAAGTCCTGGTGCTGTGTTGGGCTCAGAGCCAACGGACTTGGGGGGCAGGAGATCTAGTGAGACAGTAGCCAAGGCAGTCAAGGGAATGCCTGTGCCATCGTCCTCCAAACACAAGCAGTCATGCTGGCAGCTCTGGGAGAGACTTCTTTCTTCTTGAAGAGAGGAGAGAAAAGAGTAAAAATACAAACCTAAAACAACAAAAGAAAAGAAACAGATAATATACAATGGAGCTCCAATATGTGTCTGGTAGCAGACTTCTCAGCAAAAACCTTATAGGCCAGCAGAAAGTAGTGTGACATATTTAAAGGGCTGAAGGAAAATAACTTTTATTCCAGAATAGTATATCCAGCAAAAACATCTTTCAAACATGAAGGAGAAATGAAGACTTTCCCAGACAAAAAAAAGCTGCAGGATTTCATCATCACTAGGCCTGTCCTATAAGAAATGCTAAAGTTCTTCAGTCCAAAAGAAGAGGATGTTAATGAGCAATAAGAAACCTCTGAAGGTACGAAACTCACTGGTAGTAGTAAATACACAGAAAAACACAGACTGTTATGACTGTAATAGTGGTGTGTAAACTACTCATATCTTCAATAGAAAGACTAAAAGATAAACTGATCAAAAATAATAACTAAAATAATGTATTAGTCCATTCTTGCATGGCTCTAAAGAAATGCCTGGGACTGGGTAATTTACAAAGAAAAGAGGTTTAATTGGCTCACAGTTCCACAGGCTTTGGAGCAGGAGGAAGAGAGAATTGGGGAGGTGCCATACACTTTTAAACAACCAGATCTCATGAGAACTCTATCACAAGAACAGCACCAAATGGGGAAGTCTGCCCCGATGATCTAATCACCTCCCACCTGGCCCCTCCTCCAACACTGGGGATTACAATTTGACATGAGATTGGGCAGGGACATAAATCCAAACCATGTCAAATAACTTTTTAAGACATAGACAGTACAAAAAGATATAAATAGAAACAACAAAAAGTTAAAAAGTTGGGTGATGAAGTTAAAGTGTTGAGTTTTCATTAGTATGCTCTTGGCTTGTTAGTTCTTTTTGTTGTTTATGTAATTAGTGTTGAGTTGTCATTAGTTTAAAATAATAGATTATGAGATATTTGCAAGCATCATTGCATACCACCAGAGAAAATCACCTTCAGTAAAAGGAAGACAGGGAGAAAGGAAAGAAGGAAGAGCAGGCAACAAACCAGAAAACAAGTAACAAGATGGCAGTAGTAAGTTCTTATCGATAATAACATTGAATGTAACTGGACTAAACTCTCCAATCAGAAGAGATAGAGTGACTGAATTGATTAAAAAACAAAAAACAACAACAAAAAAGTAAAAAAATAAAAACAACCAAGACCTAGGATATGTCGCCTGCAAGAAACACATTTTACCTATAAAAACATACATAGACTGAATATAAAGCAATGGAAAAAGATATACCATGCAAGTGAAAACCAAAAAAGAGAAGGAGTAGCTAGACTTACATCAGATAAAATACATTTCAAGACAAAAACTATGAAAAGAGACCAAGAAGGTAATTATAAAATGATAAAAGGGTCAATTCAGCAAGAGGATATAACAACTGAAACTACATACGCACCCAATAATGGAACACTAGATATATAAAGCAAATATTGTTAGCAATAAAGAGAGATATAGACTTCAATACAATAATAGCTGGAGAGTTAAACACCCCACTTTCAGCATTGGACAGATCAACCAGAAAGAAAATGAAAAGAGGAACATCAGACTTAATCTGCACTGCAGGCCAAAGGGACCTAATAAGCATCTACAGAACAGTTCATCATATGGCTGCAAAATAAACATTCTTCTAAGCACATGGATAATTATCAATGATAGGCTATATGTTAGGCCACTAAACAAGTCTTTAAATATCAAAAAAATTGAAATTATATCAAGTATATTATCTGACCACAATGGAATTAAACTAGAAATTAATAACAAGAAGAATTTTGGAAACTATACAAACACACAGAAATTAAACAATATACACTTGAATGACCAGGAGATCAATGAAGAAATTAAGAAGAAAATTTAAACATTTATTGAAACAAATAATAATGGAAACATAATGTACCAAAACCTATGGGATATAGGAAAAGCAGTACTAAGTGGAAAGTTTATAGCTATAAGTGCCCACATCAAAAAAGTAGGAAAACTTCAAATTAAAAAAAAATGGTTTATCTTAAAGAACTAGAAAAGCAAGAGTAAACTAAACCCAAAATTAGTAGAGAAAATATAATAAAGATAAAAACAACCAAATAAAATTGAAACAAAGAATACAAAAGATCCACAAAATGTAAAGTTGGTGTTTTAAAAAGAGAAAGTCAAACCTTTAGTCAGACTTAAAAAGAGAGAGAAAGAAGATCTAAATAAATAAAATTAGAAATGGAAAAAGGGGCATTAAAACTAATACCACAGAAATTAGGAGGATTATTAGAGGCTATTGGGAACAATAGCCTCTAATAAGTGGGGTCATTCAAGTGTATATTGAGAGCAGTAGCCTCTAATAAATTGGAAAAATCAATATATTGGAAAAACCAAGAAGAAATGTATAAATTTCTTGACACTACAGCCTACCAAGATTTAACTATGAAAAAATTCAAAACCTGAACAGAGCAATAACAAGTAACAAGATCAAAGCTGTAATAAAGTCTCCCAGCAAAGGAAAGCCTGGGCCCTGCTGGGTTTTCTGCTGAATTTTACCAAACATTTAAAGAAGAATGAATAGAAGTGCTATTCAAACTATTCCAAAAAAATAGGTGAGGAGTAAATACTTACAAACTTATTCTATGAGGCTAGTATTACCCTGATACCAAAATTAGACAAAGACACATCAAAAAGAGAAAACTACAGGCCAATATCCCTCATGAACATTGATGCAAAAATCCTTAACCAAGTACTAGCAAACTGAATTAAACAACACATTTAAAAGATCATTTTTTGTGACCAAATGGGATTTATCCCACGGATGCAAGGATGGTTCAACAAATGCAAATTAATCAATGTGATACATCTTATCAACAGCATGAAGGACGAAAACCAAATGATCTTTAAACTAGAAATCAATAACAAGAGCAATTTTGGAAAATATTCAAACACATGGATATTAATGCACTTGAATGACCAGTAGGTCAATGAAGAAATCAAGAAGATAAAAAAATTAAGAAGCTAAAAACCTTCAAAAAATTGAATATAGAACAAACATAACTCAACACAACAAAAGCCATATATGACAAACTCACAGCTAGTATCATACTGAATGAGGAAAAACTGAAAACCTTTCCTCTGAGATTTGGAACATAACAAGGATACCCACTGTCACGACTGTTATTCAACATAGTACTGGAAGTCCTAGCTAGAGCAATTAGACAAGATAAAGAAATAAAGGACATCCAAATTGGAAAGGGAGAAAACAAATTATTCTTGTTTGTAGGTGGTATGATCTTATATTTGGAAAGACCTAAAGACTCCACCAAGAAACTATTAAAACTAACAGACAAATTCAGTAAAGTTGCAGGATACAAAATCAACATATAAAAATTGGTAGCAGTTCTATATATCAAAAGTAAACCATCTGAAAAAGAAATCAGGAAACGAATCTCACTTACAATAGCTACAAATGAAATGAAATACTTAAGAATTAACTTGACCAAAGAAGTGAAAGATCTCTACTTTGAAAACTACAAAGGGGTGATCAAGATGGCTGACTAGAAGCAGCTGGTGTGTGTGGCTCTCATGGAGAGTGATATGGTTTGGCTGTGTCCTCATTCAAATCTCGACTTGAATTGTATCTCCCAGAATTCCCACATGTTGTGGGAGGGACCCAGGGGGAAGTAATTGACTCACAGGAGCCAATCTTTCCTGTGCAATTCTCATGATAGTGAATAAGTCTCATGAAAACTGATGGGTTTATCAGAGGCTTCTGCTTTCGCTTCCTCCTCGTTTTTCTCTTGCCACCTCCAGGTAAGAAGTGCCTTTCACCTCCCTCCATGATTCTGAGGCCTCCTCAGTCATGTGGAACTGTAAGTCCAATTAAACCTCTTTTTCTTCCCAGTCTCGGATATGTCTTTATCAGCGGCATGAAAACAAACTAATACAGAGAAGAATGGAAAAGGCAAATAAATACAGTACCTTGAACTAAAACATCCAGGTATATGCATCAGGACTAATCAAGGAAACAACTCAACCCATGGAGCAAGGCAGGATGATGGCCCACCTGGGAGAGATACAGAGCCAGGGGACCCTCCCCAACTCAGGAAAGCAGTGAGTAAATGTGCAACCCTGGGAACCCACACTTCTCCCTTGGATCTTTACAACCCTTGGGTTGAACTCTCTCCACCAGGGCCTTCAGTCTGACACACAGAGCTATGTGGAGTCTTGGCAGAGCAGCCACTCAGGCACATGAAGATATCTGGGAGCCTTGGATACCTGGGCTTTCCAGGATTCACAGCAAAAGTAACTGCAACTCCAGCAAAGTGGGAGGTTAGACCCCTGTACATATCCCTAGGAAAATGGTTGAATCCAGGGGGCTAAGCAGCAATAGTCTGCAGGTACCTCATAGGAGAAGACCCACTAGATTGGAACTCCAACCAGCCACTGATAGCAGTGTTGCACTTCACAGAGACAGAGCTCCTAGGGGGAGGGGTAGCCTGCCATCTTTGCCATTTGGCCAACTTAGTGGTTCCAGCCTTTGGGCTTTGGAGAGTCCAAGCCAACTGGGGGCTGAATTGATTCCCCAGCCCAGCATAGCTGTGCTATAAAAACATGGCCAGATAGTTTTTTAAACGTGTCCCAATCCCATTCTTCCTCACTGGGCAGGACCTCCAACCAGGGTCTTGAGCCACCCCTACTGGTGGTTTCTGGCTGATAGAGATTTAAAACCTCCCTGGGATGGAGCTCCCAGAGGCAGAGGTGGGCTGCCATCTTTGCTCTTTGGACAATTAGCCATTCCAGCCTTCAGGGTTTAGAGAGTCCAAGCCACCTGGGGGATGAAAGTGGTCCCCCAGCAGAGCATAGCTGCTCTACAAAAACATGGCCAGACTGCTTTTTAAAGCAGGTCTCCAATCCCATTCCTCCTCACTAAGTGGGACCTCCCAACCAGGGTTTCCAGCTACCCTCGCCAGTGCTCTCCAGCTGACAGATTTAAAGCCTCCCTGAATGCAGTTCCCAAAGGGAGTGCCAGGTTGCCATCTTTCCTGTTTGGGTTTCTTAACCATTCTGGCCTTCAGGCTTAGGAGAATCTGAGGTGACCAGGGGCAGTAGCAGACCCCAAGCACAGCACAGCTGCCCTACAAAAATGTGACCAGACTGCTTTTTAAAGTGGGTCCCCAATCCTGTTTCTCCTCACTGGGTGGGAACTCCCAACTGGAGTCTCCAGCCACATCCTAGAGGTACATTTAGGCTGGCAACAGGTCTGTACCTCCCTAGGACAAAGCTCCCAAAGGGAGGGGCAGGCCACCATATTTGCTGTTTCACAGCCTTCACTGTTGATACCTCCATGTACTGGAAAATCAGGGTGACTAGGGACTGGAGTGGACTCCCAGTATACTGCAGCAGCCCTACAAAAAGTGGCCAGATGGTTATGTGGATGCCCATTTCCATATCTCCTCACTGGGCAGGTCCTCCAGGCCTGGGCCTCCAGCCATCCACTGCCAGAGCTATCAAGACAGTAGCAGCTCTGCAACTCCCTGAACAAAGCCCCCAGGGAAAACTGAAGGCCTTTCTGTCACTGCCTCTGCAATGGAACTGCCCTTGCTTCCCTCATGCTAACAAAGGAGCAAAGACCCTAAGGCCTTATCCACACCTCCAAGAAGCTGCAGTAGACCCAAGAAGAGGAGGCCAGTCTATCTCCCACAGGTCCCATCCAACCTCCCTGCTCATCACCAGACAGGAAGTCCCCAGCGTGGGCCCACAGCGCAGACCTTCCATCCTGGGCTGATTGCACTGAGCAATTGCTGACCTATGTATTTCTGGGGTGGAGCCCCCAGGAGACAAGCAAAATACCCTTGGCCATAACTGCTACTAAGAACTCTTCCTCTGCTGCCTCCAAGTTGGGGAAGGAGCGTAAACACTGAGATTGCCCCAGAGCTTCAGTGGGCAGCTCAGGAATGCCAAGCTGTGATCTACAGCCAGCACTCAAGGGGGAGAGGAACCCACTCTTTCAGATCATTGAGAGAGAACATGGCTGCAACTGTGAGGAAACAGTGAGGAGTGCAGTTATGATTCATAGATTTGGCTTCTTTACATAATTCCATACTTCTTGGAGGTTTCTTGGGGAGCCAAATAACTGAGCAAGAGCCTATCAACTAAGCAATACATGTAAGTGCCACCTACTGGATCACAACCCAAAACTTCAACACCCCAAATAGCTCGCTTACATACTCCAATCTGAAACCAAAGACAAGAAGTCAGCTTCAAATAAAGAGCCTGCACAAAGTCTTGGCTCTGCGAAAACATCCAGAAAAGAAGTCTATTGACTCAATCTACACTGCAGTTAAAGGAACACCCACATGCAGAGATGAGAAAGAACCAACACAAGAACTCCAGTAACTCTCATGGCCAGAGTGTCATATGTCCTTCAAACAACTGCACCAATTCACCAACAAAAGTTCTTGACCAAGCTAAGCTGGCTGAAATGATAGAAAGAGAATTCAGAATATGGATAGGAATGAAGATCATCGAGATTCAGGAGAATGGTAAAACCCAATCCAAGTAAACTAAGAATCACAATAAAATAATACAGGAACTGAAGGACAAAATAGCTGGTATAGAAAAGAACCTAATGGATCTGACAGAGCCAAATAACACAAATACAAGAATTTCACAATGCAGTCACAAGTATTAACAGCAGAATAAACCAAGCTGAGGAAAGAATCTCAGAACTTGAAAACTGGATCTCTGAAATAAGGCAGTCAATAAAAATGGATCTTCAAAACCTCCAAGAAGTATGAAATTATGTAAAGAGGCCAAATCTTTTCATCACTGGCACCTCTGAAAGGGAGGGAGAGAAAGCAAGCAACTTGGAAAACATACTTTAGGAGATCTTCCATGAAAACTTCCCCAACCTTGCTAGAGAGGCCAACAGTCAAATTCAGAAAATACAAAGAACTCCTGCAAGATTTTACACAAGAAGATTATCCCCGAGACACGTAGTTGTCAGATTTTCCAAGGTTGAAATGAAAGAAAGAATGTTGAAGGCAGCTAGAGAGAAAGGGTAGGTCACCTACAAAGGAAACCCCATCAGGCTAACAGTGGACATTTCAGCTGAAACCCTATAAACCAGAAGAGATCAGGGGCCTATATTCAACATTCTTAAAGAAAAAAATATATTCAACTAGGAATTTCATATCTAGCCAAACTAAGCTTCCTAAGCAAAGGAGAAATAAGATCTTTTTCAGATAAGCAAATGTTGAGGGACCCACCTTACAAGAGATCTTGAAGGGATCACTAAATATTGAAAGGAAATACTGCTACCAGCTAATACAGAAACACATTTAAATACACAGACTGGTGACACTATAAAGCAACCACATGAATAATCCAGCGTAATAACCAGCTAACAACACAACAGGATCCAATCCACACATATTAATACCAACCTTAAATGTAAATGCACTAAATGCCCCACTTAAAGACACAGAGTAGTAAGCTGGATAAAAAAGTAAGACCCAATGGTATGCTGTCTTCAAGAGACCCATTGGATACGTATTGACACCCATAGGTTCAAAATAAAGGGATGGGGAAAAATTTACTAAGCAAATGGAATACAGAAAAAAGCAGGAGTTGCAATCCTAATTTCAGACAAAACAGACTTTAAACCAACAAAGATCAAAAGAGACAAGGAAGGCCATTACATAATGGTAAAGGGATCAATTCAACAAGAAGACCTAACTATTCTAAATATGTATGCACCCAACACAGGAGTACCCAGATTCATAAAGCAAGTTCTTAGAGACCTACAAAAAGACATAGACTTCCACACAATAGTAGTGGGAGACTTCAACACTCCACTGACAGTATTAGACAGATCACTGAGGCAGAAAATTAACAAAGATATTCAGGACCTGAACTCAACATTGGACCAAATGGAACTGATAGACCTCTATAGAACTCTCCAATGAAAAACAACAGAGTATAAATTCTTCTCATCACCACATGTCACATGCTTTAAAATCAACTACATAATTGAACATAAAACAATCCTCAGAAATGCAAAAGAATAAACATCATACCAAACACCCTCTCAGACAACACTGCAATAAAAATAGAAGTAAAGACTAAGAATCACTCAAAACCATGCAATTATGTAGAAATGAAACAACATGCTCCTGAATGACTTTTGGGTAAATAATGAAATTAAGGCAGAAATCAATAAGTTCTTTGAAACTAATGAGAACAAAGATACAAGATACGAGAATATCTGAGGCACAGCTAAGGCAGTGTTAAGAAGGAAATTCATAGCACTAAATGCCCACATCAAAAAGTTACGAGATCTCAAATTAACAACTTAACTTCACAAAGCAAGAACAAATTAACACCAAAGCTAGCAAAATCAGAGCTAAACTGAAGGAAATCAAGACACAAAACATGATCTTAGAACTTGAAGATGGGCTCACTGAAATAAAACAGTCAAAAAAATAAAATTTAAGAAAAGAATAAAAAGAAATGAACAAAACCTGTGAGAAGTATGGAATTATGTAAAGAGGTCTAATCTATGAATTACTGGCATCTCTGAAAGAGAAGAGAATTCATTCAAAAGTTCAACTAATGCAGGAGTTGGTTTTTTGAAAAAAATAATAAGGCTGCTAGCTAAACTAATAAAGAAAATAGAGAAGATGCAAGTAAACACAATTAGAAATGATGAAGAGAATGTTACCACTGACCCCATAAAATAAAAAATAACCATCAGAAACTACTATGAACACCTCTATGCACACAAACTAGAAAACCTAAAAGAGATGGATCCATTTCTGGACACATATATCCTCCCAAGACTGAACCAGGAAGAAGTTGATTCCCTGAATGACCAATATCTAGCTCTGAAATTGCATCAATAATGAATACCCTATCAACCCAAAAAAGCTTAGTACCTGATGGATTCCCAGCCAAATTCTACCAGATGTACAAAGACAAGCTAGTACCATTCCTACTGAAACTATTCCAAAAATTTGAAGAGAAGGGACTCCTCCCCAGTGCATTCTATGAGGACAGCATCACCCTGATACCAAAACCTCGCAGACAAACACATACACAAAAAACTTCAGTTCAATATCCTTAGTAAGCACTGGTGCAAAAATCCTCACCAAAATAATTGCAAACCAAATATAGCAGCATATCAAAAAGCTAATCATCCACAATCCAGTAGGCTTCATCCCCAGATTTGCAATGTTGGTTCAACATATGCAAATAAAGAAATGTGATTCATCACATAAACAGAACTAAACACAAAAAACCACATGATTGTCTCAATAGACACAGAAAAGGCTTTTTAAAAAATTCAAAAACGCTTCATGTTAAAAACCCTCAATAAACTAGGTATTGTTGGAACATACCTCAAAATAATAAGAGCCATCTGTGAGAAAACCACACCCAGCATTGTACTGAATGGGCAAAAGCTGGAAGCATTTCTCTTGATAACTGGCATAAGACAAGGGTGCCTTCTCTCATCCCTCCTATTCAACCTGGGGATGATTAATGGGTATAAAAATATAGTTAGGATGAATAAGATCTAGCATTTGATAGCACAACAGAGCAACTACAGTCAATAATAATTTATGGTACACTTTAGCATATCTAAAATGGTAAAATTGGATTGTTTGTAAAATAACAAAAGGATAAATACTTAAAGTGATGGATACCATATTTACCCAATTTGATTCTTACACATTGTATGTCTGTATCAAAATATCTCATGTATTCCATAAATATACATCTACCATGTACCACAAAAATCAAAAATAAATTTAAAAATAATAATAAAAAAGAAAGTAGAGTTTCCATAAATCCCCATTCCCTCCCTGCCCCACCCCTAGTTTCTTCTATTATTAACATCTGGCATTAGGGCTGCACATAATATTATGATTAACTAATCAATATTGATACATAATTATTAACCAAAATCCATAGTTTACATTAGGATTCACTCTTTGCATTGTATAGTTCTATGGATTTTGACAAATGTGGAATGTCATATATCCACCATTACCATATCATACAAAAGAATTTCTCTGCCTTAAAAATGCCTTGTGCTCCACCTATTCATCTTTCCCCCTACCCTAAAATCTTGGCCCACTGAATTTTTATAATTTCTAAGTTTCATCTCTCCCAACCTGTCATATAGTTGAGATCATACAGGATGTAGCTTTTTCATACTGCTCTTTTTCACTTAGCAATATACATTCCTTCATGTCTTTTCCTAGCTTGATATTTCATTTCTCTTTTTTCTTTTCTTTTCTGTTTTTATAGAGACGAGAGTCTCACTATGTTGCCAGGGGTGGTCTCAAACTCCTGGATTCAAGCGATCCTCCTGCCTCGGCCTCCCAAAGTTCTGGGATTACAGATGTGAGTCACTGCACGCAGTCTCATTTCTTTTTATCACTGAGAAATATGCTATTGTATAGATGTACCATAGTTTGTTTACACATTCACCCACTGAAGAACATCTTAGTTGCTTCTAACTTTTGGTAATTATGAATAAAGCTGCTATAAACATTCTTATGGAGGTTTTTGTGTAAACACAAGTTTTCAGTTCATTTGGGTAAATGCCTAGGAGCAGGATTTCTCTATCATATGGTAAGCCTATGTTTAGATTTGTAAGAAACTACCACAGTTATCTTCCAAAGTGCTATAAAATTTTACATTCTCCTGAACAGTGAATGAGGGTTCCAATTGCTCCACATGCTCACCAGCATTTGGTGTTCTCAGTCAGTGTTTTGGATTTTAGCCATTCTGATAGGTGTGTAGAAGTATCTTGTTTTAATTTTCAATTATTTAATGGCATATAATGTTGAGCATGTTTTCATAGGCTTATTTTCCTATTTTATATCTTATTTGCTATTTGCATATCTTCTTTGGTGAATTTGCCCTCTATACAGATATTTTGTCCATTTTAAAGTTGGGTTGTTTGTTTACTTATTGTGAGTTTGAAGAGTTTTTTGTATATTTTGGATCCATGTCATTTATCAGATATGTATTCTGCAAATAGTTTCATCCAGTCTGTGGCTTTGTTCATTTTAAACAAACAAAGTTTAATAACGTGTACTTTATGTGGTACATAAGGTACATAATATGTGGGAGATACTCACAAAAATGAGTACATCTCACAGGTGGCTTTGAATTCCAACTTATGTAGCATCTTCAACAAACAACAGCAAATTTAGAGAAGTGACAAGACAAAAGAAAAAAGACTTTGAGTCTCGAAGGGTGGCAAATTATAGAAAGGCAAAGAAATGGTAGATACAGACTAGTTAATAAAGCTCATTACCTAGGTTCCTCTGGCACTGATCCCTAGGCTGGTAAGGGGTTGTCCTTCCTGGTAGAAAGGGGAGTAGGGACACATTGGTGAATTTATGTCCTGCTTTTAAGCAAATAGTGGGAGAACAGAAAACTCCTTTTATATTTGCTTTTTCCCATTTGTCTTCAGCTCAAAATAATCCTTATGCCAAAGTGGCATATTCTAGTCACTTACAGTCCTCCCTTTGAACTTTATTTCAGAAAGTTTCATATATTAAAAGCTGAGTTCACAGTCCCATATCTTATGGAGCCAATCTCTTAGTCCTGATTTCAGTTAAACTCAGGTCAATTGAGTTAGAGAGTTGTATATCATTTCAGGTGGCAGTGTTGCAGGTGGGTTCCCAACAAGGTTAGGCCTCTATATGGTGCAAGCAAACAGGTATTTAAGTAGAGTCATTTCTATGGACCCAAAAAAACTAAAGGTTAATCACTGGAAAAAAATGATAAATCAGCTTCTAAGTCCATAAGGCAGTCATGTGAGAGAGTTCTAGATTTGATCTCAAAACCTCTTAGATGGTGGAATGAGGATGGCAGTTAAAATCTAATGTGTTTTCCTCGTTTGTGGTTTGAATATCTCTGGTGATATCATAGCATGTTCCAGTGAACTTTCTGAGTGGCCCACACAGCAACAGGCATCAAGGTTGCCTATATTTGAACTTTTGTGGCTGAAGATTCATTTGATGAATCCGATTTTTCTGAAATAGATTATTCTTATGATTCAAATGATTCTGATGTTAGTTCTGTTTAGAAATAACTCTAAAAATGGTCTTTATATTTTATTTTCACATTGAAAATCCGTCAAATTTGCTTCAACCTCAAAGAGCATGTTGATGTAAAATTAAATGAAAATCTTCAGGGTCTAAAGTTAGGCATTTTTTAAGAATTGTCACTAAAGCATAATTTAAAAAAGGGAAAATTGATAAGGTTGACTCCATCAAAATTTGCTTCGTGAAAGCCCATGTGAAGAGGGTTAAAAGATAAACTACAGGCTGATCAAAAACATTTGCAAACCACATATTCAGTAAAGAACTAGTATCTGTAATAAGAACTCTCAAAAACTCCACACTAATAAAATAAATAATTCATTTAGAAAATAGGCAAAAGACATGCAGATACATCTCTTAATAGGACATGCAGATAATAGGTAAGCACATGAAAAGATATTTGACACCATTCGCCACTAGGGAAATAGAAATTAAAACTGATATAAGAGTTAAAAAGAAATTATTTAGGCAGATAGTGAGGGTAAGGAAGTCCTTGATAAGGTTTTCCTTTCAGTGAAAAGCAGCCCCCAAATAATTTCTTTTCTAATAAAAAGCAGCCTATAAAATTGAGCTTCAGACATAGATAAGCAAGCTGGAAGCTTGCATGGGTGAATGCCAGCAGCTGTGCCAATAGGAAAAGGCTACCTGTGGGCCAGGCATGTTCAACATGGCACCTCCATCTCCCCTTTTCTTTGCCAACCATGTGTACAGTAAGGGACAGACAACATGACACCAGCCAGGAAGAGACCCTATTTGCATAATAAGAGATGAGGGTGGGGTGGCCACCTTCCTCGCATGCTATGTAAATGGCACACCTGGTCCAGCCAATCTTTGGGCCCTATGTGAATCAGATACTGCCTCCTGAAGCCAGTCTCTAAAACCCCATGCACTTCACCACGGAACCAGAAGACCCACCTGGGCACCCCTCTCTCTCTGCAGGAGAGAGAGCTATTCTCTGTTCTCTTTCTTTCACCTATTAAACTTCCACTCTTAAATTCACTACTTGTGTGTCCATGTCCTTGATTCCCTTGACATGAGACAACAAACCTCAAGGATTTACCCCAGACAATGACACTGCTTCAAAACCAGAATAACATATCACTACACATCTATCAGAAAAGCTAAAAAAATAGTAGCAACACTAAATTCTGATTACGGTGCTAAGAAACTGGATCACTCATACATTGCTGCTGGAAATGTGAAAAGATATAGCCACACTATAAAACATTTTGGCAATTCCTTACAAAACTAAAGATACAACCACATGGCCCAACAGTTGCTTTCCTCCCAGAGCCCAAGGGCCATTTACAAAGTCAAACTTGTGACAAGAGGGCCTATATAGCAAAAAAGTTACCAAACAGAATTAGGTTTTATTGGTAAAAAGCTGGGGGAATATTCATGAAATGGAATTATAAGGGTAATGCCTCAGGGATGTAAATTTAAGTTAGCGAAACTGCCATTGCAAAAGTTATCACACTAAGAAAATTATGACAGTGAAAGAGATCTGATCTAACCAACCCAATCTTGTCTTTAACCTCCAAACTGTCCTTAACCTTTTTCCCATTTGCCCTAAGAATACTTGCTGGTGGCACTTGCAGCTGCAGTGCTTACCCCAAGATAACTTTGCCACAAAATATCTCGCTTTTATTATTATTTTTGGATCGCTCTAGTATATCAACTTTGGAAACAAAAGACATCATTCTATTTATAGTATTCTGTTTTTAGTAGTGGTGTTTCCATTTACAAAACATAGTAATTCGTGATTGCTGAAAATGTCAAATTCTAGAAAATGTAGCATTCCTATGCATGATGTTAACATCAAATTCATGTGGGGAACTGACTTGATTGTCCTACTGCCCTACAGTCAAGTAGGTGTTCAGTCTCTACTATGGCCCAATAGCAAGCCAAAAGCTATCTCTCAAAATGAGGGTAATTAATTTTCAAATCAGGTATGATTTTGCCCCAAAACGCCATGGAACTCTCCTCTAATTCTCTTATCAGGGCTTCCACAGAATCCCCCAGCATGTTGATCAGCCATACATATTTTGAAAATCACTGGAATCACTGGTCATAAGTAGGGTGACCATATAATTGATCAATCCAACTAGAACAATGTTGAGAGTAAAAGGAGGCACTAGTAATAAACATGTTGGGAAAATGTATGGTCATCCAATCATAAAAGCCAAGTGATTCATTTGTTCACTCTGCATCCTTTGCCAGCTAGAGTACACATTGAAAGATGAATATAGAAAATTTTGATAAAGAGCTCTCAGTTATATCCTGGATTAGGTTATTGAATTTCAAGGCAAAACTTCTTCAAGCACTCAGGCAGAAAAGGTAAATATTTAATTAGTTATCACACTTTAGTGTGAATGAGAAGTACCTGGATGTACTGTTAAAACAGCCTACTCAACTTTATACTCGGAATTTCTAATTCTGTAGCTATAAAATGGACTTGAGAATTTGCATATTAACAAATTCTCAGGTGGTATTGATGTTGCTAATCCAGGGGTCATACTTTTAAGAACCATTGATCTATAGAAGAAGAAGAAGAAAAAAAAAAAAAAAACATAGACTGTCCTCAGTTTTTTTCCACAGCAACATGTAATACCAAATGATAATATTCTAAAGAGAAACCTATACCAAGATGTAGTTGAAGTTTTAGGTCCACCAACAGCTTTTATAAACATGAACAAACTCTAGGAACATTGCCTTCTAGAGAACCTTTTGCAAAAACCGTAAGATGATAAAATCACTCTTTTTTTTTTTTTCTGATACTAGGATCTAGGGGTTACAGTGTATTTATGACCTGGCTGTCTAAAGAAAGGTTGTTGTATGGTTTGGCTTTGTCCCTGCCCAGATCTCCATCTTGACTTCCCACGTATTTTGGGAGGGACCCGGTGGGAGGTGATTGAATCATGGGGTCAGGTCCTTCCCATGCTGTTCTCGTGATAGTGAATGAGTTTCATGAGACCTGATGGTTTTAAAAAGGGGCGTTCCCCTGCACAGCTCTCTCTTTGCCTGCTGCTATTACATAAGATGTGACCTGCTCCTCCTTGCTTTCTGCCATGATTGTGAGGCTGCCCCAGCCATGTGGAACTGTAAGTCCAATTAAACCTCTTCCTTTTGTAAATTACCCAGTCTTGGGTATGTATTTATCAACAGCATGAACACGGACTAATACAGTAAATTGGTACCAGTGGAGTTGCTGAAAAGATATCCAAAAATGTGGAAGCAACTTTTGAACTGGGTAACAGGCAGAGGTTGGAACAGTTTGGAGAGCTCAGAAGACAGGAAAATGTGGGAAAGTTTGGAGCTTCCTAGAGACTTGTTGAATGGCTTTAAGAAAAATGCCAATAGTGATATGAACAATAAGGTCCAGGCTGAGGTGGTCTCAGATGGAGATAAGGAACTTGTTGGGAACTGGATCAAAGGTGACTCTTGCTATATTTTAGCAAAGAGACTGGCCGCATTTTGCCACTGCCCTAAAGATTTGTGGAACTTTCAACTTGAGAGAGATGATTTAGGGCATCTGGCAGAAAAAATTTCTAAGCAGCAAAGAATTCAAGAGGTGAGTTGGGTGCCGTTAAAGGTGTTCAGTTTAATAAGGGAAGCAGAGCATAAAAGTTTGGAAAATTTGCAGCCTGACTATGCAATAGGAAAAAAATTTTTTTCTAGGGAGAAAATCAAGCCAGTTGTAGAAATTTGCATAAGTAGCAAAGAGCCTAATGTTAATCCCCAAGACCATGGGGAAAATCTCTTCCGGCCATGTCAGAGACCTTCATGGCAGCCCATCACAGGCATGGAGGCCCAGGAGTAAAAAGTGGTTTTGTGGGCTAGGTCCAGAGTCTCCTGCTGTGTGCAGTTGAGGGACTTGGTGGCATGTGTCCCAGTTGCTCCAGCCATGGTTGAAAGGGGCCAACATAGAGCTCAGGCCATGGCTTCAGAGGGTGCAAGCCCCAAGCCTTGGCAGTTTCCATGTGGTATTGGGTCTGTGGGTGCACAGAAGTCAAGAATTGAGGTTTGGGAACCTCTGCCTAGGTTTCAGAAGATGTATGGAAATGCCTGGATGCTCAGGCAAAAGTTTGCTGCAGGGGTGGGGCCCTCATGGAGAACCTCTGCTAGGGTGGTGCAGAAGGGAAATGTGGGGTTGGAGCCCCCACAAAGAGTCCCTACTGAGGCACTGCCTAGTGGAGCTGTGACAAGTGGGCCACTGTCCTCCAAACCCCAGAATGGTAGATCTACCAACAGCTTGCACCATGCACCTGGAAAAGCCACAGGCACTCAATGCCAGCACATGAAAGTAGCTAGGAGAGAGGCTGTATCCTGCAAAGCCACAGGGGTGGAGCTGCCCAAGACCATGGGAACCCACCTCGTGCATCAGTGTGACCTGGATGCAAGATGTGGAGTTAAAGAAGATCATTTTGGAACTTTAAGATTTGACTGCTCTGCTGGATTTCAGACTTGCATGGGGCCTGTACTCCTTTGTTTTAGCCAATTTCTCCCATTTGAAATGGCTGTATTTACCTAATGCCTGTTTCCCCAGTGTATCTAGGAAGTAACTAACTTGCTTTTGATTTTACAGACTCATAGGTGGAAGGGACCAGCGTTGTCTAGATGGGACTTTAAACTTGGACTTCTGGGTTAAAGCTGAAATGAGCTGAGACTTCGGGGGACTGATGGGAAGGCATGACTGGTTTTGAAATATGAGGACATGAGATTTGGGAATGGCCCGGGGCAGAATGATACAGTTTGGCTGTGGCCCCCCCCTAATCTCCATCTTATATTCCCACATGTTTTGAGAGGCACCCGGTGGGAGGTGATTGAATCATGGGGGCAGGTCTTTCCTGTGCTGTTCTTGTGATAGTGAATGAGTTGCACGAGATCTGATGGTTTTAAAATGGGTGTTCCCCTGCACAGCTCTCTCTTTGCCTGCCGCCATCCACATAAGATGTGACCTGCTCCTCCTTGCTTTCTGCCATGATTGTGAGGCTTCCTCAGCCATGTGGAACTGTAAGTCCAATTAAACCTCTTTCTTTTGTAAATTGCCCAGCAGCATGAAAACAGACTTATACAGGTTGTATTTACTAACCTCAGATTCAGATGAGGTTTCCAGTAATATAAAACTTGACAATGCTCTAGGTTTACCTACTACTATATTTCTCTGTCTCCTTTCCTTCCATTCAGCTAAAGAAATTAAGGCTCTGGTGCTGTCAAACTGTCTGACTCATCTGAAATGTAAACTTTTATGTTTGTCAAAAATTGTGAAATATGTTTGAGATGATTAAAATAAATCTGAAGGCTTGGCTAGTTTATGTATGTATGTACCTGAACTTCAGGTGAACTCTATGAACACTGTCCTCTATAAAAAAGTGCAGCTTTTTTTTTTTCTGCAGAATCCTAAAAGATCAGAACAGCTTTTGATTTTTAAGATGACCATCAGAATTCTTTGTTCCCCTTCTGTGGAAGTTGGAAAATAACCCTGAATAAAGATTATCTTTTTTGGGTGTTCTAACATAAACATAACTAGTTTTGTTTACTGTAACAACAAAACTAAGTTGAGAGATGCAGAGCTGTAATGTTAGAGGAAGTATGAGAGTGCCAGTATTTTCATTTTTAATACCAGGAAGTCCATTTGAAACCTGAGGGTTTAAAGCACAACGATTCTAACTGCATCATGTTTTTCTTTGTCTCCTTTCGTAATCTAGGAGGGTTCTTTTAAGAAATAAAATCCCTTGAAATGAAAGATTTAAAGCTTAACAATTCCTCTAGTTTCCCTTCAATTTACTTATCTTCTGTTAAAATCCAGCAAAACAGTTTTTATTTTTTATTTTTTTTGGACAAAGTCTCACTTTGTTGCCCAGGCTGGAGTGCAGTGACACGGTCACAGCTCACTGCAGCCTTGACCTTCTAGGCTCAAGCGATCCTCCCACCTCAGTCTACCAAGCTGGGAGTACAAGCACATGCCACCATGCCTGGCTAATTTTTTTTTTTAATTTTTATTGTTAGTAGATACGAGGTCTCGCTATGTTGCTGAGGCTAGTCTGTAATTCCTGAGCTTAAGTAATCCCCCCACCTCTGGTCCCCAAAGTGCTAAGATTACAGGTGTGAGCCACTGCAGCCAGCAAAAGTTTTTTTTTTTTTTAAACTAAAAGTAGTAGCATTCATATGAACACATTTTGAAAGGTTTTCTATTGCTTTCATTCTATATAAGCAGAGAAAAAATACTTGGAATGATGTTCAACTACTATGCTTAAAATTTTCACTGAGGTGTAATATACAAATCAGAAAATTCACTTATGATTGTACAAGTTAACAATTTCTAGTAAATTTACAAAGTTGTTCTACCATCATAACAAACAATTTTAGAACATTTCTATCACTCTGAAAATAACCCTCATGTTCACTTACCATCTCTTCCCACTCCAGTGCTGGGCGACCACTAATTTACTTTGTCTCTACAGATTTGCCTTTTCTGGACATTCTGTACAAATAGAATCACCTCATATGTAGTCTTTGTATCTGACTTCTTTTCTTTAGTATAATGTTTTTGAAGCTCATCCATGTTGCAGCATGTCAGTAATTTATTCCCTTTTATTACAGAAGTCCATGGATATGCCTACCACATCATGGAGTGAATTGTGTCCTTGCCCCCCAAATTCATATGTTGAAGCACTAACCCTCCAGTACGTCAGAATGTAACTATATTTGGAAAAAAGTCCTTTAAGGAGGGTGTTAATTTAAAATCAGGCTATTTAGGGTATGTCCTACTCCAATCTGACTGGTGTCCTAGAAAGAAAAGATCAGGACATACGAGAGAGAAAGTGAGAAGGCTACCATCTGCAAGCCAAGGAAAAGAGGCTTCAGGAGAAACCAAATCTGCAGGCACCTTAATCTTGAACTTCCAGTCTCCAGAACTGTGAGAAGTAAATTTCTGTTGTTTAAGCCACCCAGTCTGTGATATTTTGTTATGGCAACCCTAGCCGACTAACTCACCATTCTGGTGGTTATGAAGTGTTATCTCACTGTGGTTTTAATTTTCATTCCCCTAATGATATATATCATCTTTTCATGTGCTTGTTGGCAATTTTTGTATCTTCTTTGATGAAGTCTCTATTTAAACGTTGCCCACTTAAAACAAGTTGGGTTTGTCTTATTGTTGAGTTGTAAGCCCTCCTGATATATTCCGGTTAGAAGTACTTTATCAGAAATATGATTTGCAAATATGTTCTCTAAGGTTGTAGTTTGTATTTTGTTTTCTTAATGGTATTCTTTTGAAATAAAAAAGTTTTACATTTTGATAAAATTGAATTTATACATTTTATCTTTTAAGGATTATGCTATTGGTATCATATCTAAGGACTCTGCCTTACCTGAGGACAAAAAAGATTTTCTTATACTTTTTGGGGTTTAGCTCTTACATTTAGATCTATTGTCTATTTGAAGTTAATTTTTGTATAAGGTGTAAGAGTCTAAATCCATCTTTTTGAATGTAACTAAACAAATGGTCTATCACCATTTATAGAAAACACTGTCTTTGCCTCATTGAATTGCCTTAACAGCTTTGTCAAAAATCAATTTATCCACAGCTATAGGAGTTTTTTTCTGAACTCTCAGTTTATGTCGTATTGATCAATATTTCAATACCACACTATCTTGATTATTTTATAGTATATTTTAAAGTTGAGAAGTATGTAAATCCTCCAATTTTATTTTTCAAGATTTTTCAAGATTGTTTGGTCTATTCTGGGAACTAAGCTTGCTTATCTGGAATAAATCCCACTTGTTCATGGTGTATTAAAAGATTTGCTAATACTCTATAAAAGATTTTGCTTCTAATTCTAGGAGAGATGTTTAGGTTTTTTTTGTTTTTTGTAATGTCTTTGACTTTGTACTGGCCTTTTAAATACATTGGGAAATATTTCCTCTTCTATTTTCTGGAACAGATTATGTAAAGTTGGTGTTAATTCCCTTTTAAAAGTTTAGTAGAATTACTCAGTGAGACCATCTGGGCCTGGAGATTTTATTTTGGAGAGGTTTTTTTGTTTGTTTGTTTGTTTGTTTGTTTTTTTCATTAGAGTCTCGCTGTGTCGCCAGGCTGGAGTGCAGTCACATGATCTCAGCTCACTGCAACCTCCACCTCCTGGATTCAAGTGATTCTCCTGCCTCAGCCTCCTGAGTAGCTGGGATTACAGGCATGTGCCACCACACCCAGCTAATTTTTATATTTTTAGTAGAGACAGAATTTCACCATGTTGGCCAGGATAGTCTCTATCTCCTGACCTTGTGATCTGCCTCCCTGGGCCTCCCAAAGTGCTGGGATTACAGGTGTGAGCCACCGCGCTCAGCCTTTGGAGAGATTTTTAATTAAAAATTCAATCTCCTTAATAATAATAGGGCTATTTAGATTGTCTATTTCATCTTAGTTGAGTTTTTGTAGTTTGTGTTTCTCATGGAATTGGTCCATTTATTCTAAATTGTCAAATTTATGAGCATAAAGTCATACGTAATACTATTATCCTTTTTAATGGTTGCAGTATTTGAAATAAGAATTCTTGTTTAAGTCCTCATATTGGTGACTCATTTTCTATTTTTGTCAATCTTGCTAGGGGTTTATTGATTTTATTACAGTTTTCTGAAGAACCATATTTTCCTTTCATTGTATTTTTTAGTAAGATTTTCCTATTTTCAATTTCATTGGCTTCTGCTCTTTACTATTTTATTCCTTCTTCTTGTTTTGGATTTATTTTGCTCTTTTTGAGGAAAAGTAGGAACTCAAATTATCGACATGACACCTTTCTTAACTTTTTTTGGGGGGGGGGGAGTGAAAGTTTATTTAAAAATTTTAGAGAAGGAACGAAAGGAAGTATACTTGGAAGAAGGCCAAGTGGGCAACATGAGAGATCAAGTGCCCCTTTCTTCATTTTTAATGTAAGTATACAGTGCTATGAATTTTCTTCTTAGCTGTATCCCACGTACTTTGATATGTTTTCATTTATCCTTTTAATTTACTTTGAGACTCCCTGTTTGACCCATCCTTTAATGTTCCATGTGTTGCGGGAAGTCAGGGACCCTGAATGGAGGGACTGGCTGAAGCCATGGCAGAAGAACACAAATTGTGAAGATTTCATGGACATTTAGTAGTTCCCCAGATCAATACTTTTATAATTTCTTACGCCTGTCTTTACTGCAATCTCTGAACATAAATTGTGAAGATTTCATGGACTTTTATCACTTCCCCAATCAATACTCTTATAATTTCCTATGCCTGTCTTTAATCTCTTAATCCCATCATCTTCGTAAGTTGAGGATGTATGTTGCCTCAGGACCCTGTGATGATTGCGTTATCTGTACAAATTGTTTGTAAAACGTGTGTTTGAACAATATGAAATCTGGGCATCCTAAAAGAACAGGATAATGGCGATTTTCAGGGAACAAGGGAGATAACCATAAGGTCTGACTGCCTGCAGGGCCAGGCAGAACAGAGTCATATTTCTTCTCCTGCAAAAGCCAATAGGAGAAATAATGCTGATTCTTTTTTTCAGCAAGGAACAGACCTGGGAAAGAATGCATTCCCAGAGGAAGGCCTCTAAAATGGCCGCTCTGGGAGTGTCTGTCTTATGCAGGTGAAGATAAGGGATAAACTATGCCCTGGTCTCCTACAGTGCCCTCAGGCTTGCTAGGATTAGGAAATTGCAGCCTGGTGAATTGCAGTCAGACTGGTTGTCTGCTCTCGAACCCTGTTTCCTGTTAAGATGTTTATCAATGACAATGCGTGCATAGTGGGACATGAAACCTCATCAGCAATTCTAATTTTGCCCTGGCCTTGTGATCTTGCTCTGCCCCCATTTGCCTTGTGATATTTTATTGCCTTTTGAAGCATGTGATCTCTGTGACCCACACCCTATTCATATGCTCCCTCCCCTTTGAAAATTGCTAATAAAAACTTGTTGGTTTTACAGCTTGGGGGCATGATGGAACCTGTCAACATGTGATGTCACCCCCTGAGACCCAGCTGTAAAATTTCTCGCTTTTGTACTCTTTCTCTTTATTTCTCAGAAAGGCTGACACTTAGGGAAAATAGAAAAGAACCTACACTGAAATATTGGGGGCTGGTTCCCCCAATATCCATTTATTCTTTAATTTCCTTTGAGACTCCCTGTTTGACCCATAGATTATTTAGAAGTATGTTATTTAACTTTCAAGTGTTTCAAGAGTTTCCTGTTGTCTTTGTTAGAGATTTTCAGTTTAATTTCATTATGGCCAGAGCACATGATTGCAATTCTTTTAAATTTGTCAAGTTTACTATATATTTTATGTCTTTTTCTATTTGATGAATAGTGCATGGGCAATTGAGAAAAATGTATTGTTAGGCGGTATGTCTTATAAATGTTAATTAGACCCTGTTGATTGTGTGGCTCAGATTTTCCATATCCTGGTGATTTTTCTACTTCATAGTTCTATTAGTTACTGGAGAAAGGGGAGAATGATGTTGAAATTCCCAACCATAATTATAGATTCTTCTATTTCTCATTTCAGCTTTATCAGTTGCTGCTTCAGGTATTTAAGGCTCTATGGTTTAGTTTGTATGCATTTAGTATAATGTGTCTTCCTAATTGATTCTCTTATCATTATATAATATCCCTCTTTGTTTTGGTAATTTTCTTTGCTTTGCAGTCTACTTTATCAGACACTACTATTGCTACTCCTGTTTTTTTAAAAAATTATTAATGTGTATGTGATAGATCTTTTTCCACCCTTTTTTACTTTCAACTCACCTGTGTTTGAACTTGAAATAAGTTTCTTATATGCAGCACATAGTTGGATTATGGATGGTTTTTAACTCTACCAGTCTCTGTCTTTTGATTGGTGTATTTAGACCATTTATATTTAAGGTGTGGTATTTACTGACATTTTAGCACTTTAGTCTGTTATTTTGTTATTTATTTTCTATTTGTCTCCTCTGGTTCTCATTTCTTTTTATCTTTCTTGCCTTTCTGCAGCTTATTTAAACATGTTTTAGATTCCATCTTGATTTATTTATAATACTTCTGAGTTTGTCACTTTGTATAGTTTTCAGAGTGGTTGCTCTGGGTGTTACACATGCTACTTATAACAATGTACTAGTATCAATATTCACCACTTCAAATGAAGTGTGGAAACCTCACTTCCATTTAGGTCCCTTTGGATTCCCCACCTTTAAATATCATTGTTTTAAGTATCAGATGATGTTCCAATTTTTGTTTCAATCATAAAATATATTCTCTAAAACCCATAAGGAAAAAATTGTCTATTGTATGAACCCATATTTCTGCTCTATTGTTTCTTCTTCCTTCCCGATGTTCTAAGTTTCCTTCTTTTACAATTTCTTTTCTGTTTGAAGAATTTCCTTTAGCTAATCTTTGAAGGGTAGACTGGCTAGTCACAAAATCTTTTAGTTTTCTTTCATCTGTGAATGTTTTTATAATCCTTTCATTCCTAAAAGATAGTTTTGCCAGATCTAGAATTACAGGAGACAATTCTTTTCTTTCATCCCTTAAAAAATATTTGGCCACTTCCTTATTTATGGATTCAGATGAGAAATCCATTCAAATTGGTGTTCCCCTACAAGTAATGCACTATTTCTCACTTGCTGCTTTCAGGACTTTGTCTTTAGTTTTCAAAAATTTATAATGTGCCTGGGCATGGAATTTTTTTTTCTTCTGTGGGATTCATCCAGCTTCTTGAATCTCTAAGTTAGTGTCTTCTATATAATTGGGAATGTTTCCAGCCTTATTTCTTCAAATACTCATTCATCCCTATCCTTTTTCTCCTTTGCTTTCTGTTACTCCGATAATATGAATGCTGGATATTTTGTTATTGTTCCATAGGTCCCTGAGGTTTGTTTATTTTTTCCAGTTTATTTTCTCTCTATTGTTCAGATTGGGTAAATTCTATTGTTCTGTCCTCAAGTTCACAGATTTTATCTCCCATCATCTCTACCATACTATTAAACCTATCCAGTGAGTTTTCAGTTTGTTATTGTATTTTTCAGTCCTATAATTTTCATGTTTCCTTTTGATAAAACTTCTATTTTTCTGAGGTTTTTCTGTTTTTTTCATGTTTCAAGAGAATTTGTAATTGATTGTTGCATTGTTTTTATGATGCCTGCTTTAAAATTCTTATCAGATAATTCCAATATCTGGTTCATCTCTGCTGGAATCCATTGATTGCCTTTTTCATTCAAGTTGTGATTTTATTGGTTCTTGATTTGCACTCTGAATACTTTGCCTATTATGTTAGGAGACTCATTTCTATTTAAATATTTTATTTTACAAGGAGTCACTCTGTTTAGGTTTAGCATACAGTTTTAGCCTACTTTTGTGGGCCGTAATTCTAATGGCAGCTAAATTTTCAGAGCCCTTGTAGTGTTATTTTAGTTGCTTGGTTTATCTAGGGCTCCCACTGGTCTCTGTTAGTGCTGCCTGAAAGGGCGGAAGGAATTTCTCCGACTGGGTTGCCAGGTATCTCTTGGTGAGGTCGGGCTATGACAAATCCTGCAGGTGCCTCTAGCTGCCCAGATATCTCTCCTGGGAGGAGGGTCTTGCTTCTACAAAGTGGCTTCTGTGATCAGGTTGCTGGCTTCAGGGATGTTGGCTATGACAGATCCCTTTTCCTGGTTCTACCAGCCGATCCTAGTATCTCTGGGCAGGAGAGGAGAGTGTTAGGCCTGTGCAAAAAGGCTTCCTCAACTGGACCACCTGTTTTTCCTACGTTTCTCATACTGGCTCCTCCTGTCCACCTCAGTATCTTTCCTTGGAAAAGAGGAGTTTCTGACCCAGCAGGGAAGAAGGGGTTTCCCCTGGTCACTTATTTTTTTAGGACTTCCAATCAGTCCCCCTGCCTGAGGTTGCCAGAGGGACTCCATTAGGTTCGGGGGAAGAGTGAGCTACTGGGCTACCTTATGCTGCTAGATGGAAAGTGAGGAAACACCTTCTGATAGTTAGGGGGATATAAGATGCCCTGCCTCTGTGCTGTTCTTCTGGTCCTGGGTTTTCAAACCAGCCTGCTTTCTTCTTAACACCCTTTAGAATTCTCCTTTGGTTTTTCCCTGTACCATTTCCAAAATGTATTAAGTTGTGCTTAGCAGGGCATAGCAGGGGAAATGGGACAATGCCATCTTGTCCAGACCAGAAGTCTCTCACCTACTGAATGTTATGTCTACATTATCTGTAAATATATATATTTTTTGCTAATTTAGATCCAATGACATATGAATAATCAAAAATCCCAGAGAAGTCTACCTAATGCAGAAATTTAACCTATTTTCTCCACATGTAATTAAATTAATGAGACTGGGGGAAAATGGATGTGTCAATAAATAGGATCTAAAGTGAGCACATAAGGATACTGTTGAGGAACATACACACACACTCTCCTCCACTCAGGCCATCTCCTTCCAGTCTGCTCAGTGTGGATCTCTACATCAAGCACACATGGATTCATGAAG
Organism: Macaca mulatta; assembly: GCF_049350105.2. Lineage (NCBI taxonomy): Eukaryota > Metazoa > Chordata > Mammalia > Primates > Cercopithecidae > Macaca > Macaca mulatta. The sequence goes on along the minus strand of NC_133407.1, from coordinate 161,773,971 downwards.
CTTCCAAAGGAGCTGAGAAAAATGGGAGTGGGTGGTAGAGCCTATTATAGTGAAAATACAGTCCTTTCTTCCTGGGGCCCTCTGAGTGGCAAGACCTGCCTGGATGCTTCTACTTGGGAAATCTCAGCTCTGAAAGGCTGAGTAGTGCCAGGAGAATGGTAGCTCCAGAACTCCCTAGGTTGGTCGGGGTCTTCTCTGAACTTTAGTGGTGAAGGTGGCTTAATCCAATCAAATGCACCAGAGTAGGAAAGCAGATATTTATTTGGGGCAGCACGTTCAGCTTGGTATGGTTTCTTTCTTTCTTTCTTATTTATATACTGTGTCATTCCCAAGAAGGATTTAAAGTGACTTCAATCAATACACAATATATACGAACATATAAATTAGATATACAGGTAAAAAGGACCAAGAGGAAAACAAGGCACAGGAACAAGAATGGTGCAAAACTGCTTCTCTGTGATTTTCTACACTTATAATAAATAGTCCATGAGTGGCACATGGCTGGGGTATTTCCTATGCCATCTCTGACTGGAACCTCAGGACTGGGCATGGGGATGGCAGGATAAACTCCTAACAAGAAAGGACCCTCAAGACCTGCCATGGAGGAAGACACATTCCCATGGGAATGTCCCTATAATACTCCATAGATTTCCTCTTCCTGAAACGTGTTTGATTTCTTCTTAAAAATTCCCAAGTTCTCACTCTGAGAATGGCCATGGTTCTGGGCAGTGTAATCTACTGAAAGACTCAGGCTACTAAGTTTCTGAGGAATCACATTGCAGTCAGAGTCCATTACAAGTCAGAGACTATATAAATATGAAAGAGAGCATGAACCAAGGCTAAAACTATAGTTGGTAATTCCTCACACTCTAACTTTTTTCTTTTTTGGCTTTTTGGTTTTATTTAGTGATGGGGACTTGCTCTATTGCCCAGGCTGGAGAACAGATGTGTGATCATGGGATCCTGGCTCATTGCAGCCTTGCACTCCTGGGCTCAAGGGATCCTCCTGCCTCAGCCTCTTGAGCAGCTGGGACTACAAGTGCATGCCACCATACCCAAATTTGTTTTTTTTTTTTTTTTTGTACAGATGGGTTCTCACTATGTTTCCCAGACTGATCTTGAACTCCTAGTCTCCTAGGTAGTACCATTCAGGACATAGGCATGGGCAAAGACTTCATGTCTAAAACACCAAAAGCAACAGCAGCAAAAGCCAAAATTGACAAATGGGATCTAATTAAACTAAAGAGCTTCTGCACAGCAAAAGAAACTACCATCAGAGTGAACAGGCAACCTACAGAATGGGAGAAAATTTTTGCAATCTACTCATCTGACAAAGGGCTAATATCCAGAACCTACAAAGAACTCAAACAAATTTACAAGAAAAAAACAAACAACCCCATCAAAAAGTGGGCAAAGGATATGAACAGACATGTCTCAAAAGAAGACATTCATACAGCCAACAGACACATGAAAAAATGCTCATCATCACTGGCCATCAGAGAAATGCAAATCAAAACCACAATGAGATACCATCTCACACCAGTTAGAATGGCGATCATTAAAAAGTCAGGAAACAACAGGTGCTGGAGAGGATGTGGAGAAATAGGAACACTTTTACACTGTTGGTGGGATTGTAAACTAGTTCAACCATTATGGAAAACAGTATGGCGATTCCTCAAGGATCTAGAACTAGATGTACCATATGACCCAGCCATCCCATTACTGCGTATATACCCAAAGGATTATAACTCATGCTGCTATAAAGACACATGTACACGTATGTTTATTACAGCACTATTCACAATAGCAAAGACTTGGAATCAACCCAAATGTCCATCAGTGACAGACTGGATTAAGAAAATGTGGCACATATACACCATGGAATACTATGCAGCCATAAAAAAGGATGAGTTTGTGTCCTTTGTAGGGACATGGATGCAGCTGGAAACCATCATTCTTAGCAAACTATCACAAGAACAGAAAACCAAACACCGCATGTTCTCACTCATAGGTGGGAACTGAACAATGAGATCACTTGGACTCGGGAAGGGGAACATCACACACCGGGGCCTATCATGGGGAGGGGGTAGGGGGGAGGGATTGCATTGGGAGTTATACCTGATGTAAATGACGAGTTGATGGGTACTGACGAGTTGATGGGTGCAGCACACCAACATGGCACAAGTATAGATATGTAACAAACCTGCACGTTATGCACATGTACCCTAGAACTCAAAGTATAAAAAAAAAAAAAAAAAAACTCCTAGTCTCAAGTGATTCTCTCACCTTAGCCTCCCAAAGTGCTGGGATTACAGGTGTGAGCCACTATACCCAATCTCAAAATCTTGTATTTAAAATTCTTCTATTTGATTCTCAGAATCTAAGCCAAAACTGTTAGATTCAGACTTGCAGGTCCCAAGTCAGCTGGAAATCTAGGTGATGCTGATGACACGTAGAAGCCGAGAAGTAGCCACAGAAGTTGTGCTGTGTGCTTGGTGACTAAATGACCACACTCCTTCCGCTATGAGAGCTGTCTTTCTCCTGGGGAATAGAAGAATACACACACACAAAAAAATCCAGTCAGTGTAATCCGTCTATGCATGTAACACATAAGGTGTGCTTGATTCATAAATCCTAAGTGGGTGGTGGCTGCCAGGACAGCAGATCTGAACCTAAAAAATACTTCTTTACTCTTCATGAAACCAATCTCTCTCCCTAGGCTTAGGTTTTTCTTGCTTACCTCTCTGGAGACTCCCTCAAATACCTTTAATTTCTGAACATTTAATCCAGTCTAATTCACTCTGCCTCTTGCTCTGTTTTCTAATACCTTCAAGTCTCCCTGAGACTCAAAAAGTGGTACCCTGTTCCATTCTCCAGTCCATCTCCCTCCCATTCATTCATAAAGACATTGCTCAGTTCTCTTTTTCCTTTTTATAATCTCCTGAATCATTCCTTCCCAACCTTCTTCTAAAAAGTTTGGCTTCAAACCTTAGTATTTCTCTGAAGTTGTTTTTCAAAGATCACTAATTACTTCTTCCTGACCATACTCAGTGGCTTTTTTTTTAGAAGTTATTCCACTCTACTTGGTCTTTGGGCTTTTTCCACTTCCTTGGTGAGGGTGAAGAACTGTGGTTGACATTTCTCGTATTTCTCTAGCTATGGTAGGGGATCATTTTATTTAAGTTTTGAATATCTATAGTTGTGGTCCATGAATGTGACCTTCCTCATCTTATTTGAAATAGGAAAACAAGGTATCTGTCCTAAAATATACTGCTCAAAAGGGATCACATATGTATGTACATTCATGTTGCTATAAAAAAGAAAGTTTCCAATTTATCAGGAAAGTGAGTTTCAGGGGTCATGATTTCTAATCAAAATACTGCAGGAAAATGTTCTCTGACACAATAGAAGACAATGAAATGCAGTAAAAGGAACTTGTCCAAGTTTGCTAAAAGAAAACCTAGACATGATCAAGGAGTAGACATTTTGTTGAAAGTAGGAGATTAAGAATGCCAACATAAAACTTTCTAAAAATTAAATCAAAAAGTCAAGAAAAAAGCTGGGATTCTCTACAGAAAGTTTGAATTTAGGTTGGAGAAGAAAGAACACCTTGGCTTTCTCTTGTATTAGAACAGGTGTATACTGGCCAAGTTTGGAACAAGCCAGAAATACTTTGAGAATGTCTTAGGATAAGATTAGAAAGAAAGATAATTGATTGGAAGGAGTCCAGGAGCCTGGGCCACACAAGTCTGTAATCACTGAAGGTAAAAGCTTGAAGTTTTTGCTCCTTATATTTCTGAGGTTATAGCTTCAGTGGAGTGAAAAGGCCACCAGACCTGAATTGAGAAGATCTTGGCTGGAATCCTGGTTCTGAAGTTGGGTGGAAGATCCCTCAATATAACTTCCATTTTCTCATGGGCACTGTGTAACATATAGTTTCTACCTATTTCAGGTTCCCATGAAATCATCTGTATGGAAGCCCTTGTTTGTCGGTATCTATTTGTTAAACATTACTCTTGAGAGAGAAGGTTCCACATGAACACCAAAAAATAATTGTTCCATTTATGTTTCTCTAAATGCCAAATAAAGTATTTTAAATAAGCATTTTATAAAAAGTTATGGTAAAGCTGTAACTGCTGAAAGCCTGCTTTAGGAAAATAGTGATACATCTTATCAACTCAAGCAGTAAACAGAAACTTCCAGTGCTGCATGATGGAAGGTCCCCATCTAGAGGCCCAGTTGTATTATGATGTTTCATTACAAGCTCTAATGACTTCAGAGGCTAGGAAGGCAGCCTGTGTAAGAAGCAGCAGCCAGCCCAAGGAGAGGAGGGAAGAGCATGACTTTGGCCCTGCAGACTTTGCCTCAGTAAAGGCATTCAAAATTTAAGTTACAAACAAAACAAACTAAACACAGTGCCCTTCAAACTGAGCAATCTCCCAAATCGAGCTTTGGTCCTGGGCCTCTGCTCACTGTCAGAATATGAATGGAAAGTTGAATGTGATAAGTAAAGTGATAGCTCCTTGGGAGATAAGCTCAAAGAAACTCCAAACAATGGAGGCTTTTACAATTTCTTGTACAAAATCTTTGCTTCTTGGGAGTAACTTTACAATTGAAAATTTGGTTTGGTTGTGGTAGGTGGTAAAGGAAGCTGTGATATTTTCAGAAAATGAGGAAGAAATAAAGTCACCAGAAGATATCATTGACTCCAAATGATAATCTCTTTCTCTCTTTCCTTTTTTTCTGAGTCAAGGTCACATTCTGTTGCTCAGGCTGGAGTGCAGTGGTGCAATCATGGCTCACTGAGCCTAGAACCTGGGCTCAAGTGATCCTCCTATCCTTCTGAGTAGCTGGGACTATCGGTACATGCCACTGCACTTGACTATACTCCTCTAAGGAGGCAGAAAGGGCACAGGCTTGAGAATCAAAGTGCAATTCAAACCTGAGCTTCACTCCCTATTGGCTGTGTGGCTTTGGGCATGCTACTCAACCTCTCTGAGCCTCCCATAGTTGTGAGGATTAAATGAAATGAAACTTGGAGGCCAGGCACGGTGGCTCATGCCTGTAATCCCAGCACTTTGGGAGGCTGAGGCAGGTGGATCACAAGGTCAAGAGATTGAGACTATCCTGGCCAACATGGTGAAACCCTGTCTATACTAAAAATACAAAAATTAGCCGGGCGTGCTGGCATATGCCTGTAGTCCCAGCTACTCAGGAGGCTGAGGCTGGAGAATCGCTTGAACTGGGGAGGCGGAAGATGCAGAGAGCCGAGATCGCGCCACTGCACTCCAGCCTGGCGACAGAGCGAGACTCTGTCTCAAAAAGAAAAAAAGAAAGTTTGGAAAGGGTTTAAAGGGCTTATCCAGTGTCTGGAATATAACTGGTGTTCCTCACCCTTCTCTCACTTACAAGAAGCCACATAATTTAACTTACAGAAAATAATTTAACTTAGAAGAAGATAGCCTGTAGATTTGGGGTCCAAAACTGGATCTTAACTTTGTTGTTGTTATTGTTATAATGAAGAGACCTGGTTTAGTCACAACATGAGTAAAGGAGGTGTGACTGTCCCAGCTTTGACTGTGTTTTCTTTCAGGATGTAATTTTCTTACTGGTAACACAGAAGAAACAGTTGTATCATCTGTAAATGAGGATAATAGTACAAAACACACAGGGTGGTTGTGAGGATTAAGTAAGACGTTATATAAGATGTCTATAACTCAGTACCGCTTAGTAAGGAGTAGCTATTTTCACTATTGTTGATCCTTATCACTCAAGGGACATGTGTGAGAAGATGATATAATTGCCATTGATTATTACAGAAATGCCTGCTGGTCTTTGCTACCTTCCTCACAAATCACTCTCACCAAGGTTCTGCTCTAGAAAGAGCAGCACTGTGGCTCTCCTAAGAGGCCTGCTCCTTTGCACACACCATGTGTGTGATTGAGTTTTTAAAAAACTCACAGCAGAACATGTACTTCCAAATGAGAGTTGTATCCTTCAAAACCTGTGAGAGACTACAGTTCTTCTTTTATAATATCTCTCTGCTCCGGGAACTTCTTTCAGAGCTACTGCATATACCTTTGACTATCTCAACAGAAGCGAAAGAGAAAAGGATTTTGGTCAAATAGAGAAAAGATCTTCATGGGTAGCCTGTAAGTTGGCTCTGAGGTAGTTTATTAATGTTTTTGAGCAATGGCAACATAGCTTTGCAAAGTGGCAACATTAAAGGAATGCTGTCATTTGGATGTGTTAATTAAAAAAAATTTTTTTTTTTTGAGACAGAGTTTTGTTCTTGTCACCCAGGCTGGAGTGCAATGGCACGATCTCAGCTCACTGCAACCTCCTCTTCCCAGATTCAAGTAATTCTCCTGCCTCAGCCTCCCAAGTAGCTGGGATTACAGGCATGCACCACCACACCCAGCTAATTTTTTTTTTTTATTTTTAGCAGAGACAGGGTTTCACCATGTTGGCCAGGCTGGTCTCGAACTCCTGACCTCAGGTGATCCACCTGCCTCGGCCTCCCAAACTGCTGGGATGACAGGCGTGAGCCACTGCGCCCAGCCCCAAATAATTTTTAAAGTCACTTCTTTAAAACAACACAAAAGATCTGCATCCAGAGGCCCTAAAGGCCTACGCCCTTCTGTGTTCCCCTTTTAACTATGTCTGGCACCCGTTGGCATCTTGCCTATCCACAGAATCTTAATGTTTTGGCCTGTATATGGAATATCAGGGTTTTAAAAATCAGTTTAATGGTCCCTTCCAGGGATGTCTCAGAGGGTCCCAACCTCACATATACCAGGGCCTTGAATGCTGACTTAACAAGCGTCTTCTGTCAGGCCCAGTGTTCTAATTTGGGGTATGGAAATGGGTTGCTAACTAAAGAAAGCAAAGCAGCTGTGAAAGGAGGTGAGGCTTTAGCCACAACGACCTGCATTCAAGTCCTAGCTCATAGCTTGCAAGGTGCTTAATCATGCTGAGCCTTATTTTCTCCCGTGACCCCGCTTGGCTTGCCCCACAGGACTGCGATGACAGCCGAAGCGATGGTGAGAAGGCGCTTCACAGGCAGCGAACTCTCCCCTGCACTCTGCACGCGCTTGATTTCTTTAGCTTTAGCAAGAGGTAGTCCACCCAGCCCACAGTGTAATTTGGGCAAACCGGGGAGGAGGCACCCTCTGTGGCAGAATGAGAGGCAGCCTGTGTTGGCTGTGGTCATGCCTGGCTGGAGGGTCCTCTCTGCCCATGCCCGACCCTCAGCAGGATGCCCCAGGCTCACCGAGCGCTTCTCCACACTCCCTTTTTTCCTGCTATTCTTGCCTGGAGTGACATCCAGTGAGCGGTAGCTAGGTGGCTTCTCCTCGGGCCAGTGTGGGGAGTGCGAGCGGCGGCGATGGGCCCCCCAGCTCTGGGGCTGCCTCTCCTTGTCCTCTTCAGAGCTCCAGGAACTGAGGCCAGAGGGCAGGGGAGGAGAGTAGCTGCGGTGCCTGCGTCGTCTCCCGTGCCTCTGAGTGCTCTCCCGGGGGCTGAGCCTGTGGGGCCTCTCCTGACAGCGGCTCCTGAAAGGAGGGTGGCTCGGCCGCCAGCGTGCCTCGCTGGACGAGGGGACATCGCTTAGGCTGTCCCTGTCTGACCAGTGTATGGGTGACCCATTCAGCCTAGAGCTACGGTGCCTTCCACTCCACGATGGGTCCAGTTCTCTTCTTTCCAATGCCCAAGACTTTGGCCCCCGGTCCTGGAGCTCCTGGTGGAAATCAGGGTAATGGTGCTGCCTTCTCCCATCTCTCAGATCCCAGGGCCTGGAGTGAATTGGGGTGAGCCACTGCTGGTGCAGGGAGTCACTGGTCCTCCTTGAGGATGACAGGTCTCTGATCAGTGGGGGCAGGTGGATGATTCTGCGTTCCACGACCTCGGAGCCCAGGGAGGACAGCATGCTGCAGGGATGGCCAAATCTGGCTTTGAGGTCAGGGGGCAGAGGCTGTGCCAGGTTGAGGTTCCGCAGTTCTTTCTCCAAATACTCCAGGACACCATTGGTGATGGGAGGGTGATTGGTGGTCTGGGTCATTGGCATCTGAGGGAGGCTGGACCGCAGGGACAAATCTGAATGGAAACAAGGACATGACATATAGAACAAATGGCCCAAAACATACACCTCAGAATCAGGACATCAAAATGTGACATTGGTTAGCATGACTCCCTCCCATCCTCCATCATGAAGATGCCCGCCACATTGGTCACGGAGGCCTTGATGTAGCCCATGGTCCTGCCCTTGCCCTCTGCCCTCCCCTACCCCAAATCTCTGGAAGAGTTTACCTCGCTGCAGCAGCGGGTGCATTGGATAAGATGAAACCTGGGAGCTCCTGTCCGCCCCCCAGTACAGGGGTTTTTCCATCATCTGAGGACCTAGGGCCTGGGCCTGCTTCATGTAGCGGTGGCGGGCCAGGGCTGCAGGGGAAGAAGGAGAAATGCAGACCCTCAGCCAGGCAAGCCCCACACCTCCCACTTCACTTCTCTCCACCTAGGGGCCCTGCAAGAGGCCAGCTTCTCTTGTCCGTTCTCACCTATCTTGCATGGGAGTAAGGGTTAAGGGGGTAGTAAATTAAATGTCCCCCTGGCGAGGAGCTGGAACTAAATTCTCTTCAAGACTGCAACTTCTGTATCCCAGGAAAGTATATTCTTAAAACTTGACTTACTAGCCTCAAAATCATTTCATCATCTTGCCCATTCCTAAGGTCACCCAAAATGCATAGGTAGATTCATAGATACTAGCATACAATGAATTACTGGGCCATAGGCCAACAAAACTAGAAGCCAAAGGCCAGAAACAGAAGGTACAGATGCAAAGGACTTAGAGGAGGCTGTGAGTCAGGGCCTGGTGGCATCTGCTCGAAGAGTGAAAGAAAAAGGGAAGGGCATGATACTGAAGATAATGGGCAGAATTACTTGGCAATTATATGGAAGAGTGTTTCTAGCTGGCACGCCAACCCTGGATGGAAGAAAATTTGTGGGAAGAAGGCAAGGGTGTGCAAAAAGCTCAAGTAGATTCCAGTGGGTCCTTTCTACTCTTCTCCTCACCTTATTGAGATTGTCCCTAAGTAGGGGAATTTCTAAGGGGTGGGGTAGAGGCAGGGAAGGGGGATGAGAAATACTATTTCCTTTATGGCAAAGAAAATCATATAAAAAAGTAGTGCAAGGATCCATAGAAATGTCACTCCAGCCCCTTAGGTGGGGCTGGTCTGAGGCATACAACCCACAGTGAGTACTAATTAAAAACAAAAGCATTTCATTGTTTTTGTTCATGCTTTTCTATTTTGGGGTAGTTGTGGCTGAGTGCCTCATGTTTCCTAAGTGCTCTGCCTATCCATGAGTGTTGGACGCGTACCTGTACGTTGAGGGCAGGAAGTGCCGGCCTCAGTGTGAACAAGGATAGGCCCCAGCCTGGCATTCTCAGTTCCTCCTTGCTTCCCTGGGCCCTGTGGCCACCCCTAAAACAGCAGGGCCCAGGCACAGAAGGGGGCAGAAAGCTGGCATCCTGAACACAGTCACATAGGGTGTAGGGTTTGCCAAGGCCAGCAGCAAAGGGGTCATCCAGTGGGCTGCCCAGTGATTCCAGTATGAAACTCCCAGCACAACAGGAAGTGGTTGTAAGAGAGTCCCCAGAAGCGTCCGGAGCGTCAACCCTCAGTGTGAGTCACGGCCTAGCCTGGAGGAAATCAGATGCAAACTTGCAGCTCCCCCAGCAGCTACACCTTCATGCCAACTGATAGCCTCGAGCCTCCCTGAAGACAGGTCCACAGGCTCAGAGCTGCCCTCTCCCTCTGCAGAGCTGCCGCTCCCCAGCTCCCTCTACTGGCCACCACCAACACACATACTGGAATGCCCAGCCTTATACATGTAATTTACCTTACATAAGCTAACTAGTTCTCTGAAAAATCTCTTCATCTGGGAATCCAATGAGGAAGTTGGGCTCAGAGAGATTACCTTCCCAGCCTAAGGTCCCATAGCTAGACTGGCAGAGCCAGGATGTGAACCTGTGCGACGCTCAAGCCTACGCTCTTTGTGTGCCATACCTCCGAGTCCCCAGACTCCTTTATTTTCTGTGATGAAGCAAAAAACCTTCCCTGCAGGCACCTCCTCAATTTACCTCTCTCTAACTCAGCTACAGACCTTTCAAAGTCCACTCCAGACTAGTCTCTCCTTCCATGGCCTGGGGACATCTGATTCCAAGGAGAACAACCCTACCCACTGTACCCCTTTAATGGAATCCTCGCCTCTTCCAGATGGTCCTATTCCCATTTAGCCACTCCTTCTCCTGCTTCCTTCAATCAGGGAGAAAGGCAGAGTTGTGCTTCCTCTTTGCTCCTCAAATGATTTTTTTCACTAAAGGGACCCCCTCCACAAATAACTCTCTAACAACCCTTCCAGATCCTCAATGAGTGTTTCTGACATTTCCCCGAGTTTTTTCACACGGTCCAGAGATTAACTCACCTGCTTCCTTAGTTACTACAACCTTTTTTCCAGGGTCTCCCCCTTCCTTGTTGCACTAAAACTAATGAAATAGGATGGAAGACACAGTCTTTGAGTTTTTCTCTTGCCTGCCTTCCCCCGCATCCCTGAAAACAGCCTCAAGGGATGTCTAGGCTCTCAGGGGTATCTGTTGCTCACCTAATGGGGAATCAGATAGGCAATAAAATTAAGAAACCTGGACAAGGCAACAAAGCTGCAAAAGACTCCCAATAAGTTATCTCTTAACCTCAGTGGAGTAAAGTCTGCCTTAGTCACCCTTAAAACTACAGCTTTCTGAGCCTCATTCCCAGGGACCCTCCTTCAGTTGGTCTAACGCAAGGCAAGAAAATTTGTATTTTCAACAAGCTCCCTGTTTCAACAATGTAGGAATCAACTTGGAATTGACTGCTGAGGACTCTCAACAACACTTTGTTCACCATCCCTTACCATCCCCCCTCCACTCTTACAGAACCCATTCTTGCCCTTCTTTTGTTTATTTATTTATTTATTCATTTATTTATTTTTCTGAGACGGAGTCTTGCTCTGTCACCCAGGCTGGAGTGCAATGGCACCATCTCGGCTCACTGTAACCTTCGCCTCTAGGGTTCAAGTGATTCTTCTGTCTCAGCCTCCCAAGTAGCTGGGATTATAGGCGCCCGCCACCATGCTCCGCTAATTTTTGTATTTTTAGTAGAGATGGGGTTTCACCATGTTGGCCAGGCTGCTCTTGAACTCTTGACCTCAGGCAATCCACCTGCCTTGGCCTCCCAAAGTATTGGGATTACAGGCGTGAGCCACCACGCCCAGCCCTTGCCCTTCTTTTAACCTATGGTCATTCAGTCTATTTGCTTTCTCCAAAACTACCAGTCCTCCCTGATTTGACTGATCAGTCATTTCTGGGACATCCTCAGGTGCTTCCTAGAATCCCATGCCTCTTTGAACTCTCGTCATTTTAGCTTTAGGCAACCACCAGCAGATGCTTCTGGGTCCCAACCAGGCAACTGACCTCAAATAGCCCTCCTCCCAATAGGGCTTTCCTTCTTGACCTCTCAAACATGCATTCCCTCCTCTATAGCAGCAACTTAAACATTCCCCACCTCTTAGGTCTTCCCCTGCCAGTGAACTTTCTGCTAATGACTTCATCTCTATTGAGGAAGAGGAACCAGCCCTGAACATGGAGCCAAGAAACCTAGGTTTAGTCCAGGGCCCACTGCTAACAGGCTGTAACACAGTAATTGTGGAAAAACCTCCCTCGATTTCACTTCCTTCAGCTGTGAGGTGGAAGGAGATGGGGCAGGAGACATCAGAGATTCTCACCGTGGCTGTGGCATACTGCAGGGCATGCCTGGAGGTTCTGCAGTAAGGAGGGCCAGTAACTGCTCTAGGGATGAAAGGCGTTTCTCCAGTTTTCACAGAAAAAGTACGTTTCCATTTCAAAAACGTCTATCTTTAAGTCCTACTGAGGGCTGTTTACCACTACTAGGTGAACTATCAAGGGTTACTAAAATTTGGTCGTATTTTCATTTTTCTCCTCTCTAATCCTTTTTTAACTCTCACTAGAAAGTGGGAGCAGGTTGGGGAGGTGGGATGTGATCAAAGAAGTTCAAGAATCACTGACATGTTTCTTGAAGCTTCCTTCTGCATCTAGAATTTTGATTTGCTGAAATTGAGTCGGAAGATGTGAGCTCCCTCAGCTTCCTCCCTTACATCTTAATCATCCTCCACATTTTAATGACTTCCTTTCTGTCTTCAGAGGCTAGGCTGCTTCCCTTTCCCTTCCACTCTCTAAGGCCAGTTCTTTCCTTGTAGGTCTGAGGCCACTCCTACCAGCTTCATCACTCATCAGTGACCACCTCACTTCTTAATGCTTCACTTTACTCACTTGATATTAACCTTGATTCGTTGCTTATAAACATGTTTAGGATCACCTTATTCTCCAAACACCAACAATAACCCCTTACTCCTCTAACCAAAGAGCTTTCTTTAATAACTGATGCCCTTCCATGCAATTCTTCTTGTCAACAAACTTCTCAGGACAGTCTGCTCCAGTGACTCACTTTGAAAGTGACATCATCGGCCCAAGTTCAGGGATCTTTGTGGTCTGCAGTTCTTGATTTTACTAGTTTTAAAAAATGAACCTAATCCCTCAGGAGAAACAACTCTCCCCCAGAACCTCCATTTATTAGTTTACTAATAACGGATGCACTTATCATCTGTGTTAGCTTTGTCCCCAGTCTTGCCTGCTTTTAGTGCCCCACGAACCTAGGGAGTCTAAGCAGCCATCTTGGGCGGGTTTTTCTTATCTCATCCTGCATATTATTACTCCAGTGACAGTGACCTCTCCATGGCCTCCTCCCTAAGGTCCCTGAAAGGTAGGGAGCCCTGCAGTCCAATGTTGCATCCTCCGTAACTTTTCCCCTCCTATGGTGTCTTAGCCAATCCCACAGTGATCCACCTACAGAGACTGCGGCAGTCTCTGCTATAGGAATGCAGACTTTCACAAGTCAGATGAACATGGATTCGACTCTGCAAAGCCACTGCTATTTCCTAGCTGTGGGGCTTTTCTGACCTTTGGTCTCTTGTCTGTTAAATAGGGATGACATCTGCCTTCTAGGGTGGTTGTGAGGATTCAGTGAGGAAATGTATGCAAGGGGACTACATGTCAGACACCCAATAGAAGTTAGTTCTCTTTTCCTGTAAGACAGCAACTTTGGAGCATAGTCCCAAAACCAGACTCAGGCCACCGACTTTCTTCACATTGTAGATCAGATTTTGTTTCTATCTTAATAGGTCATTCATTATTTTTCCCTAAAAACATTTCCTTTCAAATGGATCAAACTGATAAAAGTGTTATCTCTGGGTACTCAGATGAGTCATTACATTTTCCTGAATTTCTCAAATTTCCTACAATATAGTACTTTATTTAGATCATTAGGAAGAGGAAATGTTATTGAAAACAAAAGCAAAAAAAAAAAAAATTAAAAACCTTCTATTTAACGCAGTTGGCACTATTCCATCTATTTGATCAAGAAAATATCTTTATAGAATAATTTTGTATTATTTTGCCTTTACCATGTATTCTGTAGCCAACATTTTTTATGGCATAATTCTGTTACAGTTCTGTTTTAAAGGATCAGACATTAGTCCAAAGGAAGATTACATTGAAAGCAAGATCATCTGCTCCCTCTTCCCTTGCCCTAACTCAAGGATTCTCAAAGTGTGGCCCCTCTACCAGCAGCAGCACATCACCTGGGAACTTTTGAGATAAGAAATACAAATAAAGTTCTAAGCCCCCAAATGACTAACAGACCCCTTCTTGGCCAAGGGGACCCCAGAGAAACCTTGGAAGCTAAGTTCATGGCCATGACAGGATGGGAGGTCAGACTCGTCTCATTATATCCCCACCCACAGTGACCAGCCCTTTCAAAAGACTCCACGTGGATAATGTCAATTACTAGCTTATCTTCCCAGGTACAGAACAAAGACAAGATAAAGTCTAATTCCTCTTTTCCCCTTTTCTAATATTCACTTTATCTTATGTAAAATATAGATTTGCTGGGCACTAACTAAAGTTTCACAAGTGTATAATCATTTGTTTCATTGCTGCCCCCCACTTCTTAAGGAAAATTATAAATACTAAACCTCCTGGGAACCTCGTTGGAAAAAAAAAAAAAACAGTCACAGATGCATCTGTGACTTATGTTTTTTCCCTGGGTATGCCCTCAAGCTAGCTCAATAAACCTCAATGATCTGAGACTTAGGCCTCAGTCACTCATTTTTGATTGCTAGAGAAATAAAAATTCTCAGGTCCTACCCTGGACCAATTGAGTCAGAAAACCTGGAGGTGGCAGCCAAAAATTAAGTTAAGGAGAAAAATAAAAAAAAAACAGAAATCATCCCTACCTCCTGACCTCTAGGGAGGGGAGAGTGGCTGAAGGTTGAGTTGATCACCGATAGCCAATGACTTAATCAATCATGCCTATGTAATGAAGTCTCCATAAAAACCCAAAAGGACTGGGTTGGGGGAGCTTCCTGGTTGCTAAAGACGGAGGTACTGGGAGGGTGGCACACCTGGAGAGGACATGGAAGCCCCGCCCCGCTCCCACATACCTTGCTCTATACATCTTTTCATCTGGCTGTTCACTTGTATTCTTTTAAATATTCTTTGTAATAAGTGGGTAAACATAAGTAAAGTGTTTCCTTAAATTCTGTGAGCTGCTCTAGCAAATTAACTGAACTGGAGGAAAGGGTCGTGGTAACTGCCAATTTATAGCCATTTCCTCAGAAGCACAGGTGACAACCTACTAGTTGTAACTGCAGTTGGCGTCTGAAGTAGGGGGTGGTCTTGTGGGACTAAGCCTTCCACCTGTGGGGTCTGGTGCAATTTCCAGGTAAATAGCATCAGAATTGAGTTAAATTATAGGACATTCAGTTGGTGTCTGCTGAAGAATTCCTTTTTGTGTGGGGAAAACACACACACACTTGGTGTCCGAAGTATTGAATGGCATGTGAGAATAGGAAAAAACAGTTTTGTTTTCCTTTACAAGTGGTCTTCTCTCTTACTGGCTTATTTAAACCACTCGCTCCAGCCCACCTTATGTCCAAATGAGGTCAGTGCTAGGAATGAAGATTGAAGCACAGGCACATCAGGGCTGCTGAGGAAATGCCATCAGTAGGCAGAGCTATCTGAGAGATGCTTTAGGCAGCCTGAGAGTGGACAAGCAAATGTCCCCATTTCAGCCACCTTCCATGTGGCTCCCTAGCCTCCCTAAGCATCATTTTCAGGGCTGAGGCTAATGTCCTCTGACCCTGTGATGGGAGAACGGCATGGAGGAGAGAACCTGGAAGAACCTTTGACCTGGCACTTGAAGCTCATGTGCTTCAAGTCCTGGTCCCTAATCCACTCCATTCCACTGCTTGTCTGTCCCCTCTCACCTTCCTCAGGACAGCAGCAGCGGGCGGGACAGCAGGGACAGCGGATGTAGCAGCAGCAATACTGAGGACAGCACTGGCACCAGCACACTCCAATCAGCAGCAGGAGGAGGAGGGCTCCCAGGATGATGAAGATCACGGTCAGCCAGTCTGCAGGGGAGAAGCCAAGAAGGGGCTGAACTAAACATTCAGGGGGAATACTTCCAGCTCTGATGTCCTAGAGGTCTCATAAACAGAGCTCTTGACCTACAGGTTAAAGTTCAGCAATATGTCGGCAAAAAATTAAAAGTTTAGCTTTGATAAGGGAACTTCAGAGGTTGATAATCCAATGACAAGAACTTAGGCTTGTTTATTTCTGTTTTTTTCCTGTGAGTAAAAGTGTTACGGCAGTGAGGTAGACTGAATAGAAAGCTCCAGTAGCACTTACGCAGGACGATGAGCTTTACTTCCTTATCGGGGTCTCCTGATGTGTCCCCTGGAGCCTCAATGGTGCAGTAATACACTCCATGGTCCCACCACATCACTTCATTAATCACAAGATCTGCTCCTACACAGTAAGGGAGGGAGAAAGTGCCAGTGTCAGAGGAGAGAGCACTGGTGTCTAACCTGTGACAGCCTCAAGACCTGGGCAGCATGGCGAGACCTTGTATTTACAAAAAATAATAATAATAAATTATCCAGGCATGGTGGCATGTACCTATAGTCCCAGCTTCTCTGGAGACCAAAGGGGGAGGATCGCTTGAGCCCAGGAAGTTGAAGCTGCAGTGAGCTATGAATGTGCTAATACACTCCAGCCTGAGCAACACAGTGAGACCCGATCTCAAAAAAAGTTAAACATAAAATACTGTTTAAGTTGCCAGTATATGGGGCTTTTACTTCCTCACAATCAGACCTAATCCCAACTGGTACAGTGGAAATGATTATTTAGCTGCATTTCAGATGAGGAAAATCAAGACTCAAAGGAACTGGCCTAATAACATACAGACAATGCTCATCAGAGGTAGGTTCAAACCCACATCTCTCTAGTACTCGTACCCACCAAGCTTTCCTGTCTTCTCTAAATTGGGTAGAAAAACTCCAGATTCTAGGTCCCTTGTCAGCCTAAAATGAGCAGTTATCTCTGGATCCTGAAGGACAGGTATGAGATGAACTTGAATAAAGATAAAATGCCAGTATTTTAAGAGTAAATGTAACTCAAGAAGAGCTTCAGTTCTTGTGGGCACGCAGTGTTGTATACCTACATTAGGATAGATGAAGGGTTTATATATATATATATTTGCTGTACATTCATTTTTGTTTTTTTAAATTTTAAGGTCAGGGATGTATGTGCAGGTTTGTTACACAGGTAAATGTGAGCCATGGTGGTTTGCTGCACAGATCATCCCATCACCTAGGTATTAAGCCCAGCATCCAACAGCTGTTCTTCCTGATGCTCTCCCCCCTACACCCCCGAACCCTCCAACAGGCCGCAGTGTGTATCGTTCCCCCCATGTGTCCAGGCATTCTCATCATCCAGCTTCCACTTATAGGATCATCAGGGTGGACAGACAACCTACAGAACGGGGGAAAATTTTTGCAATCTATCCATCTGACAAATGTCTAATATCCAGCATCTACAAGGAACTTAAAATGAATGGTTAATATTTATGTTCAAGTTTAGCAAAGTCAATAAATATTCACTAAAGCCCTTTTGTGGGTCCAGCACTATATCAGGCACCAAGGAGATATAAAGAGAAACAAAACCCTTTTCTGTCCTGAAAGGGTTTAAAATCCAGTCAAAGGCATCAGGGCAGCCTCTGTGTGAAGTGCAGTGGCAGTTCCAGTTCCCCCACCCACAGTAAGCACCAGCGCCACGGAACCTTAGCGTTACAGACTTGCTCCTGCTAAGTTGGTTGTAATATCTGCAATTCTTTATTATCTGTTTGTCAAGAAATGTTTATTGAGGAAATGAAACAAAAATGCAAGGTCACGCATCAGTGGACCTAACTTTAGGACTTCTGTTTCCTTCTCTTTCTACGTCAATACCTACAATTTTTTCCTACCCACTATTTTCCAAACCCACTACCTTTCCCAGAAATAAGCTTACCCTAGACTTGGAAAAATGGTGAAAGTGCTTTTAAAAAATTCCCCCTCGGGGCATGATGTGTATTGTAAATCTGCTCTAATTTTTATTGGAGACATAAAGAGTATTTGAGGGATGTCAGAGTAAGAAGGGTGTTCAGATATGTTAATGTTTTAAAGGATCTAAGGACTGATTTGACAGGGTCATCTCAAATGATGCAAGCATAGGCAACAAAGTGTCAGAACACAAGGACTCCAGAAGTCCCAACAAGCCTGGAGACAGAAATAAAAACAGAGGGGAATACTAACGTATTCCTGTGGGAGTAAGAACGAAGCAGGGTTTGAGCCAAAGGTGGCTGGGAATGGAAGTAGTGGAAGGTATTTACCTTCATGTTTTTAGAAAAAAAAATAAGAGCAGGGACTAGCTACTATGGGGATTTCCATCCTTCAGAAACTGTACAAGTAATTTGCTAATTAAAGAGGCTTGAAACTTTGAGGTCAGAGAAGAACAAATTCTGCTGGCTTTGGAAAAGGCAGAACCACCTTGGATCTTTAGAGATGCCCCTGGAGACTAGAAAAGAAGGACAGATGTACCCTAAAGCTGAGGGCTGGCTTGGGGAAATCAGAGGCCGAATTTAAAAAAAAAAAAAAAAAAAAAAAAAGGTCAGACTTAAGTGTTACAGACAAAACTGAAAGCAATTATTAAACTGGTTCCCGTTAAGTGACCTCCCTTTAAACAGTCAGAATATTCACTGATTCCTTGATATTGTAGCTATGGCCACCATGAGTGGCCCACTGGGTGTATTCTTCCCTTTTTCCCCTTTTAACAAACAAATATTTATTTAACACAGCACATAAAGCCCATTGAAATAGGCTCTGAATTCTGTGCTGATCTATGGCAGCGACTCTGGATTACACAATAGAAATATGAGGAGCTAAGCCATTTATCCAAAAGTATACGGAGTGATAACTAATGCTTACTGCCCACTTCCTGTTTGCTAAATGCTTTATACATATTACCTTACTCCCCACAAATCTCTATGATCTAGGTACTATGGCAAGTCCCATTTTATAGAAATTGAGGCTGAAAAATTGTAGATGCTTGCGCAGGTTCACATACCCTGTAAATGCAGAATTGGGATGCACACTTGCACCTGACTCCAGGGCTCTCACCACTACTCCCTGCCCAGGGCACAGAGAATAGACAGGCTTTGGACACAGCTCTCACGTATCACGCTAGATATTCACTTTGGAGTAGGGAGGAAGACACCACGATGCCCATCGTTCAGATGAAGAAACAGAGGCCAAATAAAATAACTGATCAGGTCGGGTGCGGTGGCTCATGCCTATAATCCCAGCACTTTGGGAGGCTGAGGCAGGCGGATCATGAGGTCAGGAGATCGAGACCATCCTGGCTAACATAGTGAAACCCCGTCTCTACTAAAAATACAAAAAAATTAGCCGGGTGTAGCAGCAGGCACCTGTAGTCCCAGCTGTTGGGGAGGCTGAGGCAGCAGAATGGCATGAACCTGGGAGGCGGAGCTTGCAGTGAGCCGAGATCGCACCACTGCACTCCAGCCTGGGTTACATAGCAAGACTCTGTCTCAAAAAAAAAAAAGATAATAACTGATTACTGGTCACTAAGCTAATGAGAGGAAGCACTAGGACTCTCACTGGGGCATTTTAGTCCAAGCCCAGTGTTCTTTTCTCTATCAGTGGAGGACAGTGGTCTCAAGGTGGTCATCTGCTCAGAGCCCCCTATTTCCTTCCATATGAACAACAGGAATAGCCAGAGGGAAACTCAGTGACCTGGGGTTTCAGTAGGCCCCGAGAGCAATTTGTGGAATGAATCAAAGAAATCTGATCCACATCTTAGCCCTGAATCTCAGGAAAGCAAAGGAAACCACTCACCCCTAGACTTTTAGCCAAAGCTATAGATAGCAACAGAACAACCTCTGGTCCAGAGACTAACTTCCAGGGAAGTAACTTCAGCTGGTGCAGCACATTCTATGAAGCTGGCACTTTCCTCAAACAATGACAGCGACCAAGTAGACCAACAGGCAGCAGAAAGAAATGGGAAATCCCATGCTGACTCAGCCTGCAGGGCCTGGTGTCTGCACCTCCCCCCACCCCCAGTTCCCCTGACACCTCCCCCGCACTCACGGTTCTGGATGGTGATCTTGCGCTGCCGGTAATCTACCCCAAGCACAGGCTCATTCTGCCCCCGCCGCTGGGCCACGATGCGAACTTCCCGCTGGTTGTCGTTGCAGTCGTTGGATGGGTCCTGGCCCAGGGATAAAGCTGCCTGGTATGCTGAGGAGAGAGGGCACACTAGAGTCACACAGCTATAGGGGTTTCCCACAACGAAAGGTTCCTTTCCTGCTCCAGGTGTGAGACACAGTGAAGTGTCTCAATTTTTCCCAAGACTATGCATCCCTTAGGACTCTTGTTAATCATGAAGATCCTGATTCTGCAGGTCTAGAGTGGTATCTGAGATTCTCATTTCTAATATGCTCCCTGGTGATATCAGGCACCACATTTTGAGCAGCCAGACTCCTGACCCCCTAACAGGCCATGATTTCATGCCGGCTGTATCCCCCACCTCCTATTCCAACTTCCTTTGTCTCATTTTCAAAGTCACCCCAGCCTCCTTCTGCTCCCATGGAATTCATCTACCTGCCCTTAAAACATAAAGTCGCATGCCTGTAGTCCCAGCTACTCAGAAGGCTGAGGCAGAAGAGTCACTTGAACCTCGGAGGCAGAGGTTGCGATGAGCTGAGATCACGCCATTGCACTCCAGCCTGGGCAACGAGAGTGAAACTCCATCTCAAAAAAAAAAAAAAAATATATATATATATAACCCGAGAGCTGTTAAATCTGCCCCTGGCAAATGCCTGCTTCCCTAGCCTCTCCTCCCTGGCCATTTAACCCAGGCATTTTAAGAGTAACCCCCAGGAAACAACGCCTCAATTTAGAGAGGAGTCTTTTGGGGACAATGGCAGGATCAGTGGGTGGCTCAGACAGCTCTTGAGGTTCTGCTCACATCATATTGTGAGACACTAGCTCGAGAGCTCAAAAAGTAAAAGTTAGGGTCCTCGCAGAAGGACTTGAAGCACCATGTCACCACCATGTCCTGGAGCTGGGCAGAGGTGGTGTAGTCATTAGTAAAGGCTAATGCCTCCCTCTCCCTTTCTTCCTATGAACAGGGTGTCTACTTCTTTTCTCAAAATCTCCAAACAATTAATTGTCTTGGTGCTGACAGTGGGGTGTTCTGGGTTCCTTTGTTCTTTGAGAGAAGGCAGAAATGGGCAACTAGGAAAGAGCTCTGATCCAGACAGCACAACCCACATGCCTGGGGGCAGCTGTTACTGAAAGGCAGGACTGGCCAACCCTAAGGGGGAGTTGTGTAGCACTAAGAGACTTCCCACAGTTAAAGGGCTGCCTGTGGGGCACTGGAGGGCTTAGTCAGCAGAGGAATGACCATCTCCCCAAAGGCGGACTGAGGAAGGGAATATAGCAAGAAGCAAGAGGCTCCTAGTCATTTGTGCTGAGTGTAGAGTCTTCTTGCCGGCATTGTAAGGTGGTGGGGGTGACGGGAGGCGGGCCTGCATTGTCAGCTCAGCACGCTGGCACGGAACCAGGGATGAACAGGGAGGCAGGACTTTTGCCTAATGTCTGAGTTTCTTTAAATTTTTTTGAGAACAAAGCAGGACAAAAATTGTAAAATAAACTAGTATGTGACCTTGAATACATTATTTCATCTACCTGGACTCCGTTTGTTTATCTATAAACAGAGGAACTGCATTAGGTGATCTTTGTGGCTTCTCCTCACTACCAAGATTTGTAATCCTAACTAATCCCTCAGCCCTAACCACAGTATGTCACAGAGGTGTCTGGGCCCCACACATGGCCAAGGGGGTAAGGATACTCACACGCTGAGTAGTAGTCAAAGATAGGGTCCTTGCAGAAGGACTTGAAGCGCCATGTCACCACCACGTCCTGGAGCTGGGCAGAGGTGGTGTAGTCACATTTGAGGATGACAGAGGCAAACAGGGTGACATAGCGTTCTGTGTGCTGGACCGTCACAAGCAAGGACAGGCACCCTAAAGCCAAGAGCAGGAGACAATGCTGAAGGTGACCTACATCTGCTCACGGGTAAGAGAAACAATGCGAATGAGTAAAATATACTGCCTGCCGTCCTGCCTTACGCTGGCTAGGAGCTCACAGACAGAGTCTGGGCTCTTACTCACCTGGGCAGGCAATGGCTGGGGTGGGGTGGAGAACGCACTCAGCCACCTCAGAGGGGCATAGGAAGAAAGGAGTGAGGAAAACTCCCAGGAATTTACAGTGCATTAACAGTGATGACATATCCAACAATATAAGAATTGTATCAAAATAAAGCCACATTTGTACTGAAGTGACACTGCTAATATATTTTTTTCCCTCACATCACGTCTCTTCTTAAAATGGTTTCCCATTTCCTAAGGATAAAGTTCAAGCTCCCTAACCAGGCCTACGAAGCCCGTTAGCTCAGCCTACTGCCCTTCTCGTCTGCCCTATGTCCCTTCACGTCTCATCTCCCACTCGAGGGGTCAGCCATTCTGAACTCGCTTCAGTCTTTCCCATGCTAAGACCATTCTCTTCTCCAGGTGCAGCTCTCTCATCCTGGAACAGTCTTCCACATCACCTGCCACTGCTCCACTCTCTTCCCTGGGCTAATTAAGATTCGTGCCTTGGGTCCTCAGCTGAACAGGGATTCTACTTCTGTCTACCCCGTAGACAGGGTTCTGTGTCTGGAACCGTACCTCCTCCAGCAGCCCTCCTGTCTGCAAGTCTGGAAGAGGGACCTCCCTCTGTTTTTTCTAAGTGCCTCATCCTACCCCTAGGCAGCACTTTTCATGCTTCTTGTTGATGGCCTGCTCACTGTGGGCTCAGAGAAAAACGCAGTTGGCCTTCTCTAAGTCATTGCTCAAATACCAGCGCCCAGTACTGTGCCTGTCACCTACTTGGCACCCAACAAATGTTTGTTGAATGAATGATGGAATAAATGACTAAGAATATATTAACCAGTGGAAATTTGGCAGTACAGGCAGTCAGCATAAACACAGCAAATAAAACAGTCAGATTGTGACAAACTGCATCAAGAAAGACTTGAGGAAATTAAGAGGAGATTTTTCCTTTTAAAAAATGTCCTCTCCCTACCCTCCAAACCTACAGGCATACTTAAAGCTCCAGGTGTGCCTTGATGAAGGATTAGGTAGCACCAAAATGTCAGGTGGGCCTTTGGCACAGTCAGGGGTCCAGACATAACCAGCACCTTGGAACATTCCTATGTTAGTTTGGTTTCTAGGCCACGTTATAAAGGGATTCTCTTGTGGGAGGTTTAGTGTGGAGCAGTAGTACTCAAACTCGAGTATGCATCACCAGAGGGCTTGTGACAGCCCAGATCACTGAACCCTATGCTAGGAGTTTCCAGTTCCGTAGGACTTGGCTGAGGCCCAGAGACAAATTTTTTTCTTTTTTTTTTTTTTTTTTTTTTTTTTTTTGAGATGGAGTCTCACCCTGTCACCCAGGCTGGAGTGCAATAGCACAATCTCGGCTCACTGCAACCTCCACCTCTCAGATTCATAGGATTCTCCTGCCTCCGCCTCCCAAGTAGCTGGGATCACAGGTGCCTACCACCATGCCTGGCTAATTTTGGTATTTTTAGTAAATGCAGGGTTTCACCGTGTTGGCCAGGCTAGGCTCAAACTCTTGACCTCAAATGATCCACCCACCTCAGCCTTCCAAAGTGCTGGGAATACAGGCGTGAGCCACTGCGCCCGGCCTGAGCCACTGCACCTGGCTTCTTTTTTTTTTTTTTTTTTTTTTTTTTTTGAGATACAGTCTTCCTCTGTTGCCCAGACTGGAGTGCAGTGGCACAATCATGGCTCACTGCAACCTTGACCTCCTGGGTTCAAGTGATCCTCCGGTCTCAGCCTCCCAAGTAGCTGAGACTACAGGCATGCACAACTATGCCTGACTAACTTTTTAAATTTTTAGTAGAGATGAAGTCTTGCTATGCTGCCCAGGATGGTCTTGATCTCCTAACCTCAAGCAATCCTCCAGCCTCAGCCTCCCAAAGTCTGGGGTTATAGGCGTGAGCCACTGCACCCAGCAATGGATGTAAATTTCTAACTAATTTCCAGGAGATACTGATGCTACTGCTCTGAGGGCCATACTCTGAGAACCATTGGTGTAGACTTGATTTAAAACACACACACACACACACACACACACACACACACACACGCTTTAGATTCAGATACAGCTGGGTTGAAATCAAACTTTAGTACTTACTTGAATTTTGGACAAGTTATTAATGCTCTCTGAGCTGGTTTCTCAGCCCTGAATGGAGATGATGATAGTGCTAGCCTCATCAGGTCCTTGCAAGAATGAGATAATCCACTGTCCTTGGCATGAAGCCTTGCACATACACTGCCATGTTAGTGTTAGTATGTGGGTCTCTTCCCCTTTTCCCTTTATTATGAGGGCCAAGGAGAAAGAGGTTAGAGTTGGGGTTTTCTCCAAAAGAGTTTTCAAGTGGAGCCACCTTCATTTTGACCAAGGTACTCCCACAAACAAAACAAATGTAGTCATTATCTTACGGAGCAGCTAGGTGGGCCTGTCTTGAAGGCTAGAGTCACAGGATTCTTGGGTCCTGCCTGACCTACTGGTCACAGCCCTTATAAGACTTTCCTCTTAAACTTCCGATAGGCACCTGCATCTGGGTTCCTCACATCCATAGACAAGACAGCAGAATGCTGTTCAGGACAGGCACTCACAGAAATGACCTGATGACAGACAGCAGAATGATGTTCAGGACAGGCACTCACAGAAATGACCTGACAACCTGTCTCCAGGACTGGGCTGTGATGCAGATGCCCCAAGGCAGTTGTGCTGGATAGAGGCTCTGCAGCAATGCAGGCGAGAGCTGTGGGCAGGAAGCCTTCACGAAAGGAAAAGATTTAACCTAGGCTCCAAGAAGCAGGTAGGACTAAGATTATGCATGAGAAGCAGGAAGAAGGCAGAGAAACTCATTGTTTCTGTAAGCAAGAAAGGAGGGAACAAAGAGCCTTATTAGGAAGGGGCAGTTACTTGGGCAACCTGGGGGAAACCAATCTAGCTGTGTCTCCAGCTTTATGGAAGACAGAGAAGATAAATAACGTGGGGCAAGTGGTGGTGAGTGGGAGATGGAGCAATGGAGTGAAGTCTAAATCAAAATCCAGTGTCAATTTCTTGTCCATGGATCATCACTGAAGTCTTTTCTGAAGAACAGTAATAGGGTGAAAGTGGTGTTTTTAGGAAGATAGATGACTTCCCCACTCAACTGTAAATGAAAAAAATAACATTTTTAAAATAAACCTTGAGTATTTTTGGGAAAAACAGCTGCTGTCTCCATAAGCTGTAGATTCCCAGAAATCAGGTCAATCAGAATGGAAGGGCCAGTGATCAGCATCTCAAGCCTAACATGGATTCTTAATCTAATTTTTGGTTCTTGTTCTTTCTCTCTGACTACCCCTTTGTGTTTTTTTGTTTCTTTGTTTTCTTCCAGAACTGACCTGAAATAGACCTTGGAGATCTCACCAACCACAGTTTTATCTGGACAGTAGAAACAGCCACAGATAAGATTTTCTCAATGAATAGGTTGCCATTGTCAACACTGACTTATTTTGTTCCATAACACACGTACCAATGAGAAGGGAGAGGAAAACACTGATTTTTGGTCTAAATAAAATCTTAGGTTCAACAGTATCTTCAAATATATTCTTTTACATACTAAATGTGATACCTGGGAGAAGGTTAGCTATGCTCACTTCCTGTACAACAAATCTGAGGCTTAGAAATTTAAGTGACTTGTCTGTGGTCATTCGTTTTCTAAAGGGGTCAGAGTCAACGTTCTGTCCCTGAGCAGTGCTCTTGCCTCGCAGGTTGGCTATTCTTTAAATAAAAGATAATTGGTATTCACAAGTTTGCAAATAATTTGAGCTGGGGCCAGGCTATGGGAGTAATAATTAAAATATAACTGGTACAGTCACTCTGACACAGTGAAATAAAGAACTTGTAGGCTCTTTATTTGGCTGAATGTAATTTGATATAAATAGCAATTTATTCAACACTCCAGTCAACATCACTTGTATAGAGGTAGAGCATTTGGGAGCAGGGAGGCCAGGTTTGCTGGGGGTCAGAAAAGGGAGTTTGGTTAGAGTCAGAAATTGCTGTGGGGTAGCTTTGAAGATTGCAGAATCTGACACCCTCGAGGACGGGAAATGGGGAGAAAGGTGATCACTCAGCTCCCCTTCCATGAATGCTCTTATTGTGGACAAACCACAGTTGGGGTGACACAACTCACCTTTACCAGCGTCAGCACTGACTTAGCTGCTTGGGTTTTCTTTTATCTTCTCTTCTATTTCATCCCTGTGTGAATGTCAAGCTTTGAAATCTGCCAGGTTCAGCAAGTTCTGGCCATCTTGAGGTCATTCACACTCCCTCCAAGGGTCTGCCAGCCCCACAGCATCCTGCACAGACCTCACACCTCCACCCCCTGCCCTGTCTCTCTCTCTCTGTCACACACACACACACACACACACACACACACACACACACACACACGAAGAGTCCCAGGAGAAGAATTACTGAACAACCCAGCAAACTCTTCTCCCATCTTCTCAGTTGTTGCTTCTGGCCCTTAGCATCTATTATGCACCGGGTGATACACATTCTTAGTCTCTAATTCTCACAAACCCCCTCAGCTGGGCAACAGCCCTGCTCATATAGGTGGGCAGAAGTTCAGAGTATAAGCCACACCCCCACATGCCCAACATCACATACCTAAAAAGTGTCAGCGTCAGGATTTGAGCTTGGGCCTTGCTAACACCAAATCCCAATTTTTCCCAAGCAGGCAAGCTTGATCTTCCACAGTAGAAGTCAGGCGCCAGGCTCTTAAAAAGCAGTCGGATTTTTCAGATTGGGAAGGAAAGAGGCAGTAGCAGGACAGTCCATCTAAAAGGCAAAAATCTCCCCACTTTCTTTTCCTATATCCTCTAACTTCTCTGTAAACCTAACCACACTGGGCATGCACAGAACTAAGCAGGTGGAGTTTTCAAGAAAGGACCCAAAGCAGCAGAATCAGGCTGAAAATGTGAACAGGATCAAAAAGAGAAATGCCCTGATTATAGTCATCCTGGTTGCAACTTTGCTCTTTCAGGCTTACTACAAGTTTTCAAATTCTTAATTTTTTTTCTATTCTTAAATTTCCTTTATCCTGTGGCATTTTCTCCTCCCCAGTTCATTGACTCCTAATTTCTTAGCTGCCTCTATCATTTTCTCTTAAAAACGTTAATTCTAGAGCCTGACTCCCTGAGTTCAGATTCTGTCTCCAATCCCTAACAGCTGAATGGTAATGTGATATAAACAGCAGTTTATTAAACATTCTAGTCAACATTAGTTGCTGGGGGTCAGAAAAGGCAATTTGGTTAGAGTCAGAAGTTGATCTACCAAGTTATTTCCAAACTATTGTTTTCCTTTGTATGCAAACCTGAGATGACAGTAATACCTGCCTCATAGGGTTGTGGTGAGCATAAAAAATGTCCCCCATTTAGCAAAGAGTCTGGCACATAGTAGACATTCAATAAACCTAAGCCATCATTTGTATCATTTGTACTTATCTTGACTAGTTCAGGAGTTCCAGATCCACTGAGACCAGCATGTAAAAGCATTTGAAAAAATGATACAAATGTAAACTATCATGATTGTCTTCTCTTTGCCAAATGAGTTGGTGCCTCAAAAGCTTCAAAAGTTTCATAGCTTTGTACCCTGGTGGACACATTCACAACTTGCCCCGTTCTGTGAAAGAAGGGAAGGAGACCTGTCACGTGGGTTGAAAGGAAACTTCAAATGAGGTATCAGAGCTCATGGGAAGGAGAGAAGGGGAAGGGGATTCTCTGATTCCCGCCATCAGGTACTTTCCAAGGCCAGGCTGCTGTGCTGAGTGGGGACTACCATCCTACACTAAAACAGAAGGAAACATACCAACGAGGGCAGAGTATCTTTACAACTAAATGTCATCTGTTCCTAAATATATGCACATCTTTGCACATTTTTTATTCCTCATTTCCTGTGTAGTATTAGACTGGGCAAGAAGTTGTTTTAGTTTCTAGAAGATACTCACACAGTATAGGAATATAGGTATATATTTTTAAATATTTTTAAAATTAAAAACTGTTTTGAAGGACTAGATGGCACTTCCCCTCCTTTCCCATGAATGGGCCTGTTTGGAAGGGATGGTAGGCAGGAGGGTAAACGCAGGTCTTTGCTGGCAAGGGGCAGTGGCCTGGGACTGACACAAATTGATTCCTGAGTGTTTTTCAGGTATACAAGCACACTGACTCCATGTGGCAGGTTAACAAAATGCACACAGGTTCAATACTATCAGAGTTTATGTCTGAGCAGGCTATCTCACCAAGCATATTTACCATCAGTCCTTGTTACGTTTCCTCAGATAACAGTGCAAATATGAGAGGAATCAAGGAGAAGAGGGACTAGCTATGAACAAGAAGGAGCAAGACAAGAAGTGACTGGCTATGGACAAGAAGAGACAAAGACAAGAAGGAGTGGTCACGAACAAGAAGGAAAGGATAGGGAGAGCTGAGAGAGAAGGAGACCAGGAAAGCAGATGGGTGGGGAGAGGAATGATGTCTAGGTACTGTGTGTTTACCCAAGGTCTGGCATGCAACACTCACCAAGGCAGCCTCCCCTGAGAAGGAAAGTGTTGTGTGCTGAGCACTTACTATGTTGTTTGACACGGTATTGGGTGTTTTATTATACATTATCTCATTTAACCTTTGCAAGAAACTGATGAGATAAGCTGTACTTTATCTCAATTTCATTGATGAGGAAAATTCTGAGAGATTAAGCAATCTGCTTAAGGCCACACAGCTAGAAAGTAGCAAAGCTGGATTTAAGCTTAGACCTCCACCTCGCTACCATGTCTTCTGGATAAGTTTTCTAAATGGTTGAGATATAACCCTTTGAGGAATATTCACACACTTAAGGGACATTCACAAATTTATTTTAATCATTTTGTACCAAAGCCCTTCTTTTCTTTTCTGTTCATTAATACAAAATAAATAAGTGAGAAAATTCAAACAGTGGAGGGGGTATCAAGTAAAACGTTCCTCCTTGCTCACCATGAATTCCACTTTCCAGAGATACTGCTATTGACAATTTGGTCTACATCCTTTCACATCTTTTCCTATATTGTTTTTTTTTTAAAAAAAGTAATCATATTATGTACATTGACTTGTGACTTTTTCTTCAAACTAATGATATATTGTATACCATACACAAAAAATATATATATATATTTACTAACTGCATGTACATTTTACTCCATCATTGAGCCACTTTTATTTACACATTTTCCAAATTATGGACATTTAGGTTGTTTCTGACTTTTCAGTATTATAAGCAATGCTGACATGAATTACTGAAATGAATATGTTTATATAAGTATGTCTTCACATGTGTTCTTTTATTCTAGTAGAATATATTTCTCAAAGTGAGCTAAAGGGAATAAGCCTTTTCTATTCGAATAGACACTTCAGGAAAGAAATGCATATTCCCATAAATAGCAAGTGATAGTCCCATGTTTCACCACAACCTATTCAAAAGGGGAAAATATCAATCTCTAAAATTTTTTTTTATAAACTACTAAGTGAAATAAATAGCCACTCAGGTGGTTTGAACTTAACATCCCTTTGGTTACCAGGGGGAGAGGCCAAGACCTGGTTAAGGGCAGATGCTTGGGGTTTCCAAAGTCATTCACCCAGGTTAGTGACTCATGTCTCCACACACTAATCTCAGAGCACATGCAAATTTAGGCATGACCAGAACACACACATTCATTCATTTATTGAGTATCCACTCTGAGCCAACATTAGTAGCAAATAAGAGATACAGACCCCTGCACTCTTGGAACTTGTGCTCCTGGTAGGAGAGTCAATGATAAACAAGTAAACACACAGACAAAGTAGTTCCTGTCATGGATGAGTTTTATAGCATTGATCAGAAACTATGAGAGCACTGAATATTACATCTTACTCCTGTACAATAAGGGACTAAAACAGACACATGTATCCAAATGCTCCTGATAGTTCTTCCTGGTTGTTTCAAATTCTAAATCAAGCCCAAAATCTAAATCATCATCCTTCCATACAAACTTGGGCCTCTCCCATATTTCCCATCTCAGTGAATGGAAAAGACCAAAAACTAGGAAGGAATCATCCTGGTGTTTTTTCCTCCTTTGCTCTTCATATACAGTCTGATATGGTTTGGCTGGTGTCCCCACCCAAATCTCATCTTGAATTGTAGTTTCCATAATCCCTATCTGTTGTGGGAGGGACCAGGTGGAGACAATTGAATCTTGGGGTGGTTTCCCCCATTCTGTTTTCATGATAGTGAGTTCTCACAAGATCCAGTAGTTTTATAAGGAGCTTCCCTCTTCACTGGGCAGTCATCTCTCCTGCCACCATGTGAAGAAGGACATGTTTGCTTCCCCTTCTGCCATGATTATAAGTTTCCTGAGACCCTCCCAGCCCTGCAGAACTGTAAGTGAATTAAACCTCTTTCCTTTATAAATTATGCAATCTCAGGCAGTTCTTTATAGCAGCATGAGAACGGACTAATATACAGTCTATCATCAGATTGGGCTTATTTATCTCCGAAATATTTTCAGAATCTCTCTCTCTCTCCAATTTCACCACTATCCTAGCACAAGCTACTATCATGTCCAGCCTCCATATCACCTGTGCTTACCTAGTACTGTACTCATGCATGCACTGGTTCCCCCTGCCAGGTGGAGTCCACATTGCTGTTAGTCTCCCAATTCCTCCTCCTTAAAAACCTCTAACAGCTGTCCATTGTTGTTAAGATAAACACAAAACCTCCTACCATGACCCATGCAGCCATGCACATCTGGTCCTACTGACTCCTCTGGCCTCAACTCCACCACTCTTCCTGTGGCGTCCTTCACTCAGTCCCGCTAACATTCTTCTCATCTCTCACACACACTAAGCTCCTATCCAGCAGTCTTGCAGATGCTATTACTTTGGTTTGAATTCATTGTTCCTCAGTACTCATGCATCATCCTTTCAGGGAGGGCCTCCTGACTGAGCAAAATCCATCTACTAACTGCTCTTGTGGTACACTGTATCCGTCTTTCCTGGCCTTGTCACAGTTGTATTTCCACATTCACTAGAATCCCCTTTAGACAATAAGCACCACAGGGGCCAGGGCTATGACGGCTTTTGTTTGACAGCACAATGTCTTGCACCGAGGGCACATTAAACATTTGCTAAACGAAAGAACAGATACATTCATGAAAGAGAGACTAAATTGCTTGGAACAAATTTTAAGTGCCCTAAAATTTCAAAAAAATGGTCAACATTAACCATGTCTAGTACAGTCAGACAAAAAGCAAGAAAGAAAGGTGTGTGTTGAGGGGAAAGGTTATACAGTAAGACCATGCCTGTATCTGTGGGGACAAGGCTTCCCAAAGCAGTGAGCCCAGAATTAGTTGGCCTTGAATTTCAAACAAAGAGTTTTAGCCCAGTCTCATAAGCTATAGGGATCTAATGGAGCTTCTTTGGGTGGAAGATTAAAATGAAAGTGGGAATTATTAACTCAGGTAGGTTTAACCTATCATCTGCATAGAGAATGGTTGGAAGTAGACAGAGAAGTAGCAGGACTAGAGGCAAGAAGATGCTTAATGTAGACTAGTATAAGAAGTGTCACCCAAAATAGAAAAGAAGAGGCAGAACCTGGGACTAAGTAACAGAACTCAGTGATTACCTGGTTATGAGAAATAAAGAAAGTGTCAAAATTGCTTTCCTCTGACCCCACCTTATCACAAAAGTTGCAGATTGGGAGATCTAGAAAGAACTGGGGACATGGCCAGAGTCTTCTCAATTCTTTATTTTATTTTATTTATTTATTTTTGAGAAGGAGTCTCTGTCGCCCAGGCTGGAGTGAAATGGCACAATCTCGGCTCACTGCAACCTCCGCCCCCTGGGTTCAAGCGATTCTCCTGCCTCAGCCTCCCGAGTAGCTTGGATTACAGGCACCTGCCACCACGCTGGGCTAATTTGTGTGTCTTTTGTACAGAAGGGGTTTCGCCATGTTAGCCAGGCTGGTCTCGAACTCCTGACCTCAAATGATCCACCCGCCTTGGCCTCCCCAAGTGTTAGGATTACAGGCGTGAGCCACCATGCCCAGTCAGAGTCTTCTCAATTCTTAAAACATACAATTTTATTTCCCCCAAGGACTTAAGATAATGAAATAAATCATTATGGTAAAAGAAACCCAGGTACACTGTACACTAATCACTCAACATCTTGTTTCACTGCATTGTTGTTGGGGCAAGATGTTTAAACATTAGCATTTAGTTAGACATCCAGGAAGCAGACACCTGTTTCTATTTCTGTATACCAGAATTCAATTAAACAAAACAAACTTAAAACTATCATCAGAGTGAACAGGCAGCCTACAGAATGGGAGAAAATTTTTGCAATCTATCCATCTGACAAAGGGCTAATATCCAGAAGCTACAAAGAACTTAAACAAATTTATAAGAAAAAAGCAAACAATCCCATCAAAAAATGGGCAAAGGATATGAAGAGACACTTCTCAAAGGAAGACATTTCTGCAGCCAACAGACACATGAAAAAATGCTCATCATCACTGTTCATCAGAGAAATACAAATCAAAACCACAATGAGATACTATCTCACACCAGTTAGAATGGCGATCATTAAAAAGTCAGGAAACAACAGGTGCTGGAGAGATTGTGGAAAAATAGGAACACTTTTACACTGTTGGTGGCAGTGTAAATTAGTTCAACCATTGTGGAAGACAGTGTGGTGATTCCTCAAGGATCTAGAACCAAAAATACCATTTGACCCAGCAATCCCATTACTGGGCATATACGCAAAGGGTTTTAAATCGTGCTACTATAAAGACACATGCCCATGGATGTTTATTGCGGCACTATTCACAATAGCAAAAACTTGGAACCAACCCAAATGTCCATCAATGATAGACTGGATTAAGAAAATGTGGCACATATACACCATGGAATACTATGCAGCCATAAAAAAGGATGAGTTCATGTCCTTTGCAGGGACATTGATGAAGCTGGAAACCATCATTCTCAGCAAACGAACACAGGAACAGAAAACCAAACACCACATGTTCTCACTCATAAGTGCGAGTTGAACAATGAGAACACATGGACACAGGGAGGGGAACATCACACACCAGGGCCTGTTGGGGGTGGGGGTTAGGGGAGGGATAACATTAGGAGAAATACCTAATGTAGGTGACGGGTTGATAGGTGCAGCAAACCACCATGGCACATGTATATCTATGTAACAAAACTGCACGTTCTGCACATGTAACCCAGTATAATTAAAAAAAAACAAAAACAAAAACAAACAAAAAAAACCTGCTCCACAGTATGAAATAGGAGAGAGAGCAATGGAGAAAGGGTGAAGACACCAGGATTCTGGTCCCAGTTCTCAAACTAACTCCCCTATGTCAACCTGAGACACACGACTCGGGTCCGGATTTCCTTATCTGTAAAACTGTCTGGGAGGGGAAGATAAAGGCTGGGAGTGATTTTTACCTGTGTTCAACAGAGTGCTGGGATTCTGGGGAGGTATTCAGGAGCTCCCAAGGAGACAAGGGAGCAGTTGAGTGGACAGTCTCCCATCCACCACCCATACCCCCTCACCCTGAGAAATAACAGGGAACTTTGTAAGATTTCATTAAGTCTACAGTATGGTCCATACCTCCACCCCCACCACCCAGGAAAAATTACTGGTCTAGATGCTGTCTCTCTAAGGATATTATTACTTAGGAGTCAGTTGTCTGATTTCCCAAAGAATGAAAATACAAGTTGATAGCTCTTGGATCTGCAAGTTAACACCACACACTATGATGTTAAAAAAATTCACCAGAGCAGAAATGACACACATCATTTTAGAGTTTGGGGAATCAGCAGGGACACTAAACTTTCATTCTGAGAATAAACTTTGACATTGGATGAAGGCAACCAGAACTATTAGCCAACAGTGGTACTTACTTTAGCCTTATTTTAATGTTTTAAGAACAGATATTCACATACCACTTCTGCGTTAAAAGTGTATTTTTTTTTTAAGACAGAGTCTCACTCTGTCGCCCAAGCTAGAGTGAAGTGGCGTGATCTCAGCTCACTGCAACCTCCACCTCCTGGATTCAAGTACCTCAGCCTCCCAAGTAGCTGGCACTACAGGTGCATGCCACTACGCTCAGCTAATTTTTCTACTTTTAGTAGAGATGGGGTTTCACCATGTTGGCCAGGCTGGTCTTGAATTCCTGACCTTAGGTGATCCGCTCACCTTGGCCTCCCAAAGTGCTGGGATTACAGGTGTGAGCCACTGCACCCAGCCCCAAAAGTGTATTTATTTCTGAAGAAAAAACTTTCAGAGAATTACACACCTACCCCCCCAACACACCCCTCTGGCAACTGATCTCTACACAGCTCAGAGCACAAGGACTGTGACAATATCACAAGACTCCCTGAGCCCAGAAGCTTCGTTAGGGGCCTCAAGCCACAGTGACCAGCAAGTACCTAAATATGACACAATTTTACTACGGCCTCACACTTTGCAATTGTGGGAACTTGGAGGCTAATTTGAGAACCGGGTTGACTCTTCTTTAGAGACAGGAGGGATCAAGGTAATGGGCCAAAATGAACACACTTTAGTACAGGGTTTTCCAAAGTGCATAGTGCAGTTTGCCGTGGGTTTTGAGAAAATCAACTTACAGGGTGTTTGTATTTAATATTGTTAATGTGGGGATGATTTTTTAAATGAATTTTAATATCAGTAAGATAATATGTAATGTCAATTGTTATTATTTTATTCAACTTAGTAATACAATTTTTGTGATTATTTTGCTTCCATTTTATAAACTGAATACGTGTGCATACATGTCACAATGTAATCGGATCTTTCCGGGAGCTGTGAAAAAAAAATCAGAAACCACTGCTTTGGTAGATATTGAGAGCAAGAGAGGAAGCTTGATCTTCAGTTTGATCTTGACAGACACTTTGGGAATTTTGGCTTAAAAGTTAAGGAAAAGGTGGGGGAGTCGAGAAGGACTTATGCCCAGTATTTCCTGAGTGAAGACCACACACACCTACTTCTGACAACTGATCTCTACACAGCTCAGAGCACAAGGACTGTGACAATATCACAAAACTCCCAGACCTCAGAAGCTTCATGAGGGGCCCCAAGCCACAGTGACCAGCAAGTACCTAAATATGACACAATTTTACTACTGCCTCACACTTTGCAATTGTGGGAACTTGGAGGCTAATAAGAGAATTGGGTTGACTCTTCTTTAGAGACAGGAGAGAACGAGGTGATGGACCAAAATGAATACACTCTAGTACAAGGTTTTCCAAAGCGCATATCACAGTTTGCAGCATGTCATTGACACTGTGCTTGACCTTAATCCACCCAACAATAGTTGGCCTTATTGAGAGGGCAAAGGGAGTTGGCTTGTCAGGAATTTCACCTGTTTTCCAGACAAAGGCAGTTTAAGTAATCCATCCAAAGTCACAGCTAGTATGAGGCAGATTCAGAATTCCAACCTGATAATCACCTGTTACTATAGCTCATATTTTCTTAGCCATAGGGGAAGGAAGAATAGAGAAACCTGTTTCCTTAAAGTTAGCTTTAAACAATCCTACCTGGCTCTAATTCCTGACTACTATTATCAGCCTGGATAATACTGATTAAGCTTTCCCTCACTTTGTTCAGGCACTCTACTAAGTGCTTTAAAACCTTAATTTCACTTCATCCTCACAAAAGCCGTATGAGATATGTACTATAATCATTGCTGTTTACTGGACGCTTTGAACAGTTCAGTAACTTGTCCAGTGTCACGTAAACATCATTGACACAAACCACATTAAATAGCTAATGTAGTTTATTTACATTTCTACACATAGGAAAACTATCTGCTAAAATAGCTATTTCCCCTCCAAGTGTTGGAGTCAAACAGTTGAAATATCAATTTCTCATCTATACAGTGAAAGTGAGTGTAGAGGTTTGCTGAGGATTATGAAGTCTTAGTTCTGGGGATAGAATACCCAAGGGCAGAGGTAGGAGCAGAACTGTATTTTTTCTAAAAAAGGTAGCTTAAGCAGCTTCAGAAATCCCCAGCTGCTGTGGAGTTTGAGATGAGCAGGGGAGGCACAGGAGAGAAGACTGTGCAAACCTGTGGGATTTTTATAAATTTGCATTCATAGCCTCAGCTGGTGTTTGGTGAAATTTTGGACACAAATTGAGGTGAGGGTTAGTCTATTTCCCTGTGCATCGTGGGTGTCCAACATCTAGTCTCGTCAGCTTCAGACAGGGTCTACCCTTTTGCAAGCCTCTCTCCCCTTTATTCTCAGCATTATGCTTAAGTTATTGTAGAATCCTGTCTGAATCAGATTTGATTATACCTGAGCAATTCTTATCTCTTACTGAGCTTGTAAAAAGAACATTCTGCCGACACACCTTCATATTGCATCTGTTCCCAACCTAAAAATACAAGACTCAAATTTGTCTGTGAGCAAACTCTAAGTTGACCTTCCACTGACAACTTAGAGGTAAGAGGGCAGCTATTCCGAAAGGGAGGGGAGGGGTAAACTGAAATAAAACAGGGTGGAGCTTCCAAGGGAACTTATAAATTTTCTTTGCAAGGTCACACCTACATCCTAATTGGAAAAGAGCTGAAAGAGCCTGCTCATTCCGTCCCTCAGCTACCCTTTCCGACCTGGTTTCACTCGTGGAGATACACACTTCTGGCAGATTTCCAGGCCACACACAGAGATACACAAAATCATGTTTTCCAAAATAGAGAGATTGGTGTGGAGGGTAAGAGAATGAAGGCTGAGAGGGTAGATGGTTGGACACCTGATGCGGGATGAGCAAGGGGGTAAAGTTAGGGCAGTGACTGGATACAAAGAAAGTAGAAAAGTGACATTGAACATGGTTAGCACAGAGGCACACGTTGTGGTCCTGCACAACGGATTCAGATTCTGGCCAAACGCTGCTTTGTATACTGAGGACATATTATAACCTCCCAGAAATGAAACATATGCACTTCTGGGTCAATATGGTTGTCACCATA
This sequence comes from Macaca mulatta, assembly GCF_049350105.2. Taxonomy (NCBI): domain Eukaryota; kingdom Metazoa; phylum Chordata; class Mammalia; order Primates; family Cercopithecidae; genus Macaca; species Macaca mulatta. Next base: position 161,737,215 of record NC_133407.1, on the reverse strand, counting down.
TCAGATGAAAGGAAAAAGTAATTAGGAATTTTTAAGAATGGTGCTTTTGCCCCTATCAGTTCAGCTTCAGAGATCAAGAAGTGCCTAATGACTGTAGGAAGGAAAGCTCAAAGGCTCCAGGTTTCTTAGTTGCACCTGTTTGGGAAGGGCCTGGACTAACAAAAGAGGAAAGCAACAGGTTCCCACAGGCAGAAACTCGATCCAGTCCCCGCACCTCCTGGCGCCCATGCCAAGCGCCACCAGAGCGCGGCCCAGGCCTCCACTGCCCTGCCCGCGGCCAGCTCTGCAAGGCCAGGCCACAATGGCTTCCTGTCTCCTTGGGTCCAGGGTGGGTACCATTTTACCAAGGCTCACCTGCTGGGAGCCAAGTGCAGAGCAGCAGCCAAGGTGCGGGCAGTTTGGGCCATGCCATGCCGCCCCCTTTCTGGCCCTTTTCAGTTCAGGGGCTTCGGGGCACTGCGTCTTTCTTCCTCAGCTGCAGCCCCAGGACGCACCACCTTCTCCAGGGAACCCCTCGGGTTTCCCCTCACTCTGCGCAGCGCGGAAAGAGGTCCGCTCTGGTCCCGGGGCAGGTGCCGCCCGGCTCGTCCCCACCTGCGGCGCTCGCTGCGGCTCCGCCTCCCGCTCCGCGCGCCGCCGTTTCCTGCTCCGCCCCCGGCTCCCGGGGGACTGCGGCCGCCTTCCCTACCTGCAGCCGCCTTCCCTACCTGCAGCCGCCTTCCCTACCTGCCGCCGCCTCCCGCTCGCTGAAACACCGTCCCCCACCTCGCCGACGGAGAAGATTCCCTCTTTCCTCCAGAAGTTCTCGGGAAATCTCACCCCCTGCAAATATATCCCCCTCTCCTTCTAGAATTATGTAGATATAACTTTCTAGGGTGTGTTTCCTGCGTTATATTTCCATTCCCTCGTAAATACTTGCAAAACATTGTTTCACTAAAAACACAGTAATATGAAGTTTACAGGTAATGTCTGTTCAGATTTTCTAGAAACTAAAGATTCGTTTCTAGGCCAGGCCCAGTGGCTCACGGCCTGTAATCCCAGCACTTTGGGAGGCCGAGGCGGGTGGATCACCTGAGGTCAGGAGTTCGAGACCAGCCTGGCCTACATGGCGAAACCCTGTCTCTAATAAAAATACAAAACAACCGTGCGTGGTGGCACGCCCCTGTAATCTCAGCTACTCGGGAGGCTGAGGCAGGAGAATTGCTTGAACTGGGGCGGCGGAGGTTGCAGTGAGCGGAGATCGTGCCACTGCACTCCAGCCTGGGCCACAGAGCAAAACTCAGTCTCGAATAAATAAATAAATACGTAAATAAAGATTTGTTTCTAGAAGGTAGAGATAAACTAGAGAAGTTGACTCAAGTTTCTACAACTATGAAAGTAAAATATTATAGAAAAATATAGTTATGGGAATTTAAAAACATCCCGCTGCCACTTTCCATAGCCAGGCATTGTTCACGCAGGTATATTTATTTTTATTTTTTCTCATCCTTCATTGTCACTGAGAAGCCACTCACAGACCTCAGCCCCTACCAAGGTTTTGACCTTGCCAGATCAAGGTTTTGACCTTTTACTTTGCAAAGACTCTAGGTCTCTTTGCACCAGGCCACGTAGCATGTAATCTCAGTCTCTCCTTCCATGGCAGAAAGTCCACCAGCCATCACATTTTCTTCAAGAAAAAGGAATGAATAAACATTCATTAAATTCATTAAACACAGTTTCAGGAAGCTCCCATGCTGGTCACTAACCTTAGAAGTCAGTATCATTTCTCCTGAGCTCATATCATTTCTCCTGAGCTCTGCTGTGAGAGGGCCCCTTACCCCGTGTTGCTGATATCCTTCATGTAGCCTCCACCCAGAGGAGCATCCTTGTCCTGGATCTGGTGCAGGATCTTAACTCAGTCTCTTCTTGTCTTTCCTTCTCCCGGTTCCCTCCTGGATCTGGCTTCTCTTTTCCCCAGTGGGCCTCTTCTCTTCCAGAGAATAAATTCAGGAAGTGTGTGGCCAAAGATAGATGGTAAAATGTTTAGGAGCCTCATAGGTCTTCCGTGGAGGGATCCTAGCACAGTAGCAGCAGCAGCAGGAGGAGGAAGCTGCAGTGTGAGGGTTGGGGGTCATGTCCCTCAACCCCCTCTGGAGATCCTGTACGTGTTCCCAGCAACACTGTGTATGTTTGGATGTCTGTGATCCTGAGGGATTTGCATAGTTTCCAGGTTTGTGAACAGTCTTCAGCAAATGCTCAATTCCAGTCTAAAAAGAAATGTGAGCCCTATCCTTCTCACACCTCCCCCCCATACCCCTCAGCCCCCGCTTTGGTATAAAGGCCATTTTAATATTCATCTAAGCCAGTGTTTCTCCCATGTTTGTTCCCTGGAATGTTAATTCATAGTATATGAAAAAAGGGCTCTATTATTAAGTCAATTCAAGAAATGCTGGATTAAACTAAATGAAACATTTTTTTCAGGACATGTTAAACCTTAGAGTGTTAATGTACATTTGAATATAGAAGGAAATATGGCACTCAGCATTCCCCCAAAGTCATTCAGCCACAAAACCCTTTTTTCTCACATAAGGTTTAGGGCAAATGCTCCATGGAGCGTATTTTGGGAAATCCTGGTGCTGTAAACCAAACATAATTGGGATGATAAGTTGGAGACTTCTAGATAAACAAATGAAAAATAGCTTTAATAAAGTTTATCTCAAGTGCATCAGAATTAGAATTTCCTTATTTTTCCCTTGGGAATCACTCATCCAGTTGAACATCTACCTTCATTGCTTCTCTTGAAGTGAACACTTAGATGACTTATTTTCACCCGTTTCTCTGTCTACTGCATGCATCTTTTTTCTTCATCATTTATTATGTACTATGTACCAAGCAATTCTTAGTGCTTCACATGCTTTCTTACAATAACTGCATGAAATAAGGGCTATTATTATCCATCCCATTTTATAGATATGGAAATGGAGGGACAAAGAGATAACCTGCTCAAGGTTACAATGTGGTAAATGGCAGAGTAATGAGCCTAAGTGAGGTGGTCTGACTCCAGAGTTTGTGCTCTTAGCTGTTACACTATAGACCCTCACCTAGCTATTAATGTATTTCCATCCATCTGTATTTACAGCTAGCTGGTTCTGTCAATGTGTGCTAATACAGTTTCTTTCCATATATGTTATTTAGCTCTACATAAGGGAAAACTGAATCCCACAGCTCCGGGCTCTCTTGGGCCAGTCATTCTTCCCACATGTGCCATTGGTCCAATAAAGATTAGATAAGAGTATGCACTTGGCTCATAACAACAGCAGTTCTTCCATTGCTAGATATAAAGTAAAAATCACTTGACTTGCTGATAGTGACTTCCTCCTATACAAAGTAATAATAATAGCTACCATGTATTAAACACATTGTGCTAGGCACTATTCTAGACACTTTTTAATAAAGACTAGCTAAGTGTGCTAGTGAGAATGGGGGAAGACAATAAGGAGTTCTATCTGCAGCTGACTGGGGACAACCAATTGAGATAACTCACTATGGTCAGACTAGCCTCCAAGCACTTTCATTATTGAAGTAAATACAAATTCAATAATTTGTATTGAACTGCACTGTGACGCAGGGATCATCATTGTCCCCATTTTACAGATGAGGTGCAAAGTTTTATTAACTTACCTAAGGCCACCCTGCTTGTAAGTAGCAGAGCTGAGAATCAAATTTAGGCAATCTATTTTCAGAACACAATACTCTTCACCACCCTAGCTGTACAATGCTTCTGTGTTTTGACTGAGCTAGGATCTGACAACAAAGTACTAAGCTGTTATCTCATCATTTATAATCATAATTCCTAGGTGAAACTGTGTCTATGAATGTTTCTGAATACTGTGTGTTTTCTGAATACTATATATGTGCATCTCTACTTGAGAATAATGTAATATTTGTACATTTATATGTGTACAGTATTTATCGAGAATGGAGAAGATTTTGTAGACATACATGGAAAAGAATGAAGAATTAGGTAAGTAAAAATCATGCACCAGGCACTTAAAGCTAAGGGGAGGTAAGAAGTGTAAGTAGTTGATTACCACTAGAAGATTCAGACTACGTCTTATGCATTTTGTATTCCCAGCATCTAGCATAGTATCTGAAATATAGATGTACTCAATGAATATTTCTTGCACTCTTTATCAATAATTCCTGGAGGAAGGGACATCTGCTCTAGGTTTGAAAATGAATATGACTTTGCCAGAGCAATCCAAGCAGAGAGACCAGCCTATACAAAAATCACAGCACCAATAAACAGCATAGCTGAACAATAAGCACTTTAGTTTTGCTAGGCTGGTGTGTTAGACAGCTAGCCAGAATAAATAGTTAGTATGATCAGCTGGAGAACTAAGACTTCATGCAGGAGACAATGGAAAGCCAATGAAGCATTTTAAACCCGGAGAGGCATAATGAGAATTGTATTTTTGAAAGATAAACTTGGCAGCAGTGAGAAGAAAGGTGTTCGGGAATTTAGATGAAAGACAGGGAGACTAGTTAGGAAACTGTTACTACAGTTAAGGTGGGAGAACTGAGGGCCCAAGCCGATAACCGGTGTTGGAAATGGAGAAGAGAGAATATTTTGACAGATATGTAGAATGTGGAACTGACATAATTGATGATCAATTAGTGTGGGGGTTGAGAGAAGGATACAGGTCTCTGACTATTGACCCTATATAGATGGTGATTCCTTTAATGAACATAAACATATGGAAAGAATAAAAGGTTTTCAAGCCCCTCAGACACATTGCACTAGAGAGTAGTGGATCACCCAAATAAAACTCCTAAGGATGGTTGGACACCTTTACTAAGCGCAACTGGCTGAATGAGGTTCGTAGGAACTGCATTCCTATACAGGGAAGTCTGGGTCAGCAGGGAAGTCTGGGTCAGCAGGGAAGTCTGGGTCATCAGGGACTGAGAGACCTACTTCTTGGCTAGTGGCCTAGAACAAAACAATCTTGGAGTAAGGCTAAAAGCAGCAGGTGGTGGAAGCTAATGAAAGGTTCTGGGAACAAGTATGTTTATTATTACAACTCTTATTCAACATTATACTGGATATTCTAGCCAATACAATTATAAAATAGAATTAAAAGGCTGAAAATGAAGAGTAAAAATATTATTGATAATATTATGTTATCTACACAAAACATTAAGAGAATCTATACATTATATATAAGGACTAACAAGAGGTTGCTGGAAACAAGAGCAATATATTAATGTCACTGACATTTGAATATACCAGCAACATATATTTGGAAGATATGACTTTAAAATATACAATAAATCTATTAAGTAACTAGAAATAAGTCCAACAAAATATGTGGAATAGCTTCATGAAGAAAATTGTGAACAGTTACTGAAAATATTTTTTCTTTCTTTGTTACTGTTTTCAGTTAGTATCAAGCCAGCATTCTCAATGAAACTTTTTTTTTTAAGATGGAGTTTCACTCTTGTCACCAAGGCTGGAGTACAGTGGTGTAATCTCAGCTCACTGCAACCTCTACCTCCCAGGTTCAAGAGATTCTCCTGCCTCAGCCTCCTGAGTAGTTGGGATTACCGGCGCCCGTCGCTACGCCCAGCTAATTTTTGTGTTTTTAGTAGAGACGGAGTTTCACCATGTTGGCCAGGCTGGTCTTGAACTCCTGACCTCAAGTGGTCCACCCGCCTCAGCCTCCCAAAGTGCTGGGATTACAGGCGTGAGCCACTGCGCCCGGCCTGAAACATTTTTTTTAAAGACCTAAATAAATGCAAAGATACATTGTGTTCTTGGATAAGAACCCTCAGTATCATGAAGGATGACAATTCTTCCCAAATTAACAAATTCTATGTATTTCTAATAAGAATCTGAACAATTTTTCAGAATTTTACAAACCGTTTCTAAAATTAACTGGAAATTATACAGTAGCAAATAGACAAGACAATTTAGAAGAAGAAGTTGCATTATCAAACTTCAAAATTAGAAAGCTAGAGCAGTGGAAAGTGTGGCATTGGCACGTGGATAGACAAACAGACAAGTAGAACGTAAAACTCCATAACTAGACACTCATACATATTGGGGACTGGATATATCACAGAGGTGGCATTGTAATTCTGGGGAACAACCATAAACTACTCTATAGGTGAGGCCGAGACAATTGATTTTTCTTATGTTATAAGATAAAATGTATTCTGTCTTTATACCACACACAAAACGAATTCCAAACTAATTAAAATCCCATTGTTAAATGCAAAAACTTCAACCTTTCAGAAGAAAATACAGTAGAATACCCATATGGCCTTGAAGAAAATAATAAAAATTTCAACAGAAAATAAAAAGAATAACTCATTAAGGGAGACTGATACATAAACTACTGCAACATAATAAGAAACATGTATTTAGTCTCCCCACCCCTTTCCTGGCACATAAAACCCTTGGAATCGCTGGAGTAATAATTATGTTTTTGTATGCTGATGTGGTTTGGCTGTGTCCTCACCCAGATCTCATCTTGAATTATAACTCCCATAATTCCCACATGTTGTGAGAGGGACCCCGGGGAAGATAACGGAATCATGGGGCAGTTTTCCCCCATACTATTCTCAGGGTAGTGACTAAGTTGGTTTCATTTAGCGTTCCCACTTTTGCTTGGCTCTCCTTTCTCACTTTTCTGATCCCATGTAAGATAAGCCTTTCACCTTCTGCTGTGATTGTGAGGCCTCCCTGGACATCCGAAACTGTGAGTCCATTAAACCCCTTTTTCTGTATACATTACCCAGTCTCGGGTAGGTCTTTATCAGCAGTGTGAAAATGGACTAATAAATATGCTAATAAGATGACTGATGACTCCTAGATAGTTTGTGGATGGCGGGGAGGGGTAGTGCCAGGGAGGGAAGAGGGGCTGGAGATTGAGTTCAGTCACCAATGACAAATGATTTAATCAATCATGTCTGTGTAATGAGGCCTCTATAAAACCCCCAAAGGTTGGGGTTTGGAGAGCTTTCATGGTGCCGACCATGTGGAGGTGCTGAGAGGGCAGCACACCTGGAGAGGGCCTACCTTCCCCCATTCCTTGCCCTGCGCATCCCTTCTATCTGGCTGTTCCTGAATTGTATGCTTTATAATAAGCTAGTAATCTAGGAAGCAAACTGTTTACCTGAGTTCTGTTAGCAATTCTAGAAAATTATTGAACCTGACGAGGCGGTTGTGAGTACCTCCAATTTATAGCCAGATGGTCAGAGGCATAGGTGATAACCTTGACTCGCAATTGGCATCTGAAATTGGAAGGGACAGTCTCATGGGGCTGAACCCTTAACCTTTGGGATCTGATGCTTTCTCCAGGTAATTGTATTAGAATTGAGTAAAATTGTAGGATGTTCACTTGGTGTCCACCAAGAAGTGGAAAACTGCTTGGTATGGAAAAAATATCCTCATATCTTGTATCAGAAGTTAAGTATTGTATGAAAGGAAAAATAGTTTGTTATTCTCATTCAACTATATTAAATTAAAAAGTTATATAACCAAAAGACTACATAAACATTTTTTTAAAAGTCACAAACTGGGAAAAGATATTTGCTGTGCATGAAAAAGGCAAAAAAGTTTTAACTGGAAATATATAAAGAACTCCTTAAAAATCAGTAGAAGACAACCCTCTGCTAAGGCAGATAAACATGTAATTCACATAAGAGGCAATCTGATTCACTATTAAACATTAGAAGACACTCAACTTGTACCAGTAATCAGGACAATGGAAGCCAAAACAACAAATGGTATTTCATATCCATCAAATTGGTTAAAATGTAAAAGTCTGAGCTAGCTAAGTATTGGCAAAGATGTGAGAAGTGTAAATTGAGTCAACCACTTTGTAGAACAATTTGGCAATATCTTGTAAAATTAAAGGTGTACATATCCTAGGACCTTGTAATTTCCCTTCAAGGTCTTTATAGAAACTCAAATTGTTGGACACAGGTACATGTGCAACATGTTCATTGCAAAGCGATTTGTGCAAAACTCGGGAACAACTTCACAGTGGAGGAATATAGACCAATAGGGTGGTGTTTATTCACGGATGAGATAATATGCAGCTGTTAAAGTGAATTAACTAGATTTACAACATGGGTGAATATTAAAAATATAATGTTGTATGAACAAAGAAGCTGTAAAAGACTAGAGAATTATGCTAATTAAGACAAAACAATATCATATAGTATTATGGAAGATACATATGTATGTAGAACAAAGTATAAAAACATACAGGGGGGCCGGGCATGGTGGCTCATGCCTATAATCCCAGCACTTTGGGTGGCAGAGGTGGGTGGATCACTTGAGGTCAGGAGTTCATGACCAGCCTGGTCAACATGGTGAAACCCCGTCTTTACTAAAAATACAAAAATTAACCAGACGTGGTGGTACACACCTGTAATCCCAACTACTCAGGAGGCTGAGGCAGGAAAATAACTTTAACCAGGGAGGCGGAGGTTGCAGTGAGCTGAGGTCGAGTCATTGCACTCCAGCCTGGGTGACAGGTGACACTCTGTCTAAAAAAATATATATATATATATTCAGAGGAATGGGACTCTCCAGTCTTAAATGTTGTTACCCCTAAGGAGGGAGGGAGAAGAGAGATGGATTGGGGGTGCTTTAGCTGAATCCTTAACATTTTATTTATTTATTTTTTAAATATGAAACACACTAGACATGCAAAATCATTTAAATTTAGGTGATATAAGATAGATGGTGCCTATTATTTCATGTACTTTTATGAATCTTTGGCATATTTCATATTTTATCAGTATAAATATTTTAAAGACGAAAACTAGTGACCTTTTACTGTAGAATTAAACCAAGTATGCTTGTGCCTTGACATGTCCCCTGACATACTATGTAACCTTACATAAATCACTTTTGTTCAAGTCTGTTTTTCATCTGCAAAATGGAAACTGGAGGTAATAATCTCTTTGGTTTTTTTCACTTCTGGCATTCTACACTTCAAAGGGGAGAAGAATCCAGGTTAGGAAGATATCAGGCTCCCTTGGCTGGAGAAAGGAATGGAGAACTAAAGTATCTCTAAGGGTGACCTCTCTCAGAGAAAAGTCTTGCTAGGATCGACCCATTCTAAGTAGAAGTGTAGACTCCATGGTCTGCCAAAGGCCACTTATAAAACCAAGGAACTTTAATTGCACTTGCCATGCACAGCCTAAGAATCTAATTCTTTCAACATTTTATTATAAGGGGAGAAACCAAGGATAAATGGGGGCTGCATTCCTAGGGCTGGAGCCACAGAGAAGAGGTTCAAGTCCTTAAGTCATAGCAACAAAGGTAGAGTGTCTGAAGTTTGCCACCACCTCCTTTGACAACATGAAGCAGGGGGAGGGGAGGGAGAGAGAAAATTGTCAATCAGTATGGAAACAGACACAATACCACTCAGCCACATGCTTCTCCCCTTCCCTGGCATTGCCAGTTGCCACTATCCCCACATCCCCCCATCTCTTTGCAACCTCTTCTTGACCAAAATGCAAGAGGCTGTGATTAGTGGATGTGAATTCCTTCTGTTGAATCATGCCACCACTCTGCAGCCAACTATGGATGGTTTTAATGGTTTCCCTTTCGTTATGTCTGTGAGCTCAGTCCCAGAACAAAGAGGCAAAGGGGTTCTCTCTCTCTCTCTCTCTCTCTCTCTCTCTCTCTCTCTCTCTCTCTCTCTCTCTGTTTCTTACTCTTCTGGCAAGGCTCAGTTTGATGTTGAGAGTCAGAGCTGCTCGGATATGATGAAGTCAGTCCACATACATCTCGGTTAAGCTCAATGAGGATCAAAATATCCTATTCTTTCCAGCTCACTCCAGAAAGTCTGTTTCAATTAGTCTTTGTGGAGGCCCAGGAAGCAGGATCTTTTTAAAGTTCCCAGGTGGTTCTAATGTGCAGCCAGAGCTGAGAAACTAGTTAAAGCATGAGTTGAATGAGAGAATGTCTTGCACCTTGGTGACAAAATAGGGCATTCCCCAGAGCAGCCCCTAAGTGGAACACTTTTTATCACGTTTTCTATCTCAGCTTCTCTTTGCTAACTTTCTCTTTTTCATCACCTAGAGTGACAGACTAGGAGAGTATCTACTTCAAAGCTGATGGCCCTGAGATGTGTAACATTTCTCCTTTCTTCCTTCTCTACTAGAACAGCATAACATATTTGTGATATTACATTCGGGTGGGAATGAATCTCCGGACATTGCCACAAGTAGCTGCATAACTCTAAACAAGTAACAGTCTCTCTAAATATTAGTTTCTTTATTTGTAGCACCAGGGAGTTAGCTAGATCAATAGTTTTCATACTGTGTTCTGAGAAGTTTTGGCATCCTGTGGAGTACCTAAAGGGTTGTCTCTGCCAGGGAGGTCAGCTTGAAAAATCTCTGGACCAAATGATCCAGAGGTCTTTTCAGAACGAACATTCTACAGCTCATACTTTGCGGGAATAGCCTGATGCTACCACCAAAGTTTATCACAACTATATGCTTTGAGGCCTGCCACAGATTGCACTTATCAACTGCTAGAGACTGAATACTTCTGTCCGCCCAAATTCAAATGTTGAAACCTAGTCCCCAAGGTGATGGTATTTGGAGATGCGATCTTTGGGAGGTGATTAGGTCATGAGGTTGGAGCCCTCATGAATGGGATTAGTGCTCTTATAAGAGACCCCCAAAGAACTCTCTTACCTTTTCTGCCATGTAAAAACTCAGCGAGAAGATAGCCATCTATGAACCAGGAAGTCTGTCCTCACCAGACACTGAATCTGCCAGAACCTTGATCTTGGACTTCACAGCCTTCAGAACTACAAGAAACAAATTTCTGTTGTTTATAAGCCATCCAGTCTATAGTAGTTTGTTAGAGCAGCCCAAATGCAATAGGACATCAACCCAGGGTCTAAAGCAGGTATTACACACTGGATACTTTCAAGCCAAATTGCACACATACTTGTTTTCTTTCTTGTGGATGAGTACTGTTTATTTCCTTGATATCTTAACAATTTTTAAAAATTGAAGTATAAGATGATTCTGAAGTATGCACAAATCAGTAATCCATGGCTAAATGAGCTATCACAATGTAAATATACCTTTGCAACCACCACTCAGGACAAAATATAGAACAGAAGCTCCCTCTTGTAACTCTCTTGTAAACCTGCTTAATTATTCCCTCCTGCTTCTCTCCAAAGGTAACCACCATTTTGACTTCTTATATTTTAGGTTGGTTTTGCCTCCTTTTAACGTTTATATAAAACAACAATGTAGTACACATTCTGGGGGGTTATCTCTTTTGCTTAATAATATGTTGGTGAGATTCATCTGTGTTTTTGTATGTATTTGTAGTTTATTTTCATTTCTGAATAGTATTCCATTGTATTAGAATATGCTGCAATGTGTTTATCCATCCTATTATTAATAGACATTTGGTTTCTGCTAATTGGCTATTATGAACAATGATGCTATAAGCATTCTTTTACATGTTACATTGTTTTGAGGTCACCCGCCCACCCATTTTTGCTTCTATAGCTCGGGGTAGAATTGTTTGGTCATAGGATATGTATGGTGATCTTAAGATATGTCCATAAATTCTTCAACCCTCCTCCCTTCAAAAGGAGGAGACTAAATCCATGACCCTCAAGTGTGGGCTGGACATAGTGACTTACTTCTAATACATAGAATTGCAGAAGTGGTAGTGTATTACCTCCAGGCCTAGGTCATAAAAGGCATTATAGCTTCTTTCTTGTCCACTCTGGGAAAAGTCAGTTGCCAGGTCATGAGAATGCTCAAGCAGTACTATGGAAAGGTCCACATGGGAAGAAGGGATGGCTCACTCCCATGTGAGGAACCAAGACTTTCTGCCAATAATCAAGAGAGTGAGCCATCTTAAAAAGAAATGTTCCAGCTGCAGTCCGGTCTTCAGAAGAATTGCCATCTTGACTTCTAACTCATGAGAGACACTAAGTTAAAAACCATACAGCCAAACTGCTGTCAAATTCCTGACACACAGAAACAGTGAGGAAACATGTCTGTTGTTTTAAATCATTAAGTCTTAGGGTACTTTGTTATGCGGCAATAGATAACCAATGTGGTATGCATATGTTCAAACTTAGTAGGACACGCCAAAGATTTTTCCAGATCTCCAACATTACACATTATCCGTGTTTGAGATTTTTAGTTGTTCCACATCCTTGGCAACATTTGGAGCTAACAGTCTTTTCAATTATAGCTCTGCTGTGGGTGTGAGATGGTATTTTGCTGTGGTTTAATTTGCATTTCCCTAATGACTAATAGTGTTGAACACTTCTTCGTGTTTATCAGACTCTTGAACTTTTGGATATCTGTTCTTGAGTCTTGGTGGATTTTTTTTTTTTAATTCACTTTTCTATCTTTTTCTTACTGGAGTTGCAAGTTTCTTATGTGTCCTGGATATAGTGCCTTTGTGATTATACAAGTTCAAAGTACCTTCCCTCAATTTGTGACTTGCCATTTTGCTCTCTTAATGCTATTGTTTGATAAACAGGTATTTTTATTATTTATTTTAATAAAGTTTAATTTATCAATCTTTTCCTTTAAAGTCCTTAAGGTTTTTGTGTTTTATATAAGAAATGCTGTCTTCCCGAGGTCACGAAGATTTTTTTCTTTATTATCCCGTACTAGTATTATATTTTGCCTCTTACACTGAGATCTACAATCCACATGGAACTGAACTGTGAGATAGGGGTTAAGTTTAATTATTATTTATCTTATGGATAAACAATTTTCTGAGCACATTTTCATTGAAAATGAAATTCATTCCCTGCTGCCCAGCAGTGTCATCTTTACCCCAAATCAAGTGTCCATACATGTGTAAATCTGATTCTGGATTATCTTCCATTGGTCTATTTGCCTGTCCTTGTGCCAGTATCACACTCTTTTAACTATTATTACTCTACAGAAGTCTTGATATCTGCCAGAACAAGTCCTTCCACCCCATTTTTCTTCTTCATGAATGACTTAGCTATTCTTGGTTCTTTGCATTTCTACATATATTTTAGAATCGTCTTGTCAATTTCCATAAAAACCTGTTAGGGTTTTAATTGGGATTGCATTAAATCAATAGACCAATTTGGGAAGCATTGGAATTTTTATGTTATTAAGCCTTCCAATATAAGAACTTAGAAGAAATTTCACATATCTTTGATGTTAAATAGTATTATTTAATTTTTAACATTTTATCTGTTGTTGGTATATAGAGGTACAGTTAATTTTTAAATATATTGACCACAAGGTTAAATCCAGCAACTTCTTGTGTCTGGTTAATTTGCATTGAGTTCTAGAAATTATATATTAAAAGTTATAGATATTAGTTCTGATTTCACCTCAGAGATGTAGAGAGCTAGAAAGAGAGTTATTTTCATCCTTATGACAAGAAAATCCTGGAGAAACTGTAAAAAAAATGAAATTTCTTGAACCCCTAAGAGAACTGAGGTCACAGGGCAAAAATTCAACAAAATCTGGAAAAAGACAAGCTCATATACGCAAAAACAAGACCAGAGCATTTTATTACCTTAGCTGATGCTTCCAGATGCCATGTAAGCCAGTAACAAGAATCAGCTAGAAAACTTTAATAAATTGTTAAATGCTGAGTACGGGCTAGTGTGATACAGTAAACCCCTTAGGGTTCATACTTTCTTGCAGGTTTTTTTTTTTTTTCCTATAAGAACCCTGTATTAGTCTGTTTTCATGCTGCTGATAAAGACATACCTGAGACTGGGGAATTTACAAAAGAAAGAGGTTTAATTGGACTTACACTTCCACATGGCTAGGGAAGCCTCACAATCATGGCAGAAAGCAAGGAGGATCAGGTCACATCTTATGTGGATGGCGGCAGGCAAAGAGAGAGCTGTGCAGGGGAACACCCCTTTTTGAAACCATCAGATCTTGTGAGACTCATTCACTATCATGAGAACAGCGTGGGAAAGACCTGCCCCCACGATTCAATCACCTCCCACCAGGTCCCTCCCACAACGTGTGGGAATTCAAGATGAGATTTTGGTAGGGACACAGCCAAACCATATCAAACCCCACTAGGAGCTCAAGAGAAAAATTGGAAAAAATTCTTAGAAAGTTTTCATCACCAGGCCGGCTTGGTGAGGGGATAGCAACTACTGCCAAAACTCTGCTCAGACTCATCTATTCTATCTTCCCTATGGAACAGAAGGCTTACTCTGTAGGCATAAAGGAAGCAAAAATTTCATTCTTAGGGTGCTTGTGGCAACCCATTGCCACTGGGGGAGGAAAACAAGAAAAAAAAGTTTATCCCTGGGAGAAAGGCAAGAATAGGTTCCAGGCTTAGTACTAGATCTAGAGGAGGGGTTGTTCCACCAGTGAAGGTCCCCATGAAGCAGGTTCACAATGCCTGATTAGAATGGAAACCTAGGATAATCATTCTATGGTTCCCCCTGTGTACACATTAATAAATTTGTATGCCTTTTCTCCAAAAAAAGATACCTTATATGGTTTGGATTTGTGTCCCTGCTCAAATCTTATGTCAAATTGGAGGAGAAGACTGGTGAGAGGTGATTGGATCACGGGGGCAGATTTCCTCCTTGCTATTCTCATGATAGTGAGTGAATTCTCACAAGATATGATGGTTTGAAAGTGTGTGGCACTTTCCTCTTCCCTCCCTTTCCTGCTCCACCATGGTAAGATGTGCTTGCTTCCCCTTTGCCTTCCACCATGATTGTAAGTTTCCTGAGGCTTCCCACCCATGCTTCTATACAGCCTGTGGAACTATGAGTCAATTAAACCTCTTTTCTTCAAAAATTACCCAGTCTTGTGTAGTTCTTTAGATCAGCATGAAAATGAACTAATACAGAATATTGGTACCAGGAAAGTGGGGGATTGCTACAAAGATACCTGAAAATGTAGAATTGACTTTGGAACTGGGTAATAGGTAATAGGCAGAGGTTGGAACAGTTTGGAGGGCTCAGAAGAAGATAGGAACATGTGGGAAAGTTTGGAACTTCTTAGAGACTTGTTGAATGGTTTTGACCAAAATGCTGATAGTGACATGAACAATGACGTCCGGGCTGCGGTGGCCTCAGATGGAGATGAGGAACTTATTGGGAACTGGAGTAAAGGTCACCCTTACTATACTTTAGCAAAGAAACTGGTGGCACTTTGCTTCTGCCCTAGAGATCTGTGAAATTTTGAACTTGAGAGATGATTTAGGGTATCTGGTGGAAGAAACTTCTTAGTAGCAAAGTATTCAAGAGGTGACCTGGCTGTTTCTAAAAATGTACATTCATATGCATGAATAAAGAGATTATCTGAAACTGAAACTCATATTTAAAAGGGAAGCAGAGGCTGGGCGCAGTGGCCCATGCCTCTAATCCCAGCACTTTGGGAGGCCAAGGCGGGCGGATCACAAGGTCAGGAGATCAAGACAATCCTAGCTAACACAGAGAAACCCCATCTCTACTAAAAACACAAAAAATTAGCCGGGAGTGCTGGCGGGTGCCTGTAGTCCCAGCTAGCTACTCTGGAGGCTGAGGCAGGAGAATGGCGTGAACCTGGGAGGCAGAGCTTGCAGTGAACTGAGATCATGCCACTGCACTCCAGCCTGGGCGACAGAGCAAGACTCTGTCTCAAAAAAAAGTGGGGGAGGGGGGGAAGCAAAGCATAAACGTTTGGAAAATTTGTAGCCCAGCCATTTGCATAAGTAAAGAGAAGCCGAATGTTAATAACCAACACAATGTGGAAAATGTCTCTAGGGCATTTCAGAGACTTTCATAGCAGCCACTCCCATCACAGGCTCAGAGACCTAGGAGGGAAAAATGGTTTCATGGGCCAGGCCCAGGGCCCAACTGCTCTGTGCAGCCTCAGGATATGGCGCCCTGCATCCCAGCTGCTCCAGCTCCAGCCATGGCTAAAACGGGCCAAGGTACAGCTCAGGCCACGCCTTCAGAGGGTGCAAGCCTCAAGTCTTGGTGGCTTCCACATGGTGTTAGGCCAGCAGGTGTGCAGAAGGCAAGAGTTGAGGTTTCAAAACTTCTGCCTAGATTTCAGAGGATGTATGGAAATGCCTGGATATTCAGGCAGAAGTCTGGTGAAAGGGTGGAGCCCTCATGGAGAATCTCTATTAGGGCAGTGCAGAGGGGAAATGTGGGGTTAGAGCCCCCACACAGAGTCCCCACTGGGGCACTGCCTTGTGGAACTGTGAAAAGAGAACCATCATTCTCCAGACCCCAGAATGGTAGCTCCACCAACAGCCCACACTGTGCACCTGGAAAAGCCTCAGGCACTCAACACCAGCCTATGAAAGTAACCAAAGGGGCAGTACCCTGAAGAGCCATTGGGGCAGAGCCACCCAAGGCTATGGGAGACCACCCCTTGCATCAGTGTGCCGTGGGTGTGAGACATTGAATCAAAGGAGATTATTTTGGAGATTTAAGATTTAATGACTGCCCTGCTGGGTTTCAGATTTTAATGGGGCCTGTAGCCCATTTGTTTTGGCCAATTTCTCCCATTTCGAGTGGGAGCATTCACCCAAGGTCTGTACCCCTATTGTATCTTGGAAGTCACTAACTTACTTTTGATTTTACAGGCTCATAGACAGAAAGGACTTGCCTCGTCTCCAGTGAGACTTTGGACTGTGGACTTTTGAGTTAATGCTGAAATAAGTTAAGACTAAGGGGCTGCTGAGAAGGGATAATTGTATTTTGCAATGTGAGAAGAACATGAGATTTTGGAGGGGACAAGGGCAAAATGGTATGGTTTGGATTTGTGTCCCCACCCAAATCTCATGTTGAATTAGAGGAGAGGCCTGATGGGAGGTGACTAGATCATGGGGGAATATTTCCTCCTTGTTGTTTTCATGATAGTGAGTGAGTTCGCATGATATATGATGGCTTAAAAGTGTGTGGTACTTCCTCTCTCTCTCTCTCTCTCTCTCTCTCTCTCCCCCATTCTGCCATGGTAGGACATGCTTACTCCCCCTTCACCTTCTACCATGACTGCAAGTTTCCTGAGGCCTGCCAGCCATGCTTTTGTACAGCCTGTGGAACTGTGAATCAATTAAACCTCTTTTCTTCAAAAATTACCCAGTCTCAGGTAGTTCTTTACAGCAATGTGAAAATGGACTACTACAAAACCTGATCAGAACATCTGAGAACTGTCCCCTACCATCATAACTACTCTAATAAGCCACGTAAAATAAGAACAGAATATAGCTCAGAGAGTCGCAGGAGACAAATTCATTCTGTGGAGCAGTATGAAGGGAAGATCCAAAACAAAGCAGGGAAACACAAAGCCAAGTGGGGAGCAGATATTTAGAGAAACACTCTGGCAAATAGCCCATAGCCTAGCATAGGTATTACTAAAGAAATTTGAAGCCTATAGTGCACTGAGGTCAATGATACTAACAACAAACTTCAAATCCAACTAAACTCCACACTAAATTAATGTAAATCCCCATACTACTAAGGGCCTTGCAGAAGGAAAGGCATGTTTATCTGCAGCATAGAGTATATTTATCTCAGTATTTACTATCTTATACAGCACATCTAGCCTGTAACACAAAAACTAAAAGGCATACAAAATGGCAAGAAATAACAAAATTTGAAGAGACAAAGGAATCATCAGAATCAGATACAGATATCACAAAGATGTTGGAATTAACTGACATGGAATTTAAAATAGCTATAATTAATATATTAAAGGACCTATTGGAAAAGGTAAATAGCATGCAAGCTCAGATGGATAATTTCAGCAGAAAGACAAAAACTATAAGAGAGAATCAATAGAAATGCATGGACAGAAATAAACAATGCTTTAAACCAGCCTATCAGACCAGAGCAATAGAAAGTGAACTTCTGATCACCATACATTATGCATAGCAAAATATTGTTATGTACCCTATGTGTACAATTATTATTTGTCAATTAAAAAATAAAATTTTGAAACAATTTTAAAAGGTAAGAGAACTTGAAAATAGGTTAACAGAAATTACACAAACTGATATGCAGACAGGAAAAAGAATGAAAAATAAAACACAGAACCACTAAGAGCTGGAGGAAAACACCAAGTGATATAACATAAATGTATTGAAATTTAAGAGGATCAGAGAGACAGAATATAAGACATAAGAAATATCTGAAGAAATAATAACCAATAATTTGTTAAAATTAATAGCATACCTCCAACCACAGTTCTAAGAAGCTCAGCGAACACCGTGAAGTATAAATGCCAAAAACCAAAAGCAAAAAACTCACTTCTAGGCATGTTAGATTCCAACCACTAAAAACCAAAGAAGAAAATTTTGAAAGTAGCCAGAGTAAAAAAGATATTACACATAGAAAAACAAGAATAAGAATTACAGCAGACATTTTCTTCCAGAAACCATGCAAGCAAGAAGACAGTAAAGGGACATATTTAAAGTGCTATAAGAAAGAAAACTGTTGACTTGATATTCTTTATGCAGCAAAAATATTTTTCAGAAGCAATGGAGAAATAAAGACTTTTTCAGACAAATACCAGTAAAATTCATTACCAGCAGACATACACCACAAGAAATTTTAAAAGAAAAGAAGTTTTTCAGGCAGATGAAATATGATGTATAATATGAGTTAGAAACTAGAATATACATGAAGAAATGAAGAGATTTGAAAACAGAATAAATGAGGGTAAGATAAAATTTATTATTACTTATATTTCAATGTGCTAAAAGATAATTGATTGTTTAAAGCAAAATTATAACTGCATTATGTGTTTATAACATGGGTAAAAATAAAATAAATTATAATAGCACAATTGTAAAATTTACTGACAAGTTCTTAAAAGACTCAGTTAAAGAGGGACTACTTTTTAAAATACAATAAATTTACTTCAGAATGTAAATAGAAAGGATAATTACTATGACTTTTGAAGATTTTGAAAACAAATTAATAAGATATAGCCCTAATAGATACTAAAATTATTATAAGATACTTTAAATCTATGTTAATTAAGAGTATGATACATAATTGTCCCCAAACTGTATATTATTTCACATACATGAAAGATTTTACAATATTACTAACAAAACATCACAAATCAGTGGAGGAGTAAACTAGAATTAAACAAATAATAAGGGAACAGTTGGCTTAAAATTAGGGAAAGGATTTATTTACATTCTCACCTCACCAACTTAGTAAAGTCAGTTTTACATAAAGTTACATGTAAAACTGCAATCTTGGAAACCAAGAAAAGATAAAATAGAAAAGTTTTATTTCAAGTTGGGAAATGGGTTTTGTCAGATTAAAAGGGGTTGGAAGAAGTTGCATTAAAAAATCCATATTTTTACTACAAAATATATAAAATATCTGAATTTCAAAAATGTCTTAAGGCAAACATGTTTGGAAAAGAAAATATTTTAAAAATCTTAGAAAATTGAAGAAAAACAGCAAACTTGGAGTACTGATACACCTAACTTCAAGACTTATTATAAAGCTACAGTAGTCAAGACAGTGTGGTATTAGTAAAAGAATAGATTATAGATCAATGGAACAGAATAGAGAGCCCAGAAATAGACCTACAAAAATACAGTCAACTGATATTTGACAAAGAAGCAAATGGCATACAATGAAGAAGATACCATTTTCAACGAATAATGCTAGAACAACTGGAAATCCAGATGCAAAAAAAAAAAAAAAAAAAAATCTACACACACACAAGAATTAGCTCAAAATGGGTCATAGGCCTAAATTTAAAATGAAAAACTACAATACTAGAAGATGACACAAAGGAAAATATAGATGACCTTGGGTCTATTCCTGACTGTGTAGGTACAACACCAAAGGCACAATGCATGAAAGAAAGAATTGATGAGTTATATGTTATTAAAATTAAAAATCTCTGCTTTGTGAAAGACACCGTCAAGAGTATGAAAAGACAAGACACAGACTGGAAGAAAATATTTGCAAAAAGACATATTTAATTTTTAAAAAACTGTTATCCAAAATACATAAAGAACTCCTAAAACTCAGCAATAGGAAAATGAACCACTGATTTAAAATGGGCCAAAAACCTTAATAGACACCTTACCAAAGAAGATATGTAGATAGCAAATGCTGTGCTTTGAATGTATCCCCCGAAAAGCAACTGTTAGAAACTTAATTACCAATGTAACAGTGTTAGGAGATGGGGCCTAATGGGATAATTTTAGGTCATGAGGACTCCCTCCCTCATGAATGGATTAATGTCATTATCACAGGAGTGGGTTTGTTATCACTGCCATAAGTTTGTTATAAAAGTGAATTAGGTTCCTTTTTGTTCTCTCTCACTGTCGCCCTGTCTTGCCCTTCTGCCTTCCGCCATGGGATGATGCAGCAAGAAGCCCCTTGAAAGATGCTGACAACTTGTTATTGGACTGCCCAGCATGTGAAACCATGAGTAATAAATTTCTATTGTTTATAAATTACCCAGTGTCAGGTAGTCTGTTATAGCAGCACAAAACAGACTAAGATGGCTATCTTTCCATTTATCTTTGTCTTCTTAATTTCTTTCACTGATGCTTTGTAGCTTTCGGCATATAGGTCTTTTAGCTTTTTAAGTATATTCCTAAGTTTTTAAGAATTTTTGGTGCTATTATAAATTGAATTTTTTTCTTAATGTCCTTTGCAGATTGTTCATTGTTAGTGTATAGAAAAGCAACTGACTTTTCTGTGTGGATTTTGTATCTTCCAACTTTACTGAATTTGTTTATTAGATCTAAAATTTTTTTTTCTGGTGGAATCTTTAGAGTTTTCTATATATAAGATCACATCATCTGTGAACACAGATAATGTTACTTCTTCCTTTCCAATTTGAATGCCCTTTATTTCTTTTTCTTACCCAGTTGCTTGGCTAGGGCATCCAGCACTGTGTTGAATAGAAGTGATGAAGTAGGCACACTTACCTTGTTCCTCATCAAGGAAAAGCTTTCTGTTTTTCACCATTAAGTGTGATGCTGGCAGTGGGATTGTCACATATCCCCTTTATTATGCTGAGGTAAATTCCTTCTTTCCTTCTCTTCCTAGTTTGTTGAGGGTTTTATGATGAAAGAGTGTTGAATTTTACCAAATAATTTTCCTGTGTCTATCGAGATGACCATATGATTTTAATGATGTACCATATTGATTTTCATATGTTGAACCATCTTTGCATTCCAGGGATAAATCCCATTTGGTCATAGAGTATAATCCTTTAAATGTACTGTATGGTTTGCTAGTATTTTATTGAAGATTTTTGCATCAGGGATATTGGCCTGTAGTTTTCTTTTCTTGTAGTGTCTTTTTCTGGCTTTGCTGTCAGGTTAACACTGGCCTTGTAAAATGAGTTTGGAAGTGCTCCCTCCTCTTCAAATTTTTGGAAAAGTTTGAGAAGGATTAGTGTTAATTCTTCTTTAAATGTTTGATAGAATTCACCAGTGAAGCCATCTGGTCTTGGGCTTTTCTTTAATGGGAAATTTTTGATTGATGATTCAATCTGATTACTGGTTATAGGTCTGTTCAGATTGTCTATTTCTTTATGATTCAGCTTTGGTAGGTTCTGTTTCTAGGAATATGTCCATTTCTTTTGGGTTATCCAATTTGTTAGCACATAATTGTTCACAGCAGTCTCTTACAATATTTTTTAATTTCTGTGGCATCAATTGCAAGTCTCCTATTTCATTTTTTATCTTATCTGAATCTTCCTTTTTTTTTTTTTTGTATAGAGACAGGGTCTTGCTATGTTGCCCAGGCTGGTCTTGGACACCTGGCTTCAAGTGATCCTCCCAGCTTGGGCTCCCAAAGTGCTGGGATTACAGGCATAAGCCGCCATTATGCTTTAATCATTATTTCCTTTCTCTGCTAACTTTGGGTTTAACTTGTTCTTCTTTTTTTAGTTCTCCAACATGTAGAGTTAGATTTTTTATTTGAGATATTTTTAATATGTTTATTGTTATCAACTTCCCTCTTAGTATTGCATTTGCATTCCATAAAGTTTGGTATGTTGTGTTTCTGTTTTCTTTGTTTCAAGATATTTTCTAATTTCCCTTTTGATTCATTCTTTGATCCACTTGTTCAAGAGTATGTTGTTGCATTTCCACATATTTGTGAATTTTCTAATTTTCCTTCTGATATTGATTTCTGGTTTCATTCCATTGTGATTGGAAAAGATACTTGGTATGATTTCAATCTCAAATGTGATAGGACTTGTTTTGTGACCCAGTATGTGATCTATTAAAAAAATATACTGTGTGCTCTTGGAAAAAATGTGAATTCTGCTGTTAGGTAGAATGTTCTGTGTATGTTTATCAGGTCCATTTGGTCTATAGTGTTGATCAAGCCCCTTGTTAACTAATTGATCTTTTGTCTGGATGTTCTAACCTTTATTGGAAGTAGGGTATTAAAATCCTCTATTATTATAATATTGCTGTCTATTTCTCCCTTCAGTTCTGTCAGTGTTTGCTTCATATATTTAGGTGTTCTGACGTTGGTGCATATAAATTTATCATTGTTATATCTTTCTGGTGAACTGAACCTTTTATCATTATATGATGTCTTTCTTTGCTTCTTTTGACAAGTTTTGATTTAAATTCTGTTATGGTCTAAATGTCCCCCAAAATTCATGTGTTGAAACTTAATCCCCATTGTGATGGTTTTAAGTGGTGGAGCCTCTTGGGATGTGATTAAATAATGAAATATCTGCCTTCATGGATGGATTATAGCCTCATCAAATGCCTAGAGAGAACTAGCTTAGGCCGTTTTTGCTCTTCTACTGTTCCACCATGTGAGGACACAGCAATTCATCTCTTTTTGTCCTTCTTCCACCATGTGAGGATACAGCAAGAAAGCCTTCACAAGACTCGAATGCCAGCACTTTTGACTTCCCAATCTCCATAGCTGTAAGAAATCAATTTCTGTTATTTATAAATTACCCAATTTCAGATATTCTACTATAGTTGTACAAATAGACTAAGATAAAGTCTATTTTATCTTTTGTAGGTATGGCTACTCCTCCTGCCCTCTTTTGGTTATCATTTGCATGGAATATTTTTCCATCCTTATACTTTCAGCCTATGTGTGTTCTTAAATCTAAAGTGAATCTTGCAGACAGTGCATAGTTGGATCTTATTTTTTTAAAACTCCTTCAACTGTGCTATGTCCTTTGGGCAGCTTAGTCCATTTATATTAAAATAAATTATTGATAGAAAAGGGGTTTTCTATCGACATTTTAAATTTTTTGTGTGTATGTTGTAGCTATCTTGTTGCTCTTTTTATCTCTTGCTGTCTTCCTCTGTGTTTCATTGATTTTTTTATTTTTTTTATTTTTTTTTATTTTTATTTATTTATTTATTTTTTTTTTTGAGACGGAGTCATGCTCTGTCGCCCAGGCTGGAGTGCAGTGGCCGGATCTCAGCTCACTGCAAGCTCCGCCTCCCGGGTTCGGGCCATTCTCCTGTCTCAGCCTCCTGAGTAGCTGGGACTACAGGCGCCCGCCACCACGCCCGGCTAGTTTTTTGTATTTTTTAGTAGAGACGGGGTTTCACCGTGTTAGCCAGGATGGTCTCGATCTCCTGACCTAGTGATCCGCCCGTCTCGGCCTCCCAAAGTGCTGGGATTACAGGCTTGAGCCACCGCGCCCGGCCTGATTTTTTTATAGTGACATGATTTTATACCTTTCTAACTTTCTTTTGTGGAAATTCCATAGGTATTTTCTTTGTGCTCATCGTGGGACTTACATAAAACAACTTACAGATATAACTATCTTTTTAAAGCTGATAAAACTTAAATTCAGTTTCATATAAAACTTTGCTTTTACTTCCCCCACACACACACTGTTATTGATATCACAAATTATATTTTTAATAATGTACAGCCATTAATATATTTTTACAATTATAATTACTTATATGCTTTTGTTTTTTAACTTTTATACCAGAATTAAGTGATTTACACAATACTGTTAATTATTACAGTATTGTGTACCTATCTCTATCTTTACCAGTTAGCTTTATACTTTCATGTTTTTTAATTTTAATTTTTTATTTTTATTATACTTTATATTCTAGGGTACATGTGCACAACGTGCAGGTTTGTTACATATGTATACATGTGCCATGTTGGTATGCTGCATCCATTAACTCATCATTTACATTAGGTATGTCTCCGAATGCTATCCCTCCCCCCTCCCCCACCCCACAACAGGCCCCAGTGTGTGATGTTCCCCTTCCTGTGTCCAAGTGTTCTCATACTTTCATGTTTTTGTATTGCTGTTTAGTATCTTTCCATTTCAACTTGAAGGACTCTCTTTAGCATTTCTTGAAAGGCAACTCTAGTGATTATCTTATTCTGCTTTTGTTTGTTTAGGAAAGTCTTTATTTCTCATTTTTGAAGGTCAGTTTTGCCAGAGAGAATATTCTTGGTTGGCTAGTTCTTTTCTTTCAGTGCTTTTAATACACCATCCCATTCCCTTTTGTCCTTCAAAGTTTCAGCTAAGAAATTCATTGCTAATCTTATAGGAGTGTCCTTGTATAATGAACTGCTTTTCTCTTGCTGCTTTCAAAATTCTCTTTTTGACTTTCGACAATTTGATTATAATGTGCTTCAGTGTGGATTTGTTTGGGTTCATCTTATTTAGGCCTATTGGGCTTCTTGGATCTGTAGTCCATTTTCTCCCTCAGATTTGAGAAGTTTTCAGCCAATATTTCTTTAAATGAACTCTCCAACCCTTCTCTTTCTTAGACTGCTATAACACATATATTGGTCCGTTTGATGGTGTCCAATAAGTCTCTCAGGCTTTCTTTACTTATTTTCTTTGTTGTTATTTTTGTTGTTCCTTTTTGCTCCTCTGGACAATTTCAAATGACTTGTAATTGAATTGCTGATTATTTCTTCTGCTTGATCAAGTCTGCAGTTGAACCCCTCTAGTGAATTTCTTAGTTCAGTTAAAATTGCATTCTTCAGTTCCAAAATTTCTGTTTGGTTCCTTTTAATATTTTCTATCTTGATTGAACTTCTCATTTGTTCATGCGTCACTTTCCTGAACTCACTGAGCATCAATATGACAGTTATTTAGAATTTTTTTTGTCAGATAATTCATATACCTCTGTTTCTCTAGGATCAGTTCCTGGAGATTTATTTTGTTTCTTTGACTTGACCATTTCTCCTGTTTCTTCGTATTTCTTAGAACTTTGTGTTGGTATCTGCATATTAAAAAAACAAAACAAACAAACAAACAAAACCAGCCACTTCTTCCACTCTTTACCAGCTGGCTTGGTACTGCGAAAGACCTTCATAATCTTTCTCCTGGCTAAAGATTTTGGGGACCTCTCAAACATATTCTGTGGATACATTTTCTCTGGACTTGTGCACATAGATTCCTAATTAGAGAGATTTTCTGGCTTTTATGAGCTCATAATGTCTTGCTCCCTCTGTTGTCTATCTTCTATAGTGTGTGTCCTCCAAAGTAGCAGCACACTGTCCAGCTCTTTTTTTGTTCTTGGCAGCCCCTACTCTTCTAGTGTATGTTAGACCTTCTCTGCCTTAAGTGGGGCTACATGGAAACCAGTCCCTTTGGCAGCCCCCTGAAAAGCCAGAATTCTGGACACATGTTATTTTCTTCTCTTGCCCTCCTGAAGAAGAGGGCACTGAGCTGTATTGGCCTCTGCTGTGCCACAGGTCCTCTGAAATAGCACCACGCTGTTCGGCTCTTTGGTTTCTTTCCATGGGGTCCCAGGCATCTAGAGTATGCCAGTGATTCAAGACAGGCAAGAAAGAAGCCAATCCTATGGGCATTTCCCCATTTCCCCAAAAAGCAGGAATATTGGTTGTATGCTTCACTCTTTTCCATGTCCCCTAGGGATAGGCCACTGAACTCTTATCAGTCTGTATCTGCTATGGCAAGAACCCTCTAGGACAGCAATATATCACCCAGTATTTTTTTGTTCTCAGTGTCTCCCAGGCATCTAGAGTATGGTGGGTTCTATTAACTCTCTAAGACAAGTGAGACAGAGGCTAGTCCCTCAGGCAGCCCCCAATAAAGTCAGAACTTTGTTTTTGGTTGTTTTTTTTTTTTGAGACGGAGTCTCGCTTCTTCACCTAGGCTGGAGTACGATGGCGCAATCTCAGTTCACTGCAACATCTGCCTCCCGGGCTCAAGCAATTCTCCTGCCTCGGCCTCCCAAGTAGCTGGGATTACAGGCAGGTGCCAGCACGCCTGGCTAATTTTTGTATTTTTAGTAGAGATGGGGTTTCACCATGTTGGCCAGGCTGGTCTCAAATGACCCTGACGTCAAGTGATCTGCCTGCCTCGGCCTCCCAAAGTGCTGGGATTACAGGCATGAGCCACCGCGCCTGGCCAAAAAGTCAGAGCATTGGATGTATGGTCCGGTCTTCTCATTTCTTCTTCAGGGAGAAGCCAAGAACTGGGAATTTCCTCCTAACCATGTGGCACTGTGCCAAGAGGACAGACTATGGTGAAGGTATACCATGAATTGTCTTACTAGCTTCCGTGCAGCTGTTTTATTGCTCACCTGGTGTGATGTAGCCTCTTAGCCAGCTTCTGGATTTCTTACAAAAGGAATTGGTCTGTGTATTATTGTTAAATTAATGTCTCTGTGGGAGGGAGCACAGGCTGGGGTTTCTTATTCTGCCATCTTGCTGACGTTCACTGTGGTTTTGATTTGCATTTCCTTAATGACTAGTGGTTTTGAGCATCTTTTCATGTGAGTATTGGCCATTTGTATATCTTCTTTGAAGAAATGTCCGTTCAACTCTTTTGCCTACTTTTTAATTGTTTGTTGTTTCTTCTACAAAGTTGCAGGAGGTTTTTAAATAATATATTCTGGATACCAATCCCTAAACATTTATTGTTTTAAGGAAATAAATTTTGAGATAATTTGTTATATGGCAATGGATAACTAATAAATACTAAAAACTCCTAAATATATATACTAAATATATTAATTAGAAAATTGTAATATAAAAATACGAACAGCTAAAATTGTCTGATATTAGAAAGATAATTTTTCTACAATGTATACCTTTTTTGTGTGTATGAGACAAGGTCTCATTACGTTGCCCAGGATGGTCTCAAACTCCTGGGCTCAAGCAATCTTTCCACCTCAGCTTCCTGAGTAGCCAGGGTTACAGATACGTGCCATTGCAGTCAGCTTCCACAGTGTATACTTGATGTACTATTAATGTACTATTTAATGACTACTAAAAAGTTTACGATAGCAGGAGAAAATGCTTATGCTATCTTAAATAAAAATTTGAGTGTATGTATTGATACCAAGAAATGGAAATTTGAGTGTGTACACTGATACCAAGAAACTGAAAAATGACATTCCATACCTTTAATATTTATTATGTATAACAAATGAGGTTTACATGGATGTTTTTATCTTATTTCTGATATGTCATGTAGTTATAAATACTATTTTATTTGCATTCCTGCTCTGCAATAATTTTGAAGATAGATAATTTATTTTATATCATTGCTATCTTCATTTTTTTAAATTCTCAAATCCAGATGAAATTATCAAAGTCGATAAAATAATAATTGTTCTATCTTCTTATTTGAAGATTAGTAATGTGTTGATTTTGCTTCCTTTCTCTAGTTAGCAGTGATGTCATCTGTTATTTTTAAACTTCCTTAAAATAATATATGTTATCTACTTCTAATAATTTTTTCTTATTTACCATTTTGGTCTAAACTAATTCACAATTATTTCGTCTTATTTCTCCATGTTTAACTTGCTTTAAGGCTCAGCACTGGTGTTTTCAGCCATGGCTTCTCCATTTTAAGCCTTTCTATTTTAATTCATTTATTATTCTGGAATATATCCTTAAATAATTTATTTAGAAAGGCTGTCTTGGTGATGGTATTTCTGTTGCAGTTGTTGTCTTGCCTGCTTGGTGACATATTTCTATTGAGTTCACACTTAACTGGCATCTTATCTAGGTAGATAATGCTAACTCAAAATTCCGCAGATATTGTTCTGCTATTTTTTGCCATTTAGGGTTGAATAAGATGCCAAGTTGGTTTTTGTTTCTCTGTAGTCATCCTATGTTTTCATTTTGTTTTTTGCTTGGCGTTTGGAATTTAAAATGTTCACAATGATTTGCCTGGATGAGATTCGATTTTCAAAACTTTGCTTTGACATACTAAACAGTTTGAGTTCCTAGATAATGCCCATTTTAATTCATACGAGGAAATATCTTCTAGTATAGTTTCTGCTTGATTCATTTTATGTTTGTCTCTTAGGGACAAATCTATTAATTTTATAATGCTGTGTTTTTTTCAGGCTTCTGTTTCAGAATATTCTCTTTCATCAGTTTAATCCTTGGCTATAGTAGGAATGAAATCATAAAAGCAGTAGTTTCTGTTTGCTCTCCTTGGTTATGCAGTCCTCACAGAACATCTCTCCACCTCCCACCCCCACCCCAGCTCAGTGAAACTCTCCATACCTTGGTTGTGGAAATTGGCAGGGGTGGGTGGCTACTCACTCCCAATCCACATCCATAATGAATCACTTTTTATTATCTTACCAAAATCTGTAGATTATTCTATTTTGTAGCTGTGGAGATTTGTTTTCTCTTTCTAATTATTTTATTTTCTAGGTTTTTTGAGGGAATTTCAAGAGGGGAGATTTTTTTTAGTCAGGTTCATCTTAACGTCATGTCTGGAGCTCAAGCCACTGAATTATATATTTTTTAATAGATGTAGACCTACGTCAACGAATTTAAACTGCAAGGAAAGGGTTAAATTTCTTCCTCAAGTGTGGTCAAAATCTGTAGAAAAAAGAGGAACAGCTTCTCTTAAAGAAAGTTAGCTGGGTAGGTACACAGTCATTGCCGAGGAAGGCTTGCACAGGGTGAAAGCTTTGCTTCTCTGCTGCTGTAACAGGGACTACCACAGACACACGGACGAGTGGGGTCATTTCCAGATATTAGGCCACAGCAGAAGCAGACAAAATGGATCCCCAGTGGTGAGTAATAATTCTTATTCTTTGCAGAGAAGTTATGAGTTGAGACTGCAGTGAAAGGCTGAGGTTGAAGATGGTGCTTTGTTGTGTGTCCTCCACTTAGTTCCTAAGTGGAGAAGCCTTTATTTTTTCTACAAAAGATCTTTGTCATATGAAGGTGAGAATTATTTGCAATGCCCAAAGCAGTTTATTGGTGGTAGTTATATATATCTTTTAGGTGCCTAATTTTGGTTTTGTAAATTTGTTATTCAAATACTGAATGTTATGGTCATTGATTTTAAGTGAAGAATCAGGAATTTTTAAAATATCTTCCTAAGAATGACAAATAACAGGGAATATGTTTTTTGTCTACCAGGGTCAGTTTGGTCTGAGGGTGGAGGAATGAGATAGAGAAGATAGAGGGTGAGAGATCAAGAAAAAGAAAGAGAAAAAAGTGATATAAGGAGAAAATACAAAACTCAGTTAATATGTCATAGTCAGGCCATGGGAGATTCTGGGCAGGGTTGGGTAGTGGAAGGATGTAGAGTGATTAAATTAGCTACCATGTATTGAACATGCATGATGTGCTGTGTACTTTACTAGTGTTATTTCACTGAATTTTATTATTCACAATGACTTTTGGAAAGATATCATCATTCTTTTTGACAGATGAGGTAACTGTGGCTTAAAGAGGCTAAATAAACTTGCCCAAGTTCACACTATTCATAAGGCGTAGAGCTAAAATCTTTCCTGCCCGCTTCACTGTGCGCCAGAAGGTTTCTCCGTGCTGTGGAAACTTCCTGGAAGGAGTCACACCGGCCCTTCTCTTGGATGGTGGCAGCTGGCACCAATCACTACGTATTTATTTATTTATCTACTTTTAATTATTTATTTTTCAGACAGAGTCTCGCTCTGTCGCCAAGCTGGAGTGCAGTGGCGCAATCTTAGCTCACTGCAACCTCCGCCTCTAGGATTCAAGCCATTCTCCTTCCTCAGTCTCATGAGTAGCTGGGACTATAGGCGTGCGCCACCACGCCCGGCTAATTTTTGTATTTTTAGTAGAGAAGGGGTTTCACCATGTTGGCCAGGATGGTCTCGATCTCTTGACCTCGTGATCTGCCCGCCTCAGCCTCTCAAAGTGCTGGGATTACAGGCGTGAGCCACCGCGCCCAGCTGTCACTAGGTACTTATAATTACTGTTCTTTGAAACTCGAAGTAACTTTCATCTACCCAGTGCATACTGGTTTCAGAAAAAGCTTTGTTGCTTTTATTTCAGAAGATTAAAATTTAATTTTCAAGTAAAGACTCCTTTTGCTCCAATGGAATTTTGAAATGTTATACTCGTATGAAGAAAAAAAGAATGTCAGAATTTATAATTTTTATGGTACCATAGAGGGGATACTACTTAATTATGCCAGCACTGTCTGCAGAGGTCTAAAGAACCACAGGCTGCTGTCTATATTGAACTTGTTAAGATTCCTTTTGTTTCAGAGTGCCTGAAGATTGGTCATGAACCAAAAATGGCCGTTAAACAATGTTTACTCTCATAAGAGGTGAAGTAAACCCAAATTAAAACAACAGTGAAGTATCATTTTTTTCTCTATGAAAGAGATAAATATTAAATTTTAAAAAGCAAGTAAGCAAGAACCCTCCATCTTGCTAAGAAGGGAGGATTATTTATACCCTAGTTGCCCACTAACGGAGATATCATCTTTCTGGATAATAATCTAGTGATACATATCAAAGCTTTTAAAATGTATATGCCCTTTAACCAAGAAATTCACCTTTTAGGAATTTATCCTAAGATATAATAATACATGTTCGTAAAGTTTTAGTGATGGATATTTTTCTTGCTATTGTTTCTAATAAGGAAAATCTTAGAAACAACTTACATGTTTAAAAACAAGTGATTGATTGTTTATGGAACATCCATAATGGAATACCATGTAATTATTTAAAATTCCATTGTAGAACAATTCATAATATATTTAGTTAAAGGGGAAAAATGCAGAACGAACAGTGATGTATACAAACAATATTAATCAGAAATATAGGTGGTTTGTATTTTCTTCTGTGTGATTTCGAACTTGAATCCCATCTGCAAGCAGAAAAATAAAGCTAAATATTTAAGATAAAAAAAAATAGCTGTTTTTTTTCAGAGAAGCAACAATCTAGTGGTGTGTGATAATTTATAAGTTGCGAGATTCCATAGTTAGGGCTTTAGCCCTTTGCATTTATCTTTTGTCATCTCTTGAATCCTCTTCAAAATACACCCACTCTACCCATAACTCATTAGATCTTGAAAGCAATGTTCTGATAGAATTTTATATTTAGAACAGGCCGGAGCACTCTTCCCTTATTTTACAGAAGTGATTGCATGACTCTCTAGGGTGAGTTGCATATTGAGAGGGAAGACAATGCAGTGGCTAAGTGGCCACACGTTGAAGCCAGGCTGCTGGGGTTTGAATACCAGTTCCCCAACTTCCTAGCTATGTGATTTTGGACAAGTTGCTTAACCATTGTAATTCCAAGTTTCTTGTCTGTAAAATGGGGGTATGGTAATATGTCATAAAGTAGTTATGAGATTTTAATGAGATAATCCATATAAAGTGCTTAGAACTTTGTCCTGCTAAGTACTCAGGAATTGTTAGTAGTTTTTATTACTATTATTGTTTGGATTAAGAAACAGAGGAAAAGTGATTTGTCCAAGATTATACAACCACTTAATGGCTTTACTAGGAACAGAATGGAGGAAGGTTTTTTCTAGCAGAAATGTTCAGTATCCTCTGAGCCTGGCAGGACAACCCCAGGTTGTGCTTTTGGGATGCAGGAGCTGATCTGAAACAAGCAGTACCCAAGGACAAGGCCAGCCTCCAGGGAGTGACTGATCACAGTGGGAAGCCAAATGGTAGAAAGCCAAGTGAAGTTAGGGAAACTGAAAGTCAAGTTAGGAGGAGGAATGAAGCCTGGAGCAAAGAGCTACTATAAGAGAGAGCAGATGACTCAGAGACACTCATGGGAGGTTAATGTGGTTTGAAGTCTCAAGGTCTGGGTAATTAAATAGACAAATGGGGTTTAGATGCATGGGGGAATTTTAAGTATAGCTTTGAGAAGATGCCTAATGGGGAGTAATAATAGAGGATGAAACTGGGTGGGGTCAGAACAAGGAGCTCAGAGTCCAGGCATCCAGCTATGATCATCCTAAAGGAACAGCCTAAGTTTGAAGAATCGTAAACAGAGACATTATAAAATTTACTTTAAAAAAAATCCCCTGGCAGAAGAATGAGAACTGATTTGGAGTGACAAGGTGATCATATAGGAGACTATTGGAGTAAGCCAAGGAGAAATGGTGAGGGCATGAAACCAGGGCAGTTATGGTGGAATCAGAGAGGAGAGCATGCATTTAAGAGATATTTAAGCACCAGAATTGACAGAATTTGGTTTTTGACAGATGTAGACACTGGGAGGGGAGGAGAGATCTAGGTACATAGTGGCATCCTTCACAAAATGGAAGGTATAGGAAGCAGAGTGGGTTTGTGCCAGGCAGAGAGAAAGGACAGATGGTGAATTCCTTCTTTAACGTGTTGAGTTTGAGGTGCCTGTGGAGCAGCTGGATGGAGATGTTCAAGTAGACAAGTAGATATTCAGGTGCAAGTTCGAGAAAGAAGAATGGCCTGGAAGGCACATGAAGAGTCTTCTGCATAAGTACAGTTGATAGCTGAAATTCTCATTGTGGGTCAATCCAGTAGCAGAGAGGATGGAGGACTGAATTGACAGGAAGCCAAGGACAGAACCTGGAAAACCTCGACATTTAAGGAGGGAGATGAGGAAGAAGAATCTACAACAGATACTGAGGAGAGGCTAGAGAGACTAGAGCAGCCCAGGAGAAAAGTGGTGTCATAGAAATCAAGTGGGCCTGTAATCCCAGCTACTTGGGAGACTGAGGCACGAGAATAGCTTGAACCCAGGAGGCAGAGGTTGCAGTGAGCTGAGATAGCACCACTGCACTCCAGCCTGGGTGACAGAGTGAGACTCCGTCAAAAAAAAAGAAAGAAAGAAATCAAGTGGGGAGATGGATGCAAGAAAGAGGAGAATGCATCCATGGAAAGAGCATGTTTACCAAGCTTCAGTGTTGAGCACGTGAGATGTGACATAAAAGGTAACTGTAGTGACTACATGCTAAGCGTTGAACTGTGGCTCCCTCAAAGTTCATATGTTGAAGTCCTAACTCCCAGGACCTCAGGATTTGGTCATATTTGGAGATAGGGTCTTTACAGAGATAATAACATTTAAATGAGGTCATTAGGGTGGGTCCTAATCCAAGACAATTGTGCTTATTGTAAGAAGGGGAACCACACAGTGGGAAAGCAGTGTGAAGACACAAGAAGACGGCCATCCACATATAAGCCAGGGAGAAAGGCTTGCAGCAGATTCTTTCCTCACAACCCTCAGAAAGAACCAACCCTGTGGATACCTTAAGTTTGGACTCCTGGCTTCCAGAAAAAAAATAAATTTTTGTTGTTTAAGCCACCGCAGTCTGTGGTACTTCGTTACCACAGCCCCAGCAAACCAATACACTTGGCGAGAGTGCATACAGCCAGAGAAAGAAGCTGTGAATAAGTGCATCAGGGAGGAGGGAAAGAAACCAAAACAGGATTGCATCACTTAAATTAAGAGTAGAAACATTTCACAAAGCAGAGTGTAGTCACAGGTCAAATTCTGCAGAAAGGCGAAGTAGGAGAATGACTGAAAATGTCAGTCCAGAGGCCCTCAGTGACCTTTGCAGAACGCTCCCAGTTGAGTGGAGGCAGTAGACTTTGGAGAGCTCTGAAGATGGAAGCAGCACAGACGGTCTCCTGCAGAAAGTCTGGTGATAAAATGAGACCTCCTCACTGGAGTAAACTCACCTCTGCTGTCCGTGGAAATAATCTGGAGCCAAGCCAGCTAGACCCGGAGTTCTTCCTTCCTCCATTTTAAAGGTTAAACAGAGCTGAGGTCAATGGCTCATGCTTGTAATCCCAGTGACTCAGGAGGCTGAGGTGGGAGGATGGCTTGAGGCGAGGAGTTCAGTTCAAGACCAGTCTGAGCAACATAGCGAGACTCTCATTCCTAAAAAAAAAAAAAAAAATTTTAATTTAAATTAAAAAAAAAAAAAAAGGCTAACCAGAAATAAAATTCGATACTTTATTTTTCCCACCCAAAACTAGTTTGGGAAGGATTTCTGGAAGAAAATAATTTTTGCAGTCATTTTACATGTTGGATTTTCAGTACATATACAGATTCTATTCTGTAGTGTCAGTTCAGAGGCAAGCTATAATTTGAGGCTTTGCAGAGGTAAAGCCTCTGGTGAATCTGGTGATATAAAGAAGAAAACAAGCCCAAGAGAAATTTCAGGGATCATTTATAATTTACATCAATAAGCAGATTGGGAAAAAAAAAACCCATTGGAGATTGGAATAGAGAAACATTTTCTTAGAAAGCTTTGAGTCAAAATTAATCTTTCTCTAGTGGCAGGAATATGATAAGCCAAACAACCCTAATGTCACAGCTCTATATTATTAGGCATCAGATTAATCAGATTTGCACTAAAACATCAAGTAAAAATAAAAGGAATGAACATTTGGTTAAGTGAACCAACTAGTCAATACAAGCCAGAAACTGGTAAAACTGGATAAACCTAAAATACTCAGCTACCCAAAGGCCAACCTAGATTATCACCCCAATCTTACAATTATTTTCAACCTACTAAACAATAAATCTTTATCGAGAGTCTGATAGTTTAAGGTACTGTGATGAACACAAATGAAATCACTGATACCTTTTTTTAGTCTATTTAGAAATAGAAACCCGCAATTACGAAATGACAAAAGCAATTAATGCAGTTAATAATTCAGTAATTGTTTTAAAAAGAAATAAACATGACAAAGTTCATTCACTAAATACTAAAGAAATGCCAATTCAAACACCAATGAGATATTTTCCTGTATCAGATTAGACAGCAAAACAAACAATCCAGTTAGAAAAATGGGCAAAAGATATAAAAAGACATTTCCCCAAAGAAAATATACAGATGGTGAACAACCACATAAGACAGTCAACGTCATTTGCCTTTATGAAAAAATTAAACCACTACCTACCTATAAAAATGGTTAAAATAATAAAAAATAGTGACAACACCAAACGCTGGCAGGATGCAGAGAAACTGGATCATGCATCCATTGCTTGTTGGGAATGTACAATGGTCAAGTCACTCTAGAAAAAAGTTTGGCAGTTTCTTATAAAACCAAACATGCATTTAATATATGACCCAGCAATGCGTTCTTGGGTTTTGATCCCAGAAAAATAAAAGCCTATGCTCCTGAAAAAATCAGTATATGAATATTTATACCAGCTTTATTCATAATAGTAACAAACTGGGGAAAAAAAGTCCCTCAGTGGGTGAATAGTAACACAAACCGTGTGTGCAAGATGTTACCACGGAAGGAAGCTGGGTGAAAGGTACACAGGACTTCCCTATACATATTGTCAATTTATTTTGAATCTATAATTATTTAAAAAATTAAAAGTTTAAAAAGTAAAAAAAAAACAAAAATGTTCATCTTCACTAAATATTAAAGAAATGCCAATTCAAACACAAGATATTATCCTTTTACAAATTAACAATTTATGTGGATTTTGGGATGGTTGGGAGTAATCATGCTAATAAGTATGCAATAAGAGTATACCTTCATATACTACTGATTGTGGGAATATGAACGGGTAGAACATTTCTGGAAAGCAATTTCTGTCAACATATATCAAGAGTCTTAAAAATGGTTGTGCAAGCAGACACCCTGGGCACTTCCAATTTGTCTATGTTCTTAGTAAATTTTTTTTCAGTTCATTCAGCATCTTTGTTCCAGGCACTGTGCTAAACATTAAAAATAAAGCAAAGATGAGTAAACATGATTTCTGTTCTCAAGAATTTCAGTTTTGTGGTAAATATATCAAAGGTGATTTTTTATAAGAGTTTTTTATAACTGTGTGACGTTTCATAGGAGCATGAAGGTAGCTGTTTCCTATTTGCCTGTAGGCATATGATGTCTTAGGTAAATGCAAGGGTTTTGAGTTAGTTTGGTTGGTGTCAAATAATAAGTAGTTAATAAATCATCTTCTATTTATTAGTGGTATCACTTTGGGAAACCTATCAGCTTCCTGAACTTCAGTGTCCTCTGTAAGATGAGGCTACTAGCACTTGCCAATGCCATGAGGAATATAATAATTTATAATGGACAGGAAGTCCTATGGAAAAAAAATATTTTAGGACTCGCATTCTTTGCTTTAAAATCTATTATTTCCTATATTTTTAATTGTCAGAGTTCTCTAGCTCTGCCTTTCTGATTGATTTCCAGCAGATGGACTCTTACCTATAACCTAGAAGTTGCTATAGTAGATCTCCTAACTATAGATAAGAGAAGGGCATGCCAAATGCAGTTCAATCAGGTGAAAGTCAAGCAACAAAGCCACCTAAAATAAATTTTATGTAAGGTAGGGATGCCAAAAACATTAAAATAAAATTCTATTCTATAATAGTAATCATGTAAGTGCTTTCATGACATTGTCTATGAAAACCTGCTTTTTCGCTTTCTGGACTTCTAAGTAAGTAAGCACGTAGAAAGAATTTTTTTTGTTTTAAAGACGGAGTCTCACTCACTTTGTCACCTAGGCTGGAGTGCAGTAGTGCAATCTCAGTTCACTGCAACCTTCACCTCTGGGGTTCAGCCTCCC
This sequence comes from Macaca mulatta, assembly GCF_049350105.2. Taxonomy (NCBI): domain Eukaryota; kingdom Metazoa; phylum Chordata; class Mammalia; order Primates; family Cercopithecidae; genus Macaca; species Macaca mulatta. The sequence goes on along the minus strand of NC_133407.1, from coordinate 161,700,482 downwards.
CAGTAGCTAGGATTACAGGCACATGCCACCACACCCAGCTAATTTTCTTGTATTTTTAGTAGAGACACAGTTTCATCATGTTGGCCAGGTTGGTCTCAAATTCCTGACCTCAAGTGATCTGCTCACCTCAGCCTTCTAAGGTGCTGGATTATAGGCATGACCCACCACGCCTGGCCTAGGAAGAATTTTAGAAAGAAAGCTCCATATCAGGAATTGAGAAGCCGGTGTTTTAATTGAGAATATATTTGCACAAGTCTTGGCATAAACATTGGTTTACAAACAAACATACAAAGTAATGTTCATTAATCTTGCATCAGGAGCTGCCCAACAACTCCGAAAAGTCAGCTTATGCAAAACCAGCCAAGGACAGATGAATCAGTCAAACAAGAGGGAAAGGGGAAGGGAAAGTGTCGTTCACAGGCAGTCTTTGAGGCAGTGCATAAACTATGCCTCTCCACCATCCAGACAAGACAACTGTGACACAGGGTTGACAAAGCAGGACAATAAAGGGTAGCTGCTCGTAAGGTGGGGATGATGCTGGAGCAAGGGGGTGCCCCAAGAGGCAAAAAAAAAAAAAAAACGATAGCAAACAAATATGTCAAAATAGTCATAGTAGTTACCTCCTGGTTGGTGGGATTATGGAAATAGGATTATTTCTTTGACTAAAATTGCCAAATCTTCAGTACAACTACATTGCTCTGCTGAGCAGGATGAAATCAAGTTGAAAAGTAATCTAGTAGTGAGGTACAGCCCCTATGCCACGAGTGGCCAACATAGATCCTCAGATGACGGAAGTGAGTGATGCAGGCCTGTGGTTTATGTACAGCTCCATGACGTATGAATGGCAGAAGCTGTGTACGCCCACAGGCGAGTCCCATTTCGAGGAGTACTTCTGGTCACCACTCTGTCGTCCTGTGTATAAGGATGTGGTTCAGAACAGCCAAGTCTTATATTTCAAGAGGAGCCAGAAAGGCAAACTTACCAGTGAAATCCTAATATTTATATAATGGCTCAATGTCTGGAGGGGCTGGTTTGGTATAAACCACCAATTTTACCTCTGACCTCTGTTAGTGCATCAGAGGTTCAGGAGAGAGTGAGAAAATTGTAAATTGACTATTTTAGGAATATTATATTGGGGCCCAGGCTGCAGTGAGTCAGAGCTAGAAAGTAGGGGGCTGGAACTATTTGACTATTAATTTATTCAATAAAGTTTTATTTAATGTTAGAAAGATGAAGATGAATCAGATGGAAATCCTGTTTAGAAGCTTCTATGGGAAGAGATATTACCATAGGTAAAATGTCTTAGCCTCTAACAGGAATTATGGCATACTCTATTGTATCATATATGATCTCGTTTAATCATCATAACCGCAGGAGGTAAGTACTATCATCCCGGATTTTCCACAAGTGAAAACTGAGTCTTGCTTAGTTACACAGCTGACAACAGAACCAGGATTCCAAATGCCAATCTGATCCCAGAGCCAAGCTATGAACAACCATGCTATATATTATTATGGCAGATCAGGGAAGGAAGACATTACTTCTAGCAACAAGAAACATTTGTGGATGGAAAGATTTGAGCTTGGAGAGAGCTGTGTTGAGCCATGTCCAAAACAAGTTCTGGCAACCATATGATAAAGGTAAAAGCCAGAGATTGAAAAGTAAAAGCTTGTGGACTAAAAATGGTCCTTAGACAGAGAGTCATCAAAACAACAAAAAAAGCCAAAAACCTTAATCATAATTAATTGCGAATATTTCAAAAATCTGGAGAATTCACATAAGTTTAGATTTCCAGCTCTTCCGGAGAATTAGAATATCTAGTAACAGTGTGCTAATAATCCCAGATGCATATACTGCATGAAACATTTTATCATCCATAGGCTTCTTAATTTCCTTAACAGCAGTAATATTAATAATTTACATAACCTGAGAGGCTTTCACCTCAAAACGTAAAGTCCTTCTAATTGAACAACCTCCTACTAACTTAGAGTGACTATACGCATGGTAACAACTGGTGAATCTGGCAGAGGCTGCCCAACTTCCAATGGGGTATAAACTATCCTCTTCCTATGCAACCTGCTTGCCTCATTTATATCAGCTGCTTGGATGCTGCAGATGCTTGAGTCTAAGAGCTGTGGTCTGGAAAGTGAGGCCCCAACAAGGAAGAAGGAACAACCTATGGATCAAGGGAGGTGAGAACTGGGAGTCCAGAAATGAAGGTTATTTGCAGCAAGTCTGGACCGAGCCATTCCACTCCTTTGAGGAGACAAGATTCTAAGGAAAAGGCCATTTACATTCTGCTCTCCAAGATCTCTGAGTGTTGGAAGAAACTGAATTGGGGGAGAGGGGGAAACTTGACTGGGGCTCAATACAGACATGTAAATTTGAAGGAAACAGAGTTTAGATGACAGGCAGTAGAAAAGTTAATGTGTCCATTCTATGGCTAACCCAAGATTCTGTTTCCAGGAGATCTCTCTGGCTTGTTAAGTGTTCACGGTTGCAGGGGAAAAGTTAGAAAAAAAGAAAAACAAGCCAAAACACAGCCCCTTAAATGTTTCTAATTTTATTTTCAAACAATCAGGCAGAGTAATCCCTTTACACACTCTTCAGGCATTGGCTGAGGGTCCCAGTCAAGAACCATTCAGTTCTGGGGGCCTTAGGAAAAATATTTCCTATGATTAAAGTAACTTTGGACAGGTTATTGCCTTCCTTGAGCCTCAGTTTCTTTGTCACTTAGAAGGCTGAATGGTTTCCACGTTCAGAGGGTAAGGAATAAGAGGGTGAATGAAGAAATATCAAGTACATAGCTCAGAGTAGGAAGAAACAAGTGACCACTGTGATGACCAGGGACAAGGCTAAGAACTTACTCAAAAGGTACCCAGCTGCTCAGTATTCTGTCCAAAAAACAGACACTGACATCAATCCAACATTCTAACAGTAGTCACATAGCATTATCAGCTAGAAATGAAAACACATTCAATTCTATATTCTGCTAAAAGCTTGAGGGTCACACTAGCTGTGTGATCCTTGGCAGCTGAACAAAACCCTCTGAAAGGCAGCTTCCTCACCTATAAATTTTTTTTTAATATTTATTGTGAAGATTAAATGAAGTAATGCATTTAAAATACTTAGAGTGCCTTAGAGTTCTAGCAGAGTGCCTAGCTCATAGTAATCAGTTAATAGATATTGACTTTAATAAATAGATACTTAACTGAGCCTCCACTCTGGGCCTGTTACTATGCTAAGTACCAGGAGTAAAGGGAAATGAAACACGTTCCCCAAACTTATGGAACTCAGAGCAGGCCAGCTGAATGAGCAGTGACTTTTTAACAGGATGAGGAAACTGTTATAATGGAAAAATAAATAGTGTGAAGAGGGACTAAGGAAGATAAAGATATGGTGAAAAAAACAGGGAAGGGTTCAGGCTCCAACTGTGGAGTGATCTGGATCTGAAAGGAAGAGTGGAGTATTGCAGTAGAGAAAGCAGGGAAGACATTCCAGGCAGAAGAAACAGCTTCCACAAAGGTAAAGAAGGCAAAATGTTTTCAAAGGTTCTAGGGATGGGGGATGGTGGGGAAGATGGTCACGGAATAGTGAATGGTTCAAGTGTAAGTGTTGTATGGGTTGTGGAGGCAGTTGTATGCGTTGGGTAATAAAATCAGAAGAGAAAAATTGAATTCACACTTTGAAAGGCCTCGTGTGTCTGGCTAAGAAGCGTGACCACTAACTCGTGAGGAGTAAGGCGTGGGTCTTTAAAGGAAGGAAGTTTCATAATCAAATTGTTCTCCATGAAAGATAATGAAGGGAGTCACTGTTGCAATCAATCGTCCAGACTAGAGGTGACGAAGACTCTAAAACTGGCCACCAATGAATTGAAAGTGGATGGTGAGGAAGAAAGAATACAGGGTGACATAAACACAATATGTAAACTCCAAGGTATGAAAATGGCCTCTTCCCTTCTTCCTTACCACAGTCATCCCAAGAGACCAAAACAAAAACACAGAAAATCTCTTTTAAAAATAATCTCTTTTGTTTGTATGCAAATAGGCCATCCACAGTGAAAATGCAACTCAAATTCAATATTTTGTCTGCAATCTGCCAAATGCAAAGACCAAATTGGTTTACAAATACTGTCCTTCTTAAAAATTCCAACTCCTCACATTAAAACTATAGCCAGCTAGTGCAAGTTAAGATTGTTTGCAATCTTAAATAAGATTTGAGTAAAGCTGAAATTGAGACACTTTTCAAAAGAGGCCATCCCTTACTCACATTGCTAAAGAGTAGAAAGAGTGACACCTTTTACCAGAAAATTTCTTTCAGGCAGTAATGCCTCTGTGTGGCGGCAGACCCTTCAAGTCTTCCAGATAAAGCATGTGGTGGAAGTAGTAGGGAGCTGCAAACATTGCAACTCTATGATTCTGCATCACCGACTTGAAAACTACAAGCCCAGGTTGACAAATGCACATTTTAAGTGTTCAGAGAAGTCTTACGTGCCTTGGTCACAAAGATGCCACAGGGAAGTAAGTCTTTGAATGTGCAGTGCCCTGTCCCCACCTCTGTTGTGAAATGGAAACTTAAAAAAAAAAAAAAAAATCACTGATTTAGAAAACCACTGGTTTTTTTTTAACAAGTTTAGTCATATTGCCTGTGTGCTATATACCCCAATCTATTTCATTTTACTTTGTAGTGTACATTTAATTTATACTCAAATAAATATTTTACATAAGGTGCTTTCACGGATCTTCATGCTTCCTTAAATTTTAAATATGCTGCCATTTGTTAAAATGTGTTAGTTTTGTTATGTATTATATCCCTTCCCCCTGCATGCATAGAAAAAAAAATATGAACTTAACCTTCAAGCAACTTTTACATTTAGAATATTACCTCATTTTATTTCTTCTAACTGAGGTTATAAAGAAAATGGCAAATGTCATATGCTTTGTAAAGAAATGACAGTTTCTCAGAATATGTAAATGCACACCCTTAGACAAATAGGCCACTTAAATTCAGAGTCACAGTCTTTTGAATATTGGTTTAATATTCTCAGGTAAAGATTGAAAAGGTAACAAGTTTGGGAATCAGGTATCTACTTTGAGTTCTGAAAGGTAACATCACAGGTGTTGGTAGTTTATTGATATTTAATTTTTAAATGTGCTGCTGTATATATTTCATTGGTATGAGAAATATTTTACATAGTTATGTTATTTGTTAAATAATAGACCATCTTTTTATAACCTATCAGAAGAAGTCCTGATATTGTAAGATTAGATTGTAAATCCTACTGAATAGCTAGAATACAGAATTATTAAATTGGAAAGGAAGTTAAATCACTTAGACTGTCCTTCCCCCAGGAAGTTCTCTCTACAGTGTTATCCATGACAAATGTTTATGCAGGCACCCTAACCATTTAAAATATGAACAGAAGGAGAACAGATATATCGATAAACCTATTCCTGAGACAAGAGACCGGGGGAAATTTTTTTTAGCTGTGACCTACACAGCTAGTTAGAATCTACCTCATGCTCTTTAGATGGTGTTTAATCATAAGGATATCATACATAACTGAAGTTATGTAATGTTGAAAATCATTTGGTGGCAAGTACCTCAACTTTATTAGGTCAGTGTAGGTCTCCTAAATTCAACTATGGTCTCTAGGAGGGCAGGGACCACACTTCTTAGCTCACCCTGGATCTCAAGACCAGTCCAAGGCCTTCATTCAGTCAGAGCTAGTTAAGAATTTGTTGATTGAATGAAGGAAATTTTAAAAAACTAGAAATTCCAAATGGTGCAATTACATCTGTGAATTTTAAGGTGTTATTGGAAAATGGGAAATATTACTGAGATTCGAAGATGGATAGGAACAAAGGTAAAGCATCAAAAATGTGCATATTTGTGTATTACTAGAGTCAATAGTGATTGCCAGTTCCTATGCAGCCCTGGCACCACCTCTGAAACCTTAGCCAACCCCTTCCATGAGGTGTTGAGATACACGACAGACAGGTGATGAAGGAGAGGTGCTCTGGATGTTGCCTTGCCGCTAGATCCTGGTCTTTAGTGTCCGTGTCCACGGGGTGAGTTGTGAGCCCATCAGTTTCCCACACTACAGTCCTTCTCTGGCTTAGCCTTGCTTCCGTGTCCTGCGGTCCAGGTCCCCCCAGCCCCTGTGGCCTGCCCCTAGGGATGGACCCTCCTCCACACACTTCTGAGAAGCTCCTGATTCTGGGCATGCCCCAGCACACCTCGACTCCACTCTGCCTTGTCTCCATCAGACCAGAGACCTCACTTAGACCCTGGGTACGGGGTTGCTGGTTCCCCATGTGCTGCGGTTGTCACTAGCCTGGGCTCTACCCAGGCGCCCATCTTTCTCATCTTCCACACTGCCCGTTCTGCTAAAGCAACTGCACATCTGAAGGCTATACTTATCCCCAATTCAATGGTACTTTTTCTAAAATGCATACACCCTAATGCTTACCCTTTTGACAACTTTCTCCTGAACCTACCTTTTAATATAAGCAAATTCAGTCTTCAATTCAAATAAGTGTATTTTGCTGCTGAAGCCACCATGTGATTTTGAGAGATAGTAAAGACAGACAGTCTTTTGCATTCACTTGTGGAATCCTGAAAATACCTCTTAGTGTCCCTTGCTTTTCTGACTTCTCGCTTGAAGACATCTAGACAAAAATGTGTCCCTGGGTCCTAGTTTCTGGGTTCAGAAATTGATTAAATGCAAGAAAACAATATACATTGCCTCTTCCTTAGCATGCATGAATGGTAGGTGTGAATTTGCATCATGAGAAAGTAAATAAAAGAAAATTCCCCAGGGCAGCTAGGGAGGCAGAAAAAGCCAGCCTAGGATGGGAGTGGAGGACGTGACAGAGGTTAGGAGAGTGAGAGTCCGTCCCACCCTACCTCGGTCACTTACTGGTATGATATAAATGCTAAGACTGCAAACTTTTGGCTCACACAAAGAAAAATACTCAACTTCTAATGCTTAACTATGTAAAATTTACTTTTAAAGTACAAGTTACAATTGTGTCGCCCCTCAAAGAAACAAGAAACTCATTACATTTCTAAGAATGTTCCTTCAGAAACATGGAACTGAAAGCTATTTTTAAAAATTGATCTGGCCCTTAGAAAACTGGGGCCTTTTCTTTAATTTACCTAAGGAATTGACATAAAAGTCTAGGGTTCTGCACCAGAAAAATGCAGAAAGTGTCAAAATAGAAGGCAGAAATACAAAAGGAGACTTTTCGCAACAACGTTCTATGTCTAGCATTTGATTCCAAGGGTGCAACATGGGGAAGTGAACAATGTGGACTGTGAAATTGATGCTAATTTTCTTTCCCACTAGTCTAGCAGCCCTCTAAAATGTCACATTATTAATTTAGTTACTTTACCAGAAATCCATGTATGTGGTTAGTGTGTGTGTGTGTGTGTGTGTGTGTGTGTGTGTTTAATTAAGAGACTTTACTTATTTTTAGAACAGTTTTAGATTTTCAAAAAATTGAGCAGATAGTACAAGAATTCCCATCTACTCCCTTTGTGGCACAAAATTTCCCCTATTTTTACCATCTTGTACTAGTGTGATGTATTTCTTACAATTAAGCCATTGTTGCTGCTTCGTTGTTATTATTATTTAAAGCCCATAATTTACATTAAGGTTCTCTCTTTGGGTTGTACAGGTCTATGGATTTTGACAAACATATAATGTAATGCATCCACCATTATAGTATCATACAGAATAGCTTCACTGCCCTAAGAATCCCCTGTGCTCTGCCTGTTCACCCTTCCCACCTCTCCCCAACTCCTGGCAACCACTGATCTTTTTACTGTCTCCACAGTTTTGCCTTTTCCAGAATGTTCTATCTTTGGAATCATACAGTATGTACCCTTTTCAGACTGGCATCTTCATTAAGCAATGTGCATTTAAGTTTTCTCCACGTCTTTTCACATCTTGATGGCTCATTTCCATTTATTACCACAAAATATTTCGTTGTCTGGATATACCACAGCTTTACCAACTGAGGGGCATCTTAGTTGCTTCCAGTTTTTGAATAAAAGTGACTATACATATTCATATATTTTTCTTAGTTGTGACCTACACGACTAGTTAGATTCTACCTCATGCTCTTAAGATGGTGTTTAATCATGAGGATATCATACATAACTGAAGTTGTATAATGTTGAAAATCATTTGGTGGCAAGTACCTCGTGTGTATTCATGTGTAGGTTTTTGTGTGGACATAAGTCTTCAATTCAATTGAATAAATATACCTAGAAGTGTGATTGCTGGATCATATGGTAAGAGTATATTTAGTTTTTTAAGAAACTGCTAAACTATCTCCCAAAGCGGTTTTACCATTTTGCATTCTTACCAGCAATGAATGAGGCTTCCTGTTGCTCCACATCCTCGGCAGCATTTGGTATTGTCAGATTTTTGGATTTTAGCCATTCTAGTAGATGTGTAGTGGTATCTTACTGTTTTAATTTGCAATTCTGTAATGACATATGATGCTGACCATCTTTCCATATGCGTATTTGCTGTCCGTGCACCTTCTTTGGTGAGGTATATGTTCAGATCTTTTGCTCCTTATTAAGTTGGGCTGTTTGTTCTTTTATCTTTGAGTTATAAGAGTTCTTTGTGCATTTTCGATACCAGTCCTTTATCAGATATATCTTTTGCAAATATTTTTTCCCAATCTGTGGCATGTCTTTTTATTCATATAATGGTTGATATGTGTTTCTGCTTTAAGGAGGAAGGGTTTTAAAAATACAATTTACAGTAGCAGTAAAAATAAAAATTCACTGCAAATGTCTTATGTTCACTCTCAGGTAATGTCAGGGAACTAGGGACCCAGCAGAGTTTAATTAAAGGGGAGTGTCAAGTCCTGGGGGCTGTGGCTGACAATCCTACTTTATTAGCAATTGTGCAGCAGGCTGAGAATAAGAAGACAACCCAGTCCTGAGCTGCATCACTTCTAAATTAAGAATAATTCAGGAACTGTGTTTACAGTGAAATCCTGTCCTTCTCACATAGATTATATTATGTATAGGATATGAATTTCCATCCATGAATCCAAGTACATAAAAAATCATCACTTTGAAAATTTCCTTTAGCTCAACTTAATCCCATCTGTGAGCCTCCATTCTGCTGGTTAAACAAGAGACCGTAACTGGGTCATGCAGGCGTCACCTTCCTTTCCTGCAGCCCAGTCAGAATTCAAGAAGTTCACCTGGTACCTGGAAAATGATGGAAGGACCTCAAGTCCCTAGTCCGTCCTGGTTGCCATTGGCACCCTTACTATCTGAGCCCATAGTGGCCTGTGAAGTCCGGCAGCTCCCTGCCCCCATGCCACAGTGGGAAATGAGAATATCTACTGAGGCTGGGCCCCATGAGCAAAGCACACTGCCTTTCTAGGTATGAGCCATCACACCTGAGGTTGCTACCCCTCGGGAGCACGGACAGAGGGTTAGTTGGGTTTCTACTGCTCACGGGACCCATACAACCATCCCCTGCCCTCCCTTCTTGCATTTCAAAAGCATTCTCTCCCTCTCCTTTCACCTCTAAGCCACCTGCATCATCTCTTCCATGGGCTTTCACAAAAGTCTCGATGAACCTTTGATCTTGTATCTCTTCTGCTTTCCCCCTTGCACAAACCTCTGCATCAAGAAAGCTTAGAAAATAAACAGTAATTAACATTTCAATAAATAATGCTGCTCTAATTATTTGTGAAAACTATTCTATATTAGAACTCCCATCAGCGCCACCTCCTAGAGTGCTTTTACACCTGACCACTGGCCACAGGAGGCCACTTCCATATAACAACAAACAGATGACTGAACTTGGAAAACTCAGCTAAATGTTCAGATGTTTCTAGACTCCCATGGGTTTCTGGCTTTGTCACATGGAGTAGATCTCTGGTGAAGTTTGGTGAGGGCAACTTTCACACCCACACATACCAGCTGCTGTGTGTAGCCTCTCCCCCTCTGGTTGCTTATCCTTGCAGCCTTGGCCTCTTCAGTTCTGAGAACATCAGAGAATGAGGCAGTGGAGGAAGTAGGCCCACACAGAAAGCAGCTTTCTGAAGTAACCTCAGCAACTTCCTCCTCACCAAACACAAGGAACTGATCTTCTCCATTGGGCTCGGCCTCCTGTCAGCCAAGGACAACGCTGTTGACCACTATCACAGTTGGCCCCGCTCCACCCTCGGCTCTGATGACATATGTGGGAGTTAGAGGAATTTTGATTGACTGACTGCTGGCCTGTCACACAAACAAGATGGGGCAAGGGGGTTGTGATCTGATTTGACATGTGAAAAAAAAGCCATGGTCAGCAACCCCCTGCAACTGTTGAAAGGCTAATTCAATCTCAGACTCATTAACAAAAGTGATCTTGTTCACTGCCTGTTCTGCCCTGAGAGCCTTCTCTGCGAGGAGGTAGGTTGACTGACTCAGGGAGAAGGGTGCTGGCGGCAGAGCTGCCAATGGATGAGGGTCCTAGAGACCATCGGCATGAGGGGCAGTTGAGGACTGTAGTATTCAGCCGAGAGGAGAGACTACTAAGGAAATTTACAAAATCAGCTTTCAGTTATTTGGAAGGGTTTATATAAAAGGATAAAATAATATGTTCTCGTAGTTCTAGAAAACAGGACAGAGACAAGTAGATGGTACTTAAGGATCAGAGGAGTGAGTGTCAGTAGTTTGGGGATTATTTATAAACAAGATATTTTTCTGTTAACTCTCTTATCAAATAGTGAATTTCCCAACTTGACAAGTAAGAAAGCACAGGCTAGACATGTATCTGTCATGACACTGAAGGGGTCCTTGCTTGCTTGAGTGAGAGACTGGAATGATGACTTTTGAGGTCCCTTACAGCCTAGTAACTCTAGCTAAGTTGGAGAATAAGAGAATTCCATGACACCATATCACCCCTGATTTCGGCTGCCTGCCTCACCATTCATCTCTCTTTACTCTTTTTAATATCCTTCTACGTTATAGCATTGGAGGAGGCTACTCTAAGTAGGAACTGAAATAAGTAGATTAAAGAAGTGCTGTGGAAGGGAAAACAGTAAAACAACTCTTTTTTTTAAGAGCCTACTATTGCCAGCATCTGTGCTAGGCACCATATATATGCCATTCTATTTAATCCTCATGACATGCCTATGAGATATTTAGTATTACTTCTGTGAGGAAGCCAAAGCTCAGAGAGGTTAAATAACTGCCCCAAGAACACACAGGCATTAAGTAGTGGAGCAGGGTTTGAACACAGGTCCCTGTGACTCCAGAGCGCACTGTGATATTTATTTTTACTGATCTGTTTATGGAAAATGATACTGCTTTCTGATTTAGTATTAACACAAAGATTTTTTTCTAAATAGATTTACTTAAAGTATGTTATAAAAATACTATATAAATAATGAAACAGATTTTACATGAGTATGAAGTGTTACTAGTAGCTAGAATGATGAAAGTTTGGGAAATACTACTCCCAATATTTTGACAGCTAGCCTTTCAATTTAGCCTGTCTTATATTTGGACTGCTGAGTACAAGGAAAAGAAGGAAACATGAAAATTAAGTGAAATATGAGTTACTTCCCCTATGCTCTGATAGGTGGGTAATTGGTCATATGTTACAATGAGAAAATCAAATGAACCCTTTCAAACAACAGCAAAAAAATTGTGATTGTAAAATCCAGAGGAAAACCCCAGGTGGGATCTATCTGTATGAAGGATGAAGTTTCCAAGGTCTGAACATAGAATGACTGGGAGGAAGTGATGACCCTGTGAGTCAAGACCCTGGACTCTGGGGGAGCCCTGTGGGTTTGAGAAGCCCTGGATGAAAGGTGAAGGGTTTTACAGACCTGTTTACAGACCTCTGTAGTGACAGAAGGGAGGGAGATCTTTGTGCAAAGGTCAAAGTAAGAATTGGGAAAGTCTGAAAAGAAAATAGGAAAGTAGTAATGAAGATGAAATAACTGCTTGGCATACTCAGTGCCACGTTATTTACAGGCAAAGACTCCTTTGTTTTTCATAACAATGCAGCAAAAAGTGATTATGAATCACATTTCATAAGTGAGAAGACTGATATTCAAACATGCTCAATAACTGGCCCGGGGTCCAGTGGTCAAGCCAGGACTGGACCTCGGACCACCAGTTCCAAACCCACACCCCTTCCCTTGCACCACACGCTTTTGTGTGGATGAGCCTCCACAACCCTGTCAACAACAAGCTGTCAGCTTGCGACTTTGACACAGCTAGCCTCCAAGAGATCAGGGAGGCATGCCCAGAGGGGGCTGCTTCTCTCTTTTTAAGCTCAAGTGCCACAGACCTCAGAGGCACGTAAATGTCCCCCACATTGAGCAGAGGACTTTGCAGTGCCTGATCAGGGCAGAAAAAGGAGGCATGCACCTGGGGGAAGATCATATATGAGTGAAACCTGTCCCCGCTGAAGCACTAGGTTTGGAGAAATCTGCTGGGCGTTTACACACCTTTCCCACTTCTGCTTGTGACTTGTAGCCAAACTCAAGAGCACCACCCACTACCGGGAATAGTGGACCAAGGTAACAGAAACATTCTAGATTCATACAATTGGGGTTAGATTAGGATCATCTGAAAATAAAGGTTGTGTACGTCAATTGCCTTCTAACAGGATGGGTGGAGAGGTGTACTTAATGAATGATTTGGGGGAAGGGCTAGAAGTGAAGCACCTGGCCTCTCTGCTCTCACTCACTGAAGACTGTCTTCTGAAGCCTGTGGAACTCAGTGCCTGCCACATGGTTGCCCACATTTGTTGAACTGAACTGCATTTTCACCTATGGGCTTCAAAGGCTGTATGTACTCTGGGATCTCTGGGAATCTGTCAGGGAAGGCCTCTTTGTCATGTTTGTGGATGGGGCTGCCTTTGGGGGTTTCCCAGGGCTTTACACTCATGCTCCGAGGGTACGTTTGTAGTCATTCTCATCAGTGGAAATGCCCACCTGCCGACAGAAGTTATTTGGAACCAAGCAAGAGCACTGTCCCTGGCTGTGGTGTTGTTTCTCTAGTCAGTTCCCCTTTTTGTATTTGAGTTCTGCCGTCAGTCCTGACATTATTTTCCTCTCTGCAAGGAGCCTTAGGAGGTACGGGGAGCTCGCAAAGACTCCTTTTGTTTTTTTCTTACTACCTTGCTTCTGTGTTCCTTGGGAATGCTGCTGTGCTTATGCATCTGGTCTCTTTTTGGAGCTGCAGTGGACAGGCATTTGTGACAGGTATGTTTGTGGAGGCTCAGACGCCTAGGGAGTGGCATGAGATAAAGCTGCAAGATGCATCTGGGCAGAGGTGCTGATGAGCTAATGGCCGGCCAGGGAATGAGTAAAAGGGGTTGCAGAGAGCATGCTTAAAACCTCTGACCATCAGGTTTGCTTCTCAGATTGACTACATTGGAGGTGGGATATTACAAAAAATGTATCCCTTCCTGCCAGATCCCTTCATCTGTTTTTTGTGAGCCAAGAGACAGAATAGGCAGGAAATAGAAGGTGCCACTTACCAAATAACTGGCAGCTGTCCTTGGCCTTGGGGTGCTGGGGTCTCTGAGCAGCCTCTGCTCTAGAAGAAGCAGTCCAAAGATGTCAGCTGGCCCCGCCTGAGTCCCCTGTGCCAGTGGGAAATCCAGAGAAGGGGGATTTCCTCCTCTTGCAGCCTCTCTGCAACGGACTTACTTGGCTTTCCTGTTTGACCTTTCCCTTCTCTGGTCCAAAGACCCTTCCCCAATATTTCTTCCCATCCAAGTGCCCCATCCCAATATTAGCCCCACTTGGCACCAGAGACCAAGAACTAATTTAAAAAGAAATATTCTTGGGCCAAAAAAGAGCCCAGGCAAGTGATTGAAAGTACTGTTTCACATGCTGTGAACATATTTGCATTTGCATTTGCAAACGGGCTTAAAATATCATCTCCATTAATAGTAATTTAAGGTTCTGGAGAGTCAGGTGAAAATAGTTTTTGGCAAAGGGAACTTCCTACTCCTCTTAAACTGTAATAATGAAGGAGATGAACTGTTTGTCTTACATGTAACCTCAATTTTGGGACTAAGGCCCTGGACTAAAATGAGTCTATTTATGTGCTCAGACTTGCAGTTCGTGTTATATCTGCTGCTGCAGATACCATTAATATTATTTATGTGAGCTATCCTGTGTATAATGGAAGCTTTTATAAATCTCTATTTATGTGTTCCTAATATATTTATTAAATGCTTGCTATATTCCAAGTACTAGGGACTTAACAGGTAGCATGAAAGACATAAGGTGAAGCTGTACTCTTGGTTTCTAGCCTAGTGGGGAAATCACATTAATTTAATCACACTAAACATGACTACATAGTGCTTTAAAGGGGAGGAAATCGTTCTATGTGACTATATCAGCTGATTAATTACTAAGCCTTTGCATTTGATATTTTGGTTAGTCTATTATTCTTGAATTTCATATGCCTCTTCCTGGGTGGGGTGAGGATGGGATTTTATGGAGTCAAGGCTAGGGCGGGTGGGGAGAAAACATGAGAAAGATGAGATGAGCCAAGCCAGATTCTTCAGCAGAAAAATCAAGGTTGAAATACCATGTTTCAAAAATCAGATTGAGGTGGGAGTTGAGGTTAGGGGTCCCTAGGCCAGGGGATTGAAGCTTCAAAGAGATAAAACTAGAGCAAAAGCAAGCGCAGAGGGTGGCAGAGAGGTCCCTGGGCGGTTTTCCACAGTCCATTCTAGTGCTGGCAATTCACCTTTCATGGCAGGTAAGAGTATTTGTGGGGTGGGAGAAAGGGTAGGGCCATAGGCTAGGCACACAGCCCTTTACTGGCCCTTATCTCTCCTTTCATCTCCTATACAGTGCTGTTTCAGAACTGTACATTGGCTTACACTCGGGCTGAGGTTTGGGGAATAGGCGCCATTTTGAATATGTTTGGAGGAAGAAAAGTGTGTGTTCAGCACTTTCCACCTCCCCATCATGGCCCTGAGACCTCAACACCGGGAAGCATCTCGTTCCCTATTGGTCCTCCTTTATTCATGGATGGATATGATTCCTTTCTAAGTTCCATGTCTTTTTAGATAAATTAACCTGAACCTAATGCCTAATGGCTTAAAAACAAACAAACAAAAAAAAACCCTCTCTCCTCCAGCTAGCATTTGCATTTTAACAGGGGCTTTCAAAAAATGCCTTAGCCCAAGGAATGAGTAATGTGGGAATTCCAAGCAGCAGGGTAGGACTGGTGCACAGAATGGGGAGAGAAGGCCCCTCAAGTTGTGGCCCTGAAACGTTGGCTTCCTCTCTTTGACCATGATGCTGTTTCTGAGAAAACAAGAATCAGGCTACCTTAGGGGGCCAGGATGGGCATGGCTCCTTTTTAGTGAGTTCTGTAAGCCTCATTCCTGGCAGTCAGAGCCCTCGAGTGGATGAGCACAGACTAGGAGAAGCACTGTGAAACTTTGCATGATCCTTACTTTTTTGGCAAAAAGGAAAAAAAAAACATTGTTTTCAAATTCATCAGTAGTTTGAAATAGGGTGCGCTTTGACTCAGACAGTTTCGATTCTAGATACAACTCGTCATGCCCACCACCCCTTTACTGCTTCAGGCTCACCATCTCAAGTCGATGAGCCTATAATACTGGCTTTCTTGATCCACCCTGATACCAGCCGTCACCTCTTGACAGGGTTATTTTCTTTAAGCTGTCATTACATCATTTTTCTGCTCCCAAACTATTAATTCCAAACTCCCAATTTTCTGTTAAATTAAATATGAATTCCTTATTTGACTTTCCATGTGCTATTAAGCTATCTTGCTCCTTGCTTTACTTATAGAAACTAATTTCCCATTATTTGTCCAAAGACAACCTCTGCTTCAGTCCAGTCAGCTTTTCTTATTATAAAAATTCCGTGATCACTCCTCCATTTCCATGTGTCCTTAAAAAATGTTATTTGATTGGGTCTCAAAAAGTTTCCAAAGAACATTATGCCAATGAAAAGCATCAAACACAAGGTTATACTTGATGTTTTTACACGTGTGTGCATGTATGTGTGTATCAAAAATATGGCTGAAATGTTTATCCAGTGAAACTCAATCAACACTAAAAAATGGTTCTTTCGGAAGCATCAGTTCTTTGAGATCCATTAAACAGATGCCTCGGATGCAGGGTTATGTATTATCAGGAATCTGTCTTGGGAAGAATTATCGGAAGCTTGCAAAGCCTTTCAAGGACAGAGGAAGATAGTTACCACGTTGAGTTCTAGGAAATTAACAATTGTTATTGTTAAATGAAGACAGCGTTTCTCAGAGGAAGACTGTTAAACAGTGCAGTGGCCTAGGCTGACAGCCCTCGTGAGTGGGAGTATCAGAATGAGCAGACTTAATTACTTAGAACCAATACTGGGTGGAACCTCATCTGCTGTAACAGAAATAGACTCGTGTAAGTTCTAACATGCAGGGTACAGTTCTGACACCAAGTCTGACTCACTGTCAAAGCTCAGCTCAACTATTACCACCTTTACACCACCCTTCCAAGCTGTAGAAGTGCTTGCTATACATGTCTTCTGAAGCCCTGGATCACTTGTAGCCAGCTCAGCAGACTCTACCCAGACAGGGATAGAGATACTTTAAATGTACCATATTGTCTACTATGTTAAAATGAGAGGAACTGACTCAGGGTGAGAGCAATGGAGTGTCCAGATGTTCTCCTTTATTTCTCCTTATTCCTGGAAATGTAATGAGAATCTTAGCGGTGAACTGAAAAGTTATGAGTTCAACCGCCTACTCAATTCGAGATTCGCTCCTAAAATGTCTCTTCTGTGTTATTACCCCCACTTTGGTTTGAATAGTACTGGTGACAGGGAGCTTATCACCTCACAAGAAAATCCAGTCATTGATTGTAGCTCTCTATTAAAAGTTTTCCATCGTCTGGAACTGAAATCTGGCTCCCTGTAACTTTTAGTTATTGGAACTACTTGCCCTTCAGCAACAGTGTATGTATCCTCCCATGGAAGGGCCCTTAAATATTTGCAGATGGCCAGCATATATTTGCAATCTTTTCTTCTGCAGGTTCATTACCGTAGTCCTTTTAGTTGTTCTTCATCTGACATAATTTCATTATTCACTAGTGAACCTTGCTGCCCTTCCCCTTGATAAACTGAATTTGTCAGTGTCATTCAAGTATAACTGACCTCACAGAACGTGATACCACAAGCGATGTGGTCTGATTAGCAGAGTTCAGTGAATGAATCCTACACTAGGATTGGATGAAATTTTAGTTAGCCGTACCACACTAACATTTATGTGATTTTTATGTTTACTATGGATAGACTATTTTTCCTGTGTCCACTCATTCCTCTTATACAGTTGTTATTTCAAAACTGAAGTACAGATTCTCACACTTACCCTTAAGAAATTCATCATGTTAGTATTAGTCTCTCTTTTCAGGCTTTATGAATATTAATTCAGCTAACCAATTTTTGAGCGATCTCATTTTGTCCCATCTGCACAGCATAAGTTTGATTTCTGTTGCTTTTATTAGTAGTTTTACTAAATATGTGAAAGTGAAATAGTAAAACACAGAGTCTTGTAGCATCCACTGTGGGATCAGTCTTTTAGACAAGAATGATGCAGTTGCTGAGTCAAATGAATAAATGAATAAATCAAACAATACTTTGTCCTCATTTCCTATATTGATCTATAACCATATCCTGTTAATTATAATTCTAAATATTTCTTGATCTATCCACTTTTCCCTCACTTCACCTGCTACTATCCCAGACCAAACAGCCATCTTCTTTTACTCAAACAACTGCAGTAGCCAACTGATTGGTCTTCCTGCATCTGTCCTGGCTTCGCTGTCATCCATTTGCTACACAGAAACCATGGTCATCTTTTCAAAATGCAAATCTGATGATGTCACTCTCAGCTCTAATTTCTTTGATGGTTCACATATAAAGACCGAAATCTTTAACTGACCCAGAAGACAAGTGTGATCTGGCCCCTGCTCACCTCTTCAGCCTTGTCTTTCACTTGTCTCTTCATTTTGGCCACAGGGACCTCCTCGTACCTTCTCTCATGTGCCCTCCTGCCTCAGTGCCTTTGCATATGCTGTTCCCTTTGCCAAGAACTCTTCCTGTCAACTCCCAAGCCCTTCACCTACTTAGCACCTACCTATTCAATCTGTTCTGTTTGCCTATTGATACATTACAAACTGTCCCCAAACTTAGCAGCTTAGAACAAGGAAACCCTTACCCACTCTCACAATGTTTGGGGTCAGGAATTTGAGCAGGCCTTGGCTGATTTTTCTGTTCCTCACGCCATCAACTGGTATCACCTGATGTTATTAAGCTGATGGATGGGCCGATCTGGAGATGCACTGTCCAGTTTTGTAGACACTGATCACTTGAAATGCAGCCAGTTCTAACTGAGATGTGCTGTAACTATAAAACACCCACATGATTATTGAAGATTTGGTACCACCAAAAAACGTTTAAAATATTCATTAATAATTTTTATTCTGATTACACATTGAGATTATAATATTTCAGATACATTAGATAACACAAAATATGTTATTAAAATTAATGTCACCTATTTCTTTTTAATTTCTTTAATGTGACTACTACAAGTTTTCAAATTATATCTGTGGCTTGTAATTGTGGCTTGCATTATATTCTTTTTTTGAGATGGAATCTTACTCTGTTGCCCAGGCTAGAGTGCAGGGGCGCGATCTCTGCTTATCACAACCTCTGCCTCCCAGGTTCCAGTGATTCTCCTGCCTCAGCCTCCTGAGTAGCTGAAATTACAGGTGCCCGCCACTATGCCCGACTAATTTTTGTATTTTTAGTAGAGACGGGGTTTCCCCATAATGGCCAGGGTGGTCTCAAACTCCTGACCTGAGGTGATCCCCCCGCCTCGGCCTCCAAAGTCCTGGGATTACAAGTGTGAGCCACCGCACCTGGCCTGTTTTATATTCTTATTGGACAGTGCTGATCTAGAGCAGGGATCAAGCAGTTTTTTCTATGAAAGGCCACATAGAAAATGTTTTCAGCTTTGCAGGCCATGAGGTCTCCATCATAGCTGTTCGACTCTTCCATTGTACTGCAAAAGCAGCCACAGATAATAATTTACAATAGACATGGCTGTGTTCCAGTACAACTATTAATAAAAGTAGGTGGTAGCCAGATTTGGCCTACAGGCTGTAGTTTGCTGACCCCTGATCTAGAAGATCCAAGATTTTATTCATATGTCTGGTGGCTTGGTAGAGATGGGAGGAAGGCCCAGATGGGACCATTGACCCAAACAGCTATACAGGCCTCTCCAGCATGATGGTCTCGGGATAGTGGGACATCTCGGGATGGTGGCTCAGAACTCCAGAAAACGTACTCAAGACAGACAGGTAGAAGCTTCAAGGCTTCTTATGACCTAGCTTTTGAAGTCCCAGAATACCCTTTGTACTGCATTCTATGGTCAAACAGGTCACTCAGGCTAGCCCAGATTCAAAGAGAGGAGATCAGACTCTACCTCTTCATGGGAGGAGGAGTAGCCAAGAATATGTGTTTATTTTTAATCTACTATATCATTCTTCAAATCTCAGTTTAGGCTGATCCTGTTATGGGCTCTCAAAGTACCATGAACCTCTCTTTTGTAGCACTTGTCATAGCTAGTTTTACATTTCTTTGTATGATTACGTGATCACTATCTTGCTTTTCTACTAAACTGTAGGCAACCACATGAAGAGGAACTGTTTCTGGTTTTGCTCATTATATTCCTAGCACCAAACACAATGCCTGGTTCAATAAATATTTGTGGAAGAAACAAATGAATGAATGAACCAATAGCAAATGAATGAATAACAACTGTATCAATATTAATACCACATTTCTCCCTATTGCTGTCAAATATATCATGAGATACTCTGTCAGAAGCCTTGCTAAAATTCAAATATATTTGATTCCCAATAACCTTCCTATTTTGCAGTTCAGAAACTTTATAAAGAAAGAAATAAGCCTGTCTTACTCCTCCCAGTATCTTGAAGGTAGTAATACCTGCTGCCAACGTATAGCTTCAGGTCCTGGTGCTCTGAGAAGCAACGCTGTGCAGCATGTCACACCCAGAAGCAAGCCAAGGCCCCAGGCAGCTAGGGTTGCACTGGAACTCCACTCTCCTCTCAGCAAGCTGATGACGTGCCAGTCCAGCAGGCCTGGTTTGTCCAACCACAAGTATGAATCGGCAGAAGGCAGTGAGCTGGGCCCTGAGTGCTGCGGGGCTGAGGCTCACCTAATCCTTCCTCCACAGAGGCTGTGGTGTCCCCTGCTTTGCTCAGGACAAGAACTCTTGTATACCTCACGAGAAGCCAAGGACTACCTACCGCCTTCCACACTGGCCCTGGAGCCTGCATTGTAGTTATTTGTGGACACTTCTTCTTCTTTTTAGTGTCAGGTGAGGGACCAAGGCCTGCATGTCTTTACAACCCCTCAACATCTAGAACAATCTGACACTGAGTAGATGCAGCAAATATTTGCCTGAAAGACTACCTCAATAAATAACCTTCTGAGGCACCAACAAACTTCTCAGCATTTTTCCTGACACTCCGGTTACCACTAACATTCTAGACAAAGTTGTGAAATAAATCTTTTTCTTTGTTGCTCTCCAACGTCTACCGTGGACCCCTCCTCTCACTTCCTGTTTCGTCCTCTCTGCACTCCCCTATCCCACCCCATTTCTGGCTGCTGCCACCCCACGTCCCCTCATCCTGCTCTTTGCCTGAACAAGAACCCACACGCTCCTTCAGACCTCAGACACAAAGATACCCCTTCTTAGTTCCTTCCTTTTCTGCCCAAGTGGTCATATTTCCCCAGAGCTCTTCTAGATGTGACTTAGATGGTCCACAGTAGTGTGCACCTGAAGCCTAAACCCACGCTGGGAAGCTAGTGCCTGCCCAGGTTAGAGTGGAGAAGAACTCTCTGTACCTGGCACACAGTGGGTATTCGAGTAGTGTTTGCAGAATGAACAGCAGCTCAGGGCAGAAACCCTCCTGATGCAAAGGGATGCTTTACGGCCCCTTCTCCCAGCCCAGTCTGTCTCTCTGAGTGTCCTCTCGATTCCAGGAGCCACCATCACACCTGGCCCTAGGCTGTGCTGCTCCCCTCTGTCTCAGAGGCTAGAGAGCATCAGAGTCCTTTCCGCTGGCTTCTGTGGCAGAGCAAAAACTGGGTGGCATTTTTAAAGGTGCTCCGCCAGTGTGAAAGAAACACAGTGAGGCTGCATGGGTTTAAATCTCAGCTGTACCATTTACTAGCTGGGCGGCCAAGGGCAAGTACTGTGACCTCTTTGAGACTCCATTCCTTCATCTGTAACATGGGGACAAATAATCTCACCCTGTCGTGAGCAGTAATAGTACGATTAATCATTTAGCTGGCTCTTACTCATGTTCTTTGATGGGCCAGGCATACAAAGTAAGTGAAAGTGGGTTACGGCAGGTGCTCTTCTTGGTTTCTGGAGTGAACCTTCAGTTACATGGAGGCTTGGAGGCTCCTCTTTTTAGATTGCTGACTAGTTCACCCACCTTATTCATAGACCTTATTCTGTGCTTAGCTGACAGAAATCTCCTCTCAGAGAATCCCCCCGGTAAATTCTTAGGTTCTTTCCTCTTCCATTCCCCTTTTGCTCTCTCCCTCCAAAGGCAAGAGTTTTCACTTTACAGGCCCACTGGAGAAAGTTATGGCTTTTGGTTGTGGTTTGGGGTTCACTCATCTTCACAGTCAATGACATTGGAGAAACTGGCTTCGTAACCGAGCACACACCCTCACGCACACACATCATGGCTAGAGTGGAGAGAAATTCTTCATATGGGGCACTTGTACTTAATAAAAGAAAATCATATCAATCTTGTGTATTTTAGCATCCTATTACATCAGGGTCACTGATAAATTAAGTGTCCAGAGTGTTTTCTAGGATGGTATATGGTCTCCAAATTAACATTAGTGAAGTTTACTGGAAGGATTACTTCTGGGCCAGGCCAGGATTTTGAGGAGAGATGTGGTTCCTGTCACCACATCCTTGAAGGACTTTGGCAGAAGTGTCTTAGGCTTACTCTGGATAGCTTCAGAGGACAAAACCAGTATTGACAGAAGGAAGGTAAGGAGAAGCAGCTTCTAACCCAGGGGAAGAGAGAGTTTTCAAACTGAGAATTCAAAAATGATACTGATTCCTTGTCAGGGTCAGTGCTTCTCCCCACTGTGTGAATTACAGGGGCCATTTGTCCAAGATTCCTCAGAGCAATACTGATTTCATGTAATTATTTGAATATAATTTTATATTGAATTTATTTTATTGTGAGTATGACCATCTTTTCAAATGTATGAGATAGTTATTTCCAGTTCCATGTACTATCTGTACATTTCTTTTGCCCGCTTTTAATTTGGGTCTTTGGCCTTTTTTCTTGTTTTTCTTATTAATTTGTAGAAGCTCTTTTTTACATAGAAAATTAATACTTTGTGACTAGTTGCAAATATTTTCAGTTGCTGAAAATACACAGTACGTGTTCCATGTAAGAGCTGAACGGCTGGTTCCTGATCGCTGCCTCCCTCCCTTCCAGCCAATAGATTTCAGAGTTTGGGCATTACCTATTGAGCCAAAGCTGACACCACAACAAGGGCAGAGCGTGGGAACAGAGTTCTCTGTCTGATTCCTGTGAACTTCCTCATACTAAATCACCAACAGCAACCTACTTATCATAGAATATGAGAATTGAACAAGTGTTGGCAAGGATGTGAAGAAATTGGAGCTCTTGTTCCAGTTGTCGATGGGAATGTAAAGTGATGTAGCTGCTGTGGAAAATAGTGTAGCAGTTCCTCAGAAAATTAAAAATAGAATGACCACATGATCTAGCAATTCCCCTTCTGGGTATATACCCAAAAGAACTGAAAGCAAAGTCTTAAAGAGATATTTGTACACCCTTGTTCATACCAGCATTATGCACAATAGCCAAAAGGTAGAAGCAACTCAAGTCTCCATCAACAGATGAATGGATGAACAAAATGTAGTATATACATACAGTGGAATACCATTTAGTCTTAGAAAGAAAGGAAATTCAAACACATGCTACAATGTGGATGGCCCTTGAATACATTATGCTAAGTGAAATAAGCCAGTCACAAAAAGACAAATACTGTATGAATCTACTTATACCCCAAGCAGTCAAATTCATGGAAGCAGAAGGTGGAATGGTGGTTGCCAAGAGCTGAGAGGAGAGAATGAAGAGCTATTGCTTAATGGGTATAGAGGCTTAGTTTTGCAAGATGAAAGAGTTCTGAAGGCGGATGTAGTGATGACTGCACAACAGTGTGAATGTATTTCACACCACTGTACACTCAAAAGGTGAAGATGGCAAATTTTATGTATATCATACCACAACTAATAATGATTTCTAAAACTTATGAGATGTAATTTCACCCTTTCCTATTGCTAAAGATCACAAATTAGAAAACACTTTGGGAAAAGGTACATGAAAATAAGTACTCTTGTGTTGATCAGAGCATAAACATAGAATCTCAGGGGAGAACAATTTGCAACTATTCTTCGACCCTTTGGTCAAGCAATTCTACTTCCAGGAATGTAGCTTACTCCCACCTGTGTGATATGGCATAAAATCAAGGTTTTCCATTGCAACAAAAGATTGGAAATGATGTTTAAGTATCCATCAGTAGTGGTCTGGAGATATATATATATAATTGTCATCCAATAGAATATAATAGACTAATATGCAGCTGTTATCCTGAGGATACTCATTACATGCTGATACAGAATAATCTCCAAGGTAGTCATATGTGTGCAAAACTGTACACAGTATGCTACCATTTGTGCTTAAAAATAAAAAGAAAACAGAATATGGGTCAATGTTTTTGTTTAGTTTTGTCTAAAGTAACTTTAAGTAGAGGCAAGAAACTGGTAACAGGTAACGATGATCACCCTGTTACATCTATAGAAGAAAACTAGACAGCTAGGGGACAAGGCTGGGAGGGAGACTTGCTTTCCACTATTTATCACCTTTACCTTTCAAATTTAGTACCATCTACATTTAGTACCATGATCTATTCAAAAATATTTATTAAAAAAAGAAAAAGTATAGTCTAGAAGGAAGAAAAAAACATAACAGACACTTCTAGCCCAATGCTTTGCACTGGGTGCTATGAGAGCAGAGGAAAGAAACCCAGATGGCTTCTAGACAACACCGTCTGGGGAATACATTTCTGCTATTGGATCAAGAATAGTTGTACATTTTTTCCTGGAAAGAATTGCTTTGTTTTTCTCAACAGACCTACGAATTTAGTGGACAGACCTGTGAATTAATTCACTGGCTAGGTTTTCCTTTTTACATTGGCTGTTAAAAAACTATAAGCCAAACTTATGTCCCGCTCAGTGCAAATTGGGCAGATTTTTAGGGCAAGCATT
Organism: Macaca mulatta; assembly: GCF_049350105.2. Lineage (NCBI taxonomy): Eukaryota > Metazoa > Chordata > Mammalia > Primates > Cercopithecidae > Macaca > Macaca mulatta. The sequence continues at coordinate 161,676,032 of NC_133407.1, read as the reverse complement.
TAGCACTGGCCTTGTCCCTGGCTCTGTATTATACTCCTGTATTTGGTTTGCTTTTCCACCTGTTTCTTATGTTTGTCATCTTTCCTGTCTATGGCCGTACCATCCTGAATGTGTCTGATCGCATCTAATGTTGGTCACCTCTCCTTATTCTTTGCTTCCTTATAGGCCACTAAGCAGCCTTCTTGGTGCTAGTTAGGGTAAGTGCGTGGGTGGTGAAGGAGGGAGGAGGGGAGGAAGAAAGAAGGTAGAGGTTATAAAGTAAAGCATATCCTTTTTCTTGGCTTCATCATGTAGATTAAGTGAATTGCTCTCAAAGCGTGGTCCTTGGGCCGGCAGCATTATCATCACCTTATGTTGTTAAACATAAAAATTATTGGGTTTCATCCCAACCTACTAAGCCAGACTTTCTGTGGATGAGGCCCAGGAAACTCTCCAGGTGATTTTTACTCACATTCAAGTTTGAGAACCACAGGAAAACAAAAGGAAGGCTGATTTCTAAGATTAAATACAATACTCTCCAATTGCCTCCATGGTGCCTGTTGTGTTGGTCAAGATAAATAATGCTAGCTACTGCAATAATCAATCTCCCAAATTTTATTTTTTGCCAATATCACAATCCAATGTAGATCAGTTGTGGGAGAGGTGTAAAGAGAGCTGCTTTACTAGTTTATTAAGCAAACCAGGTCCCTTCCATTGTAAGACTTTGCTATTTTCTAGGCCCTTGGACATTTCCTCTGGATCCCCTGCTGCTAAGAAGGCAGGAGAGAGAGGCGAGAGAGGAGATTTAGCAGCCAGATCTGGAAGAAACATCTTTTCTGCCCACAATTCCATTGGCTAGAAGGCAGTCTCATGGCCTATCTAACTGCAGGGGAGGTTGGGAAATGTGACCTATCTATGGAGCTAAGAGCAAAAGGAAATGGCTTTGATGAACCCCTGGCATTGTCTCTGCACACCCAAGAACCCAAGTGAATCCCAACCTCCACTTCTAGGTCATGTTTTGGTGAACATCGGTTTTCAGTTTCCTTTTCTAATCAAGTTTTACCTTTTCTTTTTTGACTCTAGCACTATGGGACTGAGTAACACTCTCTTTGTGATGGCCTTCCTGCTCTCTGGTAAGAACCTTTCAGCTTTGTTAAGTCCTGGAATCCTACTGTCTCCTGATGAGTCTGACCACTGCAAGCCCAGGCCTGAGACTTGGTGGGTTTTACTCACTTTCTACTGAGCGTTGTACAAGACCACATGCAAAAAAGACTTTCCTGGAGAAGAAGGAAGTGTTATGATTGAGAGCAGCTGATGGCAGGTAGCTGGGATGGAGCTCTCCTGCCATGTGCTTCTTCCGCCTCCGCAGTCTCACATCAGTGAGTCTAGATGCTCACAGTGGGGTAGCCTGGCCTATCCCATGGGGATAGGGGAAGGCTGCTGCACTGAGGCCCCTGAGACTTGACTCTTTTGCTCAACACATATTCTCTTCTGGTCTTTTCTGACCCTGTTTCTGTCTTTCTCAGGCTCCTAGGAAACAACTGATGGAATTCCAAAAGTCTCCCTTCATACAGAGCACTGGTTTTCACGTCCCTGCCTTCCCTACCCTCTCTCACTCCCTTCCCTACCCTCTCTCACTCCCTTCCCTATAGCCTATGCACATACATCATGGTTGCCACAGCTTCCTGACAACTATGGATCGTCAGCTAATTGTGTCAGCTGATTCACAGTGGAGTCTAATGAAGCTGAAGCTTCAGAGCCCTCCATTTGCAAAACCCTTTCTAAATCCCCCTCAAGACCCTGTGAAGAGCCCTCTAGCACTGTGGTCACATGTCTTATGCCTTGGTAAAATTTGAGTAAGTAAGATATTTTAACCACAATGAGTTATGACCACTGTCTCCTTCCTCTGCAACTTTTCCCTCCATGCCATTCTCCTCCTATCTGGTGGTGTTAGCAGTCAGGGGCATTTCGTATTTGAATTCTACATTCTTTTTCTTAACTATCCACCGCCTCCCCTCAAAATTTTAACAGCATCCAGCCTCACAAAACTCAGATCTTCCCTGTTTACTGTTCCACTTTGAGTTTCAGTTTCTTCATCTGTAAACAGGGGTTGGCTGCGGTCCCTGCCATGTATCCTGTGACTCAGTGTCTTGTAGTTACTCCTGGCCCACCTCTTCCTGCTGCTCCTTCTCTCCACCTGCAGGTCTGAGAGGGAAGCCACCCCACTAAGACAGGGAGGTGAACTGAGCCTGAAGTTTGGCTACAGCACCCACAGGCCACCAGCCATGAGTTCACCTCCTCAAGATAACCACACACCATGCCCTTGGCCACTGTTCCCATGTCTGCTGTGGGTGATGAGGAGTCAGGGAACTACAAAGAGATGGTCCCTCAGATCCATGCTCGCTGGAATAAGCCTTTTGGGATTTCTGTTTTCTGCTTAGCTTGTGGAGTCCTTGAGTGTGAGGTCTGTAGATGTGCCAGCTGTTCACTGACTTAGGTAACAACAGCCGCTTCCAACCCCCAGGGTCCATGACCTGCTACCTTAGCTCCTGGGGAGGTGGGAGGTATGCGTGTGTCAGAGAGCAAGGCAAGAAGACAAGACTGTAGAGAACATTATCCAATAAGATTCCCTTCTCATCCAACTTCTTATTTATTTATTTATTTATTTATTTATTATTTTTTTGAGACAGCATCTCTCTCTGTCACCCAGGCTGGAGTACAGTGGCACAGTCACAGCTTACTGTGGCCTCGATTATCTGGGCTCCAGCAATTATCCCACCTCAGCCTCCCCAAGTGCTAGAATTATATGCATCAGCCACCGCACATGACTTATTTTATTTATTTGACAAATGCATATATACACAAAGTCATGAATCATTTAACAACAGGGGTACATGCTGAGAAACACATTGTTAGGCGATTTTGTCATAGTGTAACCATCATAGAGTGTCCTTACACAAAACTAGATAGCATAGCCTGCTCCATACCTAGGCCACCTGGCACAGCCTATTGCTCCTAGACTACAAGCCTGCACAGCATGTTGCTGTGCTGAATACTGTAGGCGGCTATAACACAATGGTAAGTTTTTGTGTATCTGAACATATCTAAGCATAGAAAAGATACAGTAAAAATATGGTGTTATAATCTTATGGGACCATCATTGTATATGACTAAAATGTGGCTGTGCAGTACATGACTGTATATATATACATATATACCCCTTACTTTGTGCCTGGTACTGTTCTAAGTACCTCATAAATATTAACTTGTTTAAGCCTCACAATAACTTTCTGCTTTAGATCTTGTTATTATTTCCCATTTTAAAATGTGGACACTAAAGACCAGAGAGGTGAAGTAGTTTACCCAAGATCGATATAGCTACTAAGTGGCAGAGCTTGGATTCACACACAGCAATGTAGATTTCGCATTTGTTCACTTGACTCTTACCCTAACTCTCATGGTAAACCATGAATAAGTGGTAAGACTTCTTCCATGGGGCCTGAACAGCTTTGGTGGATAACACAGCTTCCACCTCATCCATGTTCATCCAGTGCATCCTCCCCATCACCTGCAGCTGACACCTCAGTTGACCCAAGAGCTTGGGCCCAAGCCCTTCTCATCAAAGTGACCAGCCCAGCTCTTAAGATCTGGGAGAGAAGGAATAAAAATGTCCTGGAAACACATTTCCAGAAAACACTAAACTGGAACACCATCTCCCACCAACTTTTCTGACTCTGCACACTGAAAGTGAGAAAGTAAAGCCAAGACACTCTATGAAAACTGAGTTCAGCTGTCACTTTTGCCCTTGACTTGCTGTTGACACTTCTTAGAAATTTCTTAGCTCCTGAGAAAAGAGTTATCAATATTGAAAACAACAACTTCAAATGGTAACGTTTAAGTTTTATGGTGGTGAGAGAATAAGTGACTATATTTTTGGCAGTGCAAATTTAAAGAAATAATGGAAAGCCCATGACATCAGACTAGAAAATAACATTGCCAATTAATTCACACACGATGAAAAGCAACAACAAATCTGATTCTATTCTTCTTTAAAAAAAGGAAAAATTCCATTTGAATTCTATCTGCCTTTCTTCTCAGGGCACACCTCTGCTTACTGGGCTGGTGAACAGTGACCTAGCCACAGGGCAGGCATCCAAAGGGAGAAAGGAGATGCAATTGGCCCAAATAATCCACCCCCAAAATGTAGAGCTGAATAATTCATTTCATGTCATAGAAACAGCAATACAGTGAGGCAATTCTGTTTCACTTTTCGTTCCCTTGTATGTTGTGTCCTCTGTCATGGAAATTTGACACAGTAGTATTTGCCACCCCTGCTCTTGAGGGTAAAATTGGATGGGAGTTTAAGACTGAAATGGGCACCCGTGGCCTTGCAGAATTAAGTTACAGTTTGTGCCCTGTATTTATAAAGCGAAAGGAATTTCTAGTGCCACTTGCAGAGGCACCTCTAACTTTCAAGCTCTGTTTGCCACTGTCCTGGCACCTGCATCACACTGTTAGGCTGGAGCCAGAGAGGTTTTTGAAAAATCAGTAGCTCCCACATCAGAAGGAAGTATCTTTCCAGTTTGAGTTTTGGTAGCTGCTCTCTTTTGGTCTGAGGATTCTCTGGGTCCTAGGGCTTCTCACTTCTCTTGAACAATACCTCTAGTTAATTTCATGTACCTGGAGTGGTAGTTGGAATATTTCTTCACTTTAAGATTTTTTTTTTTTTTTTTTTTTTTTTTTTTTTTTTTTTTTGAGACGGAGTCTCACTCTGTCACCCAGGCTGAAGTGCAATGGCATGATCTTAACTCATGGCAACCTCCACCTCCCGGGTTCAAGCAATTCTCTTGCCTCAGCCTCCCAAGTAGCTGGGATTACAGACACCTACCACACCCAGCTAAGTGTTGTATTTTTAGAAGAGATGGGATTTCACCATGTTGGCCATGCTAGTCTCGAACTCCTGACCTCAGGTGATCTGCCCAACTCGGCCTCCCCAAAGTGCTGGGATTATAGGCGTGAGCCACAGTGCCCAGCCCACTTTAAGATTTAGGCAAGATTGGCTCAAACCCTTATTCCTGTGGAAAGGTCCACTGTTTTCCTCCCAGGTTTTTGCAGATATCTGCGTGGATGTTTACTTTTGACTCCCATTTCCTACTGTTGTTGATAGCCCTCATTAAAACCATCACCTGGAGGTGAACAGACAGCTGAGACCTATCATTCCCAAAGAATTGTCATGGAGCCTAATAGTTCTATTGGATTCACCCCCTTATGTTAAGCCACCATTTCAGTGTTTTTAAAAATAGATGTATGTTGTTTAGTAGGGAGTATCTTACCCTCAAATTAGTTGATTGTTTCAGTAGGGCTTTTAGTGGGTTCCAGAGAAAATGAGCAATCAGAGAAGTTGATTTAGTGAAAGACAATCACTGAATAGGATGTGTATAGGGTTGTTTGGGAGCAAGAGTGAAATTGGTATGGAACAGAGAGGCTCCCAAGGCAAGTAGACATTTTTTTTTGGAAGGAGCAAGTGTTTGAGAGTCTGTGGCTTATTTTTCCTTTATGAGAGGGGAGTTTTAACACCATTTCCAAAATATGTAACCTGGTATTTTGTCCCCAGAAGTCCTGTTGACATGTATGGAAGCAAAAAACTCTGTCACTCCGGCTAGAGGAGTGCAGTGGTGCCATCAAAGCTTACTGCAGCCTCTAATTCCCAGGCTCAAGAGATGTTTCTGCCTCAGCCACTGGAATAGCTGGGACTGTAAGTGCATGCCACCATGCCTGGCTAGTTTTTTTTGTTTGTTTGTTTTTGTTTTTAGAGACGGGATCTCGTTTTGTTGCCCAGGATGGTCTTGAACCTTTTTAAAGTGATTATCTCATCTCAGCTTCTTAAACTCCTGGGATTATAGGCATGGCCTATTTTTATGTTTTATAATGTTTTGTACTTTTTGATGTTACTTCAAATATCTTTTTAAGTATCCTAAATATACTTATTTAAAAACTTTTTTGAGCAAATTTATCTATAAATTATTGATTTTATGTTGACAGACATTGTTCTCTATCATTAATAATGTTAAAAATAAATAAACAAAAACAAGTAACTCAATTAATGCTTACCACAGGCCAGTATTTGCTCCAGTGCTAACTCGAATATTCATTTCTTTAATCCTCACAACAAACCTATGAGGTAGGTGCCATTATTGTTCCTGTTTTTCACAAGAGGAAATTGAGACACTGGGGAGTTAAGTAATTTGCCTATAGTAACACAGGCAGTGAGTAGTTGAGCTGAGATTGAACTCACACTGTCCAGAATCCATACTCTTAGTTATAATAGTGTACTGCCCTATAGCTTTCTGTTTCACAGCTACATGGCATTACTTTATATGGATGCATCATTATTTGTTAAACCATTTAACTTATTTCCAGTGTATTGTTCTTATAAACAATGAATATCTGTATACCTCTAATTTCGTGCACATGTATCTTTTGTAGAATGAATTCCTAAGAAACGGAATTGCTAAGTCAATGCTTAAGCCCATAATTAATTTTCTTACATATTACCAACTGTCCTCCAAAAAGGTTGTACCAGTTTAGAATTTCACCAGCAGTACATGACAGGACCCATTTTCCTAACACTCTCACGGACACTGGGTATTACCAGGATGATTTTTAATATGTGCCAATCAGATGGGCAAAAAGAATGGTTTCTCACTGAGGTTTAAATTGCATTTCCCTAGTTCTCAGTGTGAGGGGAAGGGATCTGGTATAATTTTCAGTTTGGTGGGAAGGCATCAGAGGCTTCCAAACAGGAGGATTATGTGATTGGAGCTGTATTTTTAAGGGATCATTTTGGCTTGAGAAACTAGACTCCAGGACAAGGATGGAGCAGGCAGATGAGTTAGAAGACAATTACGTTGGTCTCCTCCACCCTTTTCTTAACATATTGGAGTTCAGCTCTGGCTGTACTAGTTCTAGATGTCCTCAGACACACTTGTATAGAGCTTCTGTTGGGTATTTTGGGTATACAGATGATCCATCTTGGTTACACAGATGATTTAGATGATTGTAGACATAAGAGGCTTGTCTGGGAACCATTCCCAGACAGGGAAGCATTCCCTGAGATAGAGGAGAGGAAGGCTGAAGGGGAGGAAGAGAGTACCTGTTGCGATCTAGATAGAGACATCCAGCAGGAAGTTGGATACAAGTATCTGAAACTCTAGTGAAAGTTATGTGTTGGCAATAAGCACCTGGGCGCTATTAGCTTGTACTTGACAGTTGAATCCATGGGGCTAGAGGAGAAAAACCAGGGTAAGTATGGAGAATAAGACCAAGAACATGCACTCAACGTTACCGAAATTAAAGAGTGATTTGAGAAAATTAATGAGGAAAACAGAGATTGGGAAAGAATAGAGCATTTCAATGAGGAGAGATGCCAACACTGTTACATTTGACACAGCGGTCAAATGAGTTGAGGTCTGAAAAGAGCTCAAGCCTTGGCCATGGTGTGAAGTCAGCAACAATCTTTGTCAGGGCATTTCAGTAGAGAGGTGGGGGTGGGAGCTTGGTAGTGAAGGCGGCAATTGCTGTTTACTCTTTCAGGGAGTTTGACTCCAAGGGAAAGAGAAACTAAAAGCAGCAGAGGTGGGTTTGTGTTTGAAGTAACGGTGGTGAACCAGGCAAAGAGCCTGGAGGCCGAGTGAAGTGAGACTGGACACTGCAGATTTGGAATGTCACCAGTCTGCACTACTGAATAATTTCCTCTAGAACTGCTCAGTTGCCCAGTTGTAAGAACAGGTATGTAGACCAAAAGTAGAGTGTCACCAGGGTAAATTTTATAGAGACAAAGGGGTGTGTTTATTGAAGTTGTGGCAAGGAATAATTACAAAGATATACTATTGTTGCATTGTCCAATATAATAACCACTAGCCATATGTAACTACTTAAATTTCAATTAATTAAAATTAAATAAGATTAAAAATTCAGCTTCTCAGTCATACTAGCTACGTATCAATTGCTCAATAGCCACAAGGGCTGGTGGTTATCATATTGTTCAGCACAGAGACAGAGCATTTCCATTATCACTAAGAGCTCTTGTGGAAAACACTGCACTACAGGGTCTGGATAAAGCTGAGGTGTTGATGAAGTTGAACAACAGATGTAGAAGGAGTAAGCAAGAGCAAAACCTGGATGAACAGCAGGTTGTGGACAGAGATTAGCATATTGAGATTAAGATTCTAGGGACTGAGCTGCTCCAGGTGAAAAGATTCAGGGTTATGTCATATGAGGGTGGAGGGCAGCTGCTGAAATAGTCTGTGGGTGAAGACCTGTGGAGTTGACAAGATCAAAGAAATTTGAGGCAAGTTTGTTAGACTCATTCATAAAGAAGTCACCCAAATTGTTAGCAAGACCTTGCATCTAATGCCAAAATCCTCACTGAGCAAGGTGGTAGTAATTTAGTAGCTAAAAGCAATGAGAGAGTCAGACACCTCAAAAGGGGAGGGTGTTGCTCAAAGGCCCCATGAAGTGTGATAAAACAAACAGTAGCTGGGGCAGGAGCAAGTGGCTTCCTTTGGGTGAAGCCAGATTTCACTGAAATAATAACCTCAGGGAAAACAGTCAATGAAGGGGTTAAAGTTGTAGGAAAGTTTCCTTGTAGTAATTAATGGAATGAGGCGTCCAAAGGGCCAAATAAAACTCTGGAGGAAGTTTAGTAAAAGAAGGAAACTTTTTTAGTACAGATAAGCATAGGAACATAAGAAGAGATAATTCTTAAATATATAAGGTATGCATTTGGGGATAGTAGCCAGGGAAGACTGAAGTCCCAGTGGGGTGAGAGACTTCGTAAGGTTAGCAAATTACAGTTTTTGAGTGGCATTCCAACAGTAGAGTATATTGCTCAGGAAGTCCTTAATTATCCTTTGAAACAAATTCCTTCAGCTGATTACGAAGGAATCTAGCTGGATTCTTGAGTGACTTGTTCCTGACATCATAGCAACCCGTAACTAGACTTCAACCATTCCTCTTACCCAAGTGCTGGGGAAGGGAGAGATTCTCAACGCTTACCCACCTATGGAGTCCCAGCCAGTCCAGTTGCTAGGTGGCTTGAGGTCTGGGGTCATAAAATGGAAGGCCTAATGCCATTTGGTGATCACAGACCTTGAGCCAAACTTTCCCCATTTAGTCAGAGAAAGGATTAGCATGCCTAACTGTGTGTGAGAGCATGGAAGCCAGTGGTTGGTGAAGTGCTATGGAGTATAAATTGCAAAATACTTTCAGTTCCACTCGGAATGGATTTCAGAATGATTTCCACCCCATGGGGAGGAGAGGGAGTCTGGGGAGGGATGGATGGAAAAAATTATTTCCTGTCATTTTCTGTGATCCACTCTGAAGACAGAGGCAGAGATTCTCTACAGCAGCTGCTCAAACTTTAGCTCTTGTTAAAATGGAGGTTCTGAATCAGTAGGTCTTGGGTGGGGCCAGAGATTCCGTGTTTCAGACCAGCCCACAGGTGACGTGAATGTCACTGGTCCGTACATCACGCTTTCAGTTGCTAGGTGAAGAAGAGAGCACTCGATGAGTGGAAGAGAAAGTCGTTGTAATCTTTGGGAAGAGGGGCTTGAGTCAGCGGAGTTAGACTGGTCTGTGAGTGAAGAGAATGGATGGGAAGGAAAGAAGATACTGTGAGGCTCTACTGAAAAAAAAAAAATGTAAATCAGGAAGACAGAAGCAGCTAAAGACGAAGTCATTTCCAGGCCCAGAAGGCACAACTAACAGCTGAGTAATAACATAACATTGACTGTTAACTGGCAGAATTTTTAACTGTGTGTTTGGTTACTCCATCAGGTCATCTGTCAATTAACAGTCAATGTTATGATTTTAGAGTAAAACCAGTATTTTCCCAGAGACAGTGCTAAAAGCTTTTACAGTAGGTGGCACTCTTGCATTACATTAAGAGCTCAGCAAAGAAGACGCAGAAGCCTCAGGTTTGCCTTGTAAGGTGATTAATAAACACACTAAATCTTCCTTAGGTCTCCCTTTCACTGTCAGGGTACCCATATAGATTTTCCCTCCTCCCTCCAATACAGGTACGCATCCTCTATAGGTGGTGCATTTTATACCTCAAGTACTTCATGGAGTCCTAGTGAGTGTAATGCAATAGGCAGTGATTCACATTTGTGCAAACTCCCACTGATGCCTGCTGTCTGCTTCCCTTAGAGTTCAAGTCCATCACTAACCCCTTGATTATGTGTCCTCACTGGGCCATTCTGTACACAGTTTAGTTTGACAAGTGCATGTCACTGTTATTTGTCCCTCTTTCAAGAGAAAGCACATCAGTTTAATTACTCCCCCACTAAGAACTCTTCAAATGAGACTCCTCTTCTCTCTCTCATCAACCCATCTTCTCCCTTTCCTCCTCAGTGTCAACATCCCTTCACATAAATCCTGAATGATGAAATTTTATTTAGAACTTACACTAACTTCCTCTCCAAGGTGGCATCTAACTTAATATTAAGTAAGAAATAGCCTTCCCACTCTCCACCCCCATACTTCTCATCCACCACTGCTTACTTTTTTTTTTTTTTTTTTTTTTTTTTTTTTTTTTTTTTTTTGGCCAAGTCTCAAGTAATTCTGTAACCTAGAAAAGGTCCTACACAAACCCTGTGATCATTCACATTTAAGTAGTTGGGTGGCCCACATCCTTCCCACAAACCCCAAAGTGCCCTCAAGGACTAAAGCCTTTCTCTGAACTCTTCCAGACTGATCTCTATGGTTGTAAAATTGTCCAGGGTCAGTGCATCCTGGAAGCAGCAAGCTTGTGGTGCCTGGGGTTTCCCCAATACTCCCAAAGCACATCCTCACCTGCCCATCTATGATTCACTTCCAGCATTTCATTCATGTGCCTTAAAGGGTCATTGACCACCACAATCCCAAAGCAACCATCAAATGTGCCCAGTTCTCTTTCTGATCTCTGAAAGAGCTCAGAGAGGTCACTGAAAATAAAAGCCTTGGTTCACTTTTGAAGTCATTTCTAAAGCATTTGACATCCTTGGAAGTGCTGGCCATGGGAGCAGTAGTCATAGGGGAAGTTCTCTAAAGGGAGCTATTTGAATTTCAAAGATGTTACTCAATGTGATTCCCCAACTAATGAAGTATAATAAAGGGGGGCTATAATTTATTGCCATTATCAGCAACCTTTTCACCATAGCAGACCAAGGAATATGTGGATAGGGAGGGGAGGGGAAAGCTTTTGGTGATGGTATAGAAGTTATGGAACCTGTAACAGCTATGGTGATGAGAACTAAAATTCAGGTTATAGAAAGGTAACTGGTGGGTGAATGGGTTGTCTACCTCTGCTGGTTTTTCCCTGTACTACGATTTAAATTCACAGAACCACAGTACTAGAAAGACCCTTAGAACATTTAGTCAACCACTTCATTAATCAGATGAGGAAGCTGAGGCTCATAAAGATTGTAGTTTGTACAAGGCCACATATTTAGTCAGCAGTGAAGCAAGGACAAAGGTCCTAATCTCCAGAGGCCAAGCATGTGTGCACAGTTCCAGAGCTTAATATCTAATTCTTCAGCATGATTACTGATAAGGTAGTATCTGGGTATTGTATAAAGAGAAATGGAGGTTTTCTTCCTCTTTCCTCGAATTTCTCCCTCCCTAATCCTTAACCTTCCTTTATAGGTGCTGCTCCCCTGAAGATTCAAGCTTATTTCAATGAGACTGCAGACCTGCCATGCCAGTTTGCAAACTCTCAAAACCGAAGCCTGAGTGAGCTAGTAGTATTTTGGCAGAACCAGGAAAACTTGGTTCTGAATGAGGTATACTTAGGCAAAGAGAAATTTGACAGCGTTCATTCCAAGTATATGGGCCGCACAAGTTTTGATCCGGAGAGTTGGACCCTGAGGCTTCACAACCTTCAGATCAAGGACAAGGGCTTGTATCAATGTATCATCCACCACAAAAGGCCCACAGGAATGATCCGCATCCACCAGATGAATTCTGAACTGTCAGTGCTTGGTATGTGGTCAATGGTGTGTGTTCAGATTCTTAGCTTTCTCAGATGAGACTGCAGACGAGTTAGAGAAACATTGGAGGAGGACTTGAGGGGCCCAGGGGAAAAAGGGGGTCTATAGAGAGAAGGCAGAGGACAGCCACTTCTGGGAAGTGCATTTGAAGGGAGTGTAGAGTCTGGGAGTAGGGAACTGAAAGTCTTTTGTAGTTTTTATAGTCTGCTTCTGAAGGATCAGTAAAAATCTGCTTTGGGGAAAAAATAGAGCTAATTGAACAAAGATAATATGGCTAATTACCCATGGTAAAAACCATAGGTAATTTGGCCATTACAAAGTTTATATAACCGTAAAGGCCTCAGATGTCTCACAATTCATTTTTTCCTTGGGTCCAAGATTTTTCACCTACCAAATCTTTACCTGGAGCTCCTAGCAAAGGGGACAGCTGACACATTTGGGTTTTCCCTTCAGCCTCGTCTAGGTTGCTTATGAGTTGTTTGCAGCCACAACCATGAGCCTGGTAGACAGAAGGGGAAAAAGCCCAACAAACATAACCCGCAAACTTACAAACCAGCTCCTCCACTACACCAGACCTCAGAAGGCCTAAATGTCACTACAGATATTTTTAAAACTATCACACAGTAAACTGTCTACTGATTTTATAGATCGTGTATAGATTAGGTAACCGCCACAAGACATAGAGCATTTCTGTCACCCCAAAAATTTCCCTCAGGCTATCCCTTTATAGAGTCATACTCTGTCCGCACTCATAACCCTTGGTGGGCATCCTATAGTTTTGTCTTTTTGACAATGTCACATAAGTGGAGCCATACAGTATATAACCTTTTAAGACTGGCTTCTTGTGTTTAGCGTGCCTTTGAGATTCACCCAGGTTGTTGCACATATCAAGCTTGTCCCTTTTTATTGCTGAGTAGCATTTTATTGTTGATCCATTCAACTCAGCAAAAGACATTGGGTTGTTTCTGGTTTGGGGCTCTTATGAACAGAGCTGCTGTACACATTCATGTACATGTTTTTGTGTGAACATAAGGTCTCAGTTCTCTAGAGGAAATACCCAGGTGTGGTATTACTGGATCCACGTTAATTTTTGATGAAACTTAGAAAGGCAGATCAACACCTATTCTAAAATCATAGAGTAAAACAGAAGCAAAAGTAAAAATAGAATGGACAGCTGCTCCCTTTGAACCCTGTGTGATTAAAACTAGGCTGCAGGGCTTTGGGAGCAGTTAACCAAGTGCTAAATCCGTGTTTTCAAAATGTGGCCAGGTACCACTGGAAATGTTTTTGGTGGGACACAGATAGACAAGCATTTTGAAAAGCCATGTTGTATTTGTTTTAATGTATATTAGAAAAACTCTAACTTATGCAACATGTGATTTCACAGATGTTGTTAATAAAGCTAAATAACAGTCTGGCAATTCACCTTCTATAGACCACATAAAGTCCAAGAAGAGTGCTCAAATAGTACACCGATACAGCAAAACTTATAAAGATGACACGCAAATGGCAGACCTTTTAGTCAGAATACACTAAATTATAAATTAGTTTGTAGAACCTGCAGACTACCTAGTAACTATAAAAGAACAAGAGATTTTTTTCTGACAGAAGGCACATGACACAGATCTAGGGGCTCCACGCCAGTGATCCTGAACAGCCAGAAAAGTGTGAATGGCAAACAAAGGCAAGAGAAACACTGTGTTTATTAAGATCATGTATTTTTCCCTAAAATAGCTGGATTTGGCCTTCATCTTAGAGTATGTTATGAAGACGCTTTGGTGCTCATGCCAAAAATCAGTGTTCTGAATTTCAAATTCCAAAATGCCCACCCACTCACTTACCACAATCCTGCTTGGGTTCCTGAAAGATATGACCCAGGGCGTCTCAGCACCATGAACTGTCAGTTCCTGGTGAGACTTCAGCTCAATCCCTTTCTGCTCTCTTAGTCTGGTGAGCTGGAATGTGTCCCATGGGACACCTGGGCCCTAGAGTCAGCCCACTTCTCCTTCCAAAGACTTTACTCCCTGGAAATAGTGGCTTCATTATAAATATTTGGGGACTCAATTACAGCCCTCCTATCACTTAGCACCCCCTTGATTTGGATAAGCAGGAAATAAGCATGGCCCCAAACTCTATTGTTGCAAAATAAACATGAAGTCATTATGTGGCACTCACCTTGGGCCAAGGGTCACATTTAGGCATCCCAGGTATGCCCCAGTGAGCCCCAGATCAAGCACCCAGTTATTTGCTATTCCCTCCTAGATGCATCTTAAGATTGACTTTTTGTATCTCTCTTGTGCTTTCAGCTAACTTCAGTCAACCTGAAATAGTCCCAATTTCTAATATAACAGAAAATATGTACATAAATTTGACCTGCTCATCTATACACGGTTACCCAGAACCTGAGAAGATGAGTGTTTTGCTAAGAACCAAGAATTCAACTATCGAGTATGATGGTGTTATGCAGAAATCTCAAGATAATGTCACAGAACTGTACGACGTTTCCATCACCTTGTCTGTTTCATTCCCTGATGTTACGAGCAACATGACCATCTTCTGTGTTCTGGAAACTGACAAGACACAGCTTTTATCCTCACCTTTCTCTATAGGTAAAGATGTTTTCCAAGACTATTTCTTTCAGCAGGTATTATACACAAATGCTTAACGCAGATTATCCAACATCCCCGACTTGCTAGGAAACCTCCATCTGGGCCATGTTATGACGCTGTTAGGAAGGACCCAGATGGAGGGCTCCTGCTTCGCCTGAGTGATGCAGGGTCCAGGAGGCTATGAGCCTGTGCTGCACTTGAAGAAATAGGCTTTTAGCCCTGAAACTGACTCAGTCTCTTGGTTTACCTTTGGATGGAGGATTCTGAAGTTTTGATTAAAAAATGCAGGTTTCCTCCAGGCTAGAATTCTTTCTTTGATTAAAACACATACATGCTCTTGCACACACACACATCATGCATACACGCATACATACAAATGGTACTTATTGTGAGTGTAGAACCATTTGGGACATTATTGGTTGCAGGAGTGAAAACAAAAAGATATGACACCCCCTCTGCCCTTGAGGACCTTCCAATGGAATCATAACCCTGTAATGTGCACACACGAAAAACGAGATTTTTAAAAGGTCGAATTGGAATCTAAATTTCATTCCATGGAAATATGGGACTAGATTTAAAACAAAAGTGACTGGTAATGAGTTTTATGGGCATTCAGAGGTAGGCAAGATCCCTGAGGGTCAGGGAATGGTTCCTAAAGGAAGGGGTACCTTGTAACACGTAAAATAAATTATTGGGGTTAATACATGTGGTGAGGAGGGGAGGGCATTCTGGATGACAGGTTCCCAAAACTATGGTGACTTCCCTAGCAGAAAAAACTTGAGGCAGAATCTGGGCTCAGCAGGTGAGAGGACCACAATGGATCAGCTGTATCTGACATAAGGCAGGAGGTATGTCAAAGAAAGCCTTGGAGGCAGAAATGCTTGTGTGTTCAGAAGTATTCTTCAGGGACCAGTTCAGTGGAGGAAAGGACTGAAACTAAGCAGTAGGCACTAACAGGAGCCTGACATTTTAAAGTCCTGGTTTTACCCAGGAGGGCATGTGTCTATATTTGACTCCTCTTTTAAGGATCTGTAACTGCAAGATTCCCTCCTGGAATAAAGGTGGCCTGCACCTACCCTGTCCCATCACTGCCTGTGCTGACCTTGACCCCCCACATCTGCCTTCTTCTTTCCTTGACCCTTTCTCCAGCGATGACTCCTTGGCTTGCCCCCTCCAGTGACATCCATCCAACTCCTTGCTCCATTCCCTGGCTTTGTCACCTCCTTTCTCCCAGTGTCTTGTTGTTCAGACATAACTTAGTCTGTGAACAGCCCCTGGGGTCAGTCCCCACGAACCAAGTTTACAACTGGGCCAATCTCATCTCCTACTACTGACTTCTTTCTACTCAGACACTTCAGCCTCTGAGAGTGCAGTAAATGGTGGAGCCACTCATCCTGTCCCAGTTGCTTCTCCTGTATCCTCTCTTGGCCAGATAGAAGCCTCTCCAAGCTATGCCTGGAGTTCAGTACCTCCTTCAATGCGTAATTAGTTTGACTGGTGGCTATCTTGTGGCCACCAACATCACTATATATGACATGCCCCAGAGCCCTCTGTTATGGCTCCCATAGTCTACAAATTAACAGGGACTTGCCACCAATATAACCTCATCATGGCTTACCTTCCTGCTGCTTCTCAACTACTGTTCTGCCAAAACTTCCACAGGTACCCCCATCTTCATAAATGTTTCAGCTCTAGCTGCCTCAGGAAGATGGGGCTTGCCTGTCTGGGTTTCCCATTCTATCACTTGATCAGAGATAGGTTAGACCCTGAATCAAGGGACCTTTTTTGCATATTAAAAGGTAGCAGCCTCCAAGTTAGTAAGTATAATCCCACACCCCCTTTACTGGGAGTGCCAAACTGGCTCAAGTGGGATAGACTGAGACAGACTCAAAAGGGGTTAAATATGGCCTCCAATGTCAACAACTCCTTAACATCTCAGACACAGGGCATGTGTCCACAAATTATAGCTAAGCTAATAGATCAGCTGGTCCTAGTTTTCCTGAAATTTGGAATTAGCTACCAGAACTGTTCCCAAAAATATCTTTAAAGTGGGCGACTCAGTTCTAAGTTTTCCCCACAAAGCCTGTTTTCCAACTCCCCAGAAACTTAGGAGTTCTCATGTAAGGAAGTAGGCCCTGAAGGTGTGAAGTTTCCTCAAGGCATGAAGAAACATCAAAGGATTTTTAGTAGATGAGATATGCTGAAAGCCATACAGAGGAAACCTGCTGTGATCTCAGTAGGAAAAAACTAAACAAACAAGCAAAGGAAAACTAGGGGTAGGGGCCTGTGTGGAGGCTGTTCCATTTGTCCAAGTGAGAGGTGTCTGGAGATTATAGTGGACAGAATCATCATTACAAGAGGAACTTCAGGGCCTGAGAACTGACTGCAGAGGCGGGTGGGGTAGCAGGCATGGCACAAATGACTGCACGTGCAGAGCCTCAGCACACACACCTCACCCAGATTCCAGGATCATGGGCCAGGCTGACCCTCTTCTTCCTGATCATGGTCGGTGTTATCCCCACCTCCAGGAAGGCAGGACACTCAGTCCAGGCATTTGGCCAGAGGCATGGGCTTGATTCTTAGGTCCCTGCTGAGGCCCTGAGACTGGGACTTTCTATGGCCTCCTATTGTGGATTTCAGGCTTCTCTGGCCTTAGAGCCCTAGGGAGAGCCTGGCAGGTAAACAAAGAGAAGAGCAGCTAGCAGAAACCCTTTGTAAATGACTCTCCTGGCTGATTGAAAATTTGTGGTCATTTGTAGAGCTTGAGGACCCTCAGCCTCCCCCAGACCACATCCCTTGGATTACAGCTGTACTTCCAACAGTTATTATATGTGTGATGGCTTTCTGTCTAATTCTATGGAAATGGAAGAAGAAGAAGCAGCCTCGCAACTCTTATAAATGTGGTGAGTCAGTCCTTGTCCTCCCCACAGACTGCCACTTTGCACCTACTTCCCAATCGGCTGGCTGCCTTCTGGAGCTTGTTGTCTGAGCCTAGACTGGCAAAAAGTCAGGAAGTTGTTGGGAAAAAAGGTTTTCCCTTGGAGTTTTGAGCCTATACAAACTGGCAGCAGCTGATAATGTTGCTCTTGGACTTCAAAGAAAGGCAACACTTCTAACCTCAGGTTTACAAATGTACTTCTGATTTCCAGGGAAAACTGATTACTTACTTTATCTACCTCACTTCCTGAGGTTACTGTGACATATACATAAAGTAAAATGGTGAAACCACTCTTAAATGTTAAAGGTTATGGACCTGGTTGTGTTCAAGCAGGGATATTTGCTAAATGACCACAAGAATCAGCTTCTCATCTCTAAAAAAATCTAGGTTTCTTATTAAATAAGTTAGATGAATTATTGCCCATTGACCTATAACAAACAATATTAACTTTTACTAATTTCTAAGTAATACATATACATTATCATATATACCAAAAATAAAATCATCTATAATTCCAGTAGTAAGAAAAAATGATTACACAAACATTTTTGGTGCCTATCTTTAAGATTTTTCTATGTATCAATCTATGTTGTTTTCCATAATTAGGATTATCATAAGGGTTATTTTTCACAATTTGGATAATATATGTACTGTGTTCTAACTTTGTTATACTAAATGTAGCAAGACAATTTTCAATGCCATAAATATCATTCTACAGCATCATTTTAAACTGCTGCAAGATATTCCCTTATGTGGATACACCTTAATTTATTTATTTAACCAACCTCATTTTTTGGACACTTGAGTTAGTCCAATAGTTTTCTTATTATAAACATCCTCCCCACTGACTTCTGTTATAAAAATGTTTAATGAGGACAAAATGGTCCCTAACTTTGTGACAATGCCATGCCTTTTTGTAGTTTGGGCTGGTTCGAAGATAAGATTGGACTTTATCTCAGTAATTGCCTCCAGTAGTAATTAGTTTGGTGCTAATAATTAAGGTAACCTTCTTACTCACTTATGGTAGAAAGCACAAGATGAGTATTTCCTCTGGCCAGCATCTTGTTTTTCAGTATACTGATTTTAAAATCTATCTAGAAAATAGATGGATGACATTAGCAGTCATTCATTGCATCCTGCTGTACTTTAAAAATAAGAAATTGGGGAGCAATGATCAAATTTAAATAAATTAATACAAAGCATGTGGCAGAGCCATTCAAACTGCCAATGTATGGAGTGTGCTGAGAGATTTCTATGATATAAAAGTATAAAATTCATAGCACAGATGTAAAGACATATCATGCTTGTCCAGGCTTTGACTTTTCAAGGTGAGAGTTTTGAGCTTCACTTTCTTTCAATCTCATTGCCATTTAGAATTAGTCAAATATGAAGAAGCGACTTACATCTTGGGAGTAAGCTGTTTCCTAAATTTTTCTTCACATTACAATGATCAGCTTACAAATGAAACAAAGAAGGGATAGAGAAAAAGATTAAGGATGTTTCTTCCCCCATGAGGCAATGAGAAAAAAATCAGGAGAGTAGATAGGGGAGATAAAGAAGATATGTGTGTTCACATGAAAGAAGTTAGAAGGTGGTTAAACAAGCTCTTTGGGTACAGATGAGATGGTCAGATTGGGCTGAGTGGCACATATATGACCCCCAAGAATGTAATGAAGAATATTGGTAAGAAAAAGTTATTTGTTCAGACAGTCATCCATGCCAGTGAGTTTGATCAAAGAGAGAAGCCTTGCTATCACTGTAGGGAGGGAGATGCAACAGGTATAACTATGCCATTAGAGATATGAGATATTTGTAAATTTGGATTCTGTAACTTCAGCAATATCTACCCTTGCTTTGTGGGTACTCCTGGCATTGGCTATGTGATAGGCAAAATAATGCCCCCCATAAGATGTCCATCTCCTATTACAGAACCTGTAATATGTTATCTTACATGGCAAAGGAACTTCACATAGGTGATTAAGGCACCAAGCTTGAGATGGTGAGATTAGCCTGGATTATCCAGGTGGGCCCAATGTAATCACATGAGTCAGAGAATCTTTCCTAAATGGGATAGAGAAATGAACTGGAAAAAGGAGGAGAGATCTGAAGCTTGAGAAGCTCAACCCAGCATTTCTAGCTCAACCCAGCATTTCTAGGAGGAAGCCATGACCCAAGGAATGTAGGTAGCTGCTAGAAGCTGGAAGTGGCTCTCAGTTGACAGCCAGCCATTAAGGAAATTAGGATCTCAGTTCTGCAATTATAAGGAGCTGAATTCTGCCAAGAGACCAATGTGGAAACAGCAGATCCCTCCACAGAGACACAAGCTTACTGATAACTGGTAGGAATTTCTCCAAAAGTGGAGCTTCCTCCTACTCCAGTGTTAATCCCTTTCTCGGAGGAGACAGCCCTCAAACTAACTTGGCACCAAAAGTCCTGTCCAATGTTTTCTCATTATAGATTTTCTATGCCTCAACTGTACATATTTACCCTGTTTAGGCTGTTTAAATGAATAAAAGGGAAATGCCATAGTTATTCTAGCCAGTTTCCAACCTCTTTTCTCTTTTTTTGTTTTGTCAAATAGGGCACATAAGGCATGAGAATTTGTAACTATGAATTACTGTCTTTTCCGAAACAGAAATCACCCTATCAGCTTACCCATTGGGAGAAAGACAAAAATGAACTGTTTCTGAAAACAGTTGTTTCATATATTTTGTCTGCTTTCTAGTTGTTTATGGAAAGAGGGCAATTCCTATAGCAGTTAATCTTTTGTTGGAGGAAGCAGAAGTCTATTTGATCAAACCCTGAAATTTTACTTCCTCATTTGGGTCTTGTGTGACTGAAATCTGTATATAATGCCCTAGCAACAGTTTTTACAACTTGCCTCTCTAGAACAAACCTAGGAGTCTCAGCTCTTTCAGGAATGATTTCTTAAAGGTACAGTGTCTTTTTCAAAACAAATTATTATTATTATTATTTATTCATTTTTTTGTGAGACAGAGCCTCATTCTGTCACCAGGCTAGAGTGCAGTGGCACGATCCCAGCTCACTGCAGCCTCTGCCTCCCAGGTTCAAGCGATTCTCCTGCCTCAGCCTCCCAAGTAGCTGGGACTACAGGTGTGTGCCACCACACCCAGCTAATTTTTGCATTTTTAGTAGAGACGGGGTTTCACCATGTTGGCTAGGATCGTCTTGATCCGTTTTTAACCAACATTTAAACAGAAATATTCACAGGCTTAAAAACTGAAAGTTAGTGATATCACATTTTCCCTTCAAAATGCTAAATTTGTAATCAAATTTAAAAGTTTAGAATCTACCTTTTAATTATCTGCTTTCATTTTTTTGATAGTGGCTCTTTTTGATATGATGACTATTTTGTCATGGGTATAAAAGGATAATTTATTTTGTGTTAGTCTGAAGACATCTGAAACACTGTATTCAACTATAAGTACCATTTTTTTACATTTATAATAAGATTATTTTTCAACATTTTTATTTCAATAGTTTTTTGGGAACTATTGAACTAAACTAAGTGATTTTTGGTTACATGGTTAAGTTATTTAGTGGTGATTTCTGAGATTTTGGTGCCACCCATCACCCGAGCAGTGTACACTGCACCAGTGTGTAGTTTTTTATCCCTCACCCCTCCCACTCTTTCCTCTGAGTCCCCAAAGTCCATTATATTATTCTTATGTCTTTGCATCCTCATAACTTAGCTCCCACTTACAAGTGAAAACATACAATGTTTGCTTTTCCATTCTTGAGTTACTTCACTTAGAATAATGGTCTCTGGTTCCATCCAAGTTGCTGCAAATGCCATTATTTTGTTTTGTTTTGTTTTGTTTTGTTTTTATGGCTGAGTAATATTCCATGAGTTATATATGCCACATTTTCTTTATCCACTCATTGGTTGATGGACATTTAGGTTGGTTCCTTATTTTTGGAATTGCAAATTGTGCTGCCATAAACATGCATGTGCATGTGTCTTTTTCATATAATGAATTCTTTTCCTTTGGGTAGATACCCAGTAGTAGGATTCCTGAATCAAATAGTAGAGTTCTACTTTTAGTTCTTTAAGGAATCTCCACACTGTTTTCCGTAGTTTTTGTACTAGTTTACATTCCTACCAGCAGTGTAAACATGTTCCCTTTTCACCATATCCACACCAACATCTATTATTTTTTATTTTTTAATAATGGCCATTCTTGCAGGAGTAAGGTGGTATCTCATGGTAGTTTTAATTTGCATTTCCCTGATAGTTAGTGATATTGAACTTTTCTTCATGTTTGTTGGCCATTTGTATATTTTCTTTTGAGAATTGTCTATTCATGTCCTTATAAACACCATTATTTTTAAGAAGAAACTTTACAAAAGTAAAACACAGATTTATAAAGCATCTGGGAGCTCAGTCAAATAAGAAATAGCTCAAGTAACTGAGGATGCTTCACCTGAAAGAAGGCCTAGAGAGAACAGAGATGCTGTCTTCAAATATCTGAAGAGCTGCCATAGGATGCAAAGATTGAACTTAATGGTATGACTCTGAAGGGTATCTCAATGAATGAAGGTTATGAGAGGGCATAAGGAATTAAGAGAGACTTTTCTAACAATTAAAAGGTCTTTTAGGCCAGGAGTGATGGCTCACACCTGTAATCCTGGCACTTTCGGAGGCCGAGGCAGGCAGATCACCTTAGGTCAGGAGTTCGAGACCTGCCTGGCAAAACATGGTGAAACCCCATCTTTACTAAGCATACAAAAATTAGCTGGGTGTGGTGGTGGCCACCTGTAATCTCAGCTACTTGGGAGGCTGAGACAGGAGAATTGCTTGAACCTGGGAGGCAGAGGTTGCAGTGAGCCAAGATCGCACCACTGCACTCCAGCTGGGGTGACAGAAGAACCAGATTCCGTCTTAAAAAATATAAATAAATAAATAAATAGTCTTTAAAATTTTATAGAATAAATAGACTTCTGCTTCCTCCAACAAAAGATTAACTGCTATAAGAATTGCCCTCTTTCCATAAAAAACTAGAAAGCAGACAAAATATATGAAACAACTGTTTTCAGAAATCAGACGACAGAGAGCAGAAAACTGTAGTCCCTGAGTGAAGGAAAGAAAAAATGAGATAAGCCCTATGATTGCTCCAGTTTACTGCCTGGAGCCAGTGTCCAGGCTGCTCTGAAGGCAGGGGAGCCCTGATACTGAACTAGGAAAGACATTGCAAGAAAAGAAAACTACACACATCTCTTGTGAAATGCTTAACAAAATTAGCAACTAAAATCTAGTAGTATGTTAAAAGTATAATACCTCATGATCAAGTGGGGTTTATTCAAGAAACACAGGTAAGCTCAACATTCAAAAATCAGGCAATAACCTTTACTACATAAATAAACTAAAAAGAAAAAACATATGATCATGTCAATGGATACAGGAAAAGCTTTTGACAAAATTAATACCCATTCACAGTTTTAAATGGAAAGAAAAACTCTCATAAAAATAGGAATGCAAGATGACTTCCTCAACCTGACAAAGGACATCTACCAAAAATTCTTCTGTTAACATAATATTTCATGATAACAGATTGATTGCTTTTACCCTAAGATGGGGAATAAGGGAAAGATGTCCACTCTCTCTACTTTTGTTCAACATTGTCCTGGAGGTCATAGCCAGAGAAACAAGACTAGAAAAAGAAAGAAAAGACACACAGATTGGAAAGGAAGTAAAATGGTCTTTTTACACAGATAATGATCATGCTTGTAGAAAATCCTGAGGAAGCTATCAAAAACCTATTAAAACTGATAAGTGAGTGTAGCAGAGGCACAGGATACAAAGTCAATACACAAAATCAATTATTTCTATATACTAACAACAAGCAATTGTACATTGAAAAAATAGCATTTACAGTAGCATCAAATAATATTAAAAACTTGGAAATAAATTTAACAAAACAAATACAAGGCCTATATACTGAAAACTATACAATATTACTACTGAAGAAATTAAAGTAAACCAAAATAAATGGAGACATAGGCCATGTTTATGAATCAGAAGACTAGATGTTGTTAAGATATCAGTTCTCTCCAAGTTGATCTATGGATTAAATGTAATCACAATCAAAATCCTCATAAGCTCTTTAATAGATATTAAAAATCTTACTCTAAAAGTTATAGGGAAATGCAAAGAACCTACAATTGCCAAAACAATTCTGAAAAATAAGAACAAAGGTTAAAAATACAAAATTAGCTGGGCGTGGTGGCGCATGCCTGTAATCCCAGCTACTCCGGAGGCTGAGGCAGGAGAACGGCTTGAACCCAGGAGGCAGAGGTTGCTGTGAGCTGAGATCGCGCCACTGCACTCCAGCCTGGGCAACAAAAGCAAAACTCCGTCTCAAAAAAAAAGAAAAAAAAAAAAAAAAGGTGGATTTAACCTACCTAATTTCAATATTTACTATATAGTAATAGTAATTAAGACAGTGTGATATTGGTAAAAGGACAGACATATCAGTCAATGGAACAAAATAGAGAGTCAAAAATAGATTCACCCTGTTGACAAAGGTACCAAGGTAATTCCACGCAGATAGTCTTTTCAACAAATAGTGTTGGGACAATTAGATATCCACAAGGAAAAAGTATGAACCTAGACACACACAAAGTAACTTAAATATTAAGAATTAAAATGAAAAGACTTCTGAAAGAAAACAGAGGAGAAAATCTTTGTGACTTTAAGTTAGGCAAGTCTTCTTAGATAAGACACAGAAAGCAAAAACCATATCATAAACAGATAAAATGGATGTCATCAATATTGAAAACTTCTGTTTTTTGACTTTGTTTAAAAAAGGAAAAGTCACTGGGTGCGGTGGCTCACGCCTGTAATCCCAGCACTTTGGGAGGCCGAGGCGGGCAGATCACGAGGTCAGGAGATCGAGACAATCCTGGCTAACACAGTGAAACCCCGTCTCTACTAAAAATACAAAAAATTAGCTGGGCACAGTGGCGGGCACCTGTAGTCCCAGCTACTCGGGAGGCTGAGGCAGGAGAATGGCGTGAACCCAGGAGGCGGAGCTCGCAGTGAGCCGAGATAGCGCCACTGCAGTCCGGCCTGGGCGAAAGAGCGAGACACCGTCTCAACCAAAAAAAAAAAAAAAAAAAAGGAAAAGTCAAACCACAGACAGGGAGAAAATGTTTGTTTGCAAAATATGTATCTGATAAAGGACTTGTATGCAGAATATGTAATTACATATTGCTACTCATTAGTAAGACAGTCCATTTAATAAAAGGCAGGAAACGAGAGACTTGAACAGATACATAACAGAAGAAGATATACAAATGGCTGATGAGCACAGTCACAACATCATTAGTCATCAGGGAAGTACAAATTAAAACTATAATAAGATACCACTGCACACCCTCTAGAATGGTCTGATAAACATCAAGTGTTGGAGAAGATATGAAGCAACTGAAACTCTCATGTACTGCTATACAACCCCAAATCCTAGACTTTTACCAAACAGAAATTTTAAAAATATATAAAAACTCATACACAAATGTTCATAGCAGCTTTCTTCATAATACCAAACCTGGCATCCTAAATTTACATCAGTTGGTGAATGCATAAACAAATGGTGGTATATTTATACACTGAAATACTGCAAAGCTATAGAAAGGAATGAACTACTAACAATACACAAGAACATAGATACATTTCAAAAGCATTATGCTAAGTGAAACAATCCAGGCACAAGAAGAATACACATTATACAATTTCATTTATATGAAATTCGAGAAAAAGCAAAACTATTGTAGGTAGACTCATGGTTATCCATGGGATGGGGGAAAGGAATCAGCTAAAAAGGAGTAGAAGGGAACTATTTTGGCTTATGGAAATGTTCTCGATCTTGATTGTGGTTACAATCTTGGTGGTGGTTACGTGACTATATATATTCGTTAAAATCACCAAACTCGGCCGGGCGTGGTGGCTCAAGCCTGTAATCCCAGCACTTTGGGAGGCCGAGGCGGGTGGATCACGAGGTCAGGAGATCGAGACTATCCTGGCTAACATGGTGAAACCCCGTCTCTACTAAAAATACAAAAAACTAGCCGGGCGTGGTGGCGGGCGCCTGTAGTTCCAGCTACTTGGGAGGCTGAGGCGGGAGAATGGCGTGAACCCGGGAGGCGGAGCTTGCAGTGAGCCGAGATCACGCCACTGCACTCCAGCCTGGGAGACACAGCGAGACTCCGTCTCAAAAAAAAAAAAAAAAATCACCAAACTCTATACTGAAAATGATTGGAAATGATTGGGTTTTATTATTTATTAATTATACCTCCATAAAGCAGATTGTTTTTATCTTTTATTTTTATTTTATTTCAATAGTTTTTGGGGAACAGGTGGGTTTTCGTTACATGGATAAGTCCTTTAGTGGTGATTTCTGAGATTTTGAAGCACCTGTCAACCGAGCAATGTCCACTGTACCCAGTGTGTAGTCTTTTATCCCTGATCCACCTCTCACTCTTCCCCCTGAGTACCCAAAGTCCATTATATCATTCTTCTGACTTTATGGCCTCATAAAAGCTGATTGTTTTTAAATACACACATACACACATAAAAGAGAACTTCCAATGACAGGAAGTGTTCAAGAATACTCTATTTAGTAAAGACAGAATCATAAAACCAACAGAGGTATTGTTGAGTGGATTCTTGTGGTCTATAAATACCTCCATGGACACTCAGGTTAGCAACCTGTTGGGTTTTAAGTGGGACAATAGCATCATCACAACAGTCAGCCTAGAGAAGTTTACATCCCAAGTTGTGTCAGTATCAAGTCCCTATCAATAGCAACTCAGGCTTTGTGAGGTCTAGCTGGCTAGAAATTTCCCACTTGGGCTTGTCCGTGCAACATTGTATAATATTCTTAGCACCATCTGGCTAGTCCATTTAGGCAACAACATCTTCAAGACTTCTTTTCCTCCTCCTTCTAAACCTTGCTTTCAGAAAAGGATTAGAAACTCTTCCAATCGCAAAATGATTGCTAAAACTAAATATATTACCCCTCCCAATGGTATTTTTTGGTTAGCCAGGATAGAGCTATAAGCGAAAAATATATTTCCAGTGTTACAATTTAAGGTACAGTGAGCAAGGGAAGGCATATACTTTTTGAATGCAAGAAACTTCTTCCCAATGCCCCTGAAATTGCATCATTTAAGTAACTGTCTCTTCCATATAAAAAGTCACAACAATTTCTCTCTGAGTCCCAGAACTTTGAAGCCTTTTCAAACTTTCCTTCTTTTGGTATCTATGAGGAATACATTTTTGAAGATTGGTCTTGGTGTCTTTCAGGAACCAACACAATGGAGAGGGAAGAGAGTGAACAGACCAAAAAAAGGTAAATCCTGACCCTGAGACATTGATGAGAGAGGTATAATCCCCAGAGTGCCTGTTATTTGAATAGGCTTATGCCTAAGGCATGTTGAGACCTCAACAAACCTGAACTAATAGAGAGGGAGAGGAAAATAAGACTAGTTAAGACCTAGAAGAAAATAACCTGTTAATGGATGACAGGGTATCCAATGCACAATGCCCAGAAAGCATGACAAGCTCCGTCATGGTCAAGCAAAAGTCAATACCAAAGATTTCAGAGGTGGTGAACCTGGGCTGCATCTTGTCTGCCACAGTAACCCCAGTACCTAGCACAGTGCCTAGATTAGTGGGCATCCTACATGCGTGGAATGAAAAAATGAAGAAGTGGGGAATGATAACATGTTTGCTTCAGCCTGAGCATCTTAGTATTTGCTATGACCCTGTTTAGATGTTCGTCTGCTACTTCTTTACCTCATTCTTCAGATCTTGCCTCAAGCAACACTTTCTTAAAAACCGTTTCCCAAACTAGAAAATGTCCACTTGTTACAGTGTCATGTGGATCCCTTGGCTTTTTCTTAATAACACCAGATTATGCTTAAATATTTGTGTAATTATCTTATTAAACTCTATAAACTAGACTAAACTAAATACTATGAAGAGCAGAGACCATACCAGTTCAGCTCATCATTGTGCTGCTAGCACTTAGCATGGTGCCTGGCATATAGCAGGTTCTCAATAAATGCTTATTGAAAGAATGATTGATGCATGATGAATACATAAAAGTTCTTGGTGATCAGTCCTTTCACAATGTGAAAGATAGTCTGTAACTCTAGCCCTCCTGAGAAATTAAGCTCTCAGGAATATTAAGACTCTGACTGCATACCCATAGGATCAAAGCAACCCTCAGTCACAAGCCTGGTTTCAGAGACAGGGTCATAACCCCCAGGGTGCACAGACAACCAAGAGAGCCCAGCACTAATCCAGATATACCAGCCACTGTGATTCTAGCAACAAGACTAATAATTCCGGGCACCCCTGGACAATGAGAAAGGGTGCTGAAATCCTGCCTACCCTGTCAGATTCAGTTTCAGAAATAGTCTGGAAGAGCCTGAAGAGGGCAGGCAGCAGAGAATCAGCAGAGGGCATGGGAAGGGCCAGGCAGAAATAAACAGTAGTTGCTGATGCATAGACAACAGTGTAGACCATGGTTATTTTCTCTTGCCTTCTCCACCTTTCTCTTCAATAGTTCGTTTCTCCTCATTGCTGTTCCAATGGCAACCTCTATTGTGCCCTATCATTGAAATCTAGAAAAAGAAAGTAGCTCAACTGTGAAATATCACCTAATCTTTTCTTCTATTTTTTCCAGAGAAAAAATTAATGTACCTGAAAGATCTGATGAAGCCCAATGTGTTTTTAAAAGTTTGAAGACACCTTCATGCGACAAAAGTGATACACGTTTTTAATTAAAGAGTAAAGCCCATACAAGTATTCATTCTTTCTACCCTTTCCTTTGTAAGTTTCTGGGCAACCTTTTTTATTTCTTCCAGAAGGCAAAAAGACATTACCATCAGTAATAAGGGGGCTCCAGGACTCCCCCTAAGTGGAATAGCCTCTCTGTAACTCCAGCTCTGCTCAGTATGCCAAGAGCAGAATAATTCTCTTATTGCTTCTTTTCACTTCAGAGCACAGTTATGGGCCAAGCCCAGCTTAATGGTTCATGACCCGGAAATAAAATTTAGGACCAATACCTCCTCCAGATCAGATTCTTCTCTTAATTTCATAGATTGTATTTTTTTAAATAGAACTCTCAATTTCTGGAAAACTGCCTTTTATCTGCCCAGATTTCTAAGCTGGTGCCCCACTGAATCTTGTGTACCTGTGACTAAACAACTACCTCCTCAGTCTTGGTGGGAGTTATGTATTTAAGACCTTATGTTGTTAATATTTTGAAACATGGAGATCTATGTACTGTAATAGTGTGATTACTATGCTCTAGAGAAAAGTCTACCCCTGCTAAGGAGTTCTCATCCCTCTGTCAGGGTCAGTAAGGAAAATGGTGGCCTAGGGTACAGGCAACAATAAGCAGACCAATCTAAATTTGGGGAAATTAGGAGAGGCAGAGACAGAACCTGGAGCCACTTCTATCTGGGCTGTTGGCTAATACTGAGGAGGCTTGCCCTGCCCAACAAGCCCTAGTGGAGAGAACTGAATAAACAGGGAAGTGCTGGAGCTTGTGAACCCTGTTTCTCTTGAAGAACTGACCAGTGAGATGGCCTGGGGAAGCTGTGAAAGAACCAAAACAGATCACAATACTCAAAAGAGAGAGAGAAAAAAAGTGAGATCTTGATCCACAGAAATACATGAAATGTCTGGTCTGTCCACCCCATCAACAAGTCTTGAAACAAGCAACAGATGAACAGTCTGTCCAAATGGACTTAAGATAGACAGCAGTTTCCCTGGTATTCAGGGAGGGGTTTTGGTGATACCCAAGTTATTGGGATGTCATCTTCCTGGAAGCATAGCTGGGGAGGGAGAGCCATCATCTTGATAATGGGATGAATGGAAGGAGGCTTAGGACTTTCCACTCCTGGCTGAGAGAGGAAGAGCTGCAATGGAATTAGGAAGACCAAGATGGAGATCACCCAGGGGCTTACTTAGCCTACAGATGTCCTACAGGAACATGGGCTGGCCCAGCACAGAGCTAGCAAATTTGAGTTGGATGATTGTTTTTGCTCAAGGCAACCAGAGGAAAATTGCATACAGAGACGGATATACCGGGAGAAACGACTTTGGAAACCTGGCTCTAAGGTGGGATCAGTAAGGGATGCGGCAGTCTCTGTCCAAACCTAAAGAGAACTCTGGGGGGGCCTGAGCCACAAAAAATGTTCCTTTGTTTTATGTAAACAACCTTCAAGGGTTGTAGACTGCCATGCTAGATAAGCTTGTCCATGTAATATTCCCATGTGTGTACCCTGCCCCTGCCTTGATTAGACTCCTAGCACCTGGCTAATTTCTAACATGTTTTGTGCAGCACAGTTTTTAATAAATGCTTGTTACATTCATTTAAAAGTCTACATTTTCTGCTTTGGCTTCAAGAGTACTACTCAACCCTTGTGGTCTGATATTCCCCACTCTGTCCTCTGAATGTACTTCCTTTCTCTTTATATCTGTATGGCTAGAAGCCTCTGACGCATGCTATATCTTCTCCTCCTCTCTTTCCACTACCATTATTTGAGAAAGGAGGCTTGTATACTTCTATATGTTTATCTCAGTAATGAGTCAGAAAAAAATCAAGTAAGAATGGTTGTTTTAGAGGACAACTAAGAAATCTGGAATAAGGAAGGGAAGCTTACTTTTGAGTTTGTAACCTGTAATGTGTAACTTTTAAATTATATGCTTATATGTACATTAAACAAAAGTTTAATGTAAAAATATTCCTTGAAAACACCATGATTATAAAATAAGTGCATATATACATACAACATGTGAGAGGAGCCAGGAAAATTCTGGACAAAAAAAAATGACCTAGACTCTGTGAGGGCAGGAATGTGTTTAATTTCTCACCAATGGATCCCAGGTACCTAAGATAGTTGTCTATCCTATTGTCCATCTTTTTGTCTTTTGTTCTATTTCTTAAAGATTTCCTCAACTTCATCTTCTAACTTCTGTTGTATTTTTATTTCTGCTATCATGTATTCTTTTCAGAATTCTTTTTTCTTCTCTCAAAACATATTTGTTTAAAGATTGAATGAAATATTAACATGCCCTATGGTGAGAACATCCCTCCTTTGTATATTAAATTCGCTAAACTACTGTATTCTAAGACTAGGGGAAAGAAAAAGGAGGTTGAAAGAGGTCATTAGGCAGAATAGTACTAGCTAACGTTATTTCACATTTACCATATACCAGTCGCTCATCTAAACCTTTAAACTCATTATCCTGTTTAATCCTCACAATGACCCTGTGACATAGGTAATGGAATATTATGCCCATTATGCTGATGAGAAAATCTAAACACAGAGATGAGTCAGAGTAATTTACCCAACACTGTTAACTTTGTAAGTGGCAGAGCTCGGTAACAGGCAGAGGTTGGAAGAGTTTGGAGGGCTCAGAAGAAGACAGGAAGATGTGGGAAAGTTTGGAATGTCCTAGAGACTTGTTGAAATGCTGATAGTAATATGGACAATGAAATACAGGCTGAGGTGGTCTCAGATAGAGAAGAGGAACTTGCTGGGAACTGGAATAAAGGTGACTCTTGCTATGTTTTAGCAAAGACATTAGTAGCATTTTGTCCCTGCCCTAGAGATTTGTGGAACTTTGAACTTGAGAGAGATGATTTAGGGTATCTGGCAGAAGAAATTTCTAAGCAGCAAAGCATTCAATATGTAACTTTTGTGCTGTTAAAAGCACTCAGTTTTATGTATTCCCAAAAATATGGTTGGGAATTGGAACTTATGTTTAAAAGTTTGGAAAATTTTGGAGCCTGACGATATGATAGAAAAGAAAACCAATTTTCTGAGGAGAAATTCAAGCCAGCTGCAGAGATTTGCATAAGTAAAAAAGAGCCAAATGTTAATTGCCAAGACAATGGGAAAATGTCTCCAGGGCATGTCAGAAGTCTTCACAGTAGCCCTTCTCATCACAGGCCAAGAGGCCTAGGAGGGAAAAATGGTTTCCTGGGCCAGACCCAAGGCATTGCTGCTTTGTGCAGTTTCGGTACTTGGTGCCCTGCATCCCAGCCATGGCTAAAAGAGGCCAAGATGCAGTTCAGGTCATGCCTTCAGAGGGTGCAAGCCCCGAATTTTGGCAGCTTCAGCACAGTGAGCCTGCAAGTCAAGAATTGAGGTTTGGGAACCTCGCCATAGATTTCAGAGGATGTATGGGAACACCTGGATGTCCAGGCCAAAGTTTGCTGCAGTGGTAGGGCTCTCATGGAGAACCTCTGCAAGGGCAGTGCAGAAGGGAAATGTGGGGTTGGACCTCCCACACAGAGTCCCCACTGGGGCACTGCCTAGTGGAGCTATGAGAAGAGGGCCACCATCATCCAGACCCCAGAATTGTAGGTCCACCAACAGCTTGCACCATGCACCTGGAAAAGTCACCAAAACTCAATGCCAGCCCATGAAGGAAGCCAGGAGGGGGCTGTACCCTGCAAAGCCACAGGGGCTGAGCTGCCCAAGGCCATGGGAGCCCACTTCTTGCATCAGCATGACCTGGATATGAGAGATGGAGTCAAAGGAGAAAATTTTGGAGCTTTAAGATTTCACTGCCCCACTGGATTTTGGACTTGCATGGGGCCTGTAGCCCCTTTGTTTTGGCGAATTTCTCCCATTTGGAATGGGTGTATTTACCCAATGCCTGTATGCCCATTGTATATAGGAAGTTACTAACTTTCTTTTGATTTTACAGGCTCATAGGCAGAAGGTACTTGCCTTGTCTCAGATGAGACTTTGGGACTTGGACTTTTGGGTTAATGCTGGAATGAGTTAAGACTTTGAAGGACTGTTGGAAAGGCATGTTTCGAAATGTAAGGACATGAGATTTGGGAGGAGCCAGGGGTGAAATTATATGGTTTGGCTGTGTCCCCATCCAAATCTCATCTTGAATTGTAGTTCCCATAATCTCCATGTGTTGTGGGAGGGACCCAGTGGGAGGTAATTGAATCATGTGGGCAGTTACCCCCATGCTGCTATTCTCATGACAGTGAGTGAGTTCTCATGAGATGTGATGGTTTTATAAGAAGCTTTTCTGCCTTTTGCTTGGCACTTCTGCTTCCTATCATCCTGTGAAAGAGGATATGTTTGCTTTCCGTTCCACCCTGATTGTAAGTTTCCTGAGGCCTCATCAGCCCTGCTGAACTGTGAGTCAATTAAACCTCCTTCCTTTATAAATTAGCCAGTTTTGGGTGTGTCTTTGTTAGCAGTGTGAGAAGGAACTAATAAATACATTAACCTAGGCTTGAAAGCAAAGAGTCATCTCTGATGACTGCATTCAACCTTTCCCTCAGCACCCACTGCTCACTCCTTCCCTCCTGTCTCATTCTGTTATCAGTCATCACCAGGCCAGGAAAGCATCCTCCCACTTTCACATCCACCTCTTCTTTTCTCATTCAGGACCTTATTTATTCATACCAAGAAAATGACAGTCACTTCCCAACTGATCCCAGTCTCCTGTCTCTCTTACCCTGCATTCTGTCTAACATGCCAAGGGAAACAAGAAGGTAAATAGTGAAAAGAAGGTCTCCCTCACATTCCCTTTCCCTAGCCACACAACTTTGATCTCCAGCTTCCTGGGTATCCATTCGTAGTCACACTATGCCTATAAGTGTGTGTACACACACATGCACATATTCCCCTTATTCAGGCAGATTTGGTTTTAATTTACACCACAGTCTAAAGAAATCAGAATACTCTTGCTAGGATGATTGATATCAGTTTTCAGTGTAATCCTTCATATTAAAAACATATATCTGTATGTATAAGTTTTCATTCTCACCAACATTCTAGCATTATTGTGGATCTTATAATAAAAGTGAGATTCCATCGGATTTTACTATGTCTACCTGCTCACTTCAGAAGAAAAGATACTTACAGATGCAGAATCCTTCACTGTCCTTAGACATAAAGTTTCAAACCTGCTCCAATCTGAACAAGTTACACCCTAGGTCTGGTAAGCAACAGTTACCCTGAAGGGATCTCCCAATTCCTATGTCTATATAGTTGTCTTTCTTGATTTACCCCCTCACTTTGGTGGTGCATATCCTTCAGTAGCTTGCTCCAGTAGCTTTCTGAGAAAGAATCTGTGGGAAATATATTTAATGAAATTTTATGTGTCTGAAAATGTCTTTATCTTACCTTCCTGCTTAACTATTAATAATAATTTTCCTTTGTATAAAAATTTGGATTGGAAATTATTTTCATTGTCCAGTTTCCAGTGTTGCTCTTGAGAAATCTACAAATATTCTGACTCCTTATCTTTTTACATGAAAGCTTTTAGAATCTGCTTAGTGTTCTAAGATTTTGTCATGAAATGCCTGTTTGTCCATTGTGATTAACACTCAAACGGACTTTTCTTCTGGAAACTCATGCCCTTCCCTCCAGGAAAATTTTCCTGAATTATTTCATTGATTATTTTTTCCCCTCTATTTCACTAGTCTCTCATTTTAGAATGTCAGATTCCTGAATGTTGAATCTCCCAGACTGATCCTCCAATTTTCTTATTTTCTCTCCTGTTGTCCATATTTTGTTTTTTGTTCCATTTCCTAGAGATTTTCTCAAGTTTATCTTCCAGCCTTTCTGTTTGTATTTTTTACTTCTGCTATCATGTTTTATTTTCAGAGTTCTTTTTGGTTTTCTGAATGTTTCTTTTTGCAAGGAACCTGTTCCTAATGGTTGAAATATTATTTCTTAACTCTCTTAGGATATTAACAATTAGGTTGTTTGTTTTTCAAAATTTTATATTCCAAGTTATTTCTTCCTATTTGTTTGTTTTGATCTATATTATCCATGTTAAAGTAGTCCCCAGCTGTCTGATGATCCTTGATTGTCTGTTCATGATTAAGAGTGAAAAACTAAAAATTTGGAAGATCTGAGTTTATGGAAGCTAAAATTTGTCAATTTTAGCTTCATGGTAGAGGGATCTGGAGCAAGACATTTTTAGGAAATCATTTTTAGGTCTTCTTTTTTGAGCTGGTAATTTCAGTATCTTGCATGGAAGGTGGAGGTATAGCTGCTGGTATTTTGGGAGCCAAGTGAGAGAAGAGGGGTGGATATGAGTAGTAATGGAACCTCTGCATTCCTTATTCAGTATGCATAAATTTACTTACTCCATGTGTTTTTAGTATGACAGCCCTATCCTCAAATGTGTGAGACGTCTCTCTATTCAAGCTCTCTGCTTTATCCTCTCCAGAGAACAAGATTCCAAACTTCTGCTGGGGTGGAAAGAGGGAAGTTGCCCAGTGGTGTTGAGTGGGAAAAGGGAGTGCAACTCCAACTGCTGCTCAAAGAACTTTTACAATGCCCCTTATTTTGGCCCTCATCATTCCCTCAACTTTTGCCCTCAATGAATTACCAGTCCTGCCAGTTCCAGAGGCTTCTGAGAATTCTGGGGCATGAATTGGGTTGTTTCTTAAGGTTCCCCACTGTTCTGGCTTTGGTTTCTCACCCTAAGTGTGATTTGGTTTAGGTTTAGTTCCTAAAAAAGCTGCCTCTCACCATCCAGGGTAATCATCCCCCTACCCATCTCTACCTCCTGGACTTATTATTTCAGAGCATTTACACCAGACCAGCTCTTTCCAACCAATAGGAAGCCACAGAAGGTAAAGGTGCTCCATGTATCTACCCCTTTATTTTAGCAGGCATCCTTGTTAACTAAGCCAAACCTCTCATTTCATGAAATCGTATACTTTTAGAACTTAAAAGAAGTCATACTATCCTTGGCTCTCCTGGAAGATAGGGGCCAGGTATCACAAGAGTTGGGAAGCACGATCTGGAGAGACAGGAAACAGAAAACAACGCTGGCATGCACAAGAATGTGTGGAGTGTTGGAAAAGGTGAAGTAGAATAAAAAAGGAGAAATGCGTGTTTATGTCAAAATTTCTGAATCTTGCTATGCTTTAAGTTTGATAGTATGTAAAAAAATGCTTCTCATTATGTAAACCGTTCTCTCTGTCCCTTATACATTTCTTAAGAAATTATTTTCTTGTAAACAGTGCATTAACAAGCACGAAGGATAAAAGGTATGGATCATGAAGGAAATAGAAAAGAGATCAGAATCACTAGTTTTTATATCTTATAAAGAAGCACATAAGATTCCCCACTTCTCAAACTATTTCCTGTTAATCTACACTTTCAATTACAGTGATTAATAAATTATCTTTAGTGGATGAGGAAAAAGGAACATATCTCAGTATTTGTAGGACCCTACACATGTAGGGTCTAAATCAGAATCATACGTTTGGGGGAACCACAGATACCGTGTCTACTAATGATGTCTTCAGAGAAAACTAAGTTCCATCCTGGCACAACTTATGTTTCCTATCCACACATCACAAACACAATGAAGCACTTTTTTTTTTATAAACAAGTGTAACTTGACAAACATTTGAGCACTCAGAACTTTTTAAATGACTTTATTGTGAAGCCTTTCAAAAATATACATGAACTTATTTCAGAAAGTGGTCCTCACTTGCAGTAACGCCAGATCAACACTACTTGTAGCACGTGGCAAAGTGGTTTCTATTCCCATGGTCAAATTATAACATTGACTCTGAGATTAAACATTGTGAACTCAGTTTCCTAAATATACCAAGTACAGAGTAAAAAGTCACAAATTGTCCTAACAGTCTATTAGAAATGGAAGAAATTCAGAAAGCAATGAGGAGAACCTTCCCATTGTATGTGGCAGATGAGGGCAGAGAAGGGAGTAATTCACCCAGCACCAAAGAGAGCCATGACTAGAACTCAGGTTCCTGATTTCTCAGTCCAGGGTTCTTCCCACCCCACTGTGCCCCCCTAACCTTCCTGTTAACTGGAAGAGCTGGAAAATGTGTCAACAGAGCATAATGAAGGAAGATTGTGGACTTCAGGTCAGATAGACTTGACACCACTACACTTGACTGTGTGACCTTGCCTTAATTACTTAATCTCTCTGATTTTCAGTTTTCTTATTTGTAAAATAGGGTTAATATCTACCTGCCTTACAGGATCAAGGGCAATCCAAAAGATGAGGATTATACTGTTTAAAAAAGGAAAAGAAAGAAAAATCAAACAGCCACAACAAATAAGCAATTGGGTAGCTTGTTTCAACAGGGTGGGCTTGAGGATGGTGAGTGAGCATTAGTAGTGGAAGGATGGCAACTTCACGTGAGGCTGATGTAGGAGGAGCTATAGGTTGGGCTGTACATGGATTAACAGGTGTGGGCTTGTATTCTTTCATATAACACTCAGCCCAGAAGTCTTCCAAACACCCTGCTGAAAGCCAGAAATGCTCCTACAACTCCTCGTGCATCAGCCTCACATGAAGTCCCATTCTCAGGATCTCAACTTAGGGACTGAGATGATTCATGCTCTCACCTTATACATGTGGAACTTTTCCATCTTTACCTTCTGAGACCAAAGTCAAGTTCCTGGGACCTCCTTTATCTTTCCTTTCTCAAGATTATTTCCAGACAATCAATAGTATCTACTTCTTTGTGAAGATAACAGGAAGCTCATTCCTTCTAAATATAACATGAAATTCTAAGCAGTTAAGCTGAGAATAAAAAGGACCAAAGGCTCCCAGTCAAGATTTTGGAAAGCCCTTGTCTTGAGGAGCAGCCGTGTAGAGGATGGTTTGTATCGGGGAGGGCTGTGCAAATTGGAGGGAGGGAAACCATTAGGAAACAGACACAGTTAACCTCAACAAGTTTGGCAATTCTAAGGAGTTGAATTAGCAGAAGCCTCCTGAAATTTCTAGATTAGATCCTGGTACCCAAGCTTATTAGACCAGGAGCAGGGCAAGGTAGACTCCATAACAAAAGTAAACTCAAATCAGAGGGAAATAGAAACTAACAGGAGCTGCTTTATTGGAGATGGACCACAAGAGCTTTCTGCACTCAAATGATATGGGGAAAAAGAAATCCTAAAATATAATGTTGGAAAAGTTGGATAGCCCAGGCACAGCTAGCAGATTGGAAATAGTATTAGAAATCACAGTTTTTTATTTAGTCACCAGGTTGAAAATATCCTTTTCTTTAGCATAGACCCAGCACAGGGGTGAGGTAGGGGCTAATTTCTGGTATGAGAGACCAGAGGCACAGAGCATGGAGCAAGAAGCAGGAGCTGATTGCTTTCTGATCACTAACTGCCAAATAATTAAAACATTTTCTTAAATTCATATTTTGCAACCCAGAACATATACCTGAAGCTTATTATTAGAACATGTTAGGGTATAGTTACAATGCTAACTGGCGACACAAACTAGTTACATGCTGTTTCCACCAGTCTATCTGCCACTTTTTAACTACACACATCAAGTATTTGCCCCCAGGCTTCAGGCCTCAACCTCTGTAAGAACAGTTGAGCTGTGTCCACTTGATGGAAAAACAAGTCTATTCCACTTTTTGTTTCAAAAAGTCAACCAATCCAATCAAATAAATTCCTTTACCCTTTAAAAAAAAAAAACACACACACACATTTACTAGTTTTCCTCCAATTTTCAATGTGTTTGTTGAACTCTCTTGGAGTTACAGTCTTGGAGTATTTTTGAGACTCCTGTTATCAATTTAAAAAGAAAAGAAAAGGAAGGAATGCTTTTTAAAAAAAACAATAAATCTTGTTCCTGTGTCCAAACCAGCCATGCATATTAACGTGTGTGACTGTTCTCAGGGTTTAAAATGTTTTAGCTGGGAAAAAAAATATATTGTAGAAGACTTAAAGAAACAAGATGGCATAGCAATGAGAATTTTAAGAGTTTTCATTCTCCCTGAGAAACTACTTATATCGAGAACTTATTAGGAGTAGTTTATTTGCAGCAGGAAATACAGGTATGATATAAGAAAACTCTTGATCATCAGGGTCTTAGGCATTAGAAACACTTAGATGCTATGATCCTATACCTAGAAAACCCCATAATCTCTTCCGAAAGGCTCTGGATCTGATAAACAACTTCAGCAAGGTTTCAGGATACAGAATCAATGTATCCAGGGTACAAAGTAACATTTTTATATACCAATAACATCCTACCTAAGAGACAACTCAAGAATGCAATCCCATTCACAACTGCCACAAAAAGAACAACATACAGCTAAACCAGGGAAGTGAACAATCTCTACAATGAGAATTACAAAATACTGCTGAAAGAAATCAGAGAAGACACAAACAAATGGAAATATATCACATGCTCATAGATAGGAAGAATTAATATTGTTAAAATGGCCATGCTGCCGAAAGCAATTTACAGATTCAATGCTATTCTTATCAAACAACCAATGGCATTTTTCACAGAATTAGAAACATCTATTCTAAAATTCAGATGGTATTCATGCAAGGCAGACGAGCCTCAAATTGGGGCTTATCCTGGGAGAGTCCTTGGCTTTGCTCAGGAAAGAATTCAAAAGTGAGTTGGTGGCTCACACCTATAATCCCAGCACTTTGGGAG
This sequence comes from Macaca mulatta, assembly GCF_049350105.2. Lineage (NCBI taxonomy): Eukaryota > Metazoa > Chordata > Mammalia > Primates > Cercopithecidae > Macaca > Macaca mulatta. Next base: position 161,636,993 of record NC_133407.1, on the reverse strand, counting down.
GCCGAGTCGGGAGAATCACGAGGTCAGGAGATCAAAACCATCCTGGCTATGGTGAAACCCAGTCTCTACTAAAAATACAAAAAATTAGCCGGGTGTGGTGGCGGGTGCCTGTAGTCCCAGCTACTTGGGAGGCTGAGGAAGCAGAATGGCGTGAACCCGGGAGGCGGAGCTTGCAGTGAGCTGAGATGGCACCACTGCACTTCAGCCTGGGTGACAGAGCTAGACTCCGTCTCAAAAAAAAAAAAAAAAGTGAGTGGTTGGTGGAAGAAAACAACTTTACTGAGGTGGCAGTGTTATAGCTCTGTGACTGCTCCCGCAGAGCAGGGCTACCCCATATGCAGTGTGCTGAGAGCAGCAGCTCAAAGGCAGTTCTGCAGTCATATCTACTTTTAATTACATGCAAATTAAGGGGTGGATTATGCAGAAATTTCTAGAACGAGTGGTAACTTCTGGGTTGTCAGGTTGCTGCCATGAAAAGGGGCAGTAACTTGCAGGTGTTGCCATGGAAATTGTAAGCTGACACAACACACTGGTGGGCATGTCTTATGGAAAACTGCTTGTGCCCCATCCCTGGGGCATTTCTCAATTGAGCTAGTCCTCAATTTGGTCTGATGTCTGAGCCCAGAGTCCAGTCCTGCCTCCTACTTCAGAATCAGAAAGGAGGCCAAATAGCCAAAGTGATCCTAAGCAAAAAGAACAAGGCCAGAGGCATCACATTACCTGACTTCAAACTATACTACAAGGCTATCATAACCCAAACAGGATGGTACTGTTACAAAAACAGATACATAGACCAATGGAACAGGTAAGAGAACCCAGAAATAAAGCCACACAACTACAACCATCTGATATTTGACAAAATCAACATTAACAAACAATAGGAAAGGATTCTCTATTCAATAAATGGTGCTAGGATAGCTGGTTAGCCATATGCAGAAGATTGAAACTGGACTCCTGCATTTCACCATATACAAAAATCAACTCAAGATGGATTAAAGATTTAAATGTAAAACATAAAACTATAAAACCCTAGGAAAAAAAACTAGGAAATACTGTTCTGGACATTGTCCCTGGCAAAGACTTCATGATGAAGACTCCAAAAGCAATTACAACAAAAACAAAAACTTAATTTAGTTTAATTAAGTGGGTCCTAATTAAACTAAAAAGCTTCTGCACAGTAAAGGAAACTATCAACACAGAAAAGAGACAACCTACAGAATGGGAGAAAATATTTGCAAACCATGCATCTGACAAAGGTCTAATATTCAGAATCTAAAAGGAACTTAAATCAACAGGCAAAAACCAAACAACCCCATTTAAAAGTGGGAAAAGGACATTAATTAACAGACAGTTTTCAAAAGAAGATATACATGTAGCCAACAAGCATATGACAAAATGCTCAGTATCACTAATCATTAGGAAAATGCAAATCAAAACCACAGTGAAATACCGTCTCATACCAGTCATAATGGCTGCTATTAAAAAGCCAAAAAATAACAGATGCTGGCAAGGTTTCAGAGAAAAGGGAACACTTATACACTGCTGGTAGGAGTGTAAATTAGCTCAGCTGCTGTGTAAAGCAGTCTGGAGAGTTCTCAAAGAACTTAAAACAGAACTACCATTCCACCCAGCAATCCTGTTATTGGTTATATACCCAAAGGAATACAAATTGTTCTACCATAAAGATACATGCACACATATGTTCATGACAGTACTATTCACAATTACCAAAGACATAGAATTAATCCAGATGCCCATGAATGATGGACTGGATAAAGAAAATGTAGTAAAGTTGCAAAGACAAAAAACATTTTTATATCTTCTTAAACCTATGTAAGGTACATTATTGTTCGCCCCCTCCTCCCCTTCTTCCTCCCTCTCCTCCACAGTGCTGTTTATTGAGCATACCATGTGCCAGGTACTGTGTTAAATAGTTTACATACATTGTCTTGGGAAGAAGGAAAAAAGGCTATCTTGCAAAAGTCTAAAAAGTTATTTTAAGAAGCGAAGGGGGAATCAAATGGAAAGAAGAGTGAATTGAGATATTCTGAGAATTTAAAGAAGAAAAAAATTATGAGAGCAGCAAAACAGTGAACTAGTGTTTTGTTGTATTCTGGCAGGAAGAAGAGGTGTGATTTGAGCCCACGTTGTCCTCTACTATGATTCGGGTATAAGTGATCATAAGGAGAAGACTGGTGGGGAAAAGGAGGGTGCCAGGAAATAATCCATCCTAAAGAAAGACAGAATCCAGGCATGGATGTTTGATTCAGGATCATGGAACCATTGTCAAAAATGGGTAAGTAGAGTTTTGAGAAAACCAGAATATCTGTCACTCAGCCTATTATCTGATTCATATTTGACCTGAAGATGGAGCCAGTTCTAAGAAAGAAGATCCATGGATCATGGTGATGTCATGCACAAGCTTTTTCCAGCCACGCTTGAAACAAATCTACTCCTGGGCTTTCCCATTATGTGAGCCAATAGACTGTTTTCTTCTCTCTCTCTCTCTCTCTCTCTCTCTCTCTCTCCCTCTCTCTCTCTCCTTCTCTCCTTCAACCCCCTTTTTATTCCTCAAGTTGGTTTTGCTCCTTAATTCAAACTTTCTATTCCATACCAAAAATAATTCCTAATTTATAAATTATAGAATGGAAAAGTGTTGGCCTTGCTGAGTCCAAAGGCACAATGGATATTTTCAGCCCACCCTCTTTCTCTCTCAGGTTTTGTTCTTGGCACAGATTTTCTTTTTCATGTTGATCTCCTTCTCTCCTATTATAGGAAGATTCTTCTGTGCAGCTGGGAAAAATGACCACAGATGGCTCCAGTGTATGTTGTCCACAGCATCTTTTCTGTTACCTCCAGCAAAAAATATCCTTGAGGAGGATGTAGATTGGGCTCATTTGGGTCACAAGTTCATCCCTAAAGCAATCACCATGGCCAGAGATTTTTGACTTTATTAAAAGGACCAAGTGTTTTTCTCTTCTGCTCCCTCCCCCAAATCCTAGGAGAATGGAGTTAACCCAAAATTAAATAAATAGAATGGGTGAAAGGTGGTATAATAGATATTGTTGGTTCCTCACCCTTACCTGGCCAAGGCATCCATCCCCCAGATGCTGTGAGTGTTGACTGTTAACAACCCACAGTCGCTCTCTCTGTGAGACTTGCCCTTGACCAAATAAGAACCCCTTCCCCTAATTCTATCTTTCTTTAAAACTTTATTGTGTTCATCGTGAATTTTTAAATTCATTTTTATTTATTTAATATATTGCATTAATATCGTATTAACCTTGATTATTGGGTTTTTTACTTTCTCTCAAACTTTACCCTGTTCACTTCACCCTAGTCCTGGCCATGGCTAAGAAGCTATACTCCAGTTCTCCATCACCCCTCTAGGGACAGACCTCAGCCAATGATTAACTGATGTAGGGGTACAAAAGGTCACCCCTTTGCCTCAAGGTAGGGATAACTCTGCAGTAGAATTTGTGTTCCAGATTTGCCCCAGGATCAGGCACTAAAGCTAGTCACCAGCTAAGACCACATTCTTGCTTTTATCCCTACCCTGTCCTGCCTTCCTCACTCTCTTTTCTTGAGAGTGTTCCACACACATATCACTTGGATAAGATTACCTGCCTTAGGTTCTGCTTCTAGGGAAGCCTACCTAAGAAAGCTAACACCAGGAAAGGTCCTAGGAAGCAGACAGTAAGTGTAGGATTTTGTCATTGGATTACTCACCAGCTGCATAACAATAGGACCAGCTGCTGATACTGCCTGGATGCTGTGTGCCATGAACAAAAAAAGTATTTCTGTGGCAGCAGAAAAGGACTAAGACACTGTGAAAGTGGATTTTTAAGGCTTTTACCGGTAGTGAGCTATAACGGGATACAGGTGCCAGGGGATGCACTAACTGGTACAATATCCTAGGTTAGTGGTTCCAGTAATCTGCACATTAAAGTCACCTAGGAAACTTAAAAATTCCTAGGCCCAGATCACACCTAAGACTAATTACATTACAATCTCTGGGGGTAGGACACTGGCACTGGTATTTTTAGACACTCCCATGTTATTCCTATGTGCAGACAAGTTTAGAAACTACTGCCTCAGGCAGTTGGGGCTTGTAGGGTAATAGTGCCTGCAAGAAAGGATTGTGGAATGGATAGCTGTTGTTAATTATTATTGATTCATGGCAGAAAGAAAAATCTCAGGCTCAGATGTATTAATCAACAACTTTAAGGCCAGGTGCAGTGCCTCAACCTGTAATTCCAGCACTTTGGGAGGCCGAGTTGGGTGAATCATTTGAGGTCAGGAGGTCAAGACCAGCTTGGCCAACATTGTGAGACCCCATCTCTACTAAAAATACAAAAAATTAGCCAGGCGAGGTGGCAGGTACCTGTAATCCCAGCTATTCAGGAGGCTGAGGTAGGAGAATTGCTTGAACTTGGGAAGTGGAGGTTGCACTGAGCTGAGATCGCGCCACTACATTCCAGCCTGGGTGACAGAGTGAGTCTCAAAAAAAGGAAAAAAAAGAAAAAGAAAAAAAGTTTAAGCAAAGTGTAAGAGTCAAAGTATCTCCTTGAAAGCATTTAAAGACACTCATTTCCTGCAGTAGGAGAGCTGCACAACTGAAGATCAGGTTGAGGATTTTCATAAGAATTTTCAGTTGCCTAAACCTCTTGGTCTGCAGAAGTGACCAACTCTCCCTTGTTATAAGATAGGGGCCTTCTATTTATTGAAGGCTATTAAAAGGTATCAAAGGAGGCAGTGCTTTGCAAATAAAGTTGCCAGAAAAAATGTGAGATGCCCGGTTAAATTTTAATTTCAGATAAACAATGAATAATTATTAAATTTTCACGAATTATTACAGTATCATAATCTCCTGTATCCTGTGTTTTTATTTGCTAAGTCTGGCAACCCTATTTATAAGGTAATACTTACCCTACTCAGGATCTGCCCTAACCTTTCATCCGGCCTCCAGACACATTTTTAAGGGTGGAGGGTGGGAAGAGGGTGAGAATCGAAAAACTATTTATCAGGTTATATGCGCATTACCTAAGTGATGAAATAATCTGTACACCAAATCCCCAAGACATGCAATTTACTCATATAACAAACCTGCACATGTACCCCCTAAACCTAAAATAAAACCCAAAGTGCTGGAATTACAAGTGTGAGCCACCGCACCTAGCCTTAAAGTTGTTGATTAATAGATCTGAGCCTGAAATTTTTCTTTCTGCCATGAATCAATAATAATTAACAACAGCTATCCATTCCACAATCCTTTCTTGCAGTTAGAAAGGAAAAAAAAATCATCAAAACCTGATTGAGGAAGTATGAGGCTTGCTAAGGGAAGAGAGAGAAAATACACCAAAGGAGCTGTAGGACCTGGTAAGAGGGGAATAAGGATTGTTGAAAATCTGGTAATATCTGTTATCTCTAGGCAGGAATGACAGTATAAAATTCTATGTCAGAAGTGGGCTTTACAGTATCAATGGGATAAGTGTATTCATTTGTTTTAGACTGCTGTAATAGAATACTTGATTCTGGGAAATTCATAAAAATTAGAGATTTATCTCCTCCAGTTCTGGAGGCTGGGAAGTCCCAGGCTGAGGGGCCCTTATCTGGCAAGGGCCTTCTTGCTGTGTCATCCCATGGTGGAAGGTGGAAGAGTAAGAGCGCACACAAGCACACAGGCACAAAAATGCATGAGACGAGAGAGAGAAGGGGGCAAAGCTGCTTTTATGATGAACTCACTCTCACAATAATGAACCCACTCCTGAAATAACAACATAATCAATTTATGAGGGCAGAGCCCTTATAATTTAATCACATCTTAAAGTTCAGGTCCCACCTCTCAGCACTGTTGCATTGATAATTAAGTTTCTAACACAGAAACTTTGGAGGACATATTCAAACCATATCACCTGTTTATTAGTTATTATTATATTTATTATAATTGCAGATACATTTCTGCTTAAATCTATCATTTTGTTTTGCGTTTTTTATTTGTCTCACCTGTTCCATGTGTGTTTTCTCTTTTTTTCTTGCCTTTTTTTAGATTGTTTTAAAACATATTAGTTTTTTTCCTCCACTAGGTATGAAATTAAACATTCTCTTTCCATTGTTTGCAAGGTTTCTATAGAAATTACAACATGCAAGCTTAACTTATAGAAGTCTACAATTAATCATTATCTCTTATTGAACAAGGTCCACAGAACATTTTAATATCATTTAAACTCCTTCCAACTTACATATTATTTTTTTCATGTATTTAAATTATATATTTTCTTCTTCTAACAATAAAAACATCATTATTCCTTGATTTGATTCATTTCCCTTAGATTTGCCCACATATTTACTCTTCACTGCACTTTATTTCTTTTTACATTGTAGCCTTTCTCTGTAGGATTATTTTCTGCCTATATAGGAAGTATACACATTAGAAATTCTTTTAGTGAGGGTCTGCTGTTGGAAAAATCTCTTAGTTTGTATTTACCCTATTCATGACAGGTGTAAAATTCTATGTTGGCAATTATTTTCTCAGTGCATTGAAGGTATTATTTCACTTTTTTTTTTTTTTTTTTTTTTTTTTTTTAGCATTCCTCGTTATGTTGAGAAACCAACTGACAAGTTGTTACTTCTTTGAAAGCTATCTTTTTTTTTTTTTGAGACGGAGTCTCGCTCTGTCACTCAGGCTGGAATGCAGTGGTGCAATCTTGGCTCACTGCAGTGTCTGCCTCCCGGCTTCAAGCAACTCTCCTGCCTCGGCCTCTCAAGTAGCTGGGACTACTGGGGCTCGCTGCCACGCCTGGCTAATTTCTGTGTTTTTAATAGAGATGGGGTTTCACCATGTTGGCCAGGATGGTCTTGATCTCCTAACTTCATGATCTGCCCACCTCAGCCTACCAATGTGTTGGGATTACAGGCATGAGCCACCGTGCCCAGCCTCTGGCTTCTTTTAAAATCTTCTCTTTGTCTTGGAAATTCTAAAGTTTCATTATAATGTGTCTAGATATGGATTTCTTTTTATTTATGTTGTTTGGGTTTTATTAAGCTTCTTGAGTCAGTGTTTTAGTGTCTCTTCTTCATTTCCGTTAATGTCAGCCATTATCTCTTCCTCCATTGTTTCTCTTTCCTTTCCTACTGCAACTCTAATTAAGTGATTTGTACCTTCCCATGCTAGCCTTCTTGTCTCAGCTTTTCATCTGTCTTCCTAAGCTCCTTTCCCTGGACACTTTTTCTGTCCTATCTTATAATTCACTATCTTTACCCATGTCTAATTTGCTCTTAAATATTTCCATTGAGTTTTCCATTTTAGTTATAAATTTTTCATTTGTATAAGTTCTATTAGTTTTTTTCAAATATTTTTAGTTTCCTGGCCCTTGTAGATGTGTTTAGTTCACTTAATCTATAACAAAATACCACAAATAGGTATTTCTCATAAACAATAGAAATTTATTTTTCACAATTCTGGAGCCTGGGAAATCCAAGATCAAGGTCCAGCCGATTCAGTGTCTCATGAGGGTCTGCTTCCTGATCATACGTAGCCATCTTCTCACTGTGTCCCCACATGGCAGAAGGGGCAAAGGAACTCTTTGGGATCTCTTTTATAAGGGCACTAACTCCATTCATGAGGGTTCTGCCTTCACAACGTAATCACCTCACAAAGGCCCCAACTCTAAATACCTCTCAATACATTGGATATTAAATTTCAACATACAAATTTGGGGGTAGGGGAAAGTACACACATTTAGTCTGTAGCAAGATGTTTTTGAACATGTATTTTATTTTGTAACTATGCAACTAAACATAGCTTTTAAGTAGACTGTCAGATAATGACAATATACAAAAGTTTTGCATATTCGTTTCTGTATACTTTGTTTCCCTTTTGTACATGGTTATTTTTTACATTGTGCTACTCATTGTCTTTGAGTTTATAGAAATATTTATGACCTAGAGTAAAAATGCCTTCCTCTAGAGAGGATTTTTACTGAGAATACTCATTAATCAAGTTCATAGCCAAAGGTTCCTGGGATGACCCAAGGGACTTGAACTCAAGCTGCAAATTCACTTGAGATGGATTGTTTCTGGTTCTCCTTTTCCCTCAAAATCTTCAACTATATATTTTGAAGGAGTTATTGGTTGGAATCTATTTATATCTCTTAGGAATTAAGTAATCCGGACAAGTCATGTATTCTTATTCATTAGCCTACTTACCTCTCAAAGGGTAAAGTTTCTTAGCAATTTTTGATAGTATATATAGTTATCTGAGGACATAAAACCCTTGCTATCTTTGGCTTTCAGAGAAACTCCCTAAAAGTTTCAATACACTTCTTCATACACACAGGGAAATATCTTCAGGACTCCTGGGGGAAAAAAGCCTATGGTAGGGTAGTATCTTTATTTGAAACTGAAAAGTAAATTTATCTCTTCAGTATATAGAAATGCTACACTTGCCAGACCACTGACTATTCTAGTTTCCTAGGGTTGCCATAGCAAATTTCCATTAAATTTTCAGCTTAAAACAAAAGAAATTTAATTTCTCACAGTTCTAGAGGCCAGAGTCTGAAATCAAGTTGTCACTAGGGCTAACCCCAAAGGCTCTAGGAGAGACTCTTTCCTTGCCTTGTTCCACTTCTGGTGGCTGCAGGCTTTCCTTGGCTTGTAGCTGTATCACTGCAATCTCCCTCCATCTTCACATGGTCTTTTCCTCAGTGTCTGTGTCTTCTTCTCTTCTGTTACTTACAAGGACACTTACGTTAGATTTAAGGCCCACCCAGAAAATTCAGAATGATCTTATTTCCTAATTATCTCACTCATCTCTTAGTTTAATTATATCTATAAAGACCCTTTTGCCAGATAAAGTCATATTTACAAGTTCTAGGGGTTAGGACTTAGACACATCTTTTTGGAGGCTGCTAGTCAAACCACTACACTTACCATCTTTCTTCTCCAGTGATTAGCCTCCTTTAAAAAAAAAAAAAAAAGAAAGAAAAAAAGAAAACCTTGTCTTGAGGAAGAGGAACATCTATTGAATTTGAGCTATTTCCAATAGAAACCAATACCCATAACTAGTATATGTGGGTGAACACAAAATCGTGAGATCTTTGAAAAGTTATCAAATCAGTTCCTATTCACATTGGTGTTTTTTGTGGTTGTTTGTTTTGTCTAACAGCAATGTGCTAATTTTGTAGATTATTTTTATGGTTCCAATAAAAGAGAGGTTGTATTTTATTCATTTTATCCTTCTGTTTCATGTTAAAAACACAAAAAGAGTTAAAGCAGTTTCTAAAAATGCACTTTTAAAATATTCTTCAAAATAGTTTACTATAGGTCATGAAACTAGAATAAAAGGAAAATCAAGGCAGGCAAAATAAATTTTAAATCAAAAGTAAAAATAATTCACAAAATGCATGCAAATGTGAATTAATTTGGGTGCCAGAAGAAGGTTACAATTTGAATCTGTGCTTCATAGCTGGTAAGGCAAAGTTAAGAACACAATCAGGTAAAATATTTATAAACCAACTGCTCTGGGGAAGCAAAATCTGGTTTTGTTACTGAGATATGAAAAAAATTTCCCAAGGTTTTAAAAGGGGATGATCATGAAGTGTATCAGATAATGTCTTTAATAACAGCCCAATAGTAGATACAATTATAAATTCCATGACTTCACTAGAGAACAATGACAAAAACTGAAGCAATTTTACATAGGCAAAAACAATGACCCAAGATAAGCACTCTGATAATCAAACCAGAGCTAAGAGTAAAATACAAACCATCTGAAGAATAAATGGCTTGTATGTCTTGTATGCAATGTTCTGTGACTGTTATCTCTCAAAATTAAATTTTCAATAAGAATTGGCTGATGAACATCACTGGCCATCAGAGAAATGCAAATCAAAACCACAATGAGATACCATCTCACACCAGTTAGAATGGCGATCATTAAAAAGTCAGGAAACAACAGGTGCTGGAGAGGATGTGAAGCAATAGGAACACTTTTACACTGTTGGTGGTATTGTAAACTAGTTCAACCATTATGGAAAACAGTATGGCGATTCCTCAAGGATCTAGAACTAGATGTACCATATGACCCAGCCATCCCATTACTGGGGATATACCCAAAGGATTATAAATCATGCTGCTATAAAGACACATGCACACGTATGTTTATTGCGGCACTATTCACAATAGCAAAGACTTGGAATCAACCCAAATATCCATCAGTGACAGACTGGATTAAGAAAATGTGGCACATATATACCATGGAATACTATGCAGCCATAAAAAAGGATGAGTTTGTGTCCTTTGTAGGGACATGGATGCAGCTGGAAACCATCATTCTTAGCAAACTATCACAAGAACAGAAAACCAAACACCGCATGTTCTCACTCATAGGTGGGAACTGAACAATGAGATCACTTGAACTCGGGAAGGCGAACATCACACACCGGGGCCTATCATTGGGAGGGGGGAGGGGGGAAGGATTGCACTGGGAGTTATACCTGATGTAAATGACGAGTTGATGGGTGCTGACAAGTTGATGGATGCAGCACACCAACATGGCACAAGTATACATATGTAACAAACCTGCACGTTATGCACATGTACCCTAGAACTTAAAGTATAATAATAATAATAAATAAAAAATAAAAAAAATTAAAAATTAAAAATCTTTAAGTAACTAGAAAAAAAAAAAAGAATTGGCTGATGAAAAACTCGGCCGGGTGTGGTGGCTCAAGCCTGTAATCCCAGCACTTTGGGAGGCTGAGGCGGGTGGATCACGAGGTCAGGAGATCGAGACCATCCCTGGCTAACATGGTGAAACCCCATCTCTACTAAAAATACAAAATCTAGCCGGGCGTGGTGGCAGGCGCCTGTAGTCCCAGCTACTCGGAGGCTGAGGCAGGAGAATGGCGTGAACTCGGGAGGCAGAGCTTGCAGTGAGCGGAGATCACGCCACTGCACCCCAGCCTGGGCGACACAGCGAGACTCCGTCTCAAAAAAAAAAAAAAAAAAGAAAAACTCAAAGTCATATTTTCTTACAAGAACCTGGAATGTATTTCGATGTTCAACCAAACAAAGGAGGTAACGTTGCCATCTTTCTAAAAAGATGAGAACTCTGATCAAAACCCCAACTTTAATGTGAGGATATTCCACTTCCAAATGGACACAGGACAATGAAATGCTTATGGCAGATAAGTGTATTTTTAAGTATTTCATACCATAAGTAATGCATATAATTTTTTTTAAAGCTGAAACATTATAGAGAAATGAAAAGTCCCCTTTGACTACCATCTTCATTCCTTGTCCTCTTTCCCTCTCCAAGTGTGATCACAGTTAGCAATTTGGTACATTCTTTCATTACTTCTTTGCATTTGCATATGTATGTATAGAAAATATATAGTATAAAGTATTATTTTGTGCAAATTGCTCTTTATATAAAAATTTCGGTATTTCTATTAGTCACTTTTTCCCCACTCAACAGTGTACATTGGATTTCACATCATGCCATTACCTATAAATCCACTTCATTCTATTTCCTTCTTTCACAGGTGAACATGTAGGTTGTTTACTAATCCAAATATTGTTAATGACTATCTTTGCATCTGCCTCATTGGCACAGGAGCATTTCTTGACTACTAGTTTTTGAGAAGTGGAATTGTTAGATGGAACTTACACTTTTTTAACAGGTACTGCCAAATTACTCCCTAAAGTGATTGCACCAATGTACACTTCTTCAAGTAGTGTATGACTGTACCTGTCTCCTTAGGCCCTCAGTAACACTGAACATTATCAATCTTTTAACAATTTTTAATCCAAAAAAATGAAAATGGTATCTCATTGTTTGGATTTGCAATTCCCTGAGTGTTACTAAAGAAGCACTTTCTTTCCATCTTGAGTGATCACTAATGTTACCTCTCCCACCCAGTTTTCAAATAAATTTATTTTTATTTTATTATTTTTAAATTTGAGACAAGGTCATGCTCTGTCACCCAGGCTGGAGTGCAGTGGCACAATCATAGCTCACTGCAGCCTTGAATTCCTAAGTTCAAGGGATCTTCCTGCCTTAGCCTGCCTTATAGCTAATTTCAACACACCATTATGCCTGGCTACTTTTTAAAATTTTTTTATAGAGATGGAGTCCTGCTATGTTTCTCAGACTAGTCTCAAACTCCTGGCCTCAAGTGATCCTCCTGCTTTGGCCTCCCAAAGTGCTGGAATTACAGGTGTGCTGCCAATATGCCTGGCTCTTCAACCATTTTTTTAGTAAGTTATTTGTCTCTTACTTACTGACATGTAAGAATTGTTTTATTAAGAATTATTGCCGGGCATGGTGGCTCACGCCTGTAATCCCAGCACTTTGGGAGGCCGAGGTGGGCGGATCACAAGGTCAGGAGATCGAGACCATGGTGAAACCCCGTCTCTACTAAAAATAGAAAAAATTAGCCGGGCGCAGGGGCGGGCGCCTGTAGTCCCAGCTACTCGGGAGGCTGAGGCAGGAGAATGGCATGAACCCGGGAGGCGGAGCTTGCAGTGAGCCGAGATTGCGCCACTGCACTCCAGCCTGGGCGACAGAGCGAGACTCCGTCTCAAAAAAAAAAAAAAAAAAAAGAATTATTTTATACATATATAGATATGTATATAATACAAGTCATTTGCCTATTATACACATTGTAATCATTTACTTCCAATATGTTGTGTCTTTTGTTTATGGTGAAATGTAAAATACCAACATTTTTCATTTTGGTGTAGTCTAATTCACTGACCTTTTCCTTTACTTCATTTTAGTATCTTATATTGAAAACATAAGATTCTCTACCAAATGCAAATTTATTATGCAGAAATCAGAAGCCACTTGTGACTTCCTTTGCCTATAAATCCCTTACTGATTCTCTCTTCCCACCTGATCTTTACTATCCACCCTACAACATTTAGCACATCTTCTATGAGAGGCAGTCCTTGGGCCTTCATAGGGTAGAATGGTTGCCATTCATTAATTTATTTATTCCATTAATACTCAGTAGTTATCATATGCCAGGCACAGTGCTAGGCCTTGGTTATACAGCTGTGAATAAAGCAGGCAAGATTTTTGCCCGCATGGAGCTCACAGTCTAATGAAAACAACATCCATTTAACAAATAATTAAAAATGTATACTCATCACATACTGTCACAAGTATGAAGAAAGAAAAGGACAGGGTGCTGAGAGAGAGTGGGTGTTGGATCTTCCACGGTGCTGAGCTGACCTCCATGACGGCTCTCATCATACGGTATTCTAATTTTCTGATCCCTATGGCTTTTATACTATGGCCCCCACCATTGTTTGTCTGACACCAGTTTCCCCAGAGCCATCTTCCCTGACAGGGCCAGACTCCAGGTTTGACTATGCCTGCCTCTGTCTTGCTGCTCTGCTGACTTAGCACAGCATGAGTCACTCTTGCTCTGAGAAACAAAGTTCTAAGAAAACTGAGCCAACAAACAGGTGACAGAAAAATAAAACTCCTAGCGTAAGGGATTTGGAGCACGTAGGGGTGGAAAAATCACTCCGGAGTTGTCAGATGAACCTGATCCAGATAAATACTCTGGGCTTGGATGAACAATCAGATAGCAAACTAAATAAAAGTGCATTTTGAGTACTGTTTGAAACAGTGATGCGTAAACACCTTCTATACCTTGGGAAAGGTCCTCATGGTAACAATGGAGATCTTGTCACAGAACAAAACTATAATATTTGGACTACGAAAAAAAAACAGAAGATAGAACATGGATCCAATGAATCCACATTTCCCTGTCACTGTCATCTGGAAAATCAGCCATTATACCCTCAGGGTTTCAAGATCTTAGAAGAAATCATGAAAAGGCAGGAACGGGCCTCCCACTGTCTTCCTCGCACTTGAGGCCTGGCATCTACAGCCAACCCTCTGATCCACCAGCTGTATAATGTTAGGCAGGTGGTTGACATCACTGTCTCTGCCTCAGTTTTCTCATGTGTAAAATGTGAATAAATAATGGGCCTCCTAGAGTCTTTTTAAGTGCTTAATACATGATGGGCATTATACTTTTATAGTGCATAATTTTTTCAGCACTGAGCCTGTCAGTATGTTTTGCAAACTGCCACCTCGGACTTGGAGGCAATCCAAGACAGCCAAGCCCAGCTAAGGCCTCCAGGCATGGAAAGGAAATAAGTTCTTCCATTTTCCTGGCCCAAGTTTCTTGCTGGACTTATTGACCTTCCACCTTCCTAGGTAGACAGTAATTTGGATATTCTTTATTTAAATAAATAAATAAGTACTAAGTAATGCTTATAAGCATTTTCTTAGACAAGTTCAGCAAAAAGGAAAACTCACGCTGGCCAAAAAGGCTTCACTACCAACTGTTCAACACACAAGTTTGAGTGGCATTAGCTTTCCCTAGCAGGCCAGCAATCTGGCACCAGGCCCCACACTCAAATCTGGAGCTCTCCTTCCTGACCAGAGCTCTATCCCATGCTCTGAAGGTCTGAGCCAGCTCACATGTTTTGCCTCTCCCAATCAAGCTACAGAAATTCTCTCTTCTATTCTGTTATCTGCTTCACCTCCCCAGCCACAATATGCCAAATCATGAACTGTCCGATGATGGGTGGTGCCTGCCTGTAGGGCCACTACCTCTGGCTGTCTCCCTGAGTGTTTACTGCTAATCTGAGCTCTGCAGGGCAACTCTGTTCACGGTGATCTGGCCCCTGGGGTGAAAGGGGTCTCACTCTGATTTGCACTCAGTCCCAAACCAGGTTGTAACAAGGAATAAACAGGGATTCTCAAGGAAAAAGAGAGACATTCTTCAGGCTTTTCTACCCCAAAGGATAGACTTCATCCTAGAAAAGGCTAGAACATGTGATGGACTCAATCAGTAGATCACCTAAAATCCAAGGAGATTTGCTTTGTACCACAAAGAAAAATGAGGGCAGAATTTTTCTTCTCAAACATGCCTAAGCCACTATTTGGAAAGGAAGTTTGATATTTACAACTATGGTTTTCTCAATAATCAGTTAGCAACAATTTTAAAAATCAAGAATTGAGACAGAAAAAACACTCAGAAATGAGCTTGGGACATCATAGTTGAAATCAATACTGTGACAGTAAAAGAGTCAATCCTGGGTTCACAGCTGTGGGATAATTCAGAAAAAAAAAATGTTTTTTCTATTTTTCTATTTCCTGAATGCTAAATGCTAGGTTCTCTGTCTAATCCCAGGCCACTTTATCCTAATAAATAAGGAAGTTGTGCTTATTAACAGGAGCTTAATAAGATTGAAGCCCCTTTAAATATCCTGAAGACATTGGCAGCTCTCCTCTCCAGCAGCAAACTGTGGTGGGCATATTAAGGTCATTTCCTGTCCTGTCCTTGACCACTGGCTGCAGCCTGTGGACATGGCTGACCAGGGCACAGGGCCACATGACTCATCTTTCTTCTAACACGTGGATATGAGGGCAACATCGTTTCACAGAAAAGCAAATACAATTTTGTTTTATTTTGTCTAATACGGTTCTGGCACAACACAAGCTGTCCCTATTCTAAGGCTGGAGAATTTGATTTCCTCTCTGGCCTGTGGAAATGGGCTCAGCATATAGCCCTATTTAATCACAGAATGCTAACACTAATCTGACTAAGATGGCTGACTTGAGGTGCTCCCTAGGCTGCAGCAGACAGTGCTAATCCTTCTAGCTGAACCTGGGCCCAACTTCAGAGAACAGAGCTGTTGGCTGTTTAATCACTCATGTAGGCATGACTGGTTGAAACCATCATATACTTCCTCAGTTCAAAGACGCATATGATTATTTTCACTGGGAGGATAAACACAATACTATTTTGACAGTTGGCTCCAGAATCCCACTGAGGGGAGAGAACAGTGAGTTCTAGCAACAGTAATGTACATTCATTCTGATACTCCTTTCAGTGCCATTTTCAACCCCCCACTCCATTATCTCTAAATGCTTAGTAAAAGTCTAATATCCTTGTATCCTGAGGCCTTGGGGAATGAAGGCAAAGATGGTGTGGGAGAGGAGAGCCACTGCAGATGCGGGAAGAAATGGTAGAAGCCAAGAAATGGCAAAGAAACAGGTGGTAGTGTGGGCAAACTCAGAAATGCAGGCACAGGAGAAATCTTGCCGACAGGGGCAGGGAATGGGGAAACACCCAGAAGGGGTAGACTGCCTTGGTGCTGATATATGAAAAGCGGCTTTCCAAGTGGTAGACATTTTAATTCAATGAATATTTGCTCAAGACATCTGCAATGATAACTCATGTATAATCTAATACTCTGACGTTTTGCAAAATATAATCTCAGAAGCACTTTCTATGTGAATAATATCATCGTAAATATCATTTTCAGTGGTGTCATAATAGCCTATTGAGCAGATTTGCCATGGTTTATTTAATGTTTCCCTTTTGGACTTTCAAATAAATTCAAATGTTTAGCTATTAAGGATAATGACGTTATCCTTAATGTCTAAAGATGTTATGAACATCTTTAGACAGAAAGCTTTTACCACAGTTAGGATAATTTCCTCATGGCAAATTCCCAGCAATGAAGTTCACTGGGTTAGATAGCATGAAATTTTTGAACTTTTGATAAATAGTGATAAAGTGGTTTTCACTTCCATCAATACTGATGTGGATCCTAGTTTCTCTGCACCTGGGAATCTCAGTTTCTCTGCACAAGAAAAACTATTAAATACCACTTATTCTCTGGAGGGAGATGTTCTTAAGGTTGACATGTATTTTTAGAGGCTACATTCTTAAAGGTAAAATTACTAAGTCAAAAAGTATGTATATTTGAACTTTTGGAATCAATATCTTCAAAATGGCCATACTGCCCAAGGTAATTTATAGATTCAATGCCATCCCCATCAAGCTACTAATGAGTTTCTTCACAGAATTGGAAAAAACTACTTTAAAGTTCATATGGAACCAAAAAAGAGCCCGCATTGCCAAGACAATCCTAAGCCAAAAGAACAAAGCTGGAGGCATCACGCTACCTAACTTCAAACTATACTACAAGGCTACAGTAACCAAAACAGCATGGTACTGGTACCAAAACAGAGATATAGACCAATGGAACAGAACAGAGCCCTCAGAAATAATACCACACATCTACAACATCTGATCTTTGACAAAACTGCCAAAAGCAAGAAATGGGGAAAGGATTCCCTATTTAATAAATGGTGCTGGGAAAACTGGCTAACCATATGTAGAAAGCTGAAACTGGATCCCTTCCTTACACCTTATACAAAAATTAATTCAAGATGGATTAAAGGCTTAAATGTTAGACCTAAAACCATAAAAACCCTAGAAGAAAACCTAGGCAATACCATTCAGGACATAGGCATGAGCAAGGATTTCATGACTAAAACACCAAAAGCAATGGCAACAAAAGCCAAAGTTGACAAATGGGATCTAACTAAAGAGCTTCTGCACAGCAAAAGAAACTACCATCCATCAGAGTGAACAGGCAACCTACAGAATGGGAGAAAATTTCTGCAATCTACTCTTCTGACAAAGGGCTAATATCCAGAATCTACAAAGAACTCAAACAAATTTACAAGAAAAAAACAACCCCATCAAAAAGTGGGCGAAGGATATGAACAGACTCTTCTCAAAAGAAGACATTTACACAGCCTACAGACACATGAAAAAATGCTCATCATCACTGGCCATCAGAGAAATGCAAATCAAAACCTCAATGAGATACCATCTCACACCAGTTAGAATGGCAATCATTAAAAAGTCAGGAAACAACATATGGATGTGGAGAAATAGGAATACTTTTACACTGTTGGTGGGATTGTAAACTAGTTCAACCATTGTAGAAGCCAGTGTGGCGATTCCTCAAGGATCTAGAACTAGAAATACCGTTTGACTCAGCTATGCCATTACTGGATATATACCCAAAGGATTATAAATTATGCTGCTATAAAGACACGTGCACATGTATGTTTATTGCAGCACTATTCACAATAGCAAAGATCTGGAACCAACCCAAATGTCCATCAATGATAGACTGGATTAAGAAAATATGGCACATATGCACCATGTAATACTATGCAGCCATAAAAAAGGATGAGTTCATGTCCTTTGTAGGGACATGGGTGAAGCTGGAAACCATCATTCTCAGCAAACTATTGCAAGGACCAAAAACCAAACACAACATGTTCTCACTTATAGGTGGGAACTGAACAATGAGAATACTTGGACACAGGAAGGGGAACATCACATACTGGGGCCTGTTGTGGGGTAGGGGGAGGGGGGAGGGATAGCATTAGGACGTATACCTAATGTAAATGACGAGTTAATGGGTGCAGCACACCAACATGACACATGTATACATATGTAACAAACCTGCACTTTGTACACATGTACCCTAGCAATCAAAATATAATAATAAGAAAAAAAGATAATGTCAAATTACCATCTAAATAGGCTATATCATTTAAACTTCTATCAACCATCTATGAAAATACTCATTCCTCCATACTATCTCCAACCATGGGTTGTATCAAACTCAAAATAACATTTTTTAGTCAATCTGATATCAAAAATATCTCATTATTTTAATATGCATTTCCACAATGGCTAGAGAGGCTAAATGTCTTTTCATATTATTAGCTACCTGTGTTTTTTTCATCAGTGAATTGCTTGTTCATATACCTTGCTCATTATTCTTAGTTTGTTCCTATTTTACTTATTAATTTATAGAAGTGGTCTATTACTGGCCGGGCATGGTGGCTCACGCCCGTAATCCTAGCACTTTGGGAGGTCAAGGCGGGTGGACCACCTGAGGTCAGGAGTTCAAGACCAGCCTGGCCAACATGGTGAAATCCCGCCTCTACTAAAAATACAAACAAAAAGTAGCCAGGCATGGTGGCAGGCACCTGTAATCCCAGCTACTCGGTAGGCTTGAACCCAGGAGGCAGAGGTTGTGGTGAGCCGAGATTGCGACACTGCACTCCAGCCTGGGCGCCAAGAGCGAAACTCCATCTCAAAAAAAATAATAATAATAATTATATATATATATATATATATATATATATATAGCCTATTATGTACATTGCAAATATTTCCCACCTTTTCTTTGTTTATTCCAGTCCTTTTATTGTACAGAAAATTTTAATTTGTATATATTTAGATCCATCTGTTTTTCCCATTTTACACCTGCTTTTAATCTAGTTTAGGAAGGTTTTAACTATCCCATGGTTATAAAAATATTCTCCAATGTTTTGTTCTAATAGTCTTGTTTTTTATTCTTATTTAATTTATATGGAATTTAGCTTTGCATATGTTGTGAGGTATGATTTTGTCCCAAAATTTTAGCAATTGTTCATTTATCACGAAATAATTATAGTCTTCTTGGATCCAGTTTTCTACTCTCTAGTCATTAACTTCATAATAGGTTTTGTTCTGGTGAAGCAAGCTACTTTTATTTTTCTTGTTTCAAAATTTTATTGGTTATTCTTGTGCATTTATTGTTCCAGATGAACTTTAGAATCATTTTGAAGGGAATTAGTTTTCAAAGTTAGTAATTTTCATTGAGATTACACTGAATTTACCTATTAATTTGTGAACAAATTATGCTTTTGTAATATTATAATACTAAATCTTTCTATGAAGAAAATCACATTACTCTCCATTTATTTATTTATTGGACTACTTTTCTGTTTCTATTTCTACTGATATCTTCAAATTTTTCACCTTATCTTGATTAAATTTTTAATAATAGCTTTATTAGGATACAATTCACATATCATGAAGTTCACTTTTTAAAAATGTATAATTCGATGGTATTTAATATATTCACAGGGATGTGCATTGATCACTAGTGTCTAGTTCCAGAAGATTTTAATCACTCCAAAGGGAAACCACATATCTGTTAGCAGATATTCCCCATTTCCTCCTTGCCCTAGCCTCTGACAACTACTAATCTATTTCCTGTCTCTATGAATTTGCCTATCCTGAAGATTTCATATAAATGAAATCATACTGCCATGCATGATTCATACATGTGACCATTTATGTCTTCTTTCACTTAACATAATTATTTCAATGTTCATCTATGCTGTAGAATATTACTAAAACTTATTTTTATGGCAAAATAGTATTTCATTTTATGACTGTCACATTTTGTTTATCCATTCTTCAGTTGATGGACATTGGGTTGTTTCTGTTTTTGGGTTATTATGAATAATGCTGCTGTGAATATTTGTGTGCAAGTTTTCTGTAACCATATGTTTTTAATTCTGTTGTGTATATATGTAGGACATAGATATACATACTTAAATCTATTCCTATATATTCCTGGAATTAATGGATCATATGATAACTCTATAACAATTTGAGGAACTGCTAAATTTTCCAAACTTGCAAAGTGGGTGTACTATTTTACATTCCCACCAGCAATTTATGAGGATCCCAATTTCTCCACACCTTCACCAAGACTTCTTGTTTTAATTACAGCCATCTTAGTGAATATGACGTTATTTCTTATTGTGGTTTTAATTTTTATTTCCCAAATCACTAATGATGTTGAGCATGTTTTCAGGTGCCTGTTGACTATTTACTTCTGTGTTTTCTTCTGAGAACTTTGTAGTTTTAGCTCTTATATTTATGTCTATAACCTACATTTATTTTTGTATATGGAGTGAGGTAGGGGGGTCTATCTTGTTTTTTTGTTTTGTTTTGTTTGTATATGGCCATCCTGTTTTCCCAGTATCATACATTGAATGGACCCCCACCCCTTCAGTGGTCTTGGTACCCATGTCAAAAATCAGTTGATCATAGATGCATAAGTTTATTTATGAACTCTCCATTCATTTCCATTGATCTATATATCTGTCCTTATGCCAGTACTACATAATCTTGATGACTATATCTTTGCAGTAAGTTTTGAAATCAAGAAGTGTGAGTTCTCAAATTTGTTCTTTTTTTTTTTTTTTTTAGACGGAGTCTCGCTCTGTCGCCCAGGCTGGAGTGCAGTGGCGCTATCTTGGCTCACTGCAAGCTCCGCCTCCCGGGTTTACGCCATTCTCCTGCCTCAGCCTCCCGAGTAGCTGGGACTACAGGCGCCCGCCACCTCGCCCGGCTAATTTTTTTGTATTTTTAGTAGAGACGGGGTTTCATTGTGTTAGCCAGGATGGTCTCGATCTCCTGACCTCGTGATCCGCCCGTCTCGGCCTCCCAAAGTGCTGGGATTACAAGCTTGAGCCACCGTGCCCGGCCTTGTTCTTTTTTTCTTTTTTTTTTTTTTTTTTTAATACTGTTTTGACCTTTCTGAGTACTTTGCAACTTCATAAGAATTTTCTAATCAGTTCTTCAATTTCTAAATGAACTCAGCTGGGTTTCTGATAGGGATGAATTGAATCTGCAGACCAATTTAGCAAGTGTTGCCATATTAACAATATTAACTCTTCAGATTCATGAGCATGAAATGTCTTTTTATTTATTTCAGGTTTAATTTCTTTCAAGTATGTTTTGTCATTTTTAGAATACAAGCCTTGCACCGGTTTTGTTCAATTTATTGCTAGGTAATTCATTTTTTGATACTATCGTAAATCAAAATTTTTCTTCATTTTCAGATTGTTTTTTGTGTACATAAGTCACTTGGTTTTTGTATATTGATTGTGTATTCTGCAACCCTGATAAACTAATTTATTTGTTCTAATTTTTTTGTATTTATTAGGATTTTCTATATATAAGATCATGCCATGGAGATTGTTTTATTTTTACTTTCCAATCAGAATGCTTTTTATCTCTTTTTCTTGCCTAACTGCCCTTGCTAGAACCTCCAGAATAATGTTGATAGGAGTGGTTAGTGCAGAAGGAAGGGGCTTCATGATGGCTGACTAGATGCATCTGTTACTTACCTCTTCCACGGAGAAAAACAAAAATGGTGAGTAATCACACTTTGAATACGTTGTCTAGGAGAGAGCACTGGAATTCAACAGAGAATTGATGGGAAGCACCAAATGGAAAGAAGAAGAGGAAAGTGTGGCAGCCTGCTCAGCTGGGATCAACTGGAAGCCTGGAGAGGCTTCCTAATGCAGATGAAGGGTCAGTAAGAGACCCCTAGTGGCTCAAACTCCTACCACGAACTCCAACAATTCTAACCACAAGACAGCGCCTCAACCCATACAGGACCTGAGACTAACACAGGGAGCTGTCTGGAGACTGTGCAATGGCATTGCTCCAGAGAGAGAGCTCATGCTGAGGCCTACAATCCCCTGAGTACTAAGCAACTGCAGCATGGCATCATTTTTGGAGCCCAATATCTATTAGAATGCTTCCTGCCCTGAGGACCAACAGCCCTTGCATCTCCACATCTTTGGTGCCCAGTTGACATTTTCTATCTGTAGCCACTACTGCCAAGGTTGAGTAAGAAGCCACTGGCAGCAACCCCACACCCCCAGGAAAGGGGTGGCCAAGCATCTTCACATTCTCGAAGGACAGATCCCACAATCCACAATTTCTGCAGCTGCGGGCTGCTGTGGGGCTGAAGTGTAAGTAAAGTGTGTGCCCCCCAGCTGCCTGCCTACAGCTGTTCTCACTGAAAGCAATCCCATACTCCCTTGTAGCAGGGCTGCAGCATAGCTACTGCTGCCACAACCTAACCATTCCACTGGTGGCTAGAAGATCACCCTGCTATATTCATAGTAGAGCAAGCTCCTGCATGCACCAGTGGGAGGCCTCAGGACAGGTCTGCCCAGCCCAGCTTCATCCCCCAAATACTCAAGCATGCCATTCAGGTGCCTGGGAATTGCTCAGCCCAGTCCACTACCATTGGTACTTGAGCACTCCTCCTAGGTTCTTAAGTTAGGCCTACCCAAACTGCTGCAACAACCACAGCTGACACCTACCACCATGTGCCACCTGCAGGCCTGGGGACTGGCCCACTTATCCAGTCACACCTTAACATGGACCAAGAACACTTGCATCCCAGAGGGTTGTCCTACCATTGCTACTGTCATAACCCACACTTCCTGCTGCCCAGGGGCCCCAAGAACCTACCTAACCACCCAGACTACTGCTGCCACTCCTGGCACCCAAGCAAGGCACCTGGAGGTCCAAGAATCAACCTGTCTGGATTTACCAACACTAGTGTGAGTAAATGCTGCTCTGGGGCCCAAAGACAGGCATGCTCAGACTGCTGCTGCCAACAATGGGGCCAAAGGACTGGCCATGGCATTCCAGTCCCCAGCAAAACTTCATCACAACCTCCACTAAGAACCACACCCTAAGCCAAACAGGAAATTACAGATAACACTGACCTTGTTAACAGCTGAAAAAATCACATAGAGGCTACACTACCACATGCACCCACAATCAAAGCCGAAGCACCCTACCCAACAAACACTATAGATACATCTTTAGAAAAATGTCCTCCCCTGTGAAAGCAAACTCACAAAACTGGAAGAAGCAACTGTTACACAGGGAGCTATCTGGAGACTGTTACCAGATGTGCAGATATCAATGTAAGGACATAAGAAACATGAAAAAGCAGGGAAATACGAAATCCCCAAAGGAACAGCATAAGAATTATAATGGAGAACCAGCAACAGATCTCAATCAAAAAGAAATTTATGAATTTATGAAATCCCCCTCCAAAATTCAAAATATTGATTTCAAAGAAATCCAGTGACAGACAAGGGAGAAAAATACAATGGAATCAGGAAAACAATTCAGGATATGAATGGAAAATTTACCAAAGAGATAGATATAATAAAAAAGAACCACATAGAAATTCTGGAAATGAAGAATTTATTGAATGAAATACAAAATACATATGAAAGCTTCAACAATCGATCAAGCAGAACAACTAAATCAAGCAGGAGAAAGAATCTTAGCAATTGAAGATAGATGTTTTGAAATAACTCAGTCAGATAAAAATAAATGAAAAAGAATAAAAAAAAATTAGCAAAGCCTATGTGACATATAGGACACCAAAAAGTGACCAAATATTTGGATTTTTTGTGTCCTAGCAAGCAAAGAAAAAAACAAAAGAATAGAAAACCGATTTAATAAAATAATAGATGAAAACTTTGCAAGTCTAGCAAGAGATATAGACACCCAGATATAGGAGGTTAAGAGGTCCTCAAATAGATACAATTCAAGAAGGTCTTCTCCTCAGCACATTATAGTCAAACTGTCAAAAGCTAAAGACAAAAAGAGAATTCTAAAAATAGCAAGAGAAAAGTATCTGGGCATTTGTAAAGGAATTCTCATGAGAATAATAGCAGATTTCTCAGCAGAAATCCTACAGGTCAGGAGAGAATGGAATAATATATCCAAACTACTGAAAGAAAGAAAGAAAAAACTGCTGGCATAAATATTATACCCAGCAAAGTTATCCTTCATGAATAAAGAAAAAATAAAGTCTTTGCCAGACAAGCAAAAGCTGAGGGAATGCATCACTACTAGACCAGACCTACAAGAAATGTTTAAGTGAGACCTACACCCAGAAGTGAAAGAATGATATGTGACATCACAAAAACACACACAAACATAAAAAACACTGGAAGAGCTAATACATAAGCAAGGAAAAATTCAAATGTTACCACCACAGAATACTGCCAAACCCCAATGATAAACAATAAAAGAGAAAAGAACAATTAGAAATCAGTTACTAAAATTATGGGAATAAGCCCTCACATATATAATATAAAAGATAGAGGCTGGCCAAATAGATAAAAAATTATAACCCAACTATATGCTGCCCATAAGAAATTCATCTCACCTATAAAGACACATATAACTGAAAGTAAAGGGATTGAAAAAGATATTTCAAGTAAATGAAAACCAAAGCAAGCATCAGTAGCTATGATCATATTAGATAAAATAAACTTTTTAAGTCAAAGACCTTAAAAAGAGACAAAGAAGGTCATTATATAATAATGGAATCAATTCAGCAAGATGATATAACTATTCTAAACATATATGTACCCAATACCAGAGCACCTAGATATATAAAGCAAATATTATTAGATACAAAGGGAGAAATAGATTCCAATACAATAATACAATATATCAGAGAATATTATGAACAACTATACCCTAACAAACTGGAAAACTGGAATATAAATTAATACAATCTCTATGGAGAACAGTTTGGAGGCTCATAAAAAAACTAAAATTAGAGCTACCATACAATCCCCCTCTCTCACCATGTGATATGCTGGCTCCCCTTCACCTTCTGCCATGGTCGTAAGCTTCCTGAGGCCCTCATCATGCTTCATGTATAATCTGCAGAACCAGCAGCAAAATAAACTTCTTTTCTTTTTAAGTTACCAAGGCTCAGATATTTTTTTTAATAGCAATGGAAATGGACTACCACGTAAGGTGTGTTTCTTCTATGCCTAGTTTGTTGAGAGTTCTTTTGTTTTCGTTTTCGTTTTTGTTTTTGAGACAAAGTATCACTCCCATTGCCCAGGCTGGAGTGTAGTGGCATGATCTTGCAACCTCTGCCTCCCAGGCTCAAGCAATTCTCCTGCCTCAATCTCCCAGGTAGCTGGAACTGCAGATGCAAACCACTGTACCCGGCTAATTTTTGTATTTTTTGTAGAGACAGAGTTTTGCTATGTTGCCCAGGCAGGTCTTGAACTCCTCAGTTCAAGTGATCCACCCACCTCAGCCTCCAAAAGTGCTGGGATTATAGGTGTGAGCCACCACGCCTGGCCTAGTGTTTTTATCATGAAGAGATGTTGACTTTTATCCAATGTTTTTTTCTGCATCTATGAGGTGATCATATGATTTTTTGTCCTTCATTCTATTGTGATGTATCACATTTACCAACTTGCATATGTTGAACGATACTCACATCCCTGGAATAAATCCCACTTGATTGTGGTGTATTCTTATTATTTTTGATAAGCTGTTGCTAGTATTTTACTGATAATTTTTGCATAATGTTCATCAGGGATATTGGTCTGTAGTTTTCTTTCTTTCTTGTATCCTTGTCTTGTTTTGGTATCAGGGTAATGTTGGCTTCAAATAATGAGCTAGAAATAATTCTCTTTTCTTCAATTTTTGGAAGAGCTTGATTAGAATTGGTGTTAATTCTTTGAATGTTTGGTAAAATTTGGCAGTGAAGCCATATGGTCCTGGACATTCTTTTTTGGGAGGCTTCTTATTACTGATTTGATTTCATTACTCATTATTGGTCTATTCAGGTTTTCTACTTCTTCCTGATTCAATCTTGGTAGCTTGTATGTCTCCAGAAATGTATCCAGTTTGTTAGTGTATAGTTGTTCAAGGTGAGCTATGAGTCAGGTGAAATAAGACAAACCATGAGAATGGAGTTTTGATAATGTGTTTTGGGAAATAAAACAGTAATTATTCTCTAAAGATGAAACTTTGGGGAACTCCAAAGTCCTTCTGCTTCCTCCAGTGATTTCTAAGGCTGCCAGTTTTCATAATGACCATAACTGCATGACTCTTGGCTTTCCAGGTTTACCCAGAACTGGGAAAGGAAAGTTATAATAGAATTAAAGCAAGTCGAAATGCCACAAGGCCTGCAGTTTCTACTGAGCTTCAGCCAGTTTTCTTGAATAAACACTTTTCTGATTGTTACGAAACTCAAATTTCCAGAGTATTAAAAGACTTGGTTTTGACTGTTTGTTTGTTTTTAAGATGGAGTTTCATTCTTGTCTCCCAGGCTGGAGTGCAACGACACAATCTCAGCTGTTTTTGAGATGGAGTTTCATTCTTGTCTCCCAGGCTGGAGTGCAATGACACGATCTCACCTGACTGCAACCTCCGCCTCCCGGATTCAAGTGATTCTCCTGCCTCAGCCTCCCAAGTAGCTGGGATTACAGGCACCCACCACCATGCCCGGCTACTTTTTGTATTTTTAGAAGAGACGGGGTTGCACCACGTTGGCCAGCCTTGCCTCGAATTCCTGACCTCAGGTGATCCGCCTGCCTCAGCCTTCCAAAGTGCTGGGATTACAAGCATGAGCCACTGCTCCCAGCCAACAGACTTTTTGCCAGCATTCAAATTGCTTTTTTAGAAGAGAAGAACTACTTTTATTGCAGAATTCCTTACTATAGCATTCCAGAAGTCGAGTTTTTCTTTTAAGTTGTGAACTTTTTAAAATTTTTAGTTTTTGTAGGAACATAGAAGGTGCAATATTTATGGGGTACATGAGATACTTGGATACAGGTATACAATGCATAATAATCACATCAGGGTAAATGGAGTATCCATCACCTCAACATTTATTCTTTGTGTTACAAACAATCCAATTATGTACTTTTAGCTATTTTGAAATGTACCATTAAATTATTATTGACTATAGTCACCCTGTTCTCCTATCAAATACTATATCTTGCTCATTCTCACTATTTTTAGTCACCATTAACAATTCCCACTTCCCCACAATGCACCCCCACTATCCTTTCCAGTATCTGGTAACCATCCTTCTACTCTCTATCTCCATGATTTCAGTTGCTTTAATTCTTAGTTTTGTAATTGTCAAAAGATGTGAAATATGTCTTTCTGTGCCTGGCTTATTTCACATAACATGATGACCTCCAGTTCCACCCACGTTGTGGCAAATGACAGAATTTCATTCATTTTTATCACTGAACAATACTCTAGTGTGTATATGTACACTTTTTTTTGTCCATTCGTTTGCTGATGGACCCTTAGCTTGTTTCCAAATCTTGGCTGTTGTGAATAGTGCTGAAATAAACATGGGAGTGCAGACATTTCTTTGATACACTGATTTTATTTCCTTTCTTTGGGGTATATACCTAGCAGTAGGATTACTGGATCACATGACAGCTCTAATTTTAGTTTTTTGATGAGCCTCCAAACTGTTCTCCATAGTGGTTGTACTAATTTACATTCCCATTAAAACTATACAAGGGCCACTTTTTCTGCACATTCTCACCTGCATTTGCTATTGGTTGTCTTTTGGATAAAAGTCATTTTAATGAGGGTGAGATGATATCTCGCTGTAGTTTTGGTTTGCATTTCTCTGATACTCAGTGGTGTTGAGAACCTTTTCATATACCTGTTTTCCATTTGCACGTCTTCTTTTGAGAAAGGTCTATTCAGATATTTTGCCCATATTTTGACCAAATTTTAGATTTTTCCTATAGAGTTGTTGGAGTTTTTTTTTTTTGTTTTTTTTTTTTTTTTTTTTTTTGAGACGGAGTCTCGCTCTGTTGCCCAGGCTGGAGTACAGTGGTATGTCGGCTCACTGCAACCTCTGCCTCCTGGGTTGAAGCGATTCTCATGCCTCAGCCTCCCTAGTAGCTGGAATTACAAGTGCACACCACCATGCTTGGCTACTTTTTGTATTTTTAGTAGAGACAGGGTTTCACCATGCTGGCCAGGCTGGTCTCAAACTACTTACCTCAAGTAATCCACCCACCTCGGCCTCCCAAAGTGCTGGGATTACAGGTGTGGGTCACCGTGCCTGGCCAAGGTTGTTGGAGTTCTTTCTATATTCTGCTTATTAGTCCCTAGTCAGATGAAGAGTTTGCAGATATTTTCTCCCATTCAGTGGGTTGTCTCCTCACTTCATTGATGTATCCTTTCCTGTACAGAAGCTTTTTAATTTGATGTGACCCCATTTATCTATTTTTGTTTTGGTTGCCTATGCTTCTGGCGCATATGCTCAAGAAATCTTTTTCCAGTCCAATATCCTAGAGAGGCTCCTCAATGTTGTTGTTTAGTAGTTTCATAGTTTGAGGTCCTAGATTTAAGTCTTTAATCCATTTTGATTTGATTTTTTACACAGTGAGAGATAGGGATCTAGTTTCATTCTTCCGAATATGGATATCCAGTTTTCCCAGCACCACTTATTGAACAGACTGCCCTTTCCCCAAAGTATGTTCTTAGCACCTTTGTGGAAAATGAATTCACTATAGGTATATGGATTTGTTTCTGGGCTCTTTATTCTATTCCATTGGTCTATGTGTCCGTTTTTTATTCCAGTATCATGCTGTTTTGGTTACTATAGTTCTGTAGTGTAATTTGAAGCCAGGTAATGTAATTCCTCCAGTTTTGTTCTTCTTGCTCAGGGTAGCTTTGGCTATTCTGAGTCTTTTGTGGTTCCATATAAATTTTAGTGGTTTTTTTTTTTTCTATTTCTGTGAAGAATGTCATTGGGATTTTGATAGGGATTGTGTTGAATCTGTAGATTGCTTTGGGAAGTATAAACATTTTAACAATATTGATTCTTCCAATCCATGAACATAGAGTATCTTTCTATTTTTTGTGTGTCCTCTTCAATTACTTTCATCAGTGTTTTATAGTTTTCAGTGTACAGATCTTATACTTCTTTGGTTAATTCCAAGGTATTTTATTTAATTTGTTGCTACTGTAAATAGGATTACTTTGTTGTTTCCTTTTCAGATTATTTACTGTTGGCATATAGAAATGCTACTGATTTTTGTATGTTGATTTTGCATCCTACAATTTTATTGAACTTATTTATCTGTTATAATAGCTTGTTGGCAGACTTTTTAGGTTTTTCCAAATATAATATCATATCATCTGCAAACAAGGATAATTTAACTTCTTCCTTTCCAGTTTGGATGCCCATTATTTCTTTCTCTTATTTGATTGCTTTAGCTAGGACTTCCAGTAGTATGTTGAATAATAGTGGTGAAAGTGGGCATCTGTGTTGTGTTGCATAACTTAGAGGAAAAACTTTCAGATTTTTCCCATTCAGTATTATGCAGCTGTGGGTCTGTCACATGTGGCTTTTATTATGTTAAGTTATATTTCTTTTATATCCAGTTTTTTGAGAGATTTTTATCATGAAGGGATGTTGAATTTTATCAGATTCTTTTTCATCATCAGTTGAAATGATCATATGGTTTTTGTCCTTCGTTTTGTTGATATGATATATCATATCAATTGATTTGCATATGTTGAACCATCGTTGCACCCCTGGGATAAATCACACTTGGTCATGATGAATGATCTTTTTAATGTGTTGTTGAATTCAGTTTGCTAGTAGTTTGTTGAGGGTTTTTGCATCAATATTTATCATGGATATTGGCCTGTAGTTTTCTTTTTTTGATGTGTCTTTGTCTGGTTTTGGTATCAGGGTACCACTGGCCTTGTAGAATGAATTCAGAAGTGTTCCCTTCTCCTCTATTTTTTGGAATAGTTACAGTAGAAACGGCATTAGTTCTTTATATGTTTGGTAAAATTCAGTAGCAAAGCTATCAGGTCCTGAGCTTGGCTTTGCTGGAAGACTTTTTATTATGACTTTGACCTCATTACTTGTTACTGACCTGTTCAGATTTTGAATTTCTTCCTGGTTCAATCCTGGTAGGTTGTATGTATCTCAGAATTTACTGACTTCTTCTATGTTTTCCAACTTATTGGCATATAGTTGCTCACTGTAGCCATTAATATCCTTTGTATTACTGTTATAGTTGTTGTAATATCTCTTTTTTCATCTCTGATTTTATCTATTTGAGTTTTTCTCTTTTTTTTTCTTAGTCTGGCTAAAGCTTCAGTTTATCAATTCAGTTTATCGTTTCAAAAAACCAACTTTTCATTTCACTGATTTTTAAAATTGTTTTCTGTATCTCAGTTTCCCTTATTTCTGCTCAATCTTTATTATTCATTTTCTTCTACTAATTTTGGGTTTGATTAGCTCTTGCTCTTCTAGTTCTT
Source organism: Macaca mulatta (assembly GCF_049350105.2). Classification (NCBI taxonomy): domain Eukaryota; kingdom Metazoa; phylum Chordata; class Mammalia; order Primates; family Cercopithecidae; genus Macaca; species Macaca mulatta. The sequence goes on along the minus strand of NC_133407.1, from coordinate 161,606,337 downwards.
TAAGATGCATTTTTGTTTATTTGAAGTATTCTACTTTTTTGATCTAGACGCATATTTCCATAAACTTCCCTCTCAGTAGTGCTTTCTCTGTATCCTGTAGGTTTTGGTATGTTGTGTTTCCACTATCATTTGTTTTACAAAATTTTTAAATTCCCTTTTTAATTTCTTTATTGACCTTCTGGTCATTCAGGAGCATATTGTTAATTTTTATATGTTAGTATAGTTTCCAAAATTCCCCCCATTTTTGATTTCTAGTTTTATTTCATTGTGGTCAGAGAAGATGCTTGATATTATTTCAATTTTTCTGAATGTTTTAAGACTATTTTGTGGCCTAATATGTGGTTTATCCTTGAGAATGATTCATGTGCTGCAGAGAAAAATGTGTATTCTGCAACCATTGGGTGAAATATTCTACAAATATCTACCAGGTTCATTTGGTCAGTAGTGCAGAGTAAGTCTGATTTTTCTTTGTTGATTTTCTGTCTGGAAGATCTATTCAATGCCGAAAGTGGAATATTGCGGTCTCCAGCTATTATTGTATTGGGGTCTATCTCTCTCTCTAGCTCTAACAATATTTGCTTTATACATCTGAGTGCTCCGCAGTTGAGTGCGTAGATATTTAAAATTGTTATATCCTCTTTCTGAATTGACCCATTAATCATTATATAATGACTTCCTCTGCCCTTTTTATAGTTTTTGTCTTGAAATCTATTTTATCTTATATAAGCATAGCCACTCCTACTCTTTTTTGATTTCCACTAGCATATTTTTCCATTGCTTTATTTTCAGTCTATTTGTCTGTATAGATAACGAGTTGTTTTTGTAGATTGTTCAGTCTTGTTTTTTATCCATTCAGTCATTTTATATCTTTGATTGGTGAGTTTAGTCCAACTACATTCAATGTTATTATTGAAAATAAAAACTTACTCCTGCCATTTTCTTATTTGTTTTCTGGTTGTGGTCTTCACTTCCTTCTTCCTTTTGTTCTTATCTTCCTTTAAACAAAGGCAATTTTCTCTGGTGGTATGCTTTAATTTATTGTTTTTTATGTTTTCTGCATTCATTGTATGCTTTTTGATTTCAGGTTATTGTGAGGTTTAAAATAATATCTTATAATCTATTATTTTAAACTGATGACAACACTAATCGCATAAACAAACACAGTAGCTAACAAACAAGCAAAGATAAAACTAATAAAAAACTCTACACTTTAACTTTATCCCCCTGCTTTTTAAATTTTCATTGTTTCTATTTATATCTTGCTGTACTATCCGTGTCTTGAAAAGTTGTTGGACTAATTATTTTCAATCAGTTCATCTTTCAATCTTTCTACTCAAGATATGAGTAGGTTATGCACCACAATTATGGCGTTATAATATTCTGTGTTCCCCTGAGTACTTACTATTACCAGTGAGTTTTGTACTTTCAGATGATTTCTTTTTGCTCATTAACATCAATTTCTTTCAGACTTAAACCTCCCTTTAGCATTTCTTGTTCTGGTGTTGATTAAATCCCACAGCTTTTGTGTGTCTGGAAAGTATTTATCCTTCATGCTTAAAGGATATTTTCATCAGGTATTCTATTCTAGGATAAAAAAAATCTTCCTTTAGCACTATTTGTTTATTTTATTTGTTTATTTATGTATTTATGTTTGAGACAGAGTGTCACTCTGTTGCCCAGGCTGGAGTGCAGTGGCGTGATCTTGCCTCATTGCAACCTCCACCTCCTGGGTTCCAGTGATTCTTGTGCCTCAACCTCCCAAGTAGGTGGGACCACAGGCACACACCACCACCCATGGCTAATTTTTGTATTTTTAGTAGGGATGGGGTTTCCCATGTTGCCCAGTCTGGTCTTGAACTCCTGGTCTCAAGTGATCCACCCACTTCTGCCCCCAAAGTGCTGGTATTACAGGCGTGAGCCACTGCACCTGGCCCCTTTAGCACTTTAAATATCCCACTCTCCCCTGGCTTATAAGGTTTCCACTGATAAGTCTGCTGCCAGACATATTGAAGCTCCATTGTATGATTTTTTGTGTGTGTGTTTTCGTTTTGAGACGGAGTCTTCTTTGTCACCCAGGCTGGAGTGCAGTGGTGTAATCTCAGATCACTGCAACCTCCACCTCCTGGGTTCAAGCAATTCCCCTGTCTCAGACTCCCAAGTAGCTGGGACTACAAGAGTACACCACCACTTCTGGTCAATTTTTGTATTTTTACTAGAGATGGGGTTTCACCACGTTGGCCAGGCTGGTCTCAAACACCTGACCTCAAGTGATCCATGTGCCTCAGCCTCCCAAAGTAAGCCATCATTTGTTTCTTTTCTGTTACTGCTTTTAGGATTCTTTCTTTATCCTTGACTTTTGGGAGTTTGATTATCAAATGCCTTGAAGTAGTCTTCTTTGGATTAAATCTGCTTGGTGTTCTATCACATTCTTATACTTTGATACTGATATCTTTCTCTAGGATTAGGATGTTCTCTGTTATTGTCCCTTTGAATAAACTTTCTACTCCTGTCTCTCTCTCTATCTCTTCTGTAAGGCCGTAACTCTGAGATTTGCCCATTTGGGGCTATTTTCTAGATATTATAGATGTACTTCATTCCTTTTTATTCTTTTTTCTTGGGTCTCTTTTGACCATGTATTTTAAAATAGTCTATCTTCAAGCTCACTAAGTCTTTCTTCCACTTGATCAATTTTGCTGTTAAGAAACTCTGTTGCTTTCTTCAGTATGTCAATTGCATTTTTCAACTACAGAATTTCTGCCTGATTCTTTTTAATTTCAATCTCTTTGCTGAATTTATCTGATAAAATTCTAATTTCCTTCTATGTGTGTCTTAAATTTCATTGAGTTTCCTCAACTCAAGTATTTTGAATTCTCTCTCTGAAAGGTCACATTTTCCTGTGTCTCCAGGATTGGTCCTTGGTGCCTTATTTAGTTCATTTAGTAAGGTCATATTTTACTGGATGGTCTTAATGCTTGTGGACGTTTGTCAGTGTCTGGGCATTGAAGAGTTAGGTATTTATTGTAGTCTCTGTAGTCTGTGCTTGTTTGTACCCATCCTTCTTGGGAAGGTTTCCCAAGTATTTGCAGGGACCTGGGTGTTGTGATCTATGTTTTTGTGTCACTACAGCCATATCCGCATTAGGGAGCACCCAGAACTCAGTAGTGCTCTTGGAGACCTGTAGAGGTACAGTCTTGGTGGTCTTAAGATCCAGAATTATTATCTGAATTACCTGGCAGAGACCCTGTTCTTGTCTCTTACTTCCTCCCAAACAGATGCAGTCTTTCTCTTGGCTGAGCTGCCTGGAGCTCAGGAAGGGATGACACAAGCACCCTTGTGCCCACCACCATTGGGACTGTGCTGGGTCAGACCTGAAGCCAGCACAGCACTTTGTCTTGCCCAAGGCCTGATGTAACCACTACCTGGTTACTGTCTATGTTTACTCAATGCCCTGGGGCTCTACAATCAGCAGGTGAAGAAGCCAACGAGGCTTGTGTTCTTCCCTTAAGAGAAGCGAATTCCCCCAGGCCCTGAGCAGATCTAGAAATGCAGTTGGGAGCCCAGGATTTGAATCAAAAACTTTAGAAATCCATCTGGTGTTCTATTCTACTGCATCTAAGCTGTCCCTCAAACCACAAGACAAGGTCCTTCCCCTTGCACCCTCATCTTACCACAGTCAGAGGAGTCTCTCCCAGTGGCTACCACCACCACTGGTCCAGTGGGAGTTCTGCCAGGCCACTGCCAATGTTCACTTAAAGCCCAAGGCTCCTTAGTCAGCTTGTGGTGAATGGTCTGGGACTCACCCTTCAAGGCACTGGTCTCCTCCTGGGGTAGATTCACTTTCAGTCTATGTGTATCTATGTAGGTGAAGTGTTATTTTTGTAGATTGCCAGGGCAGGCTCGGAAATGGCATCCAAGAGGCAAGGCCTGGAATTGGGGACCCCCAAGAGCCTGCTTGGTTCTCCACCCCACTGTGGCTGAGCTGGTACCTAAAGCACAAGACAAAGTCCCCTTTATTCTTTTTTTTTTTTAATTTTTATAGGAGTCTTGCTTTTGTCCACTTGGCTGGAGCACAATGGCATGATCTCAGTTCACTGCAACCTCTGCCTCCCGGGTTCCAGCAATTCTCCTGCCTCAGCCTCCCAAGTAGCTAAGACTACAAGCACCTACCACCACGTCTGGCTAATTTCCATATTTTTAGTGGAGATGGGGTTTCACCATGTTGGCCAGGCTGGTCTCAAACGCCTGACCTCAGGTGATCCACCCACCTTGGCCTCCCAAAGTGCTGGGATTACAGGCAAAGTAATCCCTTTACTCTTACCCCTGCTTTTCTCAAGCAGAAGGAGTCTCTCCTCATAGCCATGTTGGAATGTCGTAGGTCATACTTGAAGCCAGCACATCTCAGCAACTCACCCAAGGACCATGGCATGTGCTACCCGGCTACTGTCCCTGATTATTCAGGGCATAAGGGCTCTTTAGTCAGTACATGATGAATCTTGGCAAGACTAGGTCCTTTTCTTCATGGCAGCAGGATCTCTTTGGCCAAGAGTGTGTCCAGAAGTGTTGTCCAGGTGTTAGGGCCAAGAATAGGAGACTTACAACTCTGCCCAGTGCCCTGGCCTACTGTGGCTGAGCTGGTAACCAAGATGAAAAACAAAGTTTTATTTACTCTTCACTCTCCTCATGTGGAAGGAAGGAGTCTTTCAGTGCTGTGAGCTGCACTACCTGGGGTTTGGGGAGGGGTAGCACAAGCACTTCCTTAGCCACCCTGACTGGTGTTTGACTAGGTTCTGTGTCCCCAAAGTCCACTGGCTCTGAGCCTAACACGGCATTAAGACTTGCCTAGGAGTTGCAGTCCCTGTGGCCTGAACTGCCTTTCAAGTTTATTTAGAACCCCAGAGCACTTTAGCCCAGAGTGGTGAGGCTTGCTGGAACTCAAGTTCCAACCACTTGGATGAGTGGCTCCCATCTGGCTAGGACTGGTTTAAATGCTCCCTCCATGGACATCAGCTGAGTTCTGCCCTGTGTTGCTTTCCACTGTGGCAGGGTGGTACTGAGTTCCAATGCAAAGCCCCATGATTGCTGCACTTTCCCTCCTCCAAGTGCACAGAGTCTTCATGGCACACAGCCACTGTGAGGATAGCACAAGGGTGACATCACTATTCAAGACTGTCTATCCTACTCTCCTCAGTGCCTCTTTCAGTGATATGAAGTTAAAAATGGGTACTGTGATTGTTCACATGATTTTTAGTTCTTATGACGGTGGTTTTTTAGTGTAGGTAGATGTTGAATGTGGCTGACTGCCATGGTTACTACTTGGAACCATCACTATGACAGCTACTACTGTTACTACTTAAGATTGTCATTACAAGAGCTACTACTGTTACTACGTGAGACCATCATTCCAAGACTGAACGAAGGGGGAGGTATGCAGAAATGAAAACTTAAGACAAAAGTAACTATTTTAAAGGAAAGGTAACATGTGGAAGAAGAGAGAAGAGGACTCCCTGCTTCTAGTGAGCAAAGGCAACCACCTGGGCCTCTACAGCCCTTTGTATTTATTGGGTACAAAGAGTAGGGAGGAGGAGATAATGATTGATCAGCTGCTTAACTGAGGTTCACATTATTGCTAACAGGCTTCAGATGTGCCTAATCACAAGAAATACTTGTGCCTGGGTTGTGACTGCCCTCAGCATTCCTTCTGGGTGACAGACAGTTTGTCAGTTTTCCAACATCCTGTGTTCATGAGAACAGTTTGCTGTTTACTCGTATAGCCTCCAGTGGCATACTGAGATGATCACAACCCTTACTCTTTTGGCCTGCAACATCTCTCTGTTTTTGAATTGAGAAAGGCAATTGCAAAATGTGCAACAGTATAGCAAAAAAGCAATCCTTTAGCCTTCAATTTGCACTGTATAGGTGGTTCTATTAGATGCTATGGGTTGTGAAAGATAAATTTCCCATGTAGTTGCACTTCCAAATCCCTGATTTCCTCATTTCTCCTTTGGTGGAGAAGGGTGCAATTTACAGGGAATAAGGAACAGTTGAGCAATATATTCTCCCTGGTTCAAAAACCCAAAGATCTTGTGACATTACCACCACTTAAATTTCTCCTTCATAATCTGAGTCAACAACTCCTGCGAGTACAGTAATGCCCTGTAAGTTAAGATGACTTTTACCCAAAACCAATTCCATGTATCCTGTTTTTCTACACTTATAACATTTAGCATTTCTGCAGCCACAAAAGAAGACGGTACAAGCCAATTTTCATCCTCCGTCTCCTGTTCACCGCTTTTGATAGGTGCTGTAGGTGGGGAAAAAAAAAAAAAAAAAAACCTCTCTCAAACCCTGAAATAATAACAAAAAGATGGTATGTACCAAACTCCAACTCCAAATAAAAAAGAGAAAATAACCAAATCCTTCCCCATGTTACCCTGATTCAAAAACTTCCCATTCTTTGTACATCTTTATCTATCCCTATCTGTCCCTATGGTCCCTGTTAGTTCCTGCAAGTCCCTGTCCTTCCCTACCTATCTCTATTTGCCTCTATTTATTTCTATTTATCCTTACTTATCTCTTTGTCCCTGCAGGCCTCCTCAGGTCCCTTCAGGTCTCTGTTTGTCCCTGATAGTCCCTGTTCAGGTGCCACTTGTGTCTGACTGCCACAGTTACTACTTGGGACCATCATTATGACAGTTACTACTGTTACTACTTGAGATCATCATTACGAGACTGAATGAAGGAGGGGGACAAACAGAAATGAAAACTTAAGACACAAGTAGCTATTGTAAAGGAAGCATAACCAGGGAAGAAGAAGAGGGCTCCCTGCTTCTAGTAGCAAAGGCAGCAGCAGCCCAGAACTTCTACAGCCCTTCATATTTACTGGATAGAAAGAGGAGATAATGATTGATCAGGTGCTTAATTGATCACAGGTTCACACTATTGCTAACAGGCTTCAGATGTGCCTAATCTCAAGAAACACTTGTGCCTCGGTCATGACTGCCCTCAGCATTTCTTTCAGGTGGCAGACGCAGTTTGTCAGTTTTCCAACATCCTGCTTTCATGAGAACAGTTTGCTGTTTACTCATATAGCCTCCAGTGCTATACTGAGTTGATCACGAACCTCACTCCTTCAGCCTGCAACAGTTAAATTGAGTGTTCTTGCAGGGAGGATGATCAGTGGGGGCTTCCATTTTGCCATTTTGCTCCTCCTCCCCAGAAGTCAAGTTCTTGGTTAAATTTTGATTATTTATATTTTTCTACTGATTTTTCCACTTTACATTGCCAAATATATTAACAAAATGAATTTTGTTTCTTCTATTATAATTATGTGTACTTTTTTGTTTCTAATGACATTTGTGACATCTCTTTTTGTGTTTTTTGACTTGGCAAAATTTTTCCATTTTATTGTTTTCTTGGAAGAATACTAGTTGTTTATTGAAGCACTGGATTTTTTGTGTGTTTTTATTTTATTAATTTCAGTCTTTAACTTCTATTGATTTCTGTCTTCTATGTTTTTAGGCTCATGTATTGTTCCTTTTTTGACTTAAATATTTACTTTATGTGGTACTTATTTTTTTCCAAGGAGTAAATTTAAGACTACAAATTTTTATTTGAATAATACTTTAAATTCAACAGGTTTTTATACGTGCTTATTGCTAGATCATTTATAATGTCAATTTGATTTCTTCTTCTTTAACATAGGATTTAGAATACTTTTTGTTAACATTCAAGTGTAGAGATTTTAAATTGTGGTGTGCACACACTTATAATTAGTTATTATAATTAGAATAATTAAATAATTTTTAAAATGTGGCTTTTATGAGGTCTACTTTGGAGAATGTTGTTTTCTATGTAGTCTAATACATGGACAATTTAAAAAATACATTCTAGAGGTGATCAAAAAAGAACTTGCCATGCACATCCATGTGAAGAGACCACCAAACAGGCTTTGTGTGGCAATAAAGCTTTTTAATCACCTGGGTGCAGGTAGGCTGAGTCCAAAAAGAAAGTCAGCGAAGGGAGATGAGGTGGCGCAGTTTTATAGGATTTGGGTAGGTAATGGAAAATTACAGTCAAAGGGGTTGTTCTCTTGCAGGCAGGAGCGGGGGTCACAAGGTGTTCAGCGGGGGAGTTTCTGAGCCAGGAGAAGGAATTTCACAAAGTAATGTCATCAGTTAAGGCAGAAAACGCCATTTTCACTTCTTTTGTGATTCTTCAGTTGCTTCAGGTCATCTGGATGTATATGTGCAGGTCACAGGGGATACGATGGCTTAGCTTGGGCTCAGAGGCCTGACAGAACTATTCTATGTTGAATACAGTGTTGTACATATGTGTGTATGTTTAATCAGTCTTAATTGTGTTGTTTGTGTACTCTGTCTTATTCATTTTTTATCTACCCAGTCTTTTAATTTCTTTAAAAAGATGTCTTAATTCCCCTTTTATGAATGTTAATCTGATAATTATCTTTGTTCTTCCAATAAATTTTCTATGTTTCAAGATAATTTTTGGTATATTATCTATGTGCTTTTTGCTCTTGGTAATGTCTTCTTTCCCAGTTTTTCTTCCTCCATTCAAACCAGACCTTGGACCTTTCATGCCTCAAGGGAGGAAAACTGCTATAGAAAAGAAAACAGAAGAAAATAAAATTCAATATTAGAGTTGAATGCTTTTGAGTGGTACATGCCTGCATTTCACAGACCTAACTTATGATGTATTACAGTCCCTAAGCTATTAATACATTTGCAAGAATTATGATGTTTTAATAGCTAGTTTTTACTATCTCAGACTAAATGTAGGTATACTTTGGAGATAGTGCAGGTTTAGTTCCAGACCACCCCAATAAAGTGAATCTCCGTAAAGTGAGTCACATGAATTTTTTTGTTTCCCAACACATAAAAAAGTTATGTTTGCATTAAACAGTAATATATTTTGTGTGCAATATATTACACCTAAAACATACACATACCTTAATTTTAAAATACTTTATTGCTAAAAAAATCTGATGATCACCTGAGCCTTCAGTGAGTCGTTCTCTTTTTGCTGGTGGAGAGTCTTGCCTGCTGTTAATGGTTGCTGACTGATCAATGAGGTTGTTGCTGAAGGTTGAAGTGGTTGTGACAATTTCTTAAAGTAAGACAGCAATGAAGTTTATCATATAGATTGGATCTTTCACAAAAGACTTCTCTGTAACATGTGATGCTATTTGATAGCATTTTACCCACAGTAGAACTTACGTCAGAACTGGAATCAATACTCTCAAACCCAGCTGCTGTTTTTTCAACTAAATTCATATAATATTCTAAGTCATTTGCTGTCATTTCAACAATCTTCACAGTATCTTTGCTAGAAGTAGATTTCATCTCAAGAAACCACTTTCTTTGCTCATCCATAAAAAGCAACATCTCATCTGTTCAAGTTTTATTATGAGATTTCAGCAATTCCATCACATGTTCAGGCTCCACTTCTAATTCTAGCTTTCTTGTTATATCTACCACATCTGCAGATACTCCCTCTATTGAGGTCTTGAAGGCCTCAAAGTCATCTATGAGGGTTGGATCAACTTCTACCAAACTATTATTATTGGTATTTTGACCTCCTCCCATGACACCTAGAATGGTGAATCTTTTCCAGAAAGTTTTCAATTTACTTTGCCCACATCCGTCAGAGAAACCACTATCAATAGCAGTTATAGCCTTACAAAATGCGTTTTTTAAATAATAAGACTTGGAAGTTAAAATTACTTTTGATCCTTGAAATGCAGAATGGATGTTGTGTTAGTGGGCATGAAAACAATATTCATGTCCTTGAACATCTCCATCAGAGCTCTTGGGTGACTAGGTGCATTGTCAATGAGCAGTAATATTTTGAAAGGAATCCTTTTTTCTGAGCAGTAAATCTCAACAGTGGATTTAAAATATTTAGTGATCCATGCTGTGAAAAAATGTACTATCATCCAGGCTTTCTTGTTCCATTTATAGGGCACAGGTAGCATAGATATAACATAATTCTTAAGGGCCCTAGGATTTTTGAATGGTAAATGAGCTTGAGTTTCCACTTAAAGTTACCAGTTGCATTAGCCCCTAAAAAGAGAGTCAGTCTTGTCCTTCACAGCTTTGAAGCTAGACACTGACTTCTATCTAGTTATGAGAGTCCCAGATGAAATATTCTTCCAACATATGACTATTTCATCTGCACTGAAAATCTATTTAGTGTGGCCACCTTATCAATTATCTTAGCTGGATAATTTGTTGCAGCTTCTATATCACCACTTCCTGGTTGCACTTTTCTATTATGAAGATGGCTTCTTTACTTAAAACTCATGAACCAAGCTCCGAGCTTCAAATTTTTCTCCTGCAGCTTACTTACCTTTCTCAGCCTTCATAGAATTAAAGAGAGTTAGGGCCTTGCTCTGGATTAGGTTTTGGCTTGAGGTAATGTTGTGGTTGGTTTGATTTATCCAGACTAGTAAAACTTTCTCCATATCAGCAATAAGACTGTTTCACTTTCTTATCATTCATGTGTTTACCGGAGTAGCACTTTTAATTTCCTTCAAGAACTTTTCCTTTGCATTCCCAGTTTAGCTAATGGGTGCAAGAGCCCTAGCTTCCAGATTGTCTTGGCTTTTGACATGCCTCCTTCACTAAGCTTCATCATTTCTAGCTTTTGATTTCAATTGAGAGATGTGTGGCTTTTCCCTTCATTTGAGCACTTGGAGGCCATAGCAGATTTATTATTTGGTTTAATTTCAAAATTTTTGTTTCTCAGGGAATAAGAAGGACAGGTAGAGAGACAGGGAAAGAACCGGTTGGAGGAGCAGTCAGAACACACAAAACATTTATCAGTTAAGTTTGCCATCTTATATGGGCAAGATTTATGGTACTTCCCAAAATTTACAATCATAACATCAAAGACCACTGATCACAGATTAGTGTAACAGATATAATAATAATGAAAAAGTTTGAAATACTGTGATAATTGCCAAAATGCGATATAAAGACATGAAGCAAGCATATGCTCAATAAAGTGAATCACAGTGGTCAGGACTCAAAATGATTTCAGTGAACTGGAATGCCAGGATATCCAGCTAAGATACCAGCAGATTCAAGCTGGGTACAGTGATGCCTGCCTATAGTTGCAGCTACTGCGGAGGTTGAGGCAGGGTGACCGCTGGAGCCAAGGAGTTTGCACAACAATCACACCTACGAAAAGACACTGCACTCCAGCCAGGACAACTTAGCAAGACCCTATCTCTAAAACAAACAAAAATCCCACAAAATTTAGCAGGAACTGATTCAAATTGTATAGGGCCTGAAGTCTATAGAATTTGAAATCCCCTCTTTAACAACAACAAAAAAATACAACATTATGAATAACAAAACAAAAATCAAGTACAAAAGTGAATATTTATTAGCATGGGAAAGAAATCACCAGTCTTGGAGTTATGTCCCATTATTCAGAGAAGCTTACTTTAAAATATTTCTTGATTATAATCTAGTTTTTATTCCCCACCTAGAACACTCTACAAGTCCCATAATCTCTCAGCATTCACAGAGGCCATACAAATGAAAGACCCCAAAGCTTAAGATTTATTTAGCCCTTTATTAGCTTCAGAGTATAACTACCTCTGGTGAAAGTTCTACATTTATGTTAAAATAATTAAATTTTATTTTTAAAATACACGATGAAGAGAGCCTGACTTTGAGACACTTGTGTTAAAAAAAAATCAGGGGAATTTTCTTCATTCACAATCTTCCTGTGCATTAATATTATGACAGTAAATAAAAATGGGCCAGCTTAGGCAAGGGGTATTGCTAACTTTACCACATGCACTAGTCAAATCACTTCTGGGAGTTCAAATTGAAAAAGAAACATCGGCAAAGCAGAGCCATACTAAGGGAAGCAGACAATGTGACAAAAGAGAGATTCTTGCCATATGAGGAAAGGACTACTGAAAGAACTGAAGTGTTTGGTTTTGAGAAGTAAACACTGCTGGGAGATTGCTGATGAGCAGTTGTGTGCCACTTCAAACTATATTACAAGGTTACAGTAACCACACTGTATGATACTGGTACAAAACAGACACATAGACCAATGGAACAGAATAGAGAACTCAGAAATAAGACCACATACCTACAACCATCTGAACTTTGACAAATCTGACAAAAACAATGGGGAAAGGATTCCCTATTTAATAAATGGTGCTGGGAGAACTGGCTAGACAAATGCAGAAAATTGAAACTGGGCCCCTTCCTTATGGCTTATACAAAAATTAACTCAAGATGTATTAAAGACTTAAATGTAAAACCCCAAAGTATCAAAACCCTAGAAGAAAATCTAGGCAGTACCATTCAGGACATAGGCACAGGCAAAGATTTCATGACGAAAACACCAAAAGAAATTGTGACAAAGCAAAAATTGACAAATGAGATCTAATTAAACTAAAAAGCTTCTGCACAGCGAAAGAAATTATCATCAGAGTGAACAGACAACCTACAAAATGGGAGAAAACTTTTGCAATCTATCCATCTAACAAAGGTCTGATATACAGAATCTACAAGGAACTTAAACAAATTTACAGGGAAAAAAACATTAAAAAGTGGGCAAAGGATGTGAACAGACACTTCACAAAAGAAGACATACATGCTGCCAAAAAAATACATGTAAAAAAAGCTCAGCATCACTGATCATTAGAGAAATGCAAATCAAAACCACAACGAGATACCATCTCACACCAGCAAGAATGGCGCTTGTTAAAAGTCAAAAGACAACAGATGCTGGAGAGGTTGCAGAGGAAAAGGAACACTTTTACACTGCTGGTGGGAGTGTACCCATTCGTTCAACCACTGCGGAAGACCATGTGGCGATTCCTCAAAGATCGATAGGCAGAAATACCATTTGACCGCCCAGCAATCCAATTACTGGGTATATACCCAAAGAAATATAAATTATTCTGTCATAAAGATACATGCACATGTATGTTCACTGCAGCATTATTTACAATAGCAAAGACATGTCATCAACCTAAATGCCCATCAACGATAGACTGGATAGAGAAAATATGGCACATATACACCATGGAATGTTATGCAGCCATAAAAAGGATCATCTCCTTCGCAGGAACCTGGATGGAGTTGGAAGCCAGTATCCTCAGCAAACTAATGCAGGAACAGAAACCCAAACACCGAATGTTCTCACTTGTAAGTGGGAGCTGAATGATGAAAGCACATGGACACATGCGGCGGCGGGAACAACAGGGTTGGGTGGGAGGAGGGGGAGCATCGAGAAGAACAGCTAATGGATGCTGGGCTTTATACCTAGGTGATAGGATGATCTGTGCAGTGAACCGCCATGGCACACGTTTACCTATGTAACAAACGTGCACATCCTTCACATGTACCTCTGAACTTAAAAGTTGAAGGAAAAAAAAAAGACTTACTCTTATTGTTCCAGAGAAAGAAAGAGTGAGAGTTGCAAGCAGCCGATTTCAACCCAATGTAAGTCAATTCAATTCAATAAATATTTTTGGTGTCTAGTATTTGCCAGAAATATTTTCTGGCACTGGAGATAAAGCAGTGACCAAAATGGACAAAAATTCTCCTCTCATCGAGTTTACATTAATGCAAGAGAGATAAATAACAATACATAAATATGTAATATGTCAAATGTTGAGGTGATATACCCTAAGAAGAAAAATACAGCAAAGTACCAGCAACAGTCAATTGAGAATAAAATTTTTTAAAGATGCCAAAGCAAATTGCATCAAAAAGCATCAAACATCTAAGAATAAATCCAGCAAAATATGTGCAAGACTTCTACACAGAAAACTGTAGGAAGCATTAGTAAGAGAAATTAAAGAACACTTAAATAAATAGAAGGCTATACTGTGTTTGCAGATTGGAACTCTAAATATTATCAGGATGTCCATCTTTTCCAAAATCGACCTATAGATTCAATGTAATTCCCTCAAAATTAAGGGGTGTGTGTGTGTGTGTGTGTGTGTGTGTGTGTGTGTGTGTGTGTGTGTTGATCAGATGATTCTAAAAATGTATATGAAAGTAAATGCTCACAGAGAGGCAAGGTGAACTTAAAGAAAAATAAAGTTAAAGAACTTATTGTACCAGATTTCAAGACTCATTATAAAGCCACAATAAATAAGACAGTCTGATATTTTAGCAAAAGAACAGACAGACAGGCTGATGCGATACAATAAAGAGTAAAGAAACAGACCCACACTTATACTGATACTTTATTTATGACAACGATGACACAGAGCACTAGAGGAAGGTGGATATTTTCAATAAATGGTGCCGAGTCAATTGGATATTCACTGCAAAATAAATGAAATTTCACCCATACAAAAATCAATTCCAGGTGGGTTTTAGATCTTAACGTAAAAGGCAAAATAATAAGGCTTTTAAAAGATAACATTGGAGAATATATTCGTGACTTGATGTAGGCAAAGTTTTCTGAAGCAGGACCAAAACACACTAACCATCAAGAAAAAGATTAATAAATTGGACTACACTAAAAATAAGAACTTCTATTCATAAAAAGGCACTATTAAGAGAGAAAAAAGGCAAATCACAGAAATGGAAATGATATTTGCAGTATCTATAGTCTTAATAATTAAAGAGTAAATTTTAAATGTTTTCACCACAAAAAATGTTAAGTATCTGAGATGATGAATATGTTAACTAGCTTGACTTAATTATACACATTGTGTTAGCAAATTATAAAATCACTTTGTACCCCGTAAATTTACATAATTATAAATTGGCAATTTACAATTAAAAATCTATATTTGACAAATAACCTACACCTAAAATATAAAAGGAACACTTACATATTAGTTTTTTAAAAGAGAAATAACCCAATTTTTTTAAAGGAAGGAGAGAAGGAAAGACAGGCTTTTCATTGAAGAGACTATCCAAATAGTCAATAAACATTTAAAAAGGTATTTAGCTTCACTAGTCATCAGGGAAACACAAATTAAAACTGCAATGAGATACCACTTTACACCAGCCAGAGTAATAAATAATCTTTTTTTTTTTTTTTTCTGAGATGGAGTTTCACTCGTGTTGCCCAGGCTGGATTGCAATGGCACAATCTTGGCTCACCACAACCTCCATCTCCTGGGTTCAAGTGATTCTCCCACCTCAGCCCCCCGAGTAGCTGTGATTACAGGCATGCACCACTACACTAGGCTGATTTTTTTGTATTTTTAGTAGAGACGGGGTTTCTCCATGTTGGTCAGACTAGCCTTGAACTCCCGACCTCAAGTGATCTGCCCGCCTCGGCCTCCCAAACTGCTGGGATTACAGGCGGGAGCCACCACGCCCAGCCACAAATAATCATTTTTTAAAAGATTATACCAAGTGTTGGTAAGGAAAAGGATACGTAAGAACTCTCATTTGCCACTGGTGGACATGTAAATGAGTATGACCACTTTGAAAAATTCTTTGGTAATATCTTCTAAAGCTAAACATACATACCTTTTGACCCTGTAATTCTACTGCCATATATTACTCAACAGAAATGCAAGCACAGGCACACCAAGAAGTAGCTACATGAATGTTGATAGCAGCATTATTCATAATAGCTTAAAACTGGAAGCAAACTTGAATGTCCATCAAGAGTAAAATCGTTCGATAAATTGTGATACAGTCATACAACAGAATATTATATAGCAATGAAAAGGGAAAAAAAGCTACTGCAAAATATGGTTGAATCTCACAAATGTTGTTGAAAGAAGCTAGACCAAAGAAGTATTTACTAGTTATATTAATACAAATATAAATGACTTATAGTGTTATATATCAGGTTAGTGGTTACTCTGTGGGTTTTACAGAATGAAAAAGGGTATGGAGGGTTTCTATAGTGCTATTCAAGTTGTACAGATTTATACATGTGTGCTATATTTCAATAAAATAAGTAAATTAAAACAAAACAAAAAATAGGCTGGCAACTGAGTTTCTTAGAGTAATCCAAGAGGAGTTAGGGCTGTGGGTGAGAGATTGAGAAAATGCTACACTAATGAGACAGGAGACTGGGAATCCAGAAGGAAAGACAGTCAATGAGAAATTCACAGTATTAGGATTGCCTAAATGTTTTTAAAGAACAGAGTATTTAATGTTCACTTTAAAACTGTGTTCTATTATGACTGTAATCCCAGCTTTGTGGGAGGCCAAGGTGGGTGGATCACTTGAGGTCAGGACTTCAAGACCAGCCTGGTCAACATGGTGAAACACCATCTCTACTAAAAACACAAAAACTAGCCAGGCATGGTGGTGCGTGCCTGTAATCCCAGCTACTCACCAGGCTGAGGCAGGAGAATCACTTGAACCCGGGGGGTGCAGGTTGCAGTGAGCCGAGATGGTGCCACTGCACTCCAGCGTGGGTGACAGAACAAAACTCAGTTTCAAAAAAAAAACAAAAATAAAGAAGGGAGAAGAATGCCCCAGACTGAGAGAGAACGAAATGCAAAGGTCCAACACAGGGTATGCTGGGCACATCCAAAGACCAGCAAGGAAACCAGTGTGTGTGAAGCCAAGGAAGATGGTAGGGAGAAGATCAGAGACATAGCCAGGACCCACATGATGCTGGCTTTAATGGACCATGAATTTTACTGAATTTCACTCTGAGACAGGAATCCATTACAGATATGGTTTTCAGCAGAGAAATGATCGAACCCAAGTTTATTTTTAAACGTATCATTGCAGTTGCTTTGGGAAGAACCACCAGATAGGAGGTCTTCTAAGAGAGAGATGAGGCCAGCTTGGATAGGGCTGGTAGTGGTGGAGGTAGGAAAAAGATGTTGAGTCTTGATGTATTTTGAAAGTCAGGCCGTCAGCACTTGTGGCTGGTTGGAGATGGTGCGTGAGGAAAGAAAAGGCATCAGAGGTGTCTCAGGAAAAAGCTTCCTAATCCAGTCGAACAAGCTTCCCCTGATGCAGCTCCTCCAGTGGAAGCATTTAGTCCTTCCACTAGACTGTCTGAATGATCTTTTCCCTCCAGCTTATCTTCCAAATAGGTTCCCAAGTGGCTTTCTGTTCTTAGCAATCACGGGCCCAGGTGATGTCTACACACCAAATATTCTTGAACCATAAGGCAATCAGATTACGGTTTTGTACATTATGAATTTTCAGACTTCATGGTTTCAAAATAAATTTCCTATACCAAAAATACTTTTTAACTGCTGGTGACCCTATGTACCCATTTTTCCCCGCACATCCATTTTAATACTGGTCCAAAGGGTTAAAAATAAATAGCAAGGGGAGCTGCCTTAGCGGAAACAGAGGCCACAAGATATGGAATTTGGGGATGAGAAATGCCGGAACACGAAAGGAAGGAAGAACAGCCCCATCATCTTGGCCCTCGGGATGTTACGAATAGAGGGAACACCAGAAGAAGGTGTAAGGGAGTAAATGATTGACGTGTAAACAAACATCCCAAATGTTGTCTCTTTCAAAAGTTACTTTAGAGAGAATCTACTAGTGTGTCTGGAATTGGTGGGTTCTTGATCTCACTTACTTCAAGAATGAAGCCGCAGTCCCTCGCGGTGAGTGTTACAGTTCTTAAAGATGGTGCGTACCGAATTTTTTCCTTCAGACTTTCATATGTGTTTGGAGCTTCTTCTTTCTGGGTTCGTGGTCTCTCTGTCAGGAGTGAAGCTGCAGACCTTCGTGGTGAGTGTTACAGCTGTTAAAGGCAGCGCATCTGGAGTTGTTCGTTTTTCCCGGTGGGTTTGTGGTCTCATTGGCTTCAGGAGTGAAGCTGCAGACCTTCGCGTGGTGACTGTTACAGCTCATACAGGCAACGTGAACCCAAAGACCGAGCAGCAGCAAGTTACTGCAAACAGCGAAAGAACGAACCTTCCACGCTGCGGAAGAACTCCCGACGAGCTTGCAGCTGGCTGGTTTAGGTAGCCTGCTTTTATTGCCTTATTTGGCCCCACCCGCATCCTGCTGATTGGTCCATTTTACTGAGAGCTGATTGGTCCACTTTACAGAGAGCTGACTGGACCGTTTTGACAGGGTGCTGATTGGTGTATTTACAATCCTCTTGCTAGACATAAAAGTTCTCCAAGTCCCCACTAAGTTAGCTAGATACAGAGTACCAATTGGTATATTTACAAACCCTGAGCTAGACACAGAGTGCTGATTGGTGCGTTTACAATCCTTGAGCTAGACACAGAGTGCTAGACAGAAAAGTTCTCCAAGTCCCCACTAGGTTAGCTAGACACAGAGTTAGCTAGATACAGAGTACCAATTGGTGTATTTACAAACCTTGAGCTAGACACAGAGTGCTGATTGGTGTATTTACAAACCCTGAGCTAGACATAATAGTTCTCCAAGTCCCCATCCGGCTCAGGACCCCAGCGGGCTTCACCTGGTGGATCCTGCACCGGGGCTATAGGCAGAGCTGCCCGCCAGTCCCGAGCCACGCCTGCACTCCTCAGCCCTTGGGCTGTCGATGGGACCGAGCGCCACGGAGCAGGGGGCAGCGCCCGTCGGGGAGGCTCGGCGGGAGCCTAACGCAGGTGGGGGAGCTCAGACATGGTGGGCTGCAGGTCTCGAGCCCTGCCTCGCGAGGCCGGGCGAGAATTTGAGTGCAACGCCGGCGGGCCGGCACTGCTGGGGGACCCGGCACAACCTCCGCAGCTGCTGGCCCGGGTGCTAAGCCCCTTACTGCCCTGGGCCGGCCGGGTCGGCCGGCAGCTCTGTGTGCGGGTCCCGCCGAGCCCGCGCCCGCCGGAACTCGCACTGGGCCTCAAGCGCAGCGCGGAGCCCGGGTTCCCGCCTGCCTGCGCCTTTCCCTCCACACCTCCCCTCAAGCAGAGGGAGGCGGCTCTGGCCTCAGGCAACCCAGAGAGGGGCTCCCATGGTGCCGTGGCGGGCTGAAGGGCTCCTCAAGCGCCGCCAGAGTGGACGCGGAAGCCGAGGAGGCGCTGAGAGTGAGGGCTGCTAGCACGTTGTCACCTCTCACTAGTGCTCTGTTAATTATACATGGTCACAGAGGTGCTGCTATTGTTCTCTGCTTACTTGGAACTCTTCTTTGGGAGCTGTCCAAAAGCAGTGAATGTAACTTACACTAAAATCTGTGTTTCTAGAGGTCAGATTCCTGGGAAGCCCTGCTGTCAAGAATCCCAGATTCTCCTGGTTGGCAGGAACTTTAAAGCTTCTAGCCATAGTGTTTGAGCTCCCAAGGCAGTCCTTCAGCATCTTCCCAGGCAGCCCTAATTCACTGTGGACAGAAACCTGCCTGTCATTCCTTCTATCCACTGGTCATAATAGAGTATGAAATTTAAATATCACTGGTCCTATTAGTTCTTTTATATCTTTCATTCAAGTTGCTCATTTTTCTCACATAAGAAAATTTACCTTAAATGGAAACCACATCACTTTGTAAGTGGAAAACTATGTCTATTGGAACCTAACTGCATAAGGGGATGGAAGAGAAAGTGATGATATTAAATTCTACTTAGGAGTTGTTGCCTAGCAAAGGTTCTGAGCGAGAGGCAAGCTCTCTCTTTGTTAAAACAGGAGATTACCAAGTATTATACAGGGGTGCAAAGACAAATACCACAAAAATGATACTCCTTCCTTTGACATAATCCATAGGAACAAAAGAAGTGAAGGGCATATCTTTTTTCACCTTGTGATCCACTGTTATCTAATTTTATTGTCTGTGTACCACCCAATACCATGCTTCCAATCTCTACTGGAAGATGTACACACTGGGACACACTGGTAAAGTGATCAAGCACCAGGACTGTAAGTCAAACTGATTTGGTTCAGCTCTTGGCTCTGCCAACTCCTAGCAGCCCAACCCTAAATACTGGAAACTGTATGCATAGTTTCTTCATCTTTACAATGGAAGCAATAATAGATCTTCAGAGTAATGCTTTCTTAAAGATAGTGCTCAGATTTGGACATTATGCCCAGGTGTAACCTGACCATTGAAGAGGATGAGTTCAGCCTAAGATTGCAGCCTCATTCAGGTTTTGAACTGAACTCATTCAGCCTTTGGGTGTTCACAAGGTTGTGCTTGTAGCCAACTAAAATAAAATCTAAGGTATTTTGATGTAGAGCACTACTGAGCCACATCCCCCATTACCAACTTGTATTGCTAGGTGTTTCGGCCTGAGGGAGGACTTCACGTTTATTCCTATTAACTAGATTTTCCTCCTTCCCTGGTTCTTTGGCATTTGCTCAGCTCCTTCTCCTACGCTGTATTTGAGGGAAAGGAAGCCAAATGGGTAGAATTGGGCCATAATGAGGATGTGTTTGACATGCTGGATTTGAGTCTGTGTTCCATTGAAGAAAAGAAATGGAAACTTTGTTGAGTATCCATTCTATACTAGGCACTTTCCTTGACTATTTCATTGAACACTCCAAGGACCCCTTGAGGTAGATGTTATGGCCGATTTGCAGAGAAGAAATCTGCATTTTTATTTGAAGTTATTAAACATGGGTAAATGACCCAATTTTCTGCTTTTTGCTTAACAATAATTTGCAAACATTTTATCATGTTACTTCATGTTTCCCTTTTTTGCTTTATAAATAAATACATACTCCCTCCTTATTCTAAAAAGAATTTGAAGCACTTCTGTCTTGATGTTTATCATTTTAACGGTTGTATAATATCCCATTAAGTCACCCTAATTTACTCAACCAGTTTCCTACTGTTGACAGTTTGGCTCTGTTTACTTTTTGTGGTTTTTAAATTTTTTTTCTGTAGTAAATGATCCTCCTAAAAAACATCTCCGCATGAATGTTATTTTGTTCTGGAAATTTCCCCAAGCATGGAATACTGCATTAAAGGGGATATTTTTGGTGTTTCTTTATAGAGACTAGCAAATTGCCCACCCAAAGGAGTATGCTTTATTTGAGGGTAAAAAGCCAAACACACACACACACACGCAAATGGTTTTCTACAAAAGAAATTAATTTTCCACTTATTCATAAAATATTCTAGTGCTGTGATGGGTGGCAGGCACCTTGCCAGGGGCTAGGGACAAGGATAAGCAAGGCCAGGTCGGGGCCTCCAAGCAGCGAGCTGTGGAGTCGGGTAGAACAGGCGCCTGGCTGCAGCCAGGGAGGATCGCGCGCCCTTTCGCGCAGGAGAGTGGAAGCAGGGAGCTGTTTGTCAGCACCGAGGTAACGCTTGACCTGAGTCTTGCACAATAAGTAAGAGTTTGGGCACGCGATTTGTATTTATTTTATTGTGAATCTCTGGCCTTATATCAGAAAAAAAAAAATTGTGCCACCCTCGGCACAGAGAACGTTGGTGGCGTCGTAAGCCCTCTAAGTCTCTTTTCATCGCCAAGGAGTAGGGGTCCGGGAAGAGGACCTCCCCGACAGCAGGCAGCAGGAACAGGATTTGGGAGCCGGGAACCCCTGGCTCGGCACGGAAGAGGGCAGGAGAGGACCTGAGCGCGGGGCTCACCGTCTGCTGGGGACCCGAGCCGGCGTGTGGCCCTCGGGGAACGGAAGACGCGCCCTCAGCGACCCTGAAGAGTCAGCTAAGCTATCTGCGGGCTAAGGAGACGGTGAGGGAACGGGGACTAACTGGGGTGGGGGTTAGAGGGCAGCTCGCGAGTGGGCTCCAAGGGGAGCTGGGCTCAGCAGTCCGGGACCCCGAGGGGGCAAGCGGGCGGGGAGCACGAGAGGGGCGGAGCTCCGGGGCCGGGGCAGCCGCGGCTGCCCAGAGGGTCTGCGGGGGCTGCTGCGGCCGGTCCCGAAGGCGGGCGCAGGGAGTGCAGTGAGCCATGCACACCTCTCCGAGACCGTGACCTTCGCATAGGGAGCAGGGTCCGCGCGCCGTCCGGAGATCAGACACAAGCCCAGCCTCGTGAAGACCCACGGCCGAGGGGCTGGAGCTGCCTCTGTGCGAGGGAGCCCTGGCCAAGGCGCTGGTAGGACCAGGGAACCCGAGGAGGGCGGGCAGAAAGCGCCCCCAGTGGGGGAGGGGCCGTGGCGGGGTCTGGGGGCCAAGGGCTCGGGGCCGAACGAGGGGCACACGCCGGAGCAGCTCCAGCCTGGGAGCATTGGGCGTGAACGTGGGGGAAAGTAGGGACCACATTATAGGATCAAGGCTTTCCCCGGCTCAGAACTGGACTGTTCAGTGTCCCCTAGAAGGGGCAGCGGGTCACCTACGCCAATGAACGGGAGTGCACACCAAAACGCCTGCTGTCGGTAGTTTCTTGTGCCTCTGCCTTGCTTCTGCCTGTGATGTAGTCAGAAAGGACTCGCTCTCCATGTGTTAACAAGGGGACAGGTAGCTTCACAGAGTGTATGAATATGGAGGGGAGGGCCACGGCGTCAGCTCTGGCCCCAGGGGCCGTCAGTGTCCCTGCAGAATTCCTGGTCCAAGCCGCCAGAATTCCTTGGGGACTTTGCTTCAGTGGCATCAAATTAGACTGTCAGTTCCCGGGGCCTGATCACCAGCCTCCGTATGTATTTCCTGGGGAGAAAAAGCATACCAGACTGATGGAGTCTTATCATTATTTTAACATTCTAGCTTTCAATAGATAACATGCATATATTTATTTTTTAAGTCAAATAATACAAACATTTATCTTCTAGAGGCACTGCCTGCACTAGCATGTGTCTATTGCTATCTCCTTTCTATACTCATAGCCTTTCACACTCTACATGTTCTGTCGCCGTCTTTTGATTCTTTAGCCAGAAAATGATGTCACCACCACTGCCCACATCCTTTAATCTCCAGTGTTCCTTCTCGCAACGCCTATCTTGTCCTCAAATGTTTTTCACAAGGTGTTCCTCAGGGTAGGGAGCCCACTAACGAGAAGACATTTCATTTACTTGCTTCAACTATCCCAGAGATCTGAAGAAAAGGCACATTGGGGAACAGTCCATGACAAGTTCTAAACACACCTATCTTTCCCCTTAAACTGGATCTTCCAAGTGCATTTAGGTAGTCTGTTATTGAGAGGAAATAATGCAGGCTGTTTTCTGAAATGCTCTGGATTTCCAGAACTTAACACCACAGTAGTTCCTATTCCTTAAAACAGAACTTCATCAGTCACACCTTGCTGTTGCTTTTCCCGTCTCCACTCCAGGATCCCCTAACTGGTCTGCCTAGGATTTTTTCCTCTGTAGGAACCTGGGACACTGGGTGCTTTATACCTGCCTGGGAGGTGTTCCATGAAGGGCCTGAGGGACAAAGCTTTGTGGTGGACAAGGTGGGAGGGGAAGATGTAGGGGAAGTTGGAGGGGAAGTAGGAAGGAAGAAGCAGGCCAAGACCCTTGAGTGCAGAAGACTCCTCAAGCACAGAGCCCTGTCATTTAGGAACAGTCCCCATATAATTTGCTAAGAGACCACACATGCAGGTTACTTCCTGCCAACAATCAGTACAGTCAGCTCTGTTTCAAGACTTCTATGTTAGGCCAAAACATAGTAAGTGAAAACAATCAGCAAATCAACCAGTTTTTGTCTCTATGATAAAACAGAGTGGTTGAAACTAAATTAATTTAAAAAATTTTTTTACTGAATTAGCGGGTTCTTTAGGAGCTGTGTCCATTGTTTAAAATCACCTAATAGGTACTCCAGTCTCCACATTTTTCCTTTATTTTGTTTATCTTTTCATATTGCATAACCTTGAACTGGATCCCAACCATGTCAGAAAGTTCAGGCTGATTAGAAGCTGCCGCTTCTAAGACTTTTTGGTGGGAGAGAGTGGGGAGGAGAGGATGAGAAAATAATGACTGATCCTTGTGATAGGGTAGGTGTATAATGAAGAGGAAGAAGTTGACTACAAGTTTGAGACTGGTGAGGAGTCGCATATAATTCTTAAGGTAACAGTAAGGAATACTTAAGGAATGAGTAAGAAGTAAACAAAATTGTTCATCATTCATCATTCAAAATGTTTATAGAGTGCCTGGCTATGTACCATTCACTGGGAACTAAAAGGTATATAAAACCAGGTGAGGTCCCTGCTCTCCTGGAGCTTACAGATGCTTTGAGGTGGCAGCTGTTAGAAAAATAAATATTGACTATATGTTATTACAAACTAAGATAAACTGTCTAAAGGAAAGAAACAAAGTTCTTTGAGGGTTTATACAAACTGAACTGTGAGACCAGGGAAGGCTTTCTCAAGGAGATCTCCCTTGAGCCAAGATTCAAAGATGGAGAGGAAGATTGAGGATATATTTGTTGTTGACATAGGACCAGGATGTATCCATTAAGAATAGTGTTTGGCTGCTAGTCATTAAGAAGACTGACTGCCATGTGACATTTGCTGTACTACATGAGCACATATGCCAACTTGGCATTTTTGGCACTTTGGGAAAGAATGCTTCTTTATCACAGTATCAGAGTATCAGTTGCATTGTCTTCAGTTGGTCATGGTTTATCATTGCTGTATTCTTGCTTTATAATTAAATGTTTCGATTAACATTATTCTTATCCGTTTATTATACTGTGTACAACAAAATGTATGTATTGCAGTTCAATTTTGAATCATCCATATTCCCATTAATAAGGTAAATATATATAACCCTGATACCAAATATGGTTTATACACTGACTGTTCAATGTTATCACTAAATAGATTTTTTAACAGGTGAAAATAGGTGTGGCAGGTGGACTGAAATATCTTCCCTCCATCCCTAGCCACTGCTCTAATTGGGAGGATGCCAGAATTTTTCGATTATTCTAAAGCTTCGTGATCCTTTTCAAAGATTCACATACAGCTCTTCAGTAAAGAAAAAAAATCACCAATTGCACTGATGCTGTAAATATAAATCTCACAAGGTAATTCCTGGGGTGCTGTAACCAAGCAACATATTTAACATTCAAACAAATATTTTTATTCATTCAACAGTGTTTACAGTAAACCTTTTATGTGCCCAGAACTGTGCTAGATACTATAATTAAAATTGATTACTAGGACAGAGTCCCAACATGTAAGGAGTTCATAGAAGTCTAAGAGAGGTAGTCATGCTCATCCATGTGCAGGTAGTATTGTGTTCATTACAATGAAAGCATAATCAGGGTATGTTGATGTATAAGGGAAGGGAGTGGTCAATTCTACCAAAAGAGGAAGGGTCAGGGAAAGGTTCTTGGAGGAGGTAATGCTTGAGTTGAATCTTGAAAGATGAGGAGTTACACCAGGTAGACAAAAGAAGAAAGTATAATGGGAGAGAGATTCATGTGCAAAAACAAGCAACCAACAACAACTGAACCAGAGGCATGAAACATCATGTCAAGTTCTAGGACCTGCAAGTGGTTCAAAGGAGCTGAAGCATACGGAGCCAAGAGGTAGGGAGGCTAGCAAGGTGGCTAAAGTATGCACAATGGGGTCACAGAAACAAAGGTTTGAGTCGTGGTTCTGCCACTTTCTATCTGTGGGATCTCAGTTAAGTAATTTAGCCACCGTATTTAAGTAATTTAGCCACAGTAATTAATGATAATGAAGGTAGTACTTCCCTCATAGGATTGCTGCAAAGATTCAGATAAGATATGCACAGATTATGTACTCAGGAATTGTTGGCTATTCATTATTTATTCTAGGACAAAGGAAGCTGCTGGAGGGTTTTACATAGAGGAATGAGTCCTGAGCATTTTTGCAATCACTCTGGCTGCATATGGATGCTGGGTTGGAGGGGGGTCATTTGGAACAAAGTAACCACTTAAAGACATTATAACCATTTAGATAATGGTAATGATGGCCTGAACCACCGTGGTCATGGCAGTAACCAAGAAGAAAACGAGCTAAATGCTTGAGATATCGCCAAAGTAGACTCCAGTACAGAACTAAGTTATTCATTAGATGTGGTCAGTGAGGGAGAGGATTTGAGGAGGTGAAGCCTGAGATTCTGGTCTGTTATCCTTTGATTCTGTCAATCAAGTGATCTTGGGATAGAAAAAAAGAAGTGAGTATCAACCAGGACTGGGGATCAGGAATCTGGGAAGTGCTTGTATACAGAGAACTTCATGATTGGTACCAAAAAATGCTATCTCTGATTCAGAAGAGCCCTTGACCATTTCTGTGTCTGAACATAAAATAGGATCAGTTAATCCATACCAAATATAATATCCATCTTCTCTCTCTCTCTTTCTCTCTCTCTATTTCTGGGAGACTTTCAGTTCAAAGGGGATAGACATTAGACTTCACCTATTTGTCACTGCCTTGAAGTGACACATGTAACCCTCACTCATGCCTGGTACTGTTGGTTCAATTTTTGCCTGACACCAGCCTGATTCACTTTTTTCTCCTTTTTCTCATGTCTTCTCATATACAATAAGCACTAATTGAGGTGCCCACATGGACTTTATTAAAGTCCATGAGAATTAGAGGATTCAGGTAGTTCCTATTTCATAATGCAATGCAGTCTTGGTAACCACAGTATCCATTCATAAGGCAGGAAACAATACAGACATGTGTGATAGTGTTTGTTGAAAAGCTTTTGAGAGCTTTATTACTGTTTCCACCAAAGGTGGAAGTGCTGATTAAGGGTGTGCTTTTGGATTCAGTTGCTCAAACAACTGTATTATTACTCGAAGCCACAGAAATGAGCATTATAATTAGGCAGAGCCAAATGAGCGAGATGGTCCAGTATGAAATGAGGAAAACAAGGTCTGCCTCTGCCATGGACAGTCTAGTTTGGTGGAAAGTGGGCTTTCTATCTCTGACCTTCAGCATGACATTAACCCAGCTGAGCCTCAGTTTTTAGTGGTGGACATTTCTTTGAGATCTGTCTTGTGACATTTAAATGAGTTAAATGTGCTAAATACAATGTGTGGCGTATGGTAGGTGCTTAACTAGCTCATATCCTTTGGCTCAGTTAATCCCCAGGGTCTTTCCTGACGTTGAAAAAACAGGAAGCATGCAGATTTCTTGGGTTAAGTAACCTGAATTAATTTGTTTTAATGAGTTTTTCATCTATGATTGATTTTTTTTTCCCTGGAAACCAGGGTGGAAACCTGTTTTCCTCCACCCTCGGTGAATGCTTATCAGTGATGATGGGGGCAAAGGTAGTATGATACCTGCAGAGAGGAAACTAATTTTAGCCATTCTTCCTTCAACAAATCTGTCACACACATGCAAGTAAAATTACTAACAAATAGAAAAATTGAGTAATTTGACTTCTTCCTCCCATATTTTCTGTTGGTAGAGTTCCTATTAAGCATATTTTTTGTTTATCTTTTGTTTTTCATGTAGGTACAAAGAAGCAGGTTCAAAGAAATTGTAGTTGTACCCCTCGATAATTGTTTGTCCTTAGGAATGAAGCTTTACTTTTCTCCTCTTAACAGAAGTTGACAGTTGAAAGAACTATATTTTTCATATACTTTTTCTAAATATTCTATAATTTAACATAAGCTTTTAGTTTAGTTTTGTTCACCAGTTGGGCCCCAAATGCATGTCAGATGTTGAGCTGGCACTGTGTACTCAGAGACAGCAGCTGTGGTGCCCAGATCTCCAGTCTGGTAGCCCTTGTGGGAGAGACTGGGTAGGAAGAGAAGTGGGGTGGAGAGTGCAAGCTGATCTTAAACAGCTGATGGGGAGGTTGGAGGGGGACACTCAGGCTGAGGCTCTCTACCACAGCTTCAGGCTTCCAGTCCATCCAATCATGCGCTCCTTTGGGTCAAGATCTGGGTCTACTCATCCCTATGCCCCAAGCCCCTGCCCATTAGAGCCTTTATGTGCTAAGTGCTTGTCGATCAAGAGATTCGGGGAAAGGTAGTGAGGAGGGTAGGTGACCTCTTTTCACATTTTTTTTTTTTTTTTTTTTTGTGAGACGGAGTCTCGCTCTGTCACCCAGGCGGGAGTGCAGTGGCGCAATCTCCACTCACTGCAAGCTCTGCCGCCTCCCAGGTTAACGCCATTCTCCTTCCTCAGCCTCCCCAGAAGCTTGGACTACAGGCGCCCGCCACCACACCCGGCTAATTTTTTTTTTTGTATTTTCAGTAGAGACGGGGTTTCACCATGTTCGCCAGGATGGTCTTGATCTCCTGACCTCGTGATCCACCCGCCTCAGCTTCCCAAAGTGCTGGGATTACAGGCGTGAACCACCGCGCCTGCCCCACACTCTTAAAAATGAAAATAGTACAAGTAAAATTTATACTCCCTGCAATTATCAACCAATTTCCATTCATCCTCATCTTTTGAGAGGCAGTACACTACAGTGGTAATAGCCTGGGGCCAGGAATTAGACTACCTGAGCTTGTATCCCAGTTTGACAGCTCACTAGCTTTGTGACCTTGGGCAGGTTGTTCAACCTCTCTATGCCCCATTTTCCTTATCTGTAAACTGGAGTTATTAACACTACTTGCCTCTTTGTTCAAGCTCTTCAAGCGTAGACAGCGTGTCTTATTCAACACTGAAACTCCAGAATCCATCATAGTGCCTGGTACATTGGAGGAGCTGAATGAATGAATGAATGAACAAATGAATGAGTGACTTAGTGAATGAACAAATCTCAATATGTAGACTGCTATAACAGTCAGCAATTGACAAAGCACCCTCTTAATGTTAATTCGTTTGATTCCCAGAACATGTCAGGAGATAAATAAGGCAGCTGGGCAGGGAAGGTATTATCTCCATTTCACAAATTAGGAAAACAGGGTACTGAAAGGTTGGCTTGCCAAAGAAAGCACAACTATAAATAAAAGACCTGGTTAACGTTGCTGATTCTACTTACTCCTAGCTGTCTGCTCTTCTCAAGATTCGGCTGCCTCTCCACCCTATACAGATTTCACAGAACTCAAAGGATGTCCACCAGCAAAAATGAACACACATAGCTTATTTAGCTTTCTGAAGAAATTAGCTTCTTACTGTAAATACACTCGGTCAAGTTAAAACTTAAAGTTACAACTTGAAGTTTGCAATGTTTTTATTTTTTGGAGAGGGGAGCAGTGGATATTTTGTAAGAATGAGGAAGTTCTTTCTAAGTATGAAAGTAGCAGAGAATCATGAAGGAAAATATTGGTAGATTTCATTACATAAACATTTAAAACACTTGGAGTTTTTTTGGTTTTTTTGTTTTGTTTTGTTTTGTTTTTTTGAGATGGAGCCTCACTCTGTCACCCTGGCTGGAGTGCAATGGTGTGATCTTAGCTCACTGCAACCTCCGCCTCCTGGGTTCAAGCAATTCTCCTGCATCAGCCTCCCAAGTAGATGGGATTACAGGCACACACCACCGTGTCTGGTTAATTTTTGTATTTTTAGTAGAGATAGAGTTTTACCATGTTGCCCAGGCTGGTCATGAACTCCTGACCTCAGGTGATCCACCTGCCTCAGCCTCCCAAAGTGCTGGGATTACAGGCATGAGCCACCATGCCTGGCCAACATTTAAAATACTTGTGTATAAAAAGTTATAATTACATTAAAATGAAAATAAACTCAAAAAATTGTGCAACAAATATGCCAAAATGTTCAAATTTGTAAATATAAAGAGTTCATAGAATTTAACAAGAAGAATATTAAGACCGTGGTTTCAAAAAAGTAGTCAAAGGATGTAATGGTTTTCAAATGAAGACAATCACATGGATGGCGAAACATACAAATATTTTAACTCTTCTTGAATAAGGGAAGCATTTTTACAATGATATACCCATTTCCTTATCAGGAACATTAAGATGCTGAAGATAATGCTAGCGGAGTGGGGCACGACGGAAACTGTCATAACAAATTACCTGGAAAACAATTACCTTAAAACTGTTCACAGCCTTTGACCAAAGAATTTCCACTTTGAGAACTGTATCATTAAGAAATTATCAGAAATATGGTTAAAGATTTATGCCCAATTATGTTCTTCACAATGAGTATTTGAAACTGAAACACAAGAAAAAGCCTGAGTCCAATAATAAGGGAATAGTTAAATATAGTGTGATGGATAGGAAGCAGCATAGGCTAGCAGCTGAAAGCAGGGATTTTGAGTCTTACCACCTGGATTCAAATTCTGGCTCTGTCATGTGTTAGCCCTGTAACTTTGGAACCTCTCCAGGCCCTATTTTTTCATCTATACAATGGGGACGATAAGAGTATCTAACATATAAGACTGTTATGTGGCTTAAATGGGTTCATACAGGTCTACACTTCCAAAATCCTCAAAGCTCTAAACACCTAAAGGTTTTATGTAACTTAGCAGCAAAACATCAATGAACTGACACAAATCTACTTTATTCCATTTACTGTGACTGGATTTGGCAGATATAATCAATGTTAATCCTTTTCCATAGTTTTACCTTTCTTGCAGAATCTCCACGATTTTCTTTATGAATTAATAACAATCTTACACATTTGAAAAGACTAATTTTGAAGTCAAAGCTAACTAGAGGGCAGGTATATGTATTTTGAACTAATCTCTTGGCCAAGAAACTTTCCCAAATCCTCCATCCCAGGGCTCTCAAACTTTAAGGTGGGGAATATTCTTAACACATAGATTGCAGGATGTCCATCCCCTAGAAAATCTGATTAAGTGGGTCTGGAGTGGGGGCCAAATGTATGTAGTTCCTGCAAGCTCCCAAGCAATGATGGTGAGGCTGATCCATGGACATCTCTTCTCTCTGCTCTTCTCACGATCCAGCTGCCTCTCCAGCTTACAGAGATTTCATGGAACTCCTGTCCACCAGCAAAAATGAACACACATAGCTTATTTAGCTTTCTGAAGAAGTGAACTTCTTACTATTAATATGCTCAGTCAAGTTAAAATTTAAAGTTACAACTTGAAGTTTGGAAAGTTTTTAACTTTTGGAGAGGGGAGCAGGTAGCCCCACTCTAATCCACTCCTTCTTTAATTTTCATCACCCCTCACATTGTACCTTTTTGTTTGAACCTTTTCATTTCTGAAAATCTTTGATTTTTTTTTTCATATTATCATTCTCCTATTCTCTCATTTCTGTTTGCTTATTTGTTTGTTTTTTACAGAGTCTCACTCACTCTGTCACCCAGTCTATAGTGCAGTGGGGCAATCTCAGCTCACTGCAACCTCCACCTCCTGGGTTCAAGCAATTCTCCTGCCTCAGCCTCCCAAGTAGCTGAGATTACAGGCATGCACCACCATGCCCAGCTGATTTTTGTACTTTTGATAGAGACAGGATTTCACTGTGTTGGCCAGGCTGGTCTCAAACACCTGACCTCAAGTGATCCACCTGTCTTGGCCTCCCAAAGTGCTGGGATTACAGGCATGAGCCACCGTGCCCCGGCCCTATCCTCTCATGTCTATGGTGTGCTTTTATTTCTAGGAATAGTAATGTAATAAAATTATTTATCAGTTTCTGAGTAGTTACCATGTGCCAGTAACACAGTTAAAAGTGGAAAGTTTCTTGGCCAAGAGATTAGTTCGAAATACATATACCTGCTCTCTAGTCAGCTCTGACTTCAAAATTAGTCTTTTCAAATGTGTAAGATTGTTATTAATTCATAAAGAGAATCTTGGAGATTCTGCAAGAAAGGTAAAACTATGGAAAGGATTAACATTGATTATATCTGCCAAATCTAGTCACAGTAAAGTAACACAGTTACTACAGTTACTTTATTTTTTTATACTTCCGACAACCCTGAAAGGAGGGTTATTGGAAGGGTTTTTATACTTTATCCTTTTTATCCGGGAAGGGATAAAAACCCTCCCGATAACCCTCATTTAAGTGATGAGAAGACTGAAGTCCTAGGCCTGAGGGTTTGTAGGTGGTAGAAACTAGTCATCTTGGCCCCAAAACCTAAGCTCTTTTCATTTCACTGTCCTGCCCATTTCACATGGTGGTACACATCCCCTGCTCTCCAGTCTACCTGCCTTCTCATTCCTGCCTCCACTACTTAATTCCTGCAGAGTCCCCAGCTTGGAAACCCCTATCTCCTTATCACCTATTCAGGTACCAATCTAGGCCTTCTATAACATGAAGTGTCCCCAAATTTACTTGCACAGCCCACACTTAGCTGCATCTGTTGTTCCTAGTTGGCCATTTATCATATATGCATTTGTTTTTTTACACCAAGGGATTTTTGTCTTCCTAACTAGATTTAGAGCTCCTTGAAAACAGGGCCCGTCTCATGCATCTCTGTGTTCCCCTTGGAACAACCATGGTGAGGACTGATTGCCTCCTTCACCCCCCTGCCACTTTCTACTCTTCTTCTTTCCTGTCCCCCCACTCACCACTTGTCCCTTCCTATCTTGGTGAAATCAAACCACACTAACAAGAAGGCAAAAAAATAGGCCAGGTTTCACCCTTCCTAATCTCCTTCCCTGTGTGTGGTTTGTTAGTGTTTGCCTTGTGGTTCCACAATGTCATGAGAGGGAAGTTTTTTTATGAGAAGGAACTTTTCTCATGAATGTTATGAGAAGGAACTTTTCCTCTACTTGGCAGAGAGGTACTAGCCATGTCTTATAACCCTTGGCTGTCTTGGCTCTCTTGAGGGTTTCCAGAACTCCCTTCCCTCCTTCCATGTTTATTCAAATTCCATTTTCATTATTGTACTTCCCAGTTTCACCCAACACCCATGTTATCATCCAAGTATATTTCAAGAGTCCTTGCCTACCCATTGGCAGCTTATACATCTATGGAGCTACTTTCTGCAGTGAGATCTGCTGGGGCCAGCATGGCCAACACATTCATTTGGTCCGTACACTTTGATTATATTCTTCCCTGCCCCCTCCCTTCCTCTTCCTCCTCCTTTCTTCTTCTTACTCTTTCCTCCTCCTCCTCCCACTACTTCCTGCTCCTCCTCCTTCTCCTTTTTCCTCCTCCATCTCTTTCTTCACTTCCCTCCATCCCTCCCTTCTCCGTCTTCCTGAGGTTATTACTTCTATTAATAGTTGGACAGTGTTATCAACCCACTATGACAGCACTCAACACTCAACTTACACATCCCAGAGCTTGTAATCTCCATTTTGTAATTTTCCCACAACTTATCATTATTTCCTTGTAACAGGGCTACAGAGCAGCTGGGCCTCCCAGCAAAAGGGTGAGATTTCCTGTGGTGCTTTCATTTCCTCCTCATCCGTTTAGTACAAAAGTGCTGGTTGTGTTTGTGTTACAGGCTCATGTAGCTACACTGCTACACTGACACCACCACTATTGCATAATTTCAGATTGAATTAATTTTTTGTTCAAACGGGTTTTTTCTGACCCATATTTATGAACCAGCTTTGTGGTGTTCTTGTTGCTTTCCTTTGGTGTGCTCTGTAATCTGAATTTCTTCTCTTTGTGCCTCATTCCACGTGCTATTC
The DNA here is from genome assembly GCF_049350105.2 of Macaca mulatta. Taxonomy (NCBI): domain Eukaryota; kingdom Metazoa; phylum Chordata; class Mammalia; order Primates; family Cercopithecidae; genus Macaca; species Macaca mulatta. Next base: position 161,573,143 of record NC_133407.1, on the reverse strand, counting down.
TTGGTAGTTGTCATACTGGAATACTAGGGGAAAAAATTATCCTGAGGAATATCATTTACTATTTATTTAGTGTTGACAATGCGTTAGGCATTATGCTAAAGATTTTATACATTGCTTAGTTTACCTATCAAAAATTTTAGGTAGTTATTATCCCAGTGTACATGGGGAGACTGAAGTTTAGTCAGATTAATTTGTCTGAGGTCTCATGGCCAGTAAGTGGAACACACTAGATTCAAAATCAGTTCATATCATTCCAAAGCCCATAGTCAAAAATGTAGTTTATGGGATCTTTTAACTCACCTTTTAAAAATGTAATGAGTTTTTCAATAGCTGTCTCATACCCTGCTGTGGGAGTATAAATGAATACACTCTTTCTGGAGGGCAATTTAGCACTACATATAAAAAGCTTTTTAAAATATTCTTATCCTTTAATCTAACAATTCCCATGCCTGACTTTATGCTAAGGAAATAATCATTAATATGTTCAAAGATTTTACCCTAAGGAAATTCAGGACGGCCATATTCATAATATGAAAAATTTGAAACAGGTTCTATGTCCAATAGAAGATAATTGGCTAAATAAAACATGATACATAATCAATTAAATACCAAGTAGTAATTATAAATCATGTGGGAAAAGACTATGTAGTGACATAGAAGTGTGTTTATGATATAAACACATGGTATGGCATGGTAAATAACATCAACATATAGTATGGTAAATAACGTATACAACATATGGTATGCTAAATAACATACCATAGGATTTCAGATTAAATTATTTTTTAACAAATAGGTACTACAAAATAAACTCAAAGGGAAATGATATCAAACTAGGACATGAATATTTGCATATATTTAAAAATGTGAAAAGCTGTGAGTTGAAGTAAGGTGCTGAAATTAAGACTAATTTTCATTTCTTCTTTTATCTTTTTTACTATGTAATAATTAATTTTTAGTTGACATTTACCTTTTTTTAACTTTTTGGTTTTGGTTTTTGGGGTTTGTTTTTCTTTTGTTTTGTTTTTGAGGCAGGGTCTCACTCTGTCATCCAGGCTGGAGTGCAGTGGTGAAATCACAGCTCACTGCAGCCTTGACCTCCCCAGGCTCAGGTGATCCTCCCACCTCAGCCTCCCAAGTAGCTGGGACTACAGGCATGCCCCACCAAGCCCAGCTAATTTTTGTATGTTTTGTAGTGATGGGATTTCACCAGGTTGCCCAGGATGGTGGTTATTTTTTTAATTGAAAAAATGTCTGCATGTTGTCCCCTTTGCTACCCCCAGTTTTACTGAGGTATAATTGACAGATAAAATTGTATATGTTTAAGGTGTATAATGTGATGATATGACATATGTAAATATTGTGAAATGATTACTACAATCAAGTTAGTTAACATATCTATCACTTCACCTCAGTTACCTTTTTTTGTATATGTGGTCACAACATTAAAGATCTACTCTCTTTGCCAATTTCAAGTGTACAATACAGTATTATTAACTACAACCAAGATGCTGTACATTACAGCTCCAGAATTTATTCATCTTATAGCTGAAAGTGCGTACCCTTTGACCAACATCTCTTTGGACTTCCATCTTGGGCATTTCCTCTGTTGGTGTTTTTATGCTAACTCCTTGGTCAATTTTTTGCCCACTAACCTGGTGGGTTGAACTTGGGAGCTAACCATTTGGTCTGGAAATATTGGCACAAAACTGAGCTTTTGTCTGGTGCTGTGTATCCTTGTATGGCTCCAGTGGGAAATTCATAACTTGTTTGATCAAAACAAGCTAACTAACTAAATGTCCTTTCCGCTTCCCTCTGCTAGTTTTGTGAACCCCAGCAGCCCTTATTTTTTCCTCTAGAGTTTAGTAGCTATCTTTCTTAACCCTCACTCACATTGTGAAGAAAATTCTATGCTTTTTAAAAAATTACAAGACCTTTGACCAATGTTCATATTTACCAGTGTTCCCATTTTATATTTATAATTTCCCCCATAACCAAATAAGCATTTCTGTAGACACGAAGTTCTGTCTCCTCAGTTTCTTTAATAACTCTTTTTTTTCTTAATTTGGGTTTTCATTTGTTTTTCTTCTCTTTTGACCCAGGGTGTTTCATTTGATCCAGTGTTAGGAGCAGGCCACTTCCCAACTGCCTTATGCTGTTGATTCAGATCGATCTCCTAAACTTATCACATCGCCTCCCCTTCTTTCAGGCTTCAAGATGTCTTTGTAGAGTGCCCCATTCCTTCTTCAGCTTCTCTTTCTGCTGTCATCACTTTGATCATCTGTCTGCCAGCTTTAGCTTCCTTCATTGATCCCCTTTCATTCCTCACCTATAAAGTCCACCTATCAGTCCCTCATCTATTTTTATTCTTCATTGACTGTTTCAACTGCTAGTCCTGAGTCTAATCATTTAAGCCTTTGGTTTGGGCCTTCCCTGAAGCGTTTTTTCAGATCTTTTAAAAAATGTCTCATCACTCTGACTCCTCAGAGCTCTGCAAAGCTTTCTGACTCATGCCTTTTTCTTTAGGGCATAATCTATCATAGAAGGAATAATTAGCCTCAGAAGATAAAATACTGGGCCGGGCGCGGTGGCTCAAGCCTGTAATCCCAGCACTTTGGGAGGCCGAGACGGGCGGATCACGAGGTCAGGAGATCGAGACCATCCTGGCGAACACGGTGAAACCCCGTCTCTACTAAAAAATACAAAAAACTAGCCGGGCGAGGTGGCGGGCGCCTGTAGTCCCAGCTACTCGGGAGGCTGAGGCAGGAGAATGGCGTAAACCCGGGAGGCGGAGCTTGCAGTGAGCCGAGATCGCGCCACTGCACTCCAGCCTGGGTGACAGAGCCAGACTCCGTCTCAAAAAAAAAAAAAAAAAAAAGAAGATAAAATACTGAAACAAGACATCAATTAGCATTCCTTCTATTAAAAAAAGATTAGAAAAAAAAGCAAGTCATAATAAAGAGCAAATTATCTGTAGCCAACTCAGAGAACAGCATTTATGACACAGAATTCCTACCTCTCAGAAGAAATGCTGAGGAGATAATCAGACAAATGTTAAATAAGTACTTGAAAATAAGTAATTGCAATGTTATTTGTAGTAGTAAAAACTTCAGAAATATCTTAAACATCCAAGAGTAGATGATTGGCTATGTAAATTTTGACTCATGCGTACTGTGAATCACTAGGAGTCATTAAATATTATTATGTATTTATGATAATAAATATATATTTTTGAATAAAAAGTTGCAGACCAGAATGTATAATATGATCCCATTTCTGTAAAAATTATATATGTATGTGCATATATAATCACTCAAATGAGGTCTCTTGGTGATGAACTTTTTGAGGGATTTTTTATTTTTTGTTTCTTTTTGTTTCTTCTTTCTACTTTTCTACATCGTTCATATATTTTACAGTTAAGAAATGTTGTTTTTCAGACAGATAAAACAACTACCAGTTTCTGAGTGAATTACATAGCTAACTTCATTTTTTGATTGTTCATTTTATATTTTCCTAACATTTTACTATGAAATTACTCAAAAAAATTTTGTCTGACTTTTTATTATAAAATTGTCATTCATACTAGAGGTAATACGTTATATATATATGAGAGGATATATATATATGGGGAATAAAGAATAATATAAAATGGACACCTCTATTCCCAAATTCAGCTTAAGAAAATTAGTTCTTTGAAACCTCTTTGTATTCCTAATCAAATCTTTCGCGCTCTTTCCTCCAAAGAAGTAATCATTCCCAAATTTGTATTTCACATTCCCTCTTTTTATAGTTTTATGACATTTACATATTCAGTTCATTATGCTACTTCTTGTGTTGCTGTAATGCACATTAGTTCATAAACAATAAGTAAACAAGGGAATTGTGTCAATATGCATGAAAGTCACATTGCTTATACAACATCTTTCCCGATACATAAATGATCTGTGACCACCAAGGAACTGCAGCTGCCTGCAGAGTACACTAACACAGCTGAATGCAGCAAGCTGTGAATTTCTGACATGGAACTCATCCACTGCAAGTTCTTCCTCTTGGGTTGCTTTGGCTTCCTATTCAATCTGAGAAGTGCTTATCACATAGTTCTTCCTGATCTTTGGGCATTTTATCCTAAGGTAGCTTCTTCAACCCTTCCTTAAACCTTCTCCTAACAAATTATCTTCCTTTTTTCTATAAGCTGAATTATTGTATTCACAGTGGTATTTATTTAATGTAAATGGAGAAAGTAGTATTTATTGATTAAGAATGTAATTTGTCTTACAATTTTCCCAATGTTTTATTAGGATTTTTATTGTTTTATTAAATTCTGGTCACAAAATTATAGAGAAATTTTTTTTCTGTTTTTCTGTATAAAAATAGTCCATAAACTGTTACTTTTAATCCTTAGGTTTGCAGAATATGAGGGTTTAAAAAAATACATATATTATCAGAAAGAAAAGGCTGATTTCATAGAAGTAAAAAGTAGAATAGTGGTTACTAGAGGGTAGGAAGCATGCGGGGGTGGGAGGTGATAACCAGAAGTTGGTCAAGTGGTTAAGGTATACAAAATTACTAGATAGGAAGAGCAAGTTCAAGTGCTCTACAGGACTATCCATGACTATAACTAACAACAATTTATTGTATATTTTCAAATAGCTAGAAGAGCAGTTTTTTGTTTTTTGTTTGTTTGTTTTTTTGAGACAGAGTTTCGCTCTCATTGCCCAGGCTGGAGTGCAATGGCGCAATCTTGGCTCACTGCAACCTCTGCCTCCCGAGTTCAAGCAATTCTCCTGCTTCAGCCTCCAAAGTAGCTGTGATTACAGGCATGAACCAACACACCTGGCTAATTTTTTGTATTTAGTAGAGATGGGGTTTCATCATGTTGGTCAGGCTGGTCTCAAACTCCTGACCTCAGGTTATCCAGCCACCTTGGCCTCCCAAAGTGCTGGGATTACAGGCATGAGCCACCGCACCTGGCTGAAGAGCAGATTTTGAAAGCTCCCACCACAAAGAAATGATAAAGTATTGAGGTGATGGATATGCTAATTACCCTGATTTGATCATTACACATTTTATACGTGTATTGAAATATCACACAGTACCCCATAAAATGTATAATTGTGTGTCAAAAATCATAATAAAAGCAAAATAAATACACACATACATATATTACATTATACCAGAAACAGCTGTATCCCTAAACAATATATTGTTTAATGTTGCATTGTTTTGAGTTTTGTACAAATGGAGTCATGTTCTTTACATTTTTTCAGTTTTTTAAAAAAATGTATTATATTTGTGAGTGTAATCCATGCTAATGACTATCACTGTAGTTTATTCCTTTTTACTGCTGTATAGAATGTCAATGTATGGGTGTGCCAAAATTTATTTATCTGTTCTTCTGTCAGTGGAGCAGTTGGTATTTGCAGTTTCCTGCTGTTGTAAAAATGTTTGGCACCTGTACAAAAGTCTTTAGGGAATTATACTTAGGAGTAAAAAACACTTATGTTTATTAGACAATCCTAAATGGATTTCCAAAGTGATTTTACCCATTTACACTTGTTCATTGGTGTAAGAGAGAGCACATCCTTGCCAACAGTTGAACCATTGCCAAATTGTTGTGTTTTCAATTTGATTACCAATGAATATGTGCTTCTTCTCTTTGTCCATTCATATTTTTTTCTCCATGTAATGCTTGTGAATATCTTTTGCCCATTGTTTTTCAAGTGGGAGGTTTTTATTTTTCTTTCAATAGGAATGCTGTATATTCTGGATACTAGTCTTTTCCATTTACATTGCTGTAACTATCATCTTCCAATTTGTGGCTTATCTTTTCACTTTAGGTTCTTTTTATGAACAGTAGTTCTTAATTTAATGTAATTGAATTTATCATTTTTTCTTTCACCTTTTATGGCTTTTTTTGTTGTTTAAGAAATCTTCTTAAGAAACAGTTATAAAGACATTCTCTTATAATTTCTTCTAAATTCTTAAAAGTTTTTCCTATCACATTTAAATCTTCAAGCCATTTGCAATTGATTTTTGTGTATGATCTGAGTATAGATCCAAATTAATTTTTTCAACATGGATAACCAATTGCCTCAATAGTGTTACAAAATTCTCTGCCCTTTCTCCCCCCAGTACACAGTACTATCTGTCAATTATCAAGTTCCCATGTATGCATGAGTCTGCTTCTGAGTTCTGTTCTGTACTGTTTGTCTTTCCTGCCATTATCAACTATCTCAATTATTCCAGCCAAATATTAAACTTTGGTAGCAGGTGGGGTGAGCCTCCCTTCTGTGTTCTTTTTCTTCTGAAGTATTGACTGTTTTCAGCTCTTTGCTTGTCCACATAACTTGTAAGAATCAACTAGCCAAGTTGTGCATTTGCGACGCACACATACACCTGTTGAGATTTTTTATTAGAACTGCAGTGAATTTGGACAGAGCTGACATTCCAACAATATTGAGCCTTCCTGTCTGTATGAACACAGAAGAGGCAGTCATGGGTTGCTTTACAATGGGAATATGTTCTGAAAAATGCATTGTTAGGTGATTTCATTTTTGTTCGAACATCATAGAGTACACTTACACAAACCTAGATGGTATAGCCTACTTGTACCTAGCTGTATGGTATAGCCAGTTGCTCCTAGGCTACAAATTTGTACAGCATGTGACTGTACTGAATTCTTGTTGGCAATTGTAACACAGTAGTAACTATTTGTGTATCTAAACATATATAAACATAGAAAAGGTACAGTAAAACACAGTATAAAAGACCAAAAAAATGGTACACCTGTATAATAAGGTACTTACCATGAATGGAACCTGCAGGACTGGAAATTGCTCTGGGCGAATCAGTGAGCGAGTGATGAGTGAATATGAAGGCCTAGAACTCACTGTGCACTACTGTAGGCTTTATAAACACTGTACACTTAGGCTACACTAAATTTATCTTTAAAAATAGAGTAACTGTACTATGATGTTGGGACAGCTAAGATGTCACTATGTGATAGGAAATTTTCAGCTCCATGATAATTTTACAGGACCACCATGGTATATGCAGTTTGTAGTATATGACTGTATTTAGATTTTCTTTAATGTTTTTCAGTATTTGAATTTTTCTCCATAAAGTTCTTGTACATTTTTTGTTATTTTCCATCTTTTCATTTTTAATAGATGAATAATAGACATACATAGTTTGTGGATACCTGTGATAATTTAATACATTCATGTATTTTGTAAAGATCAAATCAGTGTACTTGGGATATCCATCACCTTAAATACTTGTCTTTTCTTTATGCCATTACCATTCCAATTCTTCTCTTCTAGCTATGTTGAAATATACAATAGATTATTGTAAACTAAAGTCACCCTGCTGATCTATCCAACACTGTCTTATTTATTTTATCAAGTCTTTCATTCGAACCCATTAATCAACTTCTCTTCATGCCTTAAGCCTCTGGTAGCCAGTAGTCTCCTCTCTATTTTCATGAAATCCACCTTTTAGCTCCCACATATAAATGAGAACATGCGATATTTGTCTTCCTATGCTTGGCTTATTTCACTTACTATAATGACCTCTACTTCCATCCATGTTACAGTAAATGACAGGACTTCATTCTTTATTATGGTTGAATAATATTCCATTGTGTACAGGTACCATATTTTCTTAATTTATTCACCCATTGATGGGCACTTCAGGTTGATTCCATATTTTAGCTAAGTGAACAGTGCTGCAATAAACAAAGGAGTGAACATAAGAGTGCAGATATCTTCTTGATATATTGACTTTTTTAGATATCTATCCAGTAGTGGAACTGTTATATCATATGGTAGTTCTATTTTTCATTTTTTGAAGACCCTCCAAGCCATTCTCCATAGTGGCTGCACTAATTTACATCCTCACCAACAGTGTATGAAGGTTCCCCTTTCTCCACATTCTCACCAGCATTTGTTATTGCCTGTCTTTTTTATAAAAGCCGATTTAACTAGGGTGAGATAATATCACGTTGTAGTCCTGATTTGCATGTCTCTGATGATACATGATGTTGAGCATTTTGTCATGTATTTGTCAATCATTTGTATGTCTTCTTTTGAGAAATGTCTATTCAGATCTTTTGCCCATTTTTTAATTACATTATTTGTTTTTCTGCTATTGAGTTTTTTGAGTTCCTTATGTATTCTGGTTATTAATCCCTTGTCAGATGGATAGTTTGTATATATTTTCTCCCATTCTGTGGGTTGTCTCTCCACTTTGTTGATTGTTTATTTTGCTGTAAAGAATTTTTTTAGCTTGATATAATCCCATTTTTCTATTTTTCCTTTTTGTTATTTGTGCTTATGAAGTCTTACCCAAAAAAATCCTTGCCCAGACCAATGTCCCGAGTGCTTTCTTCTATTAGTTTCATAGTTTTGGGTCTTATATTTTTTAATCAATTTTGATTTGATTTTGGTGTATGGTGAGAGACAGAGTCTAGTTTCATACTTCTGCATATGGGAAGTCACCAGTTTTCCCAGCACCACTTATTGAAGAGACTATGATTTCCCCATTGTATGTTCGTGGCACCTTTATCTAAGCTCAGTTGGCTGTAACTGCATGTATTTATATCTGCGTTCTCTCTTCTGTTCCATTGTTCTACATGTCTGTTCTTTTTTATGTCATTATGCTGATTTTGTTACTATAGCTTTGTAGTAAATTTTAAAGTCAGGGAGTGTGATGCCTCCAGCTTTGTTCTTTGCTCTTTGGCTATTCAGGGTCTTTAGTAGTTCCTTGTAAATTTTAGGATTTTATTTTCTATTTCTGTGAAGAATGTCATTGGTCCTCTAATAGGGATTGCACTGAATCTATAAATTGCTTTGGGTACTATTGTCACCTTAATAATAACAATTCTTCTAATCCATGAGCATGGAATAGCTTTTCATTTTTTGTGTGTGTCCTCTTCAATTTCTTTTATCAGTGTTTTATAGCTTTCCTTATATAGACTTTTCACTTCTTTGATTAAATTTATTCCTATATGTTTTATATTCTTTGTAGCTGTTATAAATAGGATTGTTTTTATGATTTCTTTTTCAGATTGTTCACTGGTGGTGTATATAAATGTTACTGATTTCTGAGTGTTGATTTTTGTATCCTGCAGCTTTACTGAATTCATTTGTCAGTGCTGACAGTTTTTTGGTAGAGTATTTAGGTTTTTCTCATTATAAGATCATGTAGTCTGCAGACAAGGCTAATTTGACTTCTTCTTTTCCTATTTGGATGTTTTTATTTCTTTCTTTTGCCTAATTGCTCTGACCAAGGACTTTCAGTACTGCACTGAATAAAGGTGGTATAAATAGTCATCCTTGTTTTCTTTCATATTGTAAAGGAAAGTCCTTTAATTTTTCCCCATTCAGTATGACATTAGCTGTGGCTTTGTCATATATGGTCTTTATTGTTTTAGAGGTATGTTCCTTCTATGCCCAGTTTGATGAGGGTTTTTTTAATCATAAAGGAATGTTAAATTTTATCAAATGCCCTTTAAATATCTATTAAAGTAATATAGTTTTTGTTCTTGGTTCTGTTAATGTGATGTATCACGGTTATTGATTTGAGTAAGGGGAACTATCCTTGCATCCTTGGGATGAATCCTACTTAATCATGGTGAATGATTTTTTTAATGTGTTGTTAAATTTATTGGGCTAGTATTTTGTTGAGAATTTTTACATCTATGTCCATCAGGAATAGTGGCCTGTAAGTTTTCTTTTTTTGCTGTGTCCTCATCTGGTTTTGGTATCAGGATAATGCTGGCCTCAAATAATGAGTTTGTAAGTATTCTCTTTTCTTTACTTTTTTTGAAATGTTTGGGTAAAGTTGGTATTAATTCTTTAAATGTTTGATGGAATTCAGCAGTGAAGCCATCAGGTCCTGGGCTTTTCTTTGATGGGAGACTTTTTTATGGCTTCTGTTTCATTACTCAATATTGGTTTATTGAGGTTTTGGATTTCCTCATGTTTCAACCTTCGTAGTTTGTACGTGTCCAGGAATTTATCCATGTCTTCTAGGTTTTCCAGTTTGTTGGCATAATAGTCATAATAGTCTGTAATGATTCTTTGTAATTCTTCAGTCTCAATTGTTATGTTTCTTTTTTTTGCTTCTGATAGTATTTAGTTGGGTCTTCTCTTTTTTTCTTACTTACTCTAGGCAAAAGTTTGTGAATTGTGTTTATCTATTCAAAAAACCAACTTTTCATTTTGTCGACCCATATTTTTTTAGTCTCAATTTCATTTATGTCTGCTCTGATTTTATTATTTCTTTCCATTAATTTGGGGTTTGGTTTGTTCTTGCTTTTGTAGTTCCCTGAGGTGCATATTAGCAAATATTAATAGATCTAAATGGAGAGATAGACTGCAGTACAATAGTATTGTATTGCAAAGTCCCTTACAACAAGTAGAGGACTTTAACACCTCACGCTCAGTAATGGACAGATCAGACAGAAAATCAACAAGGAAACATCAGAGTTAAACTACACAACACATCTAATAGGCCTAACTAACATTTATAGAACATTTCACCCAACTGCTGTAGAATACACATTATTTTCATCAGCACATGAAACATTCTCCAAATAGACCATATCTTAGGCCACAAAACAAGTCCAAACACATTTTTTAAAAAATAGAAGTTATATCAAATATCTTTTCTGACTACTATGAAATAAAACTAGAAGTCAGTAACAAGAGGAACTTCAGAAACTTCACAAACACGTGGAAATTAAACACTATGTTTCTGAACAACCAATGAGTCAATGAAGAAATTAAGGAGGACATATTAAAATGTCTTGAAGTGAATGAAAATGGAAATACAACGTACTAAAATTTATGGGATACAACAAAAGCAGTACTAAGAAGGAGGTTCATAGCAATAAATATGCTTATGTCAAAAAAGTAGAAACACTTCAACGGTTCATTTTATTTTTGAGAAAATTACTTTTTGTTATTGTTATAAGTAGCAACTACTTATGATAAACTTCCTTCCTAAGAATAAACTTCTTTCTTGAGAAGGAAATAAATAAACTCCCTCCTGAAAAGGAAGTTCATAGCATTAACTCTGATGTTTCCCTGTTGATTTTCTGTGTGAATGATCGGTCCATTACTGAGAGTGGGTGTGAAAGTCCCCTACTATTGCTGTATTGCAGTCTCTCTCTCCCTTTAGGTCTAATAATAACAAAATGTGTTATTATTATAGCAAAAGTAGTACTAGGAAGGGAGTTCATAGCAATAAATGAATATCTCAAAAAAGTGGAAAAACTTTAATAGTTCGTTTTATTTTTTAGAAACTTTTTAAGTAGTATCTACTTACAAAGTGTATATTTCACTTATCAGTTATTAATGGAAATACAAATGATTCTTTTGTACTTCATATCAAGCAACTTTGCTAAATTCTGTCTTTGTTTTTTCTTTAGATGAGTCTCACCATGCTACTCAAGCTGGGCTCAAGTGATTCTCCCACCTTGGCCTCTTGAGCAGCTAGGAATACAGTCACTACACCCAGCCTAAATTTTCTTATTAATTCTAATTATTTGTATGTAGATGTTAAGATTGTCATGTTTTCTGTAATTAATGATCTTTTTTTTCTAAACCTTGCATACTTGATATATTTTTGTTATATTACTAAGCTGGGTGAAATCTCTGGGAAAATGATAAAGAGAAGTGATGATGGGGCATCCTTGTCTTGTTCTTGATTTTTAAAGGGAAGACTTTTAAGCCTTTTGTGAGTAAATGTGGTATTGGGCATAGATTTTTTTAATAATCACTGTTTATTACATTAATGATACTTCCTTCAACTCCCAGCTTGCTAAGGTCTTCCCATGAAAGGATGTTGAATTTTATCAATTTTATCTTTCTCCCCATGGGAGCAGACATCTGAGACTACTGAGTCGGCCTGTGGAGACCTGGAATTTGTGGAGAGCATGTTAGGCTTCTTTCCCTCCAGCACTGAATGATTACGTATTTTGGAACATGCCTTCCTCATATTGATTACAAAGAGTGAACCTGAAGTTTAGCCTTGGAGAAAAAGGAAAGAGTTCATGCCTTAGATGTAGATTATTTAGGCTAACATAGTGGAGGAAAAAGATCTTTTGTGTAGTTCTCTCTCAGTCACTAGAGTTTGACATTGGGGTTTGAGGGTCTCAGCTAATATTCTCAGTATATGCCATTTCCCCTGAAACCTTGAGGGTAGGATTTCTCAGTCCCCAGCCAAAAACCAACTCCTAATGCAGTAGTTCTCAAACTCAAGTGTGTATCAAAGTCACACATTGTTGGGTTCTACCCCAGAGTTTATGTGACTCAGTAGGTCTGAAAATTTGCATTTCTAAGAAGTTTCTAGTTGATGCTGATACTGCTGGTCCTGGAGTCCACAATTTGAAGAACACTGCCCTAAAGCAATCTCCCTGAAACATCCTCACACCAAAAAAAAAAAACCCAGGACCAGATGGATTTACAGCTGAATTCTACCAGAAGTCCAAAGAAGAGCTGGTACCATTTTTTCTGAAACTATTCCAGACAATTGAAAAGGAGGGATGTATTAGTCCGTTTTCACATTGCTGATAAAGACATACCCGGGACTGGGCAATTTACAAAAGAAAGAGGTTTAACTGGACTTACAGTTCCCTGTGGCTAAGGAAGCCTCACAACCATGGCAGAAGGCAAGGAGGAGCAGGTCACATCTTATATGGATGGTGTCAGACAAAGAGAGCTTGTGCAGGAAAATTCCGCCTTATGAACCCATAAGATCTCATGAGACTTATTCACTGTCACAAGAACAGCACGGGAAAGACCTGCCCCAGTGATTCAATTATCTCCCACAAAGTCCCTCCCACAACACGTGGGAACTATGGAAGTACAATTCAAGATAAGATTTGGGTGGGGACACAGAGCCAAACCATATCAAGGGACTTCTCCCTAACTCATTTTATGAGGCCAACATCATCCTGATACCAAAACCTGGCAAAGATACAATAAAAAAAGAAAACTTCAGTCCAATATCACTGATGAACATCAATACAAAAATCCCCAATAAAATACTGGCAAACCAAATCCAGCAGCACATCAAAAAGCTTATCCATCACGATCAAGTTGGCTTCATCCCCAGGATGCAAGGCTGGTTCAAATTATGCAAATCAATCAATGTAATTCATCACATAAACAGAACTAAAGACAAAAACCACATGATTATCTCAATAGACACAGAAAAGGCCTTTGATAAAATTAAATATCCCTTCATGTTAAAAACTCTCAATAAACTAGGTATTGATGGGACATACATCAAAAGAATAAGAGCTGTTTATGACAAACCCACAGCCAATATCATACTGAATGGGCAGAATTTGGAAACATTCCCCTTGAAAACTGGCACAAGACAAGGATGCCGTTTCTCATCACTCCTATTTAACATAGCATTGGAAGTTCTGGCCAGGGCAATCAGGCAAGAGAAAGAAATAAAATCATCCAAATAGGAAGAGAGGAAGTCATACTGTCTCTGTCTGCAGATGACATGATCCTATATCTAGAAAACCCCATTGTCTCAGGCCAAAAGCTTCTTAAGCTGATAAGCAACTTCAGCAAAGCCTCAAATACAAAAATCAATGTGTAAAAATCACAGGTATTCCTATACACCAGCAATAGACAAGCAGAGAACCAAATCATAAACAAATTCCCATTAACAATTGCTACAAACAGAATAAAATACCTAGGAATATAGCTAACAAGGGAAGTGAAGGACCTCTTCAAGGAGAACTACAAACCACTGCTCAAGGAAATCAGAGAGGACACAAACAAATGTAAAAACATTCCATGCTTATGAATAGGAAGAATCAATATCATTAAAATGGCCTTACTGCCCAAAGTAATTTGTAGATTCAATGCTATTCCCATTAAGCTATTGACATCCTTCACAGAATTAGAAAAAATTACTTTAAAATTTATATGGAGTCAAAAAAGAGCCCGTATAGCCAAGATAATCCTAAGCAAAAAGAACAAAGGTGGAGGCATCATGCTACTGAGCTTCAAACTATATATAGTACAATGCTACAGTAACCAGAACAGCAGGGTATTGGTACAAAAACAGACACATAGACCAATGGAACAGAACAGAGAACTCAGAAATAAGACTGCACATCTATGCCCATCTGATCTTTGACAAATGTGACAAGAACAAGCAATGGAGAAAGGATTCTGTGTTTAATAAATGGTGTTGGGAGAATGGGCTAGCTATATGCAGAAAGTTCAAACTGGATCCTTTCCTTACACCTTATACAAAAATTAACTCAAGATGGATTAAATACTTAAATTTAAAACCTAAAACTATCAAAGCCCTAGAAGACAATCTAGGCAATACCATTCAGGACATAGGCACGGCAAAGATTTCATGACAAAAATGTCAAAAGCAATTGTAGCAAAAGCAAAAACTGACAAATGGAATCTAATCAAACTAAAGAGCTTCTGCACAGCAAAAGAAACTATCATCAGAGTGAACAGACAACCTACAGAATGGGAGAAAACTTTTGCAATCTATCCATCTCACAAAGGTCTGATATCCAGAATCTACAAGGAACTTAAATTTACAAGAAAAAAAACAAATCATTAAAAAGTGGCCAAAGGGGCCAGGCACAGTGGCTCACACCTGTAATCCCAGCATGTTGGGAGGCCAAGGCAGGTGGATCACTTGAGGCCAAGAGTTCAGTACCAGTCTGGCCAGAATGGCAAAACCTTGTCTCTACTAAAACTACAAAAACTAGCTGGGCATGGTGGCACACCTCTGTAGTCCCAGCTGCTCTGGAGGCTGAGACACAAGAATCGCTTGAGCCTGGGAGGTGGAGGTTGCAGTGAGCCTAGATCACGCCACTTTACTCCAGCCTAGGTAACAGAGTGAGACTTTGTCCCGTCACCAAAAAAAAAAAAAAGGGGGGGGGGCAAAAGGCATGAACAGACACTTCTCAAAAGAAAACATTTATGCGGCCAATAAACATGAAAAAAAGTTCAATGTCACTGATTATTAGAGAACTGTGAATCAAAACCACAATGAGATATTGTCTCATGCCAGTAAGAACTGTGATTATTAAAAAGTAAAGAAACAACAGATGCTGATGAGGCTGTGGAGAAATAGGAACGCTTTTACATTGTTGGTGATAATGCAAATTAGTTCAACCATTGTGGAAAACAGTGTGGCAATCCCTCAAAGATCTAGAACAATAAATACCATTTGACCCAGCAATCCCATTACTAAGTATATACCCAAAGGAATATAAATCATTCTGTTATAAAGATACGTGCACACATATGTTCATTGCAGCACTATGCACAATAACAAAGACATAGAATCAACCCAAATGCCCATCAATGATAGACTGGATAAAGAAAATGTGGTACATATACACCATGGAATATTATGCACCCATAAAAAAAAAACAGATCATGTCCTTTGCAGGGACATGGATGGAGCTGGAAGCCATTATCCTGAGCAAACTAACGTAGGAACAGAAACCCAAATACCATGTGTTCTCACTTAGAAATGGGAGCTGAACGATGAGAACACATGGACACAGGGAGGGGAACAACACACACTGGGGCCTGTGGAAGTTGGGGTCAGGGAGCACATCAGGACAAATAACTAATGCATGCTGGGCTTAATACCTAGGTGATGGGTTGATAGATGCCGCAAGCCACCATGGCACATATTTACCTGTGTAACAAACCTGCATGTCCTGCACATGTATCCTGGAACTTAAAATAAAATTAAATAATTTTTCAAAAAAAGAAATCAATGAGAATTATATCCTTAGGAGGAGTTTTGATTCCAGATTTTCTACGATTTTTTTTTTCCCAAGACAGAGTTTCCTTCTTGTTGCCCAGGCTGGAGTGTAATGGTGCAATCTTGGCTCACCACAACCTCTGCCTCCCAAGTTCAAGCAATTCTCCTGCCTCAGCTTCCTAAGTAGTTGGGATTACAGGCATGCATCACCATGCCCAACTAATTTTTGTATTTTTAGTAGAGAAGCGGTTTCTCCATGTTGGTCAGGCTGGTCTCGAACTCCTGACCTCAGGTGATCTGCTTGCCTCGGCCTCCCAAAGTACTGGGATTACAGGCATGAGCCACCATGCCTGGCCGATTTTCTACAATTTTTAAGCAAGTTGCTTCATTGTTCTTGGATGCATTTACTCTGTGAGACTCAAGGTAAAATTACCTAAGCGCCCAGAAAGAAATGTACAATATAGTTCAAGATAGTTCTTAGAACTGCAGATTCTTCTAGTGGGACATGCAGATCTCATGTGCACACATACCCAGGGCCAGATGCTCTCTCGGCCTCCCTCAGATATGATCATTCAGCCTCTTTTAGAATGCTTTTACACCATCACATGTATTTCCATTGTTGCATAGTCCCCATTGTTGGAATAAGGACATTTTTCTCATGCTCTTTTGAAAACCTAGTGCTTTACTCTACAGGTCTCATGGTTAGAAAATTGTTCCTTACATCGCATCAAAATCTGTCTCCCTTCAACTTGTGCCTGCAGCCCTATTGTCCATACCCACCTAGGAAAACACTGAGACCTCTCTCAGCATCCTGCAGACCCCAATCATGTCCTGACTAGAGTTCTCCAGGCAAACTCTCAGCGTTCGTTCCCATAATTGTTTCCTCTTTATGGCTTCATTACCAAGCTTTCATTGTCCAGCTTGGATAAACACCAGCTCGTTTGGGTCCTGTCTCTAAGACTGAAATATGCATACTTGGCACCATACCCCATATGAATTCTGGGCCAAGGCTAAGTATATGTCTCTTGGTCCTCCCGGTTCTTGTTAATAACGCCCTTTAGTAGTTACCTGGACCCTGTGGCTCATATATTGCCTATGTATAATCCAGACTCTTCTATAGTTTTGCTTACTATTTGGGTACAATTACTAAGCCAGTGTCAAAAAACCTAGCTGAATTACTGAAATCAACACTCGTTTCAGTGACCACGGCAAAGAGAAGGCAAGGATGATCTGAGATGACTTGCTCATACCGGATCCTGCCTATTGCAGCTGTGGTTGCTGAGAGGGACAGCCCTCCACCTGAGAATAGGTTTCTCATTTCTTCCACATGATTGTCTCTTCTAACCAGGAGCTGCCGTTGTTCTGGACCCATATCAGCGTCTTGTCTGCCCACGTTTAGCTCTTCAACACTTGACCCTGTGTCATGTTCTCTTCTTGAAAACTCCGAGGTGACTGCTGAAAGTGTCTAGTTTTTGTTGTTGTTGCTTACTATCTCTTTGTCTCTTGTCCTGCTAATCTCTGTGCCAGATCTTGTCATTGGCTCTTTTAGGTTTGTTGATTCTACTTTATGGCCCTGATTTCTTTTTTTCTGCATACATATCCGTTTGAAGATTCTTTAATGGAGTATATCCATTTTTCTCATTAGAGACTTTAATTTGTGCTGTCTTCTAAAGGAAAAACAAAGGGCATTCTTCAGAACTTCTTTTAAAACGTACCATAGTGGCTTTATAGTATCTCAAGGTGGCAGGGGGGGCAGCATAGACAAACAATTGCAGAGCTGAAGAGGACCCAGTCCTCCTAATCCGCAGTCCAGAGCCATTGAACTAACTCTGTGCAGACTATCACTTCTACGGCTCAGACAGGATAATGAAGGGATGACATTGCTGTTCTCTTAGTTTAGAAGGCATAAACCTCAGTGAGGAGGTGGGATGGATACAGAAGTGGGCAGATAACTGAGATCATTTAATTCCACATTCTGAACATATCTAAGTCTCAACTCTGATCCAACAGGGAAAGATGTACTACTATTCAGGTAAACTCAATTGTCGTTCATTTTGTACATAAACTGTATAGGTACACTTTACAACCTAGACTCTAATGGCTAGAATTTAGCCAAATAAAATCTCTCCTGGCTGCTAAGGAGTCCTTGGAATGAAAGTGACTAAAAAAAGACCATGTCCCCTAACTGGACACGTGGCAGCAGGGTAGTAAGGCAAATTCCTTGTTTGAAAGCATCCATAGCACAGTATTTTTTCATTGACTGGATGAAGGGTCACACGAAAGCCCATGATAAATGACTTGCTTTTCTTCAGTCATTAACCACAGAAGTGTGGAATGCATCACTGAGAGACTAATCCATGCCACACATTCAAGGGACATAAAGCGGAGTTTTCTAGACTGCTAAGGAAGCAGGTGAAAGAAGGAAAGAGGTAGGTCTATCCTTGCTTTTGCTGCCATTTCAAACATTACTGCCATTTCAAACATTACTGCCTCTAGCACCTTGAATGAGAGATGGAGAAAGTCTTTGCCTATGCACTTGAGAAAGCTGGACCATACCGTGATTACGGCCCTCTGCCTCCGTGGGTGAACTAAGGGCACAGCTGGACAGCTGGGCTATGTATGAGGCAAACAATCTGCTGATTTATTTTAAACCATCATGCTGGTATGTGCACGACCAAATGAATGTGGTCCCCTTTTAAGTAAAGCCCCTTGAAAAGCTTTCTGCTTATCCCATGATGCTTCCACGTTGCTCAAGAGATTCTTAGGGAGTTGAGTAAAGGAATGCACAAAAAAAGATGAGAGCCATCTATCTATATCCACAACTCATAATTAGCTACTGTAAATATTTTGGCCTATTTGCTTCCAACATTTTTCTTTATTTAAGAAATCTCTTTCTATTGTTTCTTATTCAAGTGAAGCACAGATTATTACAGAGATCTCAAATAGTGCAGAAAAGAACACAAATTTAAAGGTTTTTTTAAAAAACACCTGAAAGTTCATCATTAATATTTGGTGAACATTTTTCAGGATATTTTTCTATATATCCCATTTTATGGAGTATCATCAGTTTTGTCAACGTTTCCACCTTGGAAAAAGGATCTGATTTTTCAAAATAGGTCAGAGTTGCCAGGAGCCATTGAAGTCCAGTGAGTAAGGTAATGATTAAGCCATGTATCAAGATTTTGGTGCCAAGTCAGGTATAATTGGTTTTCTTGGACAGCTCAGGTATTGCCATGAGAGGCAACTATATCAGAAGTGACCAACGAGACCTGCCCTCAGAGAGGCTGTATCTGAAGGACAGGTACATGAGGTTCCAGAAGCGTTGGGGATCATAACCACTGAAACTGAGCCAAGGCTGTGTCTCTTGAGATCTGTGGACCTCAGTTAGGTCCTTACCCTCATGGAGCCTGTGTTTGCTCATCTTTAATAGGGTGTTCATAACGTCCACTTTTCACAAGCTGTTATGAGACTCAAATTAGGTCAGGGACATGAAAGCTCTTTTGCAAATGATTAAGCCCTATACAAATGTTAGGCATTATTGCTTAAGTATATTTGTCAAATTAATCTTGTTTCTTGATGGGTGCACCTCCTACAGACAGTCAGTTCACAGACAGCCACATCATCAAATCCTACCGGGGTGGGGCTGTTCTTTCCCCTTGTACTCTCCTTGGGCTGCAGGTTTGTCCCTTCAGGGCTACCTTGTCCTTGGTGTGATGTCCATTTTACCTGACTTTTCCAGTACTTGAGCATGGGCAAGGGAAATCATAGAAGGCAGGCAGGAAACAGTTTGAATCACTACCACCATTGTTTCTAACTTCCTGCAACCTGTGTGGCAAATGACTTCAGTCTGCGGTGTCTATGGAATTTTAGAAGGATCTGGTCAGTTTCCTTAGTTACCTGGAAGTTCTTTTGATATTTAACTTATGAACTCATCTTTCACCAAACAGAGGAATCTGAGACCTGGAAGGTTTCTCAGAAGTTCTCATGCTGCATAAATAGGGAATAAGAACTGAAAACTATAGTTATCTGTACAAACGAGAGTAATAACTATATGATTCTAATAGTGGTTGAAAGGACTAAATTTCAGGTACTTAGTATAGCCTGGCACATAAAAAATGCTCATTAAATGTTAGCTATTATTTTGGGTGTTACTAATACAAGGACTTCTAGGCTCTGTAAATTAGAAAGATATTAGCTTATATGTCATCAGTGACTTTTGACACATGAAAGAGTGTCTCATCAACAATGAGATACTGTTATGCATAATTTACAAAAGAAATTTTACCTTTTGGAATGTCTACTTTTTGATTTGTAATCCATTCATTCAACATATACTTATTGAGTGCTTACTATATGCCAGGCATTGTGCTGTGCATTGAACATACAATGGTGAGCTATGCAGACCTTATCCACATGGAGCTGATTGTCTAACAAAGGAGACAAACAGTAAACAAATAATTATAGGAATGAATATCTGACTAGAACTTGTTTTGGGTGCAGTGAAGGGAGAGTACAATTTTTTGTTTTTTTTGTTTTGTTTTGTTTTGTTTTGTTTGAGACAGGGTCTGGCTCTGTCACCCATGCAGGAGTGCAGCGACATGATCCTGGCTCACTGCAACCTCCACCTCCCGGGCTCAAGCCATCTTCCCACTACTGAGTAGCTGGGACTACAGGCACATGCCACACCATGTCCAGTTAATTTTTTGTAGTTTTTTGTAGGACAGGGTCTTGCTTTGTTGCCCAGGCTGGTTCAAACTCTTGAGTTCAAGCAATCTGCCTACCTCAGCCTCCCAAGGTGCTGGGATTACTGGTGTGATCCACCACGCCTGGCCGGGAAAATACAATTCTGTGAGTTCATGTAGTTGATGGTACCCAGTCTTGTGCAATGGATGGCAAAAGGGCAAGGAAGATTCAGGAAGGTTCCCTAAAGTAATTGACATGTGAGTCGAAATCCAAAGAACGAGTAGGACTAAAGTAACAGTGAGTGAGAAGAAGCAGATTCCTGAGAGAAGGAATATGTGCAAAGGCCTTGAGGCTGGATTTTGACATTCAACTTAACTCATCTTAAACCGAACAGAGAAATCTGAGATCTGGAAGGTTTCTCAGAAGTTCTCATGCTGCATAAAAAGGGAAGAAGGACTAAAAACAATAGTTATCTGCACAAATGAAAGTAATAACTATACCATTTCAATAGTGGTTGAAAGGACAAAGTTTCAGGTACTTAGCATAACCTGGCACATAAAAAATTCAATAAATGTTAGCTATTATTTTTGATGTTATTATGATTAATACAAGGACTAGAACTTCTAGGCTCTGTAAGTTAGAAAGATATTGGCAGCCGGGTACAGTGGCTCACACCTGTAATCCTAGCACTTTGGGAGACCAAGCCAGGCAGATCATGAGGTCAGGAGATCGAGACCATCCTGGCTAACACGGTGAAACCTTGTCTCTACTAAAAATACAAAAAATCAGCCGGGTGTGGTGGCAGGCGCCTGTAGTCCCAGTTACTCGGGAGGCTGGGGCAGGAGAATGTCATGAACCCGGGAGGCAGAGCTTGCAGTGAGCCGAGATGGCACCACTGCACTCCAGCCTGGGCGACAGAGCAAGACTCCGTCTCAAAAAAAGAAAGAAAGAAAGAAAGATATTGGCATAGGCATAGTCACATCTAAGCAGAGTGAGAGGGTGTGGAGCAGAAAATGAGGTTAGGGGTTGTAGGAGACTAAACAAGGCAGGCATGGTCTCATCGCATACCCTGTTAAGAATTGTGCTCTTGACTCTAACAGCAAAGGGAGTCCATTGAAGTGATTCAAACAAGGTGAACAGATTTCTGTATTCAAAGATCATGCCACTGCAAGGAGAATAATGGATTGGAAGGGGGCCCCAGTGGATGCAGGTAGTTAAGTGTAGGAGGCTGTCACAGCAGGCTGTGGAAGGGTTGACGGTAGCTTAACACAGAGCCATAGTGGTAGAGCTGAAAAGAACTAAAAATTATTTACAGGCCAGGCACGGTAGCTCAAGCCTGTAATCCCAGCACTTTGGGAGGTCGAGGCGAGTGGATCATGAGGTCAAGAGATCAAGACCAGCCTGGCCAACATGGTGAAACACCGTCTCTACTAAAATACAAAAAATTAGCCAGGCGTTGTGGTGGGTGCCTGTAGTCCCAGCTACTCGGAAGGCTGAGGCAGGAGAATCGCTTGAACCCGGAGGCAGAGGTTGCAGTGAGCCGAGATCGTGCCACTGCACTCCAGCCTGGCGACAGAGCGAGACTCCGTTTCAAAAAAAAAAAAAGAAAGTTATTTACAAGGTAAAATCTACAAGATCTGGTGGTGAACTGGATGAAGGAGGTAAGAGAAGGTGAGGAGAATCCGTTTATTCATTCAGCAAGTATTTACTGAGCCCCTACTAAATTCCAGATGCTCTGCTAGGTACTAAGAATTCAACTCTGAACAAAACAGACAAGTCTCTGCCCTCAATAGGTTACAGTTTGGAGGGGACTGGAACTGAAGAGTTGACAATATGTAAGTAAACAAATAATGATGTGTTTGCATTGCAAATTATAATTACATATTACAGTGTGGGTGATTACAGGTAAGTGCTACAACAAAAAACTAAGGGGCATGTCAGAGAGAGTAACTCAGGAGGAGGTGACACTTAAGGTAAGACCTGAAGGATGCGAAAGAGACAGCCAAAAGAGCCAGTGAAAGAGCATTCCAGGTAGAGGAAACAGTAAGTTCAAAGAGCTTGATGTATTCCTGGAACAGGTGGGAAATTAGGGTGGCCGGAAATAGTGAGCAAAAAGGAATTGTACAAAATGGGGTGGTAGGTCATTTGTAGGTCATACTGAAGATTTTGGATTTTTTTTAATATAGCAGCTAGAATAACCTGATTGATGTTTAAAAGATTACTCTGCTGTTTGAAAAATGGGGAAAAAATAATTATTTCACACCAAGAGTAAAAGCAGGGAGACCAGTTAGAAGCCAGTCATTCAAGTGATAGAAGATGATAACTTGCACTAGGGCTGTGGTGGTGGATCAGGGAGAGGGAAACAGATATCAGAGGGATTTTAACCAACTGGCCTCACTGAAGATCCAAATGACCCCTAAAGAAGTGGTGGCATGAGTCTGTTGCAGAAGTTGACAGCCTGGTGTAGCCTACCTATGATTCATCTCATCAGACCCAGCCCAGATCAGGATTCAGGGACTCAAATCCAGCACCAGAGTAGCTGGGCTCAGAGCCAGGGGTCATCAAGACTGGGGTCACCAAAGTCACATCAGGGTCTGTAGCAGCTCACAGTAAAGGAAGGAATCTGTTGAGCTGGGTTTCTATCAGTGCTGCCTGTCTGGGGCCAGAAGTGGTAAGCAATTCAGAACCTGGGTGAGGGTAGGGCTGGGTCAACAGTGGAAGTTAAAGTGGCAAAGCTGTCAGTTCAAGGTTACAGGGATGGAGATATGCCACCTATGACACCAGTTGGATGAGACATTTGGTGGATGAGTCAGACATTGGAGATTTATTTGTGGAATAGCAAGCAGTGCAATCTCAGTGTTCTCTAGCTCCTTGTGATTTAGACAAAAGGGATCCCTGCCTTGCAGACTTAGTTTGATCTAGAGCGTGAGGCTTTTTGGTAGCCTTGCCAGTAAAATACTTGCCTTCTTGATCGTGTTGTCTATTTCTCTGCTATTTCAACATTTTTTCCACATGAGGTAAAATATTCAGGATTCTGTGACAAGTTTCAGCTCAGTTGCTGCTGTGTGGGTATGCCTGCACGCACATATGTGTAAGCACATGTTGTGCCTACCGTGATGAGCATGTGTGGCAGCTGGAGTGTGAGAAATGGTACATCAGGACATGTTAACTTGCAGGGCCACAAGCATCTCCATTTTTAAAAAAGAGAGAGAAAGAGAAGAGACACCTGATCCCAAGATAGAGACAACAAAGAAGGATGATCCATTCTGGTGTCAGATACAAAAAATAGCAGCATGCCTTTTCCTGAAACTTGTTTGTGTCTGACCACTTCATCCTGCCCTTCCTCCAGTCTCAATCCCCAGCCAATACTAATTTCTACCCAACAACACCTGGAAGAATTTAGCAGTTTATCCCAACAATAAGCAAAGAGCCAGTGATACGTCTGATAGTACTAATTATTTCCAAATATTGGGAATCCAGCGTTACATAGACTGAAAATTTCTGAAGAAATACAGAGCAACATCTCTGTTGCTGTATGTCATTTACCAGCATCCTTGATAACAGTTAACCACAATGCATTAAATAAATAATAGAAGACCAAGGATTTACAGCTTTTTGAGCTTGATATCCAGATGAAGAGAAGACAGATTAAGAAAAGTAAGAACGATATTATTTTTGTCTTCTAAACTATCTGCTTTGGTTACTGGGTCCTCTTCTTGGTGATTCAACAATGCACATTAAGGTATTAAACACTTTGTGGTGGGTGTGGTGGCTCATACCTGTAATTCCAACACTTTGTGAGGCCGAGCCGGATGGATCACATGAGGTCAGGAGTTCAAGACCAGCCTGGCCAACATGGTGAAATCCCGTCTCTACTAAAAATACAAAAATTAGCTGGATGTGGTGGCAGGCACCTGTAATCCCAGCTACTCGAGAGCCTGAGGCAGGAGAATCACTTGAACCCAGGAAGCAGAGGTTGCAGTGAGCCAAGATCATGCCACTGCACTCCAGCCTGGGAGACAGAGAAAACTCCACCTCAAAGAAAAACGACTTTGATAAATGTTTGTTTGTGTCTGACCACTTCATCCTGCCCTTCCTCCTCTCTCAATTCCCAGCCAGTGCTAATTTCTACCCAACAACACCTAAAAGTTGGCAGTTTATCCCAACGATAAGCCAGGAACCAGTGATATGTCTGATAGTACTAATTATTTCCAAATATTGGGAATCTAGTGTGACACAGAGTGTAGAAAGAGACATTGAGTTTTATTTAACTGAATTTTTCCATATATTTTTGACCAAGAACACTTTGAGAAATGCTACTTTAAGATTACCATTCATTTTCTTTTCCCCTCACCCCTCTCCTTGAAGAACCATCAATGCTCACTGTTCCAGCTGCCATCTTAGTGCTAAAGTCTCTCTTGTCTCAGCCCAAGCCCATCTACCCCAGCTCTAGGATACCCCTGCCCATAGCACACCTTCACCTAGATGGCTCATGGTGTAGCACAGTGGGAATTTACAGAGGTTCAGAGGAAGTTCTGAATTAATTAATTCTTCACTCAACAAATATGAAAAAATGAAAACTGATGGAATGGAAGAGGCTCTACTTTTGCGATTTTTAGTAAGCCACCTTGAGAATTGAACCCCAAACTCAGTGAATCTTTGGTTCCTAAAGGTATAGAATCTTTACTGATCTGTTGCCACTAGAAAGATAGTAACAACAACAACACAAATCTCTAGGACACCAGTGAACAATGAAATCCCAGTACACCTGGGAATAATGCAATCTAGGTTTAAATAATTCTCCCGTCATTTATTATGGCATGACTTGGACAAGTTGCTTCACCTCTCTGAGTCTCACAAAGTTCATCTTGTGAGTAGCGATAGTATCTGTGGAGATTACTGGGAAGATTTAATGAACAACTATGGCAAATATATAATACCTTTTACCCATTGCTCACCTCCCTCTTATTTCTCCATCTAACTCCCATCCTCTCCCATTTCTTTTTCTATCCATTAAGCCAGCACAGTCTCCCTTAAAACACCTGAATCTACGTCTATTCAAAGCCTTCCTCCCTGCCCTAGCATACTGACTATAATTCTACCCAAAAGAGAGAACTGGCTGACAGCTTTCTGCCAATATTGGAGTAGGTTGATCTTTTTCTGGAATAGCCTCTAAAAGACAATAGCATTATTTTTTCATAGATTCTACAAAGCAAGATAAAGGGGACTGGAAGAGACCCTTTGCCCTTGGGAGGGTCCATTCCTAGCTAGGGGTAAAGGTAATTATCTCTGACTTTTGGTCTTCTCATCTTCTAAATAAGTCCGGAGATATCTGCCAGTTTTAATAGCCTGTGTACTCTGGGTGTACACATAGGGTGCCTAGCAGCTTGCCTATACCTCATTCATGAAAGATTCAGGAAGATGGAGGATATCCGTTGGGCATACTACTGCATCATTTCTTAGAGAAAAAAAAAAATCCTATTTGGGGGTTACTAGTCTTATATCACATACAACAGACTTTAAACTAACAACAATCAAAAAGGTCAATAATAATAATTATCCTTTATTAGTAGTAGTAATAGGAAAGGATTCAATTCAACAAAAAGTCTTAATGGAGCACCCAGATTCATAAAACGAGTTCTTAGAGATCTATGAAGAGATTTGGATAACCACACAATAATAGTGGGAGACTCCAACACCCCACTGACAGGATTAGACAGATCATCAAGGCAGCATCTAACAAAGATATTCTGGACTTAAACTCAACACTTGACCAATTGGACCTAATAGACATCTACAGAACACTACACCCAAAAACAACAGAATATACATTCTTCTCATCTGCACATGACACATACTCTAAATCAACCACATGCTTGGCCATAAAGCAAGTCTCAACAAATTTAAAAAAAAAATAGAAATCATGCTAACCACACTATCTGACCACAGAGCAATAAAAATAGAAATCAAAACCAAGAAGATCTGTCAAAACCATACAATTACATGGTAAACAACCTGCTCCTGAATGACTTTTGGGTAAACAATGAAATTAAGGCAGACATCAAAAAATTCTTTGAAACTAATAAGACCAGATATACAGCATACCAGAATCTTTGGGACACAACTAAAGCAGTGTTAAGAGGAAAGTTTAGAGTGCTGAATGCCTACATCAAGAAGTTAGAAATATCTTAAATTAACAACCTAACATCACACCAAGAAGAACTAGAAAAACAATAGGAAACCAACCCCAAAGCTAGCAGAAGAAAGAAGTAACCAAAGTCATAGCTGAACTTGATGAAACTGAGATGTGAAAATCCAGACAAAAGCTAGTTCTTCAAAAAATTAAGCAAGATGGATAGGCCACTAGCTAGATTAATAAAGAAAAGAGAGAGAAGATCCAAATAAACACAATCAGAAATGACAAAAGTGACATTACAACCAACCCCACAGACATACAAAAAATCCTCAGTGAATATTATAAACACCTCTATATACACAAACTAGAAAACCTAGAAGAAATGGATAAAATCCTGGAAATCCAAGTCCCCCAACATTGAAACAGGAAAACTTGAAACCTTGAACAGACCAATAATGAGCTCCAAAACTGAATCAGTAATAAAAAGCCAACCAACCAATAAAAGCCCAGAGCCAGATGGATTCACAGCCAAATTCTACCAGATATAAAATTATTCCAATCCTACTGAAATTATTCCAAAAAATTGAGGGGGAGGAGACTCCACCCTAACTCATTCTATGAACCCAACATCATTCTGACACCACAACCTGGCAAAGACACAACCAAAAAAGAAAACTTCAGACAATATTCCTGATGAACGTCGATGCAAAAATCTTCAACAAAATACTAACAAACCTAATCCAGTAGCACATTAAAGTTAATCCACCACAATCAAGTAGGCTTTATTCCTGGAATGCAAAGTTGGTTCAACTTATGCAAATCAATAAATGCAATTTCCCACATAAACAGAATTAAAAATGAAAACTGCATAATTATCTCAATAAATGCAGAAAAGACTTTTGATAAAATTCAACATTTCTTCATATTAAAAACCCTCATCAAATTAGACATCAAAGGAACATACTTCAAAATAAGAGCCATCTGTGACAAACCCACAGCCAACATCATACAGAATGGGCAAAAGCTGGAAACATTTTCTCTTGAGAGCTGGAACAAGACAAGGATGTCCACTCTCACCACTCCTATTCAGCATAGTACTGGAAATCCCAGCCAGTGCAATCAGGCAAGAGAAAGAAATAAAAGGCATCTAAATAGAAAGAAAGGAAGTCAAGGTTTCTCTCTTCACAAACAATATGATTCTATACCTGGAAACCCCCATAGACTCTGCGAAAAGGCTCAGAGAACTAATAAACAACTTTAGTAAAGTTTTAGGATACAAAATCAATGTACAAAATTCAGTTGCATTACTATAAACCAATAACATTTAAACTGAGAGCCAAATGAAGAATATAAGTCCACATACAATAGCCGCAAAAAGAAGAAAATGCCTAGGAATACAGCTAACCAAGTAGGTAAAAGTTCTCAACAACAAAAATTACAAAACACTGCTGAAAGAAATCAGAGAAGACACAAACAAATGGAAAAACATTCCACGCTCATGGATAGGAAGCATCAATATCATTAAAATGTCCACACTGCTCAAAGCAATTTACAGAAGTAATGCTATTCCTATCAAACCACCAACATCATTTTTCACAGAATCAGAAGACTATTCTAAAATTCATGTAGAACCAAAAAAGACCCTGAATAGCCAAAATAGTCCTAAGCAAAAAGAACAAAGCTGGAGGCAACACACTCCCTGACTTCAAACTATATTAAAGGCTACAGTAACCAAAACATCATTGAGCTGGTACAAAAACAGACACATAGACCAATGGAACAGGATAGAGCCACACACCTCCAACCACCTGATCTTTGACAAAATCAATAATACCAAGCAGTGGGGAAAGGACTCCCCATGTAATCATCTCAGAATCATTTACTCTTCAGTAAATGGTGCTGGGTTAACTGGCTAGCATAGGCAGAAGATTGGAACTGGATCCCTTCCTTTCACCACATACAAAAATTATCCCAAGTTGGATTAAAGACTTAAATATAAGACCTAAAACCATAAAAATGTTAGTAGAAAACCTAGAAAATACCATTCTGGACATCAGCCTTGGGAAAGAATTTATGACTAAGTCCCCAAAAGCAATTGCAACAAAAACAAAAATTGAGAGAGAGATCTAATTAAGGGAAAGAGCTGCTTTCTGCACAGCAAACAAAACTATCAACAAAGTAAACAGACAACCTACAGAATAGGACAAAATATTCACAAACTACCCATCCAACAAAGGTCTAATATCCAGAATTTGTAAGGAACTTAAACAATTGAAAAGAAAAAAAAAAAAAAAACCATTTAGAAAGGACATGAACAGACGCTTCTCTAAAGAAGACATACATGTGGCCAAATATATGGAAAAATGTTCATCACCACTAATCATTAGGGAAATGCAAATCAAAACCACAATAAGATACCATCTCACACCAATCAGAATGGCTATTACTAAAAAGTCCAAAAAAAGAAAAAGAAAAAGAAAAAGAAACAGATGTTGGGGAGTTTGCAGAGAAAAGGGAACACTTACGCACCATTGGTGGAAATGTAAATTAATTTAGCCACCGTGGAAAGTGGTGTGGAGTTTCCTCAAACAACTTAAAATGGAACTATCATTTGACCCAGCAAACCCACTACTGGGTATACACCCAAAGGAAAACAAATCAAACAAATCATTCTACCAAAAGGACATATGTTCTTATGTGTTCTTTGCAGCAGTATTCACAGGAACAAAGACATGGAGTCAACCACGATGCCCATCAGTGGTGGACTGGATAAAGAAAATGTGGTACATATATGCTACGGAACACTATGCAGCCATAAAAAGGGACAAAATCATACCCTTTGCAGCAACATGGATACAGCTAGAGGCCTTTATCCTAAGCAAACTAATGCAGAAACAGAAAACCAAATACTTCATGTTCTCACTTATAAGCAGGAGCTAAACAATGAATTCACATGGACACAAGGATGGGAACAAAAGCCACTTGGGCCTACATTAAGGGGGAAGATGGGGGGTAGGAGCACGGGTTGAAAGCTGCCTATAGTATACTATGCTCACTACCTGGGTGACAACATCATTCGTACACCAAACCTCAGTATCAGGCAATTTACCCGTGTAACAAACCTGTATGTATACTCCCTGAACCTAAAATGAAAGCCAAGATAATAAAAACTATTTAAAAATAAATAAATAAATAAATCCCTATTTTCTAATGACTGTGGTCATGTCAGTATGGCTACTTCAAAATAATATGTCCTTCCTGAGATGTATATGCCTGTGAAGAACACCAGCAGTCTGAGGGAAGAGCAGATTCGAATGGTCCAGTGGAAGAACATTGAATTGGGAATCTGAGAACTAGTTCCAGCTGAAGCTTTGCCAGTTACCAGTTGTTTAGTATTGGACAAGTCACATAATCCCCTGACTCTCAGGTGGTTTTATTGCTGTTGTTGTTTAAGCATCATGGGGCTAACACTAGTAATCTCGTCTTGGTCTAATAGTGCTCCATCTTTTCTTCCTAGGTCTAGTCATATTTTGAAAACAAATTGGTTTCACTGTACGTGCTATTTCATAAGTTTGTTTTTTAATGTATTTAAATTATCAGCATATCATGAGCATTTGCCTATGTCTTTAGGTAGTTTTATGACATGTTCTTAAAGATTGCATTGTTTTCTCTTATGAGACTATACCATCTTTGCACACCAAGCCTCACTTGTGGAACATGGAAATGCCTTTATTTCCTATTAAAAATAGTGTTAACCAGGTGCAGACAAAAGGAATTAATCTGGACTTCTTCAATTGAGATTACACCTCATGTGTTTCAGCTACATAGACCCGTCTGTCTCTGGCTGGAATTAGGAGCCTAAAAAGAGAAGGGGCTGAAGGACTGATCACTTAAGAGTAGAAGGGGCTGAACAGGACAGGAGGTGCATTTGTTTATTGAGTACTGACATGCCACATACTTACATGTGTTAGTACAACGACCCTGTGAGGTAAGGCTTATACTCCATTACATTTGCTATAAGAGCTGAACTGAATCCATGCTCACAGCTACCATGTTGAAAGGGGAAACTGAGAAGGGCCCAGAACCACTGCTGTGCCACCACCCCTGAGACTCCACCATCCTCTCCTCCACACTATGACACCTGACCCTCTCCTTTGCCTGGCCACACCTACCACCTCACTGCCCCACTCTTCTCAAACGCATCCCTCAGATATTCACTGATTTATCCTTTCAGGACTTCTCAATCATGTATTTACCATCTTATTATAAATGATCTAATGCTCAGATTCTTAGGGTTACAACAGTTGATTTACATAGCCTTGCCTATGTGCAGTTAAGTCACTTCAAGATGGAAAACTCCCTGATTAAACTTAAAATGTGGTAATCTGACAACATGATACTCTGGACTAAGTATATATGTTATTATAAACATCTTAAATAAAACATATACATTGTTTAAATCTGCTAAACACTGTTTACCAACCTCTGTACTCTTCCCACCCACCCTCAAAATCAGGCCACCCTTGTAGCAAAATTCTCTGCTTTCCTACCAGAGTGTGTAGCATTCATTTGCATTTCTATTTAGGTCAGCTTATTTCATAACACCCATGGCAGTGGGCAGAGCCCACAGGAGTCTATACCCTTCCCTGCCTCTAAGCAGTCACAAACAAATGAAGGGAGTTAGACGACTTCTAATATCGTTTCCAAATTTAAAATTCTGCATAATTTGGCCATATCTTAATGTTCCAATAAAATGCATCTTTCCATTGTGGTTTACTTTACTGTGTTAAAAGTTTGCACACTAAAAATTAGAAGTTAGAAGCCTCAGCTGAGCACGGTGGCTCACACCTGCAATCCCAGCACTTTGAGAGGCCGAGGCAGGTGGATCACATGAGGCCAGAAATTCGAGACGAGCCTGGCCAACATGGTGAAACACCGCCTCTACTAAAAATACAAAAATTACAGGTGGCACATACCTGTAATCTCAGCTACTCCGGAGGGTGAGGCAGGAGAATTGCTTGAACCTGGGAGGTGGAAGCCACAGTGAGCCAAGATTGTGCCACTGCATTCCAGCCTGGGCGACAGAGTGAGTCTCTGTTTAAAATAAATAAATAAATAAATAAATAAATAAATAAATAAATAAATAAGGAAGCCTCTCATTCCTAACCAAGTGAACTATGAAATGTTGAGAGATTGTACATTTCCATTCTACTCCTAACACTGCTGGTGTCTGGCGCTGTGACATGGCAAACTGCTTCCTGTTTCTGAGCCACAGTTTACCTATTTGTAAAATGGAAGATTTATACTAAACATATTCTGAGATGCCTTCTTGGCCCCGGCATTACAGTATTGGATTCTGATCATGTATTCATTCTGCTCAGAAATGTTTCTGGTCTTAAGTTATCAATAACCCCTGGTAGAGTCCGGGACATTGGGACTAGATCCTGCAGGCCCAGCCCAGGCTCACTCGCGGCTGTTTGAAGGAGTCACTCGCATGGACCAGTAAAGCAAAGGCAGCGACGCCTCGCGGTGAGGGCCAGAGCCCAAGTCCAGGGAAAACGCTCCTTTAGCGCCACACGTTGCAAAACAACCTCTCCTCCTTGCTGACGCTGCCGCCGCATCCGGGCTGCAAATCGAGCCTAGATCTTTCTGCTCCAGCACAGCCTGCCGTGCAGTGGATGCGGGCGTGAGGGGGACGCAGGAGCGGCTGGGGGCGGGGGTGCTGCTGACCGTGGAGAAAGCAACCTCCTTCCCTGAGGGGCTTCCCCTCTCTGCGCCACCATCCCCCACCCCCTGCAACAGGGCAGTGGCTGAGCCCATCTCTGTAGGTGGGAGGTGGGGTGGGAGGGAGGAGGAAGACCCTCTCGCTTGAGCAGGACTTGGAAAGGAGACAGGAAGAGAGCCCATTTCCAAACTCGGCCTCTTCCACTGAGGTTCCACCTGCATAGAAGGGGCTTCCTGGGACCCACCAAGCCCCTGATGCCACTTGGTCATCTTACAAGAGAAGACACCAAAGTCGAGAGAAGGAAGCAGCTGTCCCAAGGAGGAGCAGCTGGGTGGGAACTTGAACCACCATCTCCTGGCCCCTTCTAGTTCCCTGTCCCCTCCGCTAGACTTCTTCAGCCAAAGGGGGTTTCTCTCCTTTTAGTTTCTTTGCAAATCTACTTCCAAATATTTGCATTGACCTATCAGATTGATACTTAAAGAATCAAGGATTTGGCCGGGAGCGGTGGCTCAAGCCTGTAATCCCAGCACTTTGGGAGGCCGAGATGGGCGGATCACGAGATCAGGAGATCAAGACCATCCTGGCTAACATGAAATCCTGTCTCTACTAAAAAATACAAAAAACTAGCCGGGCGAGGTGGCGGGCGCCTGTAGTCCCAGCTACTCGGTAGGCTGAGGCAGGAGAATGGCGTAAACTCGGGAGACGGAGCTTGCAGTGAGTTGAGATCCGGCCACTGCACTCCAGCCTGGGCGACAGAGCCAGACTCTGACTCAAAAAAAAAAAAAAAAAGAATCAAGGATTTGTGCATTTGACACCTGAAACTCATCTCTACCCCCAAGGACCTTCTTGTGTGTTCTGCTTACCATCCACTCAGAATTTTTGCAGCTTTTTGAGGGTCATCATCCATCTGCAATCACCTTAGAGACATCAGGAAGTGTCCTGATCATGATCCCCTTGTAGAGGTGAGAAGTGTGTCCTGCAGCTAATCCCATCCACCATGCAGACAGGATGCTAACCAGTCTCAGAGGACACCTTTCCTCTGGCCCAGCTGTTGGGTGGCTTACCTGGGTTTCTGCCCTAGTCCTGTCTCAGCATCATACACTTGCTGTTTGAAGGTGGCCATCCCATGAGTGGGCTAAACTAGGCATTCTAGGACTAGTCAGGAGGTGGCAAGTCACCATGTTGATCAATTCAATTAGTAAAGGCACTGTTTGGGAAGAGAGAGGGGTCACTATCAGCATCATATGAAGAGCTAATGTTTTTGAGCATTTACTATGTGGTAGGCTTTATGCTAAATTCTTACAAGTATTGTTTTAATATAATCCTTACAGCAACCATACTATTGTTATTCCTGTGTGGACAATGAGGAGAAGGAGGCACATAAGGAAAAGGTTACTAAATGGGGAATAAGGAAACTCAGCTTCCATTCTTGTTCTAGCTCTCTGTAATCTCAGGCAAGTCACTTAACCTTGCTTTCTGGTACATGAAACATCTGAATTGGATGAAATTATATGCATATGTGCATTTTTCTGGAAAGAGCAGCCACAATTTTCATCAGCATCTCAAAGACACCCATTACCCCCCTCCCACTCACACACACACACACACACACACACACACACACACAAACCAAAGAACTCTTGGGACTATCTCATCTTATAGCCTTTTTCACACTAAACAATCTACCTTACATTGTCTTCTAACATTGTAAGTACCGATGGGCTTGAGCAGTACTGATAGGCAGATTCAGATTACAGTCACCACTGAGCCAAAGAACTCTGTGATTCAGGGGTGTGAAGGGCTCCAGGCTGCGCGCTGGCTTTTCCAGCACACCCGCATGTCCAGATAGCCATCGCAGGAAGGATGACATGGAGATGGGATCATCAGATTCACCCTCCACCTGCTTGCAACACCTCAGCATTTTTAATTCAGCTTGTTGTATTATTTACTTGCAACTGGACTCCAAGTTTATATTGCAACCTCAAGAAAAGATTCACAATCCCTTTTTTTTATTGTGCTATAAAAAGAATTATAGTGATAGAACCTCCATAGGGCTTGAAGTAAAGCAGCCATTCATTAAGCATCTGCTGTGTCCTGAGTATGCCAGCAATGAACAAGACAGACCAGGTCCCTGGCTGCATAAAGAACAAGAGGGACTGTGGCAGGGAAGTGCCAGGCAGATGCACAGAGCACGAGAGTGAGGCCTGGAGAACCAGGAGGGGCTTCCTTGAGAAGTGGTGTTTGAGCCACAGAAGGATCCCTGAAGAATGACTCATCCCTGATGGATGAAGAGAAATGAATTAAGCAAAAGGCGCAGATCAGAGGGTTGGAAGAGCATTCTGAGAGGAATGGGAAGGGCCCAAGGCAATAAAGAACTTGGTCCACTGGAGGAACTGAAAGGAGGGCAGGCTAAGTGCTGAGAGAGGGAGAGTGGTGTGGGAGATGCAGCCGGAGAGGAGGCAGGGCCAGTGTATGCAGGGCCCAGGAATCGCCAGCTGGGATGCTAACTGGCTGTGGGCTGTTGGCAAGGCAGGTAAGAGCTCACATGTTCCATTTCCTTATCTTAAAGGTGAGAGTCTTGAATTAGATGATCTCAAAATCTCTTTCTGACTCTACTATCCTGTGATATTGTGACTTCAAAGAAAGTGAAATGATTGCTGAGAAAGAGAAAAGTGGCCCCTGACAACCTGGATCTGGGTGGTTCTATAAGCTAGGCCTTGGCATTCTCCTGTTAAACATAAACAACTTCACAGAACATCACCAGCAAGCAAGGTGTCTCTGTGACCATGATAAAGACAAATATAAGACCACTCCACAATCATGTCTGAACACAGACCAAAAACATTAACATTGTCCAAACCGTGGAACTGACCAAACATTTCCCTATTCTGGCTCAGAGGAGTGACTGCTGCTCCTTTACCCTTACAGCTTCACTCTCACTTAGTCTTCCTCCCTTCTAGACAAGATTTATTAAGATATGGAATCATAGAATTTACCCCTGCTTCTGACAGCATGCAAAGCCCCGCTTCCTTAAACCCTCCCTGAAATCGCCTACCACAAACCCCAGGCCTGTAAGTCCTTTCTAGCACCTTGTCGGTGAGGCAGCCCACAGTTCTCCTTCTCTGCTATGGGTAATAAACCCAACTTGTCCAAGCACGGGGCATTCCTCATGCAAGTGCAGGGCTGGCCGTGAGAAGTAATGCCACCCTACACTTTGCTCTCTGGGTGCCTCTCTTGTCTCACCAGTTCCAGCCCAGTCCTGGGGGTCTTTGGCTGGAGGAAGTTGACATCAGTCCCCTCCCCTGCTCTTCCCTAATCTCACCACACGTACCCTGCTCTGGGCCTCAGGGTGTTGGGGAGTAAAGCTGGGAAGTAGAGGAGGAGAAAATGAGGAAGAGAAATGCAAGAGGGCAACTTCTCAGGGGAATTTTGTCCACCTGATGATGTGGGAACAGAATTAAAACTGTCTCCAGAGAGAATGTTTCTTCTCTCACTTGAAGTCTGGGCTTCCTCCTTTTATGTCTATGCCCCACCCAGATTACGCATGGGCTACTTGGGAGGTTGTGGTATTCCTGTTTCCCAACCACACACCACCACCTCCCCTTAAAGTCATCTTCACAGGAAGGTAACCAGCTCCCAGTGGAACTGACCCATTTGACAGTATCTAAGGGGAACAAAAATTGCTGCTGCTGCTGATTCAGATTCACAGCTTGGACTTCCCACCCTTAGCTAAAAGTTTTTCACTGGGGGGAGTCCCCACCACACAGCCTACTCTATTCTGTTCATGTGAGCCAGTGGTAAACAAACCAGACTCCTGGTGCTTCCTGAGTCAGATAATAACCGAGGGAAAGAAGTGACCCCTTTCTCTGGACACAAAACCAACTACAGGACCCTTACTCCTCTGATTGAGAAAGCTGGTGAAGTCAGCTCCTTTCAGCTTGGAGAAGCTGTTGCTCACATCAGGCACATAACTGTTTCCAAAGCCATAGAAATGTCCAGTTCATGGCAAAAGTAGGGTTTTATTTGTGTTCAGTTTCATGAAGAGTTCAATCAACTTTTTCAGTAAAAGGCCAAATAGTAACTATTTTAGGCTTTGTGGGCCAATTTTTGCCATAACTACACAAATCTACCCTTGCAGCACAAAAGCAACCATAGATATAGTGCAAGTGATTAGGCATGACTGCATTTCAACAAAACTTTATTTATAAAAACAAGCAGGTCAGATTTGGCCCAAGGATTATAGTTGGCTGGCCCCTGGTGTAATGTAACCAACACGTGAGCACAGCTGAATAAGAAGAGGAATAATAACCTTTGCCCATTACTCTCTAAAGGGCTTACTTCTCATTAGACAGATGATTGAGAGATTTAAAATCAGTTTGGAAACTGATGGAGGATGAAGAAAAAGAGGGAGAGAAGAGAGAAGAAAGCAAACATGAGAGGATGGAATTGTATTTATTTCAAATGAGTAATGGAAGAATCAGAGTGGAAAGGGTTCTTTGTAAGGCCTCTGCATAGCAGGCCGACCCTAGTCATCTCTTACCCTGACCAGCTGGTCAGGAGTCACTCACTGAGGCTCAGTGACTCACTGAGGCTCAAGCTATGTGGACTAATCTGACTTCAAGGTCAGGTTTATAGAAACGTATGTGGGCTTCTTTGGGGAAAGTTTATTTGAGACAGTCTTCCTCCGGACCAGTTTCAGGTGTCATTAGCAATGGAGAATCTTCTCATAGAGATAACTGAATGTAGCATGTTCCAGGATTTATTTTTTAAATGCTAGTTCCTGATTCTTCTGGGCAAAGCTGAAGAAGGCAGAGAGACACTGAGACTGTACTGCATCAGCACAGATTGTGGAATGTTTAGGACCATTTCAGTTCCTGAAGAAAGAGCCCCTGAAGAGCTCATAGAAAGGGCTCCCAGGGGAGTAGAGAAGGACCAGGGAGTGCTGCACACTTCTAACAGTCACAGGTATTGTGACTTCTAACAGTTGCAGGTAAACAGGGTCCCAGACCTTCCCATCTGGGACTGATGGACTGGTTGTGAAGAATGTATACTCATTCCACAAATCTAAAAAGGGAATTAATAATGGAAGACTTAAGTGTAAAGTAGAGCACCCAAGACTCTGCTCGGAAAGGTAGATATAAATGATAACCACATAGGTAAATCCCCTGCTTGTGGCTGGGAAGAGAGGGTGAGAAGTAGTCTATCTACAGTTAATGGCCATTTTCTCTAGTTCACAGACCATGCATATTGATTATAGATTCAGAAAGTTACCCTAGCTTTACAGCAATGACTTCTGAACTGTGCTTTCCTGGAATACGAGTTTCAAAAGATGTTAGCAGTTATTTTGCAGGAGAAAGGTTTCAGGGAAACTGAAGAATGAATTGACATTGACAGGAAACTGTTGTGTATCCATTCAAAATGCATTTTTGTTTAGCTGTGTTATCCTAGGAATCTGAGGCAGGAGGATCACGAACCCAGGAGTTCGAGACTGCGGTGAGCTATGATCATGGCACTGCACTCCAACCTGGGCAACATAGTGACACCATGTCTCTAAAAATAATAATACATAAATAAAATTAAATTTAAACAATCATTCTTAGGACACATTTTTTAGAGCTCAGAACAGAATATGAACCTAGACAGATGCATATAAAAGATGGTCTAGCAATGGCTTTCAAACTTGTTAAAACACAGGTTGCTGGGCCCCACACCCAGAGTTTCTGATTCAGTAGGTTGGAATGGGATTTGTGTTTCTAACAAGTTCCCAAGTGATGGTACTGATGCTGGTCCAAGGACCACACTTTAAGACTCACTGTCCTGCACCTGGCTCTATGCCCAACAGATAGGAGGCTCTTTTTACAGTAACAAGAAGTTTCTGTCTGAGGGTTACCACATTACTAGAAATAATTGGATGGGTTTCCACCATGTGTCAGGCTATATTGGCTGACCCAGCATCAAAGTCAGGGTTAGAAACATAAATGGGCTTATTTGGGGAAAGTTTATTCCAGACAGTCTTCCTCTAGAACAGCTTCAGGTGTCCTTAGCAATGGAGAATTTTCTGACAGAGGCAACTGAATGTGGTATGCTCTAAAATTCATTCTTTAAATGGGGGTTCATGATTCTTCCTAGCAAAGCTGAAGAGGCCAGCTAATAAATCAACACATATTTCCTGACATTTCCTGACAGGGAGACATGTTCCTTCAAACAATGGGAACAAAATTCAAAATGAATTTAGAGGGGAGATAAAATTCAGTTTGAACAATTTCAATCTGAGATATTTGGGGATAAAAAAATACAGATATCGGTTCTGAGGGGACTACTCAAGCAAATGTATATTAGGAAATCAAGGAAGCCCAAGAAGGCCAGAATGTGGACATGAGTCAGCCAAATTGTGGAGTTATGGACAAAAGCTAACAAACACGTCCTGAAACCTGTCACATAAGGGCTGGGACACAAATTCTTTTAACCTCAGGTCAGCCCCAAAGCATGGTACCAATTTCTGTTAACATGCTCTAAAAAATGACATGAAGAACTTAGAATAGTTTCTTGGCATATAACAACTATCTCTAGAAAAATATGAAGTAGTCCTAAGCAGAAAAGTTTGAAAGAAATTTGGATAGTTAAGCCTGAAAAAAAGTGAAGATGATTCTACCTTTAAATTAATGAAAATTTTTGTCTCTGGCCTTTCATTGCAGTGATAAATTAGGCAAGAATAAATGGCCTTAATTTTAAAATAGATGTAATTTTAGTTAGCTGTGAAGTAAAATCTTCTTTAAAATGGAGTAATGAAACACTGGAGGCTTGTTATTTTGAGCCTGGAAATTTGTAGAGATGCTAATTGTAGCTAACAGTACTTACGCTTTTTTTTTTTTTTTTTTTTTTTTTTGGCAGAGTCTTGCTCTGTCACCAAACTGGAGTGCAGTGGTGTGATCTCGGCTCACTGCAACCTCCACCTCCCAGGTTCAAGCGATTCTTCTGCCTCAGCCTCCCGAGTAGCTGGGATTACGGGAGTGCACCACCATGCCCAGCTAATTTTTGTATTTTTAGTAGAGACAGAGTTTCACCCTGTTGGCCAGGATGGTCTCAATCTCCTGACCTCCTGATCCGCCCACCTCAGCCTCCCACCTTGGGATTACAGACATGAGCCCCCCCACACCTGGCTGTACTTACGCAGTTTAAGTGTCTTTAAAGTTCCATAGAGCTCTTCCTTGGTTCCTGCACAATCTCAAAGCCAATTGAAGAAAGGAATTTCCATAATATTGAAAAAGTCCAGCCGGGCGCGGTGGCTCAAGCCTGTAATCCCAGCACTTTGGGAGGCCGAGACGGGCGGATCACGAGGTCAGGAGATCGAGACCATCCTGGCTAACACGGTGAAACGCCGTCTCTACTAAAAAGTACAAAAAACTAGCTGGGCGAGGTGGCGAGCGCCTGTAGTCCCAGCTACTCGGGAGGCTGAGCCAGGAGAATGGCGTAAACCCGGGAGGCGGAGCTTGCAGTGAGCAGAGATCCGGCCACCGCACTCCAGCCTGGGTGACAGAGCGAGACTCCGTCTCAAAAAAAAAAAAAAAAAAAAAAGAAAAAGTCCAAATGCCCACCAACAGGAAAATGAATGAATAAACTGTGATGTATTCACACAGTAGAATATTATACAGCAGTTAAAATCATGGATTATCATAAAATACAA
Source organism: Macaca mulatta (assembly GCF_049350105.2). Classification (NCBI taxonomy): domain Eukaryota; kingdom Metazoa; phylum Chordata; class Mammalia; order Primates; family Cercopithecidae; genus Macaca; species Macaca mulatta. The sequence goes on along the minus strand of NC_133407.1, from coordinate 161,533,135 downwards.
CAATATAGGTGAATTTTATTAATATAATATTAAGTGAAAGAAGCTCAGAAGATTACATACAGTATGATACCCTTTTATAATGCTTAAAACAACTAAAAATTTTAAATACATTTTAGGAATATAGGTAGATACAATATAATCATATAAAAGAGAAGACAAGCAATGACCACAATGAAAAAGACTGACAGTACCAAGGGTGGACAAGGACATGGAGTGATAGAAACTCTCATAGAGTGCAGTGGAAAGATAAATTGGTACAACACTTCAGAAAACGTTTTGATAGTATCTACTAAAACTAAAGATACAAAAACTCTATGATCTAGCAACTCCACTTCTAGGTCTATATTCAACATATGTTCACAAAAAGACATGTTCAAGAAAGCTCATAGCTGAGGGTGGAGCAAGATATCAGAGTAGAAGCCTCCACTGATGGTTCCCCCTTGCAGGAACACCATATTTTAACAACTAACTACACACAAAAAAGCACCATCAAAAGAAGCAAAACTCAGGTGAACAATCACAGCACCTGGTGTTAATTTCTTATTGCTCAAAGAGGCACTGAGGAGAGTAGGAAAAACAGCCTTGAATTGCTGACACACCCCTCCCCTATTCCCCCAGCAGTGGCTGTGTGGTGCAAGAGAAAATCTGTGCACTTGGGGGAGGGAGAGCATAGCGACTGGGCCACTTGGCATTGAACTCAGTGCTGAGCTGTCCCAGCAGAGAGAAAAACTGTGCTGGGCTCAGCTGGCATTCGCTGAGGTGGAGGGAGCATTTGGACCAGCCCTAGCCAGAGGGGAATCACCCACTTAAGCAGTTGGAACTCGAGTTTCTGCAAGCCTCACCACCATGTGTTAAAGTGTTCTGGGGTCTTATGTAAGCTTGACAGGCAGTCTAGGACAAAAGGACTGCAATTCCTAAGCAAGTCCTAGTGCTGGGCTAGGCTTAACACTAGAGCAGTGAACTAGGGCAGCAGGTGACCTAGAGAGACACCATCCAGGGTGGCTAAGGAAGTGCTTGTTCCACCCATCTCCCAACCCCGGGTAACACAGCTCACAGCAACTAAAGTGACTCCTTCCTTCTGCTTGAGGAGAGAAGAGCAAAGAGTAAAGAAGACTTGATCTTGCACCTTGGATACAAGCTCAGCCAATGTAGGATAGGGCACCAGGCAGAGTCATAAGGCCTCCATTCCAGGCCCTAGTTCCTTGACAACATTTCTAGACATGCCCTGGGCCGGAAGGGAACTCACTGCCTTGAAAGGAATGAGTTAGTCCTGACAGAATTTATCGCCTGCTGACTAAAGAGTCCTTGGGCCCTGAATAACCAACAGTAATACCCAAGTAGTGTGCCATGGGCTTTGGGTGAGACTCTGAGACGTGCTGGTTTCAGGTGTGACTTACTACCTTCCCAGCTATGGTGGCTATGGCAAAAGATTCCTTCTGCTTGAGAAAAGTAAAGGGTATGTTTACTTGCTGGTACCTTAGGTACCAGTTCAGCCACAAGGTTATGGAGCACCAAGTGGGCTCTTGGGTCCCCGAGTCCAGGTGTAGTCTCCTAGACAGCATTTCTGCTCCTGCCATGGGCCAGAGGGGAGCCCATTGCCTTGAAGGGTGAGTCCCAAGCCTGGCAGCACTCACCACAAGCTAACTGAGGTGCCCCTGGGCTTTAAGTGAACATATGCGGTAGCCAGGCAGAACTCCCCCTGAGCCAGTAGTGGTGGTGGACACCAGGAGGGGCTCCTCTGCCTGTGGAAAGGTGAGGGAACAGTGAGAAGGACTTTGTCTTGTGGTTTAAGGGCCAGCTTAGATGCAGTAGAATAGAATGCCAGGTAGATTTCTAAGGTTGTTGACTCAAATCCTGGCTCCCAATTGTGTCTCTGGACCCACCCAAGGCCTGGGGGAACTCACTGCCTTTAAGGGAAGAACACAAGCCTAGTTGGCTTCTTCACCTGCTGATGGCAGAGCCCTAGGACATTGAGGTAGAACATAGATGGTAGCCAGGTAGTGGTTAAATCAAGCAAATTTAACCCAAAGAAGACTACCTCAAGGCATTTAATAATCAAACTCCCAAAAGTCAAGGATAAAAAAGGATACTAAAAGAGCAACAGGAAAGAAACACATAACATACAACAGAGTTCCAATATGTCTGGCAGCAGACTTTTCAGTGGAAACCTTATAAGCCAGGAGAGAGTGCCATGACATGTTTAAAGTGCTGAAGAAACAAGACCCAGTGATCTGTTGCCTATAAGAAACACACTTCACCTATAAAGATACACACAGGCTGAAAATAAAGGGATGAAAAAGATATTCCATGCCAATGGAAACCAAAAAAGAGCAGGACTAGCTATACTTATATCACACAAAATAGATTTCAAGACAAAAATTGTAAGAAGAGATGAAGAAGGTCATTATATAATGATAAAGGGATCAATTCAGAAAGAGGGTATAACAATTTTAAATATATATGGAGCCAACACTGGAGCACCCAGATATACAAATCAAATATCATTAGAGCTAAATAAAGAGACCACAATACAATAATAGCTAGAGACTTCGACACCCCACTTTCAGCATGGGACTGATCTTCCAGACAGAAAGTCAGCAAAGAAACATCAGACTTAATCTGCAGTATGAAACAAATGGGCCTAATAAATACTTACAGAACATTTCATCTAACAGCTGCAGAATACACATTCTTCTCCTCAGCACATGGATCATTCTCAAGTATAAACCGTATGTTGGGTCACAAAACAAGTCTTAAGGCATTCAAAAAATTGAACAACTTAAAAAATAAATTAAAAAAAGTAATCCCACTTACAATAGTCACAAGTAAAATTAAATACCTAGGAATTAATCAAAGAAGTGAAAGATCTCTACAATGAAAACTATAAAACACTGATGAAAGAAATTGCAGAGGACACAAAAAAGGAAATATATTCCATGTTCATGGATTGGAAGAATCAGTATTGTTAAAATGTTCATACTGCCCAAAGCAATAAAAGATTTAAGGCAACCCCTATCAAAATACTAATAGCATTCTTCACAGAAATAGAAAAAACAATCCTAAAATTTATATGGAACCACAAAAGACCCAGAATAACCAAAGCTATGCTGAGCAAAAAGAATAAACCAGAGGAATCACATTACCGACCTTCAAATTATGCTGCAGAAGTATGGTAACCAAAACAGCATGGTGCTGGAATAACAACAGCTCAGTGGAACAGAATGGAGAACCCAGAAACAAATCCATACACCTACAGTGAACTCATTTTTGACAAAAGTGCCAAGAACATGCATTGGAGAAAAGAGTGTCTCTTCAATAAATGGTGCTGAGAAAATTGGATATCCAAATGCAGAAGAATGAAACTAGACCTCTGTCTCTCACCATATATAAAAATCAAGTCAAAATGGACTAAAGACTCAAATATAAGACCTCGAACTATGAAATTACTAAGCAAAAACATTGGAGAAACTCTCCAGAACATTGGAGTGGGCAAAAAAATTCTTGAGTAACACTCCAGAAGCACAGGCAGCCAAAGCAAAACTGGATAAATGGGATCACATCCAGTTAAAAACCTTCTGCACATCAAAAGAAACAATCAACAAAGTGAAGAGACAACCCACAGAACTGGAGAAAATATTTGTAAACTAGCCATCTGACAAGGGATTAATAACCAGAATACTAGGAGCTCTAACAACTCTATAGGAAAAAAATCTAATAATCCAATTTAAAATGAGCAAAAGATCTGAATAGACCTTTCTCAAAAGAAGACATACAAATGGCAAACAGGTATATGAAAAGGTGCTCAATATCATGATCATCAAAGAAATGCAAATCAAAACTACAATGAGATACCACCTCACCCCAGTTAAAATGGCTTTTATCCAAAAGACAGGCAATAATGAATGCTGGCAAGGATGTGAAGAAAAGGGAACTCTCATACACTGTTGGTGGGAATGAAAATCACTACAACCACTATGGAGAACATTTTGGAGGTCCCTCAAAAAACTAAAAATAGAACTACCATACAATCCAGTAATCCCACTGCTAGGTATAGATATCCAAAGGAAAGGAAATCAGTATATCACAGGGATATCTGCACTTCCATGTTTGTTGCAGTAGTGTTCACAAAAGTCAAGATTTGGAAGCAACCTAAGTGTCCATCGGAAGATGAATGGATACAAAAAATGTGTTACGTAAACACAATGGAGTACTATTCATCCATAAAAAAGAATGAGATCCTGTCATTTGCAGCAACATGAATGGAACTGGAGGTCATTATGTTAAGTGAAATAAGCCAGGCACAGAAAGAAAGACTTTGCATGCTCTAATTTAGTTGTGAAAGCTAAAAATTAAAACAATTGAACTCATGAACATAGAAAGTAGGAAGATGGTTACCAGAGGCTGGAGAGGGTAGTCGGGGAGTGGGGAGGAAGCAGGGGTGGTTAATGGGTACAAAATGTAGTTAGAAAGAATGAATAAGACCTAGTATTTGATAGTACAATGGGACGACTATAGTCAATAATAATTTAATTATACATTTTTAAATAACTAAAAGAATATAATTGGATTGTTTGTGACACAAAAGATAAATGCTTGAGGGGGATGGATACCCCATTTACTATGATGTATCAAAATATCTCTGGTACCCCAGAAATATATATACCTGCTGTGTACCCACAAAAATTAAAAATTAGAAAAAGAAAGTTCATAGCAGCACTGTTCATTAAAACCCCAAAGCATTCATTAACAGGAGACTGGATAGGTAACGTGTGGTAGAATCATAGGAAAATACTATACAATAATGAGAAAAAACAAACTATAGTTAGATACAATATAGATAATCTTGCAAATACATTGGACAAAAAAAGCCAGATACTACATAATTCCACTTATATAAAGTTCAAAAACAGGAAAATCCCATCTCTGATGGTAGAAGTCAGAGTACTGGTCATCCTTGGGGAAGGTAATGACTCTAAGGAGGCATGAGTGGGGGCTTCGGAGTTCTGGTTCTGTTTTTTGATGTGGATGCTGGTTACGTGAATGTTTCCACTGTGGAAATTCATGTATGATTTGTGCATATCTGATGTTTATTATACTTCAAGTAAAAATTTATTTTAAGAGTGAGAGAAAGAAGAGAGATAAAGAGAAGGGAGTAAAAATAGATAAAAATAACAAAAAGGATGGAAGATACGACGTATCAATAAGCATAGTTTTCAAAATATATTTCAAAGGATATACAGTATGAATAGGTAGTAAAATCTAAGTAAAATCTTTTTTGCAGTGTTTTTCATGTTTAACGTTTATGTCTATTCATATAGCCATTGTTTTAATAACATTCTACCATATATTTTCCAGTTAAAAGTAATGTAGTTGTCTGTCTGTATCCATGGAAGATTGGTTCGGGACCCCCTCAGATACCAAAATCTGCAGATGCTCAAGTCTCTTATATAAAATGGCATAGTATTTGCCTATAACCTATCTACATCCTCCTGTATATTTTAAATTATCTCTAGATTACTTACAATATCTAATACAATGTGAATGCTCCATAAATAGTTGTTATACTCTATTATCTAAGGACTAATGACAAGAAAAAAAGTCTGTACATGTTCAGTACGGATACAGCCATTCATTTTTTCCAAATATTTTCAATCTGCAGTTGACTGAATCCATGGCTGCAGAACCCACATATGCGGAGGACCAAGTGTACATGTTTATTTTATTAAATTTCAAAAACAAAAAATAAAACAGGGAAGAAACCAGAATTCCATCACTGAGATCTAATCATCCTTAACATTTTGGTGTGTATCCTACCAGTCTTTCTGTCTTATGATTTGTGAAGTTTTTAAAAGGATGGGGTGGGAAGGGAAGCAGGGAATAATCAGCATGTGGTTGAGGATAATGGCTTCTTTGGTGCCAACATGTCACATGTATACATATGTAATAAACCTGCACATTGTGCACATGTACCCTAGAACTTAAAGTATAATAATTTAAAAAAAAAAAAGAGTCACAAGAACAGGATGTAATACAGGAACCCACTGGTAGGTTACTATGGATGTTTTTTGTTGTAGGTGGTAGATTAATTATTAAAAATAACCTGGGAAATAAAAGTGGGCCAGGTCTCGACCAAGAATGAGGATGTGTCACCAACCAGGGATTATGATCAATCCAATTTTGTGTGCCTGTGGTCCAATTAAAACTAAAAGAATTCTCATAATAAATAGATTCTGTGCTGTAATTGAAAGTAAGTTTAGTCCTCTGAAGTCCTAAACTGACATTTTAAAGACAAACTGTGCACTGACAAATCAAGGGGGAAAAATTACTTCCCTTTTCAGTAAGAAGAAGCTTGCCCTTTGATTACTAAACCTCACATAGTTTTACAATGAGTTGTGAATTCCAGCTCCTGTTCATGATAAAATTGGCCATAATGATTCAAACATTCATGCGTCAGAAGGTTTCAGTGTAAACCAGATAAACTTCCCAGGTCCCTTCTACCTCTAAAATTCTGTATTTTAGATTAATGACCTGGTGTGTCTACCCACTCAATTAATAAAGCAAGAATGACTTTTCCAGACCCTTTCCTGTTAATTACACAGAGAGTTTCAACTGGGGACAGTTCTTATTGCTCACAGCAAAAATTCAGATTTATTGGTTTGTTTTTGTGTTTATATCCCTGTTGCTCTTAATAAAAATGAAAGGTTTAATGTGGTGAGTAAATCATGGTAAAATATGTGCAAGAATATAAAATAATGCACACATAATGTTAGAACACTAAAATGCATGCTTTTGGTTTCTATTTTAGCTACAGTGGAGGCACAGATTTGGCTTACAGCTTCCTAAAACTCAAGACAAAGAGGAAAACAGGAGAAGAGAGAAGATTTGTAATGCCTATAAAATAATTTTGGTCAGGTTTTCCAAAGAAAACGAGAATTTCTGTGTGCTTAGAAAGATGTCCCCATGATGTGTTAGAACAGCTTCTATCAGCTCTTGAGAGTCAATGGTTAAATATCTAGAATTTTTACAAATATGTTGTTAAACCATTGATAGCTTGAAATTGACCATAGTGGGAATATTTAGCAAACACTGCAAGTCAGGACTTGTTTTTCTTTTAGAAGCCAGTTTGCCAGCACACCACCACATGTCCCCGGTGGTCCTCAGACAGAGACACTGTATGAGGTCAGGAGAGTTGCAAGTGGTTGGGGAAAGGCTCAGTGTACAACTTTCTATGTACGATAGAAACCCATCCCTCCGGAGTAGAAGAGAACAGAAACATATGCCCGAGACCAGCGAATGATTTCAAAGTTACATCAGCAGTCACCCACCCCACCTGAGTCCTTCTTTCCAATAATACCCTTTGGAATTTCATACCTGGGATTACAAAAATTGCTATGCCCATTGAGGGGCAGACATATCTCCCCATTCAAAGATACACCTAAACAAATGGGAGAATCTCAGGTTACAAACTTTATGCTTTCCACTCAGTCAGCACTTCCAAGCCCGTGTTTCACAGCATCATGAAAAGTGTCCTTCAGGGAAGAGAAAAAATGTCCCATACCAAAATAAGCAATAATCTTTATTGTGGGACTTCTCAGAGCCTTTAAGGAAGCATATGTGCCCCTGTGGCAGAGTGTACATTAGTTCCCAAACTTGTTTTACCTCAGAACACTTCCTAGTGACACATCTTGGGACATCAGACTGGGTAGTCAGGGTTCCTTATGATTTGGAGAGGCAATCCCAGGACGTTATTCCACAGAAATATTTCTTTTATGTAGGACTTGAGGCTCTGGCATTTTTGTTTATAAAAACATGAGTTGCATATCTTCGCTTTTCAAATGAACCACTTCATTAACTCTGTTGGTGTTCATACATCCATCAGCAGAGCTGACTTAAGGCATGAAGGAAACAATTCATGACAAGAAGTTTCTTAATTTCCTGTGGGCTGTGTCCTCAGCAACTCACTCAGTCCTATGATGGACACAGAGTTTGTTATGTTGCACGCAGTACACACAAGTATACATCCACTCAACCATCATCATGGAGCCCCTCCATGTTCCAGGCCGTGGATGGGACAGACCTGGCCCTGTCTTCAAGGAGCTCAGGATACAGTGTTAATGAATGTCAGCTTCCTCTATTTACAGCCTTTCTTTGCTTTGTCTAGGCTTCTGCCTCCCCACTTTGCTCTGTGCCCTGTGCTGCTCCTCACCACTCTTGTTCATCCTTTTCCCTCCCTTCCCTGATAGCTTTTTCCAATGACTCACAAGAACCCAGCTCAGCTGCTGTTCATTATGCTCCTGTCTTTGCATTTTTCCAACTCAATTAAGCCATTACCAGAACTAAATGAGGCATGGACTCCCCAAAAGTCACACCTGTTGTCAGGGAGATGGAGGGCAAGACTGTGTACAGCTGGCAGGCAGACAGCAGAAGCCGGGCTTGGGCTTGCAGGAGGCAGCCAAGGGTGACCGGGCAATTTGTGTTTCCCCCAGCACTGAAAGAGGGCCCTCATTTTAAAACAAGATGTGCCTTGCTTTGGTACAGAAGGAATGAAGTCTGATATAGAACTAGGGATGGCCGTATTAGTGATGGCAGGTAAGATGTCCCTAATTCTTTGGCAAATGTGCACCAGCTATGTATAGAAACCCATCTTGTGGGTCTCTTCAGCAAGAGGTAAAGGAAGCTGCAACCACAGCCAGGCACATGAGTTTGGTGATTATTGATTAAACTTTTTCAGGTTTATTTTTCCTGTTCACCCTCATTAAAACATACACATTTCACCTTTCTGCAATAGTGGCTTCAAACCTTACTGTTAGTATCTTTATGATCATTGTGATGAAAGATGACAAAGATTACAGTACAATAAACCAGAGACATAGCAGTGTACTCACCTTACGAAGATAAATTCTATTGGAAATCAAATTTAGTCTTATAACTATCTTTTTCCTAGGCAACCTAGAATTTTTTTTTGCAATCTAGGAATTCAGAAGTAGTAGCCTTTGAGCTTACTGTGCCTTTAATTTACTGAGTGATTTTATGTTCAAAAGGTCAGCGCCTGCGTTTTCTCTATTTGAAATGTGAGCAAAATCATTCTGTTCTAGAGATTCACAATTTCCAGAAATGTTAAGGCCAAGAGGTGAGAGTAGGGGTGGTTTTTATTTGGAAGAAAATTGAAACGTGGTAGTGTTCACTCCTAACGTTGTTTTGCTATCCTCTGTTAACTTGTCTTGACTGCGGAACTTGGATTAGCCACATACCTACTGTTGGAACAGCAAGTTCAACAGACATTTTTAGAGCATCCATTTAGTACCAGGTTCTTTGTTTGATGCTGAGGATGCAGCTGTGATCATGGAGAAGCCTCTGCCTACAGGAACCGTCAGTCTTGTGGGGTGACCCCTTCCCTGTCCTGTCCAGGAATTGCCCAACCAGCCTCTCTTCTTTACTGGGCACACTTCATACATTTATTCAACAAATATTTGTGAATCATTTGTGCCAGGTGCTGTGCTGGGTGCTAGGCAGCAATGGTGAAGAAAAGAGACAGGCCTTGGCCTCATGAAGTTTCTGGTCCCTGTCTTGACTTAATTCTCTTTCCCAGCAAACACCAGACAGAGAATATCACTCTTTGCTCTGTGCTCCCTTAATACTTAATCCATGCCTCTTTATAGCATTTAGATCACCGTCCTTATAATACACCTTTCTGTCTCTTTTTAAACTATGAGCACCTTGAAGGCAAAAATTTCAACTTTCTTTCCCTAGTGTCTTGCACTCCCTAGTATCTAGCACATAGAGAGCTCAATAAATGGTTTTTGAATGAGTAAATCATTGCATGAATTTGTAACTTCATGAACCCATGGAACACATTGACCAGTCTGCCCTCATCTTCCATCTCCGATCCTTGGCTGAAGAGCCTAGTAAGCCATTATCTGTCCATACTGAAACACTCCTCCTGATGTCAAGAACCTTTTAAGCATAAAACCACCTGGTGCACGGGTCATTTCTTCTTCCAAGATGTATCTGCCATTGAGAGAAAGAACAAATATTAGCTTCAGCTTTGCAATACTCATTTGCAGGAAAGCAAGCATGATTATATATGATTTAAATGGAATAAATGTATAGTAAGGAGAACAAATGAGTTTATTTGTGATTCTTTGCTAGATACTGTTGGAGATAACTACAGTAAGAAAAAATATATATATAATAACAGTGGTTTAAACCAGTCAGAAGCCTTTTTTCTCTGTCAGGCAAAAGTCCAGGAATAGTTCAATACTAAGGTTCTGCGCTATGAAATGCTTAGTTCATGGCACCATCATTCCCTAGGTGGTAGCTCCTTGTTCAAGATGGTCTCCAGCTGTCATATCCACCTCCGTGCAGCAGAACAGAGGAAGTGGGGAGAAGGGATGAGGGGCAACCAGGAGTCAAGTACAAAGAAGATAAAGCTTTTACAACATGGAAGGTGGAAGGTGGTGGGAGCCTGAACAAAGGCACTGGCCACAGGAGTGTGTAGGAGAAGGCAGAGAGGGAAGCAATGGCAGAATCACAGGACCAGGAGACTGGATGTTGGAGGAGAGGGAGATGGTGGATCTAGAATGACCCTTAGCTTTGAAAGCAAATTCAACCCTGGCAACTGGACTCAAAAGGGTGGTTTGAAGAATACATTAGACTGAGAGAGTTAACTGCTGCAAATTGACCCCAAATCTCTCCTTCCTTTATTCCTTCTTGCCATGAATTTTCTGTTGAATGAACTAATTAAGTTAATAAATTTCTCCAAGTAGTTAATATTTCACAGGAAAAATTTAACAGGTCTCAGTGACTAACCCTAGCCAGTTATAATGTTCCCTCTCCTACCTAATTCAGTCCACGGGACTCCTTAAAATTCTGAGTTCTTAAGGCATTCTTAAGTCAAGTGCCAAAACTGCTCACTTGAGTAAGCTGAATATACAAAGAATCTATTTCCCCATCTAGAAGGTGGACTTGGTATTACCCTCATTACAAAATTGTTGTGAAGTTTAAAATACCTAGAATGTTTAAGGGACCTGGTACAATGCCTGGATCAATAAATGCTAGTTTCTCTTTCCAAAGTACTTTCTTTTTTAATGCTTTTATTTGACAAACATTTATTCAGCATTTCCTATTTTAGACACTGTACTAAGTGCTGGAGGGCAAAGTTAAATTTAGAAAAAAAGTTACTTTTTTTCACTTCTGAGTGTTAAGGTAAATTCTGATCATTTAGACCAGCATGCCTACCCCCTGGACTGGGAGCTCCTAACAATGTAAACATGCATGTGTTTGTCACCTTTATATTCCCAGTACAGGTACTTATTAAATGTATGAGTGAACATATGTCCAGGGTCCAAGTAATGAAGCCAAAAATCTAAAAGCAGGACTAGGGTCAGAAAACTGGGGTGGTCATGGATGTTCAGACATTACAGGAGGAGATTCCATGAAAACTGAGTGTCTGCTGGGGTGGTCCTTCCACCTGAGGCCCAGCACACTCTGCTAGGAATGCTGTTGGAGGAGAAGGTGGAATTCCTAAGGACCAAGAGGCACCATATGACAACGATTAAGAGATTGGGCTCTGGAATCAGACATTTATGAACATAACTATAATAAAGTGTGATGAACCTTCCAAGAGGGAAGCTCAAGATCCAAGATTTATATAAGAGACTATGTTCTTATAGGTGGACCTCTCTCACCTAAGGGTTCAGGGAAGGCCTCCTTCAAGAGCCTTGCAAATTGCTCACTGCACAACTGAGGGGTTAATGTGGGCTGAAATCCAACCTGTGTTCCACTAAAGCTGTGCACCTTGACTCAAAGCTGTGTGCGCCCCAGAAGGAGCTCTTTTCCTCATTCACCTGAAGGCCTACAGTTCACCCAGACACACCCCACAATTATGGACATCTGAAAGCTGAAAGATAAGTAGATGTTTTCCAGGCCAAGTTTAGGCCAGAGGGACCAAGGAGGGGAACAGCAAGTGTGAGGTCTGAGCATTTTAAAAGCCTGATGTCCTTGAGGAACTGAAAGAAGTTCAGCAAGGTTGAAGTGTGACATTCAAAGAGAAAACTGACAAGAGTGGAAGGGTATTCATTAAAGCCAGTATTTTCTATGAGTTTACTAGTTACATTGTGCTAATGGCTGGCTCTCCATGCATTATTTTGTTTAGATCACAGACATTAAGTGACTTGCCCAAAGTCATATTAGAAAGTAGTGGAACTATGATTCAAAGCCAGGTTTAACTCCAGAGCCTGTGCTCCAAAGCACTTGTCCTGTGGCATCCAAAGATTTGCAAATTGCAAAAGAGCAAAACTGGAGATGGGAATGCCAGTTAAGAAAGAGTTGCAGAAATCTGGTTAAAAATGATAGTAGGGCTAGGCATGGTGGTTCACACCTGCAACCCTAGCATTTTGAGAGGCCAAGGTGGGAGGATCACTTGAGCCCAGGAGTTCAAGGCCAGCTGTGGGCAACAGAGTGAGACCCCATCTCTACAAAAGAAAAAATTAAAAATCAGCCAGGTGTGGGTAGCATGTGTTTGTAGTCCCAGCCACTTAAGAGGCAGAGGTGAGAGGACTGCTTGAGTCAGGGAGGTTGAGGTTGTAGTGAGCTGTGATGGCGCCACTGCATTCCAGCATGGGTGACAGAGCCAGATTCTGAAAGACAGAAGGGGAAGGAAGGAAGGAAGGAAGGTAGGAAGGAAGGAAAGAAGGAAGGAAGGAAGGAAGGAAGGAAGGAAGGAAGGAAGGAAGGAAGGAAGGGAGGGAGGGAGGGAGGGAGGGAGGGAGGGAGGGAAGAAGGAAGGGAGCGAGCGAGGGAGGGAGGGAAGGAGGGAAGGGAGGAGAGGAGAGGAGAGGGAAAAAGAAAAAGAAAAAAAAATGATGGTAGACTGAAAATAGTCTTGGAAATGGTGAGGAGTAAATGGATTCCAGAGAGGTTTAGGAAGTAGAATCTATAGGGCTTGGGGGTTGTTTAAAAATGAAGGACAATTATGAGAACAGAAAGAAGAAAAGATGGCTCCTTATTTTGTGTCTCTGTGGATGGCGTGTAATCTTCTAAAATAGAAAACAGTGAAGGAGAAACAAGTTCGGTAGGGAGGTGAGTTTAGGACCTGTTAAATTCAAAGAATCTGTGGAACATTCATGTGGCAGTGTCCAGTTGGCAGTCCAGTGCTTGGCCCTGAACCTCAAGGCAGGCTGGATATTTAGCCCCATCAACCTGTAATTGGTAATTGACTCACAGGGTGAGTGAGATAGGGTGTTGGTTAAGCTGGTCTTGAACTCCTGACCTCAGGTTATCCACCTGCCTCAGCTTCCCAAAGTGCTGGGATTATAAGCATGAGCCATTGCACTCGGCTTCATCCTATATTTTCTAAAAGAACTTATATGCTGAATAAAATATCACTAATGTTATTATAACAAAAGGGGCTGCTGCTACTAATAGGCCAAATTTATGCCTCATTCACACAGGAAAATGAATGGATTAAAATCCAGCATCAGCACCAGCGGAGGTCTTAGGTTATCAACGGCCTCTTTAAAATTTGACCTTTCATAACCTAACACAGTTCTTCCCCAATATGGGCAATTGAAGTTTCCTGTATTTTACATAAGTGCTATAAAAATGTGACTCCAAGCCAGGCCTTTTCAATCTGCCACCCCTAGACCCCTCTAAATGGAAATTCTGAGCCACCTCGGTTGCAGTAGTCGTAACAAGATGGGATTTAGGTTTAGCTGAATCCATTTTGTCTTTCTTTTCTTTTAGAAGGCATCACAGGAGGCCTCTACATGATGTGGCTTCCAAAGACTCAAGGACCACCCACCTTACAAGTCTGCAATGAAGAAGGCAGAAATGGAGATTCAAACACCACTTCTTCTATTCTTTTATTAATCACTCTGTAGACATGTGTCCCCACTGCAGGGAGTGAACTGCTCCAAGGGAGAAAACTTCTGGGAGCCTCCAAACTCCTAGCTGTCTTGTCCCTCGCCCTGGAGAGAAGGCAGAACCATGGCATTTTATTGCTGCTTCTGGGTCCTCTTGGCACTCACCTGGCACACCTCTGCCTATGGGCCCGACCAGCGAGCCCAAAAGAAAGGGGACATTATACTTGGCGGGCTCTTTCCTATTCATTTTGGAGTAGCAGCTAAAGATCAAGATCTCAAATCAAGGCCGGAGTCTGTGGAATGCATCAGGTAAGAAGAGGGGCCTAATCTGCCAGTCTCTTCTCTTCTGAGTGGTTGGAGAAAAGCTGCACCAAACCCAAAATATTTTTTTCAAACTTTGTCCTATCTTTTCAAGGATAGTGATTGATTGGTAATCATGCTGAAGCTTATTGCCCCCACAACCTGCCTTTTTTTTTTTCTTGAAGACTTCTTTTTAAATAAAATGTTAATTATGTTAAGTAGAAAATCCATGCATGGCCTGTTAAAGCACCTGGTGGTCATTTGGTGACCAAATTATCATCATTCACCTGACAGCAGTGTTGCTTAATGGAAGACTAAGTACCTAGAAGGAAATTTATTGCAGGTCTTGCAAACCTGAGTAGTAAAATCCCCCATTGACCTTACATGCTCCAGTGGATAATAATACCTGAGTGCTGGCTGCCTCACTCTTTTCCTTTCTTTTTCTTTCTTTTCCTTTCTTTTTTTTTTTTTTTTTTTTTTTAGGCATTTAAATTGAAGGAAACCACAGTAGTCAGCATGACCCAGGCATCTTCAAACTGTAAAATGTAGTCCATAGCATTTTGGAACTACGGCCATTAGAAAGTCTTTTGCATAGGAAGGTTGCCACCCTCCCCACCCCTCATCCCACCGCACCAAGACAGAATGCATCTAACTCTCTCAATGGATTCTCTCTGCAGCTGCTTGAAGAGAGCTAATGTCTCATCAAATATTTTCTTCTCCAAGCCACAGTCTGTTTTATGGTCATTTTCTCCATGATATGCTTTCCAGATCCATCATCATCCTGCTTGTCCTCCATCTGATGCCCCCTAATTTACTGTGACCCTTTTAGAATATAGTCTCCAGGGTGAAGCACATCTCTTTAAAATAGGATCTGACTTCTGCAGAATACAGTGGACTGTATGTCACCTCCCCTGATCTACACTGGAGACTATGACTGTGCTCCAAATCTGGACCCATCTTCTAGAGAGACTTGCAACTTCCCGAAGGGATCCAACACTTTTCCTTGCTCTTCCCAATAGCTGGAAAATGAAAATGAAAACTAGAATTGTTCCAAGAAAACTAGATTTCTGTTCATGTTCTAATGAGAGCTAGTACATTGATAATATTTTCATATTTTTCTTATGAATGCAGGAAATCTAAGTGCAGAATTGCACTGATGCTGATGGCATCCTTCACATAACCCATGTGGACAAATATTCTGTTGCACCCCGCTGCACAGAGCTGTACATGTGCTGTGTGTATACAGACCTAAGATCAAGCAAAAGGCTTGCCCTAAAATAATATATATTTTCAAATTATGTTAAAGATAATAAAATTAGCTTAGCAGCATAGTTGTTTAATGTAAAAAAAATCTGTAATATTTCATAATAACTTTGTAGGTTTAAAACAAATAGTTAAAGAAATACATGGGCCGGGCACGGTGGCTCAAGCCTGTAATCCTAGCACTTTGGGAGGCCAAGATGGGTGGATCACGAGGTCAGGAGATCGAGACCATCCTGGCTAACACAGTGAAACCCCGTCTCTCCTAAAAAAAAATACAAAAAACTAGCCGGGCGAGGTGGTGGGCGCCTGTAGTCCCAGCTACTCGGGAGTCTGAGGCAGGAGAATGGCGTAAACCCAGAGGCGGAGCTTGCAGTGAGCTGAGATCCGGCCACTGCACTCCAGCCTGGGTGACAGAGCGAGACTCCGTCTCAAAAAAAAAAAGGAAATACATGAAGGAAACAAAGAAAATGGTAAACAGAAAACATCACATTAAAAGTTAGACCAAGAGCTTAGGGAACCTAACAATACAATGCAGTACAAAAGATCGTATATCTCACCTCCTGTCACTGTCACTGAGTTCAAGTAGTGAAACTCACAATATAAAGAAAGAACCTGGCGAGTTTTTTCCTCTAGACACAAATACACTGATTCAGCACATTTCCTGAGCCCTCATGCTGAGCAAAGTGCTGGGGAAGTGAAAACTATGTCTCTGACCCTATTTCTCTTGTTAACTTGTTTGATTTTTATTTAAAATGTTCTTCTTTGAAAAGCAATGCATGTTCATTTTTTAGACATAAAGTATAAATAAGCCAAAAGCACGTAATTTTAAAACTAAGCATTCCACCACCCAGACATGACCACTGTTGTACACCCCAGAATAACCACTGTCTGTGTATGGCTTTCATAGGTTTGTTATTTGTTTGCAAAAATGAGATCATTCATGTCTCTTTCCCCTTGACCTTCAGGAATGTCATAGTCTAAACTTACGACTCTGCAAATCTGATCTGAGATTATTTTTAGGCACCCACATATTAATATCCTAATCTATTTATGTTTACCCTCGTCTTTTTCTTGTACATCTACATATTGCTTTTATTTAAGTGTCTCACATTAGCTACTTCAAATTCATTACTGGAGAAGACAGATACAAATTATTCAATGAACTACAAATAGCAATCTTTTATTTTTATTTTTCTTTTTATTATTGTCATTATTGCTCTCTGTCTCTGTGTGAGGCACCGTGCTGAAGATTTTGCATAATTATCTTATGTCATCATCTTTACAGTCACCCTGTAAGGCAAGTGTTATCCTCCTTTTATTTTTATTTATTTATCTATTTATTTATTTTTGAGGTGGAGTCTCATGCTGTCACCCAGGCTGGAGTGCAGTGGCACAGTCTCAGCTCACTGCAACCTCCATCTCCCAGATTCAAGTGATTCTCCTGCCTCAGCCTCCCATGTAGCTGGGATTACAGGCACCCACCACCACGCCTGGCTAATTTTTGTATTTTTAATGGAGACAGGGTTTTGCCATGTTGGCCAGGCTGGTTTTGAACTCCTGACCTCAAGTGATCCACCTGCCTCGGCCTCCCGAAGTGCCGGAATTACAGGCGTGAGCCACCACGCCCGGCCATGTCATCCCCATTTTAACAGAGAGGGCTCTGTACAGAGCATGCCATGAAGCCAGAGAGTAGTAACAGTTCCATGATTCAAACCCAGCTTTGCCCGGTCTTTAAGTCATTGACTAGAAAGCTTCCCATTTTCTTCCACTTCTTCTTTCTTCCAGGTATAATTTCCGTGGGTTTCGCTGGTTACAGGCTATGATATTTGCCATAGAGGAGATAAACAGCAGCCCAGCCCTTCTTCCCAACTTGACGCTGGGATACAGGATATTTGACACTTGCAACACCGTTTCTAAGGCCTTGGAAGCCACCCTGAGTTTTGTTGCTCAAAACAAAATTGATTCTTTGAACCTTGATGAGTTCTGCAACTGCTCAGAGCACATTCCCTCTACGATTGCTGTGGTGGGAGCAACTGGCTCAGGCGTCTCCACGGCAGTGGCAAATCTGCTGGGGCTCTTCTACATTCCCCAGGTACTCACGCCTTCTCAGATGGGGCACTGGGAGCAGGATCAGAAGAAGCAGACTTGGGGGTGCCATGCCCAATATCCATACAGTTTGCTATTTTCTTATCTCTGGCACAAAAGACCTATGATTTAGTTGATATGCTGTATCATGACCATTTGGGATTTCTGAAACTCCAGTGTCCACAGTGTCAATGATTCCTTCACTACTCTTCCAAAATTCTTTTAAATGTATCTTGCATAAAACTGTGTCTTTTTTTAAAAAGAGGCATTCAATTATTTATTTCCCACTCTATTCCTTTAGTAAATGCTTTTTTCCCTTCTGCTTTTACTAAAAGGAATCAGAGCATATGAGGTAAATCCCACCTCTCAAATTCAAAATATCTGTCCCTAATTCCATTTCCTGAAAAGTCTCTGCTTCTCTACTGTCTGGTTGAAACTTTAACTCAGAGGGAAGCAGAGCATATTTTCTCACAATACAGGAACTTAATCATTGTGTTGCATATTCCAGAAATGGAGAAAATTCTATTTCATTCAACAAATATTTATTCAGTATATATGTATAAGCAGTCTCCACTTAGCAGGAACTCAGCCTAGGTGGAGAGATGGCTGCATTTTCATATACTAACAGTTTGTTGAAGCAAGTGCTTTAATAAACATTCAATGGTATATTTTTTCACCAAAAAAAGATAACGAATGTGAAATGCCATTTTATATCCTGGCATTTTCCTTCTTAACACTATAGAGCAAAGCATTTTTCAGTTTAATATTTATGAATCTATGACATCATTTTATAATAGTGAAAAAATGGAAACAACCTAAATGTCTGTGGGTGGGAGAATTAGCTCAATTGTGATGCATCCTTACACTAAGTTTGAAATTGAACTATAAACTACACCTTAAATTTATTTTTTTGAATGCTTAATATTTAAAATTTGTAAGAGTACCTTTGATAAATTTACATTTCTATGTTGGGAGGGCTCCATGGTTTTTTTTGGTTTTTGGTGTTTTTTTTTTGGTGATTGCCATTATCTCTTTATATACATGAGACAAGAGATAGTTTTGTCATTATTTACGGAATCCTTACTTCAGGGAATTAAAGGTATTTCCCATGGGGAAGCCCTGGCTTTGTAACTTTTGTGCCAAAGTGATCTGACAAAGCCTGTATCAGTAAACGTGCTGCGTATATTCAAATTTAGATACACAGTTAAAGTAAGTTATTGTTACACCATAGCCAACAGGCTAAGATGTCAAGTAAAGAAAGAACATGAAAGGTGGCAGGGGGCGGGAGGGGTGTTAATTCTTTGTGGTTTGGATGAAAGATAAGGTTAAGTTGAATTTGAATTATAAAAGTGCTTTGATTATCAATCAAACCAACATAAGTCTATCTACAGTAGGGGTTCTCTGCCATGTCTGCCATGGCTACCTATTGGAATTACTTAGGGAGCTTTAAACATACTGGTGCCTAAGTCCCACTCCCCAAAGAACAAGCTTTAATTGAGCTGAGATGCAGCCTAGGTGTCAGGAGGTTTTAACACTCCAGAAGTGATTCTAATGTGCAGCTGGGCTGGGAGCCACTGCCCTGCCGGGTGGGGTCATGAACCCAGGGGTATTTTGTATGCCAGCCACGCCACCAAGTGGATGGAACAGGCAGACCAGCTAGACAAATTGCGGTTGGAACAGTTTTCTGAATCATTCATGAAATTCTCCCCTCTTACAATAAAAAAAGTTTTATGTGTTTCTGAGGGTTTTTTTGGGGGGTTGGGACACAAAATGGTATTTACCCCACTTTAGAGTTGCTTTTAAAAACTTGGGAAACATTATAAATATATCCCTTAAGAGAACATATCCATGAGGAATATTATTGGTTTTAATTTTTTTATTCCATTAAAGCCCTTTTGACCTGTTTTTCAAAAACTCAAGAAGCAAGCAATAATGGATGGATTTTTTTAAACGGTAGGTTTTGTGTTTGCAAAAATCTGATTCAGAGGCCTATCGTTTGGGTCTGCTAACAGAATTCTCTGAAAACAGTAACATCTAAACAAATTATTTAATTTAACCACCTGCCTCATGAAGTTCTGTTGTATTTTGAGAATACCTTATTCTGATAAAGGAAAAAATAATCAATTTTATACTATGCCTTCTAAAATAAAAGCACTTGTCAGAAAACAATCATACTTGCTTTTTAGTCAAGTTGGCCTCATTTTTTCACAGACCAACACCTTTTATGTTTCTAATGTAGAAACTATCCATTGATAAGAAGAAACGCTTTGGAAAATTTTATTTAAAAATATTGGACATGGAAAATTAATTGTTTTAATTGGTGAGAGATATTAAAAAGGCATTCACCCAAATACCTTTGACTTGTTTTCTTAAGAAGTTCAAAATCTCTCTGGAAAAACTAGAGAACACAAGGTATTAAGCTACTTCATTTCCTAGAAGAAATTCTATTTGTGTTAAAATGTTTCGTTCTTCAGAAAAAATGTTCCCATAACTTGGAACTTCCTAAGTGGTGAGCCTTGATGACACAGAGTGCTGCAAATGAGCTGAAGCCAGCCTCATCAAAGATGTGGATCCCCTCAAGCTTTGGGGTGGCCAGGTGGGGCCTGAGTGGTCAGAGCACTCCCACCAGGGTTGATCAGCTTCTTCCATTTGCTCCTTGTGTTGCCATAATGTGAAAAGAAGTGGGAAAGCTCTGCACTAACTAATGCTTTACATGGTATTTGGCTACTTCTTCAAGCAACGATCTCTTAACGTCAAGGGCAAGACTTTCTTCCCCTGGTAGTCCACACCCTTGCTCAGATGCAGAAGTGGCTATGTCTTAGAGAGTGCAAACATGTCAAGACAGCTTATCCAGGGTTCCTGTTTAGCCTCTAAGATTTTCGAGACCCACATCAAAAGCCTGTCAAGCAGGCTTGGCCATCACCTATAAATGAATAAAGGAAAGGGCTCTGGAAGGTGCTTCCCAATGGAAGATTCTTCACAATGCTACCTTCAAAAGTGGGTCTGGTCATAAAATCAATCCAACAATAGAGGGATGGAGAGGAAGGGAGGTTTTTCTGATGATATTTAATTACACACGTCATTGTTATTGTGATGCAGGGGGATTGAGCCTAATGGTCTAATTGAGCCTAAAAGAAACAGTTCTCAGAAATGACTGCAATTAAGGTTACTTTTTTCTAAAGTACTGGGGTGCGGGGAGGAGAGGGAGGAGGAGGAATAACCAGAGGATGGGAAGAGAGAAATTAGGTAGAATAAGAAAAGGGAATTCCCGGGGACTCCTCTGAAAAGCCTTAAGTTTATAATCCATGGGGAACCTGATTCCTTCCAGAGGCAGATTATGGACAAAGTGTTTATTGCCGTAAAGGGAAGTTAAACTGTTCAGATCAGAAGCTGAGCACAACAGGCCAAAGTTGTGTACGTGGATATACTATAACCAATGAGGCAGCACAGAGGAGGTTAGAGGAAACATGAAATGGTGCATAAAGACTCTTCTTGAAAGGCTAAGCACATCCCACTATTGTTGGGTTGATTTTATGGCCAGACCCAGTTTTGAAGGTAGCATTGTGAAGAGCCATCGATTGGGAATTGGGATGCTCCCTCATAGACTGAAAGGTGCTTAAGTGCTCACGCTGGAGTGGAACAGATGCTGCTTTTCCTTACACTTTCTTTCATCCTGTACACAGTGAACAGCATAGTTGATAAATGAGACCAAGGCATGCTCAGAAAGCCACCTCCACAACAGCCTGGAGGCTCACTCAGCACCTCCTCACTCACTCACTCACTCACTCATTCACCACGTTCTTGGTTCTCTCCAGGTCAGTTACGCCTCCTCCAGCAGACTCCTTAGCAACAAGAATCAATTCAAGTCCTTCCTCCGAACCATCCCCAATGATGAGCACCAGGCCACTGCCATGGCAGACATCATTGAGTATTTCCGCTGGAACTGGGTGGGCACAATTGCAGCTGATGATGACTATGGGCGGCCAGGGATTGAGAAGTTCCGAGAGGAAGCTGAGGAAAGGGACATCTGCATTGACTTCAGTGAACTCATCTCCCAGTACTCTGATGAGGAAGAGATCCAGCATGTGGTGGAGGTGATTCAAAATTCCACGGCCAAAGTAATCGTGGTTTTCTCCAGTGGCCCAGACCTTGAGCCCCTCATCAAGGAGATTGTCCGGCGCAATATCACAGGCAAGATCTGGCTGGCCAGTGAGGCCTGGGCCAGCTCCTCCCTGATCGCCATGCCCCAGTACTTCCACGTGGTTGGAGGCACCATTGGATTTGCTCTGAAGGCTGGGCAGATCCCAGGCTTTCGGGAATTCCTGAAGAAGGTCCATCCCAGGAAGTCTGTCCACAATGGTTTTGCCAAGGAGTTTTGGGAAGAAACATTTAACTGCCACCTCCAAGAAGGTGCCAAAGGACCTTTACCTGTGGACACCTTTCTGAGAGGTCACGAAGAAAGTGGAGGCAGGTTTAGCAACAGTTCGACAGCCTTCCGACCCCTCTGTACAGGGGATGAGAACATCAGCAGTGTTGAGACCCCTTACATAGATTACACACATTTACGGATATCCTACAATGTGTACTTAGCAGTCTACTCCATTGCCCATGCCTTGCAAGATATATATACCTGCTTACCTGGGAGAGGGCTCTTCACCAACGGCTCCTGTGCAGACATCAAGAAAGTTGAGGCGTGGCAGGTGCGTCCTTCACTTATATAGCAATTTGCTGTATAATAAAGCAGAGTTGGGCTTCTACTCCAGGCAAGAAAAATAGTGGTTACTTGAAAAGGGCAATATTTATTTATTTTTTTTTTTGAGACGGAGTCTCGCGCTGTCACCCAGGCTGGAGTGCAGTGGCCGGATCTCAGCTCACTGCAAGCTCCGCCTCCCGGGTTCACGCCATTCTCCTGCCTCAGCCTCCCGAGTAGCTGGGACTACAGGCGCCCGCCACCTCACCCGGCTAATTTTTTGTATTTTTTAGTAGAGACGGGGTTTCACTGTGTTAACCAGCATGGTCTCGATCTCCTGACCTCGTGATCCGCCCGTCTCGGCCTCCCAAAGTGCTGGGATTACAGGCTTGAGCCACCGCGCCCGGCCGAAAAGGGCAATATTTAAATGAGGCCACTAAATGGAGTGTTGGATTCAAAGTACTTTTTTTAAATCTTGAGCAACTGACTTGAGCAAAATTGATAGTAATTTGATTATCTATTTAAAGCCTTGAGTCAACTGTTCTTTAGTCCAGTGGTTCAGAATAACTAAAGTATGGTCCCCAAAAGTTTTCAAATATCCCAGAACAGATTTAGTAATGAGTGGGGTATTTTTCTAATGTCTAAATTATCAATATTGTTCCCTTGTGAGTAAAGTATCTTTTGAGTACCTATTATGTTCCATATACTAAGTGGCATAAAGCTAGTATTATTGTGTTCAGTCACCACTTTTGCCATTACATTACGACAGCCTATACCAAGCCACCCAGCAGGTCAGCTAAGTGCGACTTAGGACAAAAGCAAATCAAAGGCACAGAAAACAAAAACTCTTTGTAAAAAGATTTGATATTGAATGTTTCAAAAAGAAGTACTGAAGTCGTTATCGTAGGAAAAATCAGAACTTCAGAGGAGTTCCCACACTTGTTTAGCCTTGTTTTGTATTTTTGAATTACACACAGGACAGACATCATAATCTTTTTCATTTCAAGAGCTTATATCCTAAATAGCTGTTTGGGTCTTGCATATGTGCCTTATTTTTTCAATCAGACCATGTTTTACACTCCTTTTGTATTTTCCTTAGTTCCAAACTGACCTATCAGAGAGACTGCATGACAGTGGAGAGGGCGGGGACTCCTGAATTTGAATGGAATGTCCCAGCCTCCAGTGCCCCCATTTCCTAGCTGTGTGATCTTAGGCAAACCATGGTTGTAAGTCACAGTGTCTCCATCTGTGACACAGACTTAATGTCTAGCTTACTTTCCACTCAAGGTTCTTTTGACTTAGGTTCGTGACATTAAATGACATGATATATGTAAAAGCAATTTGTAAACTTTCAAACTCTAAACAGATGTATGATTATTATAGTAGAATTTCAGTACACCTCTAATTTATCCATCATTGAGATAAAAATGATAACTAGAACAGCTTTGTGTACAGAACCCAACCACCACAAACCCTTTGGGAAGGATAACAAGAAGCAAAAAGCATACAACTTGTATCAGTCACTGTAGAGATTCTCATGAAAGACAAGGAGTGACTGTCTAAGTTGGTCGAATGAGTCAGAATCTACAAGTTCTCAGCCCTTCTTTTATGGGAACCTCTCACCCAACCATCACTGTTGGCTAAAATTTCTAACTTCTGTGGGGTACTCAGAGCTTCCTTCTTCACATGGAACCCCTACCCTGTCAAGATAGAGGTGCTGTAATAAAGGTCAGAAACTCTAAAGTCTTCAGGAGTGATGATGCTAAGGTGTAGGGTTTTAAGTAGGAGGAGTAAGGGGACAATCTTTTAGGTGGTTGATACTATCATCTTTTCTTTCTTACCTTTCATGTCCAGTGCAAGGAGGACCCCAACTCGAAAAAACTTCAAGACAAGGGTAGGGTTGAAGGAAAAACAGGTTTCAAGGGGGAAACTTGGCAGTTCTACCCTTCAATGGCTCCTCTTCCAGATAAGGAAATAAAATTCAGATGGTCAAGACCAGAGCTTGGACCTGTGAGAGAAAAAAAAAGCCATGACAGGCAACAGTCACAACTGGGACTTTTAGTTGTGTAATAGAAAGCCCTAACCAAATTGGCATAAACAAAAAAAGAGGAAATGTAGTGGGTCATGTTACTAAAAATCTCAGAAGTGTTCCAGGTACAGCTAGGTATTTTCATCTCATCTTTCTGTTCTTCATTCCCCAGGGTTAGCAATTTTCAGCCTCTGTAGCAGCTTGAAGCTAGGATCTCCTTACTTCCCAAGATATCCTGTAAAAGTTCCAGAAACCACATTTATTGACCATTCCTAGGTAATGGATCCATCCCTAATGCTAGCAGTCCTCCAGACTACATAGACTTAGAGTAAGGGGGGAGTGAATCTCCAGTGAGAAGTCAGGATGCCATTATCAAAAGGAGGAAGAAATAGAAGCAAAGCAGCCAACATTCAAAATGTCCACTACACAGACACTTCACCCAACCATGGCCCAGGTAAAGATATGTTCTCCTGACTCTTACATGGTCTGGCAAAATCCCCCCAGGAGAGAGCACAGATGGGAAAATGGGATCAGAACTCTAGGGAGGAATAACATGGGATATTGGCCAAAATGTCCTGAGTGCTTGGTGTGGATCTCCTTTGAGCCTCAGGAACCTAGGTTGTTGGGCGGGCATTCCAGAATTTGAGATCTTGGCCAGGGGATGAACTAGCAATTATTAATTCTCATTATTAAGACCTATATCTTCATCAGGAAATCAACTAGCAATTATTCATTCTCAATATTAAGGCCTATATGGAAATTTATCACCTATAATCTAATCCAAGTCTCCAGCTAGAACTCCATGTCTGCCTTCTCTCAGTTCTTCCCCTGTAAGCCAACATGCGTGACACCTCCTCACAAATCACTCATTAGTTTTTGGCACAGCATCTTTGCATAGGCCATAGCCCACACCAGAAGGGCCATCAATTTTTATCTCTCCTGTCATTTTCCACCATGAACATTTAAATTGTTTTCCAAATCTACTTTCCCCTGGAAGTCTTTTCAAATCATATTCCCACAACACACTTTCTGATCATTCTTGCTTCCTCATTTTTGATGTTTATATACCCACCTTAAGCTTCCACATCTCTTCAGTTGACTGAAGTAGACACTTATTAGTTAAAATTCTGGTTATAAGGGTCAATCGCAATTTTTTTCGTTTCTCTCTCCTCAAAAAAATATATATCAATCAACTCATATGCCTCCAAAGTAGCACTAGCAGGTGATTTATGAGCATACAACCCACAATTGCCTTCTGACCTCTTCTTGGAGACCCTCAAGCCCTCCTCACATCCCTTCTCAGCTCTCTCTTCACTACTCCTTTGCTGTACTCTAAGCTTCATAAGATCAGGAACCATGCCTGTATTGTTCATCTGTATGTGCAGAATGCCTGATGCTGGAATATTCATAGAATGAATGAAGGAGTGAATAGCAGTCTAGTTGATTTGACCTGTCAGCACTACCTAGAGGCCTTTGAAGGGAACTGTTTGAGCCAACAACCTGTTCTTGAATCAATCACCGTGGCCAAAGTATTCTAGGCTCTGTTTGGACAAGCTTTAGTCACATCCCCACCATCAAGTTTGAATGGAACATCATGTAAGTACGAAATCACCTTCTTTCTTCTCTCAGGATGATCATGCACAAGGTGTGCTTCATACTCTCCTGCACCTCACACCAATACTCACTAGTCAAAAAACAGGCATGCAGCCATGGTGAGGATGGAAGTCAGATGGAGCTGATCTTTCTAGGAATTGCTGGTACTGCTGGAAGTTGGGGAATGGGGGATAAATTGTGGGGACAGCCAGAGAAGATGGAAGGGAGATAAAAAAACATGGCTGGGATTAGAGAAGGGAATTGGGCCTGCATCTTCCCCCATGCTCTTACCACAGGAATTGGGCAAGAAGCATCAAGTTCATTATCTGTGTGACCTGGCCCTCATTATCTGTGTAAGAGCTGGAAGTCCTAGACCGGCGGGGAGTTTCTAATCTCTAGCGTTCAGCTTAATTTAATTGACGCAACTAAGAATGTGTGCCAAGAGGTGATTCCCATTTATGCTGATAATGAGCAACCATTTGACTTTAAAATCTTTTAGGGGAAATACCCTAAAATACCACAAGATGGGAATATTATGGCATAAAAAATATGTTAGCTTCAAAGTGCATGCGTGTACTGTATTTGCCCCTCTGTGAGATCTATGTGTCTTTCTTGGTGGTGTTTTCTTTGTGAACCTGTAAGTCTCTTTGTGTCTGTATGCTATGTTCTATGTTCAGATCTTTTTCTTTGGTTGTTTGCTTTTTTGAGGCAGAGTCTTGCTCTGTCGCCCAGGCTGGAGTGAAGTGGCAAGATCTCGGCT
This sequence comes from Macaca mulatta, assembly GCF_049350105.2. Taxonomy (NCBI): domain Eukaryota; kingdom Metazoa; phylum Chordata; class Mammalia; order Primates; family Cercopithecidae; genus Macaca; species Macaca mulatta. The sequence goes on along the minus strand of NC_133407.1, from coordinate 161,506,553 downwards.
CACTGCAACTTCCATCTCCCAGGTTCAAGCAGTTCTCCTATGTTCAGATCTTTCTATTAGCTTTTTAAATTTCTCTTCCCCTTCATTTATTCTTTTCCCTCATATTACTCCCCAAATAAAATAAATAATTTGGAAATATATTATATTGGATAATAATCTCAAGTAAAATTTTATATTTCATTTTAAAAGGAACTGTCAGTTCCTTTTTAAAACATTTTTAAAAGCAAAAGAGGCCAGGCGCGGTGGCTCACACCTACAGTCTCAACACTTTGGGAGGCCAAGGTGGTTGGATCACAAGGTCAGGAGTTCAAGACCAGCCTGGGTAACATGGTGAAATCCCGTCTCTACTAAAACTACAAAAAATTAGCTGAGTGTGGTGGCATGCACCTGTAGTCCCAGCTGCTTGGGAAGCTGAAGCAGGAGAATCACTTGAACCTAGGAGGCAGAGGTTGCAGTGAGCCAAGATCACACCACTGCACTCCAGCCTGAGCAACAGAGCAAGACTCCGTCTCTAAATAAATAAATAAATAAATAAATAAGAAAAAGAGTGTTCTCTCTCGGGCAGATATCTAAATTATCTTTTAACTTATGTTGCTTTTTTGTGGATCAATGATTATCAATTTAAAGATTCCCTGTCATTACTCTTAAGAGTGAAATGGTTTTCATCTCCATCTTCCCTGTTATGTGAATTAAAGGCAAGATACTATGCAGAAAATAAAATGCCCAAATGCAAAAATTACAAGTCAACCTGCCAAAAGAAATACTAAAGATGTTTAAAGAGGTGACTTAGAGATATGACTTGGTAAGCATAATAATTGATTGATTATAAGTGGATGACATACAAATTTTGAGTAGAAAATATTCCACATTTATGTGATTTTATTTATATACCTGCTGTGAGGACATACTACAATACAATTCAGGTTAGGATTTGAAGTAAGGAAAAAAAAATCATTGGAGATGAGTCTTGAAGAGTAGATAGGATTTGTGGATATGGAGAAGGATCTACTGTACTCCTTGGAGGAAGAGTCACAAAATGTCCTGCTAAGCAAAAGAATACAGACTTAAAAAAATAGTACATAGTGTATTATTTCATTTATGCGACATTCTGTCTCTACTGACAGAAAGAAAGCAGATCATTGGTGACCTAAGGCTGCAAGTGGGTAGAGGCTGACTTTAAGGGACACCACAGAACCTTTTGGGATGGTGGCAGTGGTAGTTACCAAGCATATACATTTGCCCAAACTCAGAACTACACACTTAAAATGAGTGTATATAAATTATACCTCAAAAAAGTTGATGAAAAAAATAATGGAAAGTCCGCAGATAGGGAAATCCTGGCTATGCATGGAGATCAGGATGTCATTCAGGTTAGACCATTTTCCCAATTATGGCCCCTCATGTTGCCATAAGCGTTACACATCTCTACCATTTCATTTTTAAAATATGTCCGTTTTCTCAACCTACATTTGTACCAGTTAACCTGTTGTAACTAGAGATAGACAACTTAATAGATGTCTAATTTCACTCCTGCATGTGAGTAGGTAGTATAGTGTAATGGTTAACTGTTTGGAATCTCAAGCCAGACTGAGTTGGTTTAAATTTTAATGGCCACCTAATTGCTTTATGACCTCAGGCAGTCACTTAGTGTCCTTGTGCCTCACTTTTCTCTCTCACCTGAGAAATAGAGATCATGAAACTTATAAGTTTATTATGAGAATAATGTTAGTTAATATGCACAGAGTGCTTAGGGTAGTGCCTGTATACTATGTTCAGTAAATATTCTTGAGTATTATTCTTTCATAGGTGAGGAAGGTAAGACCCAGAGAAGTCGGAATGATTTTCCTAAAGTAATATATCTAGCTAGTAAGAAAGCCACATCTGCTCCAGGTGATCTGTTCCCCAAAGAGGCCACAGGAGTTGCTAAAAGAACCAGTTTTGCCTTCTGAGCACCACATGCCTTCTAGCTCCTGAGAGGCTGCCAGATCAGCCAGTGGTCTCCAAGTGAAGACACTGGTCCACTACCTTGAACCCTGGGTGTTCACCAATTGTCCTGACACCTCGGTCCTTACACAAAGAGAAAGTATAGTGTGCAAATAATTGGGAGTGGATACAACCAATCAGGTCGGAGTCTATTAAACATCTCTTTGTCCATCATGAATATTATTGCATTTCTTCTTTCTAAAACAGTGCCTGCTTGGCCAGTAGTGGTTCCTCAATAAATACTTGTTGAATAAACAAATGAATAAAGAAAGAAAATGGGACAAAAATAACTCCTGAGAGGACAGTGACACAGTACCTAGATATAGGCACAGATAAGGGAGATCAGTGATCTCAGAGAAGTGGTCAGAAAACTCTTACACAACAAACCACAGTAATGCTGACTTCATAAACTGGGGCTGAAACTTAGCTCTGCATTATCAACAAAGTAAATTACATGAAAGAAAACATGTTTTGGTAAGGATTTTAAGACTATAAACAGGGTTTTTGAGGTACAAAGATCCAGAAACCATTAAATTTTAAATTATTCTTATATTTTTAACTGATGTAGGCCCCCTAAGAATCTTTATCAGGAACAATTTATTAGCCTAATTTGTACCAATAAATATGCCTAAAAGAAGAAAAGAAGCAACTTCAAAAAAATTATTTTGGCCTTTTTATTTGGTTGCTTGTTTTTGTTTGTTTGGGTTTAGAATTTAGATCATATTTTCAGTCTTACTTAGCCTGATTCAGTCCAACTGAACTGGTTAGAACTTCCAGTATAATCTTGTATAGATACAGTGAAAACAGACATTGCTGTCTGCATCTGATCTCAGGGGGAAAGCGTTCAGTCTTTCACCACTAAGTATGATGCTAACATTCATAGATGCCCTTTACAGAGTTGAGGAAGTTCCCTTTTATTCCTATATTGCCGAGAGCTTTTATCAGGAATGGAAGTTGGATGTTATCAGTACTTTTTCTGTATCTATTCAGAAAAGCATGTGGTTTTTCTTTTGTAGTATATTAATGTAGTTGAATGTCAAACCAATCTTTCGTTCCTGGGATTAATCCTACTTGGTCATAATGTATATTCCTTTTTGTACATGTATTTGTGTGTTTAATTTACTAAAATTTGGTTAAGAAATTTTGCTTCTGTGTTCATGAGGACTATTGGTCTATAGTTTTATTTTCTTGTAATATCTTTGCCTGGTTTTGGTGTCTGAGTAATGATGACCTCAGAATGAGTTTGGCAATATTGACTCCTTTTTTGATATTCTATAAGACTTTTGTAGAATTTGTATGAATTCTTCCTTAAATCTTTGGCAGAACTCATCAGTGAAGCCACCTTTAGTTGGTTTTCTTTGTGGGATTGTTTTGTTTTGTTTTGTTTTGAGATGGAGTCTCACTCTGTCACCCAGGATGGAGTAAAGTGGCGTGATCTTGGCTCACTGCAACCTCTGCCTCCCAGGTTCAAGAGATGCTTCTGCCTCAGCCTCCCGAGTAGCTGGGATTACAGGCATGAGCCACCACCACCAGCTAATTTTTGCATGTTTAGTAGAGATGAGGTTTCACCATGTTGACCAGGCTGGTCTCTAACTCCTGGCCTCAAGTGATCCACCCACCTCGGCCTCCCAAAGTGCTGGGATTACAGGCATGAGCCACTGTGCATGGCCTGTGGGAAAATTTTGAACTGCAAATTCAATTTATTTAATGGATAGAATGCTATTTATGTATATATGAGTCAGCTTTGATAGTTTGTCTTTCAAAGACTTTGTCCACATCGTCAAATTTATTGGCGTAACTTTATTTGTAATATTGTTTATGATGTTCTCAGACTATCATTATAATGCCTGCAGCATCTATAGTGATGTCACTTCTCTAATTTATCATACTGTAAATATGCATCTTCTCTCTTTTTTCAGATCAGTCTGACTAGAGATTCATCAACTTTATTAATCTTCTCAAAGAATCAGCTTTTGACTTTAGTGATTTTTCTCTATATTTTTGTTGTCTATTTCATTTATTTCTACTCTGATCTCTGTCATTTCCTTTCTTCTGATTTATTCTAGTTTAATTTGCTCTCCTTTTTCTAGTTACTCATTTGGAAACTGGAGTCATTGATTTAAAAACCTTTCTTATAATATAGACATTTAGTGCTATAAATTTCACTGTAAATATTGTATTAGCTGCATCCCTCAAATTTTGATATGCTGTGTTTTCATTTTAATTCAGTTTAAAATACCTTCCAACTTTCCTTTTGATTTCTTCTTTGGCCCTCAGGTTTAGAAGTGTGTTATTTGGTTTCCAAGTTTCCGGTGATTTTTCCAAACATTTTTCTGTGATTTGTTTTTAATTTAATTCCATTGGAGTCAACATACTCTGTTTAATATTAATATTTTTAAATTTATTAAAACTCACTTTATAATCCCGAATATGATTTATCTTGATAAATATTTTGTGTTCTTGAAAAGAATGTATATTCTGTTGTTGGGATGACTGTTCTGTAATTATCAATTAGATCAAGTTGGTTGATAGTACTGTCCAAGTCTTTTAAGTCTCATATTTTTATTGATTTTCTGCCTACTTCTTTCAGCTAATACAGATGCCTTATTGACCTTATTTTTCTCATTTATCCTCAGACTGATAAAAACCTCCTCATGGGCACCACTTGTCCACATAGTCATGCTGGATACCTACAGGTTTAATATCTATTCTATTAATCATGCACTCAAAAGACATAGTTTGAGTATCCACTAAAATCTAGGCCCTCTACAAACCACTGGAGATACAGAAAGAAATAACACAGTTCCTGCTTTAGAGAATTTTGGTCTAATGAAGTGTAGGTACAAAATTCCTAGCCACAAAGATTCTGGGGTGCTTTCTTCTCCAGATAAGATGTTTACATTGCCATGTCTTCCCTCCTGCCTACCCTTTATCTCCCTGCCACATCCAAAGTTGGACTTGCCATGTCTCATTACTCAACTCGCTACACCAAGTATCCTAGAGGCTACCTTGTTATCAAGGTTCCTGCCAATTACAAATGTCAGTTTCAATAATTAAGTCATATTTGGATTTTTAAAGTCTTTTTCCATGCCTTCCTTTTTGTAACAGCTTTATAAGATGTAATTCACATGTCACACAATTCAGTCATTTAAAGTATACAATTAAGTGGTTTTTAATATATTCACAGTTATGCAACCATAACCACAATCAATTTTAGAACATTTTCACCACATCAAAAAGCAACTGCATACCCTTTAACTGTCACTCCCTAGGCCCCCAAAGCCCCAGTCTTAGACAAACACTGATCTACTTTCTGCTTCTGTACATTTGGACTTTCCTGGATGTTTCACGTAAATAAAATCATAAAACATATGATCTTTTGTGACTGGCTGCTTCTTCCATATTATAACATGTATCAGTACTTCATTCCTTTTTACAGCAAAATAGTATCCCACTGTGTGGATATACCACATTTTATTTATACATTTACCCAACTGATGAACATTTGGGTTGTTCTCAACTTTGGTTGTTATGAGTAATGTTGCTATGAACATTTATGTACAAATGTTTGTGTGGACATATATTTTTATTTTTCCTAGGTATGTACACACACACACACACACACATACACACACGAGTAGATTTGTTGGGTCAAATGATAACTCTATGTTTAACTTTTTAAGGAACTGCCAAACATTTTTTCCAGTGTGGCTGCACCAGTTTACATCCCCACCAGCAGTCTATGGAGGATCCCAAGTTCTCTACATTTTGATCAGCCCTGTTTCTTATCTAATCCCATACCTTTTTGATATGAAATCTAGCCTCTTTTTTTGCCTTGGCTCCTCTTTACTTATCTTCTGCATTTCCCCTTGTTCTCTAGACATACATGATTCTTGAGAAATTGATCTCTTTACTGGCCCCATAACACATCATGTTTATTCCTAATGTGGTATCTTTGCCCATGCTGTTCCACGGTTTTTAACACCTTCCCTCCCTCTGTCCTTTCCCAGCCAAAATATTTACTATGCCTCAAGCCTGCATTGATCATTTCAGCCCTTTTTAATTTCTATCTCCTCTGAGTTTCTCTGTACTTAGAGATGATACCCCATCAGTTAGCAGTTACCTGTATTTTATCTTGTACTGTTTACTGCTTCATTGAATATTTATGTCTTGTATTTTATCCCCTAATCCATATGAAAACTCTATGAGGATGGGATAACCATGTCTTGTAGTTCTGCAGCCCAGTTCAGAACACACAGTGAATATTTTGTAAATATTTCCTAGTTGATTTATTCCAATAGTATAAAAATCCAGTCTTGTGAGTTTTTTAATGAATACTTAGAAACTTTAAGAAAATGATTTTTGATTGTTTCTCCTTTGAAGTTAGGATTATGGTGGAAATCTCCAGCCCATGCCACCAATAATGCAGAAGACTTGTAGCCAGGGATGAGCTTTAAGTCACTTGTCTGTCCAGTCTGACCAGTGTGAAAGATGACCAGCTAATTATGGAAGGATCTTGTTCAGTTCCCCTCCCCACTTCTACCTTGATGCCAGGAGAGTTCCACTGCAGAGAACTAGTGGACAAAGGAGAGAAGCAGCTTGTTGCCTGGCATGTTAAGAACCAAGGAACTGAAACCTAAATAGGAGGAAGAAATGTATGCTAACTACTACAGCTTTACCACTATATATGCATTTCAATAAGGATGTGTTACTGACCTCTGACAAATATTTGCCACGGATACTGTAAGCAATTTATATTAGAGGTGTAGGATGGTGTTGTAGAAAAGCCATATTCAACCCCCAGCTCCAGCACTTAGTGGCTGTATGACTTTTGCAAATGTCTTGACCTTTCTCTGCCTCTGTTTCATCATCTAGAAAATGAAGATACTAATAATTCTAATCCATAGAGGTGTTGTGAGGATTAAATGACATAGTGCGTATTAAGTATTAGAAGAGTGACTGGCACATAGGAAGTACAAATAAGAGGTAGTTTCCTACGTCTTCACTTTTCTCATCTCCTTTTCCACATGTACAGATACATGGCATGTGGACAAGATAGTGGAAACTCTATGATTAGGATGAAACATTTGCACTGACAAGTCATGGTAGGTACATGAGCTCAAAGTATAGAGGGCTTTGGAAGCTACCTGGAGAAGTTTGAAGCACATTTTATCTGAGTCATGGTAGGTCCCCAGCAGGAAGTGGGAGGGGCATGATTACGGCATGGAGAAGGATGAGCTGGCCATGTCAGAAAGGCCCCCGAGCTGCTAAGAGCAAGGTTTCGAGCAATGCAGGAGGAGGGGCAGTATTAAAGAGCAGAAGAACTGCATGTTCCTCTGAGGGCAAGAAGGATGTGTCAGGACAGGGATGTGTTGGGGTAGAGACAAAAGGATGTACACCACTCTGGGTAGGAGGAAGTCAGGTCACCCCAACAGTGAGGAGGGATAGGAAGTGGAAGTGGAGGTAAAAGAAAGGAGCATGTCTAGAACACCTCCTCTCCACTGACTGCCTTAAGGCCTCAGTAAAAATGAAGGCAAACAAGGTTGTCAACCATCAGAGAAGGTGAGAAGTCACAGGAGAAGACACAAACCCTTAGTAAGAGGCATTCTCCATCTTTTTTGAGGATGGCTCAGCAGTTGGTTGCAGAGCCAGCTAGCAGGGAGTGAGGGGTCCCTCTCCTTCATAGACCTGAGTGGAAAGTCAGGGCAGCCAGGGCCTGCCAGTGGAGCAGTGGTCACAGACTGCAGGTTAGGGGAGGCGCCCAGGGTGCTATGCCTGTGAGCACACACAGTCTATCATGGACTCCTTCCCCAGGCATATCTTGGAGCTACTTATGGATAAATCCAAGTGACTCCTCTTCTGTATTTAATCTTCCTTACTATAAATCAATGTTTGTTTAAAAATAAAGTCAATACAGATATCAATTGTTAAGAAGCAGTGCCATCTCTGGAGTGGAGTGGGACAGGAGAGGTGCTGGCTCATTCCGCGTGTTTGTCATGCATATCAGAATAATGTACGCCTCAGAAAGGCCTATTAAGGCCATTCACTAGATGGGCCCAGCCCAAACGTTGTCTCAGTGTGAGATTAGACATCGGATTTTAGGTACCTTAAAAACAATGATAAATGGCTGGGCGCAGTGGCTCATGCCTGTAACTCCAGCACTTTGGGAGGCTGAGGCAGGATGGTCACTTGAGCCCAGGAGTTCGAGACCAGTGCAGGCAACATAGTGAGACCCTGTCTCTACAAAACCAAAAAAAACCCAGCTCAGAATGGAAGACTGCTGGAGACTCAGGAGGTGCACTGGAAGCTGTGCCCTACACTCACAGGCTGGACCCTGCCTTACTCTCATGTGGTGTCACAGTGACACAAGGCTGGCCTCACGTGAAAGATAAGAGGCTGAGTGCCCACTGCCTCCTCTTGACTGATGTCAGGAACATGTGAGGAAGCAGAGCCAGGAGTCCAGCGATGCTGCAGTAGAGTATAGCAATTAACAGTGCAGGCTTGGGACCCTGGGTGAGATACTTAAAGTTTTCAGTGCCTCAGTTTCCCCAGCAATAAGATCAGCTTAATACTATTTGTTGTGAGGATTCGATTAGATAATGGATATAAAGTACTTAGGGTCGTGCCTCAATGGTAGTAAAAATGACTGATATCTAAAATGTTTACATGACTAACATGTGATATGTGTTAGTAATTACTATGATGACTTTTTTGTGCAAAGACTTTGTGACATAGAAAACCTTATAAAAATTCAAGGATTTGCCATGACTGACAGCAATAATGGCCAGGGCTTCACCCACAGCCTCATCTATTTCTTCCTTCCACCCCATTCTGTGAATTTTGGCAGCAAAGCACTTCCACAGCAGCAGGATCACAGGGAAAGAAAGTGCGGAGAATAAGTGCACTCAGCCATTTCTCCTCTCCTTCCCCAATGCCCAGCTCAGAAGATGCCAGGGATGGGCTCTGGCTTATAAATCCTGCCCGTCCTGGGGCACTTCCAGGTGATGGCACACCTGTAGGACCTTTGACCTGGCCAGTTGCCAGGTGAGATGTCTCCCTTTCCTTTCCCCATCTCCAAAAAAGTGTTTCCTACCCTAATTATAATTTGAATAATAATTAAAGCCCATGGCTTACCAGGGCTGCTGCTAACACAGGCAAGTACTTTGGTGTGAATTAGAAAAAGCTGCCTCTTCCTTAAGTCACATTCCTCCCACTTTGTTGGAACAAGATAGTTTACCGTCGTTGTACAGGGCACAGCCTACCTAATTGGTTCTATGTGGCAGCCATGTGGCTTGTATTCATTCTCTGCTCCTCTTTAGGTCCTGAAGCACCTACGGCACCTAAACTTTACCAACAATATGGGGGAGCAGGTGACCTTTGATGAGTGTGGTGACCTGGTGGGGAACTATTCCATCATCAACTGGCACCTCTCCCCAGAGGATGGCTCCATCGTGTTTAAGGAAGTCGGGTATTACAACGTCTATGCCAAGAAGGGAGAAAGACTCTTCATCAACGAGGAGAAAATCCTGTGGAGTGGGTTCTCCAGGGAGGTAGGTGCTGTCCATCAGAAAACCAGATGTCTCCACCAGGGGCAGGAAACCGTGCTGGGCTTTGGGAGGGCCTTTGGTTTCACCACTGGACTTCCAAAATAAAGAGTCCACTTCCCTGAACTCTCTGGCCACTGCAATCTTGGGGCTCCCTGTGAAATCCGTAGTGTTTAGTGTAAAGAGAAGAATCTCCAGAACCTGAGCCCAGTGCCTTCCTACTGTATTGAAACAGTTTCATTTTTCACAAATATGACTCCCTAGCTAGTCATAAAGTTTCCTTGGCTAAAACTTTCCCTAACCAGAGCAAACTATTTAAGCAAATGTAAACATCGGTCAAGTCAGTGGCTCTCAGCTGGGCCGAGGGCAGGGGAGACAAGTTTTAGAGTGGAGGGGACTGCTTTGGGGTTGTCACAATGACCAGGAAGTATTAATGGCCTTCAGCGCTTGGGGTCCAGGGATACTAAGTGTCCAGCCTGCGTGGGACAATCTTACATGACAAAGAATTGTCCCCACCTCAATGACCAGTAACAGCCATTGAAAGACACTGGAGTCCAAAATGGAGCTGGATGTTTTCAACTGAGTCATTCGGTGTTGTCACCACCCTCACAGCCTGGACAGTTCACACAGAGGTAGTTCACTGTCATCCACTGCTGAACTGTAAACCAAAAGGACAATTTATTCTCCTTCTCCAGGAGACCTGTAACAAAGCGGAGGATGCTTGTGTTCCTGAGTATCACTGCATCTGGAAGCCTGTTAATAACCAGAAGCCCACCCCTCAGTCAATTTGCACTTAAGGGAGAGAAACGTGATACACTGGAATGATGACCATTCTGTGATGTTTGTGTCCTAGAATATAGCAGGCTGCTGAGAACCCAGGTCCTCTGTAAGAACACAGATCCTAGACAGGGCATCCTCTTAACTCTCCCAGGAAGCCTGGAAAAGACCCACCACATTTCTATTTGCATTTGACTTCTTATTATCTCCTTTGAGCATCTTGACCACTTCTTTTTTATTTATTTATTTTTTTTTTTTAGATGAGGTCAGGCTCTCTTGCCTAGGCTGGAGTGCAGTGGCACAATCTCGGCTCACTGCAGCCTCTGCCTCCAAGGTTCAAGCAATTTTCCCACCTCATCCTCCTGAGTAGCTGGGATTACAGGCGCACCACCACGCCCAGCTAATTTTTGTATTTTTAGTAGAGACGGGGTTTCACCATGTTGGCCAGGCTTGTCTCGAACTCCTGACCTCAGGTGATCCACTCTCTTTAGCCTCCCAAAGTGCTCTGGTGACAGACGTGAGCCACCACGCCCAACCATCTTGGACCACTTTTTATAACATAACCAAAGACTCACTTCATCTTCTTATCAAGTGCTTCTTAGGTTGGACAGGTTCCTGATGAGATGCTACAATTTCACTGTTACCCAGTATGTAGATGGGTTACCCCTGGGAAGGTCTCCTATAGACAGTGAATCTCATCCACAGTGTGCCATTTTTAATAGCTTCCACCTCAGAGGGTGGGTTCTCAATTATAAGCATGTCATGACCTTTTCCAGATGGAGATTTGGGGGTTCCAGATGTTGTATTCCTCTGTCCACTAATTGTACCATTGTCTAATTTATCACGCATTTTCACTGACTGGAGTCTAAATTGATCAGCTATACTGCCACCTGTTTATCCCTGTTGGATCATCCAGGTTATCTTTCACCCCCATTAATGCATAGAATTGAATTATCTAATGGCACATGTCTCCTCTCCACTGCAGCAGGGAACTATCTCCTGTACAGTTCTCCATAGCCCTAATGTCCTCTCCCAGGCTATGTACATCATTGGCTTAAACACTGATAAATGAATAACAGGGAACTCTCATAAATTCTGTCACTTATGTTCTTGGAATAGTTGACACAGTTACAAGTTAAATCTAATTTTTCCATAGAAACATTACCTCAAACCTAGCACACAGTGGATACTCAACAAATCTTAGGATCTACTCTATTATTTTCTGTACTGTTTGTGGAAATGACCACAAAAATATCATCTATATTTAACTATAAATTATATATTAATGACTTCCCTACATGTTTCACAAAGTTGTTATTGAGATCAAATGAGATCAAGGATGAAAAGTGTATGATAAACTGAATCATACTATTAATATATAAATGCAAAGTATTATTAATATGGCATTATACTTAACTGATGTTCTCAATTTTCTTACAAATGTAGCACTAAATTTAGAGCTAGATAGATCTTTAAAGAGCCTTATATTCAAGCTTCCAATTTGAAGTTGATGCCACTGAGGTTTTGGGATGCAAAGGTGACTTGTCAGGCCAAACAGATGGTCAGCATAAAAGCTGAGACTATGTTCTTCCATTTGTTTGTGTCCTCTTTGATTTCACTGAGCAGTGGTTTGTAGTTCTCCTTGAAGACGTCCTTTACATCCCTTGTAAGTTGGATTCCTAGGTATTTTATTCTTTTTGAAGCAATTGTGAATGGAAGTTCATTCATGATTTGGCTCTCCGTTTGTCTGTTACTGGTGTATAAGAATGCTTGTGATTTTTGCACATTTATTTTGTATCCTGAGACTTTGCTGAAGTTTCTTATCAGCTTAAGGAGATTTTTGGCTGAGACACTGGGGTTTTCTAAATATACAATCATGTCATCTGCAAACAGGGACAATCTGACTTCTTCTTTTCCTAACTGAATACCCTTTATTTCCTTCTCTTGCCTGATTGCCCTAGCCAGAACTTCCAACACTATGTTGAATAGGAGTGGTGAGAGAGGGCATCCCTGTCTTGTGCCAGTTTCCAAAGGGAATTTTTCCAGTTTTTTCCCATTCAGTATGATATTGGCTGTGGGTTTGTCATAAATAGCTCTTATTATTTTGAGATATGTTCCATCAATACCGAATTTATTGAGCGTTTTTAGCATGAAGGGCTGTTGAATTTTGTCAAAGGCCTTTTCTGCATCTATTGAGATAATCATGTGGTTTTTGTCTTTGGTTCTGTTTATATGCTGGATTACGTTTATTGATTTGCATATGTTGAACCAGACTTGCATCCCAGGGATGAAGCCCATGCTCATGGATAGGAAGAATCAGTATCATGAAAATGGCCATACTGCCCAAGGTAATTTATAGATTCAATGCCATCCCCATCAAGCTACCAATGAGTTTCTTCACAGAATTGGAAAAAACTGCTTTAAAGTCCATATGGAACCAAAAAAGAGCCACATTGCCAAGACAATCCTAAGTCAAAAGAACAAAGCTGGAGGCATCACGCTACCTGACTTCAAACTATACTACAAGGCTACAGTAACCAAAACAGCATGGTACTGGTACCGAAACAGAGATATAGACCAATGGAACAGAACCGAGTCCTCAGAAATAATACCACACATCTACAGCCATCTGATCTTTGACAAACCTGAGAAAAACAAGAAATAGGGAAAGGATTCCCTATTTAATAAATGGTGCTGGGAAAATTGGCTAGCCATAAGTAGAAAGCTGAAACTGGATCCTTTCCTTACTCCTTATATGAAAATTAATTCAAGATGGATTAGAGACTTAAATGTTAGACCTAATACCATAAAAACCCTAGAAGAAAACCTAGGTAATACCATTCAGGACATAGGCATGGGCAAGGACTTCATGTCTAAAACACCAAAAGTAACGGCAACAAAAGCCAAAATTGACAAATGGGATCTCATTAAACTAAAGAGCTTCTGCACAGCAAAAGAAACTACCATCAGAGTGAACAGGCAACCTACAGAATGGGAGAAAATTTTTGCAATCTACTCATCTGACAAAGGGCTAATATCCAGAACCTACAAAGAACTCAAACAAATTTACAAGAAAAAAACAACCCCATCAAAAAGTGAACAAAGGATATGAACAGACATTTCTCAAAAGAAGACATTCATACAGCCAACAGACACATGAAAAAATGCTCATCATCACTGGCCATCAGAGAAATGCAAATCAAAACCACAATGAGATACCATCTCACACCAGTTAGAATGGCAATCATTAAAAAGTCAGGAAACAACAGGTGCTGGAGAGAATGTGGAGAAATAGGAACACTTTTACACTGTTGGTGGGATTGTAAACTAGTTCAACCATTATGGAAAACAGTATGGCGATTCCTCAAGGATCTAGAACTAGAAGTACCATATGACCCAGCCATCCCATTACTGGGGATATACCCAAAGGATTATAAATCATGCTGCTATAAAGACACAGGCACACGTATATTTATTGCGGCACTATTCACAATAGCAAAGACTTGGAATCAACCCAAATGTCCATCAGTGACAGACTGGATTAAGAAAATGTGGCACATATACACCATGGAATATATATGTAGCCATAAAAAAGGATGAGTTTGTGTCCTTTGTAGGGACATGGATGCAGCTGGAAACCATCATTCTCAGCAAACTATCGCAAGAACAGAAAACCAAACACCACATGTTCTCACTCATAGGTGGGAACTGAACAATGAGATCCAATGAGATCACTTGGACTCGGGAAGGGGAACATCACACACCGGGGCCTATCATGGGGAGGGGGGAGGGGGAAGGGATTGCATTGGGAGTTATACCTGATGTAAATGATGAGTTGATGGGTGCTGACGAGTTGACAGGTGCAGCACACCAACATGGCACAAGTATACATATGTAACAAACCTGCACGTTATGCACATGTACCCTAGAACTTAAAGTATAATAATAATAATAAAAAATAAAAAATAAATGGAAAAAAAAAAAAAGCTGAGACTAGACTCCAAGGACCCTAACTTAGACCTCAGTGCTCCATTCCCTACACTACACTACCAATAATTCTTTCCTTGTTTTGCTGCAACAAATAAGAAGTAAAAGAGACACCTTAATTAGGGGCTTGGAATTCAGATGAGCTTCCTTGGCCAGAATTGGACAGGCATCTTTAACAAGACTGTTGAGGAGCCTTGGAGATACTTGACTGCTTTTTGGAAAAATGGATCTTTCTGATGGCTACCTCAGCCCACTCCTGTGGTGACAGGATTTCTCTTTAGCTGATGGTTGCTGAAGGATGCAGTAAGAGGACCCAGATGGAGACATTCTTCTAAGCCTTGACTGGTACAAAGCAGAGTCTGGTGTAGTGAAAAGTGTAGACTTTCAAGACCGACCTCATCGCGAATCTCAGCTCTCCAGTCTCAAGCCATTGTGTGACCTTCAGCTTGTTCCTTAACCATTAACAAGAAGAGAAAAAGAGGCATGGCAGACATTGCTATCAGCCCTCATTATTTATACTCCTCTTTTTCTTTAAAAATAGAACTCTATTTTAGCTGGACATATGACTACCCAGATTCAAGATGACATTTTTCAGCCTTCATTTCTACTAAGTGTGGCCATGTGACTAAGTCCTGGAGAATGGGATGTAAGTGGCAGTGTTGTGGGATGATTCTGGGAACCTTCTTTAAGAAAGTGCTTGCAGGTATCCTTTGCTCTCTTCTTCATCCCTTCCTCTATCTTGCCTCCTGGAAACCAAATGCCACTATCAAGGACTATGAGGCAAAGACAAACATGTCAGAACCACCAGGTAGAAAGAGTCTAGGTGTCCAACATTGTGGAGTGCTATATCACTCTAGACCACATCCCTAGACATTTATATGAGACAGAAATACAGTTGTCTTGTTGGAGTTATTATTTTGAAATTGTTGCCACTCACAGCCTAGCAGAAACCAAGAAGGAAAGCTACTAAATTTATTTTGTGATGATAATATAATCTTGATACCAAAAACAGATAGAACAATACAAGCAAAGACAATTATAGGACAATATTCTTTATATATGTAGATGCTCAAATCCTAAATAAAATATCACCAAACATAGACCAGCAATGTATAAAATAAACATCATCTCCTAGTAGAGTTAGCAGTGAATGTACGGGAATGTGATGATAGCCAAACTTACAAAGTTCATAAATGTAGCTTATTACATTAGCAGAATAAAAGATAAAAGTTCTACAATGTCAGTAGACACAGAAAAAGTATCCATTAACATTCAATACCCTCTCAGGTTAAAAACAAAAATTTCATTAATCTAGGAATAGAAGAGAACCTCACTTTACCTTGGTAAAAGATACAGCAACCATCATTCTTTTTTCATTTTATTTCTTTTAAGTTCTGGAGTACATGTGCAGGATGTGCAGGTTTATTACATAGGCAAATGTGTGCCATGGTGGTTTGCTGTACCTGTCAACCTATCGCCTGGGTATTAAGCCTAGCATGCACGAGCTCTTTTCCCTAATGCTCTCCACTCCCCCCACCCTTTCCGGACAGGCCCCAGTGTTGTTCTCCACCCTGTGTCCAGTGTTCCCGTTGTTCAGCTCACACTTATAAGTGGGAACATGGGGTGTTTGGTTTTCTGTTCCTGCAAAACGTAATTCATCACATAAACAGAACTAAAGACAAAAAGCACATGATTATCTCAATAGACACAGAAAAGGCCTTTGATAAAATTCAACATCCCTTCATGTTAAGAACTAAATAAACTAGGTGTTGAAGGAACATACCTCAAAATAATAAGAGCCATTTATGACAAACCTACAGACAATATTATACAGAATAGGCAAAAGCTGAAAGCATTCCCCTTGAAAACTGGCACAAGACAAGGATGCCCTCTCTCACCACTCTTATTCAACGTAGTATTGGAAGTTCTGGCCAGGGCAATCAGGCAAGAAAAAGAAGTAAAGCATATTCAAATAGGAAGAAAGGACGCAACCATCATTCTTTAATGGGGAAAATTTAGAAGCATTCCTAGTGTGGGTTTGGAAAACAGGGCCTTTAGCTTTCATTCAGTGATTGAATGGGTTGGCAACTTAAGGACTGAGAGCACATCTCTGAGGATACCTTGTCACCATAGTTGAAGATGATTATGTGAGTTGTCCTATTCCCTCCCCTCCCCTCTCCTCCCCATCCTTTTCAAAATGTATGCACTTATTTTTCTTGTCTGATTCCATTAGCTAGGACCTCCAGTGCAAAGTTAAAGAGTAGTGGTGATAGTGGACATCCTTGTTTTAAATGGAAATACTTTTAATATTTTCTCTATATGAATGATGTTTACTCTAAGAGGTTTTTTGGTACCCTTTTTCAAGCTAAAGATATTTCTTCCCACTCCTTTTTCACTAAGCTTTTATCAATGGTTTGTGTTGAATTTCATCAAATGCTTTTTATTTATCTGTTGGTGATCATATGATTTTTTCTCCATTAATTTGTTAATACAGTGAATAATACTTACAGATTTGTCTAACATTAGACTTTTTTGCACTCCTGAGCATAAACCCAACATGGTCATGATACATTTTCTTTCTTAGGTCCTTTGAGTATGTTGTCTAGTGTTTTAGTATTTTTCATCTGTTTTCAAGTAGTAGAAAGTAGTGGCGCTTTTCCCAGATCATCATAGAATCCCATGCGTGTGTGTGTGTATGTGTGCATGCACATGTGTGTGTGTGCATGTATACCCACTTGCCCACAGGCATCTGTCCCTTTCACAGATATCAGAACCAAGGACCTCTGGACCTCTTTTTGCCTGGAATGGGCCCAGCATCTGTCACACTGATTCTTGTGCCCAAACTCCTCCCTCTTACATGTTTTGAAGAGACTGTAGGGTTGGCCCCGGATCCTACAGCTACAGACACTCACCTTTGTGCTGTCTGTCCTCCAGGTGCCCTTCTCCAACTGCAGCCGAGACTGTCTGGCAGGGACCAGGAAAGGGATCATTGAGGGGGAGCCCACCTGCTGCTTTGAGTGTGTGGAGTGTCCTGATGGGGAGTACAGCGATGAGACAGGTAAGGGAACCCCTCTTGGGCACTGTGCAGGGCTTGGTCCACTTTGGAGGCCTGGGGTCAGTGAAGCCCATGGAAGGGCTGGGTTGAGATGGTGCTTTGCACAGTTTCTCATTTAACAAGGGTATGTCTGAGCATCACAAAATGTTGGTCATGGAGGTGGAACAGAAAAAGAAAGTTAAATGTTCTTTTAATACCGTGAAAGCTAACAACACCTATTACACATCTTTCTCTTACTTTATACTGCTGGCCAATATATTTCCCTTTTGTTAGAGTTTAGTGGCCCTGAATGGACAAAGTTCTGTCTGCTCCAGACTCCAGAGTTAATAGGCCATGATAGAATTGCCTGCTGGGTGCCTGGCACTGAATTTGCTATCTTACTTGTGCTTTTCCTGTTTCTCAGGTTACTTTTAGGTGGGAATAATAATTAAACCTATCCTATAGAGTTTTGAGAATTAAACGATTAATATTGGTAATGCACATGGTAAGCTCTAGATAAATATTTGTTAAACAAAACTTTGGCATTTTAGAAGTACTCTATAAATATTAACTATAGTTGATATTATTATCTCATGTTATCCTCACCCCAATAATGGCATTATTGCTGCTCCCATTTTACAAATTAGGAAACTAAGGCTCTGAGAGGTTAAGAAACTTGACCAAAGTCACATCACCAGTAAGTAGTATGGCCAGGATTCCATCCAGATCTCTAACTCCAAACACCCTGCTCCTTTCACTGCCCAAAACTGCACACTGCCTGGGAGTTAGCAGAGCCTTAGTAAACAGTTGTCAGTTGAATGAGTCTGCAGCCTCCCTCATCGAAAAGCTGTGGATATGGAGTGAGGAAAGCATAGGTCATGTGCGTGGGATACTCTGCCTTGATCTAAAGGAAGTCTGCTCTGGTGTGTCTACAAAGCCCATCCATATATCCAAAATAAATCAGTCTCCATATGAGATGTCAGATATGTTCATTTGCTTCACTAGAATAGCCAGTTTACTGCCCATATGTATCCCACAACATCATGTTGTAAACCTCAAATATTATCCAATAATATTTAAATAAATAAATCAGGTTAAGCTTCAATCATTCTGTGAAGCGTTGATGGACCATGCTAGACCTCTGGTGTGCAGGGCAGCCACCTGTCCAGCAAGGTTAATCATTCCCTGCTATAAACCATCAGCAGGTAGTGTTAAATGAAGCAAGGGCCCCACCCATGTCATGTGCAAAGGGAAAACAAACTAACAATAGAACCATCAGAGTTACATGAAATTAACCATGTTATTAAACATGTTGAGGTTCAGCATATTTTTTGATACTGTAAAAGTCAGAATGTTTTCATCAAAATGAAGAAAATATGTAGTGACCACATTCAAAAAACTATGTATTCCCACCACCACATGTACACTCACACGTTTTAGTCTGTGCCACACAGTAACTCACTCTTCACTGGGACATTTTACAGATGCCAGTGCCTGTAACAAGTGCCCAGATGACTTCTGGTCCAATGAGAACCACACCTCCTGCATTGCCAAGGAGATCGAGTTTCTGTCGTGGACAGAGCCCTTTGGGATTGCACTCACCCTCTTTGCCGTGCTGGGCATTTTCCTGACAGCCTTTGTGCTGGGTGTGTTTATCAAGTTCCGCAACACGCCCATCGTCAAGGCCACGAACCGAGAGCTCTCCTACCTTCTCCTCTTCTCCCTGCTCTGCTGCTTCTCCAGCTCCCTGTTCTTCATTGGGGAGCCCCAGGACTGGACTTGCCGCCTGCGCCAACCGGCCTTTGGCATCAGCTTCGTGCTCTGCATCTCGTGCATCCTGGTGAAAACCAACCGTGTCCTCCTGGTGTTTGAGGCCAAGATCCCCACCAGCTTCCACCGCAAGTGGTGGGGGCTCAACCTGCAGTTTCTGCTGGTTTTCCTCTGCACCTTCATGCAGATTGTCATCTGTGTGATCTGGCTCTACACCGCGCCCCCCTCAAGCTACCGCAACCACCAGCTGGAGGATGAGATCATCTTCATCACGTGCCACGAGGGCTCACTCATGGCCCTGGGCTTCCTGATCGGCTACACCTGCCTGCTGGCTGCCATCTGCTTCTTCTTTGCCTTCAAGTCCCGGAAGCTGCCAGAGAACTTCAATGAAGCCAAGTTCATCACCTTCAGCATGCTCATCTTCTTCATTGTCTGGATCTCCTTCATTCCAGCCTATGCCAGCACCTACGGCAAGTTTGTCTCTGCCGTGGAGGTGATTGCCATCCTGGCAGCCAGCTTTGGCTTGCTGGCGTGCATCTTCTTCAACAAGATCTACATCATTCTCTTCAAGCCATCCCGCAACACCATCGAGGAGGTGCGTTGCAGCACCGCAGCTCACGCTTTCAAGGTGGCTGCCCGGGCCACGCTGCGCCGCAGCAACGTCTCCCGCAAGCGGTCCAGCAGCCTTGGGGGCTCCACTGGATCCACCCCCTCCTCCTCCATCAGCAGCAAGAGCAACAGCGAAGACCCATTCCCACAGCCCGAGAGGCAGAAGCAGCAGCAGCCGCTGGCCCTAACCCAACAAGAGCAGCAGCAGCAGCCCCTGACCCTCCCACAGCAGCAACAATCGCAGCAGCAGCCAAGATGCAAGCAGAAGGTCATCTTCGGCAGCGGCACGGTCACCTTCTCACTGAGCTTCGATGAGCCTCAGAAGAACGCCATGGCCCACAGGAATTCTACACACCAGAACTCCCTGGAGGCCCAGAAAAGCAGCGATACGCTGGCCCGACACCAGGCATTACTCCCGCTGCAGTGCGGGGAAGCGGACTCAGATCTGAGCGTCCAGGAAACAGGTCTGCAAGGACCAGTGGGTGGAGACCACCGGCCAGAGGTGGAGGTCCCTGAAGAGTTGTCCCCAGCACTTGTAGTGTCCAGTTCACAGAGCTTTGTCATCAGCGGTGGAGGAAGCACTGTTACAGAAAATGTACTGCATTCATAAAATGGAGAAGACTGGTCTAGG
Organism: Macaca mulatta; assembly: GCF_049350105.2. NCBI lineage: Eukaryota > Metazoa > Chordata > Mammalia > Primates > Cercopithecidae > Macaca > Macaca mulatta. The sequence goes on along the minus strand of NC_133407.1, from coordinate 161,486,218 downwards.
GAGAATGCAGAGAGGTTTCTTGGGGTCCCAGGGATGAGGAATTGCCCCAGACCCCTTTCCTCTGAGGAAGAAGGGATAATAGACACATCAGATGCCCCAAATTTAGTCACACCAGTTTAAATGACAGTGAATTGACCAATGTTCCCTTTAAAATTAAAGAAAGAAGAACTTTGTGTTTCTGTGGTTGCATTTCAAATCATTGAGATCTCCACGGTCAGATTTGCTGTTCGCCCACATCTAATGTCTCTTCCTCCGTTCTGTCCCATCCAACAGCTCAGAGATGAAACTACGGCTTTAAACTACCCTCCAGAGTGTGCAGACTGATGGGACATCAAATTTCTGCCACCACCAGAGCTGAGAGTCTGAAAGACAGAATGACACCAGTCCTGCCCAATGCCTTGACAACCGACTGAACTTTAAATGTTCACAACATAAGGAGAATGTATCTCCTCCTATTTATGAAAACCATATGATATTTGCTCTCCTACCTGCTGCTGCTATTGTGTAACATCCAGAAGGTTTGCACCCGTCCTATACCATATGTCTGGTTCTGTCCAGGCCATGACAGTGATGCCATGTTTAGATTCCAGGACCACAAGAATCACCTCAAATTGTTAGGAAGGGACTGCATAAACCAATGAGCTGTATCTGTAATTAATATTCCTGTATGTAGTTTTATCCTTAGGAAAATGCTTCTGTTGTAATAGTCCATGGACAATATAAACTGGAAAATGTCAGTCTGGTTTCTATAAGGCAGTATTATTGAGCTCTATTTCCCCACCCCACCATCCTCACTCCCATGAGCTGAGCCTTATGTGAGCCCCTTCAGGGACTCAAGGGTCCAGAAGTCCCTCCCATTCCTACCCTAAAGAATTCATGAAGCCAGATCCACCCTGTCCCTGTGCAGAGTAAGCTCCCAACTATTGGCCTGCTAATAGCTGCAAGGGTAGGAAAGCATGGTTCCAAGAAAGATCCACCCTCAAATGTCAGAGCTATGTTCCCTCCAGCAGTGGTGTTAATACTGCTGGTCACCCAGGCTCTGGAGCCAGAGAGACAGACCAGGGTTAAAGCTCTGTCTTGGTTATTTGCAAGCTGGGTGACTGTAGGCAGGGAACCTTAACCTCTCTAAGCCCCAGCTTCTTCATCTCTAAAATGAGGACAGTAATCATTCTTTCCCCTCAGAGCTCTGATGTGGATTAAATGAGATAATGTATGTAAAGTACTTTAGCCTGGTGCCTAGCACACAATAAGCATTCAATAAATATTAGTTAATATTATTATTACTGATACTATAATAATTATTTTCCCTTCAAATACAAAATGAAACATACATATTAACCATTCAGATTGTACCAGCTAGCCCACTGATCACAATCACTCTCTCTACAATAAGCCCAAGAGCTCTGGGGCCCAACACATGGGGTCAGCCCTAGTAACACTGGCTCATGGTGAGGAAGCCAGAAAGCTGGTCAGCCCCTCAGGCGGCCTGATGCCCTGTCTCCGCAGTGTCAGGGCCTGGACCTCCAGCATCCAGGGAAGACCATCACCTGTCTAGGAGGAAGTTCTCAGATCACTCTCAATGCTACTCTTAAGCTGAAGTCAGACCATTGCAATTAAATCACCTGAAGCCTCAAATCGTACAGCTCTTGGTGACTTCTTCCCCTAACCGCTTCCTTCCAAAGGGGCTCCTTTTAGTGATTTGTAGGGCAAATTAGTTGACTTGATATTTGTTAAGATTATGATGAGAAACCATTAGAGGGCACCATGTGGGAGCACAACTGTGAGCAGAAGGTGGTGACTCAGGACGACCCGAGTGAGGTACCTGCTCCCTACCCAGGAAAGGCACCGCCCCCCACCCAGCCTGCGCCCCCGCTGCAGTCATGCCTCTCACAGAGCTGAGTGGGGTTTTATATTTAACATTTTACTTGGTCTTAAAAAAAATGCTGAAAATATGATGGTTTCAGAATAGCTATGAAGGAACAGCCTCAACAGAATGTCACATACTTCTCCCTCCGGGGTTTGACTTCAATGTCCACCTCACCTAAGGAGCTTAAGGAGGAAAACATAGGTTTACAGTGAGCTTTCATTTCACCAAGTGCTTGCAAATAAAGGAGTCTCTCCCAATAGTATTGTCAGAAAGGCAGATACAGCAACACTGTGCCATTTTATACGCAGCAGGTGCAACTCAGCCAAAATCAGGGGTGTGAAATACGAACTTTCATTATTTTTCTAAAACAACTTAATTTCTATCTCAAATTCCCATCCAGCCTAGTGACAGAAACTTCATCTTAGTCAAATCGGGGTTTTCACAGTAACTTCAGTGTTTTCTGAGTCAATTTAGATGTTTGGGGATCAGTTCGGAGGTTGTTCCTTCTCCCTTCCAGGAGGGTTTTTGTAATGTTGGGTGGGCCTCCTCAGTCATCGGCAGCTCCCTCATGACATTGCTGAGAGCAATCTTATGTGGCCTTTGCTGGCGTGCTCTGAGGCATCGTATCCTCATCTGGTCCCATCACGGGATTCCTGGTGGTTTTCACGCATGCCTCACTGTCCTAACCAGTCGGTCCCTGTGGGGCCTGCCAGCTCTTGCAGCTACCTCCATGCTCATCCCTGGGGCCCAGAAATCACTGGCAGCCTCACTTCCACATCTACTTGACTGCTGTCTCCCCATGACAGTACACAGAGCTTATGGAGGCTAACAAAGACTCCAGGGTACCAGAGAAGAAACAGGGTACATGTCTCCAAACCTGAATAGATTTCGTAGTAGGCAGAATAATGGTCACCTGAAGATGCCCACGTCCTAATCTCTAGAACCTATGCCTGTGTTGTTACATAGCAAGGGTGAATTAAAGTACAGTGGAATTAAGATTGCTAGTCAGCTGACCTTGAGATAGGAAGAGGGTCCCAAATTATCCAGGTGGGCCCAGTGGAATCCCAAGGGCCCTTAAATGTGGATGAAGCAGAAGAGTCAGTGTGCGAGCGATACAGTATGAGAAAAACACCACCGGCCAGTGCTGCCTTTGCATAGGGAAGTGGGCATGAGCTGAGGAAAGCAGGCTGCTTCTAGAAGCTGGCAAATGCCAGAAAACTGATTCTCCCCTAAAACGTCCAGAAAGGAATGCAGCCCTGCCAACACCTTGATTTTAGCCCAGTGACACCCTTGTAGGACTTTTGACCTCCAGATCTGTAAGATAATACATTTGTGTTGTTTTAAGCCATGAAGTTTGCAGTAATTTGTTTCAGCAGCAACAGAAAACAAATACATTTGTATTGTCTTCTCCTTCCCTGAGTTTTAGCAGCCAAGGATCTATTCCTGTTCTCACTGTGGTCCTCTTCCCTCCACCTAGCTCACTCGTTCTCCTCTAATATTCTATTCCTCCACATCTGCTTGGGAAAGTATAAACCTCATATTCTAAGTCTTTCCTGGCTTTGGCTATAGAAAATACACAGCCATGTTGTCTCATTCCATTATCTGTAAGTAGCAGAAACCTGAAAATGGTAGCTTCAACAAACTAGTGTTTGCTTTTCTCTTGAATAAAGGAAGTCAGGAGGTAAATATATGCTCACCTTTTAATTACTTTTAAAAATATTTCTTAGCTTTTGTTAACAGTGGGCAACTGATTACATTTCTTTTGAAAATTAAAATGAATTATAAAGAGATTTTCACTCAAATGAAAGTGTCCTAGAAGATTTTAAGAATCAAGGTTGGAACTTTAGAGGTGACGATCAACATATAACATCAATACCCTGAAAGTCCCTATGATCGTCACACATTGTCTAATTGCATTAATTTTGATTTGGGGGAAGTTGGGGCTACCCTACCTCTGTCTCCAGAAGTCACATTTCAAGGCAATGTTGTCTGTCGTTTTGCTCTAGTTGAAATCGCATAGCTATGGGCTGGCTCTGCCCAGCCGGAGCTTCCCTTTGCTCATCTGCTGCATTTGAAATCATTATTGCTAGAAAAACAATGGAACATCAATAAGGGTTGCTGGCTAATCACCGGAGGAGGTGGTCCTCATTTGTCTGAGGCTGAGTGGTCATTTTAGGAGTCCACTGGAGACAAGAACCCTCCCAAAGGTGGGTGGAATTGGGGTAGGTGGGAGGAAGTTGCCATAGTGAGATCACAGCCTCTGGGAGATGCTGGTTTTCCTGGCCAAGATCATGGAAAAAATATCAAGACTTGGATGACAACTTTGAGTGACTTTGCTATTATGCAAAGAGTGAGGCAGGGGTCAGGGAAACAACAAGCACAGGGTAGAACCTGTCACAGGAATAAAGATGCATTCCAAGGATCCAAAGAAGAGTTTTAGCCTTGAGAGGAAAAACTCAGCAAGTGGTATGAGAAATGGAGAACCGCTAGGTGAAGGCCAACAGGGCAGGAAGCTGGGCAGAACCAGCACGAAGGTGCATCTGGGAACTGGAGGGACAACTGTGACTCTAGCACCAAGTGGGGCTAGGGGAACCTTCTCCTCTGTTGGGAATAACCACCACATCCGTCCCCTCCCCTGACCCCCGGACAAGAGTGGAGGACACTTGGAGTGGACACAAGCAAGGGTACCCGTTTAAATCAACAGCTGAGGCCAGATGCAGAGGCTCATGCCTGCAATCCCAGCATTTTGGGAGCCTGAGGTGGGAGGATCACTTGAGCCCCAAGAGTTGAAGACCAGCCTGGGCAACACAGCAAAACCCCATCTCTACAAACAATTAAAAAAAAAAAAAAACAGCTGGACATGGTGGCATGCGCCTATAGTGGCAGATACTCAGGAGGCTGAGGTGGGAGGATCTGCTTGAGCCCAGGAGGTGAAGGCTGCAGAGAGCTGTGATTGCACCACTGCACTCCAGCCTGGGTGACAGAGTAAGACCCTGTCAAAAAAAAAAAAAAGGAAAAAAAGAAAAGAAAAGAAAAAGAGCTTTATTGGAAGAGAGAGGTGAGGTGGGGGAATAATAGAGATACAGCACCAGCTCCCTGCCTCTAAAATGTGGGCACCTGGGTAACTAGATAGCACAGGAAGTTAGAGCAAATAAAAGCAGCAAACCCTGCGACTGAAGTTTCAGCACATGGATGGCAAATATTTTCAAGTTTAGTGAAAATAGGTAAGAGATCAAAGCCCAAGAATAACCCCTGGAGTCATTACAGGATTTGATCCCTCACAAAGGCGTCAGGAAATGTTTTTGGAAGAATGTGATTGTCTTCCTTGATATCAACCCAAAGATGTGGTTATTGTTCAAAATATCCTGATTTTCTTTAAATGTTTTGTTTCTATCTGACCTCTCATTATAAATGAGAAACGTATGAATTATAAACATACACTCATTATAAATGAAGATTGCTTGGTAGTGGACTAATGGATGATTGTTTCTGCTTCTTTAGGATTTTCTAAATTTTTCCCAAGTTTTGTACATTAAGCACAAAATTATAAAAGGAAAATAAAGAATTTAAAATAAACATGTAACCAAATTTTAAACAAATAAGTATATCATATTAGATAGGAATCACCATATTGGGTTAGTCACCCCTCCTACAAATTTTTCTAGAGCTCTAATTAGCTCCCAAGACTTTCATGGGACTTTTAAATTTGTGAACAGGCTGAGGACATAGAATAGTGGAAAGGAGTGAGATTCTAGGCAGTACGACAGATAAGTTACACGTCTTTAGATGAGGCAGTTAAGCTTTCTTTGTCTCAGTTTCCACTATGAAAAGTACATAGGCCAGGCATGGTAGCTCACACCTCTAATCTCAGCACTTTAGGAGGCCAAGGCGGGTGGATCATTTGAGGTCAAGAGTTTGAGACAAGCCTGGGCAACATGGTGAAACCTCATCTCTACAAAAAATACAAAAAAATTAGCTGGGCATGGAGGCGTGCACCTGTAATCCCAGCTACTTGGGGAGGCTGAGGTGGAAGGCTTCCTTGAGTCCAGGAGGCAGAGGCTGCAATGAAGCAAGATAGAGCCACTGCACTCCAGCCTGGGCAACAGAGTCAGACCTTGTCTCAAAAAAAGAAAAGTAGATAGACTATTACCTGCCATAATTACCAACTACGGTTGTTTGCCAAATAAAACAAGTGATTTGAAAGGGACTTCAGGAATATAGGCAAAATATAAATAATTATTAAAACCATGGGTGACTGAAGTTTAGCGGGTTTGCTTTTGAAATCTTGGGAAGTGCCATGGAATGTAATGATTTCTTCTGTCAGCTTTCTTAGTTGGAGGCAATAGAATTCACTCTAACTAGTTCAAGCAGAAAGGTACTTGTTATATGGTATTAGGAAGCTTATAACATTTTGGGAGGCTCAGTGATCCAAATTTAGTTGCTATACAATCAGGATCAATTCACCTAGGAGAAATGCCTAATCCCTCTATGAGGGTGTTCTGGAAAAAGCTTCATAACCTCCCCTGCCTTCCACTTAGCACCAAGACACACAGAACTAGACACTGGAACCTTCACTGCAGCTGGAGGAACCAAATCCCTCTGCCTGTGCTTGGCCCCACTCATAAGAACTTTCCAAGTCTCACATCAGCCACATGCAGAGCCCTGGCTGTCAGGGAGTCTGGAAATGTAGCATTTGCTTCCCAGCCTCTATAGTGGAGGAAGACCTGCTAGAAGAAGGTCAGAGTGGCTACTGAACAAGCCCGTCCACAGTGTCTACCACCCCAAAACAAAGATTTTTAAGATCAAACACAACATGAAAAACACACACTCTTAAGAAAAATATAAGCAAAATATGATTTATTTTCATCTCCACAGCTGTGGTAGATCCACAAGATGCTGTGCTGGAGACTGAACTACACCTGGCATTTTACCATGAGGGAGAACCTGCTGGCAGAGGAGATGAAGAGAGAGCAGGAACATGCACTGCAGGGGATTAGTACTACTTGTCTTTTTAAATAACATGCATATGTTTGTATGTGTGTCTTTGTGTGTGTGTGTTGTATGGTAACCTCAGCTGATAGCAATAAGTTAATAAGAAATGAGGGTTCCCAGATGGAGGTTGCTGGGGGCAGAGTGCTAAGTGAAAATGCTATGTGAACGGCATGCTTTTTTTTTTTTTTTTTTTTTTTTTTGAGACGGAGTCTCGCTCTGCCGCCCAGGCTGGAGTGCAGTGGCCAGATCTCGGCTCACTGCAAGCTCCACATCCCAGGTTCACGCCATTCTCCTGCCTCAGCCTCCCGAGTAGCTGGGACTACAGGCGCCCGCCACCTCGCCCGGCTAGTTTTTTGTATTTTTTAGTAGAGACGGGGTTTCACCGTGTCAGCCAGGATGGTCTCGATCTCCTGACCTCATGATCCGCCCGTCTCGGCCTCCCAAAGTGCTGGGATTACAGGCTTGAGCCACCGCGCCCGGCCAACGGCATGCTTTTTACAAGAGGTTGAGGTTCTCCCATCCAGTCCACCACCACTGGACTGCCCTGTATTTAAGTCCCCTTCAGTAAACCCTACGCCTCCTTTGCTGACTCCAAGTCTCTTCTTCAGCCTCTTGAACCCGGTGCCATCCCTACTGCAGTTAATCCGGGTCCAGTACAAGAAGTGTCTATTTAATAGCCTGGAGAAAATGCATAATCATTTAAAAGTGATTATGTCGGGTGTTAGAATTATTAGTGATTTGTATTTTCTTTGTAATATTTTTCTGGGCTTTTTTTCCTTAATTTCCTTCCATGAGCATAATGTATCATAAAACAAGAAAAATCTGTCACTTGGGTTCTCAGATAGGACAATATTATGGATATGTTTTTGGTTTGTTCATTTGTTTAAGTTTTTATTTGGACATAATTTCAAATTTACAGAAAATTTGCCAAAGTAAAAGTAGTACAAAGAACACTTGAATCCCCACTACCCAGATTCACTTACCGTTTACATTTTAACCCATTTGCTTTGTCCTTTGTGCCATGGTCATTTAATAAAATATGATGCACATGAAGTATTTATGGATGAAATCATATGATGTCTGGGATTTACCTTAAAATACTGGAATGGGGAGGAAAAAAGGAATAAGGGAGAAAGATAAGACAGGAAGAGCAGAAAATTATGGTCATTGAAGCTGGGTGACAGGTAAGGGAATGCTCATTTTTCTATTTTATTTTTTTTTTAGTTTTAATTTTTTTCCATAATAAAAAATGTTAAAAAGCAGTGGAAGGATAAAAAATACTATTAGTCAAAAAAAAAAAAAAATGACACAAAAGAATTTCACTGATTTGACTGGTTCAATTAGTTGTAAGAAAAGTTTGTCAAACACTCACAAAAAAGAGAACCTGAAAGTCTGCCAGGCAGCTAAAATTGTCATTGAAAAGCAAAAAATTTAAAATCAAATTAAGACTTTCACAACAAGGTTAAAAAGTAATTTTCAGGACTATATCAGAAAGGCCTTCCTGGAGCTTGATGAAAAACAAGTCCCCTGGATCTTCTAACATTTCATCCATTTATGATCTTGTCCTTAGATGAACCAACTCTTGACTGGTTCACATTTTTTATTGTCTTCTGGCAAAATGTTAAAAATTTCTTAACAGATCCTTCTTAGCCTTTGTGCCAGAAATTTCTCTTTTATGTACAGTCCCAAGTAAATAATCCAACAGGTAGCAAAATTAATTAGTTACCAACATGTTCAGGCTAAAAGAGAACCTGTCTGGGCCGTATTGAGGGGAGGCCTGCTTTGAGGGGAGCACTGGCAAGTGCTGAGGTCCTGTGAGAAAAATAGGAGAGGATCCAGCCCCCAACACCCAGGCTAAGGAAATTATGCTATAATTCCATGTCAGGGAGCCTATAGACATTAGCTATGCAAACATGTGGACTATGTCAAAACACAATCAAGTTCTAGAAATAATGCTTAGGGAAGAACGGGACACAGAATAGGATGTCCACACGGGATAACATGAATACAATTTCACTGGAAAGCAAAATGAGGGAATAGGATGGAGGAGATTGAGTTTATTGTTCATTTGCTTTTCTTTTGTAAAGTTACATAACTTTGCTGTAAAAAAGAAGGAGAGAGGGAAGGAGGGAAGAAAAGAAGGGAGGATGGAAGAAAGCCTTATATGACATCTGAGATATATATTTTAACTGTGATTTAAGGGCTAATAAAGCCAAGATTCTAGGAGACAGGAGATTAGAGGAAGTCAGTTTTGGGCTCTTGAGGTAAATCCAGCAGAATTATTGATTGGATAGGCTATGGAGAGTGCTAATTCATTTCCCACACTGTGATCAATATTAGGTGACCTGTGATAAGGTGGAAGACAAAACATTCAAAGAATAATTTTTTAACATCACTTTGTTTTGCAACCAAATACAAAACAGACAAAACGTTATTAGCATTGCTCAGTGTCTCCTCTTTCTGTGCCTCATCATCCTCCTCCACCTCCCGCCATGCTAATGAACGCCCCAGACATCTCCAGCCTGGACCATCACAACTGTCACAATCTTATTGAGCAAGCAAAGCTCTTGGGATAGAATCCTAAAGTAACTTCATTTTTGTACAATTTCATGTGATAGTCAAAACTCCGAACACAGTTTCATTTGGGCCTCCTCCCCTTCCTCAGCTCAGGCCTCCTGCAGATGAACAAACCTGTAGTCAGAGAAGAGGGTGTCGTTAGCCATTTCCCCCTTCACCCCATTTGTGCCGTGCCCTTTCCTCTGTGCACACATGGTTAACCCCTCCGAAACCGGGGCACAGGGAGGAAGGAAAGTAAGTTACAGCTGACTTTTTTGCTTGTGGGTACTCTCATGTGTTCTTCGGAGCCTTCTTCCATTGCTGGAGACCTGTCTCCTCCAGGTTCCTTAATGGGGGTGATACACTCTCCACACCCGGAAGCATCCTCTGATACGTCTAGTTTCTGTTTGCCCCTCCAGGTATCCCTCTTGACCGGGACCTAAGAACATGTAGAAGAATAAACTCTAAAATCCTATTGCCCTGGGGTTCTTTTCCAGGAAGCAAGGGCCACCAGACAGAATAAATGACGCAATGCAGATACACAGAAATACTCCATTTACTTCCCCTGACAGCCACTTCCATGGAAGATTCAACACAGCTGAAATGCCCAAAAATGTTCTTGAGTTCACAGGTGTGAATAATAACAGGTACAAAGACTCTTTCCTTTGACTAAAACTTTAGTCAAGCTCCTCTGAGTGTTCCTCTTAACGAGGCCCAACCTTGGGCTTCCCTTTCTGTCCTTATTGAATCTAATGTGAGCAAGAATCCTGTTAAGTCAGGTTAGGAAATCCCCTACTCTAGGTATCTGACCACCCTCAATATCTTATCACCCTGGCCTGCCTGCAGCAAGAATCCTATCAAGTTAGTTTAGCCAGACACCCCTTATCCTTGATGTTTCCTCTTAGTCATTTTCCACCCACTGTCACCACCCTGCTCCTCGGCTACAAACCCCCACTTGTCCTGGTTGGGGTCAGAGTTAAGTCTGATTGGCAAGACCTGTTGCAGTGGTTCCTACACCTATTGCCTGATCCCCAGTAAAACCTGCCTGACCATCTTAACTAGTGCTTGGGTAATATTTTTTTTTAACAACTGTTATTTCAAATTCAAAATCATGCCCTCAAGATCACTTCCTTGCTCCCAAGCCCCCTCCCAAACTCCTTCCAGACATTCTCCTAAGGTGGGAGCTGTGGCTTTTTTCATTATAATATCCTTAAGGAGTTGGCCACGTAATCAGGACACCCAAGAGTAGAGATTTCAAAGTTCAACTGAATCCCTCAACACATTTGGTTTTGACTTTAGCTATTTTCTTGGCTCAACTGCCTGTTCTGTTATATATTCAAGATTCTGTAGTTTCTTCCTTCCTATCTTATCTGACTCCCCCCAGTAAGTCATCTAAAACCACTAACTTAAAACATTTCACTTCTGTTAACTAAAACCTCATAGTTCACCTTTCCCAATAAACTAGACTTTCCTACTTGATCAACAATATTCAATGATTTTCATTTGCCACTTCAGAAAAACCCCACCAACATTAATGAGACACATTCTATTGCATTTAATGAGACATCAATGAGTGTGATCTGGAGAAAATACTTATTTAAGCCAGAAACAAAAATTTTGATCTGGAGAAAATATTTATTTGAGCCAGAAACAAAAATTTCTTTGCAACATTGGCAGTTATAGAAATTATCATAACAAGAGTCAACCCCACAGAGCCTTGTGGGCTTTGAAAGGATCTAAGACCACAGCAGAGACTCACCTTTTAGTAAAGCATTAAGTCTTGACACCACATGAGTTTGGACATTGATGCATGATCCTCCTGGATTTGATTTGAGCAGATAATCCACAAAAGGTGTGTATGCCTCTCCTAAGTTTTTGGATTCTTTCACTGTACCTTGAAGTGATAAAAGAAGGCAAGTAGAATTTAGGATATCAAGCTGAAGTTAATAGTAAGATTCAAGTGATTTGGATTCTCTAATTATAGTCAAAGAAAACACTCAGTTTCCTCAATAAAAGTAGCAAGTAAAACGATCTGACTTCCGATATATCAGATACACAAATTAGCACTATCCTCCAGAACCAAACTGTGCATCCACCTGATTATAAGAATCTCATTCTAAATCCCAGCACTTTGGGAGGCTGAGGTGGGCAGATCACGAGGTCAGAAGATCAAGACCATCCTGGCTAACAATGTGAAGCCCCATCTCCACATTAAAAAAAAGTTAGCCGGGCGTAGTGGTGGGTACCCGTAGTCCCAGCTACTTGAGAGGCTGAGGCAGGAGAATGGCGTGAACCTGGAAGGCGGAGCTTGCAGTGAGCCGAGATTGCGCCACTGCACTCCAGCCTGGGCGACAGAGCAAGACTCCATCTCAAAAAAAAAGGAATGCCATTTTATAACAAAATCCTGTTAATGCCTCTTTTATTAAACTCTCTTGAACAGGATTCAATATAGGATCACCTTTTACCAAATTCCAGTGCATAACAAACAAACATCTCAGGTGGCAGTGTACTAAAGGATTCTTGCTATTAACTCACAGTAAAATCTTTTTCAGGTCGCTTACTGTGGTAGGCAGAATAATGGCCCCCAAATATGTCTATGTCCTAATGCCTGGAACCTGTAAATATGTTCTGTGGCAAAGGGGAATTAGGTTGCACATGGAATTATGATCACTAATCAGATGACCTTGAGATAGGAAAAGTATTCAGGTGGGCTGGATCACAAGGGTCCTTATAAGTGGAAGAGGGAGGCAGGAGAGTCACGGTCAGAGTCAGAGAGAGATTTGAAGATGGTGGAAGTGACAAGAAGCCAAGGAACACATGTGGCCTCTGAAAGCTAGAAAAAGCAAGGAGAAGATTTTCCCTTAGACTTTCCAGAAAGAAAGCCAGTACCTTTAACCCAGTGAGATCTGTTCTGGACTTCCAACCTCCAGAACTATAAGGTAACAAAGTTGTGTTGTTTTAAGCCACTAATTGGCAGTAATCTGTTACAACAGCAACAGAACAAACACCATCACACTTGCCCTTTCTGGGCCTCAGTTTTCTAATGTGTCCACTGGGGGAGGCAGGGGTGGTTCCGCTCTGACATTCTATGATTGCGAGTCTTGCTGAACCATGAAAGAATCAGTTCTTTCTCAGACCACAAAGATTTTGTGGGTTCAAACCACTGCAACTTCTGAAAACTTTCACATGGTAATAGGAATTGGTTGTCATAAAATTAATTTGACAATATGATTTTAGGATTAAATGACACTACAGAGAAAAATCAGACAAATCCAAAATACTGAAATTCTATAGGGCAACTGTTCTGGTCTCATCAAAAGGTCAATATCTATATCTATGTCTATACATATATATACACACACACACATATACATATATATGGCATTTCTAATATACAAGTCTAAAGAGATATAGCAACCAAATGTAATTATAACATTTGAATTAAAGACAAATTTGGGAAATGTGAATTTGAACAGATTTTTAGATAAAGTTGAGGAAGTATTGTTAGTTTTCCTAGGGGTGATAATGTGGTTATGTAACAAAATGTCCTTATATTTAGGGGATGAATGCCAAACAGTTTTGAGGTAACTGGTCACAATATCTGCAACTCAATTTTAAATGTTTTATACAAAAAAATAGACACAGATACATGTTAAAATATATGGCAAGATGCTCATAGTTATTTAATCTGAGTGGTGATACAGAGGTGTTTGCTACACTGTTTCTGAATGTTTAGAAATTTTGTAATAAAAAGTTGGGGGATTTGTTTTTAAAACCTGTTTACGAATGTTTGTTAAACTTTTGCTCAGAAACTTTACATTTTGGCTTCAAGATGCTCCCTTTGTACAGAACTTTCTAAAACTATTTGTAGCAACTCAGATTTGTGGCAAGATAACTACCACCTTATGTAAAATAGTTTAGATAAGTTTCCAGTCAAAAAGCTCATGGGAAAAAAAGTGATGTTCTTCTATGAATCAGTGGGAAATTACTGCCCTCTCATTGAAGAAAGACTCACTTAGTGGAATGGGGATTTTTAGTCTGAGCAGGTCAGAGATTTTCATTTCTTGATTTTGCCAACAGAAGGGATAAAAGTGAAACTCTGAATATTATAAATAGGAAATTATTGCCAAGTAAAAGAAGGCAGGCACAAAAATTATTCCCTAAACACCAACATCCTACAACCAGTAGCAGAAGGAGACTGCAAGAAATTTGTGCTTCTAAGTCTGACTAAGGTCCCAGAGCTGTGCCAGTCATTTCCTACTGACATACAAGAGAACATCAGAGAAAAAATTAAACAGTATCATTCTAGTAAACCCAGAGAAAAGAACAGGATTAGCTAGAGATAGAATGAAAACTACTTTTATATACTTTGCCTTTTTGACTTTGGAAAATATGACTAGTCAATACTGATTTCTATTTATATTAAAATAATACTTAATATTAATATATTAGATATTAAGTATTAAAATAAGTAATATAAATACATTAGATATTAAGTATTAAAATAATACTTAATAATTAAGTTTTTATTAAAATAGTTAATGTTTTTAATTTTTATTTGAAAATATATAGTTTAAATCTACAATGGAATTCATACAGAAAATTATAATTTGATCATATTGTGGATGACAGAGCCAAGATATCTGCTACCACCTGGTGGAATATAACTGAATTGCAGTAAAAGCCTGAGGTGAGAGGGTAGGAGAGATTGTCAACATCTAGTTTAACTTAAAGTATAATAATAATAAATAAATTTAAAAAAAAAAAAAAAGAACTTCCACCGGCCGGGCGCGCCAGGCGCGGTGGCTCCAGCCTGTAATCCCAGCTTGGGAGGCCGAGACGAGCGGATCACGAGGTCAGGAGATCAAGACCATCCTGGCTACGCCGTCGCTACTAAAAAATACAAAAAACTTGCCGGGCGAGGTGGCAGGCGCCTGTAGTCCCAGCTACTCAGGCGCCTGAGGCAGAAGAATGGCGTAAATCCGGGAGGCGGAGCTTGCCTGTAGTTCCAGCTACTCAAGACGCTGAGGCAGGAGAATGGCTTAAACCCGGTAGGCGGAGCTTGCAGTGAGCTGAGATCCAGCCACTGCACTCCAGCCTGGACTACAGAGCGAGACTCCCTCTCAAAAAATAAATAAATAAAATAAATCCCACCTAGGCCAGGTGCAGTGGCTCATGCCTGTAATCTCAACACTTTGGGAGGCCGACTTGGGCAGATCACCAGGAGTTCGAGACCCACCTGGCTAACATGGTGAAACCCCGTTTCTACTTAAAAAAAAAAAAAAAAATCAAAAAAATTAGCCGCACGTGGTGGCAGGTGCTTGTAATCCCAGCTACTCAGGAAGCTGAGGCAGGAGAATTGCTTGAACCTGGGAGGCAGAGGTTGCAGTGAGCCGAGATTGCACCACTGCACTCTAGCCTGGGCGACAGAGTGAGATTCCATCTCAAAAATAAATAAGTAAAAATCCCACCTAAGTCTTCATTCCAGAACCTCTATTTCTTATATTGATGCACAAAATTTGACTTCTTCCATTATGGTTACCAAATATATCCAGTTTATTGAACACTGTGGGCTACAAACTCATATAGTTTTACTTTCCTCCAGTTACTGCCTTTGACCAGGCTTTGCCAAATCTTTCTTCCCATCCCTTACCAGAATTTTGGGTAGACTCTACATCTTTCTAGTAATTTTCACTTATTAAAAAGTCTTGTCTAGTTTAAAACTTGAGCTTTTGAGACTGAGTCTCGCTCTGTCACCCAGGCTGCAGTGCAGTTGCATGATCTTGGCTCACAGCAACCTCTGCCTCCAGAGTTCAAGTAATTCAACCTCCCAAATAGCTGGGATTACAGGGGTGTGCCACGACACCCCACTACCCGCTAATTTTTCTTTTTCTTTTTTCTTTTTTTTTTTTTTTTTTAGTAGAGATGAGTTTTTGCCATATTTCCTAGGTTGGTCTCAAACTTCTGGACTCAAGCAATCCTCCCCGCCCCCCGTCTGCCTTGGTCTCCCAATGTGCTGGGATTACAAGGTGTGAGCCACGATGCCCAACCAAAACTTGAGTTTCTAATCCAATTTAAGGCTCACATTTTATCCTCCCCATCACCCCATCAAGAAAACTTTGTCTTAAGAGACTTAAGTGAGAAATGGCCAGGGTCTGTTTTTTCACTCATACTCACTTCCTTTTTCTGGGTCTGAAAGATGGATGTGTCTCTAATTTGTCTGGCCCCTTTTATAGTCCTCTCTTGGCTGCCTTTGCTTCTCTGGCTAAGACTGACAGGTTGCTAACATCAAATGACCAAGTAACATACACAGCAGCCAACTGTTCACAAAGACAGGTCATTGGCTTTACCCCTGCCTATGTACACAAAGAGTCAGAAACAAAGAAAGACCTGGTTGTTTGCTCAAGTTTCTGGCCATCTAAAGAGTGAGCCCGAGTCCTCAGGCCTCCTTGTTAGTTGGTCCCAGTTCCCTTTCTTAACAGTTTTTGTGGTAAGTAAATATAGATCATATGAGTAAAGATAATAGGCAAAATAGAATAATGTTACTTGAAATCAATTATTTGGCTCTGATATAAAAAAGACAAAACTAAACACTATTAACTTAGACAATTTATTTTAAAAGCATTATCCCAATAATGTATGTCATTAATGTACATCATTAGTAACTGAACCAACAAAATTTTAGAAAGTTTTTTTTGAGAATATAAAAATAGCCCATAGTTCTGTATGCCATTCCCTATTAAAAGGAACCAGGACTTCCTCAAGAAATGATTGATTGCATGGCTGTGGTAGGAAATATACAAGCTGAATCTATGATATGTTATTGTGCCAACAAACAAAGAAGCTATCAAAGTCCACTGTAATTATATCAAAAAGACATAAGAGCCAACTTGAGGGGCTTCTATAAGCCTAAGATGGAACAATATGAGCATCAGTAAAAGACCATGATTGTAATTGATTGAAAACTTTTCTAACTTTTAAGTTCAGGAGTACATGTGCAGGTTTGTTATGTAGGTAAACGCATGTCACAGGGGTTTGTTGTTCCGTTTATTTCATCACCCAGGTACTAAGCCTAGTACCCATTAGTTATTTTTCCTGATCCTCTTCCTCCTTCCACCCTCCACCCTTCAATAGGCCTCAGTTTCTATTATTCCCCTCTATGTATCCATGTGTTCTCATTATTTAGGTCCCACTTATAAGTAAGAACATGTGGTATTTGGTTTTCTGTTCCTGCATGACTTTGCTAAAGATAATGGCCTCCGGCTCCATCCATGTTCTCGCAAAGGACATGATCTTGTTCTTTTTATGGCTGCACAGTATTCCATAGGGTATATGTACTATATTTTCTTTATCCAGTCTACCATTGATGAGCATTTAGGTTGATTCCATGTGTCTGCTGTTGTGAAGAGTGCTGCAACAAACATACACACGCAAGTGTCTTTATGACAACATGATTTCTATTCCTTTCAGGATATACCCAGAAATGGAATTTCTGGGTCAAATGGTAGTTCTGTTTTTAGGTCTTTGAGGAATTACCACACTGTTTTCCACAACAGCTGAACTAATTTACACTCCCATCAACAGTGTATAAGCATTCCTTTTTCTCCACAACCATGACTGTACCTGTTTTTTTTTTTTACTTTTTAGTAATAGCCATTCTTACTGGTGTGAGATGGTATCTCATTGTGGTTTTGATTTGCGTTTCTCTAATGATCAGTGATGTTGAGCTTTTTTCATATGCTTGTTGACCACAGGTATGTCTCTTGAAAAGTGCCTGTTCATGTCCTTTGCCCACTTTTTAATGAGATTATTTGTTTTTTCTCATAGATTTGTTTAAGTTCCTTATAGATGCTAGATATAAGACCTTTGTCAGATGTATAGTTTGCAAAAATTTTCTCCCGTTCTGTAGGTTGCCTGAAACATTTTAAATATATAAAAATGCATTAGTTCATTAATACTAATGAACTCTCCTAAACCCCACCCTCCGAAAAAAAGAAATTTAAAAAAACCTTAATTCTCACCATTGGAAGTTTCAGGACAATAACTTATTATTTGTTCATTGATAAATTAAGAGAAAAAAGTAAGCATTTAGCCTTCCTTTCGCTATTTGAACTGTATTTCAGGGTAATCAAATCATTGATGATGGAAAATTCTTCTTTATATAAGAATTCAGTTATTAACATACAGAATTTAGTAACAGACTACATAATAACCTATCTGGCTATATAAGTATGTCAAAACTAATTAAATTGTATGTTTTAAATATGTGTATTGTACATCGATTATACCACAATAAAACTGTCAAAAAATAAATATAACAACAAACACAAATAGCCAAAGTAATGACAGGACTAGAAAAATCACCATTCCACTACACCTAATAAAGCAATGGGTTAAGGTTACAACACTGATGCCAAAACCATTTCATAAAGGGTGAAGGTGAACTTTATAAGGGAGGATCAGGCCGACCCACCTAAAGCCCTGAATAATATCTACATCACTCAAGTGCAACATTACATGTTTTAATACATACTGCAGTGGGAAGTATATAGCATGCCCATGAAGTATTATTGCCTAAAACAATAAACCTAAATTTAATCAAGCCTGGAAGTATAAATAGCAATTTACAGAAACATGGATTATTTTATTTAAAAAGTTAAATGACATCATTCATTCCTGCCAAATTCAGGATATGGAATATCATATAAAATAAGCAACTTGGTTTCTGCAAAAAATCAATATGGGAAACAAAAGTAGGAGGGTGTAGGTATTATAAGAGATTTAAGATAATCATAAAACAATAAAAAGTAGTCATTAATGGCCAAATCAAAAAACCAAAAGGCCATTCCACCTTGAAAGTAAGAAACGTTTTATTAAACAACTTTTGGATGAAAGGAAAAATATATATCATTTTCCCTGAGATTATTGAATTTGCAAAAAATTTTGAGAGAATTTGCAGAAAATGTTGAGACTATAAACCTAAATATTTGAATACACGGGATCCATTTAAAAGTGATCTGAGGAGAATTCATAGTCTTAAACACTTATAGCAACTAAAAGTTAAAGAATGAAAATAGGTGAATTGAAGTCACAACTCAGAAAGTTAGGGGGAATGAAAGTAACCAAAAGAAAAGATAAGAAAGGAACTAATAAATCTAAAAGCCAAAATTAATGAGGTAGAACATTTTTAAAAAGAACAAAAAAGAACTAATTAATCAAAATCCTTGGTCTCCAAAAAATCAACAAAGCAACAAATCAAACAAAATAATAAATGACAAAAGGAAAATAACCGTTGAAACAGAGAAGATATTTTTTAAAATCTTAACTGACTACTTCATACATGTTTATGCAAATATATTTGAAAAGTTAGATTAAATGGACAAATTCCTACTAAAATACAGTTTATCAAAATTTACTTAAAGATCTTAAACAGAGCAATATCCATGTAAGAAATGATCAATGAGCTACTCACAAAAAAGCACCACAATCAGTTGCAAAGGAAAATTCTATCATATCTTCCAAGACCAGATCATCTCAATCCAATATAAATTGTTCTAGAGAAGAGAAAACATCCAAATTCATAACACTGATTCCTAAATCTGACAAACGTGACACAAAGAAAATGACAGAACAATATCATGTATGTACCTTAGGTAAAAATCCTAAACTAAAATATTAATAAACAGGATCCAATGCCACATTCAGAAAATAATACACCATGTCCAATGGGATGTAGTCCAGGAACACAAAAATGGTCCATTATTAGAAAATCAATTACTGTAATTCGCCATATTAATAGATCTAAGTAGAAAACCCGTATGATGATCACCATAAATGCTGAAAAAATTTTGACACAACTCAAAGCCTATTTCTGCTGTCAAAAAAGCACTCAGGAATGTAGGAATTAATGTATTTTTGTATTAATGTAATAAAATATATACACCTCAGTCCTAAAGCTAGAAATTTACAGATGACATAATAATGTATCTGTAAAATCTTACAGAAACAAAGTAAAACTAACCAAGCAATTAAAAAATTCTAAAGTTAGCAGGATATAAAACTAACATAACAGAAATCAACAGCCTTTAGATACACTAACAGTAACCAGTCAGAAAATAAAATAGAGGAGAAAGTCCTATTGACAATAACAACAAAAAAAATGAACTCTAAGGGATAAATTTAACAAGAAATGTGCAAAATCAGTATGAAGAAAATTTTGAAACACTCCTAAAATACCAAAAACTAGACTTGAATGAATGGAAAGATGTTCTTGAAGAGGATCACATCCAAAAGATGTCTGTTCTTCCCAAGTCAATTCACAACTAAATATACCCAGAAGATTTTTTGAAACTAGATAAGTTGATACTAAAGTTCATGTGAAAAAATAAGTGCAAGAACAGCTTTAAAAAAAGAAAAACTGAAAAAGAACTAGAAGGACAGTGTTCGGGTGGGTAGGAAAAAAAAAAAAAGAAGAAGAAGAAGTATAAAGGAAAGGTAGCACTACCAGACATTAAAACACATTTTAAAATCTACAGCCAGGTGCGAGGGCTCACACCTGTAATCCCAGCACTTTGGGAGGCCGAGGCGGGTGGATCACCTGAGGTCAGGAGTTCGAGACCAGCCTAGCCAACATGGTGAAACCCTGTCTCCACTAAAAATACAAAAAATTAGCTGGGCATAGTGGGGGGCACCTGTAGTCCCAGCTACTCGGGAGGCTGAAGCAGGAGAATTGCTTGAACCTAGGAGGTGGAGGTTGCAGTGAGTGCCATTGCACTCCAGTCTGGGCAACAGAGCAAGACTGTCTCAAAAATAAATTAATTAATTAAATTAAATTAAAAATAAAATGAAAAGCTCCATAATGAAAGTTTGATATTGGCACACACATAGACAGATCTGTGTAAATGAATTCAAAGTCCAGAATTAAACCTAAGTATAAATAGAAATTTAAAATATGGTAGAAAAAAATCATATGGCATCTAAAAAAATCACTGGGGCAAATATGACTATTTAATGCATGGTGGGAAGACAACGTGACAGCCATTTTGAGAAAGATAAAATTGAATCCACACCTCAAACTATACATAAGAATAAATTCTACTGGGCTTGGTCACTCACGCCTGTAATCCCAGCACTTTGGGAGGCCAAGGTGGACTGATCTTTTTAGCTCGGGAGTTCCAGACCAGCCTGGGCAACATAATGAGACCCCCGCTCTCTACAAAAATACAAAAATTACTCAGGTGTGATAGCACACACCTTGTACTCCCAGTTATTCGGGAGGCTGAAGTGGGAGGATTGCTTGAGCCTGGGAGACGGAGGTTGCAGTGAGCTGACATTGCTCCACTGCACTCCAGCCTGGACAACAGAGAGAGACCCCATCTCAAAAATAATAATAATAATAAGAAGAAGAAGAAGAAGAAGAAGAAGAAGAAGGAGGAGGAGGAGGAGGAGGAGGAGGAGGAGGAGGAGGAGGAGAAGGAGAAGGAGAAGGAGAAGGAGAAGGAGAAGGAGAAGGAGAAGGAGAAGGAGAAGGAGAAGAAGAACCTCACAATAGATCAGAGATCTAAATATAAAAGATGACGCTGGCCAGGCACGGTGGCTCACGCCTGTAATCCCAGCACTTTGGGAGGCCGGGGCGGGCAGATCACGAGGTCAGGAGTTCAAAACCAGCCTGGCCAATATGTTGAAACCCCATCTCTACCACAAATACAAAAATTAGTCAGGCGTGGTGGCGCGTGCCTGTAGTCCCAGCTACTCAGGAGGCTGAGGCTGGAGAATCACTTGAACCCGGGAGGCGGAGGTTGCAGTGAGCGGAGACCACGCCGCTGCACTCTGGCCTGGGCAATAGAGCAAGACTCTGTCTCAAAAAAAAAAAGAAAAGAAGAAGCTAAACCATATAAATACTAGAAGAAATCAACAGTGAATTATTAACTTTCTGTGACTCCAAATCCAGATTCAGTAAAAGAAAATACTTATTGATAAATTTGACTACATAAAAATAAAAAATTGTCACATCACAAAAAAGAGCACCAAGGCAAAGTTAAATGACAAATCACTAAGAGAAAAATATTTGCAACATCTATCATAGATGATGGGCGATACCCCAAAACCCAATATAAAAATGGGCAAAAGACATGAACACACCATTACATGAAGTTAAGAAAAAGGCTGTGGAGGTGAGCAGGCTCCTGTCCTGATAGGTTATAAGCAAAGTTAGCACCATCTCTCTTTTAATAAAAAGAGAAATAATCAAGCTGCAAGGGCTTTTATGTCAGATTGTTTTAAGACATATCTGAGGGATACTTAACTGGAAATAACAGACTGAGTTAGGAAGCTGCTACATAGCCTGACAAGAGGGTTAGTTTTATCAATGATTAATAACAATTGAAGTCTTAGGATAACACCAAATCGTATTTGCGAGCTTCTATCTGGCTTTAAAAGTAACTAAGTAAGAATGTATGCTTAACTTTGAAAAAACAGCTCTTTCTGTTTCTAACACTTGATCAGACAGCATAATGATCTCTTTAAGCAACGATTCCTTGTTAAGCGGCTGGAGTTAAGGTTCCTTCCAACCACTAGATCCTGTGAGACTATGATAATTCTGTGATAGCCCAGTGGAGAAAGCATAACAGAGGTGCCATTGGCCACTTGGTGGCAATACATCCTAATTGCATGTAAAGTTCTTAAATGGTAATAAACAGCATGCTAACAGACTTGGAAGCTAATTTATAAAGACATCTCAGGCAGTTTACAAGGTGCCTTAGTTGGAAAGATCAGCTAAATGCTTAATATCCTTTAAAGGTGCATTAGAAGCAAAGCAAAACATACCTTGTGTTTGCCAAAAATATTTGTGGTTACACTCTAGAAAATTCTCTTAGGAAATATCTTTGGAGCTGGAAAAGGTTCAAAAGGAAAGTAAAACTGCTGACATAGGAGCAATAACCAAAAAACACATAGACAGTAAAGAGATTTCATTAATAATATTAAGAACCTACCACTGTGTAGTCATCTGAGCTGGAACAAATCAGTTAAACTTTCAGGACTTCAATTTCCTTGCCTGAACTGTGAGCTAGCTCAGAGGTCAGCAAATGTTTTCCATAAAGCACCAGGTAAAACCTTGCAGGCCAGCAGGGTGCAGTGGCTGGCACTGTAATCCCAGCTACTCAGCAAGCTGAGGTGGCAGGCCTGCTTGAGTCCAGGAGTTGGAGCCTGCAGCGAGGTATGATTGTGCCACTCCACTCCAGCCTGGGCAACAGAATGAGACTGTCTCTGAAAAGAACATTTTTAAACGAAAAAAACTTTGCAGGCCATATGCTGTTTGTTGCAACTTCTCAACTGTCATTGTAGCATGAAAGCAGCAATTAACAATACGTGGCTGTGTTCCAACAAAACTTCATTGGTGGACACTGAAATTTGAATTATACATAGTTTTCACACATTATGAAATACAACTCTTTCGATTTCTTTTCAACCGCTTAAAAATATAAAAACTATTGTTTGACGGCTATTTGAAACAAAACAAAACAAGCAGCTAGACTAGATTTGACTCACGGAGCTGTAGTTTGCGAACGATTGGGCTAGATGTTCTCTAAACTCCAGCTTTGTGTCTTTGTTGATTAAACTGGTATTGATTCCTTATTTAGCTAACACTAGGTTTATATGTATTTTACACTATCTTGCACGTTTTTCTACAGCCTAAAGCAGTTTCTCAAACTTGATTTACTTATATCCCCATTAAACAAGAATTTAAAAGATGTCACATCTTTTATACAGCTCATATTATTTGAAAAGTAGTTATCTTTGTTCTTTCAAATATGTATGTGGGTTTCCAAATTTTACATGTCCTTCTTCCTGCCTGTCTTCACCACAGAATCCCAGAATTATCCTCATGTGTCTAAGAATCACTGCCTTATGGTTGTTTAGACTTGAAAATTCCCAACTGGAAAGCCCCTAAAAAACCTCACTTCTCTTTTCTACTGAAAAAAAAAATAGTTTTCCACTAAGTCTGCTGTAAATGAGAATGGCTAACTTAGACTTACTTCATGGAACAGCGAGTTCCAGGTAAGAGCTCTACTTGACCTTCTGTTCGTCCTTTCTTCCACACGGTCAGAATCTGAAGTATGAGCCGAAACAGGAATCCATGCATTCGTTCTTCTCCCCTGTTCACCCGTGAGAACGCCCATCTTTCCACCAAGATCTGATCAGTTGGATGGTCACGTAACTGGTTCTAATAGCTACAAGAATAAAATGTTGGAAATTTACACTTATGGTCAGTCTGTGCAAAAATTCCTGTAAATGGTAGAGAAGAGAAAGAAGCTAGCTGCTTTTAGACCCATACCTGGTGACAGGCAGCCTTAAAGCTACTTCTAGAAGGAGACAGGTTATAAAATGCCCCATCTCCATGAATAAGTCTTTCAAGGTTAGGGAGCTTCTTTGCTAAAGAGGAGAAGCCCTGGGGGGATGCACATTGAGTGCCCTCAGTAAGCCAGGAACCATGCAGCATTTGGTCACAGCATCTCTCCTATTATGAAGTCAGTGGGGACTTTTAACACCTTTAGGACAGCTGAGGAATCATCTGCCTGGACACAGCTGGAAGCTACTTCAAATTGGAGTTTTACTACCACCCTCCTTTGCTCCAGGCCTCAGAGTTCTCTGTGCATTTATTTCCTTCCACTTAACTGGGACAATATTCTCAAGTTTTACTTCCATTTCAAGCAGACATCTTGTCTACACTCTCTCCATTCTAGAATTTCATGTCTTACAAACAGAAAGCAGAAAGTCTTGCAGACTTCTGCTTTCTAACATGCAACATCTCCCTCTTGTGACAATGAGGACAGACTGACCACTAGCTTTAATGGGGGAAAGGCCAGGGAGAAGTTCAAGAAGAATAAAAATGCAGGTAAATACCTGAAATATTATCCAGCCACATGTTTACTTTTCAGTACTTATACAGGTTCTTAGATGACTTGCTTGCACAATTTAATATCTATAATCATCACCCCATCTACTGAAATTAATTGGCAAATACACTTTCTACTTCTAACCCCATTTTCCTCAACTAAGTGCTTCTCTCTACTCTGGCCCTATATTTCCATAGTAGAGTAAGATCACTTGACAAAATTTTATGCAGCTGTTAAATGTCACATTGAGGAAGAATATGTGATAATATTCACAATAAAAATAATAAAGGTAGTAGGAACGATAAAATCACAATTTTATAATGTCTATACTTAAATCCTAGCCTTTAGAAAAAGGTTGCAAAATTCCTCACCAGAATTTTAAAAGGTATCTCTCAGTGGTGAAATTATAAGTGGGATTATTGGTAATAATGATTTTCTTTTCATATGTTCAAATATTTCTGAAACTGCCTTTACAAAATTATAACTGAGAAAATTATGACAGTGAAAGAAATCAGACCTAACCGACTCTACCTCGCTTCTAACCTTTAAGTTGTCCTTGTTCATTCTTAAGCATAGGCCATGTTAACTTTCGGAAAGAATTCAGTTCATGGTTTGACTCTGAAACAAAATTGATAATAGCTCTTTCTGAAAAGACCTTCTCCTGTCTGGGGGCCAGTCTGTCTGTGTAGGACTAACAAAGTAACTACAAGATTAGAAATTACAGTTTAAGGGTCATGTAGTTGCTGGCTCTGAGTCTGAACCTCCCCAAATTGTTCCTAGGGATAATATCATTATTGTAAAACCTAAGATGAGTGCTTGAGATATTTTGGAGACCCTGCACTCGATGGATCAGGTGAGACTAACCAGACCGGCAATCTGGCTCAACCAGTGCTGCCATCCCACCCAGGAACAGAAAACGGCAAGAAAAATTCACTTCAACTCCCTATGATTCCGTCTCCATCCTGACCAATCAGCACTCCCCACTTCCCAAGCCTCTACCCACCAAATTATCTTTAAAAACTCTGATCTTGGCCAGGCGCGGTGGCTCACACATGTAATCTCAGCACTTTGGAAGGCCGAGACAGGCAGATCACAAGGTCAAGAGATCAAGACCATCCTGGCCAACATGTTGAAACCCCGTCTCTACTAAAAATACAAAAATTAGCCAAGCATGGTGGCATGGGCCAGTAGTCCCAGCTACTCAGGAGGCTGAGGCAGGAGAATTGTTTGAATCCGGGAGGCAGAGGTTGCAGTGAGCGGATATCATGCCACTGCACTCCAGCCTGGCAACCGAGCAAGACTCCGTCTCTAAATAAATAAATAAATAAATAAATAAATAAATAAATAAAAGACAATACTTATGCAAGTTTAATGTGTGTAGGACTCACCTGGGGAAACTTTATTGCAGGGTGCGGTGGTTCATGCCTGTAATACCAGTACTTTGGGAGGCCGAAGCGGGCGGATCACCTGAGGTCGGGAGTTCGAGACCAACCTGATCAACGTGGAGAAACCCCATCTCTACTGAAAATAGAAAAATTAGCCGGGCATGGTGGCACATGCTGGAGGCTGAAGCAGGAGAATCGCTTGAACCTGGGAGGCAGAAGTTGTGGTGAGCCGAGAGCGTGCCATTGCACCCCAGCCTGGGCAATAAGAGCGAAACTCCGTCTAAAAAAAAACCAACCTCTGATCCCCAAATGCTCAGGGAGACTGGTTTGAGTAACAATGAAACTCTGGTCTCCCACACAGCCGACTCTACGTGAATTACTCTTTCTCCATTACAATTCCCCGTCTTGATAGGGCTCTGTCTGGACAGCGGACAAGGCGAACCCATTGGGCAGTTACATTTCTACAATGCACATGTGCTATTTTTATAATCAGAGAAATACTATTTTTAAAACTAAAGCATTTATTGAAGTATGATTTGTACACTATGTATATGCTGTACTTCAAAAAATGGTTTTAAAAATACAAGAGCAGGGATCTCCAATGACGAGAATAATAAAGAAAAGAAACCTTCCCTGAGATTATCTCAGTCTCTGGTTGGGCTTTTCTTGCTCACCAAGGACATTGTTTATACTAGTTAAATTTCCTGTCTGTCCCATGGAAAATGTACTCTCTTATTTTTTTTAATTCTCAGCTATTAATGTGCTTAATAAAAACATTTTTCAAATCATACATATACTAATAACTGATCCAAAGAGAAGACTGTACTACAAATGTACTGTCTCCCCACCAATGACTACAGAACCAGGAAGTAACCTTGATATGTCATATAGATGATGAATGTCCTGGCTCGCTGGTTGAGTCATGAAGAACCTGTTGGGTAAATCTGGTCTAACTACCTGTCCTAGACTTTGTAACTGCTGGCCCCACCCTCTCTCTCCAGGCTCTGCTGTGTCTCATTTGTTTCAGGAGAAATCTGACAGCCTCACCTTCTCACATAGGCTTGCAGGTCAGATAAGGTAGAGGAATGGTATCAGAAGTAGGAACAGCACTGGTCTTAGGCCATCACTAGTGAAAAATTATGAATGTGAGTAAGAAGAGCTCCCCTGTCACTGCCAAATCTGGGCCTGACTTCTCTTATAATTACTTTACTTTTCTTATGTCTGACTCAGTTATCTTTACCTCCACTTGGAGTCTTCTTTATTTTTATTTTTTATTTTTTGAGATGGAGTCTCACTCTGTCGCCAGGCTGGAGTGCAGTGGTGCAATCTCGGCTCACTGCAACCTCCGCCTCCTGGGTTCAAGTGATTCTCCTGTCTCAGCCTCCTGAGTAACTGGGACTACAGATATCTGCCACCACGTCCAGCTAATTTTTTTGTATTTTTAGTAGAGATGGGTTTCACCATGTTGGCCAAGATGGTCTCGATCTCTTGACCTCGTGATCTGCCCACCTCCGCCTCCCAAAGTGCTGGGATTACAGCCATGAGCCACCGTGCCCAGCCTGGAGTCTTAAAGTGGTTTGCATCAATCCACGATGCCATGCCCCTTCTGTCCTCTGGTTTGGGGGTGGCTGTGTAACCCCAGTAGCAGAAGAGGGATGTTTCTGTGATTTGGGCTGAGCACTGTAACTGATTAATATTCTTTTAATCCTGATCTCTGACATTCACTCTGCAGGGAAAGCCTCCAAACTTTACCCTGGATCTCTAGGCCTAGCAGACTTGAGGTTAACACTAGTTTAACCTCCAGGATTTTAACTATCTCCAATGTGTTCATTCATTCAACTATTGAATGTCTGAAATGTGTGCGACACTCTGCTAGGCACTGGGGATACAATGGTGAACAAAACAGACATAGTCCCTGCCTATGAAGTTTATGGCTTAGACAGAGGTACAAGCCAAAACAAAAACAAAAAGAACACTCCAAAAAAACAAACCAGGAATCCCAGTAGATTGTGGTAAGAGCGCTAATGACAATGTGCAACAGGAGTATACAGCACAGGCACAAGGATGCGGCGGGTAGGAGGATGCGTCCGGGGAAGAGACATCTCAGCTGAGTCCTTGTGTTAATCTGCTAGATCTGCATTACAAAGTACCCCGGACTGGGTGGCTTAAACAACACAAATCTATTTTCTCACTCTAGAGGCTAGATGTTTGAGATCAAGGTGTGGCAGGGTTTATTTCTGCTGAGGCCGCACTCCCTGGCTCATCATCCCATCTGCTCCCTGTGTCTTCACATGCTATTCCCTCCGTGCTTTTGTGGCCTAATTTTCTCCTCTTATGAGGATACCAGTCATATTGAACTACAGACCACCCTAATGACCTCAGGTGAACCTAATTACCTCTTTAATGACACTGTATTCAAATACAGTCACACTGTGAGGTACTGCAGGTTAGGACTTCAACATATGGACATAGGGACAGAGTTCAACCCATAACAGGCATAAAGGATCAATAGAAATCAGCCTGACAAATGGAAGCAAAAGGAAGTGTTTCCAACCTCAGCAAAGAGGCAAGAGGAATAAGGCACCTTAGGAGAACTTGACAGGAGCCAGGTCAGAGAAGGCTGTGCTAAAGAGTGAGAAGTACACTCTAAGGATAATGGATAACTATTGAAGGGCTTCCATTAAGGAAACAATATAATTGGCTTTGCTTTCTAGAAGAAATATTTGGATATTGTGTGAAGAAAGAGGAACATGATTGAAGGAGGAGGCCAGGGGAAGCTATTGCTATTCTTCAGTGGTGAAATAACCACGGCCTGAGCCAGGGTAGTACAGGCCAGATGGATGGAAGTGAAGGGAGTCGATGTAACTGACAAGCTCTGGAAATTCCTGGATGAGAGGGCTGAGCATCAAGGAAGAGTGGAGGATAACACCCATCTTTCTAACTTGGGAAATGAGAAGAACAAGCCATGGACTGTGAAAGGATGAGAACGTACAGGAGAAGGTGAAGGGGTCAGTCAGAAGTAGACCCTGTAACCAAGAGACCACCCAATATTATCCACCCAACATCTCTACTAAGTGCCACATTTTACATTATGAAAGGAAAGAAGAAAAACTACTTAGGTATCCAACCTGGCTTGGTTTTGGTTATGAGACTTTTATCTCTTCTATTTCAAATATTGAAAAATTAACCCAAAAATCCAAATGCATCCTTCTATCCTGTTTTACTTTCTTCATCTCCCTTTATATTTCTAGACCCTTCACAATGCAGCTGAGGACACAAAATATAAGGATGATTGCTATAGTTTATAAGATATTTGGAAACAAAAATATGATGTTTCCATTTAAGAACACTAACTACACATATACCAGACACAGAGTTAAATTTTCTACATACATTTTCCATTTAATTCTCACAATCCTGTGAGGTAGTTAATTACCTCCATTTTACAGACAAGGAAACAGATGCTCAGAAAGGTGAAGTCACCTGCCCAGGTTTACAGAGCTATGCAGATTATTGACCTCAGCTGTCCCTCACTCCAAAGTCCATGCTATTAACTGCTGTGCTACTCTACCTCCAGCAAGCCCTCCTTCAAGAATTGGGATGAAGTTAAAGCCATTCCACAAAAGCCTTCTTTTTTTCATACCTCTTTTTACTAAAAAATAATAAAGTATTATTAGTAAAAACGTCCAATGAACTTGAGCTCCATTTTAGAATACAGTAGGAATAATGCTCCTGGAACTGTGCAATCCAGCAGGTCCATAACTGTGCTGGCTGGGATCAAGCTACCAGGCCTCAGGCTTAATTCAGGCCATGTATAGAGACTGCCAGCCAACTCACTTACACGAACAGACTTGATAAGTTTCTGATCAAACTGTCCAAGCATCTGGGCCATCCCTTGGCCAGCAATGCGGAGAAATTGGAGCCCTGTGATCATCAGGGAATATAACCTTGAACTCCTGGCTGTCCTGTTGTGTTTTCTTTACTTTGGATTTTTTTTTTTTTTTTTTTTTTTAGACAGAGTCTTACTCTGTTGCCCAAGCTGGAGTACAGTGGCGTGATCTCAGCTCACTACAACCTCTACCACCCAGGTTCAAGTGATTCTCCTGCCTCAGCCTCCTGAGTAGCTGAGACTACAGGCAGGTGCCACCATGCCTGGCTAATTTTTGTATTTTTAGTAGAGATGGGATTTCACTATATTGGCCAGGCAGGTCTTGAACTCCTGACCTCGTGATCCACCCGCCTCAGTCTCCCAAAGTGCTGGGATTACAGGCGTGAGCCACTGCACCTGGCCTACTTTGGATTCTTAAAGGAAGACCATTTAAACTGGCAACAAAGTCTAGTCTCAGTCCTCTGATTAACAAACACTGTAACCCAAACTGATCCTTAGTTTCCTCAGCTGCAAAATGGAAAACTTGACCAAGACATGTTTTTCCAATGACCTTTAAGGACTCCAGAAGTCCATGTTAGCTGGTTGCCTTCTTCTCCCAATGAGAAAGTGGTGAGATCTATGAATTTGTTCACATATTTGCTGGGCAGCTGCTGTGTTTCATAATCTAGGAGATGTGATGGCTAATGGTCAAGACAACAGTTTCTGCCATGGAAGAGATTATAATCAGATTAGCAAGAAGATAAACAGAAAAATATGTGTAATAACTGAGATAACAGGAATATGTCGTACAAACCGAGAACTACAGGAAACCACAGAAGGCTCTGGGTGGTGTGGTTTTTGAAAGCAGTATTGCACGTAGATTAACAGAGAACAGAAGGAATCACATCCTTGTCAAGGGTCATTGTATGAACAAGGAGACAGGAGCAAGAATGAGAATGAGAAAGAAGTGCAAGAGGATCTAAGAAGACCCAGCTGGAGAGAAACTCTGAGAGAGAATCTGGTTCAGGAAGACCTGTGAGTACTTGGAGGCTATTCTTAAAATTGTAAATGAATTTGATAGATGACAGGAAGTACCCAAGTTAGGAAGCAATATTTTTTCAGTGTATGAGAAAGAGCTTGGTTTTCAGGAGAAACTAGAAGGGTAGGATCCAACCAGGGAGTGTCAACAATAAGCCAATAAGAGGTTGATGAAAGCTTTAAGGGAGTGATAGCTGTGAAAACAGCAAGGAAGGGTGAAATTGAAAGACTTTGCAGAGTCATCACTGCCAGTACGTTTGCATAATTCCTGGCAATATTCCCCCTCAGTTTCTACGCAATGAGCTTTTAAGTTGTAAATTGCCAACATCTTAGAAGTATTACGCCAAGACCTCATTTGTTTAGTGTAATGTAAGGTTTGGGTTACTAATACGCTATTTCAGTCCTTAAAGTGTCCTCTGTAAGAATCCAGTTTTTCTAAATATCAATGGATACAAAAAAATTAGAAGTTTAAAGTTTAACTCTCCCTTCTCTTCTCTCCTAGGTGGCTGTGTCAGTGCAGGCAAAAAGGAACCCTAGAAGGATCCAAGTGGAAATGACATAGAAGATAATGATAATCCCATGAAGTGGTGAAGCTATAACCACCACCTGTCCCTGTTGATTAAAGAGCTCCACCTGCCTAGGCACAGCATCCTCAACTAGGATTGGGGGTAGGCCATTGGGCTAGGACAAAACTTTGCAGGACTGACACATTACAGGCCCCCGTGTAGTATATACTAGAAGTGCTGCAATAGGAACCCAGAATCCACCTGCACCCACCTCAATATGAGTAGCACGTGTTGCCAACATCTGCTTTGGCTCTTTCCTTCAGCTGTTTTCATGTGTTTTCTCTTTGTAAAAATGGCTTCCACCTAGCAGTGGACTACTTTTCCAGATTCCCACCTTTTCACCTCCCTCCTGCCTCTATAAACTTAGGACACCAACATTGTAAGTTACTAGGCTTCTAAATTTAATACATATGAGAATCACCTAGGGAGCTCTTTTTGAAATGCAGATTCTAGGCCGGGCGCGGTGGCTCAAGCCTGTAATCCCAGCACTTTGGGAGGCCGAGACGGGCGGATCACGAGGTCAGGAGATCGAGACCATCCTGGCTAACACAGTGAAACCCCGTCTCTACTAAAAAATACAAAAAACTAGCCGGGCGAGGTGGCGGGCGCCTGTAGTCCCAGCTACTTGGGAGGCTGAGGCAGGAGAATGGCGTGAACCCGGGAGGCGGAGCTTGCAGTGAGCTGAGATCCGGCCACTGCACTCCAGCCTGGGAGGCAGAGCGAGACTCCGTCTCAAAAAAAAAAAAGAAATGCAGATTCTAGGGCCCACCCTCAAGAGATTGTAATTTAATTAATCAAAGAATGGGACTCAGGAATCTGTAGTGAACAGGCATCCCAGCTGACTCTGGTGTCGGTGGTTCCCAGCCCAACTTACCAGAGCACTGCAAAGTTGAACCTAGCAGCATAATTAATCCATGCTAAAGCCAAACTCATAAATGAACATTTATCAAGAAGTCTTTGAGAGCATGGTTCTATGATGATGTATGAGTCTTAGGGCTCATTTTTCCTAGGGTGTAAACAAAGTCACACTGGGAGAGCCTATGATCCCAGTGTATATTTCTGGCAGGGCATAATTTTCTCTATAGGGACAGGCACAGCAACATTGATTGTATAACGTTACTCCACCCTGGAATTTACTATTAGTCATAAAAACTGAGGCAACTCCAGTATTGCTGGTTCATTTGATGAGTATACAGGGTGGGAAGGCCTCTACGATAACTTCTTTCTCCCCTAAAGGGCAAAAATGCAACTCAACTCACAATCCAGGCTACTGAGCAAAGGTTTGAATGACCCCTGAGCCCATACAAGCTTCTCTACATTGTTCTGAGAGGACCCAAAAGCCACTGGTGTTGTTGAGACCACTGGTTCCTTTGTCCTGAAGAGAAGAGGGAGAGAAATGATTGCTGCTACACTCACTTTGAAGTGAGAAAAGTTGTGGGTGGCTGAAAATTTTACTCTGGAAAGATGTTAGGTAGCTCGTTGTTTCTACAGCCCTGCAAACTATGCTCCTGATACAGAGTGCGGCAAGCGGGGCGGGGAAGTGCTGGGAAGGGAAAGGCGTAGTCCCCGGCTGGGGCTCCAGCCCCAGACCTGTGCCCACAGACCTAGGTGAGGACAGGCATTTGTTTTCATGCCCAAATATTGCATTTCCCAAGACCACCCTGGGCTGCCATGCTCCTATCCTGTGCTTATAAAAACTCCAAGATCCTGGCGGGCACACACACAAGCAGCTGGACATCAAGAGGAACACACCAATGGCTGAGGACACAAGCAACTGGAAGTTGAGAGGAACACACCAGCGTAAGAGCAGACAGGGACCGGCAGATGCCGGAGAGGAACACACCAGCATAAGAGCACACCCACAGGCACTGACAGACTTCGGCAGGCCATCGACTGGTGGAACAATGCAGAGTTTGGCTGGGCTGGTCAGAGAAAAGCCCAGCTGCTGGGAAGCCCAACTGCAGGGGAAAACCACCGTCCCACTCCAGCCCCCTTCTGGCCTTACCATCTACCTCGCTGAGAGCTACCACTCAATAAAAATCCTTGCACTCATTCTCCAAGCCCACATGTGATCGGATTCTTCTGGTATACCAAGGCAAAAACCTGGGGATACAGGACGCCCTCTGTCCTGATGATGAGGCAAAGGGTCTAATAGAGCTGATTGACACAAGCTACCTACAGACAGCAAAGCTAAAAGAGCTCTTTGTAACACACACCCACTGGGGCTTCAGGAGCTGTCAGCATTCACCCCTAGATGCTACCGTGGGGTCGGAGCCCCACAGCCTACCCGTCTGCAAGCTCCCCTTAGAGGTTTGAGCAGCTGGGCACTGAAGAAGTGAGCCACTCCCCCTGTCACACACCCTGTGAGGGGGACAAGGGAACTTTTCCCGTTTCACTCCCACCCCTCACCCTCTGTGTCCTGGCACCCAGAGAGGAGCCCTAGGGCAGGCACTCCCCCAGCCTTGTTGGCTTTAGTTATGTTCATCCCATCTTCCATCTTCATTCTCAGTGCATCTGCGTAAGCCTCATTGAAGTTAGCCAAGTCCGGGACCACAGAAGCAGATATGGGTTAAACAATCCCCTCACATTCCAATCCCAGCCTTTCTTTCCCCTAAAGCATCTCCATCCCTAACTCACTGCAAAGTACTAACCTCTAACTCACGGAGGCTCAGAACTCACCTTTTGGGGATCTCCTTATGGCCTCACTCCCTGGTTGTTACTGACAACCAGCCCCAGTGGAAAGCCAGAGCCCTCTGTGGCCAGAATGATTTTTTTTTAATTTGCCTTGTCTTGGCTACAATTATTTTTACTTTTTACAATAAAAAAGTTTTTCCTGTACTTTTAGGAATTTTCTATAGCCTGAGAAGTCAAGGATAGCAAAGAAACTCCAAGTGGCTAGAATACCATGACCCCAATATGGTTAGCTAAGAGATGTAAATTCATATGTACATTATACCTTTTGAGAAATAACTATCAGCTCAATTAAAGATAATCATTAAAGAAAATTTAATGCAAACTGTGTATATGTATTTGAGACAGGGTCTCACTCTGTTGCCCAGGCTGCAGTGCAGTGGTGTGATCATAGCTCACTGTAACCTTGAGCACTTGGGCCCAAATGATCCTCCCGCCTCAGCCTCCCAGGGAGCTGGGACTTACAGGTATGCACCACCATGACTGGTTTACATTTTTTGTTTGTTTGTTTGTTTGTTTGTTTTTTGTAGAGACAAGGTCTCACTGAGTTGCCCAGGCTGGTCTCAAACTCCTGCCCTCAAGCAACCCTGCCACCCTGGCCCCCTAAAGTGCTGGGATTATAGGTATGAGCCCCTGTTTGAGGATGAACTGTATATTTAAAAAGAGTTTATAATCTAGAGAAAACGTAAGTAAATATAAATAGCTATATGTTTAGATACATTTTTGTTGAGTTCTCAACATTTCTCTAGAATTATTTAATCCAACATTATTTTTCCAATATTATAAAACTTCCTCCTGCCTTGTGCAGCAACTTTTGAACTGTCATCCTTGCCAACTTTAGGCTGTTGAAATGGATATAGGCAGGTTCCTAGACAAGAATGGAAGTAGAATAGACTCTTGTGGTTTAACAAATCAGAACAAGTTTTTAAATCAAAGAAACGCCGCCGGCTTTACACGTAAGTTGAGAGGTGATCACCTAATTGATGTGATGCATGGATGCTTATAAACCACCTTACTTCCCAGAGTGTATTTGCTCACCTCATGCATAAAATTTCACCATTCTATTTCTTCATCTTAAAGCACTTACTCAGTCAAAATGTAGATACCCATAAGATTTTTTTACATGTACTGTTTTGCAAAAGATTTGCAGAGTCTTTTCTAAGAGTTCATTCTATTTTTTTTTTTTGTCATATCCTTTAGACTCAGTAAGAGTCCATTTTAATAGATGACAGAGGAAAAGTAGAAGAGGACAGATACATCTACGGGGATTGGTGGAAGGATAGAAATCTGAAAGCCTGATGGTTTTGGCTTCAGCAATCCATAAATTCATTAAGCCTGGAACTTAATGCCTTTACCAACAGAAGAATTATATACACAGATTCATCCATTAGCTAACTCTTTTATGCCAATAGACACCGCCGAGGAAGCATAAAGTCTTTCTTCCCACTGCTGTCATGTCTAAGTCAGAGTCTCCTAAAGAACCCAAACAGCTGCAGACGCTCTTCATCTGAGAGTTGAGCTTTGAAACAATCGACGAGACTCTGAAGAGCCGTTCTGAGCAATGGGGAACGCTCACCAACTGTGTGGTAATGAGAGATCCCAACACCAAGCACTCCAGGGGCTTTGGGTATGTCACATATGCCCTTGTGGAGGAGGTGGATGCAGCCATGAATGCAAGGCCACACAAGGAGGAAGGAAGAGTTGTGGAACCGAAGAGAGCTGTCTCAAGAGAAGATTCTCAGAGACTAGGTGCCCACTTAACTCTGAAAAAGATATTTGTTGGTGGCATTAAAGAAGACTGAATAACATCCCCTAAGAGATTATTTTGAAGAGTACGGGAAGAATTGAAGTGATTGAAATCATGACTGACCGAGACAGTGGCAAAAAGAGGGGCGTTGCTTTTGTAACCTTTGGCAAAAGGAGGGGCTTTTGTTTTTGTAACCATGGCTCCGTAGATAAGATTGTCATTCAGAAATACCATACTGGGAATGGCCACCACTGTGAAGTAAAGAAAGCCCTGTAGTAGCAAGAGATGGCCAGTTTTTCATCTAGCCAACGAGGCTGCAGTGGTTCTGGAAACTTTGGTGGTGGTCGTGGAGGTGGTTTTGGTGGGAATGACCACTTTGGTCACAGAGGAAACTTCAGTGCTTGTGGTGCCTTTGGTGGCAGCTGTGGTGATGGTGGATATGGCGGCAATTAGGATGGCTATAATGGATTTGGTAATGATAGTGGTTATGAAGGAGGCAGCCCTGGTTACTCTGGAGGAAGCAGAGGCTATGGAAGTAGTGGACAGGATTCTGGAAACCAGGGCAGTGGCTATGGTGGGGGTGGCAGCCGTGACAGCTATAACAATGGAGGAGGCGTACGTGACTTTGGTGGTGAGAGTGAAAGCAATTTGGGAGGGCATGGAAGCTACAGTGATTTCTGAAAAAATAACAATCAATCTTAAAATTTGTACTCATGAAGGGAGGAAACTTTGGAGGCAGAATCTCTGGCCCCTATGGTGGTGGAGACGAATACTTTGCCAAACCACATAACCAAGGTGGCTATGGCAGTTCCAGCAAGAGCAGTAGCTATGGCAATGGCAGAAGATTTAAAATCCTGCCAGGAAACAAAGCTTAGCAGGAGAGGAGAGCCAGAGAAGTGACAGGGAGCTTACAGGTTACAATAGATTTGTGAACTTAGCCAAACATAGTGGTGGCAGGGCGTAGCTGCTAAAAAGAAGGCATATTTTAGACAATACTCATGTACATGGGCAAAAAAAAAACCTCAAGGAGTGTATTTGTGACTAATTGTATAGCAAGTTATTTTAGTTTCTGCCCAGGTTGGCAGCTCTGCCTTCTTGGTGCATGGCAACTTCATCTGTTCTTCTGATATCACCACTTTGGTTCATCTTGTGAGTCAATGGTGCTCGATTGCAGTGTTTTCGTCTCCTTGGAGGTGCTTTTCTTTGCATCTCCAATGGGTTCATTGTAGAACTTCAAATGTCTAGTGGGTATCCAAACAGGAAGCTGATTTTCTCCTGGTGAAACACAAGCAAAACCTCTTCCCCAGGTTATCACCTTCCCTATTTCCCATGTCTTATTTTTGTTGTCTTTCCACCAAATCAGTTTTCCTTCATGTGGACTGTTCTTTTTACCAGTAAGATGTTGTTCTGCAGAAGTAGTAGTTTGATTTCTATAAATGTTTAAAATATTTAGGCCGGGCGCGGTGGCTCAAGCCTGTAATCCCAGCACTTTGGGAAGCCGAGACAGGCGGATCACGAGGTCAGGAGATCGAGACCATCCTGGCTAACGCGGTGAAACCCCGTTTCTACTAAAAAATACAAAAAAACTAGCCGGGCGAGGTGGCGGGCGCCTGTAGTCCCAGCTACTCGGGAGGCTGAGGCAGGAGAATGGCGTGAACCCGGGAGGCGAAGCTTGCAGTGAGCTGAGATCCGACCACTGCACTCCAGCCTGGGTTACAGAGCAAGACTCTGTCTCAAAAAAAAAAAATAAAAATAAATAAAATAAAATAAAAAATAAAAAATTTAAAGTATAGAGTGCTAGATTAAGTTGCATCTGAGGAGTGGTACACTCCTTACTGTCTCCCCCTTCTTTTTGTTCAACTAACTGAGTTTTGAGTGTTCTATTAGTTCTTTCAACTATGGCCTGTCCTTGGGAATTATAAGGAATTCCTGTTGTATGTGTAATTTTCCACTGATTTAAGAATTTTTGGAATGCTTTACTACAATATCCTGGTCCATTGTCAGTTTTAATTTTTTCTGGAATTCCCGTTACAGCAAAACAAGATAATACATGTTTTTTAACATGGGAAGTACTTTCTCCTGTCTGGCAGATTGCCCATATGAAATGTGAATAAGTATCAACTGTTACATGAACATATGACAATTTTCCAAATGAAGGTACATGTGTAACATCCATTTGCCATAATGCATTAGGACACAGACCTCTGGGATTAACTTCTGCCTCTTGAGTGGGCAGGTGTAGTACTTGACACTGGGTGCAATGTTGTACAATATCTTTTGCCTGTTTCCATGTGATATCAAATTTTTTAACCTTGCTGCATTTACATGAGTCAAAGCATGAAGTTCTTGTGCTTTTATGAATGCAGAGGATACCAATAAGTCAGCTTGTTCATTTGCTTTAGTTAAAGGTCCTGGTAAATTAGTGTATGCTCGAATATGAGTAATATAAAATGTGAAATTCCTTTTTCTTATAGTTTGTTGTAATAAATTGAACAGCTGGTTTAACTGAGCATCCATGCTATATTTAATTAGAGCTGTCTCAACATCCCTTGTAGCCTGTACTACATATGCAGAATCTGATACAATATTAACAGGTTGATTAAAATCTTGTAACACTGTAATGACTGCAACCAACTCTGCCCTTTGAGCCGATTGATATTGAGTTTTGATTACTCGCTCTTTTGGCCCTGTGTAAGCCGCTTTTCCATTGCTGGAACCATCAGTAAATACTGTCAGAGCATTTTCTAAAGGTTCATGTCTGGTAATTTTAGGTAAAATCCAAGTAGTCAATTTTAAAAACTGGAAGATTTTTGTTTTTGGGTAATGATTATCAATAATTCCCATAAAATCAGCAAGACCAATCTGCCATGCACCAGAATTGATAAAGGCTTGTCTAACTTATTCCTTGGTTAAAGGAACAACTATTTTGTCTGGGTCATTACCACACAATTTTATTATTCGTAATCTTGCCTGACCAATTAATGTAGCTATTTGATCCAAGTACAATGTAAAAGTCTTAATTGTACTGTGAGGAAGGAATGATCACTCCACAAGATCAGTATTTTGAACAATGATGCCTGTTGGAGAATGTGCAGTAGCAAAAATCAAAAGTTGGAGTGGGGCTAAGGGATCTATTCTACTTATTTGTGCTGACTGAATTTTTTCTTCCACTAATTTAATTTATTTTGTTGCCTCTGAGGTTAATATTATTTTACTATTTAAGTCTGGGTCTCCTCTTAGGATAGAGAATAAATTTGACATGGCATAAGTAGGAATGCCTAGAGTTGGCCAAATCCAATTAATATCGCCTAACAATTTCTGAAAGTCATTTAATGTTTTTAATGTGTCTTTTCTTACTTCTATTTTTTGTGGTTTAATTTTTCTATTTTATATCTGCATCCTTAAATAATGAAAAGGAGTAGAGGTTTGAATCTTATCAGATGCTATTGTTAGTCCTGCGTTGGCAACCTCTGCTTGCAGAAAAGTGTAATAGTCAATTCATTTGTCTCTTGTTTCTGTAGCACATAAAATATCATCAATATAGTGAATGATATAACAATCTGAAAATTTGTCTCTAACTGTTTGAAGGACTTGACCTACAAAAGTTTGACAAATAGTTGGACTATTAAGCATTCCCTGAGGTAACACTTTCCACTGAAACCTGGTGGCTGGTTCTTTATTATTTACGGCTGGTATAGTAAAGGCAAAGTTTTCACAATCCTGCTCTACCAGAGGAATGGTAAAAAAGCAATCCTTTAGATCAATTATAATTAAAGGCCAGTCTTTTGGAATCATGGCCGGGGAGGGCAACTTGGGTTGGAGAGGCCCCATGGGTTGAATTACAGCATTTATGGCTCTTAAGTCCATTGACACACAGCATTTGCCTGATTTTTTCTGAATTACAAATACAGGAGAATTCCAGGGCAAGACTGAAGGCTCAATGTGTCCCTTTTCTAATTGTTCCTTTGCTAATAAACGTAAAGCCTCCAGTTTTTGTTTCGGTAGCGGCCACTGATTTACCCATACCGGTTTTTCTGTTTTCCAAGTTAATGGAATGGGTTTAGGAGGCTCTACAGTGGCCGCCCCTAAAAAGGATACCCTATTCCTTTTCTTTCTTGATTTTCCTCTGTCTCAATTGGGACTTTAATGCCATTTTCATTTTTTCCCAATCCCTTTCCTGGTATATATCCCATCTTAGTCATGATCTTTTGACTCGTGGGGCTGTATAATGGAGCGGGCATAATGATTTCTGCACCCCACTGTTGTAACAAATCTCGGTTTGTTGAAACAAACCCAATAGACTAACAGGAATTGAAGTAATCGTTGGCTGAACAGTACTTTCTTGATTATCTGGCCCTAAACAATGTAAAATCATTGTACTTTGAGACACTTCTGAAGCTGTGCCTACGCCGACAAGTCTTGTAACAGCCTTTTGTTTAGGCCAATTTTTTGGCCACTGATTTAAAGCAATGACAGAGACATCTGCTCCAGTGTCTACTAACCCTTCAAACTGTTTTCCTTGAATAATGGCCTTACACACAGGTCTGCTCTCAGAGACCTGACTTGCCCAATATGCAGCCTTTCCTACCGGATCAGTGCTTCCAAACCCTCCTGTTCTTTTTATCTCACTGTTTCCAACTTTAATATAAGGTAGGAGTAATAATTGAGCAATCCTGTCTCCTGGACTGGCACTCCAAGGAAATAAGGAACTAATAACCAATTGAATTTCGCCTTTATAGTCTGAATCAACCACACCAGTACGAATTTGAACTCCCTTTAGATTTAAACTTGATCTTCCTAAGATTAGTCCTACAGTCCCCTCAGGCAATGGGCCGTATACCCCTGTGGAGATTTTTCGTGGAGGCTCCCCTGGAAGCAGAGAGACTGCTTGTATAGTACATAAATCTACTGCTGCACTGCCACATGTGTGGGGGGGATAATTGCCGTATTGTGATAACTGGCTTATTCCCTGAGGCACTTGTGACAGTGAGGGTTGTTGTTCCTGAAAACCCTGAGGAACAAAAGGCTGAATTGGGAATGCCCCAGTTTGTTGCGGGACCTGAGGCTGGCCCCTCCTCTGTTTCCCGACAGTGGTTGCCCATTTTTATCAAATTTAGAATGACATTGATTACCCCAATGTTTTCCCTTTTTACATCTTGTACATAGGCCACGTGGCTCTTCATCTGTTGTAGTAGCTTGAGTAGTTACATTTTGTTTATTTGAGACTAGGCAATTGTTTTTTAGATGACCTATTTGACCACAATTATAACATTTTCCCCCAAATATTCTAACTTGTCCTCCTAAAGCAACTCCTGTGATTGCTTGAGCCATAAGCATAGCTTTATGCATAGCTCCTCCAATTCCATCACAGGCTTTAACGTACTCTGATATTACGTCTGATCCTGCCGGGACCCTTCCTTTTAATGGCTTAATGGCTGATTGACAATCAGGATTGGCGTTTTCATATGCCATCAATTCCATTATGACTGTATGGGCATTCTCATCAGTAACTGACTTTTGAGCAGATCTTGAAGCCTTGCTACAAAATCAGGGTAAGGCTCTTTAGAGCCTTGTCTTATTGTATTGAAGGAGGGGCAGGTGGTTCCTGGGTCTTGGATTTTCTCCCAGGCCCTAAGGCAGATAGCCCTAATTTGCTCAATGGCCTCATTTGGCATTATTATTTGTTGACTAGCAGTGCTCCAATTTTGACCTATTCCTAATAGTTGATGTACATCTATGTTAATTGGAGGATTGGCAGTCCTATTTCTTAGGACCTGTTCTTGTGCCCCATCAATCCACCAAGTCTTAAATTGTAAAAATTGAGAGGGTGAGAGTGATGATTTTGCCAGAATCTCCCAATCATAAGGAATGAGTCTATGTTCACGAGCAATGGAATCTAATAATGTTCTCATGTAAGGACAGTTGGGTCCATACTGTTTTACTCCCTCTTTCATTTCTTTTAGCATTTTTATAGAAAA
The DNA here is from genome assembly GCF_049350105.2 of Macaca mulatta. Lineage (NCBI taxonomy): Eukaryota > Metazoa > Chordata > Mammalia > Primates > Cercopithecidae > Macaca > Macaca mulatta. The sequence continues at coordinate 161,444,633 of NC_133407.1, read as the reverse complement.
GGACTCATATCTGGCTTCAGCTATGGGAGGCTCTCCCTCTTGGGCCCCTTCTCCAGGTGGTCTTGATTCTGATATTAGTGGGAATTGCCACGCTTCAATAGCTCCTTGTTTTCTTGCCTCATCAATAATTTTATGTAATGCACCACTCTGTCCACTAGGCAGTGCTGTAGAATTACATCCCATGGTGGGCAGCTGAGGATTTAGCGCCCTGCCCTGTGGCGCTGGAAACATTCCTGGCTGTCCATATGGATTTTCTGGGGGCAGCCGATACTGAAGTTTGGCTGGCGGCCAGTATTGATAGGCTACTGGCGGCTGGGTCTTATTTTCTACCGGCTGATATTGTGGACACTGTATTTGGATTGGCATTGCCATGGCAGAGACTCTATCTTTTTCTATTTGATCTTCTTTTGGAGTTTGTACTTGTTTAACCTGCATTTGAGGTTGTAAAGTTACAGGCATCTGAGCTGCTGTAAGAGGAGTTGGCCATCGTGGTTTAGACTCTGATGGCTCTGCTAATTCTGGACCTTTTTCTTCTAATTTTAATGTTTCAGGATCTATCACCTCCTGTAATTGATTATCGCCAACATTTTGCATTGACCGAGCCATTACCGGCTTTGCTACACATTTACAATGTGAACTTTCTGTTCCTTTCCGGGATTCTATCCCTGCCTCTTTTTCACAATCTACTGCACAGCTTTCAGGGCCATTAGAAATTGAAATGCTATCTTCTTCTGTTTGAAACAGTTCTAAAGCTACTTTAATAATGACCCAATCATTCCATACTGTAAGTGGGATGATCTTACCTTCCCTACTTGCTTGTTTTAATTATTTGCCAATTTTTTCCCAGTCTTTTAGATCTAAAGTTCCCTGTTCCAGAAACCATGGGCAAAACTGTTCTATTGTTTGAAATAGCATAATTAGATTATTGGTAAGAGACTTTAACTCCCCCTCTTTTTAAGAGAATTTTAATAAAGCTGCGATAAGAGGCATATTTACTTTTAGTTTGCCCCATTGTTACCCTAGGTTCTTCCGAGCACAGCAGCTTACCGCAAGGCTGACTGTAGACATACTCGGGAGTCTCTCATCGACTTGTCCTCAATGACCACGCTCCAGCGTACCTTCACCTTAGAGAAAAGCACCCACGTCGGGCACCAGATGAAGGGGTGGCCTGCCCCTCCACACCTGTGGGCGTTTCTCGTTAGGTGGAATGAGAGACTTAAGAAAAGAAATGAGACACAGAGACAAAGTATAGAGAAAGAAAAAGTGGGCCCAGGGGACTGGCACTCAGCATACAGAGGACCCACGCGGGCACCAGTCTCTGAGTTCCCTCAGTATTTATTGATCATTACCTTTACCATCTTAGAAAAAGGGAAGTGGCAGGATAATAGGATCATCGTAGGGAGAAGGTCAACAGTAAGACATATGAATAAAGATCTCTGTGACATGAATAAGTTTAAGGAAAAGTGCTGTTCCTTGGTATGCATATGCAAACATCTCCATAAAACTTTTTAGTGCATAAAGAGCAACATTGCGGCTAGCACGTCCCACCTTCAGCCCTAAAGTGGTTTTCTCCTTTCTCAGTAAACAGAACATACAATCCGGTTTTACACCAAGATGTTCCATTGCCCAGGGATGGGCAGGAGACAGATGCTTTTCTCTATCTCAACTGTCAAGAGACCTTCTTTCCTCTTATGGACCTTTGGCAGTGTAGGTGTCCCTGGGTACTTGAGATTAAGAGAATGGTGATGACTTTTCACAAGCATACTGCCTTCAGGCACTTGTTTACCAAAGCCCAACCTGCACAGCCCAAAATCCGTTAAACCTTGAGTCACCACAGCACATGTCTCTTGCAAGGACAAGGTTGGGGGTAGGGTCACAGATTAACAGCATCTCAAATACAGAACAAAATGGAGTCTCTTATGTCTACTTCTTTCTATATAGACACAGTAACAGTCTGATCTCTTTTTCTTTTCCCCACAGTTACAGGAGGAATACAAAAAACAAAAGCAATATTTGCTTTGGGGAAGTTTTTACTTCTACAATAAATTATTGAGAATCAATAGGAAAGAGCTGAAAGTACAGGGCATAGACCCCAAAAAGAGAAGAGTAGACTTGCTTTTTATCATATCCCTTACCACTGGGGAGATTCAATAAGGATGGCCTGGACTAGGATGTAAGTGAACAACTAAAAATGGGCTGCAGGCTTGGAAAAATGTCAGGGGCCTGAATATGAAAGGACTTGACTTGGGGAGGTCACATGAAGATGAGTAGAACCAGTGGCCTATGAAAGCTGAGCCAAAATCTTCAGATGACCTGTGGCCTCTTGAGGGAGAACCTTGTCATCCACATTCGCTGTTCTTCTTAATCCACAGGGTAAAGGCATTCTGTGGAGAGATTACCTGTGTAGCGCCCCTTAGTTTAGCCCATAAGACACTCACCTAGCTCCAAAAATTTGCCAAGCAGCTACCAAACATGATTATAAAGAAACAAGCACCTCCCTGTATTGTGATATAGAACAATCTCCAAAATATATTGTTAGGAATAAAACAAAAAGTGTAATCATTTATATAGAATACCATTTTTATAAAAGAAAACCTATATAGATGTATATTTATCTATGTGTATGTGCATGTGTGTGTAGCCAATTATTATTATTATTATTTTTTTTTTTTTTTTTGAGACATACTATTGCTCTGTTGCCAGGCTGGAGTGCAGCGGCACAATCTTGGCTCACTGCAACCTCTGCCTCCCAGGTTCAAGCAGTTCTTCTGCCTCAGCCTCCCGAGCAGCTGGGACTACAGGTTCATGCCACCATGCCCAGCTAATTTTTGTATTTTTGGTAGAGATGGAGTTTCACCATGTTGGCCAGGATGGTCTCAATCTCTTGACCTTGTGATCCACCTGCCTCGGCCTCCCAAAGTGCTGGGATTACAGGCGTGAGCCACCGTGCCCAGCCTCCAATTATTTTTATATTTGTATGTGTATAGAATGTCTCTGAAGGATACAGAAGAAGTTGGTGCCAATAGTTGTCTCTGGAAAGTATTCACTCATTAAGTGAGTGAATAATTCCTTATATTGTACAGCCTGGTTCCTTTCAAACATTTTTATCTTGTGTATGTATTATATATTCCCAAAATTGAATAATATAATATACATAAATATTCAGACAACGTGGTCATTTTGCTTCTAGATAAGTTGCCTGCAGAAGCACTCACTTACGTACAAAAGGGGAAAAAATGCAACATTGTTTGTAAGAATGAAACACTAGAAACAACCAAAATCATCATCAGTAGGGAAATGAGTATATAAAATATGAACTAGTATATAGCAGTTAGATAGGTAGACTAAATAGATAGGTCTAGCATAAAGTAGCATATCGCGGTTAAAGGAAATGAACAGGATTGATCCATCTGTGGATTGATCTATGTGTATATCAACATGGAAAGGCTCAAAAACATGTTGAAGAGAAAAAGGAGCATAACATAGAATATATTTAGCATACAATTTAAGTGAAATTTTAAAAACACACCAAGTAAACGTATAAAAATGACCTGGAAGGATATCAATTCACAATGTACTTTGCTTCTGGACAGCAAGGTTGTGTGGAGTGTGGGGCTTCCTCCATATCTGTAATATTTTATTTCTTAAAAATAACTACCAAAATAAAAGATAGCAAGCAAACATGACAAAAAGGTTAAAAATTTTAACTCTGAGTGATAGAAATATAGATGTTTGTTATTTTATTCTTTGTGTTTTTTCTGTATGTTAAACATCTCCAGATATTTAAATAAGAGTAAAGAAGACACATCCAGCCCAGGTCCTCCAGATAGATCGGTTTGCTTTCTTTCTAAAGTCAAGTAAATTCTAAATTAACCTTGACATTATTAGTAAGTTTTGCTTTAAAAAAAATAAAATTTTGTGTTAGAAGTTTTAAAACATTTGGAAATTCTAGTTGTAGTTTCAGATTTCATAATTCAGATGATGCAACAGGATGGAACCATTGTCAAAGAGAATGCGGGGATGTTTGATGCTTGTTAGGACATGACTCCTATACTTGCCTGTTTGTTCATCCTCCAACCCCTCTTTCTTCCAAATTCCATGTAGCATATTCTGTCCAGGAAGCAAGAAGACTTGCTTGGAGGCATACTCATTTTCCCCATGCCTCTTTGCTATTTCTGGAAAATAAAGCATTCTATAGGCGGAGCTAGTGAATGCCTCTTTTAACACACGAGTCTCCACACTTCCCTATTCACTTTGGTTCCAGCATCCTGTCCAGCAAAGAAGCAATCAGCCAAAATGATACCTGGAGGCTTATCTGAGGCCAAACCCGCCACTCCAGAAATCCAGGAGATTGTTGATAAGGTGAGTTGATGCCATTCAGGAAAAAGTCTGAGCCAAAATCTTGATTCATAAGTTGTCCTGGTGGAAAGGATGTGGCTGAACATGAAAACTAGAAGTTTAGGATGTGTGTGACTTTGTTCAGGTTTCTTTACAACTAAGATGAAATAAGAGGTTTTCAGATGAAACCTCGAATAATCCCCAAACTGTGAGTGTGACCTTGAGCGAATCACATTTCTTCTCTGAACTTCATTTTCTCCATGTGTAAAAGAAGAATTTGTATTGTATCATCTCTAAAGCTCAATCCTAGATATGATTCTAGCATTACTAATTCAGTTTCTGATACAACTTTTCTAATCTCACCAAGTGAAGCCAACATGTAATTGAAGTGTAAGGTTATTAACAGTTTGATGAAGTAGTCTTGGAATGTACTGCAGGGAAATTTTTAAAAAATAGATTGAATGAAGAATAATATCGTAAAGGCAATCTATTTACAAATTTCATACACTTTTGCCCAAATATACAGTGTTTTAGTCTTTTCAGAGTTAAAGGGTGATTCAGCTAATGGAGAAGAGAAGTGATAGTCTAAAGTGACTCCAAAATGTCAGAGGCTGCCAAATTATATACGGAAAAATAGAACTCAATGTTGTTAGCGGATTGATATGTTTTTCTCTTTTTCTTTTTTGTTTTGTTTTTAAGAGATGGGGTCTCACTCTGTCACCCAGGCTGGAGTGCAATGGTGTGATCATGGCTCACTGTAGCCTCAACTTCTCCAGCTCAGGCGATCCTCCCCACTCAGCCTCCTGAGTAGCTGGGATTACAGACTCATGCCACCATGCCTGGCTGATTTTGGGGGTTTTATTTTGTTTTTAGAGATGGAGTTTCATTCTGTTGCCAGACAGGTCTTGAATTCCTGGGCTCAAGCCATCTACTCACCTAGGCTTCCCAAAGTATTGGGGTTACAGGTGTGAGCTACCACACCCGGCCCTGATACATTTTTCTAAGTGTTGTGTGATTAGCTATCATCTAGCTATGCAGTAAACATTTAGTTGCATATTTTATGAAGGAAAACATGTACAAATTACCATTTTAGGTTTTTAGTTTGTTACCTTATTTTCTTGTATTATTCCTTCTTGTTTTTTCTCTCTGAAACATCATTCCATGACAGCGTGGAACACAAGATCAGCTTTTGTGTGATTATAAGAGTTGGGATCCTGTATATTCAGGGAACTAGAAAGCTCTCTAAGGGGCCAGATGCCTAGAATCCCATCACTCATTCTTGGGGACTAATTATTTCTCTTTCAAGCGTTCTTTTTAAAAATAAATATCTTGGAGCTTTTTTTCTGGGAGATGATATTAAGTCAGTAATTTCTTCATGTGAATCCGCAGATCAGATCCATGTTCTCAAACTTGAATGTGCACATGAATCACCTGCAGGTCTTGATAAACCTTAGATTCTGATTCAGGTGGCCTGGGGGAGGTCTGAGGTTCTGCATTTCTACCAGACTCCCAAGTGCTGCTGCTGCTGCCACCCATGGCCTCACTTGCCTGCAGAATCAGAGATGTATGGCATCCTACAAGGCCAGGGGGAGATGGCGCTTTAAAAGCCAGGGTGCAGGCTGGGTGTGGTGGTTCATGCCTATAATCCCAGCACTTTGGGAGGCTGAGGCGGTTGGATCACGAGGTCAGGAGTTCGAGACCAGCCTTGCCAACATGGTGAAACCCCGTCTGTACTAAAACTACAAAAAGTAGCTGGGAGTGGTGGCAGGTGCCTGTAATCCCAGCTACTCAGGAGGCTGAGGCAGGAGAATTACTCAAGCCTGGGATGCAGAGGTTGCAGTGGGCTGAGATAGTGCCACTGCACTCCAGTCTGGGCAACAAAGCAAGACCCTGCCTCAAAAAAGAAAGTCAGGGTGCCAAAATAAAATTTGTCTATTTCATTTGAAAAATGAAGGTAACACCTCTTGCCCTACCGATGTCAGAGCTGTAAGGACTAAGTGAGAAAATGTGCATAAAAATAACTTGAAAATGAAAAACAAATGTGCATAGGTGAAGCATCACAATTGTTTGCTTCAAATTTGTGGCTGAAAGCATCCCTGACCCTAAAAAATCCCCCTGAGACTCTCTAAGGACCAGAGCTGTAGAAAGACAGGGAAAAATAAATTTGAAATAGAGACAGTACAGAAAATTTTAATGATTTTTAAAAAAATCTATCACTTGATTAGCAATAATTATTAATTTTTAAAATAAGAAGCTACCAGAGGGCCTTGCATTGTTAATAACACCTATCTGTGAGTCCCATTTTAAATTATAAAATTGATTTGAAAGTGTGTGTGTGGCAGAGAGGAAGCTGCTTCCCTTTGGCTCAAATGTCATCAGAGAGGTAGAATGAGAGATAAACATTAAGAACAGCTACCTCACCCCAGAAAGGAGCTTTGCAGTTTTAAAAAGCTTGACCTCCATTCAAACTCTGATTTCATCTTCATAACCCCTGGGGCAGGCAGGGAAGGTATTGTGTCTATCTTACAGATGATGAAACCAAGACTTAAAGAGATTAAGAGTCACTTAGTTAAGCTGGGCAAGGTGGCTCAAACCTGTAATCCCAGCACTTTGGGAGGCTGAGGCGGGCGGATCACAGGAGGTCAGGAGTTCAAGACCAGCCTGGCCAACATGGTGAAACTCTATCCCTATTGAAAATACAAAAATTAGGCAGCGTGGTGGCAGGTGCCTGTAATCCCAGCTACCCAGAGGCTGAGGCAGGAGAATCACTTGAACCTGGGAGGCGGAGGCTGCAGTGACCCAACATCGCAACATTGTACTCCAGCCTGGGCCACAGAACGAGACTCCGTCTCAAAAAAAAAAAAAAAAAAGAGTCACCTAGTTAAGAAGTTAGCTCACCCCCAGTGTCTCACTGCCTGCACTCTCCACCACACAGTGGCAGAACACAGAGGAGCTTTGTTAGGAAAGGGAAATATACTGAGTGGAGAGAGTGTGTTAAGTTTGTCTTCTCAGTGGAAGCACCAGCCTCAAATTTAAGTCAATATAGGAGGCCAAGGCAGGCGGATCACCTGAGGTCAGGAGCTCAAGACCAGCCTGGTCAACATAGCGAAACCCATCTCTACTAAAAATACAAAAATTAGCTGGGCATGGTGATGGGCGCCTGTAGTCCCCGCTACTCAGGAGGCTGAGGCAGGAGAATCGCTTGAACCCAGGAGGCGGAGGTTGGAGTGAGCCGAGATCGTGCCACTGCACTCCAGCCTGGATGACAGAACGAGACTCCATCTCAAAAAGTAAAAAAATTTTAAAATTTAAAAGTTAAAAAAAATTTTTTTTTAATCATTAGAGGGACAGGTGCGGTGGCTCACGGCTATAATCCCAGCACTTTAGGAGGCAGAGGCGGGCAGATTGCTTGATCTGGGGGATTCAAGGGCATCATGACAAAACTCTGTCTCTACCTCCTCGAAAATACAAAAAAAAAAAAAAAAAAAAATAGGCAGGTGGCACACACCTGTAGTCCCAGCTACTTGGGAGGCTTAGGTGAGACGATCACTTGCACCCAGGAAGTTGAGGATGCAGTGAGCCATGATCACGCCACCGCACTCCAGCCTGGCCAACAAAGTGAGACTTTGTCTAAAAAAAAAACATAAATAAATAAATATAGGAAATGAATATCAGTGAATCATTTCATGGTTGGTGCATTTCTTGTATATCTCCTAAGTGTCTAGCATTATGCTAATTATTATAGAAGCTACATAAGGGCTGTAAAATATGGCCCCTGGCTCTAGCAGTTTATACAGTAGTTGGGAAAAATCGAGATATCTGGAACAGTATATAAAACAATATCCAATTAAGTACTTTTTCATAATCATAGGTTTTGGACCAGAAAAGATGTTAGAGATTGCTGGTCAAACCTCCTTCCTTTCAGGTAAATAATTACTGTGAGGCAGTTCAGCTACTCCCGTGTTAAAGCCCGGATTATCACTTATCTGCCCTCTCTTGCAGGAGTGAGCCTTAGGGCACAATTTCCAGTTCAGTGTTAGAAGGTAGAGGAAGAGTTGGAAAACTCGTTGTAGTTTAGGAAGCACTTTCACATCATTTATATCATTTATGCCCCTACAAACAGCCCCAAGAGGCAAGTGTTATTACAACCACTTTATAGGTGAGAAACTTGAGTCAATTCCTTCTCCAAAATTACAGTAGGTCCCCATGCAGGAACAGGGAAAATGGGTAGGTGCTGGCAATTCAGGGACAATCTCCACTACCTGTCACTTACTTGCTAGTTTTACTTTTTGATTTTTGAATGTATTTCTGTTTTTTTCTTTTTTTTTGAGACGGAGTCGCTCTGTCGCCCAGGCTGGAGTGCAGTGGCTGGATCTCAGCTCACTGCAAGCTCCGCCTACCGGGTTCACGCCATTCTCCTGCCTCAGCCTCCCGAGTAGCTGGGACTACAGGTGCCCACCACCTCGCCCAGCTAGTTTTTTTTTGTTTTTTTTTTTTTTTTGTATTTTTTAGTAGAGACGGGGTTTCACCGTGTTAGCCAGGATGGTCTCGATCTCCTGACCTCGTGATCCGCCTGTCTCGGCCTCCCAAAGTGCTGGGATTACAGGCGTGAGCCACCGCGCCTGGCCCTGTATTTGTGTTTTTTAAAATCACCTGTTAAAGTGCAAGTATTCTCAGAGGAGCTGAAGTTTATCAGCTTTCCTTGGCCTTCTCAGAGAGCTTCTTAGTGGAAGGCCAACTGAAGAACCCCATTAGAAGGAGAGAAAGAAGAAAAAGACATCACACAGAGAAGGGAAGAGTATCAAAGACAAATGTTAACTGCATGGTCAAGGAATTTGATATCACAGTGAAAGAGGAATATTGGATGAGGGCAGAAAGAAAAGAAAGGCAAACAAAGGGGATGGCAATTGAGAAAACTTGAAAGTTTTCGAAGGCAGGAGAAATGAGTTTTCCCATTCTGAAAATAACAGAGACTGAACATGTCATTGTAGCATCATGTACTGAAGTACACTTGGAAGAAAACCCTCTTCCAAGATTCTCTGTATTAGCTGAGGTCATTGCTATACTCATCTTTCCTATTTGGGAAGACAAGTTGTCAGGATGGAAAACAACTGTGGTCTTTTCATTCAGAAAACATTGGTTAGGTAGACAGAACTGTGTGAACTGCTATGGGGGTAGCAGGGACATAAAATAGTGCCTGCCCTTGTGGAAATTTATAAAATAGAATGGATCTAAGAGGGACACATCCCAGAAAGACAGAGCCATACATAATCCCATTCATGAAAAGCCACAATCTGTATAATGAAGAACCAAATAAATGAATGGCCCAACAGCAAAAGCCTCCAGATCATTATTGCTGATTCATTATCTATATAATATGTTAATGAGCGTTTGATGAGAATTCTGAGCATGTTTATGAGAAGGAAAGAAATGTTATTTAATTATTTTAGAAGGGTTATACATGCAATGTGCATGCACACAATGAACACACATACACACACACACACACACACACACACACATACACACGCTCCCCTTAGTCATAAACCTAATTGCTAAATACTATTCCTGGCTAACACACAGAGCATGATTTTTGTCGGTCAGGACACCACACAAACACCTCATCTGCATACCATCCTGGGCACACCCTGGAACTTAGTATGTCATGGCTCTAACCCCATCCACAAATTTGCATTCCCCTCTCTGACCACAGCCTCCTCATTAGTCGCCTCTCCCACTGTCCCACACCCAAAGAACCTGCCATTCAGCCACACCAGAATCCTTCAGGCACCTACCTTCCCATCTTCATGATAACACACCCAGGCCCACTCAGTCTCTCATCCAGCCTGGACCCCATGACAGGAGGATAGCTTCAGATACTCCTCCACTCATGATGATTTCCTTGACCCTGGGAGCTCCTAGCTTTCTAATTCTCAATTAAAGGTCACGCCCACTGCCACCACTTTCTATGCAGCTACTACTGTTCCAGAATCAAAGAACTTTGCCAAAGCGAGGTGCAGAACCACAGAAAACTCACCCATTACAAACCTGTGGATTAATGCTGAACAACCTGGACAGGACCCAGGAATGCCAGAACATACTTTCAGTCATATTTGTTGGTCTTTTTCTAGAAACCCCACAAATGTAAATCTCTCTTCAGTTCCTCAATCCCTCCCACCACCATGTTCCCTCCAGCAGGATGTCTCAGTTCCTACTCTTCTTACACCAGCCGTCCCCAGCCTTTTTGGCACCTTTGTGGAAGGCAATTTTTCCACAGATGTGGTGGAGGGGATAGTTTTGGGATGACGCTCTTCCACCTCAGATCATCAGGCATTATATTCTCATAAGGAGCACGCAACCTTGATCCCTTGCATGCAGTTCACAATAGGGTTCCCACTCCTGTGAAAATCTAATGCCGCCTGCTAATCTGACAGGAGGCGGAGCTCAGGCCATAATCCTCACTGGCCCACTGCTCCCCTCCTGCTGTGCAGCCCGATTCCTAACAGGCCGTGGATGGGTACCGGTCTGCAGCCCAGGGGTTGGGGACTCCTGTCTTAGGAGATTGCAGGCCTCTGGTAAGAAAACGCCCCAGCTGACCCTATCTCTTGCTGGATCTCATTCCTCCCTAGACTCTGTTCTTCTCTCTTCAGCCAGCCCTTCCTCTCTTAGCCAGGTGACTTCATGTCTTGCATCCTCAATGCCTTGTCCCATACTTTCTTCTTCCTTCAAAACATACTTAGACAACAAATGTCCACAAGTCACATCTTACTGGCCCTATTGTCCTTTCATGTTACTATTCAAACTCTCCTTCCTTACTCTGTAAAACTCCTCCAAATGTAATTCATAAACTTTGCCACCAATATTTTTCTATCCATTTTCTCTAAAATTAGGCACAGTCCTATTGTTTCTGTAGAATGACTACAGATTAGGGGAAAGTCCTGGGTGTCGGGTGCCTCATGGCTAAAATCCTCAGATCTCAGAGAATAAACACCTCACTAAGATTCATGCTCGGTAACAATGAGAAATGCTTGAAGAACTCTGGGGTAAATGCATCCTACCAGGTGCTCCTCCCTGGTAGCCTCCTGCCCTGGCTGGAGACCAAGTGACAAACCTCCTCTGTATTCCTTCAGCTCCCGTCACCATCACGCATGGCAGACTGAGAAAGGTGAAGGCCAACTGCATTCAGCAGGAGATGTGTCCATTCACCACCAGTCTCCCACCACCGTTCCCAGCTGGCCTGCATCCTCCTAGTGCCCATCCTGGGGAGTCTTTCAGTGTCAGGCTACCTTCTGAGACTTAAGGTTTCACTGACAAGCTCCCCTACTCTGCCCCTTTCCCTGCTCCTCCGCTCAAATCTCATCACTCAGGTCCATGTCGTCATCTAACATTAAACCATGCAAATCTATTTTACTGGGAAGAGGGAGGGAGGCTGCAGGTTACAAGTAGAGTGAACCAGAAATCAAGGTCCACAGTCTGACATGTGCCAGAGCACTTCAAGAAACAAACCAGATCTTTTAAATCCCCCCTCTCATGGAAAATTCTGCATTTGTGGATTATACAGATATGATGGAAAGGTTAAAGATTTAGATATATTTCTAGGACAGATAGAAATGAATACTTGGGGCCAGGCATGGTGGCTCACCCCTGTAATCGCAGCACTTTGGGAGGCCAAGGCAAGTGGATCACCTGAGACCAGGAGTTCGAGACCAGCCTGGCAAACATGATGAAATTCGGTCTCTCCAAAAATATAAAAAATTAGCTGGGAATGGTGGCAGACACCTGTAGTCCCAGCTATTCAGGAGGCTGAGGCAGGAGAACTGCTTAAACCCAGGAGGGAGAGGTTGTAGTGAGTCAAGATCATGCCACTACACTCCAGCCTAGGTGACAGAGCAAGACTCCATGAAAGAGAGAGAAAGAGAGAGAGAGAGAGAGAAAGAAAGAAAGAAAGAAAGAAAGAAAGAAAGAAAGAAAGAAAGAAAGAAAGAAAGAAAGAAAGAAAGAAAGAAAAAGAGAAAGAGAAAGAGAGGGAGTGAGGAAGGAAGGAAGGAAGCAGGGAAGGAAGGAAGGAATGAAGTAAGGGAGGGAGAGAGGGAGGGAGGAAGGAAGGAAAAGAAAGGAAAGAAAAGAAAGAAAGAGAGAGAAAGAAAGAAAGAAAGAAAGAAAAGAAAAGAAAAGAAAAGAAAAGAGAAAAGAAAAGAAGAGAAAAGAAGAGAAAAGAAAAGAAGAGAAAAGAAAAAAGAAAAGAGAAGAAAGACTGGCTGGCTTAGGATATGTGCTTTAAAAAAACATGACTGAAAAGCAGAAGGAACACAAATCAGATATATAAGTTATCAGGCAAGGACTTTAAAATAACTATGATTAATATTTTTTCAACTTTAAGCAGTCATGCTCAACTCATGGCCTCAGATTCCTCATTCATAAAATGAGGTTTAAATGGACACTTTGGCGGTTAGTGTAGAGATTAGCCCTTTCAAACTCAGCTCCTAATTTGACTGGTGTCCAATGCTGGCCACCCCTCCTTTGGAATCTCGAAAGGCTTTGAAAAGGGACCCTAAGACAGTAACCCGTTTCCTTACTCTGCTTCTCCGTGCACCCTTTCTCCGCTCTCCTGCCCCTAGCTCTTCCCACTTCTGGTTTGTTCTCACTATTTGTCTTCTCCCTTTCTCCACTTTGAAATTTCGTTTCCATCTCAACAGAGCAGTCACATTTTTCCCATCTATTCTCAAGGTTACAGGAGAACTGAGTGGAGTGTTTGGCCTTTCAGAAGTGGTCTGACAGCTCACAGTTTGCATATGTCTACATCTTTGAAAACAGTTCTGGTACTCAAACTGAAGCATCAGTAGTAAGGGATTCAAAACATCTGCCCAGGGAGGATTGTTTGAGTCCAGGAGTTCGAGGCTGTGGTGAACTATGATCATGCCACTGCACTCCAGCCCGGGTGAGGGGGAGATCCTGTCTCTTAAATTTAAAAACAAAAAACAAAAAACAACTGCCCACTGATGGGAAAGACGAAGGACTGCCTTGGGAAAATTCTAGATGCATTGGAGGCCTGATTGAAGTTGTATGGACATGAAATGCTTTCATGAAGGGCATAAAGGCAAGTTCTCAATAAACAAGGTATATTCAATACACAGAGTTATATCTTTTTTCCTCCAAAGGATAGAAAAGAATTGAGGTTGAAGGACAAAGCCACAGATATAAAGACAACAGGAGATAGGCAAGTACCACCTCAGAAATAGCAATAAAATTTTGGAAGTTGGAAAACAGATGAACAATGGAAAATGCTGAGCAGTCTAAACAGAAGCTAAGCCCACAGAGGGGAAAGTCTAAGCCAGAAGCAAGCAGATTTACCTGCAGAACGTCACAAAGGCGCAGGCATGAACACCACAAAAAACTCGTAGCCAGGAGTGAGGCCTGGGACCAAAAGCAAGAGGACTGATCTGTATGAGGGACAGTGAGACCTCCCCGAGTTCCTTCTCCCTCACTGTCCTCCACCCTGGCAGAAGAGGAGCTTTACACTTAGCAGGAACTGAGTCAAGAGCTCATAGTAGACTCTTGCCTATCAGGCCCAGCTGAGAGTGGGAATGAAGTACTGTACAGAAAGCTGATGGGTTCAGTAAAAATTTACATATTAAATTTGGGACTCTGTCTCCCTTCTCATGTTTGGTTCGGGAATGCTGACATTTAAACCCAACCCATATCCCTCCATGGTAGACAGAATGATGGCCCTCCAAAGATGTCCATGTCCTAATCCCTGGAACCTGTGACTAGGTTCCTTTACACAGCAAAAGAGACTTTGCAGGTGTGATTAAATTAAGGCTCTTGAGATGGAGAGGTTATCCTGGATTATCCAGGTAAGCCCATGCAACCACAGGGTCTTTATTAGAACTATACCCAAATACTGCACTCTAATTAGTATATTGTTTTCCACAGGGGTATAGGTCAGCAATTCTGAAATTATTTTATGTATACGCTAGAACTGAACAAATAGGCAAATACATTGCAAATAATAAGAACCAGGATTCTTCCTCAGCGTTTGAGAAAGGAGTTATAATAAGGAAACGGGAAAAGCTAAATAAGTCCTGTGGTATTTGATTTTTAAAATTTTATCTATTTATTTATTTATTTTATTTTATTTTATTTTATTTATTTTTTTTTTTTTTGAGGCGGAGTTTCACTCTTGTTGCCCAGGCAGGAGTGCAATGGTGTGATCTCATCTCACTGCAACCTCCGCCTCCCAGGTTCAAGCGATTCTCCTGCTTCAGCCTCCTGAGTAGCTGGAATTATAGACACCCAACACTGTGCCCGGCTCATTTTTGTATTTTTAGTAGAGAAGGGATTTTATCATGTTGGTCAGGCTGGTCTCAAACTCCTGACCTCAAGTGATCCACCCACCTCGGCCTCCCAAAGAGCTGGGATTACAGGCATGAGCCACCACGCCCGGCCGTGGTATTTGATTTTAATCAGAGGAAAAAATATATATATGTGTGTGTGTGTGTGTATATACATATACATATACACACACACACACACATATATACACATATATATATACACACATGCACATACACACACATACCCATACACACACATATAAAATGACACACACATAAATGTGTGTATATGCACACACATACAAATGAGTAAAGATGTGTGCACATGTGTGTGAGTACACATATTATTTTGTAGCCCTTTCCATTGAGTGGGCCTAGAAGCAATGACATCTAGTAACAAGAGACACAGCACCCAAATCTTGGGTCTTAAATACCATTCTCCAATAAAAGGAGTGGGGACTCCTTGGAGAAATAGTTGATTCCAGCGAGGAGGCAAGGAAACTTCAAGATAAACCTGGAACATCTGACTCTACTTGTGTAGAGTCAGAAAGTTAGGAAGTGCTTATAAAATGATAGAGGTGTGTTGAAAGGACACGGGCATCAGGTGAAGGAGCTCCCAATGGCCAAATCTAGGACATTTGAGTAACAAAATAAAGAGTAATGAATTGTAATCCACAGAGTAAAATAAATATCCATGAGTCATATTAACATAAAATAAGTAATTGACTACATGAAGAGAAGAGAACAGCTCTTCCTTACAGTAGAATTGCAAATAATAAATGTACAAGAAATTACTTTTTAAATTACCATTTGGCCAATACCACAATTAATCATTGTTGTGGGCAAGAACCGTCAATGGATGCTAAAATTCATGAATGCAAGTACAGCGAGAAACAAGACTCCTCACAAGACACTAACTAATTACAAAGGGAAAAAAATGGTAACTTTACAGTGGAGAAACCTGGCAGACATCCTAAGTGATCAAAATTAACATCACCAGTAATGAAATGTAGCTCCTGATAGGATGCACTTAAGCACAACATCACTTTTGTGCTATCCTTACAAAAATGTGTAATACTAACATAAGAGGAGATCACACAAACCTAAACTGAGGGACATTCTACCATTTAACAGGCCAGTATTCTTCAAAAACATCAAGGTTGTGAACAACAAAGGAATGAACCCAGATTGGAGCAGAAAAGAGACATTTTCAGGATAACTGGCAAAATTCTGATAAGGTTTAGAGACTACTTAATAGTGATATACCATGTTAATTTCCTGATTTTGGTGATTATACTATGTTATGTAAAATGGCAAAATTAGGGGAACTGTAAATGATATAAGAGAATTCATTATACTAATTTTACAACTTTTAAGTCTGAAATTATTTTAAAATAATGTTTTAATCAAGTAGTAATTATTGCTCTACTGATTTTTGTTAATCAAAGATATATATAACTCTTAGAGTTTAACAGTCAAAATGCTCCTATATTGCATTACCACACTGAGTTTATGTGAATTCAGCCTAAAGCAACAAAATTTGATGTTTTAACCTATGTAATTGTATTAAAATAGGTGTTTTCTATTGAAATAATAAAAATAGCTCATAGATTTCATTACCATCTTTGAAGACTTTTAGGAGGATGAGGTTCCCAGATGTGTACGTCACATAGATGGAGTCTAATATAGCTTTGATTATTTGTTTCCTCTTTTCTTTTCTTTAGGTTAAACCACAGCTTGAAGAAAAAACAAATCAGAGTTATGAAAAATTGGAAGCTGTGGAGTATAAAACTCAAGTCGTTGCTGGAATAAATTACTACATTAAGGTTAGAGTTCAGTACCTACTTTAGCGCCAAAAGATCTATTTCTCATTTTATGTAAAATGTTCCCTGATTTCCCTACCATATAATTGCTTCCTTACAGTTGTCCTAAATTAAGATGCCTAGCATGATTCCTTCCAAGTGGTAGACTCTCAAATTTGGTAAATGATGTGATGCCATTTTTTTTCTTGTGAATTCAGAAAGCTTTATTACATTGATTCTTGATTTCTGGAAATTGTATAGAAAAAGATTTCAGAACAGTTCAGGGCATGCTGGATTTGTGGCTGTGCTGCTTCTTAGGTAAGGAGGGAGGATCACGTCTCATCTGCCTGAAGGCGTGGGGCTGGACCACATGGTATCTTGAAGCCGATTCCACCTCAAAGCTGTATGATTCTATATGTCTAAATTAAATAAATTAAAGTAACGACTCAAATCATTAGCTGGGAAAATAATTTAAACCTTTTTTGTCCTTTAAATAAGCATTTTGATTAATATAATGTAAATATTATTTTGTAATTCAAATTAGTAGATTTAACTTATGGCACTCTAGGTATAGTTTAAAGCAGTGGAGTAGTTAAAATAGTTTAAAAGTTAATTATATAGCTCTGTCAGAAAATTACACGATGCATTGATCCAGTTCTAATTGAAGTTACCAAGATGAAACCAACTGAACAAGTCAACCATGAATATTTAAGAGCCATTTTTGTCCTTATGTATTAAGAAGATGATAATTCTGATTTTAAAAATAAAAACAAATATTAAAGTATGTTTACTTAATCTTTACTTAACCATTCGACCAGGGCACAGTGTGGCTTATTTCTCTTTAACAAACAATTCAATTAAAATATAAACATTTTAAAAGACGTTTTCAGCAAAAAATAAACATAAGTAAGTGGAGCTAGTCAGCTTAGCATAAGAAAGTTTCAGTACCGAGCTATGTATATGGATCAGCCCTGTTCTGCCAAATGTGAGCTCCTAGTAAAGACCAGGTCACATGTCACAGGGAGCTTTGACCAGGTCACGGGGAGACACATGTCACAGAGGACCCTGCTGTATCCTCAGAAAACAATGGCACCATTTCCTCCATTTTCAATCTGATTTCTTCATGGCTGGAAAAGAACGTTTTCCTGTTAAAAATGATTATGTGCAAAGATAGGAAGCATTCCATCAACATTAGAATATTTATTTTAATAATTTATGATTAATTCAAATGCATACATTTCACGTTACCACATATTACATTTCACATATTACCGCATATTACCAGCTCACATGTCTCTTCAACATTTCATCAGACAATTATCTTGAAAATTTCTTCTCTTGACCACCCTTTTGCCCTCTCTTAATCAGTCTCTCTCTCTCTCTCTCCTTCTCTCTGTCTCTGTCTCTTTCTCTCTCTGTCTCTCTCATCTTTTCTTCTTTCTGCTATCGAATTTTTCCTATTGGATCTCAGCCACTGATCCTAGTTCCCTTTTACTTCCTGGTAGTCTGGCTGTTGATCCCTTTGCTCTGAGCCACTCTAGATTTAAGGTCTTGCCAGTGACGAGACCTTCTCTATGTATTTCAGGTACCTATCAAGAGGCAGGTGGTACAATGGAAGGACCACAGGCTTAGGTGTCAGAGTGTCCTGGGTTTGAACCCTTGAAGCTCCTCCTCCTCTCTGAGCCTTCATTCCCTTATCTGCACAATGAGGGTAATAATCTGCTTCGCAGGGTGTTGTGAGGAATATATAAGCTGGAAATTTATTGAGCACTTACAATTCACCATGCACTAGTCTAAGAACAGGGCTTGTATTATCTCATTTAATCCTCACAACAAATCTATGAGATAAGTACAATCACTTCTCTTGGGTTACCAATGAAAAAATTGAGCTCCAGGGTGGTGAAGAGACTAAAAAGGTCATACAACTATAAGATCTGAGTCAGGATTTGAGCCCAGATAGACTGAGCTTAACTACTGGCTGTGCTGCCTCTAATATAAAGCACAAAATAAGAGCTTTTAAAAGGTTACACTGGCCTGGTGTGGTGGCTCACGTCTGTAATCCCAACACTATGGGAGACCAAGGCGGGAGTATAGCTTGAAGCCAGGAGTTTGAGATCAGCCTGGGCAACATAGCGAGACCTTGTCTCTACAAAGAAAATGTTTTAATTACCTAGGCATGGTGATGCACATCAGTAGTCCTAGCTACTTGGGAAGATGAGGTAGAAGGATCACTTGAGCCAAGGAGTTTGACATTGCAGTGAGCTGAGATCGCACCACTGCACTGCAGCCCAGGCAACAGAGCGAGGCCTCATTCCCCCATCAGTACCCTCCAAAGAGGTTACATTGTAGAGTGAAAAGAATGTAGATGCTAGAGCCTAACAGATCTGGGTTTGAATATTGGCTGTGCCACTTATTAGCTGAGAAATTTATGGAAAATCACTTAATCTCTCTTACTCTGCTTCCACATCTGTAAAATTTCATTGCTCCACCTTTCTTCAGGCCTATAATATAAGTTAATATAATCATTTATATAAAATGTTCATCATAGTGTCTGGCTAACAGTAAACATTTGATATATGGCATTTGTTAAAATTAGGATAGGAAGTGACATCAGAAGCACAATAAATATTTTTATAAGACAAAGCATTTATTGTCTCAAGCAAGAACCAAAGTAAAAATTCTTACCATAATTTTCCAGGTCTCAGATTCATGTCCAAACTACTGCTTCTGCTTCAACCTTCATACCAATGACTTCCTAGCAAAACCCCTTAGCTTTTTTTTTTTTCTTTTTTGAGACAGAGTTTCACTCTGTCGCTCAGGCTGGAGTGCAGTGGCACAATCTCGGCTCTCTGCGACCTCCATCTCCCAGATTCAAGCGATTCTCCTGCTTCAGCCTCCCAGGTAGCTGGGATTACAGGTGTGCACCACCATGCCCAGCTAATTTTGTATTTTTAGTTTTCACCATGTTGGCCAGGTTTGTCTCAAACTCCTGACCTCAGGTGATCCACCCGCCTCGGCCTCCCAAAGTGCTGGAATTATAGGCGTGAGCCACAGTGCCCGACCCCTTCACTCTAGAAGGGAGGGTGTCTGCCCCCTGGGTTCTGCTCAATCTTACCAGTGGGCGTTTATAAAGTAGGTTCTGATATAGGTATATGAACCCTGCATCCCAAATTTTCTAGGGCAATTCTGATTTTCTTTTCCCTTATCAGACTGTATGGCAAATAAAGTGTCCCAAGTTGGGAGTCAGAAAACAGCATCACCAAAAATATAGGCTGTCACTGGTTTTCTTGCTCCATGCATCTTTGAAAATAAAATGCTGTCCTTTGTGCCCAGATTATACTAAAAAAAATAACAAAATAAACCTAGGACTTATGCCTCTTGCCATGCCATTAGTCTACAATTTTTTTTTTTTTTTTTTTTAGGCAGAGTCTTGCTGTATCACTCAGGCTGGAGTGCAGCAGCGCAATCTCGGCTCACTGCAACCTTCTCCTCCTGGGTTCAAGTGATTTTCCTGCCTCAGTCTCCCGAGTAGCTGGGATTACAGGCATGCACCACCATGCCTGGCTAATTTTTTGTATTTTTAGTAGAGACGGGGTTTCACCATGCTGGCCAGGCTGGTCTCGAACTCCTGACCTCGTGATCCACCTGCCTCAGCCTCCCAAAGTACTAGGATTACAGGTGGGAGCCACGGCGCCCAGCCTACTCTACTCTTTCTCTCCTAAAATAAGGTGGTGGATTTATGAATACAAAGAGTCTAAGAATGGGTGGACTAGGTCTAGCAATGCTATTCCTCAGCAGCTTTTTGGACAGAAGTCTTTATAGATCTGTAGCTCTCTCACTTGATGTAGACCCATTTGAATAAATCTCCTTTTGCTTTCTCTTTTTTTTAATACTTTTCAGGTACGAGCAGGTGATAATCATTATATGCACTTGAAAGTATTCAAAAGTCTTCCCGGACAAAATGAGGACTTGGTACTTACTGGATACCAGGCTGACAAAAACAAGGACGATGAGCTGACGGGTTTTTAGCAGCATGTTTCCAAAGTGTTCTGACTCCTTCCACTGGCTACTGAGTCATGATCCTTGCTGATAAATAAAACCATCAATAAAGAAGCATTCTTTTCCAAAGAAATTATTTCTTCAATTATTTCTCATTTATTGTATTAAGTAGAAATTACCTTTTCTTTCTCAAAATCAGTGCTACTGCTTTAGAGTATAAATTCCATATAAATTGATGGCATTTGGAAATCTTATAAAAACTAGTTAAGCCTAATGCAATTGGCTAAAGGATAGTACCACACTCACCCCCAACATAGGCAGGCCGGATCATGGACTATCAGTTCATCAGCCTCCTTGTTCCCTGTGGCTGCTGATAACCCAGTATTCCATCTCTACCCTCATATTTTAAAATTAAATCAAGCATTTTACAAAGTGTGTGTATGTGTGTGTGTGTGTGTATATATATATAAAAAATATATATATATATATTTTGAGATGGAGTCTTATTCTGTCACCCAGGCTGGAGTGCAATGGTGCAATCTCGGCTCACTGCAACCTCTGCCTCCTGGGTTCAAGCGATTCTCCCATCTCAGCCTCCCAAGTAGCTGGGATTACAGGTGCCCACCACCGCACCTGGCTAATTTTTGTATTTTTAGTAGAGACAGGGTTTTGCCATGTTGGCCAGGCTGGTTTCGAACTCCTGACCCTAGGTGATCTGCCCACCTCAGCCTCCCAAAGTGCTGGGATTACAGGCGTGAGCCACCATGCCTGGCCTATATTTTTATTCTGAAACAAACTTAAACATAGAGAAAAGTTGCAAAAAAAAAATAAATAAATAAAAACCAAAACAAAAACTTTTTTTTCCTGGACATTTGAGACTTAAGTTACTTACCATGATGCCCCATCACCAACAAATACTTCAGTGTGCATTTCCTCCAAACGAGGATCTTCTCCTGCAAAACTGAAATACAGCCATCAAAATCAGGAAATTGGCAGGTCATAGTGGCTCATGCCTGTAATCCCAGCACTTTGGTAGGCCAAGGCAGCAGGATTGCTTGAGGACAGGAATTCAAGACAAACCTGGGCAACATAGCGAGACCATGCCTCTACAAAAAAAAAAAAAAAAAAAAAAAATTAAAATTTAGCTGGGCATGGTGGTACACACCTGTAGTACTAGCTACTTGGGAGGCTGAAGTGGGGGGATGGCTTGAACCCAGGAACTCGAGGCTACAGTGAGCTATACTCATGCCACTGCACTCCAGCCTGGGTGATGGAGAGAGACCACGTCTCTAAAAAAATAAAAATTAAAAATAAAATTAAGCAATTAGGAAATTAACACTGATACACTGGTAGCATCTAATCCCCAGACACCATTCAAATTACCCCACTTGTCCCAATAATGTCATTTATGACAAAAAGATCCAAGCCAGGTGAGGTGGCAAGCACCTGTAGTCCTAGCTACTCAGGTGGCAGAGGCAGGAGGATCTCTAGAGGCCAGAAGTTCAAGGCCATGGTGTGCAATGATCATGCCTGTGAATAGCTACTGCTGGGCAACATAGCAAGACCCCATATCCAAAAACAGATCCAATCCAAAATCATGTGCTCCATTTAATTGCCATTTTCCTCTTATTTAATACCTTTATTGAGACATAAATTGAAACATACAACTTACTCATTTAAACTGTACAGGTGAATAGTTTTATACCACATTCACAAATGCATGTAAACCTCACACAATTTTAGAAGATTTTCATCACCTCAAAAAGAAGTCTCATACCTGTTAGCTATCACTTCTCCAGCCTCCTCCACACATACTTCAACCCCTAAGCAACAACTAATTTACTTTCTGTCTAGATTTGCCTGGTCTGGACATTGATATATGTGGAATTATATAATATGTGGTCTTTTGTAACTGGCTTCCTTCACTTAGCATAGTTTTCAAAATTCATCAATGTTGTAGCATGTGTCCGTATTTTATTTCTTTTTGTGCACAAATATTTCATTTTATCAATATATCACACGTTGTTTGTTAACTAATCAGTTGATAGATATTTAAGTTGCTTTCACCTTTTGACTATCAGGAACACTGCTACTATAAATATTTGTGTACAAGGTTTTGTGTGTATATATGTTTTCATTTCTCTTGGGTATATACCTAGGAGTAGAATTTGCTGGTTCATATGGTAACTAACTCTATGTTTAATTGTTTGAGAAACTTACAGACTGTTTTCTGAAGAGGCCACAGCATTTTACATTCCCACCAACAGTGGATGAGAGTTCCATTTTCTCCATATCCTCACCCACACTTGTTATTATCTGAGCTTTTTTAAGGTTAGCCAACCTGGTGGATGTGAAATAATAGCTCATTGTGGTTTTGATTTGTATTTCCCTGATAACTAATGCTGTTGAACATCTTTTCATGAGATGATTAGCCATTTGTATTAGGTTGGTGCAAAAGTTAGTGTAGTTTTTGTCATTTAAAAATAATAACAAAAACTACAATTACCTGTCTTAGTCCATTTTCTGTTGCTTATAACAGAATATCTGAAACTGGTAATTTACAAAGAAAATGAATTTATTTATTACAGTTATGGAGGCTGAGAAGTCCGAAGTTCAGGGCCAGGCACAGTGGCACATGTCTGTAATCTCAGTATTTTGGGAGGCCAAGGCAGGTGGATCACCTGAGGTCAGGAGTTTGAGACCAACCTGACTAACATGGTGAAACTCCGTCTCTTTACTAAATACAAAAAAAAAAAAAATAGACAGGAGTGGTGGCACATGCCTGTAATCCCAGCTACTTGGGAGGCTGAGGCAGGAGAATCACTTGAACCCGGGAGGCAGAGGTTGCAGTGAGCTGAGATCGTGCCATTGCACTCCAGCCTGGGCAACAAGTATGAAACCCTGTCTCAAAAAAAAAAAAAAAAAAAGTTTGATACTGCTAAAGGCTATACTATACTAGACATGGGATTGCCACCATGTCTGGCCTGTCTATAGTTTTCTTATGACACCTTTGTCTGGTTTTGGTAGAATTGGTGAATTGTTATTAATTCTTCTTTAAACCTTTTTTTTTTTTTTTTTTTTTTTTTTTTTTAGAAATGGTCTCACTCTGTTGCCCAGGCTGGAGTGCAGTGCCCAATCTCAGCTCACTGAAACCTCCGTCTCCTGGGTTCAAGTGATTTTCCTGCCTCAACCTCTCAAGTAGCTGGGATTACAGGCACCCACTACCACCCTGGGCTAACTTTTATATTTTTTCAGTAGAGACAGGGTTTCACCATGTTGGCCAGTCTGGTCTCAAACTCCTGACCTCAAGTGATCCACCTGCCTTGGCTCCCCAAAATGCTGGTATTACAGGTGTGAGCCACTGTGTCCAGCCTTCTTTAAATCTTTAGTACCATTCAGTAAAGCCATCTGGGCCTGGGCTCTTCTCTGTGGGTAGTTTTTTAAATTACTAATTCAATATCCAAACTTATTATAGGTCTATTTAGGTTGACTGTTTCTTCTTGAGTCAGTTTTGGGAGTATGTGTTATTCTAGGAATTTGTTCATTTTATCTATGTTATCTATTATTGGCATACAATTGTTCATAGTATTCCTTTATAATCCTTTCATTTCTGTAAGGTCAGTATTAATGTCTCCCCTTTCATTTCTGATTCTAGTAATTTGAGTATTCTCTCTTTTTGCTCTTAGTCTACCTGTAGGTTTGTCAACTTTGTTCATCTTTTCAAAATAACAACTTTTGTTTCAATGATTCAATGTAGTGTTTCTCTATTCTCTATTTTATTTATTTCTACTCTAATGTTTATTATTTCTTTCCCTTTGCTTGCCTTGGGTTGACTTTGATCTTCTATTTTCTGTGTCTTAAGGTAAAAGGTTAGGTTATTGATTTGATATTATCTTTTTTGGCATAAGTGTTGACAGCTATAAATTTCCCTCTAAGCATTGCTTTAGCTGCATTCCATAAGTTTTGGTATGTTGTTTATTTTCATTCATGTCAAAATACTTCCTAATTTTCCTTTTGATTTTTCCTTGATTTCTTTCTTGATTTCTTCTTTGACCCATTGATTATTTAGGAGTATGTTAATTTCTACGTATTTGTAAAGTCTTCCATCCTTGCTCCTGTCGCCCATCCTTGTGACTCCCACCTCCACCCTCCTCACCCCATCACCTGCCCCCCAATGCTCAGTCATTTACATCCTGTCCTAGACCACTGCCACTATCCCTTTACCTAAGTACCTGCCCTCTCCACGCCAGCTATGCTCCACCATGGTGGGTGGGCACCTACCCATGGAGAAGCCAACTCCAACATCTAGTTTCGACCATCCAAAACCAATATCTGGGCCGGGCGCGGTGGCTCAAGCCTGTAATCCCAGAACTTTGGGAGGCCGAGACGGGCGGATCACGAGGTCAGGAGATCGAGACCATCCTGGCTAACACGGTGAAACCCCCTCTCTACTAAAAAATACAAAAAACCAGCCGGGCGAGGTGGCGGGCACCTGTAGTCCCAGCTACTCGGAAGGCTGAGGCAGGAGAATGGCGTAAACCCGGGAGGCGGAGCTTGCAGTGAGCTGAGATCCGGCCACTGCACTCCAGCCTGGGCGACAGAGCGAGACTCCGTCTCAAAACAAACAAACAAAACAAAACAAAAAAAAACAATATCTGCTGTTCTTGGCCCTACTTAATGGATTTGGGGCTGAATTGTTAAGGAAGGAGAGAGGAAGAGGGAGTGGAGGGGAGAGTAAAGGAAAAGGAGAGAATGAGAGAGGCAAAGTGAAGAGAAAACTTGTTTTAAACATGCTTGGGTTGGGCTGGGCACAGTGGCTCACGCCTGTAATCCCAGGACTTTGGGAGGCTTAGGTGGGTGGATCACGAGGTCAAGAAATAGAGACCATCATGGCCAACATGGCAAAACCCTGTCTCTATTAAAAATACAAAAGTTAACTGGGCATCGTAGCGTGTGCCTGTAGTCCCAGCTACTGGGGAGGCTGAGGCAGGAGAATCGCTTGAACCCAGGAGGCAGAGATTGCAGTGAGCCGAGATCGCGCCACTGCACTCCAGCCTGGCTACAGAGCGAGAATCCGTCTCAAAAAAAAAAAAATTGCTCAAGTCGGGTGGTGGTGGCATGCACCTGTAGCTACTTGGGAGGCTGAGGCAGGAGGATTGCTTGAGCACAGGAGTTCGAGGTTGCAGTGAGCTATGATTGCACTACTGCACTCCAGCCTGAGTGAGAGAGCAAGATCCTGTCTCTTAAGAAAAAAAAAAAAAAAAAGATGTTCTAAAGCGAGCTTGTCCAACCCACGACAGGACCCACAGGCACCCAGGATGGCTTTGAATGCAGCCCAACACAAATTCGTAAACTTTCTTAAAACATGAGTTGTTGTTGTTTTTTTTTTCTCATCAGCCATCATTAGAATTAGTGCATTTTATGTGCGGCCCAAGACAATTCTTCTACCAATGTGGCCAGGGAAGCCAAAAGATTGGACACCGCTGCTCTAAAGTCTCCCTCTGGGCTCTGCACTCTGTCCATCACCCCATTAGTGCCACTTGACAATCCTCTGTCCCAAATAATAATAACAGCTAATATATATTTAATGCTCACCATAGTCTAGGTAGTGTTCCAAAGACTTTATAAACAAAACTTATTTAACTTTTTTAACAATCTCATGAGGTAAATATTATTGCTATCCCCTCTTTACAGAAGACTGAGTGTAGAAAGATGAAGTTACTTGCGCAAGGCCGCATGACCAGTTAGTAGAGAAGTGAGGATGTGATCCAAGCTGTTTGCCTCCAGGGCCAATGCTCTTTCTTAACCCCTACACTTTACTAACATATGCTCAGAATTCCTTCCCTCAGCTATTCTGACCCCTTGAAGCAGATACGTAAGGGAGAGTTGAAACACTGGTTGTTTTTAAATAGCCATTACTAACTCTTACTGCCTCAGAATGGAGAAGCTATCCTATCCATCTGCCTTCAGCTCCTAGCACATAAACAGTCAATAAGTGAACTAAAAGATCTCCACGGGCTGACTAGTATTAGTACTCTGGAGCTCTTAGGTAACAAGAACAACTAGAGACAACTCTACTGGCTCAGTAATAAGAATTCTTTTCTGAGCAATGCAAAAACATAGACACACACACATTGGTAGCTCTTTACACAAAGCAGTTGATCAAAGATACATGAAACTCCATAATTAGGGTGATTAGATTTACTTTAACCTGATTTTGGGGTGGAAAGTCTAAATACATCACACATTTACAAATTAATCTAATAAGCAACATACAAAACCTATGCAAAGAGAATGACACTCATGCACTGCCATAATGATGTTTTTGTCAATGACAGACCACATATACAACTAGGTCCCATAAAATTATAATGCAGCTGAAAAATTCCTATCACCTAGTGACATCGTAGCCATAGTAAAAATTTAATGCAATGCATTACTCACATGTTTTTGGTGATGTTGGTGTAAACAAACCTACCTTGCCACCAGTCATATAAAAATATAGTGCATACAATTATGTGTAGTACATAACACTTGATAATGATAATAAACAACTATGTTATTGGCTTATGTATTTACTGTACTACACTTTTTATCATTATTTTAGAATGTACTCCTTGCACTTTTTTTTTTGAGTTAACTGTAAAACAGGCTCTGGCAAATCCTTCAGGGGGTATTCTAGAAGAAGGCATTGTTATCATAGGAGATAACTCTATGTGTGTTTTTGTTTCTGAAGACCTCCCAGTGGGATAAGATGTGGAGGTTGAAAATAGTAATATTCAGCCAGGCGTGGTGGCTCACGCCTGTAATCCTAACATTTTGGGAGGTCGAGGAGGGTGGATCAGTTGAGGTCGGGAGTTCGAGGCCAGCCTGACCAACATGGAGAAACCCTGTCACTACTAAAAATACAAAAATTAGCTTAGCATGGTGGACCTTGCCTGTAATCCCAGCTACTCAGGAGGCTGAGGCAGGAGAATCGCTTGAACCTGGGAGGCCGAGGTTGTGGTGAGCCAAGATTGTGCCATTGCACTCCAGCCTGGGCAACAAGAGCAAAACTCCGTCTCAAAAAAGAAAAAAAAAGAAAAAAGAAAAAAATAGTAATATTGATCATCCTGACCCTGTGTAGGCCTAGGCTAATCTCTGTGTTTGTATCTTCATTTTTAACAAAAATCTTAAAAAGTAAAAAAATTAAAAATAGAAAAAAGCTTCTAGAATAAGGATATAAAGGAAAAATATTTTTGTACAGCTGTGCAATGTTTCTGTTTTAAGCTAAATGTTATTATAAGAGTCAAAAATTTTTTTAAATTTAAAAGTTTATAAAGTAAAATATTACAGTAAGCTGAGGCTAATTTATTGTTGAAGAAAGAAAAATTTTAAAATAAATGTAGTATAGCCTAAGTGTACAGTGTTTATAAAGTCTACAGGAGAGCACAGTGAGTCTCAGGCCTTCACATTCACTCACCACTCACTCACTGACTCACCCAGAGCAGCTTGTAGTCCTGCAAGCTCCATTTATCACACCATTTAAAAACCTTTCATACTGATTCTTACTGTACCTTTCTATATGTTTTTTATTTTCTTTTTTTATTTTTTTAGGAGACACAGTTTCACTCTATTACTCAGGCTGGAGTGCAGTGGCATGATCGTAGCTCACTGCAACCTCAAACTCCTGGGTGCAAGAGATCCTTCTGCGTCAGCCTTCTGAGTACCTTGGACTACAGGCACATGCCACCATGCCTGGCAGATTTTCTTCTTTCTTTCTTTTTCTTTTCTTACCTTTTTTTTTTTTTTTTTGCAGAGATAGGGTCTTGCTATATTGCCCAGGTTGGTCTTGAACTCCTGGGCTCAAGTGATCCTCCTGCTTTGGTATCCCAGAGTGCCTGTTCTATGTTTACATAGATACACAAATACTCACCATTGTGTTATGATTGCCTACTGTCCTGTATTCAGTATGGTAACATGCTATACAGGTTAGCAGCCTAGGAGCAACAGGCTATACCATACAGACTAGGTATGTAGTAGGCTGTACAATCTAGGTTTGTGTAAGTATAGTCTATGATGTCTGCACACTGACAACATTGTCTAATGGCATATTTCTCAGAAGGTGTCCCCATTGTTCAGTAACATGTGACTCTACAATAATTCACTGTCCAAAATAAAAGACTTGAACAAATAGATAAACATATCCTGTTGCTGGTTAGGTATACTTCATGTTAAAGAGAACATAACAATAAACAAAAATAAATAGGAAAAAATATCAAGTAACGTGTGCAGTGATTCTTGATCTTGCCTGCATATTAGAGTCTCTTAATTTATAAATTAACACCAAAATATCCAAGGTGGGGTACCACTGCAGATCGATTAAAAAATAATCTCTGGAAAATAGTCCAGGTGATTCTGATGTCAGCCAGGGTTGAGTGCTAGTGTGATATAAAGAGAAAAGGTTTAATGGAAATACTAGCTCTAATTGAATTAAAAATATATCTTAAAGTATAAAATGTATTACAAAATATTCCACTGAGCCAGGCCAGGCGTGATGGCTCAGACCTGTAATCCCAGCACTTTGGGAGGCCAAGGTGGGCGGATCACTTGAGGTCAGGAGTTAGAGACCAGCCTGGACGATATGGTGAAACCCCATCCTACTAAAAGTACAAAAGTTAGATGGGTGTGGTGGCACATGCCTGTAATCCCAGCTACTCAGGAGGCTGAGGCAGGAACCTCCCCTGAACCCAGGAGGCAGAGGTTGGAGTGAGCTAAGATTGTGCCACTGCACTCCAGCCTGGGTGACAGAGCAAGGTTTTTCCCCCAAAGGAAAAAAAAAAAATGTGAGCCAAATTTGTTTAAGCCAGATAGAATAAAAGCAATGTGAAAAAATATTTTTATTTACTAAATGCTCTTGAAATACTGCATTTTATTTTGGAATATAATCAACAATTTGGATACAAATTTCATATATACCATAATGAATTACAAATTGGTTAAAAAGTGAAAAATTGGAATAATTTAAAATCAACTTTAATGCAGATTTTTTTTTTTAAAAAAAGCTTATTTTAAAGGATTAGGAGGTGGTGTTTGAATTAGCCTTATTCTCCAAGAATTGTTGGGATTCTCAGAGAAATGAGAAAAAGATAGACCTGCAACTGGATAAACTGCTGATGGAAAGAGTGTTTGGAAGTTTCTTGGCCATTAACAGCTGTTAAAGGAACAAGTTTCCCCTAAAAAAAAAAAAAACGGTCTTCCCTCAGCAGTACTCTTGCAACCAAAGGAAAAAATTACATCTCCGAAATATCTTCCCCGCCAAATTTGAAATGGAATCTGGAAGCAAGAATTTGTATTCTATTGCAAATATTATTTTGCCTGACCCCAAAGGGAGAGACAGAGAATGTACTCTTGCCTTGCAGAGTTGAGAGACTCAACCCCTACTCTAGCAGGCACTCCTAGAATTTTCTGCCACAGACTGTGTTTTTGCAGAGTGTGTGGCCACTGGTATTGGGCCAAGTCAAGATTCAGAGGGTATGACCGTGCCCAGGGCTGTGGGCAGGGCTTATTCTGTTCTTTCTGGGAAACAGATTTCCTCCCCTACCTGAGGGAGAGAATCAATCATTATCTGTCTAGTTTCTCATTTGGAGAGTTCCAGAGACTCATCCTGGGCCCTGGAGGCTCAGAGGCTTACCTTGTTGGACTTGAAGTTCAGACGCAGTGACGAGTTTCACCCAAGGAGCTATCCAAGCCCATCCCTGCTGCTCTAAACAATATGAGAAGTATTTCATGAGGAAAATAATGTGCTAACGTCGGTGGATTATTTAACAGGGAGATACTTCTTGAATACTGGCTTACTGGGAATGTTTTAGATAGGCTCTTTTGGTTCAAGAGAATTTATTTTATGTCACAGGGATTCTTTATAAAGATGCATTTGCTTAGAAATCTAGAAAATGCCAAACAGCCAGGCTTCATACAGGAAAGGGGCCCACACAGAACTGGGTCTCACAGTCAGAATCAGAATCCAGGCAGCTCTAAGAACCTGAGGAGCTGTGGTAATGGGTTTTTGTTCTAGGGCTCCATCATTAATGGGTCTCAGCTGTTCCCCAAGCAGCTGTCTGTACTTCTCTTTGTGTCTACTTTTCTGCCAGCTTCAACTGGCGTTCTTTCTTCTACTCTATATAACTCCTCTCTACCTCACGGTGTACATCCTTACAGCTTCTGTTTTCTCAGAACATTGAGCTTCCATGGCCCCTGTTGTGCCTCATCACCCCTCTCCTTCAGGCCTCACTTCCTGCTCACTACATAATTCTCTCAGTATTTCTCAGTTCAAAGCTGTGAAAAATTTGATTGCCCAGATCCTCTTTTTGCCCCAAGACATGTCACAGGACACTGGCCAACTTAAGGTTTAGCAGTTCTTGGGTGAGCTGCCCAACCTTAGTCTAATCAACCTAGTGTAAAATGGGTCATCTGGGGGTGCTCTTTCAGTAGGAGCTGTGGGTCAGTCTTAGAAAGGGCTCTGATGCGGCAGGCATCTAATCCACATGACAAATGGATGACTGGATGGATAGGTAGATAAAAAGCAGAAAGGCAGATTAGATAGATAGATAGATAATAGATAGATAGACAGATGGATAGATAGACAGATAGATAGATAGAGTTAGACAGCCAGATAGAAATACATAGACTGACCAGCATATTTGTCCTTAGAGAAGTAGGGAGAGATTAGGGGAAGAGATTTAGAGTGGGTTGAACAATTGAGCAAGGTGGGAACGGCATTCACATGTTGAAATATTTTATTTTATTTTAATTATTATTATTTTTGAGATGGGGGTCTCACTCTATTGCCCAGGCTAGAGTTCAGTGGTGTGATCATGCCTCACTGCAACCTCTGCCTCCTGGGCTCAAGTGATCCTCCCACCTCAGCCTCCAGAGTAGCTGGGACCACAGGCACACACCACCACACCTGGCTTTTTTTGTATTGTTGGTAGAGATGGGGCTTCACCATGTTGCCCAGGCTGGTCTTAAACTCCTGAGCTCAAGCAACCTGCCTGCACTGGCCTCCCAAAGTGTTGGGATTATAGTTGTGAGCCACTGTACCTAGCCAACATGTTGCAATATGTTAGAGATCTGACCCCTACCCTTAGGAACCAAGTAATGGACAGGTCCTGGCTGGGCTAGCTATTAATGCTAAGTTTCATTTTAGAGAAATAAGAGATTTCTCCCAAATTCTTCCACACGATTCTGGCTATTTCTTCATGTAGGGCTTAGTATTCTCCAGAATTTTCCTATAGAATCTGCCAAGGTTCTTCTCCCAAATGAGGCAGTCATGGAAAGTACTTAGAATGGAGCCTAATTTGTGGTAAGCACTTGGCAAATGAGCAATTATTATTATAATCTTCATTAATTTAACAAATATATGAGCAGTGTATCACTTATGGGCTACATTTGACTGCATATAATAGACCCAAATAGGTTAAACCTCTATATTTGGGTTAACCACCCCTGTTACATCCCCAAATGAACAGATGACAACATCTCACATAATATCTCACCACCTTCATATAATAACAAGTTTAAAGGCAGGTAGCCCAGGGCTGGAATGACAACACACAATTCCTTCTCCTTCTTTCTGTTCAGCCGTCCTTAACATGGTTTTTGTCGTCTTTCATCTGTCACCACATAGGCAAATAGCCCTAATCCTTGTCACTTCTAGCCACCCTAACCACATTTCAGGTAGAAAGAAGGAGGAAAAGAGGAGGAAGGGACAGTTCTCTTTGCACTGTAAATGTTTCTCAAAAATGCCCTAGGCTATCTCATTGGCCAGGATTGTCTGACTGATACTTGGAGCTGCAGGGGAAGCTGGGCACAATGCTACCCTAAACAAAACCAGGATTCTCTTGGTAAGGAAGAGAAAAATGGATATAGGGTAGGAAACTAGCAGTGTCTCATCCAGCTCAGACACTGAGAAGCACAGTGCCAGCCCTCAAAAACAGGTGGAGGAAAGAGATAAGTGAGAAATTGTAACAGTGTAATAAAGATTACGATAGAGGTGTTATTGTGGATGTGCATAAAAGGGACACGTAACTTGTACTTGAGAGGTCAGGAAAGCCTTGCTGAAGGAAATGATAGCTGAGACCTGAAGCATGGGTAGGAGTTGGCCAGGGAAGTGTGAGAATGCACAGATGTTCAGAGGTGAGACTGGGTCTTTTCTTGGAGCACAAAGAAGTTTAGTGGGGAACAGAGTGCATCATAGCGAGCAGTGAGGTTGGAGGTGAGCAGGAGACAGAGGATGGACTTCCTAAGCCACTTTAAGGAATCTGTATCTGTCTTCAAGGCACTGAGAAGCCACTGTGGGTGCAATTTTTTTTTTTTTTTTGAGACAGAGTCTCAAATCTGTTAAAAACCTGTCACCCAGGCTAGAGTGCAGTGGCACGCTCACTGCAACCTCCGCCTTCTGGGTTTAAGCCATTCTCCTGCCTCAGCCTCCTGAGTAGCTTGGATTACAGGCGCCTGCCACCACGCCTGGCTAACTTTTGTTTTTTAAGTAGAGATGGGGTTTCACCATGTTGGCCAGACTGGTCTTGAACTCCTGACCTCAAGTGATCCGCCCATCTCGGCTTCCCAAAGTGCTGGGATTACAGGTGTGAGCCACTGCGCCTGGCCAGCCACTGGGGGCTTTTAAGCAGAAATTTTTCT
Source organism: Macaca mulatta (assembly GCF_049350105.2). NCBI lineage: Eukaryota > Metazoa > Chordata > Mammalia > Primates > Cercopithecidae > Macaca > Macaca mulatta. The sequence continues at coordinate 161,411,482 of NC_133407.1, read as the reverse complement.
TGCTGGTTTTAAAAACTGGAGTGGGAAAATCATTCAATCACAGCAATTATTTTTAAGTGCCAGTAGATTACCTATCCCTTCTTAATGCACCAGGAGATATACAAATGCACCTCAGCCAAGTCCTCTCCCCTTGGACAGGGGTGCCCCCAGCTGGCCATTGCCTTCAGAAGCTGGAAGCCATGTTTGTCTAAACCTCTTGTTAACGTTTTGAATTTCCTTCCCAACGTAATTCTATGGGATAAAATTAGGCTTGTCCTGGAAATGCTACCCCAATGAGGAGGCATCACTTTCTATCTTCTTTATTCTTCAATGTTTATGCTCAATAATAAAGATTCTTTTTTAAGGGTCAATCAAGTTCATCAAGGGTATTCTACAAGGCTAAATACATACAGAAATCATGAGTAACCTAAATAATCTCTAATATGTTTGATTAGATCACCTAACTCTAGATAGAATGTTCATTTTTCTTGGTTTAAAAAGGGCTCACACATTTGATTAATCTCCCAGTTTACAAGATTACAAGTTTATCACTCCTGGACACTGGCACATTAGCAGGGACTACTACTATAGCAGCACTGGGTACATTATCACTTCATTTCCCAAACTAGTATCTTCAGTGTACAACTTATTATTAAAACAGGATCTTGCTCTGCCACCATAGCTGGAAGGCAGTGGCACAATCATAGTTCACTGGAGCCTCAACTTCCTGGGCTCAAGAGATCTTCCCGTCTCAGCTTCATGAGCAGCTGAGAATACAGACAAGCACCATTTCAAAAAATTTTTTAAAAGACTGGGTCTCACCATGTTGCCCGGGCTGGTCTTGAACTCCTGGGCTCTTGATCCTCACGCCTCAGCCTCCCAAAGTACTGGGATTGCAGACATGAGCCACCACACCTAGTCCAGAGTACAACTTATAAAAGAATGACATATTAGAAAACACCCTTTTTATTACTGCACTTCCTTGGTACATTTCAGTCTTAAGTTAAAGCAACTTTTCAAAGACAAGGGCATTATATTTTCCAGGCAGCTGGAAACAGTCATTTGCAACCCACTCTCCAGCCCATTCCTGATTTCCTTCTCTATTTTTTTTTTCATAGAACTTTATCACATTTTCGCATACCATATAACTTACTGCTGTCTTCCTTCACCAAATAAAAGCTCTTTAAAACCAGGTATTTTTGTTTTGCTGAGTGATGTAACAATAGTGGTTAATAGTGCCTAGGAAGGCATTCAAATATTTGTTAAAAGAATTTGCAAATGTATCATCATAGGTGTTTCTTCATATGGCTGTCTGTTCTGCCAAGGAAGGGCCAAACTCACCTGTGAACTTTCGAACCTTCTACTTCTTTTGTGTGTGTGTGAGTTGCTGAATCCTACCTATCTTTCAGGCAACAAAAGCGAATCAACAAATTGTTCTAAGGCAGTAATTACACACAGGACACTTTTTCAGCAGGCAACTCAACTTTCAAAAGCAATGTCATCCATCTTCCTTCATTAGTTGAGGTTTTAAATGCCATTATCACACTAAACCTATTCATTTATACTATCACTCCACACTGCCACCATTGCATTTTTCAAATGTTACACTGTAATGATTCAGGCACTCTACTAACATAATTGGATTAACTAGATGGTATTTTGGCCGACCTGAAATTCTGGAAAGACTGTTAATGAATCCTTTCCACGGATTTGAATTCCCTCCTGAGCAGCAGAATCAGGTAGACCTTCGTCTTTCTGTTCTTGTATCCATCTTTTCAACTCACTTATCTACCCAAAAATTACTTACTCAACTTTATATAAGCCATTTTTCACTGCGGACCTCTAGGAAATTTTTGTTGAGACTAGACTAAAATCTCCACAAAAAGTGTCTGACCTACAGTAAGTGCTCAAAAAGTTTTGTTCAAAGAATGGTGGGCACTTTATATCTTTATCACTCATTTCTAAATGCATAATCTGATGATGGTCAATGTACACAGGCCTACCAGAGACCTAGCTGGCTAATCTAACTGGGCCAGAGCCAGGGGGCTTATTTAAATCACTATGGTGGGCAGAGTCCTAAATTGGCTCAAGATATCCCTCAGACCATGAATATGGGACTTGGTGTCTGTCGTTTTAAAAAACCTGGCAAGAGATTTGCGGATGTAATTATGATTCTCATCAGTTGACTTTGAGTTAAGCAAAAAGATGTGGTAGGCCTAATCACACAAGCCCTTTAAAATCATTTTATCTGGTTTGTAGCATAAAGGGAAGTCAGACAGATTCCAAGTATGAGAAGAACTGAATGCACCACTGCCAGCCTAAAGATGGAAGGAATCATGTGTCAAGAAATGTGGGTAGCTTCCTGGAGCTGAGAGTGGCACCTGACAGTCAGCAAGGAAATGGGGACCTCAGGCCCATGATGCAACGATCTGGCAACTCAATGAGCTTAGCAGCAGACTCTTCCCCTAGAGACTCCAGAACAATGCCCAGCCTGGCACTCAACTTGATTTCAGCTTTAAGACCCTAAACAAAAAAAAGGTCAGTCAAATCTGCCCATCTGGCCTACAGAACTGTAAAATACTGTTTGTGATAATTTGTAAAGCAGCAATAGAAAACTAATAACATAACCATTCCATACTAGAAAGTGGTTTTTTTTGCAAGGACCAAATCCTGCAATTATAGCAGGTTTGTTACTAACTCATTTGCTGTCATGCAAGCTCTTCCTTGCTTTTCCCTTTCCTGAATTTCTGCTTTCCTTTTCCATGACCATGGAAATACTGTCCAGGAAAGAATTCCACCAAAAATTAGTTTTTACATCTGAAAACAAGATCAGTTAAGGTACTAAAAGAAAACTTCTTTGGACAGTGTCCAGCTTATAATACTGCCCTTTTATAATCAACCCACAAAGATAAATCAAGGAATAAACTTATCAATAACCAAAAAGGTCCACATCCATGCCAATACATTTATAAAAATAAAAAAGTACAATACAAATTAGATATTGAAAGTGCATGCAAATTCTCTTATGAGAACTGTTGTACAACCTGACAGGATACTAAAAAATGAAAACTAAAATTTCAATAAATAAATAAAAAGAGAACTGTCTCAACATAGAAAACAATCAAATAAATATGTACACTGAGTCAGAAAATTATTTTAATAGTTACAAAACTTTTTTTTTTTACAGAATCAGTATAAAATAGCAGTTGATTTCTCCATAATTATCAGAATTATTTATACTTGAGGTCTTGGCTAAGTGGGGCTGAAATCAACAAAAGGTCTTGGACTGTTGGCTCAGAAATCATCCTAGGAAGCCCGCCCTGTTGATATCTGTCATGCTTAGCTCTTATGAGATGACCCAGTCCTTAAAAAAAAAAAAAAAAAAAAAAAGAATCTCTCTTTATTCATTCTTTGGAGGCTTGAAGTGAATTCGGCAGCGTTCATTAAACACCTAAAATATTGAAACAGAAATAAAAGTCATTGAGTTATCCTGTATAAATCAGGCCTGGAACTAAATTCAATTTAGTATGCTTCAAAAGGTGATTACCATTTTTGTCCTAAGTCAACAGATTTAGGAAACAGAAGAGTTTCCTCACTAGTTCAAACTGACTTACGAGGTGTGAATGCACAGAAGGCCTTGACATGTATTTACAAGACAATTCTAATATTTTAATAAAATTTAAGTTACTTAGGGAAAAAATCATCAAGAGCCAGGTAATTTAGTTACTAGCAAACATTTCAACTTCATATTCTGGACATTTTTTAAACAACTACACAAAAATATCTAAAATAAGTTTAAATAAAGAATGCTCAATAACTAAATGTCCACATGGAACTATGTTAAATAAAAATTTGGTATGGTTATTCAATGGAATACAAACAAGGTTAAAAATAATTTATGTTCTGATTTAAAAAGATCTCCAAGATTATTAAGGGAAAAAAACAAAGTGTGAATAGTACACTTTCACTTGTGTAACAAAGGTAGAAAAATACACACACATAAAATCAGAAAAGGTGTATCTGAAAGCATATACCATTTTTCAGAGAAAAGGGAAAGAAAGACGTGGCTGAAGGAAAGGGACAGAAGGTAGAATTTTTACTGTATATTACTATTTTAAAAATTTTAAAAAAATATTTTTAATATTAAAAAAATTTAAATCACATGTCAAAACTTTTAAGTGTCCAATTAAAACAATTCTGAGGCCGGGCGCGGTGGCTCAAGCCTGTAATCCCTGCACTTTGGGAGGCCGAGGCGGGTGGATCACGAGGTCAGGAGATCGAGACCATCCTGGCTAACATGGTGAAACCCCGTCTCTCCTGAAAATACAAAAAACTAGCTGGGCGTGGTGGCGGGCGCCTGTAGTCCCAGCTACTCAGAGGCTGAGGCGGGAGAATGGCGTGAACCCGGGAGGTGGAGCTTGCAGTGAGCCGAGATGGGCCACTGCACTCCAGCCTGGGCCACACAGCGACACTCCGTCTCAAGAAAAAAAAAAAAAAAAAATTCTGAAATTGAAAAGAATTTCTTCTCAGAATGTACCCCCATACATCATTAATGTGAAGAACAAATCACTTTTCAGGTAAAAGAAAAAACAAACTACCTATGTTGGCTGCCATTGACTATTACAAAAATAAAAGAAAAATCGAAACACAGAGGTTGTGAGGTATTGTTATTATTTTATTTCTTTTTATTTATTTATTTTTGAGATGGAGTTTCACTCTTGTTGCCCAGGCTGGAGTGCAATGGCGTGATCTCGGCTCAATGCAACCTCCACCTCCTGGGTTCAAGCAATTCTCCCACCTCAGCCTCCCGAGTAGCTGGGACTACAGGTACCTGCCACTACACCCGGCTAATTTTTTGTATTTTTAGTAGAGACGGGGTTTCACCCTGTTGGTTAGGCTGGTCTCGAACTCCTGAACTCAAAAGATCCACTTGCCTCGGCCTCCCAAAGTGCTTGGATTGCAGGCGTGAGCTACTGCGTCTGGCCTACTATTCAATTTCTTAAGCTGAGTGGTAGATATATGAATGTTCATTTTATTAATATTCATTAAATTCTACGTGTCACATATCTTTGGCATATGCATCTCACAATTAAAAGAAAATATATAGAAATTATATAGACTCTTTCTAGCCTTTTTACAATTCATCTCACTCATTTCCAGCCCTGATATTTCCCTGAAATTCCCAATCAGACAAGAGGGAGGCTTCAATTTAGTGGCCTGGACACACTGGTTGGGGTGATACATACAACTTGGCTGAGCCTCTCCAAATCCTTTTCCCAAATGATTTCCTGTCCACTTCTGCTGGCCCATTGCACCAGAGTACGATGGCTACATTTTCCTCTTTTTAAAACAAGTAAGGGCCTCATCTTCTGTGGAGTGGATAGACCATATTTTCTTTAAAACTAATATTAAATCCAAAGTAGTTCACTCTTCCCACCACATTATACATACACCATAAATTTCTGCACTTGTTGTTTCAAGCCAGATGTTTCACTGTACCCCTTCCCCATCCAATCCCAAGAGTAAATATGATTTCTCCAGAGAGTAAAAATGGGAAAATATTGCCAAATCCTCTCAAGTGACAGACACCTTATCATGTTGGTGGAAAGGGCAGGAATAGGAAACCTTGGCAAAGAGGATAAGATAGAGAAATGTGATAAAGCAAAGAAAGTCAATTTGTATTTTGCAATTTGTTCATGTCTCAGCAAGCTGGTACATTCTGGTTTTGGTTCAGCTAACCTCTCTTATAAGCATACAGCTTAACAACATTCCAGTAGTTAAATTCAAATGATAAAACAGAATTTTCAGTACATTTTCTCAGATTTAATAGATTTTTGCCCTTTGTAAATCTTTTAGAGTTTTAGAGAGGGGTAAATGGATATACTTTTTCAGAAAACTAAAGTGAGAGTTTTATGAATTTTGACTATATGTAAGTTTCTGGGATCTGGTCCCCTAATCTTGTTCCTAACAAGAACTATGCAATGATAATAAGGAGGTTGTAAATCTATGAGCAATCAAAAGCCTTATTATCAGATACCAGTAAAACTACATATAATAACAAGTTTTATGATCAGGTAAGTTAGAAGAGAAGGAACTGTATAGGTTACCTAATGATAGGAAAACTTACGGAAAGTAACTGAGCTCAAAAAAGCTAATTTTAACAAATAGCCTCCTTGAAGGTTCTGAGTAGTTACTCTAAATGTCAACTATGCCTGTAATTAGTGTTAGGAGACATAGAGAATGCCTCTAATGCTGTTATGATGGCAGCTCATTTAGTTCTATCATATGCTTATAAAGATAATTTTGTTTTGTTTTGGGTTTTTTTTGGAGATGGAGTCTCACTCTGTTGCCCAGGCTGGAGTGCAATGGCTTGATCTCAGCTCACTCCAACCTCTGCCTCCCGGGTTTGAGCGATTCTCCTGCCTCAGCCTCCCAAGTAGCTGGGATTATAGGTGTGAGCCACCATGCCTGGCTAATTTTTGTATTTTTAGTAGACACAGGGTTTCACCATGTTGGCCAGGCTGGTCTTGAACTCCTGATCTCAGGTGATCCACCCGCCTTGGCCTCCCAAAGTGTTGGGATTACAGACATGAGCCGCCTTGCCTGGCCCAGTAAAGCTAATTGTTATAAAATGGCGCTAATTAGATGCTAACTGAATCCTGCTCTCCCTCCCCCACCCCCCAAAAGGTTACAACCCTCAACTGTAAATGTAAATGAGTGATCTCTACTCTCCTTACAGCATCAAGGCACTCTTTACTCCCCTCCCTTGGTTTCCCTTTGTTAGTTCAGTTTTCCTGCTACTTCTTTCCAAATACCAACGTTATTTTGTACCTTCCAGCTCCTGTCATTTACCACTTCTTCAACATTCAGTTCTGACTGCATCCATTTCAACTGCAAGAAAAAAAAAATTGAAGTTATAAAATTTAAAGAGCTAAAACCACACTCATGTTTATCCAACAAAACCTGCTGCTGCTCTAGTATTTTTGTCTGTTAATGGCAGAGTTTGGAAGCTTCTTTGACACAATCAACTTTCCCCATATCTAATCAATTGCTAATCTCAAACTTTGCTGCATATTCTAATCACCTTGAGAGCTTTAAAAAAAAATCCCAAGGCCAGTCAGTTCACAGAAGACATACAAAATGCCAATCTTACTAATGTATAAAGAAATGCAAATTAAGCCATAATATGACAAAATGAGTAAGTCTGATAAAACCTAACATTAGTGAAGGTATGGGAAAAGATATACTCCTATATATTCTTAGTAAGAGTATAAATTGTTACAACTTCTATGAAGGGCAATTTGTCAAGACTCACAGGAAATGTACATTCTCATGTCCTTGAACCCAATGATTCCAGTCCTAGAGATTGATCATACAACTACAGACTTGCAAAGATAGCACAGAGGAAAAAAAGGACAAGGAAGTGTAAACCTGATTTGAATAGAGAATTAAGAAAAAAAAAAAACCTCAAGGAGGAAAGAGAATATAGGTGGAAGTGATCTAGAAAGGCATGCGCTTCCTCACACCTTAACCATACAGTCAGAAGTCTCAGGCTAAAAATGCCAAGTCTTTAGCTTTCTTTATAACTGCCAACCTAATTACTCCGAGAGAAAAGTAGCCAATTCCATTGCCAGGCCCTGAGAGCAGGGCTCACAATACTCCCAGTAACATTTTGTTAGAGGACTTGAAGGGGAAAAAGCTGGCTAGTTCCAGGCAGAAGGCTTGAAAATATTCAGGAAAATGAGGAGAAAAAAGCATGAACTATAGGTTGATGCCACCTAAGAGTTTAACACCAGGATGACTTCCTCAGGCCAAAGTGAAGAACCCAGACCAGATTTGGGAATAAAATGCCAGAGAGCTCAACAAGATCTGGGCAAGCATGAATCTGACACCCAGGCCAAAGACCCTGGCCAACTAGGAGCGCAGTTCAGGCAGGAGGTTTGAGACATTCGTGGCAACACTGATAAGAATGGAACTTGGTACAGGTCCAATAGCTCCTTGCAAACTCCCTTCTTAGATGCAGAACTGGTGTCAAAGCGTAGGTTGGTACACATGGCAAGAACTGTGGAACAAGGAGAAGAACTGCATTCTGACAATTAGTCCTGTGCTGTGCAGTAGTAACAAGCCTGAAGAAGCCCACCAATGCAACCTAAGTTCCCATTTTAATCAGCCATACAGACCAAAATCATTAAAGCTCCACTTCTCTGACAAAGCCTGGACTGACTGCCAAAGAAATAATTTCAGTTGAAGAACAGTGTGAAAGTCACTAAGATAGTCTTCAAAACTGCTCTCAAGTATTTAAAGGGATACTATGCAGAAAAGGGTTCAGAATTATCCTGGGTAACTCCAGAGAGAAGAATAAGAAGCAGTACTTATATATTATGGGAGCAGAATTTCACAATATATATGAAAATCTTGGAACAATTAGAACTGTCCAAAAGAGAATACACTGACGCTGAGACAGGGGATCCTCCCCTGCCACAACACCCTGCCCTTAAGCCGTAGTGAAACAAAAGCTAGAAACCACTGGTTGGTGATATGACAAAGAGGATTAATGCAACAAATATGGAGTCCCAGAGACTCATAAAGGAAAGAAACTGCTACTTCGTAGCAGCCAATATGCAAGATCTTTCTTACATCCTTGAATCCTCCCCACACCACCCCACCCCCCTCCTCAAAAAAAGTAAGAAGTTATTAGGTATCAGCTCCATTTTACAGACTCAAAATCAGAATTTTCAGAACAAGATTACAAAGCCACCAAGGTAGGTGGGATTTATTTCCTTAGAGCTGTCTGCCTTTGGATTATTTTTTAAAATTCTACAACATTGTAGATATTACAGCCAACTTCTAATATAATTTTATCAGTGCTACCAACAAACTGTCACCTTTGAGACAGTTGTCTCTAGGTCTTCAACAGGTAAACTTAAGGCAACTAACATGTGACAGCAGTTACAGAGGTCCAGAAAGGAAGGTGCTTTTTTTGAGTTAGAAAGGTTCAGGTAAAGTAGTGGGGAGTTTCTGACTGGCATCTGTCTATAAATAAAATATACTCACTAAAGTATTTGACTATTAGTCACAACTTAAAGAAACTGACTGAATCCAGGGTCAGAAGAGATGGGTTAAAGTCCCAGTTCTACCACTTACTAGCTTGTGGCTTTGGGGGTGTCAGTTAGTATCTCTGAGTCTTTTTCCTCAGATAGAAAATGAAGAGGTAGAGTTGTACCATCTCCAAGAGCTCTCTCTGATTCCATAATCTTCATAGCAAACTTGAAAATTAAAAAAAAAATTCACGTTTCCTTATTTGCTTATGTACTAACCCATGGTTACCCCCAGCCCTATATGTTATCGAGCTAGAAAGCAAACCTCATTCAACTCACTGATTGGTTTCTCAACCCCTCCTTGCAGTGGTCATCCTGGTGATTCTATCTGGGCCCTAAAGACACAAGGGCAGATCTGGAGGCTGAGTAAATTGTGTGTCACAATCACTCCCAAACACTCAGTAGTTTAGAGTTTTGAACTTTGCTCTCCACTAACTAGTCACTTTATTCTGTTTGACTTGATCTGTAAACAGTGACTTTTCAGTTTCTGATTTAACAGCCTTTGCCCTGCAGTTTCCTTTGTCAACACCTTCAAGAGCATTGAAATACAAACTCCAATATTACTAGACTTTCACCAGTTTTATATAAATTATCTGTATGCCAGCTGGACACGGTGGCTCAGGCCTGTAATCCCAGCACTTTGGGACGCCAAGACGGGGGGATCACACGGTCAGGAGTTCGAGAGCAGCCTGGCCAACATGGTGAAAACCCGTCCCTACTAAAATACAAAAAACAAAAAATTTTAGCTGGGCGTGGTGGCAGGCACCTGTAATCCCAGCTACTAAGGAGGCTGAGGCAGGAGAATCTCTTGAACCTGGGAGGTAGAGGTTGTAGTGAGCCAAGATTGCACCACTCCAGCCTAGGCGAAAGTGTGAGACTCCATTTCAAAAAAAATAAAAATAAATACACAAATAAATAAATAATCTATACGCCTTCATGAACAGCAAGGGGAATAAGATCAACATCATTGCATTAGGTCACTGTCCAAGGGATCCACCAGTGCCTGTTGCATGAGCAGGTATGGAATACAGACCTGATGCAGTAGTCATGAACAAAGAGAGCAGCAAAGACAGTGGCTGAGTCCTATATCCAGTGAGACATCCTGAATTGGCGGAATGATCGAGAAAGTGCAGCAGCCCGGCCTACTCACCTTGTGTGCAGCCAGCTACAAGGAAAGAGGTTTCTTTTCTTTTCTACTAATAGTTTTCAATAGATGATGAGGTCCCCTTTTTACAGTTTAGCTACATCTTCTAAACAAAGGGCAAACTTCATGACTGTGCAGTATGAAAAGCATGACTCAATCCCACAAGGATCCGTAAGTCACCTATTATGCCATCTTAAAATATAAACATGAAGTCAGGTGTGGTGGCTCACACCTATAATCCTAGCACTTTGGGAGGTGGAGGAGAGCGGATCACTTTGAGCTCAGGAGTTTGAGACAAGCTTGGGTGACATGGGAAGACCCCATCTCTACCCAAAATACAAAAAATGAGCTGGGTGTGGTGGTTCGCACCTATAGTCTCAGCTACTGGGGAGGCTAAGGCAGGATTGCTTGAGCCCCAGAAGCAGAGGTTGCAATAATTGAGATTGCACCACTGCACTCCAGCCTAGGTGACAGAGTGAGACCCCATCTCAAAAACAAACAAAAAAAAACATGATTTTGATAATTGTACACTGGTCCTGTAGGAAAAGTCCCTGTTCTTCGAAATAACTAATGAGTTTAAGGGTAAAGTGGTACAATGTATACAACATGCTCTCAAAATGGTTCATGGGAAAAATATATTTATGCACACAGGTGTGTGGGGAGACAGGGAGAGTGAGGAAGGCAGGGAAGGATGAAGAGAAGGAGAGAGGGAGGGTGAAGAGAATAAACTGTAAAGCAGGTGGGGCAACATATAAATATTAAGTGAATATAGGTAAAGGGCACATGAGAGTTCCTTGTACTATTCTTACAACTTTTTTGTAAGTTTGAAATTATACAAGATAAAAAGTTGCCGCTAAGAGTCCCCTCAAAAGAAAGACAGCAATAAATCCCACACAATAAAATATGATGTATTTTTCTATTGTTTCCCTGACTTGTCACACACGAGGGCTGTAAAGAAACAGTTCTGCTGCATTAACTGTATTCTGAAGTCTACACCCTATCTACATTATAGTTGACTTGGGAAAATAAGGCTTCCTCTGACACATCCTAGGTAGGTACTTGCCGTTTTCTTAAAAGTAAAAACACTGCAGGAATGGGGGAGGAAATGGGAAAAAGGCATGTCCAAGAAAAGCCCAAAGATCCCTAGCAACTTTTACACAGTAGGGAAATAAATTATGAGGTACAAGTGCATCTGGTTATATTTAAATCACACTATATTTTTATGGCTAACGAGGGTAATATCCTGAAGTTAAATAGTCTATATTACATTTCAGCAGATTTCTACAGAATGAAACTGGAGCTATTTTCAAAATATATTAGAGATGTTTTTTCTCAAGTTATGTCTCAAAAGGGAGATACTATACAGATGTGATTTCCCCAGAATTTCTGATGTGGTACTTCACCTGTAGTGATCCCTTGTCTTTAATAGAAAGAAACAAATAAATGAAAATAAATTATGACTATGTGCTCATTTTAGACAAAGCTGCTATGTTGCATTTGTTCAAGACGTGCACACTAATTTACCAATTAATATCTAAACATAATAAAATAAAGCCCACTAAAATTGAAGCACTCGTCTCTCGGTTATTTTTTTTAAGTAATAGCCATATTATATGCCAAAATTTTCATATTAAAATTTTTACTTTCAAGGCTACAGTTGGAAAAACTTTGCCTGAGAAATGTTAATTCTGTTCAACTTACCTTTGTCTGCTCTTTTCTAAGTTGCTTTAATAACGTTAAATCATCCAAATTCTTTTCTCTCTCTTCCCGGAGGTTTTTTACTACTGCTGAGGTCTGGGCTATACAATTTTTTATGACTCTGTCTCTACTGGCATGAGCTGCCATCAACTAAAGAACAAAGGAATGAAAGGAGAAAAAAAATGCATCAATTTTCACATTTTAGTGCTTTTCAAAAAAGTTCTTGAGACTATACAAATTTAATACTTTCTAAAACAATTTCTGATGACCGAAACCATGAAAGAGAAGATTGTGTTGAATCAGCTACTTCATCTAAAAACATAACCGGCAGCATCTCTGAGGGTGGAAGGTATGAAGTCTGGGGCTGTCCTCCTCCTCAATATGCTCCCGGTATTGCCCTCGGCTTCCTGCATTCCCCACACTGGACTTTTCACTTCGGTTTTGTCTACCTTACATCACTGACTTTTCCTGTGATTCCATTCATGTGTTCCTCTATTCTACAACCACCCGCACACGCCTGGCCACTGACGGCTATTCTTCCTCTCTTTGTCCTTTCATATTTTTTTCTGTCTTACATTGTTAACAAGTGAAAGAAATTATACACTAAGTCATGTATAGAAGGTTTCACTACAATAAAGAATAACAAAGAATGCTACATTTACCTACGGAAGACAGAGCCCTTTTCAAGATTATAAAGTATAAGTACTGATAAGGAAAACTTATATATGAAGCACAGATTAGTAGTTGCATCAATTGTGTGTGCTGACTGAAATTAAGGATGTCTGACAGAACAACTCTTTGATAACCTCCATCTTAATGCAACAAATTAATAAAAACAGTTCTCATTTATTTCCCATCTTGATTCATAAAGTATCATGGTCGTGTTTCAAACATACTTCCATAATCACAGCCACATTTTGATAATACCCCAAAATCTGCATTTGTAAAGCACTGTTTCAAGTTCGTAGACTTTATTGTTCAGTACTGATGTTTATGTTTACCATGGGAATAAACAATGTAAAGCTAAAAAAAGTCACAGATTGAAGGGAATATGCTCTAATAAGATCTCATTGACGTTTATAAGTTTTATCTTGAGTAACTTTTGAGATTTGAAATTTCTAAAACGAGTGCTTCATAATAACTTTACTGATCATCTCCTAGGAAGAAGTGCTATTTGAAAAGGCAAATATCCCTTCTTTAGCTATAGAAGGAAGCTGGGTCAGGGATTAAAGTCAGGGTGAATATGAGCAACTTGGACATTTCATAGAGTTCTGCTTCTTGACTGACATAATACTTAAGGGAACTCAGTGGTACTTATTGGTATGGGCACTCTGCTGCAGGCTTGATCCCTGGCACAAAGCTACTTGAAAAATTAAGCTTTACTTGATATACATGTTGCTGAATCCTTCCAGGATAAAGATACAGAGAAAAACTCAAACACACACACAGGATTTCCAAAACAGAAGAGTTCTAAATTTAGTATGCAAGCTTATCCTGACTCAACAAGGAGATAAAAAATAACAACTTGTGACTCTCACAGGGCCTGTTAAACAAAATGATAGCAGTAGCAGCAAACATTTTTTGAGACAGGGTCTTGCTCTGTCACTCAGGCTAGACTGTGGTGGTGTGATCTTGGTTCACTGCAACCTCTGCCTCCTGGGCTCAAGCAATCCTCCTGCCTTAGCCTCTCAAGTGTCTGAGACTGTAGGCGCACGCCACTAAGCCCAGCTAATTTTTGTATTTTTTGTGGAGATGTAGTTTCGCTATGTCACCCAGGCTGGTCTTGAACTCCTGGACTCAAGCGATCCTCCTACCTCAGCCTCCCAAAGTGTTGGGATTACAGGCATGAGCTGCCGCACCTGACCAGCAATATTTATATACAAAACACTGAGTACTGTAGGCACTTTATAACTCAATGCGCCAACAACTGTATGAACTAGGTACTATTATTATACTAGTTTACAAATATTAAAACTGAGGCAGACAGCCGGGCATGTTGGCTCACACCTGTAATCCCAGCACTTTGGGAGGCCGAGGTGGGTGGATCACTTGCAGTCAGGAGTTCGAGACCAGACTGGCCAACATGGTGAAAACCCCATCTCCACCAAAAAATACAAAAAAATTTAGCCAGGTGTGGGAGCATGTGCCTGTAGTCCCAGCTACTTGGGAGGCTGAGGTGCGAGAAACGTTTGAACCCAGGAGGTGGAGGTTGCACTGAGCTGAGATCCTGCCACTGTACTCCAGTCTGGGTGACAAAGTGAGACACTGTCTCAAAAAAAAAACAAAAAAAAACCTGAGGCAGAGGTTATGTAACATATTCAAGGTCACCTAGCTAGGAGGTAGCAGATGTGAATAATCTAGATCTAGAATCCATATTGTTAATCACTACACTATAAACATCTAGGTTAACAGGAAGATTGTAAATGGAAACAATTTTACAGATTATGGAAATTATATGAGTAGTGAGGTGAGAGAGGGAGTATCACCAAAGTGACCATAAATTTTAGTTCTTCAGACAGAGGTACCCAAAGAAAGTGAACTGTCTAACAACCTCATAGCCAATTAGGACTAGGTCCCATACTATCGACTCTGGACACTGAATTCCACTCATTAAGTCCACAACCTTATGGTTTTCTCAAGCCACAAGACTTACCTGCTCATTTAAAATAACACACTTTAACACAGAACAAAAATATCAGTAGTTGATGCTCTGAATTTAACTGACATGGATAAGCTCGTCCAAAACTGATCTGAGAGAGGCAGTTTAGGTTTTAAGGATGCCTTCTTCATGACTATGAATCCAAACAATAACCTTGTGGTAGACCTTAAAATAGTAAGTGTCATTTGAACTTTAGCTTCTGCATTAATGAAAGAATATAGGTAAATAAACTATGAAAAAGATTTTGCTGCATCATTATTTCCTTCTGCTTTTGGAGATTAAAAAAGAGAAATAAAGGGTGGGCAATGAAAAAAATATACTTGAGAAACCAAAGCCTCAGGAAAGGACAATTGATCCATTGGTTTTCCTTCTCTCCCAGTTGCCAAATGCTTCTATTCCCCTTCCTGAGGAGTGAGAAAAAGAAGATTTAAAGGTGTGAAGGGTTTTAATTCTTCTTTATACCAGTTGTCTGGCTTTTTAGGACTGATGTACTCACAGTCCTTGCTCTTGTTACTGTCTTACTTCACTGTTTCACTCTCCTCTTTCATTCCTTTGTACATAAGGTCTCCGTGAGGTAAAGGCTGCAAAACAACTGCTCCCATTCTTTAGAACCATTTCTTCTCAGGTTTGGTAAGATTTCACAAGCATAAGGTCACACATTTTCTTGAATGTGTAGTAACCAGATCAAAACTTATATACACCATCAGGTATAGGCAAAGAAACCTGAAGATGTCATTCCTTTAGTCACAGCTGAGTTACAAGATAACTGATTTCTTATTCAGTCTGCAAAGAAAGACATGAAAGAAGCAAAAGACTCAAAAAATACACTTACAGACTCATAAAGTTGTTTACAGGTTTGGCTGGCATCAATTTTCCCTGCAAAGGAAGCTGTTGGAACCGTAGTGTTTAATTCATGTACTATTCTGTCATCAATTGTCCTCATCACCTTGAGTAATTCCTATATGTATTTAAAATAAAAGAATATAATCCGAATGGAAAGTTAGTGATAAAAAATGAGTATTTAAGTAAAAAATAAAGCTCTTGGATATTTTACAATCCTTTAAGTCAGGAGTGAGGAAACCAAGCCAAATACAGTGTAACCATAAGAAAATGTTCAAGGATGATAGGTAGGTTAAGAAATGGTAATTTTAACAGTGGGCACCAACTCTGCCTCCTTGGCTCAAATGTGACTGTCTTAAGAGTTAAGACTGTTTTACTCACGTTGAAATCCCGTTTGCTGGCATGGTGTTTAGCAAACAGTGTATGCTCCTTCCATCTCCAGCATACAGCCAATAAAGTATACTACTAGTTTTTACTTTTTCTTAGTAACTCTAGCTCATATGTTCCAAGGATCCCTCTTCCCTCAGAAAGCCTCCAATTCTCAAAAAAAAAAAAAAAAACCTAACAGAAAAATAATATCAAAAGGGCAGGGAACTTAAAAAAGACTGGTACTAACTACCCATATAGCATAGCCCTCCTACCCACATGTGATCAGTGTACTTCTTTTCACTTGTCACTAGAGAAAGGCTGGACATCAGCTACATCTCGTCTTCAGTTAAACTCTGGGAGAAGTTTCTGGCAGTATATCTTTCTCTTTCTTTTTTGTTTCTCAGATTTACAAAATATCCAAACAAGAACAACAACAACAACAAAAAACCCCAGTCACTTACAAAGCATCAAGAAAATGGCTAGGCACGGTGGCTCACACCTGTAATCCCAACACTTTAGGAGGCTGAGGCAAGAATATAGCTTGAACCCAGAAATTCGAGACCAGCCTGAATGACAGACATAGTGAGACTCTGTCTCTACAAAAAAAAAATTTTTTAATTAGCCGGGCATGGTGACTCATGCCTACAATCCTAGCTACCTGGGAGGCTAAGGCAGGAAGATCACTGAGCCCAGAAGCTCAAGGCTGCAGTGAGCTATGATCACACCACTGTACTCCTGCCTGGGCGATAGTGAGATCCTGTCTCTTAAAAAAAGAAAGAACGAAAGAAAATAAAACAGAATTATATAATACTAGGAATACACTTATTATTGAAAACATCCAAGTTAACATTCAATATTAATATGTACTAAAAGCAACGTTTGATTCTTTCTCCCTCAATATACTATCCTACTTCTTACCTTTGCCAAACTTAAATCCATGACTGAAACCAATTCCTTTCTTTCCTCATCCATTTGTTAAAATAAAAATTCTTATTATGATTAAATTATTACTTTCATTTTAGAAAAGTTAGAAAAACACTTTAAATAAAAATCATCTATAGTTAACCATTATCAACACTTTAATATGTTCCTTTGGTCTTTTTTCTACACACACCTATTAATGTTTTTATAAAACTGAGGTACTATGTAACATTTTAAAATCTGGCTTTATGACATTATATTATGAGCACTCTGTTCTTGTTGCTAGAAACGTCTTGATTTTTTTTTCTTTTTTTTTTTTTTTTGGGACAGGGTCTCACTCTGTTGCTTAGGCTGGAGTGCAGTGGCATGATATTGGCTCACTGCAGCCTTTGCCTCCTGGGCTCAGGTGATCCTCCCACCTTAGCCCCTCAAATAGCTGTGACCATAGGCATGTGCAACTACACCCAGCTGATGTTTTTGTATATTTTTGTAGAGAGAGGGTTTTGCCACATTGCCCAGGCTGATCTCGAACTCCTGGACTCAAGCAATCAGCCTGCCTCAGTCTCCCAAAGTGCTGGGATTACAGGCAAGAGCCACTACACCCAGCCCTGAAGATATTTTAAATAGTTGCATAAGTATTCTATCCTGTTCAAGCACTACAACTCATTTGGTTACTTTCTCTTTAACGAACATTTAGGTAGTTTCCAATTACAAACCACTTAGTCCATTCAATCTAAGTCTGTAGTCTAGATTCTGTTCTATCATTCCATTAATTTTTAATTAGTGAATTTAATGGCCTTTTCTATACCTCAATCTAGAAGTGAAACAGCTTCCAGAAGGCTCATAATTCAGACTAATAAAACACTGGCAAATATCAGGTCTAAAACCAAGTTCATTATCTTCTCGTCCTGTATCTTTCTATTTTTTAAACAGTATTCTCTGTAAACTGGAATTCTTAAGGGATAATCTCAACATATTCACTGGGCAACCACCATACATAGTGGAGGATATATGTATTGTGCTTAAGTGGCAAATTCCAAACAAATGATGGTAGTACTATTTGGGGAGTCCAAAAAAAAAAAAAAAAAAAAAGGTAAGTAGAAGACAGGGACCCACCTTGCCACTTTACCTCCTATGACTGGCCTATTAAAAAAAAAAAAATGTCTCCTTCAAACTCTCCTTCAAAACCTTCCTTTTCACTTGCTAAACTGAACTGATCTTCTGAGGCCAAGGGTTAAGCTGTGCCTTTTGGATAGAGGTTTTCTTGGTTATGAAAGCCCTCAGCAATATTTGTCTTTAAATAATGCAGTGGTAAGAGAGAGTACCACAGAGTTCATTCATTTATTAACTCATTCTTCATTCAAAATATAATTACAGTCATTCCTTAGTATCCATGGGGGTTTGGTTCCAGGTCCTCCTATGGTTACCAAAATCCAAGGATGCTCAAGTCCCTGATATAAAATGGCAAAATATTTGTATAAAACCTATCCACATCCTTCCATATACTTTAAATAAACTCTAGATTACTTATATCTAATACAATATAAATGCTATGTAAATAGGTGTTAGTTATACTGTAGTGTGTAGGGTATAATAATAAGAAAAAGTCTGTACATGTTCAGTATGGATGCAACCTTTTTTTCCGACTATTTTCCATCCACGATTGATTCAATCCATGGATGTAAAACCCATAGATATGGGAGGGCCAATTGTCCTATGTCTAGTAATGGTCAGGCACTATTCAAAACATCAAGGCCACAGTAATGAATAAAAGAGGTCCTTGCTCTTATACAGCAAAATTCCTGAAGGGGGAGATAGAAATTAAACAAGTATCCTATAAACAAGATAATCTCCGGTACTAAAAAGTACTATGAAAAAGAAAACAAACTAAGGTAACGAGATGAAGAGTGACTGAGTGGTGCTTGGGGGCTACTTTAGATAGAGAGATCAAAAAAGGCTTTTCTGAGGATGTAGCATTTAAGCTGAAACCTAAATGACGTGATTGAACCAACTATAGGAACATTTGGGCTGGGGGTGGTGGCTCATGCCTGTAATCCCAACAATTTGAGAGGCTGAGGCAAAGTAGGAGGATTGCTTGAGCTCAGGAGGTTGAGGCAGTGGTGAGCCATGATTGCACCACTGCACTTCAGCCTGGGCAAACACACAAAAAAACTAAGGAGAGGTAGTTGGATATATTTTGAAGACAGATATATCCAATTGTTGGGTATATTTTGAAGACAGAGCTAACAGAAATTGCTGAATTGGTGGTCAGGGATGAGAAAAGAAAATAGGATGACTTTCAAGCTTGAGGCCTAAGCAACTAAATGTATGGAAATGCCATTAACTTATGGTGATGGGAGACTGGGGAAGGAAGAGACTTGGAAAGAGTGGGAACATCAAGAATTGTATTCTAACTCAGGCTGCCTGATGATTACTGTTCATTGTTTGTATGTGGTAATGGTATGGTGTTAGAAAGTCATAATCTCTTGGAGATAAAGTCAGAAATTTTACAGAAAAAATGGTATGGTATTTGGGACGACCTCAAAATAATCAGATTAGGGTGGGGTAAGTGGTAGTAGTGAACAGATGAAACAAGAGTGGCCATGAATTGGTTGTTGAAGTTGGGGAATGGGTACATGAGTGTTTGTGGTACAGCCTCTCCTTCTGTGTTATGTTTAAAATTTTGTAGAATAAAACTTTTTTTTTTTAAGTTCTGTTGTGGCAACAGATATTGGCGTGCATGCGGAGAAAAGGGAATGCTTATACACTATTGATGGAAATGTAAATTAGTACAACCTCTATGGAATACGTGGAGATTTCTCAGAGAACCAACAACAGAACTACCATTTCACCCAGCAGTCCCACTACTGGGTACTTACCCAAAGGAAAAGAAATCATTATATAAAAAAAGACACCTAGAGGCTGGGTACGGTGGCTCATGCCTGTAATCCCAGCACTTTGGGGAGGCCGAGGCAGGTGGATCACGAGGTCAGGAGTTCGAGATCAGTCTGACCAACATGGTGAAACTCCATCTCTACTAAAAATACAAAAATTAGATGGGTATGGTGGTGCGCACCTGTAATCCCAGCTACTCGGGAGGCTGAGGCAGGAGAATCTCTTGAACAAGGGAGGTGGAGTTGCAGTGAGCCGAGATTGTGCCACTGCATTCTAGCCTGGGCAACAGAGTGAGACTCCATCTCAAACAAAAACAAAAAAAGACACTTGTACTCATATGTTGATTACAGCACTATTCACAGCAGCAAGCTAACTGTCCATCAACAGTTGACTGGATAAAGAAAATGTAGTGTATGTATACACACATATATATGGAATACCATGCAGCCACAGAAAAGAATGAAATCATCCAGGCGTGGTGGCTCACGCCTGTAATCTAGCACTTTGGGAGGCCGAGGCAAGTGGATCACCTGGGGTCAGGAGTTTGAGACCAGCTTGGACAACATGGTGAAACTCTGTCTTTACTAAAAATACAAAAAATTAGCTGGGTGTGGTTGTGGGTGCCTGTAATCCCAACTACTTGGGAGGCTGAGGCAGGAGAATAGCTTGAACCCGGGAGGCAGAGGTTGCAGTGAGCCAGATCGTGCAACCTGGGCAACAGGAACGAAAGTCTGTCTCCAAAAAAAAAAAAAAAAGAAGAAGAAAAAGAATGAAATCATGTCCTTTGCAGCAACATGGATGGAACTGGAGGCCATTAAGTGAAATAACTCAAAACAGAAAATCAAATACCAAATGTGCTTGTTTATAAGTGGTAGCTAAACAATGGTGCATATACACATAAAGATGGAAAGAATAGACATTGGGGACTCCAAAGGATAAGGGGAAGGAGGAAGGTGAGGGTTGAAAAACTACCTGTTGGGTACAATGTTCACAATTTGTGTGATGGGTAAATTAGAAGGCTATGAGTGCCAGGTGCAGGGGCTCATGCCTGTAGTCTCAGCTGCTTGGGAGGCTAAGGCAGGAGAATTGCTTGAACCCAGCAGGCAGAGGTTGTAGTGGGCCGAGATTGCGCCACTGTACTCCAGCCTGGGTGACAAAGTGAGACTCTATCTCAAAAAAGAAACCCGTATATGTACCCCTAAATCTAAAATTTTAAAAATTAAAAAAACAACAAAAAACAAAGCTTTGTTTTGGACTTGTTACGTTTGATGCCTATTAGATATCTGAGTAGAAGAGTGGAATAGAAAGTAGAATATGCCAGTCTGACACTGATCAGGGGTGGAGTTATACCAATAAACTGATGTTCTTTAAAGTCATGAAACTAGAAGAGATCACTGAAGGAGACGTACAGAGCGAAGGGGGCCAATGAATTAAGGAATTCTAGCATCTACAAGTAGAGGAAAAATTCTGTGATGTCACCGAAGTCAGAAGAAAGGTTTAAAGGAGGGAATGGTCATTTGTGTTGAATGTTACTAACTCAAGAATTATATGGGGCCGGGTGCGGTGGCTCACATGTGTAATCCCAGCTCTTTGGGAGGCTGAGGCAGGAGGACTGCTTGTGGCTAGCAGTTCAAGACCAGCCTGAGCAACAAAGTAAGACTCTTGTCTCCACAAAAGTAAAAAATTTAGCCAAGTATGGTGGCATGTGCCTGCAGTCCTAGCTACTTGGGATGCCAGGGCAGAAGGATCACTTGAGCCCAGGAGTTCAAGGTTACAGTGAGCTATGATGTGCCACTGCCCTCCAGCCTTGGTGACTATGCCTCAAAAAAAAAATTGTAATGAATAAACAAATGATTCTATGAACAGAAATTAAACTTTTAAACTTGGAAGGATGGAAATCATGGGTGACCTTAAAGAGAGCCATTTAAACAGAGTGTTTAATGGACAGAAAAGGCAATGTGGCTTAAGTACAGAGAGAAAGATAAAACATGGTGTAACATGAGGTCCATTATTAGAGGTCATATGATAGGATTTTAGTCTTTTCTGAGACCCACAGGGAACCAAACATGTATTTTTTGTCATGATTAAGGTTACACGATCAGATCTGTGTTCTAAAATGACTGCTTAGGTTAAAGTGTGGAACATGGACTGGAGAGGAACTACAGTAGATGTCAAAAGCTCAGTTAGACACTGCAGCAATCCAGGTGAGATTACGTCATTTGACATTTCCTGGGATTTTTATTGACTCTGAACTTTAACCAGTTTTAAGTTTGAACACTGGCTATACCTTAATCACTTTAGCCCGATTCATCTCCAATAAAACAATTTGGATATACTACTAAGTTTCTCACATAGCAATGGGAATCTATCCACATTAACTAGGTAATGAGTCCATCAATTTTATTGTCTTACCAATGGAACCTACAAATATGGATTATCAAATAGTCATGCATTGCTTAATAACAGGGAAACATTCTGAGAAACATGTCATTGGGTGATTCTGTTGTGTGAGAATCATAGCATGTACTTACACAAACCTAGATGGTATTACAGCTTACTACACACTTAGGCTATATAGTATAGATGACTGCTTTTAGGCTACAAACCTATACACCAGGTTACTGTACTGAATATTGTGAGCAACTGTAACACAGTGATACTTGTATATCTAAATATATCTACACATGGAAAAGATACAGTAAAAATATGGTGTTATAATCTCATGGGAACACATCTGTATATGCAGTTGGTCACTGACTGAAACGTCATTAGGTGGAGCATGACTGTATATCAATTTTTCTGTGTGTACCAGAGAATTATCAATATATGATCTAGAGCTTGGCTTTCAACTTGGCAGACACTAGCCACATGAAATTATGTAAATTAAAATTAAATGCAATTTAAAATTTAGTTCCTTAATTGCAGTAGTCACATTTCAAGTGTTCGAGAGCCACCTGTTACTAGTGGCCACCATATGGAGACAGCATAAATGTAGAACATTTCCACCATCACAGAAAGTCCTATTGGACAGTGCTGTATTCTAGAAAATATAATGACAATCCCTAAACTGATAACGTACTTGTTCAGGAATTGCTGAAAACTGTATGCCATTCTTTTTTTTTTTGAGACAGAGTCTTGCTCTGTCGCCCAGGGTGGGGTGCAGTGGCCGGATCTCAGCTCACTGCAAGCTCTGCCTCCCAGGTTTAGACCATTCTCCTGCCTCAGCCTCCCGAGTAGCTGGGACTACAGGCGCCCGCCACCTCGCCCGGCTAGTTTTTTGTATTTTTTAGTAGAGACGGGGTTTCACCGTGTTAGCCAGGATGGTCTCGATCTCCTGACCTCGTGATCCGCCCGTCTCGGCCTCCCAAAGTGCTGGGATTACAGGCTTGAGCCACCGCGCCCGGCCTGTATGCCATTCTTAAACGTCACAGAAGAGATACCAGAAAAGCTAAAGAGAAAGAAAAAAAGGGAGGTAAAATGATTGGGGAAGGAAACATTGTAGCAAAATAAAGTGTGGGTGATAAAGTAGTAGATGCATGCCATTTATTCAATCATTTGAGTTATGAAAAGAGGGAGATTAGAATTTTATTTATAGGAACCTGTTGAGAACAGCGAATGTGTGGTCCAACATAGTGGGCCCTCAGTGTTTTTGTGGTGTAATGAGACAGGAAGTGATTTCTTTCAAAATTGAAAAGGCAGAAGGAAAAGAACTGTAAACCATCTCACCAGGCTCACATTTCTTCACAGGCAAAAAAGTGTCAAAGCTCTTAAGGCAACTCCAAAAGGTTCTAGGCAAAAGTTCGCGCTGCCCTCACAGATTATGAGCAAACGAAGGTGAATGCAGGCACAAAAATGCTGCATTTTTGGATCACTTTGGATCAACCATAAGGAATTACTGACTACCTACCTGAGGCCTAGCCCCAATGGCATACACTCCTGTCCACACAAATTCAACAAGAAAATATACAGAAGACACCCCTGAACAGAACAGACATCATACACAATAAACTGCAACACCTGTCCACAGAAATAACACAAAAACACACACAGTTCAATGGTTCTCTGAAAGCCGCATCTTGTGTAGAACCCTCATGAGCTTCTCAACGTTAAATCATAGCCAAAGATAACTTTATAAATTCTGTAGTACCCCCAGCTTCTTCTTCCATCTTCCTCAAAACAAGAGATCTGATTTATCATGAATCTCTCATTGTAGGCTGACTCTGAAATTATACAGGCATTTTTCTTGGAATGCATTTTATGCCTTCTCTCTAATTGGTAGGGTAAAGATCTCATCCTCTTGGAAGGCAATTTAGGTATTGAAGCAGTGCCTATATTTAGTAGTGGGCAGGAGTAGAGAAAACTTTCTATTGCCTCTACAATTATACTATAGTCTATTCCTAAG
The DNA here is from genome assembly GCF_049350105.2 of Macaca mulatta. Lineage (NCBI taxonomy): Eukaryota > Metazoa > Chordata > Mammalia > Primates > Cercopithecidae > Macaca > Macaca mulatta. The sequence goes on along the minus strand of NC_133407.1, from coordinate 161,387,477 downwards.
ATTCATTCTCAGGTAAAGTTATTTTATAATTCTACATATTTTTCAGGGTACATACGGGTGAGGAGTAGGAAAGTGGTCATTGTATAACTAAAATACAGTGTACTCCAAAGAATGACATGGAACTCCCTTAATCTTTCCTCTCCTCTCCCTTTGACTGACAGTACCCAGAAGTAACGTCATTGGTACTTGACATCAAGGTCCCTTTTACATGATGCTCTTTTCAGACAGATCTGGTTCCTCAAACTCTATTTTTACAACAAAGCTCCCACAGTGCTTCCCCCAAACCAGAAACACTGCCAGAGTCCTCTAACACCTAACATCCCCAAGGACAGGAATAGAAAGCAGCCCCATAAGTATAAAAGGAACCATCATTGATGCTAGAAAATAATATATTTAGTATGTGCCTAATTACAATGTGATTCAAAATCAATTATGTCAATGAATGTTCCTAATAGAAATACTAATATTTAAACAAGCATGTTGAAGTGCTGGGGGGTGGGTAGGAAGAAAGAGACATGTATGAGGACAATGGCAAGAGACATGACAAGAGGCACTTTGGGATTGGATTTTAAAAGGTCTTATATGCCATGTTAAGATGGCATATAAGATGTTTAGATCTAGTCATATGAACCTAAAACTTAAAAACATAGCTTAGATTATAAAATTCAGAATATAATAGCATATGCCACAGTATTATGGAGATTAGATTGAAGGGGGAATACAGTAGAGAAAAAACTGCCAGAAGATAATAAGGCCTGTTGCAAAGCTAGTTCCAAAAATGACAGGGGCCTAAACAAAGCCACAGGCAGTAGTGATGAATCTTCCTAAGGCACCTCTTTGATCATCTCACCCCTTTGCCCAAAAAGGACTCCCTAACTGACACTTGACACACAAGGTCTTCCACAAATCTGGTTGCAATCTTGTGTAACCCCAATGTGACCCTGTGTAAATAATGTGTTCTAGCAATACTGATTTTCTATTTCCCTTAAATACATAAAACTCTTTTTGTCTATTATCCTATTGCCTCTGCCTAGAATACCCCTAGTCCCTGCCTGCCTAAGGCCCAACTCAACTATATCTCTTGATTTGTTTCTCTCTAAATTCTTTTAGCATTTTATTCTTTTTTTCCCAATATTTTCCACATTTTACAGCCCTACTTAGATTACATTCCTTGTTTTATACTCCATCTACTGGGTTTTCGCAAGTGCCAGGAGGCTAGTAGGTATCTGTCATGGGTTGAATTGTGTGTCCCCAAAATTCATGAATCCCTAATCCCCAACATGACTGTATCTGGTGATAGGGCCTTGAGGTATGTGATAAAGGTTAAATAGAGGTCATAAGGGTGGGGCCCTAATCCAACAGAACTGATGTCCCTATAAGAAGAGGAAGAGATAGGCTGGGCGCCATGGCTCACACCTGTAATCCCAGCATTTTGGGAGGCCAAGGGGGATGTGGATCACCTGAGGTCTGGAGTTTGAGACCAGCCTGGTCAACATGGTGAAACCCCGTCTCTACTAAAAATACAAAAACTAACTGGGCGTGGTAGGGGCATCTGTAATCCCAGCTATGGAGGTGGAGGTTGGAGTGAGCCAAGATCGTGCCACTGCACTCCAGCCTGGGGCACACAGCGAGACTGTCTCAAAAAAAAAAAAAAAAAAGAAGAGGAAGAGATACCAGAGATCCTTCTCCTTCCATGTGCAGGCACAGAGAAGAGATAGTGACATAGAGAAGACATGGTGAGAAAGCAGCCATTTACAAGCCAGGAAGAGAGGCCTTACTATAACTAATTGTGATGGCACTTTTCCCCCCTTAAATCAAACTGTGTAGCCTAGAAACTGATGGCAGCTTAATCTTGGACTTCTAGTCTCCAGAACTGTGAAAAAATAAATCTCTACTGTTTAAGCCACCTAGTTTGTGGTATTTTGTTATGGCAGCCCTAGCAGACTAATACAGTATCCAATAAATTCTTGAATGCGTGCTAAAATGGGATTCTAGGCACTCGATTTTAAACACTCTTTTCTGGATTTTATTTCAATTTGGAAATAGGATATTTTCCAGATGTACTAAATCTAATTTTTGTAATGAAAATATAAGAATTGCAAAAATTTAAAACACTTTAGGCCGGGCGTGGTGCCTCATGCCGGTAATCCCAACACTTTGGGAGGATGAGGCAGGAACATTATTTGGTGAGACACTGTCTTACAAAATTTCTTTTAAAAAATTACCCGGGCGTGGTGACACGTGCCTGTAGTCCTTGCTACAGGGAGGCTGAGGCAGTATTCAAGAATACCACTACCTTCAAACCGTTCAAAGTACAAAGCTTACTACAGATAGGTCAATTTTTCAGTATCTTGGGTTAGTTAATGCAATACATACTTAAGATCATGATTTTGGAATTCAACTTTGTAACTAAACAGAAGCACACTTATGACTGAATTGGAACAGATAACTTTAATGGCAACTTGGTCAAAACCAGATCCCTATTCTTTAATTCACGGGTTAATAATTAGCCCTAGATCTCTGATATTTGAACATAAAAAGGCAGAACCTTTAAATATAACATCTTTTCTAATGGGCAATGACACTAGAGCAGGTACTAGAATTAATCCTCCCTCCAAGCTTCCATACGTTCTGTCCCACAAAAATAGTAAATTGTACCAAGTGTTTGTTTTATCAACTAAATAACTCTACTTCACTTTTTTCTCTCCCACAAAAACTCTACTTAGAAAAGTACGAGACGAATGGCAGAAGCTGGAAACTGAGTTCAGGGAACTGCTACAAGATTGTTACAATTCTTATCCACGGATCCCGAGCTTTACCACCGCGGATTACCCAGAGCTTCCCACTCAAGGCCTGTGAGCCGCGGAGAGAACTATGATCCCCCTCCTCCCTCCTCCTACAGAGCAGCCTTGCTCCCTAAGGCCAAACCCATGCCCCCCATGACCTCCAATGGCTCTACAAAAGAGCTTTGAATTGCCCGCTTTTTCCAAAGCTGGTTCATACTCCCTCGCAAAGCAGGGAATAGGGTCTGGGGACAAAAGGAGGGACATGCCTGCCACATGAGGAAAACCCCATCACCTGGAACTCGGCGAACTCCTCACAGTTCACACCGCCACTGGGCGCCGCCATATTGGACAAACACGAGGACCCCGCTGCAGGCCAATCACCGCGGAGCAAAGGTGACCGCGGAGCCGCCTGACAAAAAATATAGCATGAGGGGAATCCTTAGGAAAGCTGAGTGCAAGACTTGACTTCTACGTGGTCCGCATCCACCTCGAAACCTGTCACCCTGCTGTCCTAACCCCTTTAACATGCCCTCCTGGAACTGGGCCAGATGCATGGATCAAAGATTGTCAGAACTTGAAGGGGCTGTTTACTCCAATCTCATCTTCACAAAAGGGAAACAATTTCCTTGTCGTTCCCCTACCAGGTCGTTGAAAGAAATCTAGGCAAGTGAGGCCTAATACCTCTCACTCCAGTGCCTATCTTCCTCCCTCGACCCTGGAGCAGAAGGGTCTTTGTTCAGAATTTGGGACCACTAAGAAACGTCAAAGAAAAAACGGCATTTCTGGCAGAGTGGGTGGGTATGAGTAAGGTGTTTAGGATGGAGATGATCAAATGTTTTTAGAAAATAGGTAAATAGAAAACAAATTGAAAACATACACGTTAATTTCTCAGATTTGCCTGAGGGATGCTCCAAAGCCAAAAGGTCACTGAGCACTGAGTCTAATTACGTGTTTTCTGATAAAAGCGTATGTTCATTGAAAACACTGGAAGAGCGGCATACTGGAATACTGGTTTATCTGGTGTATTTCGGGCGTTTACAGCTCACGAAAGTTGCACTTTTCCCTTCTATTTCACACAGGTCCTTCCATGGATGCATATCCGCTAGGGCAAGAACCCACGGCGCCACACTCCACAAGACCATTTCCAAAACTGGCTCGGAACGCGGCGCCAGGGGCACTAGGCTGGCGCCGCCGGTCTCCAGCGCGTCGCGCACGTCCTGCACGCCCCGCACTGGCGCATGCCGGTCCACAGCGTCGCGCACGCCCCACCCCCTGCGCCGCCTGCGTCCTTCCCTCTCCAGCACTGGGTGACATTGAGCTCACTAGCGCCGCCGTCCCCGGCGAAGTTCTGCGCTGGTCGGCGGAGTAGTAGGTGGCCATGGGGACCCTCCGCGGTCTGCTCCTGGCAGCGGGTGAGACGCCGGTCGGGCTATGGGAGGTAGGGCAGCTGGCCCGGCCGCTGCGGGTGGGGGAATCCTGAAGCCTTCCTAGGCCCCAGAGTGGCTCCATTCCATGACGCACTTTCTCGGTTGCTCGGAATCCTGCCTCCTTAGTGTCAGTGTGGGAGAGAACTAGGTGAGCAGCTACTGATAGACATTGGAGACTGCCCGTGAGTTACCCTCATCTCCATCCACTCAGCTCCCACCAATTTAACTGCCCACGTGCCTACCCTTCTCCCCACCCCAGTCCTCAGACTCCCCTGAGCTCAGTCTGTGAAACACCTACTATCCCTAGACTTCCCTTTTACCCATTCATTCAGCTTTCCACCCTAACCACCCCTATCTGTTGCTCTACTTGAGTCTTCCCTCTTCCCTGCCCCTTCCTCTCTGGAGTTTATCCCAGAAAACCTCCAGTCTGAAGTTTCCCCACTCATTAAATGTCTGATTAGGCCAAGGATTTAGGTCTTACAGATTAATAATAATTATTTTCTTAAAATGGAGGATACATTACTTTTAAACACTTATACAATTAATTGATTCGAATTTCTTGGAGGAAAGTGTGTAATTGAAGGATCTGCAGTTTGTTTTGGTGGTAGACATTTGTGTGATGACTGTTTTGGACTTAGGTAATGAAAACTCTTGGGAGGACCAGCAGAGCCTTGGCATAGTAGGGGTTGAGAAATCAGAGGGCTTGCATTTTGCCTCTTTTCTAGGTACCAGAGATCTTTTGTTCAATGGCGCTACATTATTAAAAAGTTGTTAATTCAATTTTTAAAGGAAAAATAGCCCCAAACTTGGCTATTCAAATAATATAAATGTATATTGTAAATGTAAATGAAATAATGCAAAAAAAAAAGTGAATGTTGCATAGTTTCACAAGTTTGGTATATAACCCTCCCCACCCCAAGGTTATCCTTTACACAGCTTATCTGATGTTCCAGTGGAGAATGGACTGGAAAACATGTCTCAAACTAAGGAGTATTATTATATTTGCTTCCTTTAAAAGCAAACACTTTCTCCACTAAAATCCTCAGTACTATGATTGATTTTATTGATTTTGTCAGTTTTGTTGAACTAATTCACCTAAAATATCTTCTGTACATCATATTAACCATTATAAAGCTTTTCAACAAGGCAAGTGAAAGGATCGTTGCTCTGTAAAAAAGTTAAAATGGACTGCAGGAAAAGAACTTTGACATCTTGGAACTAATACTGAGTGTATTGTAAGTAGTTCACCTTCTTGCTTTGATAGTATATTTATGCATCTTGAAAATTCCAAAGCCTCTCTGCAAACTTCTGATATGTGAAAACTTCACTATTGACCACTTAACCAAAGCAGAATTCCTTGAGTGGTTTAAGAACAAGTTATTTTACTTCAGATATAAAATGTTTAATAGCACACTAAGGATGTTATATGAGCAGCTCTCTCCATATGATCTTCCACGAATATCTGATGCTTTGTGAGCAACTCCAGAACAACCTACTGCCTTTCACCCACTTCCTAGCTAAACACTTTCATATACATTATTTTGTTGGATGGATTTCTCATAGCAGCCCTCTCAGGTGAGTCTTACTCCTCCCACACTTTATAAGTGAAGAAACATAGGTTAGAGATGACTTGTCCAGGATCACTTTGCCAGCAAATGTTAGAGCCAGGATAGGAGTCGGTACCCTCTAATTCTGGAATTTTTGTGCTTTTTGCTGTTGTTCAAACTGTTCATTCAGGGGCTGTGCGTGTATGAATTTGTCATGACTAATTGGGTCTCAATCTGAAATGAAAGAGTCATGAAATGCAGATTTAGTTCTGAAATGCAAGTACATCTTCATGTGCAAATGGCTTTTCAAGAAAGAAGACTGATTTAATAAGCAGCCTTAGCCAAAGGAATGATAGATCAAATAGAAATGTAGGCCCAGTGTGGTGGCTCACGCCTGCCATCCCAGCACTTTGGGAGGCTGATACCGGAGGATTGCTTGAGACCAGGAGTTTGAGACCAACCTGGCTAACTTAGCAAGAGCCTGTCTCTCCGAAAAGCTTTTACAAATCAGCTGGGCATGGTGGCTCAAACCCGTGGTCTCAGCTACTCAGGAAGCTGAGGCAAGAAGATCACTTGAGCCCAGAAGTTTGAGGCTGCATTGGGCTATAATACAGTCATGCTACCACACTCCAGTCTGGGCAACAGAGTGAGACCCTGTCTCTGGGGAAAAAAAAAAAAAAGCATAATCTAGGCGTCCCTTATTTATCCAGAATATTTGGAATAAGATTCTCTACATAAGTGAAATTTCAGATGATCAAAACTTAACCTTATAAATGACGGACCTTTACTTTTGTTTCTGTTGGCAATCTTTGGTATACTCCCTTAGCAAACAATATAGCAAACATAATATAGGCTTTTATGAGCTCGAATTTGTTATTTTGTAGATGTAGTTGTAGATACAGATCAGGGTTGTTAAGTTGTGGTACTGGACACTTCCATGTTTGAGAGGTCCTGTGAACTTCTCAAATTTTTATGATTGTGTACCATTTTTGAGAGAGAGGGTCCATAACTTGTATCTGCTACTCAGAGCAGTTCATGCTCTTTAAGTTAAAAAGCACTGATACAGATGATTAGGAACTAAATGGCCATTTACCCACACTATGCTGGGTTTCATGAGGGTAAACACTAGATCTGTTTTGTTTTTACTCAATCCTTACCACTTACTGGTGTTCAGCTCATAGTAGACAGGCAATGCATATTTTTTGGACGAAGGACGCTAGGACATATCTTGGAACATGCTGCAAATATAAGGTGAGTTTTCACACCTCTTTTCTCCTGAAAGAATAAAATAGATATAACTTTTAGGATATTGTATCTTTCTACAGAATGATTATTAGTTCAAAGGAATAGAATGACCTTACAAGAATGTTTCTTCTTGAAAGAAAGTTTTGCTGCCCTAAACTCTGTTGACTGGTCAGATTTGAAAATGAATTTATTATCGTCATTATTGTTACCAATGTAATGGACTATGGGCTGCCTTCCTTTTAGTTTAACTGACATTTCAGAGCATTAGAGTAGAGAGATATCTTAGAATTCAGGTAATCTAGTCCTCTAATTTTTACAGATGAGGAAACTTAAGGGCCAAGAAGGGAATCGGCTTGCTAAGGATCACACAGGTACAGACCTGGGACATAGCCAATATCCCCTGGCTCCCATTCTGATTTTATTTCTATCACATTCTGCTACCTTATTGTTCTGTTTGTTCTTGCTAACCAACCTTAAATGAGAACATACCCATTTTAACTACCCCCACCTTTGGCTTTGCTCATTGCTCCTCTCCAGGTCTTACCAAGTATTTATTGAGTACACAATGAATGCCTTGTATGTATATTGTGAAGGCTCTAAAATGAATGGACTGCACCACTCCTATGGCTGATTTATTGCAGTGAACAAACAAACATATAATACACCAGAAAAACCTATACAAAACAGTATATATATAAAGCTTTAGATTACAGACCAGATTATAAGTGCTGCTGTGGTGTCCTGGAGCCACTGACTTTGTGCATGTCTCTTCCCAATTTCATATTCGGTGATGTTACATTAGTAGCTTAAGATCTGCTATGGTAAGGGTTATTGGCAAACACTACAAATCAGGACTTGTCTCCACTGGCCCCCTCCAGTATACCATCGGCTTCAAGAATTCTGAGATTCTTGAAGGCTCCATTGAAACAAAGGGGTTTGAGAGTGATGTGAGCACATGTAGGGGCGGTAATGAGTCTGAAAAAGGCTACGAGAGGAAAGATTACCTTGGATTTTGATCAGGAGGTAATAGGAGATAAAGTGTGGTGTTTGGAGAAGTTTGAACCAAATGAATTTGAACCAAAAAAACCTTTTAGCAGGAGAAGTAATACAAGAAACATTTCTGGAAAATTAACACAGTAACTACATACTAGTTAAACTGCTGCTACCTATGAAGATGTTACAGTAACTGATGTGTGAGGTGATGATGGAAATAACAAAGGAATATATTCAGGAAGTGTCTTGAAGAAAGGATGAGTTTGGAGATACTGAGTAAGGAAGGACTTAAAGACAAGTTTTTTAATGTTGAGGACTACGGAAGCATTGCCTCATTGTCAGAAATAAGAAAGTTGGAAAAATAATCAGAAATGCCATCAAAGATTTGTGTTAGTTTGGCAGAGAAGATAGCACATTATTGAGTAGGTTTAGGTGGCATTGAGTTATAGGTGGTGAGAGGTTGAAGACCTGAGGGCAAAGGAAGAGTAAAGTTATGGAGATAAAGATATGGGAGCAATTAGTCTGGAGTGGATTTTTAAAACAGAATGGATGAGTGCTTTTAGCACAGAATAGAAACAAGGACTAAGCCTTGGAGGTGTGACATAGGAACTGGGAAAGAAGACGTTAAAGAAGATAGGTCATAGAGGTTGGAGATGAAGTGAGAGAATATGGTGGTACAATGTAAGAAGGCATTGAATCCTTGTAGAAGGATGAGATCAGTAGAGTCATATGGCCACAAAAATGGCAAGAATAGAGTCAGAAGGGCTAATGATGAGAATCTAAAAAAATGTATTGGTATGACTAGAAAGAGGTTACTAATGTTGGTAGAGTAATTTTATTAAAATGATTGGAGAAGGAAACATTGTAGCAAAATAAAGTGTGGGTGGTGAAGTGAAGTAGTGGATACATGCCATTTATTCAATCATTTGAGCTATGAAAAAGAGAAATTAGAATTTTATTAATAGGACCTGGCCAGGCGCGGTGGCTCAAGCCTGTAATCCCAGCACTTTGGGAGGCCAAGACGGGCGGATCATGAGGTCAGGAGATGGAGACCATCCTGGCTAACACGGTGAAACCCCGTCTCTACTAAAAAAAATACAAAAAACTAGCCGAGTGAGGTGGCGGGCGCCTGTAGTCCCAGCTGCTCGGGAGGCTGAGGCAGGAGAATGGCGTGAACCCAGGAGGCGGAGCTTGCAGTGAGCCGAGATCACGCCACTGCACTCCAGCCTGGGCGATAGAGCGAGACTCCGTCTCAAAAAAAAAAAAAAAAAAAACAAAAAAAAAACAGGACCTGTTGAGAACAAGTGAATGCTTTGTCCAACATAGTGGACCTTCAGTGTTATTGTAGGGTAATAAGACAGAATTTTCACTAACTACTAGTAGAAGTTACTGGAGAAGTAGTCAGCCTTTCTGGAAAGTAGTTTAGATAGATAGATAGATAGATAGATAGATAGATAGATAGATAGATAGATAGATAGATAGGATAGAGATGTAGATAGATTAGATAGATAGATAGATAGATAGATAGATAGATAGATAGATAGATAAGATAGAGATATAGATGGAACCTTAAAGGGTTTCATACACTTTTACCCTTCACTTCCAGAATTTTGTTCTAAGAAAATAATTAGAAGTACCATCAAAGATGTATGTAGAGAACTGTTCATTGAAACATCACTTATAATAGTGAAAAATTGGAAACAAATCAAGTTGTAGGGAATTACTACATTCAGGATATAGCTGTGTGTTGGGTGTTATACAGCTACTAAAATTATTAATATCTTGGAAAGTATTTGTGACATAGCAAGATACAGGATTATCTGATTATGAAAAATGTATATGTTGTATGTAAGTATAGGAAAGGTCTGAAAAGAAATATTAATGCACCAAGTTGTTATCCCTAAGTGGTGTTATTATGAGTGCTTTTATTTTTCTTCACATATTTTTTTAACCTGCAAATTTTCTTTAATGAACAAGTGTTACTTTTATAATTTAAAGTTTATTTTACAAAAAGTTTTTTACATAATAACATGGTGTATAACAACTTGGTGGTACAAAGGTTTTTACATAGCGAGACCCCATCTCTACAAAACAGATTTTTTTAATTAGCCAGACATGGTGGCATCTGCCTATGGTCCCAACTACTACAGAAGATGATACAGGAGGATCGCTTGGGCCCAGGAGTTCAAAGTTACAGTGAGCTATGATCGCTCCACTGCACTTTACCCTGGGTGACAAAGTGAGACCTTGTCTCTAAAAAAAAAAAAAAAAAAAAAAATTAGGTTTTTTAGTTTTGATTTTAAAAATGGGGGAAATAACATTTGGCAGGAAAAAGGCAGTGGAAAATAAGGATAAGTTTGGTACAACATCCCTCAGGAGAGGGATTACTTCTTAAGAATGAAGGAAGACTGGTATTTCTCCAAGCCTGCAGGGAAGGATGAGAAAACGGATATTGGGAGTCTGTTTCTGTCACAAAGCCCAGGTCAACAGCTAAGGCCTAGAGAGTTTCAAATAGCCACTCTGGGGAGTGGGTTGTAATATTGATCCTCTGATTCCCAGAGAGTTGTCATATCTCCAGTCACATCACCTATGGTTCTCTCCAAGAGGACCTTGAAAGATTCTGAGAAAGAAAAAGCATCCCTACCTTTCCTCACTATCTATCATGGGGTTAGAAAGGATATTTATGGAAAGGAGGGGACTACCAGGAGAAAAGCTGGTATTTCAACCAGCCTCACCCTGGCTGACCACTATAGCCTCCAGCTAGCAATAATATTTCTGAGGCACTGGTTTTCAAATTATGGGTCCCCCATAGCAGAAGTGTCACCATTACCTGGGCAATTGTTATAACTGCACATTCTCAGGTTCTGTCCATACTTACTGTATCAGTGGGGTACAGTAATCTGTTTCACGGGTCCCCCAGCTGATTTTGATAGATAAAAAAGTTTGAGAACCTTTACTCTTAAGATTAGCCATTTGCCACCCAGAGCCTTAGAGACAGCTGTGAGGCTTCATCTTAACTTCCTGCTAGGACCCTGGAGACACAGAACTTGTCAGCCAGGGACAAGCTGCAAGTCCAGCCAGAGGGTTAAAGGGCTGTTTTTCTTTTGGTTTGTATGTTTTTAATCGTGATCCACCAAAGGATGGAAAATGTCTGGCTTGGGCATCTGGTCAATATATTCTGTCTCTTTGAGAGAAAACGAAGGTCTTAGTAATGATATTAAAGCTTGTTTATACTGTCATGTTGTTATAATTGCAAAATAAAAACCAAGACCACATCAAATACTTCAGACATTTTTTAGTGATAACTTTTCTACATTTTAAATTTTATTTTATTTTATTTTTGAGAGAAGGTCTGGCTCTATCACCCAGGCTGGAGTGCAGTGGCATGATCTCAGCTCTCTGCAAGCTCCGCCTCCAGGGCTCAAGCCATCTTCCTGCCTCAGCCTCCTGAGTAGCTGGGACCACAGGCACATGCCACTGTGCCCAGCTCATTTTTGTATTTTTTGTAGAGATAGGGTTTCACTATGTACTGATAAAATTTTTAAAAATATTTTTTGAGCAAGACCTTGTCTTTAAAAAAATATTTTTTACATTAGTCTATTATTCTAATATCTATAATAAGATAATATTCGTATGTTTTAATCAGCATTTATACTGTAGGGAGGTAAAAGTTATTAGCATACAATATGAAGTTGTAGTAAGAAAAAGTTGGGAGATATAGTCTGATCTAGGTGAACCTCTCATGTCTCCAAGTTCCTACCCCCCATGGCTACCTCAGGTACCTCTGACATCAAATTCTACTTGTCTTCCCATTATTCATTCTGTTCTGGCCATACTGGCCTCCTCTTTATGGGCTCTAGAATCTTTTAGGGTCTTTGCATTTATAATTCTTTCTGTTTGGAATATTCTTCCACCAGATAGCTGCATAGCTAGCCCTTGCTTCCCTTCAAGAGTGACATTCTCACAGAGGACTTCCTAACTACCCTATATAAAATTTCATACACAGCCCATTCCAAACATATACTTCATGTCCCCATTGTTTATTTTTTTTCTCTCTGGCACTGAGTATCTAACATATATATATATATATATAACTTTTTCCCCAGTATAATGCAAGTTCTATTGGCACAGATTTTTATCTTTTTTGTATATTTCCTAAAACAATGCCTGGCACATAGGAAGTACTTTGTTGAATGAATATCTCCAGCATACATTGATGTCACTGATAGTAAGTATACTTGTTAGCATTTTTTGCTGTATTATTTCTCAAACTGAGCTAGCTGAGAGGCGGTTTGTCTTCTGTTCTCCTAAACTGCCTTTGTTCTAATTAGGAGAGATGGGGAGGGACAGCTGTCTTACAAAATAATTATTGATTCTTTTTCTGTTTAAAGAGCAGAGTCCTCCTAGCTTGCTGCCAGTTAACCTTGTTCCTTTTGTAAGTGCCTGCCAAAGGAGGAATGGGACAGCATTGTGTGAGATGGGGCCTTGTAGGTCACATTAAACCAGTGGTTTTCTGGGGAGATGAAAAAGTCCTGGAGATGGATAGTAGTAATTAGTTGCACAGCAGTGTAAATGTACTTAACGCCACTGAATTGAACACTTAAAAATAATTAAAATAGTAAATTTTATGTTACGTATGTTTAACCACATCTTAGGGGAGAGAAACTCCTAGGTTCTCAAAGTATAGTCCAGAACCAGCAGTAGCAGCATCACCTAGGAACTTGTTAGAAATGCGAATTCACAGCCTCCATTACAGAACTGTGGATGCAGAAACTGGAGGTAGGCAGCCTCATGATTTGTGTTTTAACAAGGCATTCCTCTGATTCACACTAAAACACTAAAGTTTGAGGATCACAAGATTTAATAATTGTGTCTTAATCCTCAGTGCTATTAAAAGCTGTTGAAGAGTTTCATAGACTTTTCCCATTGCCTCATAACTGCATAATTACCTTTATCAGAAATCCTAACTATATTTGGGTAAAATTGAAAAGTGTTCTAGAAGCATTTTATTGAAGTTAATGTTTTACATAATATTTTTTAAAAAACAAACTTAACACAGAGCCTGCTGTGTTTCAAGTGTCTTACCAGATGCTCCCATATTTGCTTTTCCATTTAACCCTCAAATCAGCTTTGGTACAAGAAACACTGCATTATCCACATTTTAAATGAGGAAACAAGCTAAAAGCAATTAATTTATCTCCTTTCCACTAGGTATTACAGATGTTGTGCTTACCAGACCCAGGCAAAGCGTTCTGGGATTTATAGCCCTGAAAAAGGAAATAAATGAGGCCTTTTATGAAAAAGACCATGTGGCAGGTAACCACAGTTAGAGATTCCAACTTCAGATGTGTCAAGAGTAAGGACCTCTGAAAATCCATTTTTACCTAAAAGCAATGATAACACTGCCGGAAGTTGGCAGAAGCAACTTTTCCAGAACTCTGGAAAATTACCAGGCATTTGTAACAATCTGAGGAGCATTTATCAAAAAAAAAAAAAAAAGACTGAAATCGTGGTAGGACAGCAAGTCTTGTGGAGTTTTAACTTGCTTTATTCCTGTCTTCTCTCAGCTTCATAATAGCCTTGAAAACCAGCAGCCTCACAAGTCACAGTTGCTTTGAAAACCAGCAGTCGGCCGGGCGCGGTGGCTCAAGCCTGTAATCCCAGCACTTTGGGAGGCCGAGACGGGCGGATCACGAGGTCACGAGATCGAGACCATCCTGGCTAACACAGTGAAACTCCGTCTCTACTAAAAATACAAAAACTTAGCCGGGCGAGGTGGCAGGCGCCTGTAGTCCCAGCTACTCGGGAGGCTAAGGCAGGAGAATGGCATGAACCCGGGAGGCGGAGCTTGCAGTGAGCTGAGATCCGGCCACTGCACTCCAGCCTGGGTGACAGAGCGAGACTCCGTCTCAAAAAAAAAAAAAAAAAAAAAAAAAAGAAAACCAGCAGTCTTGCAGGCACTGAAGAAGGTGGAATGGGTTTAGAGTTCTCCAAAACTTTCAGTTTGAGAATTGTTACTATTTGACTTGTCTGACAGTTCGCTGGAAACCCCATTCATAGGGCTTGTCTTTTTTCACCTGACTTGGAGTTTATTCACTGCAAACAGTGTTTTCCCTGGTGCATTTGTTGAAAATAATCAGCAGCACTTGTTTGACATAACATGGAGTGCGTAACAGCTGTATGCCAAAAATGACATAAACCAGATGAAATGGACACACTTATAGAAAGACAAAAATTACCAAAACTAAGTCAAGAAAAAATAAAAAATCTGAAAAGTCCTATAACAAGAGATTGAACTAGTGATTTTAAAACTTCCTGCAAAGAAAAAGTCCAGGCCCAGATGGCTTCAATTGTGCATTCTACCAAACATTTAAAGAAAAAGATAGAATTAATCTTTCACAAACTCTTCCAAAATACAAAAGAGGAGGGATCACTTCCCAATACATTGGATGAGGCCACATTATCCTCATACCAAACCCCCCCACAAAAAAAAATCTCAAGAAAACTACAGACCCATATAGATCCCTTATGAATATTGATGCAGAAATCCTCAAGAAAATACTACAAAATGAATCCAGTGACATGAAAAATTATAGATTGTGATCAAGTGGGATTTATGCTAAAAATGTAAGGTTAGGACTCCTGACTCAACATCATTCACCATGTTAATAGAATGAAGGAAAAAAACACACAACCACATCAGTAAACACAGAGAAAGCATTTGACGAAATGCAACTTCTCTTCACTATAAACACTTAGAAACTATGAATAGAAAGGCACTTCCTCAACCTGATAAAGGGCATTAAATGAAAAACCTGCAACTAACATCTGACTTAATGGTGAAAGGCCGAATGCTTTTCTGCCATGACATGACAAGGATGTCCATTCTCAACATTTCTATTCAACACTGTACTGGAGGTTCTTGTTAGGGAATTTAGGTAGGAAAAACAGTAAGTGGCAAAAGAAGTAAAACTATATTCCCAGATAACATGATCATGTATATAGAAAATCCTAAGGAATACATACACACACATACCCTATTAGACTAAATGTTGAACAGTTTTGCAGTATGCAAGATAAATGGGCAATAAATGATGCAAACATGAAGAAAATTCCAAATTTTATAATAGCATCAAAAAGAATAACGAAGTTTACAACGTACTCTGGAAATTGCAAAAACACTACTGAAAGAAATTAAAGAAGACCCAAATAAATGGAAAGACATCCCATGTTCATGGTTTGAGAGACTTAATATTTTTAAGATGAAAGTATTCCTCAAATTGATCTACAGATTGAACACAATCCCCAACAGAATCCCAGCTGGGGCCTTTGCAGAGATTGGCAAGCTTGTCCTCAAATTCATACAGAAATTTAAGGGACCCTGAGTAGGCAAACTAATCTTTAAAAAGAAAAGCCAAGTTGGATGACTCATACGTCCTGATTAAAAACTACAAAGCTGTAATAATCAAGACTGTGTGGTGCTGGCATAAGGACAGACATCTAGATCAGTGGAATAGAACTGATAGTCCAGAAATATACTCTCATATTTACGGTCAATTGATTTTCTATATTGCGCTAAAACAACTCAGGAAAAGAATAGTCTTTTAAACAAGTGGTGCTGGGAGAACTGGGCATTTACATGCCAAAATATGAATTTGGATCCTTTCCACATAAAGTATACTACTATAACTCAAAATGGATCACAGACGTAAATATTAGAGCTAAAACTCTGAAATTCTAGAATATAGGAGTAAATATTTGTGACCTTGTATATGGCACCAAAAGCTCAAGCAATAAAAGAAAAGATGGATAAACTGGACCTCACCTAAATTAAATTTTTTTATACTTCAAAGGACATCATTAGGATAGTGAAAAGATACTCATGGAATGGGAGACTATATTTGTAAATTATATATCAGATAAGGAAGGAACTCTTACAACTCAAAAAGACATAACCCTACTTAAAAAAAATGGGCAGAGGAACTATATAGGTATTTCTCTGGAGAAGATATGCAAATGGCCAATTAGTACATGAAAAGATCCTCATTATTACTTTTAGATAAATGTAACTTAAGACTACAATGAGATACCACTTCATTCCTACTGGGACAGTTATAATCAAAAAGAACAACAAATGTGGATATGGATGTGAAGACATTGGAACCCTCATATATGAAAATGTGAAATGTTACAGCCACTTGGAAAATGGTCTTGTAATTCCTTAAATTATTAAATGGAGAGTTGTATCACCCAGTTATTTCACCCCTTAGTATATACCCCACAAACGAAAATACATGTTCCTTAAAAACTTGTACACAAATGTTTATAACGACGTTATTCATAATAGCCAAAAAGTGGAAACCACCCAAATGTCCATTAGTTGACTAATGTGTAAACAAACTCTGGTATAGTGGAATAAAATTAGTCAAAAAGGAATCAAGTACTGACAAATGCTACAGCATGGATGAACCTTGAAAATATAAGTAAAAGAAGACAGTCATAAAAGACCACATGTTGTATGATTCCATTTATATAAAATGTCCAGAATATGCAAATCCATAGAGACTGAAATCAAATTAGTGATTTTCTAGGGTTGGGGGAAGGAGGAAACAGGGAATGACTGCTAATGTATTCAGGATTTCTTTCTGGGGTGATGAATGTCTTCTGGAATTAGATAGTAGTGATCAATACACAACTTTGTGAATACATGAAAACCACTGAATTTCACACTTTAAAAGTGAGTTTTATGATAGGGAATTATGTATCAATAAAAGTATTATTTTTAAAATCTTAAACATGAACATATTTCGTGAGAAGTCCACAGTAGTATCTTTTAACTTGTTATGTTCAAAAGATATATATATATTTTTTTAACAGCAAGGGGGAAAAGTGAGGAAATGATGCTTTTCACCATCATTGGGAAAACTGCCTCTGTAACCATGTTTTACTCCTACTGCCTCTCTCACCTCCCCTTACTGCTCCAGACTCTGAGGCTGCAAGACACCCAAATGGGAGTTTGGAACTTCCAAGGCACAGTCTTTTTATCCACTAGCAAATTCGTTTTTAACCACAAAGGTCTGAGGGCACACTCTTACTACATTCAATACACGTCTTGGGCATTCAATTTCTATCATCTAGAGCATCATATAGTGGCAAGGCCCTAGTTAGATTTATCTCTCGTGCCTTTCCAGCTTTCATTTCTGTTCCACTCTTCCATATCCTAGAGACTCAGGGGCTCTTAGATGTCTTCTGATCTCAGGAGCTTATACCAGACCTGGCCCCATCTGCACCACAGTCCCAAGATCAGAATTACTCGCCTTTTCTCCCACCTGATCAAAACTATTTCTGGTTGTCTCTGCTTCTTATTTTAATTAATTAAAATTATTCATGCTAAAGCTGAAGGTAAGAATTCCTAATTAAAACTAATTTCTTAAATGTATTTATTTTATGAAGGTATTTCCTAGCTTTATTCACTGAAAAGGCAAAAACAGTGACAAACTGAAAAAAAACGAGCCCCCCACTAAGGAGTCTCTAAAAACATTTCTTTAAAAGAACCAGAGCCCTTTGGGAGGAATGTGTGATTCCAACTCAGGGGCAGAAAACATTTAAAATCAGTCTAGAATATCTTGTCAGAAAGAAAGCTATCAATGACCACTAAGGATGTGTTGAAAGGACTCAACAGCCAGTTTAGAAGGGTTCCTAATAACTAAAGATGGGATTAAAAGGAACAACTGAAATAGTCTAGAGCACATCACATGTGTAAAAATGCAACATAAGGCAGTTGCAAGAAAACCAATTTGTT
The DNA here is from genome assembly GCF_049350105.2 of Macaca mulatta. Classification (NCBI taxonomy): domain Eukaryota; kingdom Metazoa; phylum Chordata; class Mammalia; order Primates; family Cercopithecidae; genus Macaca; species Macaca mulatta. Next base: position 161,369,677 of record NC_133407.1, on the reverse strand, counting down.
CATTTGAAAACTGGCAAAGGGCAATAATCCAGCATTTATTCCACATTTTCTGCTTGATTTATGCCTTAAGATAACCAAATAGTTAATGTGAAAGGGGAGAATACCACCATTTTGCAATCCCTAATGATATAAATGGATCTAGGTAATAATCACCATTGTCTGCTAAAAAAAAAAAAAAAAAAAAAAAGAAATTAGATGAAAGGTTGATGGGGAACCTTATGAAAGGTGAATCAGACTGATAGCATCTACTGATCAATCTTAATATGAAAGACAAAATTGGCATATGCCTATTGATGTGGCATAATAAGACATACACAGTACCTGTCACCTATGACATTCTTGCTAAAAGATCTAATCTGAATCTTTCAGGCCTCAAAAATCTGTTTACAAGGAATAGAGGAGTTTGGAGAATATGTTGGATAACACCATGGGGGTGTGATAAGCAAAATCTAAAATTGAGGGACACTTTATAGGACTAATGACTGGTTTCTTTAACAAATAAATGATTTTTAAAAATGTAAGAGGAGAGACCTATAGATTTAAAGAAACTCAGGAAGCATTAGCCATATTCAGTTTGTGCACCTATTTTGAATAAGCCAACTGTAAAAAAAAAAAAAAAAAAAAAAAAGCCTATCAGAAATTTCATCTTAATAGGATTTGATCATAATATACTGATATTAAGGAACATTTTAAAATTATATTAATATTTCAGATATGATTTTGAAATACATACTGAAGTATTTATGGATGAACTAATATAATATTTGGGATTTGCTTTAAAACAATCCAGTAAGGGGTAGATAATAGGTAGAGTTTAGGGGAAACGATATTTTTAAAATTTTTTAAGTTCAGGGGTACATGTGCAGGTTTGTTACATAGGTAAACTCATGTCACAGAGGTTTGCTGTACAGTTTATTTTGTCACCCAGGTACTAAGCCTAGTACTCGTTTGTTATTTTTTCTGATCCTCTCCTCCCTACCATGCACAACCCTCAGGTAGGCCCCAGTGTTTGTTGTTCCCTTCTGTCTGTCCATGTGTTCTCATTATTTAGCTCACACTTATAAATGAGAACATGCAGTATTTGGTTTTCTGTTCCTGTGTTAGTTTGCTAAGGATAATGAATGACCTCCAGCTCCATCTGTGTTCCTGCAGAGGACATGCTCTCATTCTTTTTTTAAGGCTGTGTAGTATTCTGTGGTGTATATGTACCACATTTTCTTATTTTATTTATTTATTTATTGAGACAGTCTCACTCTTGCCCAGGTTGGAGTGCACTGTCATGATCTAGGCTCACTGCAACCTTCAACTCCCAGGTTCAAGTGAGCAATTCTCATGCCTCAGCCACCCAAGTAGCTGGGATTACAGGCATGCGCTACTGTGCCCAGCCTAAAGAAAAGACCACATTTTCTTTATCCAGTCTGCCATTGATGGACATTTAGGTTGATTCATGTCTTTACTGTTGTGAATAGTGCTGCAGTCAACAAACACATTCATGTGTCTTTATGATAGAACATTTATATTCCTTTGGAGATATACCCAGTAATAGCATTGCTGGGTCCAGTGGTAGTTCTGTTTTTAGGTCTTTGAGGAATCGCCATACTTCTTTCCACAATGGTTGAACTAATTTATACTCCCATCAACAGCATATAAGTGTTCCTTTTTCTCTGAAACCTCTCCACAGCATCCCTTATTTTTTGACTTTTTAATAGTAGCCATTCTGGCCAGGCGCGGTGGCTCACGCCTGTAATCCCAGCACTTTGGGAGGCTGAGGTGGGAGGATCACCTGAAGTCAGGAGTTCAAGACCAGCCTGGCCAACATGGTAAAACCCCGTCTCTACTAAAAATACAAAAATTAGCTGGGCATGGTGGAAGGTGTCTGTAATCCCAGCTACTCAGGAGGCTGAAGCAGGAGAATTGTTTGAACCTGGGAGGTGGAGGTTGCAGTGAGCTGAGACCACACCATTGCACTCTAACCTGGGCAACAAGAGCAAAACTCCATTTAAAAAAAAAAAAAAATAGCAAAGGCTTGGAGCCAATCCAAATGCCCATCAGTGATAGAGTGGATAAAGAAAATGTGGCACATATACACCATGGAATACTATGCAGCCATAAAAAAGGATGAGTTCATGTCCTTTGCAGGGACATGGATGAAGCTGGAAACCATCATTCTCAGCAACCTAACACAGGAACAGAAAACCAAACACCATGTGTTCTCACTCATAGGTGGGAGCTGAACAATGAGAACACATGGACACAGGGAGGGGAACATCACACACCAGGGCCTGTCGGGGGTAGGGGATTAGGGGAGGGATAGCATTGAGAGAAATAGCTAATGTAGATGACGAGTTGGTGGGCGCAGCAAACCACTATGGCATGTGTATACTTATGTAACAAACCTGCACGTTCAGGACATGTATCCCAGAACTTACTAAATAAATAAAGACTGAGAATGGCCAGGCACGGTGGCTCACGCCTGTAATCCCAGTACTTTGGGAGGCTGAGGTGGCCGGATCACCTGAGGTCAGGAGTTTGCGACTAGCCTGACCAACATGGAGAAACCCCACCTCTACTAAAAATACGAAAAAATTAGCCGGGCATGGTGGCGGGTGCCTGTAATCCCAGCTACTTGGGAGGCTGAGGCAGGAGAATCGCTTGAACCTGGGAGACAGAGGTTGCGGTGAGCCAAGATTGTGCCACTAGACTCCAGCCTGGACAACAAGAGGGAAACTCCATCTCAAAAAAAAAAAGCAAGACTGAGAATATAGTTACTATATAGAGATGTTCATTTGGGGAGAAATTCAATAGAGTCTTGAATATTCTCATGATGTGCAGAGATTATTTTAAATCATAAATACATCTTATATCTTAAATATGTTTTGCTTTCTGTATATACTTGATATTTCTATGAAAATGTTTTATCCTAATATTTGCCAACAAGAGTCTTATATTTGTGTGACCTTTTGAAAGTTGAGTAATAACTGTAATGCTACTTTGCTTATTTTTCATAAAAGTGATTTTGTTTACTATATCTGAAAATGCATTTTTCATTTATTTTTTCTTATTCTTCTTATATGTATACATCAAGTGTGGCATTTGAGAATCTGTTGATAAAATTTACAAAAGTAGAATTACAATTTTATGTTCATGATGAGTGACTTAATAATATTCACCTGATTGTATCTCTTATTTTGTGTGCTTTTGTTAAACATATGTCGATTTATTTTGCCAACATTATTATATAGACAGAGAACTCCTTTTCTTTCAGGTTAGTTCATGCGATCCTGGTTCATGGAACATAAAGTGAGATTTTATGGGTGACAGGGAGAGAGATCAGGCTTGACTTGAGGGCACATGGGAAAAGAAGGGGGCTATCCTTTCACAAAGATTTAAATATCTCGTAAGAACTGTTTGCCAGTGCAATTATGAATATGTGTATTTGTGCCTAATTTTTATTTTTTAAAAGCTCAGGTGATTATAATTTTATCTGTAAAATGTTGAAAGTGTAGTCTGATTAAAATAGTATATATCTAAAAATTAAATAAATAATAGGCATTGTGGCTGGTTGTGAGATGGCATTGCATTGTGGTTTTGATTTGCATTTCTCTAGTGATCGGTGATGTTGCTTTTTATTCCATATGCCTGTTGGCTGCATGTGTATCTTCTTTTGAAAAGTGTTTGCTCATGTCCTTTGCCCACTTTTTAATGGGCTCGTGTTTTTTTTCCTGTAAATTTGTTTAAGTTTCTCATAGAGCTGGATATTAGACCTTTGTCAGAGGCATAGTTTGCAAAAATTTTATCTCATTCTGTAAGTTGTCTGTTTACTCTGTTGATAGTTTCTTTTGCTCTGCAGAATCTGTTTAGTTTCTGCACAGTAAAAGTTGAATGTATTAGATCCCATTTGTCCATTTTTGCTTTTGCTGCAGTTGCTTTTGGCATCTTCATCATGAAATCTTGGCCCATTCCTATGTCCAGAATGGTATTGCCTATTTTGTCTTCCAGGGTTTTTATAGAGGTTAAATGATACTTATTAGCCATATAGCAATCATTGTTGAAAATGGGTGATGAGTATATAGGGGTTCGTAATAGTACTCTCTATCGGTGCTTTGAGTTTAAATTTTTAAAATAAACTACATATATTCTTATATACGTAGTTTTAAAGTTATATTTAGTTCAAAACTACATCTAAAATTGATTTCTAATTAGGGACTTGTGGCTTACAAGGAGCAAGGCTTTCTAGAGTTACTTCTTGCTGACCACTGCAGCCCCCTAACCAGTTTATCAGCATAGTATTGGCAACTTGGTGACCTAGTTTATCACTTTTGGGAGGTTACTAATCTTCACCTAAACAGCCCTGATGCCATAATACATAATATTGCCACCAGAGCCATTGTTATGATAAGACACATGTGAGAAGTACTTATTTAAAATTTACAGCTGGTAACATGTTTATGTTGTAAATTCCTAATTTCCTAATCAATGAAACATTTATATTTTAAAAAAGCATCAAGCATAGCATTTTAAATATAGTATGTGTGTCTTACATATAGTAAATTCATTTCCTAAATGAACTAATTTTTATAAATGAAACGTAACTTGCAGGTATTTCTTATTTTGAGAAAACATCACATTTTCTTTCTTTGAAACATTTTTCTCTCTTTTTTAGGAAGCTGTTTTAGGTTATGTGAAAGAGATGTTTCCTCATCTCTAAGGCTTACCAGAAGCTCTGATTTGAAGATAATAAATGGATTTTGCATAAAACCACAGGAAAGTCCCAGAGCTCCATCCCGTAAGTTTTTATTTTTTCTATTTATGGAGTAGATAGCTCCCAAGGAGTAGGAAAACTTGGAATCAAAAGAACCCAAAAGAGAGAGGTTCCCATATCATACCCTCCCATGTAGAGAGAACACATTGTGTTTACATTGTGCATGTGCACATGACCAATATGAGCACAGTATGGGAGGCCTGAGGGAGGTCCATGTTCCTACATCATACAACATGGGAGGCCTGAGGGAGGCCCATGTTCCTACATCATACCTCCCATGTTTTACTCATATGCAGGCTCATGTCCTACATCACACTTCTCATGTTTTACTCACACGTAGGCCCATGTTCCTACAGCAGACCTCCCGTGTTGTACTCCTACTGGTCATGGGCACATGCACAGTGGTTTCTTCATTTTCACCATTTGTCATTTTCATCTTGCCTCTACGGTTGGACTGGAGCTTTCTCTTTTCTTTTTTTTTTTTTTTTTTTTTTTTTTTGAGACGGAGTCTCGCTCTGCCACCCAGGCTGGAGTGCAGTGGTCGGATCTCGGCTCACTGCAAGCTCTGCCTCCCGGGTTTACGCCATTCTCCTGCCTCAGCCTCCCGAGTAGCTGGGACTACAGGCGCCCGCCACCTCACCCAGCTAGTTTTTTTTTTTTTGTATTTTTTAGTAGAGACGGGGTTTCACTGTGTTAGCCAGGATGGTCTCGATCTCCTGACCTCGTGATCCGCCTGTCTCGGCCTCCCAAAGTGCTGGGATTACAGGCTTGAGCCACCGCGCCCAGCCCAGACTGGAGCTTTCTCTAGGAGAATGGATGCACCAAAGTAAATAGTAGTCCAGAAATTATGTTTTAAAGAACTCCAAAGATGAACCAAATTAAGATACTATGTGTTAGGTAAAATATAAGTAGGACCTTCTCCTTATTACCCTTACTGGCTCTCCCTTTGCACTGATTTTTATCTCTAGTCCCGACTTATTAATGAAATGACTCAGATGGCATGTATTCCCTTCAGACTCAACAAATCTTTTAAGTAGTATTCATGCTCTTTGTTTCTTCAGCTGGGTCTTTTCCTGTCTTCTTTTAGTTACAATACTGCTCTTGTCTTAGTAATCCAAGTTTGATGTTCTCGTGACTCCTTCCTCTTTGTCTTAAGCAGTCTCCACATGCTTTCAGTCATCCTCAGACTGACTTCATCTCTCTTCCCACTGCTGCAACTCTGGTTCAAACTATATCCCCTCACCCTTGTATTACAGTCTCCCATTTAGACTTTTTGCCCACTCTACCCTGTCCCCCTTTTCTCTCTCCATCCATTGTACAGATAGTAAGCCTTCCTAAAACATTAGTTTCTTCCGTGTTTCAAAATGTACAGTAGTTCCCAATCAACTCTAAACCCCTTAGCCTGACATTCAAGCTCTGGTAAAATCTGATTGTACCTTACAAACTTTTTCTTAATCTACTGAAGTCAGACAAGCTCCTCACTGTTCCCTCCTTGTTCATCTTTACTTCATATTTTTGTTCTTGATGTTCTTTCAGTTTTCAGTGGATGAGGCTTATATTGGGAAATAATGCTTTTATTTTACCTCATGGGATTTTATAATCTTATTTGGAAAATGAAGCATCCTAAGAAATTCCATTCAAATAAAGCTCTAATTAACTTGAAGTTTCTCAGTGTTTCTGTTTAGTGACTAGTTAAAAAGCACTAATACCATTTTTCTGTTATTAAATTTGAGAGTTATAATCTCAAACACGTAAGATTTCTTGTTTGGTTTTTCTCATAGGCACTTACAGCCACAGAGTGCCTTTACACAAACCTACGGATTGGCAGAAAAAGATGCTGATATGGTCAGGTCGCTTCAAAAAGGAAGATGAAATCCCAGAGACTGTCTCGTGAGTGCTGAATTTAGTATTACAAGCAGCTTTCATTTCTCATTAACGTAAGGGAAAAACAATGCCTCTGAGTTCCAACTGTTTAAAACTTTTCAACCAAATTTGTAAACAGTTTTCACTTTTCCAAATGTTTTATCTTTGGTAAATGCTTGGAATATAAACAATGCTAGAAAACCTGTCTCTTATCATTGGTATGTTACATAGTGACTAGTGAAGAACTGTCAGGTACTCTGAAGTCAATTGATTATTTGATTTCATCCCCCGGCTACAGAAGTGTGACTTTTTTAAAGTTTGTTTTTAATCTAGGTATATAAATTAAGTACCACTGACAATGACTATATTCCCCCAAATCCATTTAAGTACTCAACCTTAGACATAAAAGTATTTAATTGCAACACTCTGGAATTCAGGAAAGAGTGCTTCCTGTCACCAACTTCCTTAAACCTAAGGGAAGGGATCTTGGCTGGGATCTTGGAACTTTTTCAGAGTTTGTAGATAATGAGTGCAGTTTCCTCCAACCCAGTTTCTCAACTCCGTACTATTGCTATTTGGGGCTTGATGATGCTTTGTGGCGGGGGGGTGTCCTATTTGTTGGAAGATGTTTGGCAGCATCCCTGGCTTCTGCCCTCTCAATGCCCATAGCATTGCCTTAGCGCTGACAACCAGAAATGTCTCCAGACACTGCCAAATGTCCAAGGGGCACCAGGGGGGTGGGAATCTCCCCTGGTTGAGAACCAGTGCCCTAACCTCATGTTAAAGACCCTGACTGGCTGGCACCTTGGCTAAAAAGAGATTCTGAGAAATAGATGTCATCTCCTGTGAGGCATCATCCTATTCAGGGACAGGGACTTTGGACAAAGCTCCTGGAAGTTCCCTGTCAGCAAGAAACTATTCCTGGATCTTCTGGTCTCTGGTTTCAAGTCATGACTGAAAAAGATCTGAGCTCATTCAGGACTTCTTTCCCAGGGAAATATGTAGTATTTATTTTCTGTTTACAACAACTTTAATAGAGCTTTTCTGCTTCCGCCAGTCAAATTGATAGCACATTACTTTAACTAGAATTATTTCAGCAGGAAAGCCCTGGTTTTTCTTAGCTCAAGTCATGTATTCTTCTGGGTAATAAGAGAATACTGGAAATAACCATGACATCAGGTTCTTGCCTATGCCTTCATTCTTCCTATACCAACAGAAAATAAGCTGGTATTCACCCATGGCCGTAAGAGATGCTGTATAGGCTTTGTTGTAGAACACCTTCCTCAGTCTGCCTAATAGTTGGTTCCAAGATCCCCTCAGGCCCAAAATACTGCCTCATGAATCACTCTGGAAGGGTCTTTTCTGGGCCTAGGCAGCCATTTATCCTTGTACTGGTAGTTCTGAACAGGCACTGCTTAACTTGCCCGTTCCTGTTACTCCGTGTGGGATGGATTATTTTTCATGAGGATCATGGCACTTCAAATCCCATAAAATACCATCAACATGGGAAGTCAGTTTGTGGTTAGTGGAATCTCAGGTGCTCCTAACTGACCAATTTGACGGTCCTTAGCAGTTGTATTGAGTCCCTGCCAGGCTGCAGGCCCAGCTTAAATGCCTGGAGAACCCCATCCACATGCTGCTTCACAGGTACCAGCTCCTACATCACATTGTACATGCATTCATCTTCCTCCTTCCACCTGCAACATCCCAGATCCTTTGCCTCCTTCCAAGCATTTTTAAAGTAATCCTCTCCCCAATTTTAAAAGTAATATATGTTAAATATCTCAGGGGAAAGAAAGCACTTCAATCCCATCATCTAGAGATAATCACTTCCTATTTACACATCTACTGAGAAGGCCAGAAGTTAATCTTGGGTCCCATAAGGGCTCCACATCCCCTGCCTTGAGGTTCTGCCAGACACCGAGGTAACAGAATCGTGACCACCAGGTGTGGCAATGCATGCCTATAGCCCTGGCTGCTCAGGAGGCTGAGGGAGGAGGATCGCTTGAGTCTAAGATTGTGAGTCCAGCCTGGGCAACATGGTGAGACCCCATCTCTTTAAATAAAGTAAATTAAAAATAGAACCATGTTGCAAAATCACCAAGGTAGATTGGCCTTCTCTTTAGAATCTTCTATGTTAAGCCTCTTAGGTTTCACACAAGAATGATGAACCAACCATCAACTTTTTTTTAAGGCACATGAGTTTGTATTCAGTGGATAGGTTAGAAAAGCTGCACTTTGGCACTTGCCAAAGACCACAATGTCAAGTTCACTGTCACTCAATTTTAGCAAAACATTAGTTTAAAAACATAAATATTAAGGAGCATTGCTTAAAGGACCTTCCTACTATTTTAGATAGTCTCAAATCTATTCCAGGTTCAAGACAGAGAGAAAAAAGCTGGGCATATGGAACACATTGGTTAACTTTCTCCAATGTTTGATCTTTCTGAATTGTGCTTTGTGTTGAAACATATGAAGCTTATTGTAGTATCTGTTGTCAAGATGTTTTCAGATGATGACTAGATCACATAATATCTTCTTAAGAACCTCAGGGAGAAATGGCTACCTGTTTCACTTTTAGCATTTATAGGCTGGTTGGAAACCTGAGAGCTGAAATTGGGGTCCACCATAGCAAGTATAGATTAATATGCCTTGCCCATGTTTTTTTTTTTTTTTTGGCTTTGTTCGTGAGTTCACTTTTTATTCTTACTTTTGTACTTAATTAAGTGTGTGCTATCTTGTATTTTATATATAAATGAGTTATTAAAAATGCCTCACCCTCCCCAAAGTCCTATGAGATCTCTAGGCCCTTTTTAAAGAGATCTCTAGGTCTCCCTATATATATTTATAGACACTACTATACTTTGAATTTATAGACAGCTTTTTATCCTGCACAACTTCTGAAAGGGAAAAGTTAATAACTTTCTCTCATGATCTCATTGTATTACTAGGTTGGAGATGCTTGATGCTGCAAAGAACAAGATGCGCGTGAAGATCTGCTATCTCATGATTGCCCTGACAGTGATAGGATGCATCGCCATGATTATCGACGGCAAGAAGGTGAGAAGGGGTTTTTCTCTATCCAGTGTGTATGTTCTCCACCAAAAACCTAGAATAAATAAGGGATTGACCCTTGTATTTACCCTCTGAGAAGAGGAGGCTACTTTCTACATTACATGAGAAAAGATAAGCAAAAAAATAAGGCATATTGGGAACCAGCCTGGAATGTCATCCTTGGGGATAAATAGCAAATCCTAACTTTGGCGTAGTGAAGGAGGACTAAATTCATTTTGTGTAACGTAAATTTAAAAAGTGTTTCTGATGACAGATGTCATAATGTAAATTAAGAAATATGACACTGGCATATTTAATAACCCATTCCATATTTCCAGAGTGCTCTTGGTACCCAAGTGTATTTACCCTCACCATAACTGCCTTCATCATGGTGAGCTTTCCTAGCAGGGTTCTTTATTTGAAGCTCAGCCAGACAGGGCCATATGTCTAAGGACCATAGCTCCTAAGCAGTACATAGGAATGCAAGTCCGGAAATCTTTAGCACAGATTATGATAATAGCTATCACTAATTGAACACTCACTGCATTCCAGGTACTTTTCTAGCTGATACCTCGTCTGAACCTCACAAAAACACTGTAAGATAAGTATTATTAGGACCTCATTTGTAGATGAGGAAAACTATAGCTTAGAAAGCCTTAGTAACTTGCCCAAGGCCACACATGTCCCTAATGATGAGCCACAATGTGAACCTAGACCCAATTCAGGTAATAGGAAAATTGCTCCCATTTATTGAGTGCTTATTATGTAACAGGCACTGTTAAGCTCACTTAATCACCCCCATAACCCTAACAGGTAAATAGTTTTCCCAAACTCACATAGCTAACAAGTGGCAAGATAAAAATTTAGACCCAAGTTTGCAGGATACCAAACCTCATACTGTACTATCTTGCTATTAAGCTATAGTTATTTTTATATTCAGCAGCTTTGGTCAAATTCTTCTTTTAATACCATGTATGATTCTGTATATCACAGCTTCCATGTGGAAAGAGATGTCTTTCAACTACTTTAAGATACTAAAAATGTTCTACACACTCACTCTTAACTGACTTTCTTATCCTCAGTAATTCCAGAGTAAAAGGAAATGTACTTTTGGCTGTCTTCAGTCTTGTAGTTAAATGGAAATACTGACCATTTTAGGCTGACCTCATGGGAGTACAAAGGGGCAGATGTGCTGAGCTGGGCGAAGTTCTCTTGAAAAAACTGTTCTACCCCACTTCATTTTTTCTTGTCTCCCTCTTTGACCTCTCATGCGTAGTTCTCAGGTTAAAACCAGCAGAAACATATGGACAGGACTGTAAACTTCTAGGATCTGAGAAATTTGCATTGCTTTTGTATATTCGATTGTACTAGCTGAGTTTAAATACTCCAGAAGCAAATTATTCACCTGGAATCACTTCTAGCATCATCCAGGGCTATATGCTGTGTACTTCAGAGAGTTCTTCTCCTGTTCTTTACCATGAAATTGTAACATTTTAGTTTTATGGAATTTCCATTTCCATAAATGCTACTGGAATGGAGAACTTTTTAACTTAATGTGATTTGGAAGAGAAAAATTAGCCATTGTATATTTTGCTCTCACCATCAACTTTCCTTTCTCCTCCCCCTCCATATACCCAATTCTTTTACATATGAAATTACACAAATAGGAGGAAATATCAGCTTAGGGTACTAGTTTCACTTATTTGGTATAAAAGTTTTGAAACTGGCCTGTATGTAAGCTTCATAGAAATCTGACCATTTATATGGAGGGAAACGAGGGAAGAGGACGGTTGCCTCTCCCACTCAAAGGATGGAATTGTAGTACAGATACTCGTGGAAATCATCAATGGTAGTATTTTGGTAAAGTCTGGAATCTCCAAAGCTGAATGTTTTTGGTAAAAGAGAAGTAAGGAACTAGAAGGGTCTGAGTATGCAGATAAGTTGGGGAAGGAGAAAAGATAGCAACAAAGAAAAGTGAAAGAAGAAAAATGGGATAGAAATGGCAATGAGAAGGTATTTAGTATAAAAGAGAAGTGGGGTGGAATGAGGAGAAAGTATAAGAGAAAAGGAGAGGATAAAGATTGAAAGAAAGGGGCCAGAAGGGAAGAAAAAGGAGAGGTGTGGCACTTCTTACTTATGCTTGAATGGATGAGCTGCTGTTCTCGGAAGCGTACGAGGAAGTTGAAGCACATGGAGGAGACTGCCACGCCCAGTGTCCAGACAGCAGAGGACTCCATGCCTCTACTGCCCTGTTAACCTGCTGTCGTCAATGCAAGGTAAAGATACCCTCCCCTGACCAGCATACAAATCACCTGTTCAAATCTCTTTTGCTTTAGGCTGCCCAAAGAAACCAGACTTTAACACGCTTGAACTTAGAAAAGAAAGCTCGTCTGAGAGAGGAAGCAGCTATGAACGCCAAAACAGAATAGCAGAGGTATCTGTGTTGGCTGGATTTTGAAAATCCAGGAATTATGTTGCAACGAGCCTGTATTAAAAAGGATGTGGTATGAGGATCCATTTCATAAAGCATGGTGTGCCCAAACCTGTACCATTTCCGTATTTCTGCTGTAGAAGTAGAAGTAAATTTTCTTAAATGATGACTGTGTTTTATTGTTTTGATCCAAGTAAAGTGTAGCCTGTCAGCCTTTTGGACAAAAATGAAACAATTTATTTCAACTTGAATACCAACTCTTTAGAGAAGCAGGTACCATATCTTACTTCTCTTCCCATTACCAAAGTAACCTCTCCACAGGCGAACTCATTTTGTAGAGATAAGGAAGGCCAGTTGAGTATATGGCTCAGGTGCAGCTTGGAGGGCCAGCCTTCTCAAATGCCTTGGTGTATTTGGTGGGGAGGCTGCTCCCTAATAGAGCAAGCCCTGAGAAGCAGCCAGACCACATTCTATAATCTTTGAACATGCTGCCAAATGGAGGCTTTTAGGAGAACAGTTTTTTAAACATCCTGACAAGGTCCAGCCAGGAATTTCTAAGGACTTAGAAATCCCAGCATCATGGAGTTGCTTGGGGTCAACACAAGTCACCCTCTTAGCTTCATGCCTTAGAATTCTCAACTGGCTGTTTTCCTACCACCTGAGAAGCTAAATTTCTCAATTACAAAAATCTCATGTATTATCATTGTTAGAAGTATTTGCACCTCATGTATATCTCATTTACAGTTTGACCTTGGGATATTGAGTTGTTTCATATTTAGGTATGAATACAGGTTTCTATTTTAAACATAGATTCTCACATTGCTTCTTAATTATTCATGGATGACAAGTCATTACAATAGTCCCCTCTTATTCACGGCTTTGCTTTCTGTGGTTTCAGTTACCTGAGGTCTGAAAATATTAACTGGAAAATTCCTATAACAATGCATAAGTTTTAGATTGCATACCATTCAGTGTAGCATGATGAAATCTCTTGCCAATCCATTCCATCCACCTGCGATGTGAATCATCCCTCTGTCTGGTGTATTCACACCATATGTGCTAGCCGTCTCTTGTTACCAGATCAGCTATTGTGGAATCAGTGCTATTGTTCAGGTAACTCTTATTTAATAATTGCCTCAAAGTGCATTGTGCTGTGCCGAATTTATAAAATAAACGGTATCATAGGTATGTATGTATACGAAAAACAGTATATGCAGGGTTGGGTACTATCCACAGTTTCAGGCATCTGGAGATATATTCCAAGACTTTAACAAGCTTGAACTTAGAAAAGAAAGCTTGTCTGAGAGAGGAAGCAGCTATGAAGGCCAAAACAGAGTAGCAGAGGTATCTGTGTTTGCTGGATTTTGAAAATCCAGGAATTATGTTGCAACGAGCCTGTATTAAAAAGGATATGGTATGAGGATCCATTTCATAAAGTATGGAATATATCCCCAGAGGGTAAGGGATGACTACTATATACAGCCATGCCAACATGCTGGTTCTCAGAGAATTATAAGAGAGATTAAAAATACATGCAGCTGTTTGGGCACTTTTTTCCCAAATAAAAATACCCAGTAAAATGTAACATACTACCTATAGCTTGATAATCTATCTGAGGATGTTTATGATGTCTGTCCATATACTTTATTTTAATTTGGCCTTAGCTTCTTTGTAGATATCAAGTTATCACTTGCAAGTTTATTATCAAAAAGCATAGTTTCTTGTACATTTTAGAAAATTAGTTTCTCTTATTTTGAGACACCTACACCAGTGTTTTAAATATGGATAAATTTTAATGCGGAACTTCTTTTAAAAATAAGTAATCCTCTTCTTTTTAGAGCAATACAACAAAAATGTGTTGTATCTTGGAGATTTACATTATGAACGTAGTAACATTGATGAGCTTTAGTTTAATGAAACCCTTTTTTTTTTTTTTTTGAGACAGTCTTGCTCTGTCACCCAGGCTAGAGTGCAGGGCATGATCTCAGCTCATTGCAACCTCTGTCTCTCGGGTTCAAGCGATTCTTGTGCCTCAGCCTCCTCAGTAGCTGGCATTAGAGGTGTGCACCACCGCATCCAGCTAATTTTTGTATTTTTCATAGAGACGGGGGTCTCACCATGTTGGCCAGGCTGGTCTCAAACTCAGACCTCAGGTGATCCGCCTCCCTCAGCCTCCCAAAGTGCTGGGATTACAGGCATGAGCCGTGGTGCCTGGCCAAACGTTCTTATTACAAATATTTCATTAAACTAAAGCTCACAACTGTTACTATGCATCAGGAATTTACACAGTCATTTCTCCTTTGTGTCATTCTCCTATTTGATAATGTATAGTGACTATCTCTTTATGGGTTATATACCAGTTTCTTGGCCAGAATTCAAGATCTGCCCCTAACTAACCCTACTTCTCCCAATACCCTCACATACCAGCCTTATAGCACTCATCCCCTACTAGTAACTCTGATATCTCATATTCCTCAGAATGTATCAAGCAAACAAAATTTAATGAGCACTACTATAAGGTACCATAAACTACAAAAGAGGACAGTTTTGCCCTTGTTGCTTTCAGTTAAATTATTGTACTACTTTTTGCTTAATTTCTAGATTTTTTTTGCATGTTTATCATGTCTCCATAGGTAAAGTGGGCAGAAATATTTTTCTACTTTGTATTTCCTGTAAGTGCTATTTGAATAAAGTTAATATATGAGGTTACGGTTACTTTTTAATCATCACGATAGTTTTGGGAATTTATTACTAAAATTTATTAAAGCAGGCAAGGAATGAAGTTGTATCCTTCACTGTCATTCAAACATTACTTGAGTCCCTTTACTATACAAAAAAGCCAAAGAATACAATACAGAGACATACTTCCTGATTCCACAGAATTCATAATCTGGAAACACAGCCCATGAAAGCATTTCAATACAAACTGGTAAATAATAGGGACAGGAAAACCTAACTCAGCTGTCAGCTGTGATTACAGGCAGGCAGGCAGTGGATGGGTCCATCAGTGATTTCTTTCTTTTTTTGAGTCTCCCTCTGTCGCCCAGGTTGAAGTGCAATGGTGCTATCTCGGCTCACTGCAACTTCCGCCTCCCTGCAAGCTCCGTCTCCCTGCAAGCTCCGTCTCCCGGGTTCAGGCCGTTCTCCTGCCTCAGCCTCCCGAGTAGCTGGGACTACAGGCACCTGCAACCATGCCCGGCTAATTTTTTGTATTTTTTAGTAGAGACGGGGTTTCACCGTGTTAGCCAGGACGGTCTTGATCTCCTGACCTCGTGATCCGCCCACTTCGGCCTCCCAAAGTTCTGGGATTACAGGCATGAGCCACCGCGCCCGGCCCCATCAGTGATTTCTGAACTGAGTTTGAAGCATGGGCAGGAATTAGTAGATCAGACACATAACCAAGAAGAGCAGTCTTCATCAGACGTTTAGCTTGCCTGAAAATCACAAGCACAATCTAAAAAGGTAGTGAAAGGTCCTTCAGAAACACCATTTATAATGTTGTTCTGGTTTTTTTCTTGAAAAAAACTAAATTTTTAGACTCTTAGAATGAACCTAACCTTGGCGTGTTTCTCTGGTTTTTATTCTATGGACCATTTCATATCTCATCACACAGGATATTACCAAAAGTGTGCAGGTAGCATCTGGCATGTCTTTCCAATCCTCCACCACCATCCCAAGCTTATGCACTTGTTCATCTGATCTCCCAAACCAGAAACCCTGGAATTATTCCAAATTGCCTTGCTCCCCTCTTTTAATCAATCATCCTGTCCTGTCAATTTCTAAATATTTCTCAAATACACTGATCCTCTAGGATAGTCACTGAGAGGAATGGGAAATTGTCCAGTGATAGACAAATGAAATTAATAATAGGCCTCAAGATTAGAAGTCAGTTTTTAAAGAAGACATACAAGTGGCCAACAAACACACACAAAATATGCTCAACATCATTAATCATCAGAGGAATGCAAAATATAACCACAATAAGATACTCTCTTAAACCAGTTAGAATGGCTATTATTAAAAAGTCAAAAAATGGCTGGGTACAGTGGCTCATGTCTGTAATCCCAGCACTTTGGGAGGCCGAGGCAGGTGCATCAAATGAGGCCAGGAGTTCGAGATCAGCCTCGAACATGGTGAAACCCTGTCTCTACTAAAAATACAAACATTAGCCAGGCATGGTGGCACACCTCTAATCCTAGCTACTTGGGAGGTTGAGACATGAGAATTGCTTGAACCCAGGAGGCAGAGGTTGCAGTGAGCCAAGATTGTGCCACTGCACTCCAGCCTGGGCAACAGAGTGAGACTCTGTCTCAAAAAGTCACAGCAAGGATGCAGAGTAAAGGCAGAGCTTATACACTTGGGAGGAATGTACATTTGTACAACCTCTATAGAAAACAGTATGGAGATTTTCAACTAAAATAAAACTACCATTCGATCCAGCAATCCCATTAGTAGGTATCTACCCAAAGGAAATTATATTTAAAAATCACTGGCACTCATAGGTTTATTGCAGCACTATTCGTAATAGCAAAGTTATGGAACGACCCTAAGTGTCCATCAAGAGATGACTGGATAAAGAAAATGTGGTGTGTATACTTATATACATACACACACGCACATACACACCACGGAATACTACTTAACCATAAAAAAAGAATGAAATCTTGTCTTTTGCAACAACATGGACGCACCTGGAGGCCATTAAGTGAAATAATAATAAAGTCAAAAATCACATGTTTTCATAAGTGGGAGATAATATGTACACATGGACATGGAGAGCAGAATCATAGACACTAGAGCCTTCAAAGGTGGGAGGGGAGTGAGAGATGGGAAAGTATTTACTGGGTACAATGTATACTATTTGGGTGAGGGTATACTGAGCCCAGATTTCACCACTATGCAATATATCCCTGTAAAAAATGTTTCATGGATATAAATCCATAAAGATTACAAAACGTTTCTCAAAAAAGATTGGTAGTCAGAAGCTCTGAGTTCTAGATGTGCTTTTTCAACTATCTCATTTTGTAAATGTAGTATATGAATCTCAAAATTTAACAATCGATAATTTTTAAAATACAAAACTGCCAAAATTAAAACAAACCATCTTTTTAAATATCTAAGTTTTTTGGCCAACTTGGCTCTACTACTTGATTTCCAAAAGGATTAGTGGTTACTTATCCACAGTTTAATTGTTTTGTCATTTTCTAACGCTGCTGATGCGATGAGGTTTTCTGTAGGATGACAAGCTGCTGAGATCACGACATCTGTATGGCCTTGTAATTTCTGTACAATCTCTTTAGTCTGAAGGTTCCAAATGTAAACCAGTTTATCCTCGGAACCAGACACAATCCACTTTCCACCAGTAACTGAAAAATTGGCAAATATGCAATATTTCTCATTCTTATGACCGGTGTATGTTTTCAGACACCTGCCTCTGCTATAATCCCATAGTTTAAGAGTGTTGTCCAAAGTTGCAGTGAGAATATATTTACCATTTGGAGAAAATCTTACAAAAGAGATAGGAGGGTTATCATCATCAACGAGCGTTTTTAAACACTGACCTGATGCAGCATCCCAGATTCTACAGAGGCCATCATAGCTACCTGACACTATCAAGGACCCACTACAATTAAAATGAACAGCAGAAACTGGATCAGAATGAGCAGACAAAGTCTTGAGACACTTTCCTGTTTTCACCTCCCATATTTTCACAGTCTCATCAAAAGATCCTGAGATTATAAGGTTGGATGGCGGATTGAAGTTACAACAAAATACATAATTACTGTGCCCCTTCAGTGTTTTCAAACATTTTCCAGATCTCACATCCCATAATTTTAGAGTTTTATCATCTGAGGCAGAAACAAGACGACTGGAATCGGATGACCAGGCAACATCCGATATTTCCAAATTATGACCATAGAGTGTTTTCTCATATTTTCCATCATATGCTCCCCAAATTATGATTAGCCTATCAGCAGAAGAACTTGCTAGCCATTCTCCATTAGGACTAAACTTAACTGATGACACTGCTTCCGTGTGTCCCACGAGAGTACATCTGAGAGCATAGTTTGGGTTTTTAGGCACTTCCTTGCTCTGACTGGCCGATGAGGAGAGGGCCAACTGTGCTCTGGCGTCTCCTGACTCCTTTGTTGCCATGGCTCTGAAGCTCCAAGTTAGCAGGTGTGCTAGACGTCCAGCCCTGAACAAGGCAGTCCAGTACTTTGGCTTTCTGTCCAACAAAATGAAGATAAACGCACTGGATTTAAAAAGTACGGTTCTGAAAGCTTAAAGTTTCTGGACAGTCTTTCAACTGTGAGATATACGGAATCAGCAGCACGGCTTGGACTTCAGTTTTTCATCGTTTTGTTAAGTACTTGAGAAATACTGTTAGAAGGATCCTGTGCGCTGTCAGCAAGTAGGACACAAATGTTCGGCATTCTGTTAACATGTAAAGCCTTCAAAGCAGGGGTGACGCGAGGGGCTCTCTCTACAGAAAGTATTCTTTCACTACCGCCCCCCTCCCCAGGTCGAAATGTTTCAGAATGCTGAGCAACCCTACCAGTCAGACTAGGTAATTGAAGATGAATGAACCGCCGCTTTTAGCGGATTTCAGAAGCTAAAAGCCTACGAAGCCACCGAAAGTGGAAATTCTGACCCGCCGGCTACTTTTTCCAGCACGTACCAGCAGGTGCGCACTGCCGCGTCAATAGCCAACAAAGCCGGAAAAGCAGCCTGGCGCATGTGCAAAGGAAGTCCCTCCTACCACCACCGAGCCAAGATGACCAATGGGAGACGGCCATCTGCGCCTGCGCAAAAAAGTTGCAGATGTTCATTTCCGGTCCTTTTCGCCCCGCCCTTCAAATGCGAAAGCGACTGCCCTGTTGGGTGAGTGCATTAGCTGGACATGGTTTGTGCGAGACCTGACTGGCTACTGTGGGGAGCAGTGGATCGTTACTTCAAAGACCGTTTCTTTTTGGAAATTGTCACAGAGAAGGACTACATTTGCTTATGCCTACCTTAGCTGCAGGCGTAGGCCCACACTTGACGCGTAAGCTGCCTAAATGGCAGCTAACGTAGATCCACCCAAACGCCGGAAACGGGGGAAGCTCCTGCTTTGCGTGGGTTCCGCTCCCTCCTGTTTGTTGTGGTGTGGAGCCTGGTGGCGTGTGTGGCAATGGAGTCACAGGGTGGGGGACAGAATTTATACCAGATTGTAAAATTCCTGGTTTACGTTTCCCCTGTAAAAGTTTCGTAAAGCTTAAGAAACAGGTCTTTTGGGGGCCTTTAAAAGCCGGTGTTCTGCTGGGAGTAACGAGCAGACGTTTTAGCACGTACGGTTTAAGCTTCCACAGAGAAGTCGGGATCTCAAAGTTGCTTGAAACAGAAAAGGACAAAGAGGTTGGTGGAATAAGGTAATAGATGGGTAAGGTTACTCTTAAGGAGGCTTTAGAGAGTTTTCCCCAGTTTTAGGAGATGATTAATAATGAAAGTGTATAAAATGTACATGCTATTGAAGTTACAACAGAAGACATAATTACCGTACCCCTTCAGTGTTTTGAAACATTTTCCAGATCTCACATCCCGTAATTTTAGAGTTTTATCATCTGAGGCGGAAACAAGACGACTGGAATCTGATAACCAGACACTTTTAAACAATAGGTTTACCAAAAAACTGGAAGCCCTACTAGTTTCTCCAACCTGTAGTTGCTCGATAAAGAGTGCCCGAGGCCAAGCACTCACGCCTGTAATCCCAGCACTTTGGGAGGCCCAGTCGGGCGGGACACTTAAGGTCAGGTGTTCCAGACCAGCCTGGCCAACATGGCGCATCCGTCTCTACTAAAAATACAAAAATTAGCTGGTCGTGATGGCGCACGCCTGTAGTCCCAGCTACTCAGGAGGCTGAGGTGGGAGAATCGCATGAACCAGGAGGTGGAGGTTGCAGTGAGCTGAGATCCCACCAATGCACTCCAGCCTGGGCGACAGAGTGAGACTCCGTCTGAGGAAAAAAAAAAAAAGCCCAAGAGAAGCAGAAAAAGCGTGGCTTAAAAGATTTTCCTGCTGGCCAGTCACGATGCAAATGTCTCGTCAGCGTCAAGAATTTAAAAGCACTTGGAAACAAAGGGTCTCCTATTGTATACTTATTAGGGATAATTGAAAGTCTTTGCCTTTGTAAGGCAGAACAGGCACCCTTAGGTCACCTGTAATAAACCGACTGTAGTTAAAACATCATTACTTTAAGACTGTACCAGTCTAGGGGGAAATTTAAACAAGAATGGACAAATACTTTAGTCTTAGCTAGTGCATATTAACTGTATAAACACAGTGAGGAAGTCCTCAGAATGAGGACTCAAATTGTTTATTTCTATACATTAAATTACAACTGTTTTTAGCTATTAAGGTCTCCATGGACCTCCCCTTGTTAACACTTTTAGAACTTTTTTTTTCCTTCAGCATTATCTTAAAGTTCAGTTCTAACTAAACCCTGCTGCTGCTTTTCTCTTCCCATTAGCCTGGATTAGTGATTTTGCTGAGAAGTTTAGAAACTGCACCAATTGAAAACATGGTGGCAGGCGCCTGTAATCCCAGCTACTCCGGGGGCTGAGGCAGGAGAATCGCTTGAACCCAGGAGGCGGAGGTTGCAGTGAGCCTAGATTAAGCCATCACACTCCAGCCTGAGGAACAAGAGCGAGACTTAATCTCAAAAACACAAAAAACAAACAACCAACTTTGTAGAGACGGAGTTTCACTACATTGCCCAGGTTGGCCAAGCAAAATTTCTTACATGGTCTCATTAATAGTTTCTATTTCTGCTGCCCTTAATCTTTACCATTTAGGTGATTTGGAAGTTTCCTCACTACAGAAATCAACTAGGTTTCTTTAAATTTCCCATAGACATCTTAGAAATGAAAGTCTCTTAATATAGTTTAAAGGTGTGTTTCCCTTGCCCCTCAGTATTGTAAATATCTAAACAGATGTGTTGCCACAAATGGGGCAATTTTTTAATTTAAAAACAATTTTTTTGTGTGTGTTGGACCAAACCGTGGTGTGGGAGTGATTGCCACATTAAGGAATGCCTCAACTTCCTTCATAGCAATTCTTGACTACCAAATCCAGTCTCAATATCAAGCATTAATAGAACTATCTATACACCTAGTTGCTTAAGACCATTAGCCAATGTATGAAAATCTAGTTGGGCTAAATATGGAGTGGCCACATAACATCATCTAAACTAGGACATTTTTAAAAGTGAAAGGGGGCAGTAAAATAATTCACAGGTGTTAGTTGATCTCCAAATGTAAACTCTGGGGCTCTGCCCAGCAAACTACTACTTTTGACTTCCCAAGAGGACACTCTTCATAATCATAACTTAATCTTACAACATTGTACACTCTGGTAGTTTACACCTCAGCCTGACCAGGTCTCTCTCAAACCTGGTCCCGTTCTCTCACCACCCACTATGGTCTTCTGGGTTTCTGTTTTCTCCTTACCCATCACTGTATCTTAATAATGCCAGGCCCAAGTGGTGGGTAAAGCAGTGATCCTTATTGAGGACTCCCAGTGAACTCCATTGGCCTTCTGCAGGCTAAGTGGATATGAATGAAGGATTAAATGAGTAATTTTACTTTCTGCAAAAAGCAATCATAGAAATGACTATATTAATTTAAAATGAGAGAAAACAACTCCTTCAAAATGCAAGTGAAATGGGGCAACAATCATTCAAGCTATCTTTAATAAACTTGTAAACCCACTGTTTTTTTTTTTTTTTGGAGGCTGGAGTGCACTGGCGCAATCTCGGCTCACTGCAACCTCCACCTCCCAGATTCAAGCGATTCTCCTGCCTCAACCTCTTGAGTAGCTGGGATTGCGTGTGGCACGATGGCTAATTTTTATTTCTAGTATAGACGGGGTGTCGCCATGTTGGCCAGGCTGGCCTCGAACTCCTGACCTCAAGTGATTTGCCTGCCTTGGCTTCCCAAAGTGCTGGGATTACAGGCATAAGCCACCACATCCGGCCATAAACTCAGTAACTTTGTACAATAGATACAACAATGTAGTCTGCAGGAACTAAGGCTATGTTTTGCCTCAAATGTTGTTTTCAGAAAAAAATACTTGGTCAGTGGAATCTCTTCAACAAAATAGAAAGCAGCAGTCATGGAGTGAAGAAATAAATCATCTTTGTTTCTACTCATCTGTCACTTATGTGATACACACAAGATGTAAAAAGGAAAAATCCGTTTAATAGCCTAAGGCAACCAGCAGCTTCCACACTGGTTGGATACTAATAAATTTTTTTCTTTACTGTTAAATATACCCACCAGCTTTTCTAAAACACTTTGTTTTTAAACACCAGACCTCTGCTATGACAATGTTTGATTTTGTAAACTTCAGGTCAAATCATGTCTTCTGAAAAGTAACTGTATATAAAACACATGTTAAGACACTTGCTTAAGATGTTAATCCTGGTTTCAAGTAACAGCATAAAGGAATTCCTTTGAATTTTCTTTTGTAGTCAAGCACCCTTTACTAACATCACAAAGATGCATGCAATTCCTTCATTTAGTATTTATTGAATGTCTACTATGTGCAAGGCACTCACCCATGGCCTGACAGACCACATTCAAGTACAAAGAATCATTAGAGCCATTCCAAATCTAAGTGTCAGAACACTTTGAAGCAGGATGTAGAGTGGTCAGAATGACTTGAGGTAAAGCTGAAATACTCAACAACCAGTACATTAAAAGGTGATTTTAATTTTTGACATTCCTTGGGATATTCCTTTAGGAAGAAGTAGACTGTATTAAATTCACATCCATGGCACTGCTTCCTGAGGCAGTAATTCTTCAAAGCCTTTCCTTCTGTGTCAGTACCTTCCACATTTGTGTGTTTGAATGGATCCGTCTGTTTAGCCATTATGTTACTAAACTCGAAATCATTTGCACAAAAACAAAAACAAAAAAAACCTGTTACTATACTTGTCTGGTCATACAGAATTTTAGCACCACACAAGAGGAAAGATGTTTGGCTTGAGAGGGCCTAAACTCCAGTCTGTGTAACCTAAAACCAACTTAAGTCTGATTTCGTCATTTTAAGGGTGCTGATGGTGAGGAAGAGTCAGGAAGAATGGTCCAACAAAAAAGGCTGGCCCAGCTGTGGCTGCCAAGTCTAGTTCTGGGAGTTGCTGGGCACGGAACTATTGCGTGGCCACTGCTTTCTTCAAGACACAGAATTTGCAGGGCTCTTCCCCTCCCTTGGACAGCCATCTAAGTGTTGTAAACTTGGGGCAAAGTAATTTCTCTTAAGTCTTCACTTTGTCATCTATAATATAGTGATAATTATCAAAGAACATTTGGAAGATTACATGAGAAAAAAGGAAGGCCCTTAGCCAGGTATCTGGTGTACAACAGATGATCAAATAAAGACAAGTTACCTTAATTTGACCTATAGGGAAAACACTCTAGGACTTTGTTTACCCTTAGTTGAAAACAGAATGGAACACTACTTTTCTTTCTTCTTACCCCAAGTTCCAGATGTATTTTATGTCCAGTAGCAATTTGATATTTTAAATTAGCATATAAATATTTGCTTTATCACATGTTCTGATGTCCTGGTATCCGTTGTTATAACCTGTATATAACCTGTAATCCCAAAGTGCTGGGATTACAGGCATGAGCCACCACGTCTGGCCATAAACCCAGTAATTTTGTACGATAGATAAAACATTTTATGGAATATTCTTGATGACAGCCAACTTACTGTAGGAGTCACATTTGACCTTTGATAATTTTTTTAAATTACTTTAACTTCTGATGACAGGAAAAGGTAGACCAAAATATTTCCCATCCTGGCAGATATATATTTAATCTGTTCACCTCACAACACAGAGAAATGGTCATATTGAGATGGATAAAAATTCAGATTTGAGACTTCCATGTATATAGGCATACCTGTCTGCAAATGCCACCATTTTGGAATGTAGGACTTAGCATACAGTATGGAAGGTGAAAGCAAACAATGCCGGTTTCTTAAAGTGAATCCCTTTTCTTCACTGAACATCATCCTTAGACACCACAATTTCCAATATACTTAAAAACCATCAACCCCTAAAAAGTTATAATGATTTGCCTATTGATACAAAAGTTTTCACAAAACTAGCAAGAAAGAAAAACCCCTTGACTCCAGGAAAACCTTTTCATAACGCATCCCCAAGCTAGGGGATTAAATCGCTGAAATGTTTATTTAGAACTAGAGAAGTAAATTCAAAGTTGCCTGTGGGTAGACGTACAATAGAAGATTTGGTTGACAAAGTCTGGTTTATAAAATATACTTACATATTGTTTCTTAGGCAAAATTTGGCAGCAATCTGGAATAATTCAGATTTTTTATGAGATAATTGCCAATCTTTTTATCTGTGACGATAATGCCGAAAATGACTCAGAGCCAATAACCTTCATCTGGCATATGGAAGAAACAATCCTAGGGCAATAGAGTTTTCAAAAGCAGAACTAACAAAGATAAGCGTTTAAAAGGGTCTTAAACAATTACAGGAACATGAAACAAAGTGTTCCACAGAGAACTCTGTCCCCTAAAATCTCTTTCTTCTATCATCTACCTTACCCAGAATTTCTCAATCCAACCACATCTACCTGCTGGTCCATCAGATACCAGATGCCTTTACATCAAAATTCTCTTAATGCTTTTTTCCCCCACTGAAGTTCTCATTACAAGTAATATAGATTGGAAGTTTGGAGGATGGGCGGGAATAAAAAGGCAAGGTAAAACAAAGCCACTTTCCCCATTCCATATATAAAACTACAAAAGAGTTTTCCTGTATTGAAATTAACATGCTTTTGTAATGAGCAACGCCTTAGTGGTAGCGTATTCAGTGAATTTAAGTTAACAGAATCTGAGAGGCAAAGAACTGAAAACAGGATTTACAGTTACCCCTTGCAATGTCATTCCTATTACCAAAAAGGCTGCTTCAGTACCAACAAGTTCCAACACATCTGAGTTATGCTATTTAACTTTTAGCCAATTCCAACTTTGATACTTTAAGAAAAAATCATTTTATTGTTTAAAAAAAAAACTTAGATCTTATAGTTTATGAACTTCTAGGACAAGATAAATTCCTCTGTTTTAGACACAAAATAGATCACGTCAGTTAAATAGACTTTGTTTTAATTCATTCACTGAAACATCTCGCAACTGCTAGCAAAAATTCCGAATGCACACTACTCTTCCTAATGTGGGGAGACAACTGTGTGCTTTGTATTTTTCCCACTCAAATTGGCGTATAAAATGAAATTATTTTAACTATCCAATGGAAAGTACATAATTTAAAACATCCTATAGAAATGACATGTTACTAGTAATTTACAATTTAAAAAAACAGCCACAAAAAAGTCAAAGCTAAAAACAAGATTTTTACTATGAATCAGTGCTTCTATTATCCTTCTGAAAGAAGTTATATTTTAATGTGATGTAAAGGCAACATTGAAATTTCTTCTTTAAATTAACCACCTAATTTATCCCTAAAATTACAAAGAACCAAAGTCTTTTACAGGTCAAGTGCAGTAAACTAAAATGTTCTCTCAGCACAAAGCAGCACTAGAAAAAGTAACAGTTATAGATGGGAGTTGTCTAGTTTTGCAGTGGCTGCTCCATCAATAACAAACAGACATCAGACGGTATCCATCCCAGAGCACAGACACTACTACAGACTAGATGCGAAGAATGCGTCACACTCTTGGCTGATAAATGTCCTTTGTCTTTGACTCTTTCTAGTTTGAAGTGGATTTTTTAAAAGTTTAAATCAGGTCACATAAGTTGGCTGCTTAAATAACATGATGAGGTATGAAAGCTCTGAATATCCCTTACATTCAGCAGGATTTACCAGAGATGTATAATAGCTTGTCAGGGGCAACTTCCAAATAGTTTTTACACTTTGGGGTTATAATGAATTCTAGAAGAGGACAAGTCTAAAAAGGTTTAAAAGGGTATGCTCTGAAACAGAGGTGAGCAACCTTTTCCTTCAGAATTCACTTGAACAGCGCATCAACAAAAAAATCTTCTCTGGTAGTGTATCCCAACATTGAGTCAAGATGGCCAACTAGCACCGAGAAGTCGTATTGAACTCATTTGCAGTTCTCTTGGCAATTAAGCGTATTTTTTTCATTCCAGTCCAAGCACAAATGTGGATCACTGAACACAGTACTGGAAGCGCCATTTGCAGGTACAGATTGCAGTCATCATTAAATGAGCCAGAAGGCAGATACTGTTTTTATTTTTCTGGGGGGGAAGGGGAAGTGGCACAGTACTAGCAGGAGATGAAATAAAATGATTAGGGAACAATGAGGTTATAAGATCACTGTTCTTATTTGGGTTAAGCAGGTCATGTCGAGAAGATGGTTTTTTTTTTCAGATAAGGACACTACATTAGAGGAATCGTGTGCAGCATGAAAACATTAGAATCGAGCTGCACCTAAGAAAAAAATCCCAAAGTTACTTTCAAAAGTATGTGTTATCTGCCAGTCACAGAGGGGAAAAGCACCTAGGGTGAACTGCAATTTTTTAATGAGGACCTTGATCAGGACCACAAAGCCTGAAACATTTGTTTTAATGCAGAAACACAGCCTCTAGTTACACTGATTGCATTTGGGAAAATTGGAGGGTTTTTTCTTCCTTAGTTTTTTTAATTAAATTATAGGATATGGTTTTGATTACTAAGTATTCGAAATCCTCATACCAGCAATAGAAATGAACCACTTCCAAATCCTAAGACACAAAAGACCAAAGAGAAGCAAAAGCAATACAAATTAATATGTGCCCCTCTCCTTTCTGCTCTAAGGGAATCTGCAAACCAGTATCATATTTAAGAGTCAAAGTGTTAATTCTTCAGCATTCCTGACAACTAGAAAGCACATTCACTGAAGGCTGAAGGTGAGGGAGTGGATGGTTTAATATCTGAAGAATGGCGCCAATAGAGGAAAGAAAACCATCCAATCTCAGTAAGGATTAATGCAAATCTGGCTAGAAAAAGCCACCAGGTAATCCAAGGGTTCACTGTGGAAGAACTCATGAAAAGTACTCTGAAGTATACACAACAGGTCTAAACTTCTCCCTTGTCGTAAGTAGTTGTGTAAAATTCAAGATAAAGATTTAGTCTCATCTTTTAATGTCAGTTTTTTCCCCCATGTTAAAGGGAATGAGGAGTCCTCCTCTTTTATTCCCCCACAAGAAAAAGGGAGCCACATTAATACGTGTATATTCCCATAACTCTAATGTAAGTGCGGATCTCCAAAGCCTAGGGATTTTTCCATAAGAGAGTGGGCCGTTCTGGTTACCCTTTTATTAGAAGGGTATTCCACCACAGAGAGCCGGAGGTTTTCCAGATGTGTGTAAGAGAGCAGGTGCGCAAGGCAAGCAAATGAGCGCAAACAGTATTATGGAAAACATTTGAGAAGTTAGCTCCATGAGGACTGTGGGCTCCACAAGAGGACTCGACTGGGTAGCCTGGTCTGACACAGGAACGTGAAAGCAGAGTATTGCTTCAAAGCTGGAAACCTTCCATAGGAGCCTCACACTGTTGGAAGATGTACTGCTGCTGGTTAAGGTCAACCTGGGGTGCAATGCTGCTGTCTTCATCTTCGGTCCCGAAGTAATGCTCAATAAGATCAAAGGCCTTTTGGTAGATCTCCTGGTTTTCATGACTCTGTAAGAACTCAATTTTATCCAGACCTGAAATGGAGAATAAAGGAAAATCTATTGAAAACTTCAATAAATATTGGAAATTCCATAACTATATATTCCCAAACTATATTTTGTCATATATCTCTGTTCTTGATGTAAAGAAAGATTATTTGTATCTCATAGGTATTTTATAATAGCACAGAAATGACTGCTGGGATTACATCTGAAAGCTAATATTATAAACTGACATCTTAAATACATATGCAAGCAACATCCAGTCTGCAGAAGCAGCAATTTCCCTAACAGTCCTCTTTTCATCCAGTGCCTAGCAGCAGTATTGTTTTTATTGAACTCTATCTACGACCCAATTAATTCTTCGCCATAAACTTCTTCAACCAAAGCATCTTACCATAAGCTTCTTCAATCAAAGCACAGTAAGGGTTAATGCCAGTGCCATTCCTTTTGGCTTCCTGTTCTCCAAGCCTCAGGATATTTTCCAAGCCATTTAGGGCAACCTGTACAATCTTAGAGTCCATGACCGTGAGGAGATCACAGAGCGGCTTGATACAACCTAGTTCTACTAGGTACCTAAACACAAAGAATAATGTAGTCAAACAAAACTTTAAATTTTGTTAAACTTATGAAATTAGTGAACAAGTCATCCTCAACCTTACTGCAAAGACTTAAAAAAAAAAAAAAAAAAAAAGGCACTCTTTCAACCATACAAGCTATACCTTTTCACAAAAACAAAACACCCTCTAAATAAATTATCCCAAACCAGTTCTCTGGCACCTTTCTCCATTCTTTTCCCTTCACAATTTATGCATTCCAAAAACAGGAACACTCACCTATTAAAACTTTGAAATGAGTAACTCATCAAAATAGTATAATTTTGAGTAATTTCATCTTTGTTTCCATAGAAAGCCACACCTCTCAAAACATGACACTCTTGGTGCTAAAAGCCAGCACAAGCCTGATAGGCCAAATCTTTCAAACATGACTCGAATTTTAGTAAAGTAAGTTGTGGGAAGAATAAACAAACGTCAGAGGACTCTAGAGCTGGTATTTTTCCTTTAATTCAAGCAGAATGTATAATCATATGTAATCAAGATTAATCATACTTGAACTGCAGAGACATGATTACATTCACAGTAAATAGTCATGTCATTTTTTATCATTCTGGTTTCTCAAGTTGAGTACAGAGAGGCAGAGATAATGAATCCAGTTGCATTCTGTGGATGGGTAAGGTCATTATGAAACTTACTGCTAGTGCTAATCTATTTCTCTCTCGCATGCTGCTTTTTTGTGTGGGGGAGGAAGAATTCAAAAATATATAAAAATAAATCTCTAGCCAAACAAGAAAAAAAGGAGAAAAGACAAAATTACTAATATCATGAAAGAGAATCATCACTTGATCTCATGGATAGTAAAAGGATAATAAAGGAATACTACAAACAACTCTATGCTGACACATTTGATCATTCAGATAATAAAATGAACAATTTCTTGAAAGACACAAACCACCAAAACTCAATCATGGAGAAATGAATGATGTGAACAGGCTTACATGTATTAAATAAATTGAATCATTAATTAATAACTTCCCAGAATAGAAAACACCAGGATGAGAGTTTCACTGGTGAATTCTGGCAAATATTTAAAGACGAAACGATACTAGTATTCTACCATCTCTTCCAGAAAACAAACAGTGGGGATACTTCCTAACTCAATCTATGAGGCCACCACTTCCCCAATACCAAAATTAAATAAAGACATTATAAGAAAGGAAAATTACAGACTAATATGTCTCATGAACATGAATGCAAAAATCCTCAACAAAACATTATCAAATCAAATCCAAGAATGTGTATGAAGAATTATATACCAAGTGGATTTATTCCAAATATGCCAGGCTGATCTGTCATTTTAAAAAAATGAATCAATGTAATCAACTTATGATCACTTCAACAGATGCAAAAAAGCATTTAACAAAATCCAATGCCCATTCATGATAAAAACGCAGCAAACAGGCCAGGCGTGGTGGCTCACGCCTGTAATCCCAACTCTTCGGGAGGCAGACGCAGGTGGATCACCTGAGGTCAGGAGTTCAAGACTAGTCTAGTCCACATGATGAAACCCCATCTCTACTAAAAACACAAAAACCAGCCAGACATGGTGGCGGGCACCTGTATTCCCAGCTACTTGGGAGGCTGAGGCAGAATCGCTTGAACCCAGGAGGCAGAGGATGCAGTGAGCTGAGATCGTACCACTGCACTCCAGCCTGGGCGACAAAAGCAAAATTCAGTCTCAATAAATAAACAAACAAGCAAACAACCCAGCAAACAAAGAGACAGAACTTCCTTAAGAGATTCTTTGATAGAATCTCAACAAAGAACATACAGTTAACATTATACTTAATGATGAGAAAGACTGGTAATAAAGCAAGGATGTACTCTCTCACCACTCCTATTCAACAGTGCACTGGAAGTCCCACATAATGCAGTTAAGAAAAGGGAATAAAAAGTATACAGATTAGGAAGGAAGAAATTAAGACTGTCTTTCTTTTCAGATGACATCATTATGTAGAAGGCCCCAAAGAATTTATTTAGAAGGTTGTACGATACAAGGTTAGTAACAATTCAATTACCATCCTATATTCCAGTAATTAACAATTGGAATTTGAAATTAAAAAGACAGTATCTCAACCCCAGTACTTTGGGAAGCCAAGGCAGGCGGATCTCAAGGTCAGGAGTTCAAAACCAGCCTGGCCAACATGGGGAATCCCTGTCTCTACTAAAAATACAAAAAAAAAAAAAATTAGCTGGGCATGGTGGTGGGCGTCTGTAATCCCAGCTACTCAGTAGGCTGAGGCAGGAGAATCGCTTCAAACTGGAAGGTGGAGGTTGCAGTGAGTCAAGATCGTGCCACTGAACTCCAGCCTGGGAGAAAGAGCGAAACTCTGTCTCAAAAAAAAAAAAAAAAAAAAAGACAATATCTCATTTACATCAGCATCAAAAAAGTGTATATCTAATAAAATATGTACAACAGGGTATATATGAGGAAAACTACAAAATTGATGATCTAAAAAAAAAAATGGCGAAATATTCCATGCTCATGGACAAGACAACTCAATATTGTTAAGATGGCAATTCTTCCCAACTTGATCTACGGATTCAATGTGATACTCCCAGACAAAAATCCCAACAATAGATACCCACAAACTGATTCTAAAGTTTATATGGGAAGGCAAAAGGCCCAGAATAGTCAATACAATACTGAAGAACAAAGTTGGAGGAACGACATTATCAACTTACTATAATCTAATCAAGACAGTGTGGTATTGGTGAAAGGACAAACAAAAAAACCAATGGAACAAAATAGAGGGCCCAGACATTCACAATACTTGAATGTCTGTTCCCCTGATGGTATCCTAGATGCCATTTAGGCTTTCTTTTCTTCTCTTTTCTCTTCCCTACCTCCCTCCCTCCTTCCTTCCTCTCTTTTCTTTTGTTTCTTTTCCTTCCTTCCTCCCTCCCTCCCTCTCTTTCTCTTTCTCTCTCTCTCTCTCTTTCTTTCTTGTATATCTGACTGGGTTATTTCAAAAGACCTATCTTTAAGTTTAATAATTCTTTCTTCTGCGTGATCTAATACACTGCTGAAGGTCTCAACTGTATTTTTACTTCACTCATTAAATTCTTTAGTGCTGGGAATCCTTTTGTATGTTATTATTGCTTCTTAAATTGTGTGGTGGTAGGATGGTAGGAGATGCTCATAACAACTTTTGTTTTGTAAATATGTATTCTTTGATTTAACCCACCACCACTACTACTACCATCATTCACGGATTCACCAAAAGTTGGGTAATAATTATACTTGTTTTTATTAATCTTTCTTACATTTATGTATAGCTCACATCTGTTTCAATGTTTAATATTAGAAGGTTTGGGGGTCTATATTTTGAAGGTTGGTGATGTTTCCTTGACCAGAAATATCATGTAGTAACTCAACTGATGTATATTAATTAGCCTATGGTAAAATTGGTTTTGATATACAATGTTTCTCTTAAAGTTTCCTGGAACCTATCAGTGATATTAAGTGAGGACTTCCTATACTGTACTAGCAGAGTGTGTGTGTGTGTGTGTTTGGTTTCTCAGATAAACTGCAAATTCATGCACGCACACACAAAAAAAGAATAGAGGGCCCAGAAACACACCCACACAAAAACAGTCAACTGATCTTTAACAGAAGAGCAAAGGCAATTTAGTGGACAAGGGATTCCACCTTTTCAACAGTGCTAAAACAACTGAACATCCATACAGAAAAATAATGAACCTAGACACAGGCCTTACTGTGTGTTACTCATGAGGTTAGACAGGCCAAGTCTTCCCAATACCCAAGACTGAGGCTTTCATCCCAGTATTCACCAATCAATTACTTCATCATCCTTGTGAAAGAATGACCTATAGCAAGACTGACCTGCCACCTCCAAAAACACTGCATTCTCTCACTTTTCCTCATGCTATTCTCCCCTCCAAAATTGCCAAATCCCTATACAAATGGTAAGTTTCACTTCTTTGACGAATCTTTCTCTAATTTCAGTTAATAATCCTTATCTCTCATTAAGAACATGTGTTATATATGTATTAACATTTGATTATATTCACCCTAAAATTCTAGGTATTTCCTAAAACATTCTTTTGAGACAAGAGTCATTCTGTCTCCCAGGGTGGAATGCAGTGGCACAATCTTGTCTCACTGCAACCAACGTCTGCCTCCTCTCATTTCAGCCTCCCAAGTACCTGGAACTACAGGAGAACACCAACACGCCCAGCTAATTTTTGTAGAGACAAGGTTTCTCTATGTTGGCTAGGCTGACCTAGCCTAGGTCTCTAACTCCTGACCTCAAGTGCCTTGTCCTCCCAAAGTGCTGGAATTACAGACGTGAGCCACCACGCCCGACCAAGATATTTCCTAAAATATTCTAATTGTTTCTTGCATCCAAATCTGGTATCTGCAACAAGAGTAAGGAGAAGCCAGATAGATGTCTTTTATAAGTGATAAGGTCAGTTTGCTTTTGTAATTTGGACTGTAATATTTTTGTGACATTCTTTCAAGATAACTCTTCTTGTGGGGAAGAAGAAACTGCTAGGAGAGTGATAATTTTATTATAAACAGCTATGCTGAATTTTACAAAGGGACAGTAGCAATTCTATGCTTCTCTAACAGAGCAAAATACTCCCGAATACTTTCTCATGAAAGATGGCCTAATAAAATATATATGTTTATGGTTTATTTCTTCTTTTTTTTTTTGAAGCGGAACGTCACTCTGTCGCCCAGGCTGGAGTGCAGTGGCATTATCTCAGCTCACTGCAACCTCTGCCTTCCAGATTCAAGAGATTCTCCAGTCTCAGCCCCCCAAGTAGCTGGGATTACGGGCGCATGCCACCACACCTGGCTGATTTTTGTACTTTTAGTAGAGACGGGGTTTTCACCATGTTGGCCAGGCTGGTCTCAAACTCCTGACCTTGTGATCCATCTGCCTTGGCCTCCCAAAGTGGTGGGATTACAGGCATGAGCCACTGCACCCAGCCTGATTTATTTTGATTAAGAAAATATATTTACTATAAAATATAGAGATAATAATTATAAATGTGAATTTGAACATAAAGCTTATTCAAATAACTATAGTACTTCATTATTTTTGCCATCTGGTGACAGCATAATTAAAATCATGGTACCCTAGAACCAGAATTTTGGAGGTTGGAAAAAACCTACAAGACAAATGCGCTATGTCTCCCTGAAATAACCTGCCCATGATGAACTTTACCAAAATAGCTACTGCATGTGTTAATTTGTTTGTAATTTTATTATTTCAGGTACATATTTCTTATTTTCTCTACCTGATCAATTTCTGTACTTTGTTACAACTAATTTTATTTTTTAATTCCAAACAGAATACTCAAAACTAGCATCTGATGAATGCCTACATTCAGTCCACAAAGCAACAATATAAGTAGCAGCTATGTTTGTCTGACATTACATATGAGTAAGGAGTTAATGCTTTAACACTCATTTGAAACCATCTTTCCCTAATTTTGGATTCCCCATAAAGAAAGTTAAGAAAGGCTGGGTCTAGGCTCCATTTTTCTCTTCATCATTACTTTTTTCCCTGTCTGAAATACTAGATGTCCTGAATTTTGCATTTAATTATATGATGCTCCTTTGAAGAACTGATTCCCATCCATATTTATGTTTTCTTCCACTCATTAAGCTTATAAGCTGCTCACTGGGCATGATGGCTCACACCTGTAATCCCAGCACTTTGGGAGGCCAAGACGGGTAGATTGCCTGAACTCAGGAATTCAAGATAAGTCTGGCCAACAGGGCAAAACTCTGTCTCTACTAAAAGTACAAAAATTAGCTGGGTGTAGTGGTGCACACCTGTAATCCCAGCTACTAGGGAGGCTGAGGCAGGAGAATCGCTTGAACCCGGGAGGTGGAGGTTGCAGTGAGCCGAGATTGTGCCACTGCACTCCAGCCTGGGCGACAGAGAGAGATTACATCTCAATCAACCAACCACTAAGCTGCTACCAAGGGACCCATTTAAGTCTTGAGCTGCTACAGTTCTCTCCCTTTAACAAATGAATACCATAGTACTTTAGAAGATACCTGCCTCTACGAAATTTGGCACTTTATTCTCAGACTCTTTCAATTCTGATCCAATTCTACTATTAAGACATCTAAACTAATAAGGGCAAGAGTAAGTTATTAAACTTGGGCTCTAGGTTCTACAAGTAACCTATACTACCCAAGATATTTCTAACAAGTAGCTCCAGAGCAGGTTGAAGCGAGGATTTCTATTGCCTCAAGCCTCAACTATGCCTTACTTCTTATATCCCAGGATTACTTTTCAGCAAAAAGAAATGGGAGAGATATAAAGAATTAAATATACATCTAATTATGACACCAAGGACAATTTCCTAAGGACTGGAACTAGACATTCTTAATAAGATCATCTCTCACTTACCTTTCCCCTCAAATGCAGATAATCTTTGATTCTAGGTAATATGTGGGAGGTTAGAAAGTGATAGACACAATAATTTTTCTTTAACTTACAATATGCTGCCTGATTGGTACTTACTTGATCTGTTCAGCTGATCCTCCAGAAGTTGCATTTGTGATGGCCCAAGCTGCTTCTTTTCTTGTCCGAAATTCAGCAGTTTGTAAAATACTAATGAGGGCTGGGAAAATGTTGGCATCTATCACAGTCTAAAATTAAAAAAAAACTTAAATGGAAAAACCTGTAAGATTTATAAAAATATTCATGATACTAATTATAACTTCTAAGCTAGTTTGACTATTAACACACCTTCTCCTGTCAGAAATAAATGGGAAAGAGTTACATCATTATCTGCCCCCCTTTTTTGTGTGAGATAGAGTCTCACTCTGTTGCCCAGGCTGGAGTGCAGTGGTTCTCAACTCACTGCAGCTTCCACCTCCTCGGTTCAAGTGATTCTCCTGCCTCAGCCTCCCGGGTAGCTGGGACTACAGGCACACAACACCAAGCCCGGCAAATTATTGTATTTTTAGTAGAGAAGGGTCTTCACCATGTTGGCCAGGCTGGCCTTGAACTTCTGACCTCAGGTGATCCGCCCACCTTGGCCTCCCAAAGTGCAGGGATTATAGGTGTGAGCCACCATGCCCGGCCTATCCCTAACCTTTATGCTATACTTGGTATCACTGAAAACATCTTCCCTGGAGTTTGTGATCTTATAATCTCCTATTTTCTCTGAGTTCTTTTCTCTTTTATTGTCCTCTTTTGTTCCGCCCATAATAACAAATTTTAAGAGTTCAATTTTCTGTTCCTCTGCTATTCCATTCTCACATAGCATGTAAACTTGCATGTGCGTGCGAAAACTCTGTAGTCCTCACTTCTCACTGGAGCATCAGCCCAGGGTAGCCAGCAGTTTACATTAGGTCTGCCAGTCACCTCAAACACATCATCTGCCCGCTATATCAAGTTTCCTTTTAAGCCTCTCTAGTTCACAAAGGCTATTAATTTATGTTCTCAATTTTTAAAATCCTGAGTCCCATCTTTTTCCTTTCCTTTGGCATTGCCATGCTATTCCAAGCCACTACCTCCCAGATTACCAAAAATAAGCTTTACAGTTGGATGGAGTACTTTTACTCAATCCCATTCATGTACTAACGCTAAAGTAGCCTTCCCAAAATTACTTTCTCCCGGTTTCTCCCTGGCTCAAGTACCTAACATAGATTTATATCATTTCCTACGTTAAGAAACTGAGAAGTTCTGCATAAAAAAGCCTGGTGGTGACAGGCAATCAAATACAGATGAAATCACTTCATGTGAATGTTACAGATTGTTATAGCTATTAATCTCAGTTCCTAATTCAGCATTTTGGGGACAAACTGCTTTCCTGGTCAAAAACTCTTATTATACCTGTGAAGGACTTCAACAAAGTTTGACAAAGTTGATGAATGGAAAGACACCTAATCCTGGTCCTGTCATTTTACTAGAGTTGCTCTTGAGCAAACCATTTTAATTCCATGAGCTGTTTCATCTTTTTATTCAAATTTTATTTTTATTGACAAATAGTAATTGTATATATTTTTGGGATACAATGTAATGGGTGCTTCAATGCACACACACAAACACACACACACACACTATTGTGATAAATGAAAAATTTGGATTAGATGACCTGTTTCCATTCATCTCCAAGGCCTTCTATGTCTGTGTTGTCTCTTTTCCTACCCATTGTTCCCATCCTTGATCACTGCCCAGGCTGAACACTTTGGCCCACTGCTTGTTGTCCACTTGAGTTACTCTCCCACCAATACAAAGACAAAAAGTAAAAACCAAGTAACTATTTAAAGAAAAATGGGTATCCAAAAATTCATGAAAATTTGAGGCAATCTACTACATGGATCCACTGGAAAAATAAGTATCTTACTTGGAAAGAGTAAAGCCAATTGTGTTCAGCATAAAGCCCATCAAAACATTTTGAAAATACAAGACACTATTTCTTGGATCTTGGTGATACATCAAATATGAAAGACAACAGGAAAAATGAAGGCTTAATTTCAAAAGACTTAACATCTATAAGCTAGGATAAAGTAAAAAGCTGACTATGAAGTAAGACAACAACACTGAAAGTTAGTGGTCTTCAAAGCAATTATGAAAACAATATACGTTTTGTTTTATTCTGTATTGAGATGGAGTCTTGCTCTGTCACCCAGGATGGAGTGCAGTGGCACAATCTCGGTTCACTACCAGCTCTACCTCCCGGGTTCAAGTGATTCTCCTTCCCCAGCCTCCCACGTAGCTGGGACTACAGGCACCTGCCACCACGACTGGCTAATTTTTTGTATTTTTAGTAGAGACAAGGTTTCATCATGTTGACCAGGATGGTCTCGAACTCCTGACCTCAAGTGATCCACGGGCCTCAGCCTCCCAGAGTGCTGGGATTACAGGCAGGAGCCACTACACCCAGCCGAAAACAATATATGTTTTAAAGGGTGACTGAGAAAAAAACCTTACTTTTCAATAAAAATACTGAAAGAAAAGTTAGGTCCTATGAGGTTACCTGGATTTGTGCCCTATTTCCAGCTGTAATATTAGATATCGTCCAACATGCTTCCTTTTTGATAGATTCCTTTGGGCTACTCAGCAAATGCAATAAACTCTGCAGAGCTGAGCAATTCAGAATTACCTAAAAGAAAAAGTTTGAAAATTTTACTTATTGTATTGTTCTAAATATAAATGTTTAACTTAAAGAACAGATTTTATGAAAGACATAACATCTCCCCTTGAAATTTTATAAATAAGTAACTTTATACAGGTAAAAAAAAAAGTATTCACTGTTAATAAGAATTAGTTTCTAAGATTATCAATCCAGTTTCATTGTACACATTCACAACGGCTAAATTGTACTTAGTAACTGCAATAGCATTACTCATTCACCTTCCCATCCCAACAGCGTAAGTCTTCTGAATGGATAAATAAATATATCAAGTGGCCAGAAAAGTCAGGAGTCTCAGATTTGTAGGTCCTCTGATAACACACTACTTGGTAGTCAATGAATGAATACGTACTTAATGAGGTATATCAGGTGCTTCATAGGATACAAAGATAAAAAAGATATGACCTCAGCTATCAGTTTATAAAGGTGAAGGAGGTAACACAAATACACATGGAGAAGGAGACTTACTCTACTAGAAACAAAAATAAAAAAAGTGTGATTAAGATAGTATATGGCAGGTTTAAGAATTAATCACTAAACAAAGAGAACAGAGATCTATTCTAAAAACAAATGCAGCTATGTATAAAGTTTATAATAAAAATTAACCCTTTCTCCCAATGACTGGTGGCTTTGACAGAACTGGAATAAAAAGCTAAATAGATTAAAAACAATTTTTTCAAAATCAGTTCTTAACACTGATATGGTTTGGATCTGTGTCCCCACCCAAATCACATGTCAAATTGTAATCCCCAAGGTTGGAGTGGGGCCTAGTGGGAGGTGACTAGATCATGGGGTGGATCCTCCAAGAATGGTTAGCCATGGTTCTGTTCTAGTATGGAGCACCTTTCCCTACTCCTTGCTCCTGCTCAGGTCACGTAAGACATGCCTGCTTTCTCTTCACCTTCCGCCATGACTTTAGGTTTCCTGAGACCTCCCCAGAAGCAGAAGCTACTATACACATTATGTATGGCCTGCAGAAACATGAGCCAATTAAACCTCTTTTCTTTATAAACTACTCAGTCTTAGGTATTTCTTTTTCTTTTTTTTGAGACAGTTTCACTCTTGTTGGCCAGGCTGGAGTGCAATGGCATAATCTCTGCTCACCACAACCTCCGCCTCCTAGGTTCAAGTAATTGTCCTGCCTCAGCCTCCTAAGTAGCTGGAATTACAGGCACGCACCACCATGCCCAGCTAATTTTGTATTTTCAGTAGAGACGGGGTTTCTCCATGTTGGTAAGGCTGGTCTTGAACTCTTGACCTCATGTGATCCACCTACCTCGGCCTCCCAAAGTGCTGGGATTACAGGCGGGAGCCACTGCACTCGGCCAGGTATTTATAGCAGTGAAATAACAGACTAATAAAAACCCTAAGTTGCCAAAATAAACTTGCAGCTACTTAAGAGTAAATATTTTTAAAAGGAATCATAAAGCAGAATATTAGAAAATAGCTGATTTGGGGATGGTAAAAGACTGAGCATAAAAATAAATTATAGGAGAAAACAAAAATTTCATGAAACAAATGTTTTCTTGTCAAAAATCATAAAAGATTTTAAAAATGTACACCATCCAATGTGAAAAATATTTGCAACAAATGAGAGGGTTGCTATCTTCCTTGTGTAAACTGAAAAGAGAAACTAAAATTTTAATAGAAAATTATCTCATAAGTAATGAAAGAAATGCAAATTAAAATCAAGTCTTTTATGCCTATTAAATAGGCAACAGGATTTCATTAGCAAAAAGGAGAACTGACACTGCACATAAGAAATGAAAAAATGCAGAGACAAGCTATTACAAAGTATCATAAGAACAGACTACTGCGGCTATTTTCATTTTAAGAAACAGTATGGTTCTATCACTAAGGCTGGAGTGTGGTGGCATGATCATAGCTCATTGCAACCTCAAACTCCTGGGCGCAAGCAATCCTCCTACCTCAGTCTCCTGAGTAGAGTAGGTAGGACTACAGTTACATGCCATCATGCTCAGCTAATTAAAAAAAAATGTTTTTAGAGATGGGGTCTTGCTATATTGCACAGGCTGGTTTGGAACTCCTGGGCTCAGGCAATTCTCTCACCTCAGCCTCTCAAAATGCTAGGAATACAAGCATGAGCCAGCATACCTGGCCATGATGAGGCTAATTAAGAAAGAGTTCTATGCCCCAAAAATAATAGGCTAGAAAGAAGAATGAGACTAAAATCTTACGGAGAAATTCCTTTGAATCTTTTCAAGGTTCTTTATCTTACAGGCACTAAAGCAGCTTATTGTTTCTAAAAGAAGATAATGTAAATAACATTATTTCAGGAGAGATTCAGTTGTTATTAGGGGGAATAAACTGAGATGAGTAACTGCTTAGGAGAGTAGGAGGATGGGTGGGTACAGCAACAACCTGTGTGTGTGACAAGGACCAAAAGAACGTAATTTGATGGGGATCTAGTAACAATAAGAATCAAGAAGACCTGGCAACTTGCTATACAAAGTAGAAGGGAAGAAGACACCACATGTGACTGCCAAGTTTCATGTGTAGGTAAATAGAATAGTTATATCATTACTTGAAATAGGAAAAATAAAAACTTGGAACTTGCTTTGTGGGGGAAAGAAGACATACTGCGAGACGTATGTGAGATATGCAAAGCAAGCAGAAATATGTAAGAGACTACTGCAGATATAGGACTGAAACGTGAGATAGATCGGAACTAGACGTATAGATTCAGAACTTCGTTCCATTCAATAAATATTCTTTAGGTCCCTATATATTGTGCCAGAAATTATTAGATTTACAGAGGCACAGAAATAAACACTGACATAATCTACCTCTAGAATCTTAAAATCTAGTAATTAGTTACAATACAATGTGATTAGTATTCTGATGGATGAAGAAAAAAGAATAAGTACCTAACTTAAAAGTTTAGGGTCAAACAAGCATTCTCAGAGAAAATAATGATAATACCAAGAATTCAAGAACAAGAAAACATTAGGAGTAGAGAATATGGATATGTGTGAGGTGGCAGTCAGAGCAAGGGGTAGCAGTGAAGGCATATGTTCCAGGCAGAGGGAATAAACCATGTGTTAAAGCTCAGAGCTGAGAGTGGCCACAGCCAATTTAAGGAACAAATACGGCAAAAGCATACAGCATATGGAGGTGGGTGAGGGACAGAAAGATACTGATAGGGTTCAAAAATTCAGAGGGTATAAAAGACACTATAGTTGTTAAAAGTCTCTTTCCCCTTCTTGTATCCCAGCCAACAAGTTCCCCTCAAAGACAACCAATATTTTCAGTTTCCTGTATATCCTTCCAGAGAAATTTTATGCAAATATAGTCAAACATGTATTAGTTTCTTCTACTGTTCTCTTCTGAAGTGTCTGAACTAAGCCCTGCAAAGGATGAATAGAGACAGAAAAACAGGACTTAGTAACTGATGAGGGAGGTGGAGGAAAGAATCAAGCTGATTGGTCCAGGTTTCAGGGGAACTGTTGGTGCCATTCACTGATACAGGGGAACATAAGCAGAAGTTCAGATAGTACAAGGGAAAATGAGTTCCCTTGTGTAGAGAATAAATTTAAAGTAAATACATTACAGTTAGAAGACAACTGAGAGAGCAAATCTAATCTCCTCAATTTTAGAGATTAGAAAAGGCATTAAATGTATTGCTGAAAGTCAGAACTGGTGAAGAAAATGCTAAGGCTAAAACTCAATTCCCAATTCTCAATCCATGCACACAAGGGTGATCACTGACATTATAAAAAAGATTTATGAATGAGGCTGAAAGATTGCCCCGTGAATGATGTTCACAAAAGGAGACAAGAGGAAAAGGAGCTTGCTAGGGAGAAATAAGTGGTCACTGAGGCAGAAGAACCAAAAGACTTCAACGTCACAACACAGCTGAGATTTCAGGAAGAAATACAGCTAGAACAATGCACTGTGAATGGTGTGTCTTGATACAGAAGTTGAATGGAGAAGATGGGGACATTAGAAAGTAGGAGGGAAGAATCTTCCTCACACAGGGGACTTACCATGTACAAAAGGAGAAAGCTATCAGAGAAGGTGATATCGAGATGACAAAGACAGAGAAAAGATGCTACGAGAGGATTCCGATGCTCATCAGAACTATTTCAAATAGGAGTGAAGAAAAACAAATGTCTGACCAAAAAATAGTCACTATCATAGGAGAACCCCAAATTACTACAGGCAACAGGTCAAGTCGGAGATACTGAAGGTACTGAGAGTAGATGCCTAAACCAACTTTTTTTTTTTTTTTTGAGTCAGTCTCGCTCTGTTGCCCAGGCTGGAGTGCAGTGGCACGATCTCAGCTCACTGCAACCTCTACCTCCCGGGTTCAAGCGATTCTCCTACCTCAGCCTCCCGAGTAGCTGGAACTACAGGCATGCGCAACCATGACCGGCTAATTTTTTGTATTTTTAGTAGAGATAAGGTTTCACCGTGTTGCCCAGGCTGGTGTCGAACTCCTGAGCTCAGGTGATCCGCTCACTTCGGCCTCCCAAAGTGCTGGGATTATGGGGGTGAGCGACTGTGCCTGGCCCAACATTTTTAAACATTAGTGAAACACAGTATCAAGTTTCCCTAACAATATGGAGTAAAACATGATAATAGAAATATGATCATGAAGTTCAATGTACTGTTTTTAAAGGAAAAAAGAAACAGTTACCACTTCTTCATACCTGTGTCTGAATATCATCCCCTGTGACAATGTTTCCCACAGCTCGCAAAGCAGGAGAAACCACTTTATAATCATTATGCCTGCAAAAACAAAAAGTAATGTTATAGCCAACAGTTCTATCCTTAGTTTCATTTCTTTAAGATCAAAATTTAAAAACAAAAAATAGTGATAGAATTTTAGAGCAGAAATGTACCCATGGGGTTAATTAAGGGAACATTTATCATGATGATGGGATGTCTGGTGTTCCCTAGAATAACTGTCTTTCCTCTTATTTTAGTACATTTGGAAAAAACTACCAATCTTTCTGAAGAATCTTTCCCAGCTATTCCATCACCTGGATTTCAAGTTTCCCTCTCTTTCTTTAATATAGGTTTCATTTCCTCTTTACTTGCTCTTGTATGGTTGCTGAGATAATTGAGAGCAACAGTTAACATGTACGTAACATTTTTAAGTTTTATAAATTGTCTTAATTTTCACAGAGGTAAAAGTGACACATCAACAGCTGAACTAACTTGAAAATGCAAGTCAGGAGTCACACTCCAAATACAAAGGTCTTTCAACTAAACCTACTAAACTGCCTTACTGGTCCAAAAACCACTCCACAAAGCCATATGTATATATTTAAAGACAGATATTAAGTCCTTATTTCTAGCTAAGTAAGTCACTATCTTTTGATTTTCCTTAAGGGTCCTATTTTTCCCTCCACTTAAATGAGACTGATCACTCTCTAAAAACCGTGCCAGTTCCTTCAAATTTAAGATGTGATGATTAGAAAGAAATGGCTGGGTTCCATTCCAAGATGGGCAAATAGGAACAGCTCCAGTCTGCAGCTCCCAGCGTGACTGACGCAGAAGATGGGTGATTTCTGCATCTCCAACTGAGGTACCTGATTCATCTCACTGGGACTGGTTGGATAGTGGGTGCAGCCCACAGAGGGCAAGCCGAAGCACGGCAGGGCATCACCTCATCCAGGAAGCACAATGGGTCATGGGATTTTCCTTTCCTAGCCAAGGGAAGCTGTGACAGACTGTACATGGAAAATCAGTACACATCCGCCCAAATACTGTGCTTTTCCCAGTCTTAGCAACTGGCAGACAAGGAGACTGCTCTCCCATGTCTGGTTCAGCGGGTTCCATGCCCACGCAGCCTTGCTCACTGCTAGCGCAGCAGTCGGAGATCGACCTGCGAGGCTGCAGCCTGGTGGGGGTACAGGCGTCTGCCATTGCTGAGGCTTGAGTAAACAAAGTAGCCAGAAAGCTCCAAATGGGTGGAGCCCACTGCACCACAGCAAGGCCTACTATCTCTCTAGACTCCACCTCTGGGCGCAGGGCATAGGCTGAACAAAAGGCAGCAGACAACTTCTGCAGACGTCCCTGTCTGACAGTTCTGAAGAGAGCAGTGGTACTCCCAGCATGGTATTTGAGCTCTGAGAATGGACAGACTGCCCCATGTGGCCTATCGGGGGAACCAGCCCCCAGTATTTCAGTGTAGGTTCTATTTTCCCTAAGAGTCGGCCCGTCTGAGAAATAGAAAGTATAAAAGAGAGAAATTTTACAGATGGGTGTCTGGGGCTGACATCACATGTTGGCAGGTTCCGTGATGCCCCCAAGCGGCAAAACAAGCAAGTTTTTATTAGCGATTTTCAAAGGGGAGGGAGTGTACAAATAGGGTGTGGGTCACAGAGATCACATGCTTCAAAAGGCAATAAAATATCACAGGGAAAATGGGGGCAGAGCAAGATCGCAAGGCCAGGGCGAAATCAGAATTGCGG
This sequence comes from Macaca mulatta, assembly GCF_049350105.2. Classification (NCBI taxonomy): domain Eukaryota; kingdom Metazoa; phylum Chordata; class Mammalia; order Primates; family Cercopithecidae; genus Macaca; species Macaca mulatta. The sequence continues at coordinate 161,325,673 of NC_133407.1, read as the reverse complement.
ATGAAGTTTCACATCCCACTGTGCACACATTGTCATTGAAAAACATCTTAACAGGAAACAGGGTTCGAGACAGACAACTGGTCTGACTAGAATTTGTCAGGCTGGAATTTCCTAACCCTAGCAAGCCTGAGGGCGCTGCAGGAGACCAGGGTGTATTTTATCCCTTATCTTCAACTGCATAATACAGACACTCCCAGAGCGACCATTTTAGAGGCCTCCGCCTGGGACTGCATTTTTTCCCCAGGGCTGTTCATTGCTGAGAAAAAGAATTCAGCGATATTTCTCCTATTCACTTTCACAAGAAGAGAAATATGGCTCTGTTCTGCCCGGCCCCATAGGCAGTCAGACCTTATGCTTATCTCCCTGGTTGCCTGAAAATCGCTGTTATCCTGTTCTTTTAGGATGCCCAGATTTCATACTGTTCAAACACACATTTCACAAACAATTTGTATAGATAATGCAATCATCATAGGGTTCTGAGGCGACATACATACTCAGCTTACGAAGATGACGGGATTAAGAGATTAAAGACAGGCATAGAAAATTATAAGAGTATTAAATGGGGAAGTGATAAATGTCCATGAAATCTTCACAATTTATGTTCAGAGACTACAGTAAAGACAAGCATAAGAAATTATAAAAGTATTAATTTGGGGAACTAATAAATGTCCATGAAATCTTCACAATTTATGTCCTTTGGCCGTGGCTTCAGCTGGTCCCTCCGTTCAGGTCCCTGATTTCCTGCAACAGTAGCCTAACTGGGAGACACCACTCAGTAGGAACTGAGAGACACTTCATACAGGCGAGTGCCCCTCTGGGATGAAGCTTTCAGAGGAAATAACAGGCAGCAATATTTGCTGTTCTGCAATATTTGCTGTTCTGTGGCCTCTGCTGGTGATACCCACGAAAACAGGGTCTGGAGTGGACCTCCAGCAAACTCCAACAGACCTGCAGCTGAGGGACCTGACTGTTAGAAGGAAAACTAATAAACAGAAAGGAATAGCATCAACATCAACAAAAAGGACATCCGCACCAAGACCTCACCTGTAGGTCACCAACGTCAAAGACCAAAGGTAGATATAACCACAAAGATGGGGAGAAACTAGAGCAGAAAAGCTGAAAATTCTAAAAAGTAGAGCGCCTCTTCTACAAAGGATCGCAGTTTCTTGCCAGCAACGGAACAAAGCTGGACGGAGAATAACTTTGATGAGTTGACAGAAGTAGGCTTCAGACAGTCGGTAATAACAAACTTCTCCGAGCTAAAGAAGCATGTTCTAACCCATCGCAAGGAAGCTAAAACCCCTGAACAAAGGTTAGATGAATGGCTAACTAGAATACACAGTGTATAGAAGACCTTAAATGACCTGATGGAGCTGAAAACCATGACACAAGAACTTCGTGATGAATGCACAAGCTTCAGTAGCCAATTCGATCAAGTGGAAGAAAGGATATCAGTGACTGAAGATCAAATTAATGAAATAAAGTGTGAAGACAAGATTAGAGAAAAAAGAGTAAAAAGAAAAGAACAAAGCCTCCAAGAAAAATGGGACTATGTGAAAAGACCAAATCTATGTTTGACTGGTGAACCTGAAAGTGATGGGAAGAATGGAAACAAGTTGGAAAACACTCTGCAGGATATTATCCAGGAGAACTTCCCCAACCTAGCAAGGCAGGCCAACATTCAAATTCAGGAAATACAGAGAACACCACTAAGATACTCTTCAAGAAGAGCAACCCCAAGACACATAATTGTCAGATTCACCAAGGTTGAAATGAAGGAAAAAATGTTAAGGGCAGCCAGAGAGAAAGGTCAGGTTACCCACAAAGACAAGCCCATCAGACTAACAGCAGATCTCTTGGCCAGAAGAGAGTGGGGGCCAATATTAAACATTCTTAAAGAAAAGAATTTTCAACCCAGAATTTCATATCCAGACAAACTAAGCTTCATAAGTGAAGGAGAAATAAAATCCTTTACAGACAAGCAAATGCTGAGAGTCTGTCACCACCAGACCTGCCTTACAAGAGTTCCTGAAGGACACATTAAACATGGAAAGAAACAACCGGTATCAGCCACTGCAAAAACATGCCAAATTGTAAAGACCATCAATGCTAGGAAGAAATTGCATCAATTAACGGGCAAAATAACCAGCTAACATCATAATGATAGGATGAAATTCACACATAACGATATTAACCTTAACTGTAAATAGGTTAAATCCCCCAATGAAAAGACACAGACTGGCAAATTGGATAAAAAGTCAAGACCCATCAGTGTGCTGTATTCAGGAGACCCATCTCACGTGCAGAGACACACATAGGCTCAAAATAAAGGGATGGAGGAAGATCTACCAAGCAAACAGAAAACAAAAAAAGACAGGGGTTGCAATCCTAGTCTCTGATAAAACAGACTTTAAACCAACAAAGATCAAAAGAGACAAAGCCATTACATAATGGTAAAGGGATTAATTCAACAAGAAAAGCTAACTATCCTAAATATATATGCACCCAATACAGGAGCACCCAGATTCATAAAGTCTGTAAAGACCTATAAAGAGACTTAGACTCCCACACAATAATAATGGGAGACTTTAACACCCCAATGTCAATATTAGACACATCAACGAGACAGAAGGTTAACAAGGATATCCAGGACTTGAACTCCGCTTTGCACCAAGTGGACCTAATAGACATCTACAGAACTCTCCACCCCAAATCAACAAAATATACACTCTTCTCAGCACCACACTGCACTTATTCTAAAACTGACCACATAATTGGAAGTAAAACACCGCTCAGCAAATGTAAAAGAACAGAAATCATAACAAACTCTCTCTCAGACCAGAGTGCAATCAAATTAGAACTCAGGATTAAGAAACTCACTCAAAACTGCACAACTATATGGAAACGTAACAACCTGCTCCTGAATGACTACTGGGTAAATAACGAAATGAAGGCAGAAATAAAGATGTTCTTTGAAACCAGTGAGAACAAAAACACAATGTACCAGAATCTCTGGGACACATTTAAAGTAGTGTGTAAAGGGAAATTTATAGCACTAAATGCCCACAAGAGAAAGCAGGAAAGATCTAAAAGCAACACCCAACATCACCATTAAAAGAACTAGAGAAGCAGGAGCAAACAAATTCAAAAGCTAGCAGAAGGCAAGAAGTAACTAAGATCAGAAAAGAACTGAAAGAGATAAGAGATACAAAAAACTCTTCAAAAAAATCAATGAATCCAGGAGCTGGTTTTTTGAAAAGATCAATAAAATTGACAGACTGCTAACAAGACTAATAAAGAAGAGAAAAGAATCAAATAGACACAATAAAAAAAGGATAAAGGTGATACCACCACCGATCCCACAGAAATACAAACTACCATCAGAGAATACTATAAACACCTCCACGCCAATAAACTAGAAAATCTAAAAGAAATGGATAAATTCCTAGACATATACACTTCCCAAGACTAAACCAAGAAGTTGAATCCCTGAATAGACCAATAACAGGCTCTGAAATTGAGGCAGTAATTAATAGTCTACCAACCAAAAAAAGCCCAGGATCAGATGGATTCACAGCCAAGTTCTACCAGGTACACAGAGGAGCTGGTACCGCTCCTTCTGAAACTATTCCAATCAACAGAAAAAGAGGGAATCCTCCCTAACTCATTTTATGAGGCCAGCATCATCCTGATACCAAAGCCTGGCAGAGACACAACAAAAAAAGAGAATTTTAGACCAATATCCCTGATGAACACTGATGCGAAAATCCTCAATACAATACTGGCAAACCGAATCCAGCAGCACATCAAAAAGCTTATCCACCACGATCAAGTGGGCTTCATCCCTGGGATGCAAGGCTGGTTCAACATACGCAAATCAATAAACGTAATCCAGCATATAAACAGAACCAAAGACAAAAACCGCATGATTATCTCAATAGATGCAGAAAAGGCCTTTGACAAAATTCAACAGCCCTTCATGCTAAAAACTCTCAATAAACTAGGTATCGATGGAACATATCTCAAAATAATAAGAGCTATTTATGACAAACCCATAGCCAATATCATACTGAATAGGCAAAAACTGGAAGCATTCCCTTTGAAAACTGGAACAAGACAACGATGCCCTCTCTCACCACTCCTATTCAATATAGTGTTGAAAGTTCTGGCCAGGGCAATCAGGCAAGAGAAAGAAATAAAGAGTATTCAATTAGGAAAAGGGGAAGTCAAATTGTCCCTAGTTGCAGATGACATGATTGTATATTTAGAAAACCCCATCATCTCAGCCCAAAATCTCCTTAAGCTGATAAGCAACTTCAGCAAAGTCTCAGGATACAAAATCAATGGGCAAAAATCACAAGCATTCCTATGACAAAGGGCTAATATCCAGAATCTACAAAGAAATTAAATTAATTTACAAGAAAAAACAACTCCTCAAAAAGTGGGCAAAGGATATAAAGAGACACTTCTCATAAAAGACTTTTATGCAGCCAACAGACACATGAAAAAATGCTCATGATCACTGGTCATCAGAAAAATGCAAATCAAAACCACAATGAGAAAAAACAACCCCTCAAAAAGTGGGCAAAGGATATAAAGAGACACTTCTCATAAAAGACTTTTATGCAGCCAACAGACACATGAAAAAATGCTCATGATCACTGGTCATCAGAAAAATGCAAATCAAAACCACAATGAGATACTATCTCACGTCAGTTAGAATGGCAATCATTAAAAAGTCAGAAAACAAGAGATGCTGGAGAGGATGTGAAGAAATAGGAACACTTTTACACTGTTGGTGAGTGTAAATTAGTTCAACCATTGTGGAAGACAGTGTGGCGATTCCTCAAGGATCTAGAACAAGAAATACTATTTGACCCAGTGATCCTATTACTGGGTATATACCCAAAGGATTATAAATCATGCTACAACAAAGACACATGCATGTTTATTGCAGCACTATTCACAATAGCAAAGACTTGGAACCAACCCAAATGTCCATCAATGATAGACTGGATTGAGAAAATGTGGCACATATACACCATGCAATACTATGCAGCCATAAAAAAGGATGAGTTCATATCCTTTGCAGGGACATGGATGAAGCTGGAAACCATCATTCTGACTAAACTATCACAAGGACAGAAAACCAAACACTGAATGTTCTCACTCATAGGCGGGAACTGAATGATGAGAACACCTGGACACAGGGTGGGGAACATCACACACCAGGGCCTGTGGTGGAGTGGGGAGCAGGCAGAGGCATAGCATTAAGAGAAATACCTAACGTAAATGACAAGTTAATGGGTGCAGCAAATCAACATGGTACGTATGTATACCTATGTAACAAACCTGCATGTTGTGCACATTTACCCTAGAACTTAAAGTATTTTTTAAAAAGTCAAAAAAAAAATGGCTAAAATATATAGTAGTCTAGTGACTGAAGAATACAAAGGATTACTTCCCAGATTTTGAATGATGTACTTCAGACTCCTGCAGCATCATACTGCCATTAATTCACATTAGCACGACATTACTGATCTGCATCCGGTCTGTAGCCTGCTATAATCCCAGAGTTTTGTATTTTGTATTAATACATTATAACTATCTAATCTATTCCAAATGTCATGTTCGAGACAATGTCTCCTTGCATCTACTTTCTACTTTGAATTTCCCATGGCTTGTAACTGTACCATTTCTCCATTATGTTATCATTTTCATTTTTTTCTTCTGCAGTATCTAAAAACTTGATTATTACGGTCTCATATTATTTGTCACGAGTAAATTTTCCACTTCGTTATCAAAAGCATCACAGACATGATAAAGCAAAATAAGATTCAATTTCTGATACTTGTCTAAAATAAGCTCTAAATGAGACAGATAAGGAATGACTATTTTAGTGGCAGTATGCCTTCTGATGTCCAGTGGTTGATCTCAGGTCATCCAGTACGAGCCTGCAACTACACATATCGGAGTTTTCCCAATGTTTCTGCCAAAGGTCTGCTAACAGCAGAGGAGTAAGAGGTTCTCTATAAACCTCAATAAAACAAGACAAACGGATCTGACATCAACATAAACAAGTAACAAAAACAGTAGCCCAAAGCACAATAAATCAATTATCATGTATAATCAATTAATATTTAAGTATTAGCAGCTAGAAAACTAGTACCAAGGGGAAAAAAGTGGACACACTTTCTAAAAGATATCTTACATCAGCAGTTCCACAAGTCTCCTACATACTCCCGCATCGATGACTGCTTGAATTTTATCATTGGGTCCATCTGATAGATATGAGAGGGCCCAGCAGGCATCAGCCAGTACATCAGTGTCACTGACAAACAGCAACCAGGAAAGCACATTCAGACATGGAGAAACCTGTAAAAGGAAAATGATGATTATGAAATTTAATAGCCTAAAGCCAGAAGTGAGGTGAGATACTCAAGAAGGCAACCAGGCATATACTTGGTGACTTCTAGGGTGATTTGCTCTTCTAAAGATGAAGCAGCAAGTACCTAAGTGGCACTTCCGTCTTTGGCAATGTTGTCAGTGATCTTGCACTAATCTGTAGTCAAAGCCCAAGGAAAATAATTTCAGAGAGCAAAGTTTTATATACATCAATTCTTGGAGTGAGATTCCCTGTCAAAACACATTCTTTGTGGACTAAATAGGTAAAGGAACTTTCACAAATGCGAAAGCTATAAAATTCTGTATTTCAGATACTTTGTTATAGACCAAAAATGCTAAGGTTTTAAGATGAATTCAGTGAAATATGATTCCAAATTAAAAACAACTACAAAAAAACCCGTTTAATATCCAGAATCTGCAAGAAATTCAAATCTAACAAAAACAATCCCATCAAGAAATTCAAATCTAACAATAACAATCCCATCAAAAAGTGGGCTAAGGACACAAACAACCAATTCTCAAAAGAAGATATACAAACAGCCAATAAACATATTAAAAAATGCAGCCAGGCACGGTGGCTCATGCCTGTAATCCCAGCACTCTGGGAGGCTGAGGTGGGTGGATCACCTGAGGTCAGGAGTTCAAGACCAACCTGGCCAAGATGGTGAAACCCCGTCTCTACTAAAAATACAAAAATTAGCTGGACGTGGTGGTGCGCCTGTAATCCCAGCTATTCGGGAAGCTGAGGCAGGAGAATCACTTGAACCCAGGAGGTGGAGGTTGCAGTGTGCCAAGACCATACCAGTGCACTATAAGCCTGGGCAATAAGAGCAAAACTGTCTCAAAAAACCAAAAAACAAAAAAACAAGAAAAATAGACGTTGGCATGAATGTGGTGAAAAGGGAACACTTTTACACTGTTGCTGGAAGTGTAAACCAGTAAAACCACTATGGAAAACAGTGTGGAGATTCCTTAAAGAACTAAAAGTATATCTACCATTTGATGCCCAATCCTATTCCTGGGTATCTACCCAGAGGAAAAGAAGTCATTATACGAAAAAGATACTTGTACACACAGGTTTAGAGCAGCACAATTCACAATTGCAAATGCACAGAACCAGCCCAAATGCCCATCAATCAACAAGTAGATAAAGAAAATGTGATATATATACCATAGACTACTACTCAGCCATAAAAAGGAACGAAACAATGGCATTTGCAGCAACCTGGATCGAACTGGAGACCATTATTCTAAGTAAAGTAACTCAGGACTGGAAAACCAAACATCAGATGTTCTCATTCATTAAGTGGGAGCTAAGCTATGAGGACACAAAAGCGTAAGAATGATACAATGGACTTTGGGGACTCAGGGAGAAAGGACTGGAGGTGGGTGAGAAATGAAAGACTACACACTGGATACAGTATATACTGCCTGGGTGATGGGTGCACCAAAATATCAGAAATCACCACTCAACAAGTAACTCATGTACCTAAACACCACCTGTTCCCCAAAAACCTGTTGAAAAAAAAAAAGAATCTCATGGACTCCCAGAGAACTCACAGATCACATTTTGAGAACCATTGTTTTAAGAGAACTGAAAGGATAGTCTCTTAATACAGTATATTAATTGTATGCAGCCTAATTTCAATAAGCTTTACAAATTCTTCCTTCATGCTATGCTTTATTTGCAGTCCCTTCGTAAATGTGCACCTTCAAGTTATGCTTTAAATTTGCTTTTTAAATAATAAAGAGAACCAACAAAAACAACAGTTTGTCTGAAAACAGATAAAATTCTAACATTTTAAATTTTAACAAAAATTATCTTTCTGTTCACCTTACTATTGGTTGCTATATTCTTTTAATTGTATTTTTCTGCCAATGTCCCAAAAGCATAGTCCTTACCTTTGCAAATTCTGGAGGTGGACTTTTCCCTCTACAGAGATTAGACAAAGCCCATACTGCATTCCGGGTCATGGTCAGGCGGTTTTGCTTTGAAAATAACCTACAAGCACGATGGTACAAGGGTAAACTATATAACAGACAGTGATTATCTGATGACATAAATACTAAATAATACTTTTGATAAAGAGATGTCTTCAGACAGCTTTTCTCCAAAACATTAAAACTTCATTAATTCTGATGCAAGTAATTCAGAATTTTGGCACGGAAAAAGATAGGGTGCTGGAGGAAATGATCTATACAAGAAAATATCTGGAATAAAAAATAACACTAGAAAATCCAAAATGATTTCCAAAGATGTAACGCTTTCTGAGGAATCTCTTACATTTTTATTCTCAAAAAGGAAGAAGGAAGAAGAAACTTACTGCAAAAGAGGGGGAAGGATATTGCAGTCTAAGACATAGTCCCTGCACATGGTACTATCTCCAGCAATGTTGCCAAGAGCCCAGACTGCCTGTGAAAGAATCATTCATTAATAAAGGCTACATAGTTTAATTCCCTCATAATTCTTTCAGATGCCAGTATACCACAATAACACGTTCATCGGCGAGTCAAATGAAATAGTTGTAGGATTGGGGGGAGAAGATAAGTAGTATCCAAGAGTATACAATAAACAGAGGTTTTCAGTTTATTAAAGGAAAGAACTAATTCTTTTTTGTTTGTTTTTGTTTTTTGAGGCAGAGTCTCACTCTGTCACCCCGTCTGGAGTGCAACACAGTGAAACCCCATCTCTACTAAAAATACAAAATTAGTCAGGTGTGGTGGTAGGCGCCTGTAATCCCAGCTACTCGAGAGGCTGAGGCATGAGAATTGCTTGAACCTGAGAGACAGAGTTGCAGTGAGCCGAGATTGAGCCAATGCACTCCAGCCTGGGTGACAGAGATTGTAAGACAGAAAGAAAGACAGACAGAAAGACAGACAGAAAGAAAGAAAGAGAGAGAGAGAGAGAGAAAGAAAGAAAAGCAAAGTAAAGCAAGAAAGCAAGAAAAAGAGAAAGAGAATTTTCTTGCTTACATAAGAAAACAGTGAACAAAAAGAAGTTTGTTTTCTGTACCCTTCTGCACAAAAGTAGCAAAGACTAGCCACTTTCTTTTTTTTGAGATAGGTCTCGCTCTGTTACCGAGGCTGGAGTATGGTGGTGTGATCTCGGCTCACTGCAGCCTCCACCTCCTGGAGCTCAAGTGAACCCTCCCACCTCAGCCTATCAAACAGCTGGGACAACAGGCGTGTGCCACCATGGCCACCTACTTTATTTTCTGTAGAGATGGGGTTTCACCATGGTGCCCTGGCTGGTCTCGAGCTCCTGGGCTCAAGCAATCTGCCCACCTCAGCCTCCCAAGTGCTGGAATTACAGGCATGAGCCACAGCAACTGGTCTACTTTCAACACTTGAAATTTCTACAAGAAAAAACCTCTATCAGTAACTGCTTACATGGTCTAAAAAAGTACATATACATAGCTTAAAGAATGTCAGGTTTGGAAGGGGAAGATTATTTTGTGTCTAAGAGAAATTCCGCCTACAGTCACTAAGACATTTTCTATTTGATTAAGACTAAATTTCTAGAACACTCCTTTGTGACAATCCATAGATTACCAAAGCCAACTGGCAAAACTCAGCCCCTTATTATGACTGAAGGGAAATACTGTTTCTTTTTTCTTTTTTTTTTTTTTTGAGACGGAGTCTTGCTCTCGTTGCCCAAACTGCAGTGCAATGACGCGATCTCGGCTCACTGCAACCTCCGCCTCTTGGGTTCAAGTAATTCTCCTGCCTCAGCCTCCCAAGTAGCTGGGATTACAGACACACACCACCACGCCCAGCTAATTTTTGTATTTTTAGTAGAGACAGGATTTCACCATGTTGACTAGGCTGGTCTCGAACTCCTTGTGATCCACCCACCTCGGCCTCCCAAAATGTTGGGATTACAGGCATGAGCGACGTGCCCAGCCGAAAAATTTCTTTCAGCTGCTTCCTTTTGTTTCATTTTTACCTGTTCCTGGACATCTTCAAACTCTGAGCTGAGCAACTCTATGAAGATAGGCACAGCTCCTGCCTGAATCACAATCCGGGTCTGAAGAGAATTTCCTGAAGCAATATTTGTCAGTACCCAAGCTGATTCAAACTATAAAGATAAAAATAATTTTCATTATCATTTTAGAATGTAAAAGCTTATTTACTTATAACAGTAACATTTTCTGTACATGAAAAAAAGATTCTGAGATCATTATTTGCACGTAACCTATCAGTTGAGTACTTTATTAATTTTAAAAGAACATCCAGAAGAGACACCTCAACCTAGAAGAATATTCAGGGTGTCTAAAATTTCAGTTCAAGAAAGAGTAAACATGACGCCATAAAAAGAATGAGGGAGTGTTACATATGCTGATATGGGATGATCTCCCAAGATATACATGAAAACAAAATGCAAACAGTGTACATTAATATGGCATTATACCATATTTTCTAAAAGCATTAAAAAGGAATACATGCATTAATTTACTTATTGCACAGATTATCTCTAGAAGGAGTTATAGGAAACTAAATACTTGTTGCCTGCATGGAAAGGTCCTGGTAACTAGGGAACAAGGATGAAAAAGACATTTTTCACTGGAAAGCTTTATGTGCCTTTTAACCTGTACAATGTATGTTATCTAATTAAAAAAAAAAAAAAAAAAAAAAAGATTTACAAACTTCTGTAGAATGGGCAAAGTAAAATGGGGAGAGAATGTTAGTGTGAAACATAAAATATAGGCACAGTGAAAAAGGCAAAAGGTATCAAATGTTAGGTAGGTGAAAGGAGTTAACAGCACATAATGAAAAGAAATGACAACTTCAAAGCATAAGAGCTTCCAATAAATAAGAGAGCTCCAAACCAAAATACAGAGACAGGACTTTTTGGGCATTCTTAATAGGGAGAGAAAAATGAAGGTAAACTGACTAAAGGTTGATATATAGCATTATAGCACTGATAAACAGAAGATGTAAAGGAAATTATGGCCAACAAAAAATAGAGCATACTACACTAAAATATATCTCTAACACTAACTTGACTCTTTAGCCTAATATTGAGAAATCCAATAATGTACTCTATTTAGTTAAGAATTCTTAATTACATCTCATATTGTTTCTTCCTCCATTCTCTCTTTTATTTAATAAAGCACATACACAGAAAAAAAGAAAAATTCCATGGTATGTCCTTTAAATCAGAGACAATAACAAGTCATCATCAAATGACCTGTGATTCTTCTAAGCTTCCAGATTAACTAAAAGGTAGCTGTCAGGTAGAAAACTAAATTCATTAATCTTTGGGAATAGAGGAAGACAGAGGAAATGGGCAATCTGATCAAATCACATTCAAAGCTATGCTAATGATACAAAATTCATAGCAGAAGACACATAACCAATGGATGTTCCAAAGAAAACTATAAAAGTGACACACATGAGTGAGGTAAGGGGGTTTAGCAGCAGCAGGGAGGCCCAGAGTAGGAGCACTTCAGTTAAGGAGCCCGTATCTGGTCCCTTTTTGTTATAACAAAAATTCTGGAGACTTGCACATTAAACCCCAGGTACCATGAAATAAAAATTCTTCCCATATTTATCCCTGTGATTAAATTACTAATGAAAACAACACTCCGACCCTTTCAGTACGTCTGAATTAAAACTTGACATTTGTACCGTACTTTATATCTTCTTTTTCTGAGACGGAGTCTCGCTCTTGTTGCCCAGGATCGAGTGCAATGGCACATTCTCAGCTCACTGCAACCTCCGCCTCCCAAGTAGCTGGGATTACAGGCATGTAACATCACGCCCGGCTAATTTTTGTATTTTTAGTAGAGACGAGGTTTCATCATGTAGGTCAGGCTGGTCTTGAACTCCTGACCTCAAGTCATCCTCCCATCTAGGCCTCCCAAAGTGCTAGGATTACAGGTGTGATCCCGGCCACTTTATATTTTCAAAGTACTATTCACATACTCGCAGAAGATCCCTACGATAACCCAGAGATGTAAGGTATCTGGCTTTTCTTGTGTACAAATGAGGAAACTATCCAAAAAAATCCAACAATTTGACTAATGATTCGAGTAATGTTACACAGTCCAAGACAAGGACTGTTACAGCCTCCTAATCTAATACATTATGAAGCCCAGTCATAGTTTCCTGAAACATAATGCTGACCCAGAAATATTTCAATTGCTTGTAGTTTGGATATCTAGTGCAAGAAATTTTAAATAACAGTATGTCAGATTATTTATACTAAAAAAGAAAAAACAAGTTCACCTAAAATGTAGTTTCTTTTGCTTACTAGGAAAATTAATTTGTAAACCAGAGTCATATGATGTAAGTATAAAAGCAAACTGTCCCACCACAAGGCAGGCTCAAAGTTCAATAAACAGTCATCAGATACTGCAAACATCAAGTCAAATAAAAGGAAACTGTAAGGAAAAGTAATCTGGAAAAAAAATAAGACCAGAATACATACCGTCTGTATAAAAGAAAAAGATTACAGTGAGATTTGGATGCAAAGAAATTATAATTATAACCTGGGTACATAGGGATATAGTACAGAGTTATTGGTGAGAAAAAATTACTTAGAATACTAATTGGTGCCAGCATTCAAACTGCTATTTTGAGTTTAGCACCAAAGATCTCAGGGGAAATGAGGGAGAATTCCAGAAGCTACACAAGTTAATAAAATACAAAAGCAAAACAATTCAAGTGACAATGACTAAGAAAATGAAAAATAAGTGAATAACAGCCTGAATACAGATGGTAAAAAGAGAGAGAAATTATTACATCTTAGCAAAAGAATAACATGCCAGTTATGCTCATCACTAAGTAGTATACAATGATGATAACCTCTGAATGCAATTCAGGAATGAAAATCAAGAACATCTTTGCTATTACTGGGGATAGAAGTAAATGGGTAACTCTAACAAGAGGACCACTGAAAATACAACCATATTCATGCATTAAAAAGGCAATAAAAACACACAGGGTGCTGATTACTTTGCTGTTTTCACTTTGTGAAAGCTAATCAAGCTGTATTTGTGAAATTTTCTACACCCATCTACACATGTGTGATATATATGTATGTTTATGCATGTATCCATATATGTATGAGAGGGGGGGAGTAAAAAACAGAATTTCCCTGAGTATAGGTCTGTCTCTATTAATGTTAGAAGAAGTAACTGTTAAACGTATTTAAGTATACGTTTTTAAAAATTAGATGTACTTTAAACTACATAACTTCCCTTTCATCATAGTCTATACTTTAAAGCTGTACTTCACTGAGATTTGCCATCTATTTTTGTTTTTTTTTTTTCCTAAATGTTTCAGCCTTGGGTACTAGATTAGAATTTAACAAGAAATAGTTGTGAAATGGGAAAGCCTAGAATTGATGGCAAATACATATGCATAAAGTGATGATAGAAACAGCCAAAGAAATTAATTAAAGTAAGCAACCCTACTACGAGGAAATCATTAACCTGGAAAAAAAAAAATCTAAGAAATGGTATTGCTGAAGTAACAAATGGTGGCCAAATAAAATTTTCACTTCTTTTATTGTTTTAAACTATTATATTCTTAATATCCAAGAATGGCACCACACAAGGAAACAAGCTATCATGCAGCTGTAACTACTTATAAACTGTAATTCCACTCATTATTTTTCACTGTCCTGAACTCACTAAATAAGGCTACAACTGAAATCTGCACACTGAAGGTTTGATGCTTTCTCTCTTCCCTTTCTTAGTCTCTACCTTCTGGCGCTCAGTTCCTTAAATAAGGAAAATGAGAATCCAAAGCTGAAGTACTTCTGACCTCCTATCAAGTTTCCCACTCCAGGTTGAGGTACGCCTGGTTCCCTTTCTCCATTTGGATCAGGACTCTGTTGCTGGCCACTTTGCCGGTTCCACTCTGGTTCCTAGCAAATGCCAGGCTCACCTGGAGAGCAAGTGAAAAGAAAGGCTCACATCAGAAAAATAAACCCAGATTGCAAACTCTGCAGAGAACACTGCCTGAGTCATCTGAGCAACTTTCCAGGAAAGGCAGAGAGATCAATGAAGATGGGAAAAGACACAGGAGGATGAAGGCTTACTGCAGTTTATCACATTAAGCTTTTAGAGGGGACAAGAAAGGCAGAAAAGGGGAAACTAAGCCAATGTAATTCAAATTTACAATTTTTCAAGGATTATCTGTCTAATATTTGGAAACAGAAGGCAATATATTTATTTCTAGCTATTTTTATAAGCTTCTATAAGAAAGTTTGGGAATGCCACATCTCAGCATTGCAAAGGACAGTACAAAGATACTGGGCCTGGACTCAAAGAACCAATAGAATAGGCTCACAGACCATGCCATAAACCAGACCAGTCTCATGACAAGGGCTCAAGTCTATCTGAGACCTAGATGTCACGGAGCTTGAGAATGCTCTTAGCTAAAAGGCACTGTTTGCTTCCAAAATCCTAGTTTCCACCCATGTTCACCTTCAGTACCTGGGCAGCAATGCTCAAAGCAGGCACTTTTATCTCCCTGGTTTGAGGTACCTTACTGACTTGGGAAGCCAGAAAGAACATAAAAAGACCCTTCACTAGGATTCACAGTTCTTTATTTATGGAATGAAGAAATTAAGTTTGTTCACAAGATTTATTAGTGAGCTGAGCCATCAAATTTCCTCTTGGCACCACACAGTATGACTCTCCTTCTGGAAGAGAAATGACAAAAGCCCTATTCCAAAGCTGCACTATTCAACTTTTAGTAAGCAGGTAAAAGTATCAGGGATAGCTTACATCTGTGTGCTCTCCAAGAGCACAGAGGAAGGAGTAACCTCCAACCTTCCCAGAGCATGTCTAATTATTTGAAAACATGGTAGAGCAACAAGTCTCCTGGCTTTAAGGTCTCTCTCAATATACTTGCCCTTCTTGCTTCTAGGTGGTCAAAGGTCTCCACTAGTCACAGTGGAGAAAGAACACCATGGTGTCCTTAAATGTGCACATAAAAAAGCTAGAGATGGCCCTTAGATAACAAACAGGTTGGTTATTTCTCAGTCTTAGGACAGCTAAGACTATCCTCATAAAATCATGAGGTTATCAATTCCAGAGGAATCATTCTGCAATATTTCAGCCTAATTATTAGTTTGCACAAGGGTGGAATCTGGGAGTTTACGCAGAAGCAAATTAGAGATTTCTGAAGGCTTTCATCTTCAGATGTGTTAAAATACAAGTTCCACAATTACAGAGTAATGAATTAAAAAAAGATGTAGAATGTCTCAGCCAGAAGAGGGCACTGTCTGAGAATATACTTGTACTTTTTAAGGAGTACAAGGGAATGCAGAGATGTGGAAAGATCCATTTCTCCGACTTTTTTCATTTTAGATCTGAAAGGTTATATACCATCTATGTTTAATGCATAAAAGAACTAGACTTCCACAACCACCTAATAAAAACTGCCAGATCAAGGAGTAAATTCAGTATCTCTCATCTACTCTCATTCCCAGAGACAGGATAGAAACACTTTTTTCAGCACGAACAAAATAACTTTCCCTACCTCCCTCTTCCTACAAATCATTTCAAATGATAAACTGCAGTAAGGTTCCTCATTTGGTCCCTCTGGTTCTTGGCAGGTTGCTTAGGGGATCAGGCTCTGTTCTCTGCAGTGTTGTTTGTCTGGATTTCCTTTTTTCCTGAGAAAAGTCTCTCTCTTCCCTTGCTCTCAGGGTGAACGTGATTATTTTTCAGGTGTCTGATGATCGTGGCCTTAGATGGGGACCAGAATTACAATCCAGGAGGCAGCTAGCAAAACAGAACCTTAATTCAAATGAGCATGGGAACTGGTAAATGTCAAACTGGAGAAGAAAAACTGATGGGACATTGAAGTACTCTACCTTTTCTGGATTTCTTGTTTTTCCTCTGGAAGGAACTCATCACCGCAACAAAGAGTGTAAAACAAAGAGAAAGAAAGGATAGGAGGAAAGAAGAGAAAACATCAAGGCAAATCATCAAGTTGTAGGAATAATCTATAATGGTGTGGACAGTAAGGAACCTGGGGACAAGAGCTATCATTTACAAAAATGCCCCAGTGTCTACATGGTTCCAGCCTGAGTAAAGAACAGCACACAAGGGATGGGGGATATCTCTATGATTAACTAGTTTTTGGCCAATATTTTCTTAGAAAGATAATCCCATTTTGTGATCAACCTGGCATCTAACCAATTTTTGTAGTTACATAGTCTCAAGGTCTAAGCCTTTGAGATTAGATCCTACAGGTGAGAATTTAGGGATCACATATATTTGTTACTAATAAAGGCACTGACTCAGTTGGTTACTCCAGGGAAGTTTACTAAAAAATCATCAGTTTACTAAAAACCCAACTTTATCCGGGCGGGGGGGAAATAGCATTTTAGAATTTCTAGATAACTTCCAGGATGACAGTCAGCTGACTGTTGGTTTCTTTTCTTATGAAAATTACTGAATTCCTGGCTGGGCACAGTGGCTCACGCCTATAACCCCAGCACTTTGGGAGGCCAAGCAGGTGGATCACTTGAGGTCAGGAGTTCGAGATCAGCCTGGCCAACATGGCAAAATCCCGGCTCTACTAATAATACAAAAATCAGTCGGACGTGGTGGCGGCCGCCTATAATCCCAGCTTCATGGGAGGCTGAGGCAGGAGAATCACTTGAATCTGGAAGATGGAATTTGCAGTGAGCTGAGATCTTGCCACTGCACTCCAGCACCGGCGACAGAGCAAGACTCTGTCTCAAGAAAAAGGAGGAGGAAAAAAACCCAAAATTCTGAATCGAGATTACAAAATTTCCTCTTGGAATCTCTCATATAGTAGAGTACTGAAAGCCTAAACTGACACAGCAATAAGGACACAGATTCCTGACAAGGTTATCTCCTTATTGGCTTTTTGTGGGGTGGAGGAAGAATTAATTAGGAACAGATTTGGGAATTAATGAGACTCTGATCTAGCCCATGTTACACCATCCTGAGAAAGTCACCAAGTATCATTTAAAACTCCCTCAAAACAAAGTTTATGTAGCCCACACTTAAGTTCCTAGCTGTAATGGCTCCTCTGCTGTAAACATTTCCCGATTAGAGAAGTATTATCCACAATCAAAAAACATTTTAAATGATTAAAAATGACAAGAATTATAAAGAGTGTAACGAAGGCCTACATGTTAACAAAGCTATAAAAGCAGCTTGCAATGCAGTTGTCAGGAATATCATTATAAACAAACTTAATTCTTCATACAGATAAAAATTAGTAACAAATTTGTGTACAAAATAAAAATTTTCAAAGGGAATTACGTTATGAGGCAATAAACAAAAATTATTCGCACCTGCAGTGTACAATTCTCTTTTCGTTTGAGGAACTCCACAAACCTTGCCACTACTCCTGGTGTGCTGATAACTTCATCAATAGGAGGGTTAGGTTCTGTTTCCCCATAAAATAAAAGAAAAAAAAAAAGTCCTTTGATTTCAATGCAAGAACTTGACACTCAAAACTCCTTAACATCCCTCCCTCCATTTACCATCTCTCATGTTCGAAATCTATCCAAAACAAATGAAATGTCAAACTGGGTTTATCACTTTGAGGATAGGGTAGTCTGAAAGGTTTCACAATGAAGACAAGTCTCAATATAGGAAAAAAGGATGGGAAGAATTCTTAAAAATTAAAATTACTGCATCCACTTTTTAGAAAACCTAGAAACCAGGGGGCAAAAAAACCCTCAAAAGACCATTGTTACTGTTCTGGTATACTTCCTTCTAGCCTGTTTCCTATACATGGGTTTTAAGTCTAACTGCTCTTGTCTGTTGTAAATCGTCTTAAGGAATTGCATTACAAGATTCTCAGTAGGCCTGTAGAATTTAATTGTGTACCTGTAGGAGCTAGCAAGAATTTACGAAGACTGACTTGCCAACTTAATCTCACTTTCATTCATGATAATACAGTATCCTATAAATGATGTCACTCAATCAAAACTTGTAAGGCAAATAGGAAGGAAATGTCATAGACAATCAGATTAATAACTTCAGTCAGAGACTGACAAAGTTACTGATAATATGCATGTGGCAATGACAGAAAACCGGCAATTAGATCACAATACTACTAGGGAGACTCTTACCCAAGTCAATGGCCTTACTGAAAGAGATGACTAACGGTTCAATGTTAATTTGGAGAGGACTCTAATGACATGCCATTTACCTGGTTCAACATTTCTATTAACCACTCAGGTAAACACAAAAAACAAATTTGATGATTACACTAAACTAGTTAATACGCTGAGTTACAGAAATAACACAGAAAAAGAACAACAATAAGTCAGAATAGGCAACAACAACAACAAAAAAAACAGAAATAAAGCAAAGTTCAGCATCTAAATTGTTTAAAACACAATTTTAAAAAATCTACATGACTTTACCAACAAAACCTACAACAGTTCAAAAAGAAAAGCACTAGGGAGTTTAGTTTGTTGAAAATTCAACAAAATATTACTATGCCACGACTATCAAAATAACTAGCTACCTTGGACTACATTATCAAAATAGACACTCTTAGGGCAAAGAAGGTAACCTCTCACCATACCCTAAATAAATAACAACATATCTGAAATACTGGATTCTAGTTACCACATTTTTAAGAGGGATGGTGGCAAACTAGAATACATGCAGGAAGGTAGTAGAATGGTGAAAGCCCTTAAAAAAAAAAGCACATTACAGAAGAAAACCATTAGGCTTAGCATGTTGAAAGAGATAAGACTTTTTTTAAAGGGGTGAGGAAGTATACATTTCCTTCAAATATTTTTAATAAGCAGTCTGCAAAAGACAATTTTTTTTTTCGTCTATAGTGGTAGCTTTTTATTCCACTTAACCTCAAGGGATATATTAAATTTTTTTTAATCACCAATGACTCTAAACAACCATAACTTTATATTGGAGGGTTTAAGTATTTACTACCAACATTATAATCTGATTCAGAATTCTTTTTACTTGCCCAGGTTGATAACAAATATCAGATTCCATTCTACACTAATTATACCAAAAAAAGTAACTACTGGCTGGGTGCAGTGGCTTATGCCTGTAATCCCAGCATTTTGGGAGGCAGAAGCAGACGGATCACGATGTCAGGAGATCGAGATCATCCTGGCCAACATGGTGAAAACCTATCTCTACTAAAAATACAAAAAAAAAAAAATACAAAAATTAGCTGGGCGTAGTGGCATGTAACTGTAATCCCAGCTACTCAGGAGGTTGAGGCAAAAGAACTGCTTGAACCAGGGAGTTGGAGATTGCAGTGAGCTGAGATTGTGCCCAGCCTGTGCTCCAGCCTGGTGACAGAGCCGTCTTAAAAAAAAAAAAAAAAAAAAAAAGGTAATCACCCTGCCCACCAGTAAATCCATTCTTAACTTTCAGTGGTAAATTGCTGACATTAAAATCAACAATCATAGCCCTTTCAAGTAATATTTTTAAAGTTACTCTATAAAAAAAAGTTAATCTCTCAATTTGAATTAACATGAGATACTGACTACTATTCTCTATAAGGTCTTTTATAAAATAACCCAAAAATGAAAATAATTTTGCTTTCTGATCCTGGTAAGATCCCACAAATACACAGGAAACTTAAAATTTAGGCATGGTTCACAATTACATGTATGTCTACGCTTTTATCCTTTTATTGATAAATATACTCCAAAACAAATTATCTGTGGTATGAAAAACAGATTATGGGAAAGTAATTTTGTAGAGAGATGAAAAAATATACTCAACATATTCATAGCTCACCTTTTGAAAGCAGTTTCCTGAATTTCTGTGTTGCTGAAAGCTGTTGCTCTGGGCTTTTGGAAAATATCATTTCAATCATGTCAGAAGTGATGACACCACCCTGGGATCACAAACAAAAAGAACATATAATACATTATCAACCTTAATTCAAAGGAAACAAAGGTAACAGATATCATGGCCAAGTCATTAAGTTAACCATACTTCCCCAGAAGTTACACAAAGGTAGGACAATCTTTACATCTAGAAATGTGTAAGATGATTAATAATATAATGAAGCCAAATTCTCTATCATTAAAAAGCTCACAGTAGAAAGTAATCTTACTAGTAAATAAGACAAGGAGCTTATTGCTCTTCCCCTTCTTGTTCATCACATAGTTGGCTCTTCTTTATCAAAATTAAATGTTAAGTTTTAAAAGATGGCTTTTCAAGACCTCCAAGCCTAAAGTAGCCACTCTATCTCTATCACATCACCCTATTTCAATTGTATGCCCAGCCCTTATTACACTCCCAGATATTTTTCTGTGTTCCTCCAGTATACTGTAACCTCCTTGTAAGCCCAAGACTCTGTCTGTCTTACCACTCTATCACACTGAGGGCTGGTGTACTGCAAATGCTCTGCCATATTTATTGAATGAGTATATAGAGTGGTCCTGTATAAATCTAGCCACTGCCAAATTCAACAGCTGACTCTTAAACTTATTTAAAATTTATTTCTTGTTATATTAAAACTTTCCAGTTTCCCACTACCTCCTTGCTTTATTAGAATGTTTCCATTTCCCACCATAACTCATCCCCAGTATTAGCAGTTAATTTTCTTCTCAGGGTTATTTGTCACAAAGAAACAAAGTTCTTATTTCATGAAGGGTAACAGTCAACAAGATGAATTGTAAAGAAAGCTGCACTAAGCTGCAAATGCTGGATGACTGGTAAGCAATATCTAAAAATCCTCATAGGGGAATATATGAAGCATTCTACTCAAGAATCAGAAAAGTATTTTCAAAATTGCAAGACTCATTCCTAAAGGTTTCTATATGATTTGTTATGAATATGTTTGCATAAACACATTCATATATATATATATATATACACATTAAGCAAATATCTTTATCTTCCCTCTCTTATCCTCTTATAGCAAGCTGTACTGACTTTACATCACACTATTTAAGTACTGTTAACTTTACATTATAATATTTAAGTCACAGGCTATCAAGGACAGGAGTGAACATCACCCAAAGATTTTGCATCCTCTTCTGCAGAGTAACTACAGATGTGCCTCAACTTACAATGAATGGGGTTATGCCCCACTAAATACATCATAAGTTGAAAACATCGTAAGTAAAAAATACACTTAATACACCCAACCTACCAAACTTCATTGCCTAGCCCACCTTAAACATGCTCAGAACATGTACATTAGCCTAAGCTGAACAAATGATCTAACACAAAGTCTATTTTATAATAAAGTGCTGACTATCTCATGTAATTTACTTAACACTGTACTGAAAATAAGAAACAGAGTGACTGTATGGGTATTCCAAATATGGTTTCTACTGATTGCATATGGCTTTCACACCACTGTAAAGTTGAAAAATCCTGACTTGAACCCTCGTAAGTCAAGAACCATCTATGTATTTTCAGTTGCACAAAAGAAAGTTGTAATCTGGCTGGATGTGCTGGTTCA
Source organism: Macaca mulatta (assembly GCF_049350105.2). Taxonomy (NCBI): domain Eukaryota; kingdom Metazoa; phylum Chordata; class Mammalia; order Primates; family Cercopithecidae; genus Macaca; species Macaca mulatta. The sequence continues at coordinate 161,303,851 of NC_133407.1, read as the reverse complement.
CGCCTGTATTCCCAGCACTTTGGGAGGTCAAAGCGGGTGGATCATGAGGTCAGGAGTTCGAGACCAACCTGGCCAATATGGTGAAACCCCATCTCTACTAAAAACACAAAAAATTAGCTGGGGGTGGTGGCGCACACCTGTAGTCCCAGCTACTCAGCAGGCTGAGGCGGGAGAATCACTTGAATCCGGGAGGCAGAGGTTGTGGTGAGCCGAGATCATACCACCGCACTTCAGCCTGGGTGACAGAGGAAGATTCCCGTTTCAAAAAAAAAAAAAAAATGTTGTAATCTTAGATAAGGTACAGCTTTGCTGTTACCTTTATTTGAGACAAAGTATATGGTGTAAGGAGATGTGTATGGATACCAACTGGCAAGGGGTAGACTATGATGGTTAATTTTATGTGTCAACTTGACTGGATTATGATATCCTGGTATCCAGTTATCTAATCAAACACCAGTCCAGATGTTGCAGTGAGAGTTAATTTTTAGATGTGATTAAAATTTAAACGAGTATGCTTGACGTAGACGGCCCCATAATGCAAGTTGGCCTCATCCAATCAGCTGAAACCCTTAAGAGCAAAGACTAGGTTTTCTGAAGAAAAAGGGATTCAACAACATCAACCCTTAACCTGAATTTATACTGGGCCAGTGTGCCCTACAGATTTCACACTTGCCAGCTCCCAAAGACATGAGCTACTTTCTTAAACTAAATTTTTTTCTCTCATTAGTTCTGTTTCTCTGGAGAACCCTGACTAATACAATCCATAAAACACTTTATATTCACTTAACAGTTCCTCTTTTAAAAAACTGGAAAGACTAGCTTTCTGAAGGGCCTAGAAACTTTCATTACAAAATGATGGCATTGGCTATGTCTGTATGAATTACAAAGGAAATACTACTACTACCCCCACAACTCTCAAAGAAAGTTGGTTCATGTAAACTGGCGATCTATGAAATGAAATAAAAACAAAAACGACAAAATACCATGAATAGTATGCCACCATTTACCAAAAAAAAGGTGAGGGAGAAGAGAACATTTTAATATACAAAAGTTCTCAGAAAGAATAAATAAAAATTAAATCTAGATAGGTCTAATCCATACAAATAAAGCATGACTTTTATCTCTTCATGTTAACTTCAAAAAAGTAACAAAATGGTTCACAACAGAAAAATCCAACAGTTCTGATGTGGAATCAAGTTTTTAAATCATACAAACAGGTCAATTTTGTAAATGAATTAAAAAATCATTATTTTCTTTAAAGTATCTCTTATGGCTGGGTGTGACGGCTCAAGTCTGTAATTCTAGCACTTTGGGGGGCCAAGGCAAAAGGATCACTTGAGGCCAAGAGTTCACCTGGGCAACACGGTGAGATCCCATCTCCACAAAAATTTTTAAAATTTGCCAGTCATGGTGGCAGATGCCTGCAGTCTCAGCTATTTGGGAGGCTAAGGCAGGAGGATCACTTAAGCCCAGGAGTTCAAGATTGCAGTGACCTATGATTGCACCACTGCACTCCAACCTGGGCAACACAGCAAGACTCTGTCTCTTCAAAAATAAATAAATAAATAAGGTATCTATTATTATTCAACTTTTAAAGAACAATTTTATCTTATAATTAGCTTTATAAGTTTTTATAGCAGAATTAATCCTTACAGTTTAACTGCACTTTATCCAAAATATGAACCATGGAATTAAGCATATTCTTTTTAAAAATGAAATGCCAAGTACTTTTTGTAGCCATCTAACCTTTTTTTAAAACTCAAAAGGAAATCTACATCTCATATCTTCATCACAAAAACACCAAAAAGAGTTCATTATCTTACTGGTGCCATCTCCATGTTATTGATCTGGGCCTCATGAAAGCCTCCATCTGACATAACTTCTTCTTCTGTTTCTTCTTCTGCTGTAGCAACATTTCTCCGCTTGAATAACTGAAATATAAAAGATTGGTAGTAAACGTAAATTCTAACACAAGGGAGTTCAACATTCAAATACTAGGCACCCCATTCAAAGTGGAGTCTTTGAAAATCATTTTTAAAATTCTAAAGTCATTGGCTTTTACTGATGAGTAACCATTTCAGATTTCTCCACAGTCTTATAATCAAATACAATTAACTATCACAATGTGTTATAAACAACACTTGATAAGGTAAAACTTACTAAGAGAGGGCTGATACTACATGACATGAAAAAAAAAGGTTGGAAAAAGGAGCTGGGTCATGCTTGGACATTTTCCTCATCCCTTTATGTAAAGTATACATCAGGACAGTCCTAACAACATACCAGGGAAAATGAAAATAAAAACGATGTTCAAATGACTTAATACTTCCCTCCTAATCTCCAAAGACGGTGGACTGAGGCTTCTGACCTTCCCAACCTATCCAGCAACCAGTGGCAACAAATGATGACTGCTTAAGCACTACCTTTAAAGCAGCCCCGTTAATTTGTATAGGCAAAGGAGACTAGTTCTCTCCAAAGTCAGCCAACTAGGGTGATTACCATTATATTCTTATGAGTCCTGGGCAGCACATTTATTCATCAAGCCATGATGGAGTAACAGTAACTTACCCTCTCTCACCCTAAACAACTGAAAACAGACAAAATACATAAAATAATGTTTCAGCCATTGGACAACAAGAAGCACAGAGCAGTGATCTCTCAGAAAGCAACACCCAAGATAAGCCCCATTACTGCCTGCTGCACTGCAGGGAAGGTAAACTCAAACAGAGTTTAGATGCTCCTTGAATGAGGAAATTAACAGTTCAGAGCTGAGAAGGCCAAGAGACCTAAAGTTCGCAAGGCAGAGTACAACATAGAAAGAACACCCAAGATCTACAGGAAGTTCCCTCTGAGATTTAACTTAATACTAATCAGCACATAATCATATTCTTCCAGAAGACAGAAGCAGAGATAGTACTTCTCAACTCATTCTAGGAGATCAGCATTACTCTAATACTAAAACCACCTACCGAAGACCTATTTAACAGTAGTTTCTTTTACCCAGTACATGTCCAGCTATCAAGAAAAAAATACAAGGCATATTAAAAGATAAAAAACACATTTTAAAGCAACAGAGCAAGTATCAGAACCAGATTCAGCTACGGCAATGATATGGGGATTATCGGACCAAGAATTTAAAACTACGATTAATATGCCGAGGGCTTTAAATGAATAAAGTGGACAGCATACAAGAACAGATAGGCAATGCAAGGAAAGAGATGGAAATTCTAAAAAAGAACTAAAAAAATGCAAGAGATCAAAAACAACAGAAATGAAGAATGCCTTTGATCGACTTTTTAGTAAACAAGACACAGCTAAGGAAATAATCTCTGAGCTTAAGGAAATCTCATTCAAAATCTTTAAAACTGAAAAAAAAAAACAACAGAAAAAGGACTGACAAAAGTAGAATAGAGTATCTATGAACTGAAACAACTACAAATGGTATAATAAACATGGAATGGAAGTATCAGGAGGAGAGGAAAGAACAAAAGAAATATTTGACACAATAATGACCGAGAATTTCCCCCAAATTAGTATCAGACACCAAACTGGCAGGCCACGGCTCACTAATGCAGGGCTCCATAACAACTGTTGCAGCACTAACTGAGTGGTTAAGTTAAATATTAAAAGCTGAAAAAAGTCAGTGCCCTTATACAAAGGCTGGAATGTAACAAAAGCCCACCAAGAGTTTTGCCTGGGCCTTAAAACATAACAAAGAAACTCCCCAGGCCTCCACAAACAAGTTTATTGGAGATCTGAAAGAACGCCCCAAACCTCCCTGAGCAGGAGAAAAGATAAGGGTAATCACTCCAGCACCTGGATTAAGTAAATTTACTGAGACTCCAGAGGAAGATCTTCAAGACTCGGACCTTAGTTAGAGATTGAAAGAAGTTAATCGCTTATGTCTTCAGATAAATACACACTTACATGTAGACATATAGCTTAAAAGGTATATAATATCTGGAAAACTTTGCAATTTTGAGTTGGTCTGGCAATAATTTCTAGGCCTTCTCCCTGTAACCGGTTACAAAAATAAAAATTCTCTTCCTCCCCAGTTCATCTGCCATCTCGTTATTGGGCCACGAGAAATAGCAGCCCAACCCTCAGTTTGGTCTGGGAACAAAACCACAGGAAGCCCAGAGACCACCAAGCTGGACAAAGGCCAAAAAAATCCCACTAAACCTAGGGATATCATTTTCAAACAACAGAAAATCAGAAATAAAGGAAAAACAATCCTAAAAGACAGGGGGAAAAACACTGTACTTACACATGAATAAAGATAAGAATGATAACCACACATGCCAGAAGAAAGTGAAGTGAAATATTTGAAGTGTTGAGAGAGAAAACCACCAAACTAGAAACTCTGAACCTTGCAAAATCATCCTTCAAAAGTGAAGAGATGAAATAAAGATTTTTTTCAGAATACTAACGAAATTTATTGTCAGGAGACCTGCTTTCCAAGAAATGTTAAATGAAATTCTTTAGCAAAAAGGAAAATTATATAGGTCAGAAACTTGGATCTACATAAAGGAAGAACACTAAAGAATGAATAAGTGAATGTAAAATTAAAACATTTTAAAAATTGATTTAGCAGGTAAAATTTTGTTTAAAATAGCAACAATGCATTTGATTATGTATGCTAATGTAAATATATATGAGATTACATATATTTCTGTATAAGTTAAATGAGTAACAGCAATGATACAAGGAATGGAAGGGAGAAACAGGATTATCTCATAGTAAGATACACTACCTGTGAAGAGGTATATAGTGTTTTTTAAAGCAGATTTGAGGTAGTTGTAAATATACATTTACAATCTAGGACATTCTAGGACAACCACTAAGCAAAGTAAAAAAGTACAACTGATATGCTAAGAAAGAGAAAATGGAAATCATATAAAATGCTCAAATAAAACCACAAAAGCAGAAAAAGAGTGAAAGACATAACTAGAAACAAAAAACAAGGGTAACAAATAGAAATCAGTAATGAATACAGTGAGTATCAATCCAACTATCTTTGCAATTTCTTTGACTGTCAATAGTCTAAGTGCATCAATTAAAAGAGATTGTCAGATACATCTTGGAGTCATCCTATTCAAGGGTGAGGGAACTGGGGTATTATTTATACATCATCTTCCATCATCGGTTCAAGGTTGTTGGGGAATGTTAATTTTCTAGTACCTGCAACCTGCTACACAGATGCAAAATTGGAATTCAGTGGTCACAGAAAGTCCTCAGGTAAAGAAACACAGGTTCTGACATGTAGAAGTTGGGCCTGCATACAATGCAGGGGTGACGGTAAGGGCAGGAAACAGAAGAGGTCAGCTATAAAATACCTTTATATTTGTCAACATAATCACTCTACACCTTTACATTTAGTCCCACAATTCCTTGAAAGTACGCAGTATGTCCCACAATGCAAATCATTTTGCTTATACAATGTATTCCTTCACTGATTTTAATTTACTTGACTGAAATATTCAGTTCAATATTCTAAATAAATCAGCATTTTGGCAAAAAATAAAGACTAAAAGAGATTGTCAAAGTGGATCACAAAAACAAGAACCAACTGGATGTGGTTTACAAGAAACCTACTTTAAATAAAAACACAGATTAAAAGTAAATAGATGGAGAAATATATATCATATTAACACCAATTAAAAGGAAGAAGAGTTGGCCACGCATGGTGGCTCATGCCTGTAATCCCAGCACTTTGGGAGGCCAAGGCAGGCAGATCACATGAGGACAAGAGTTCAAGACCAGCCTGGCCAACATAGCGAAACCCCATCTCTACTAAAAACACAAAAATTAGCCAGGCATGGTGGTGCATGTCCTGGTAGACAGAGGTTACAGTGAGCTGAGACCGCACCCCTGCGCTCCAGCCTGGGCCACAGAGCGAGACTCTGTCTCAAAAAAAGAAAGTGGAGTTATCTGTAATAATTTCAGACACAGCAGATAAGGCAAGTTATCAAGGGTAACTTTTATCAAGGATAAAAATAAGGATAAAAAGGTCATAAAAATAAGGATAAAAAGACATAATAATGCTTAGCGTGCATAAGCCTAACAACAAAGTGTCTATGTAGGCAAAAACTGACAGAATTGCAAGGAGAAATAAATGAAGTCACTATTACAGTTGGACACTTCAACGCCTATCAGAAATGGACAGATCAAGCAGGGAGAAAACCAGTAAGGACATAATTGAACTCAACATCAATCAACTGAATATAATGAATATCCACAGATTATGTCACAGAAGAAATAACAGAACACACATTTTTACACTCACATCAGATATTCATCAAGATAGACCACATTCTGGACCATAAAACAAAACTTAACACATTCAAAAGAACAAGTCATAAAATGTCTCCTCTCCGGCCACAATAAAATTAAATTACAAATCAATAACAGAAATATAATCGAAAAAAAAAAAAAAACCCAAATACTTGGGAGATTAAATAACACACTTCTAATAACACATAGGTCAAAAAAGAGATCTCAAGATAAATTTTAAAATATTTTGAGCTAAATGAAAATAAAGGCACAACTTATCAAAATCTGTGGGATGAAGTGAAAGCAGTGCTTAGAGGGAAATTCGTAGCATTGAATGTATTTACCAAAAAAGACAAAAGATCTAAAATCACCTAATCAATCACCTTAAAAAAACAGAAAAAGCAGCGAATTAAATCTAAAGTTAGCAGAAGAATAAAAATAAGAGCAGATATCAATGTAACTGAAAACAGGAAATCAACAGAGAAAAATCAATGATAAAAACCAAAAGCTTGTTCTTTGAAAAGATCAATTAAATCATAAACCTCTAGCCAAGCAGACTAGCAAAAAGAGAAGAGGACACAAACTCCTAATATCAGAAATCAAAGAAAGAAATCACTACAAATCTCATGAAGATTAAAAGGACAATAAAATAATACTGGCCAGGCACAGTATACTGGCTCATATCTGTAATCCCACCACTTTGGGAGGCCAAGGCAGGCAGGTCACTTGAGGACAGGAGTTCAAGACCAGCCTGGCCAACATGGCGAAACCCCGTCTCCACTAAAAATATAAAAATTAGCCAGGTGTGGTGACAGGCGCCTGTAATCCCAGCAACTCAGGCGGCTGAGGGACCAGAATCGCCTGGATCCGGGAGGCAGAGGTTGCAGTGAGCCAAGATGGCACCACTACACTCTAGCCTGGGTAATAGCAAGGCTCTGTCTCAAAAAAATAAAATTAAAAAAAGAATGCTATGAACAATTCTAATGCTACAAATTTTATTACCTAGATAAAATGAACCACTTTCCTGAAAGCCACAAACTACCAATAACTCACACAAGAAACAATATAAATAGGCCTGTATTAAAAGAAACTGAACCAATAATAACCTTTCAAAACAGAAAACACCAGGACCAGATGGGTTCGCTGGTGAATTTTATAAAACACTTAGGAAAGAAATTATACCCATTCTCTATCATCTCCTACACAAGATAGAAGCAGAAGGAATCCTTCCCAAGTCATTCGGTAGAGGCCAACATCAGAGTATTCCAAAACTCGACAGAGACATTATAAGAAAACTACAGACCAACATGTTTTATGAACACAGGTGCAAAACCCTCAACAAAACATTAGCAAAACAAACCCAACAATGTATAAAAAGAATCACATACTATGATCAAGTGGGATTTATCCCAGATGTAAATTACTGGTCCAACGTTTGAAAATCATTAATAAAATCCATCACATCAACAAACTAAGGAAGAAAAATCACACAACCATATCAACAGATGCAGATAAAGCATATGAAAAAAAATCCCACACCCATTCACGATTTTAAAAATTCTCATTCCTCAACTTGACAAGGAATATCCAGAAAAAACCTACAGCTAACATCATACTTAAATGGTATGAAACTAGAAGCTTTTCTGCTAAGATCAGGAGCGAGACAAGGAGATTTCCTCTCACCACTCCTTTTCAGCATTGTATTGCAAGTCCTAATGGATTCATTAAGACAAGAAAAGGGAAAAAGGCATGCTGATGAGAACGGAAGAAATAAAACCATCTGTTTTTCTCAGATGACATAGTTGTCCACATGAAGAATTCAAAATAATCAATGAAAAAAAACCTCTGGAACTAATAAGCAATTATAGCAAGGTTGCATGATACAAGGTTAATATACAAAATTCAACTGCTTTCCTATACACCAGCAATGAACAAGTGGAATTTTAAATTAAAAACAGTGTCATTTACATTACACTCCCAAAAAACAGAATACTTAGGCATGAATTTAACAAAATATATATGAGATTTCTACGAGGAAAACTACAAAGCTCTGATGAAACAAATCAAAGACCTAAATAACTGGAGAGGTATTATTCCTATCTATACAGGAAGACTCAATATTGGCAAGATGTCAGTGCTTCCCAACTAGACCTATATATTTAATGCAATTACAACCCCAGAAAGTTATTTTCTATCACCAAGATGATTCTTAAATTTATATGGAGAGGCAAAAGATCCAAAATAGCCAACAAAATACTGAAGGAAAAGAACAAAGTTAGAGGACTGACTCTACCCAACTTCAAGCTTTATTGTAAGCAAGACAGCGTGGTACTGGCAAAAGAACAGACATACAGATCAATGAAACAGAATAGAGAGCCCAGAAATAGACCTCATAAATCTAGTACAATGATCTTTGACAAAGAAATGGATAAAATACAACGGTGCAAAGGTACTGTTTTCAATAAACAGTGCTGGAGTTCAACAAAGTATTAACAAAATTCAACAGCACATTAAAAGGATCATTCAATATGAACATAAAGGATTTACCTCAGGGATACAAGGATGGTTCAACATACACAAATCTATGAATGTGAATCACGTTAACAGAACGAAGGACAAAAACGTATGATTGTCTCAATAGATGCAGAAAAAGCACGAGACAAATTTCAACATCCTTTCATAAAAACTCAACAAATCAGGTATAGAAAGAATTTACCTCAACACAATAAAGGCCATATATGAGAAGCCAATAGCTAGCATCATACTAAACAGTGAAAAGTTGAAAGCTTTTCTTCTAAGATCAGAAACAAGACAAGGATGCCCACTCTTGCCATCTTCACTCGACATGGTGTTGGAAGTCCTAGCCAGAGTAATTAGGCAAGAGAAAGAAATAAAAGGCATCTAAATTAAAAAGGAAGAAATGAAATTGTCCCTGACTGCAGAACACATGATTTTACATAGAAAAAACTCTCTTAAAGACTCTGCCAATAAACTGTTAGAAATAATATATGGATTCAGCAAAGTTGCAGGATATAAAATCAATAAACAAAAATGTGTAGCATTTCCATATACTAACAACAAACTATCTGAAAAAGAAATTAAGAAAACAATCCCATTTACGATGGTTACAAAAATAAAATAAAATACTTAGGAGTTAATTTAGCCAAAGAGGTGAAAGACCTGTACATTAAAAACTATATAAAACACAGATGAAACAAACTGAAATAAATGAATGGAAATATATTCTTATGTTCACGAATTAGAACAGTATCAAAATGTTCATACTAACCAAAGCAATCTACAGATTCAATGCAACCTCTATCAAAATTCCAATGATATTTCTCACAGAAATTTTTTAAAATCCTAAAATTCATACAGACCCACTAAAGACCCCAAATAGCCAATGCAATCTTGAGCAAAAATGAACAGAGGAGGCTTCACACTGACTGATTTCAAAATACAACTGACCCTTAAATGACACAGGCATCAGGGGAGCCAATCCCCTATGCAGTCAAAAAGCTGCATATAACTTTTAACTTCCCTACAGCCTAACTACAAATAGGCTACTATTGACTGGAAGTCTTAGCAATGACACAAACACTAAATTAATACATTTTGCATGATATATATATTATATGCTGTATTCTTACAATAAAGTAAGCTACAAAAAAAATGTTATTTAGAAAATCGTAAGGAAGAGAAAATATAGTTACAATTCATAAAGTGGAAGTGGATCATCATAAGGGCCTTCATCTTCTCGTCTTCAAGTTGAGTAAGCTGAGGAGGAGGGAAGAGGAAGGGTTGGTCTTGCTGTCTCAGAAGTGGTAAAGGCAGGGGAAAATCTGCATTTAAGTGGACCCAAGCAGTTCAAGACCTTGTTCAAGGGTCAACTGTATGCTACACACTATAGTAATCAAAACAGCAAGGTCTTCGGCATGAAAACAAACACATAGAGCAATGAAACAGAATAAACAGCCCAGAAGTAAATCCACACATTTATGATTAATTGATTTTTCTACAAAGGTGCCAAGAACACACAACAGGGGAAGAACAGTCTGTTCAATAAATGGGGCTCAAAAAATTAGATATCCACGTCCACAAGAAAGAAACTGAACTCTTATCCCACACCATAAACAAAAATTAATTCAATATGCATTAGAGACTGAAACGTAAGACCTGAAACTGTAAAACATAGGGAAAAAGCTTCCTGACACTGGTCTAGGCAATGATTTTTTGGATGGGACCCCAAAAGCACAGGCAACAAAAGCAGGTAGACAAATGGGGTTACATCAAACTTTTTAAAAAGCACAGCAGAGGAATCGAAAGAGTGAAGAGAATTTATGCAATGGAAGAAAATATTTGCAAACCGTACATCAGATAAGGGGATACTATCCAAAATATATAAGGAACTCAAAAATAACTCAACAGTAAGAAAACAATCTGATTTTAAAATAGGGAAAGAACTTAAAGAGACATTTCTCAAAAGACGACATAAAATGGCCAATAGGTATATGAAAAAATGCTCACCATCACTCATCACCAGGGAAATACAAATTGAAGCCATAATAAGGTATTACCTCATACCTGTTGGAATGACAATCATCAAAAAGATGAAAGATGGCATGTTGGTGAGGATGCTGAGAAAAGGAAACCCTTGCACATTGCTGATGGGAATGTAATTTATTATAGTCAGTATGAAAAATAGTATGGAGGCTCCACAAAAACTAAAAGAATTACCATATGATCCAGCAATCCCACTACTGGGCACATAACCAAAGGAAAGGAAGTCAGTATGTCAAAGAGATATTTGCATTCCCAGGTTCACTGTAACATTATTCACAATAGCCAAGATATGGAATCAACCCAAGTGTCCATCTCAGATGAATGGATCAAAAAAGTGTGGTACAGACCAATGTTCTTAAAAACAGATCAATGTTCTTAAAAATGAAAGAAATCCTATCATTTGCAACAACATGGATGAACCTGGAGGACATTATGTTAAGGAAATAAGGCAGATACAGAAAGACCACATAAACATCTCACTTTTATGTGGAATCTAAAAAAGTCAAACTCATAGATGTAGAGAATATAATGGTTGTTAATAAGTGTGGAGGATTGGGGACAGGAAAGGCTGGATAGATGTTGGTGAAGGGCTTCAAAATTTCAGTTAGGAAGAGTAAGTTCAAGAGATCTATTGTACGACAAGGTGACTATAGTTCATAACAATATATTGTACATTTGAAAACTGTTAAGACAATAGATTAGCCAGGCATGGTGGCTCACACCTGTAATCCCAGCACTTTGGAAGGCTGAGGACAGAGGATCATTTGAGACCAGGAGTTCAAGACTCATCTGGGCAACATAGCAAGACCCTGCCTCTACAAAAAAGCAAAAAATCAGCTGGGCAGCATGGCACTGGCCTGTAGTCCCAGCTACTCGAAAGGCTAAGGTGGGAGCTCCAGGCTACGGTGAGCCACGATCACACCACTGCACTCCAGCCTGGGTGACAGAGTAAGACCTTGCCTTAAAAAAAGAAATCCTGCTGAGACTGTAGATTTTAAGTGTGCTTAACACAAAATGATGAGTATATGAGATGATCTGTATATTAATTTGCTTGATTCAGCCATTCCACAATATACACATATTTCAAAACATCATATTGTACACCATAAATATATACAATTTTATTTGCCAATTGAAATATCCGTATTTAAAAAAAAAAAAAAAGGTCCAAGCCGGGTGTCATGGCTCATGCCTGAAATCCCAGCACTTTGAGTGGCCAAAGTGAGGGAATCACGACGTCAGGAGATTGAGACCATCCTGGCCAACATGGTGAAACCCGTCTCTACTAAAAATACAAAAATTAGCTAGGCGTGGTGGCACACGCCTGTAATCCCAGCTACTCAGGAGGCTGAGGCAAAAGAATTACTTGAACCAGAGAGTCGGAGGTTGCAGTGAGCCAAGATGGCACCACTGCACTCCAGCCTGGCGACAAGAGCGAGACTCTGTCTCAAAAAAAGAGGAAGAAGAAGAAGAAAGGTGCAAAGGGGGAAAATGGTGCTGGAACAACTGGACACACCCAGACAAAAAAAATAATAAATCTAAACCACAGGTCTTACACCTTTCATTCACAAAAATTAACCCAAAACAAATCACAGTCCTAAATGCAATAAAATAAAAAACTAGGTCAGGCGCACTCGCTCGCGCCTGTAATCCCAGCACTCTGGAAGGCTGAGGTGGGTGGATCACCTGAGGTCAGGAGTTCAAGACCAACCTGATCAACATGGTGAAACTCCATTTCTATTAATACAAAAATTAGGCCGGGGCAGTGGCTCACACCTGTAATCCCAGCACTTGGGGAGGCTGAGGCAGGTGGATCACAAGGTCAGGAGTTCAAGACCAGCCTGGCCAACATGGGGAAACCCCGTCTCTACTAAAAATACAAAAATTAGCTGGGCATGTTGGCACATGTCTGCAATCCCAGCTACTCAGGGGGCTGAGGCAGGAGAACTGCCTGAACCGGGACCCAGGAGGCAGAGGTTGCAGTGAGCCAAGATTGCGCCACTGCACTCCAGCCTCGGGTACAGAACGAGACTCCATCTCAATCAACCAACCAACCAAACAAACAAACAACAACAAAAAATTAGCCAGGCGTGATGGAAGGCATCTGTAATCCCAGCTACTCAGGAGGCTGAGGCAGGAGAATCGCTTGAATCCAGGAGGTGGAGGTTGCAGTGAGCCAAAGATTGTGCCATTGCTCTCCAGCCTGGGCAACAAAAGCAAAACCCTATCCCCACCCCCCCCCAAAAAAAAAAACTGAAAAACTCCTACAAGGTAATACAGGAGAAACGCTGGAGTTCCTAGGATTGGTAATGATATTTTAGATACAACACCAAAGGCATGATCCATGAAATAACTGGTAAGCTCAACTTTGTTAAAATTAAAACATTCTGCTCTGTGAAAGACACTACCAAGAGAATGAAAAGACAAGCCACAGACTGGGAAGAAATATCTGCAAAATATCTAATGAAAGACTAGTATTCAAAATATATAAAAAACTTAAAACTTAACAAGAAAACAAACAACCCACCTAAAAATGGGCCAAAGACCTTTAAAGACACTTCACTAAAGAAGATATGTAGATGGCAAACAAGCATATGAAGAGGTAATCCATATTATATGTCATCAGGGAAACACAAACTAAACGAGATACCACTACCTACCTATCAGAATGGCCAAAATCCAAAACCACTGCTAACACCAAATGCTGGCAAGGCTGTGGAATAGGAACTCATATTCATTGCCAGTAGAAAAGGCAAAATGGTACAGCCACTTTGGAAGACAGTTTAGCAGTTTGTTACAAAATTTAACATACTCGGCCAGGTGCGGTGGGTCATGCCTGTAATCCCAGCACTTTGGGAGGCCGAGGCAGGTGGATTACCTGAGGTCAGGAATTCAAGACCAGCCTGAGCAACATGGTGAAACCCTGTCTCTACTAAAAATACAAAAATTAGCCAGGTGTGGTGGTAGGCGCCTGTAATCCCAGCTACTCAGGAGGCTGAGGCAGGAGAATCACTTGAAGCTGGGAGGCAGAGGCTGCAGTGAACCAAAATCGTGCCACTGCACTCCAGCCTAGGCAACAGAGCAAGACTCCGTCTCAACAACAGCAACAAAAATTAAACATACTCTTCCATAAGATCAGCAACAATATTCCTTGGTATTCATAAAAAACAACAACAACAACAAAAACTGAAAGTGTCTATCTACACAAAATCCTGCCCACAAATGTATATCGGAGTTTTATCCGTTAACTGTCAAAACTCAGAAGCAACCAAGATGTCTTTCAGCAGGTAAACGGATAAACTACGGTGCATCCAGACAATGGAATATTATTCAACACTAAAATGAAATGAGCTGTGAAGCCATGGAAAGACATGAAGGAACATTAAATACATATTATTAAGTGAAAGAGGCCAATCTCAAAAGGCATACACATTGCATGATTCCAGCTATATGACATTCTGGAAAAGGCAAAACTATGGAGACAGTAAAAAGATCAGTAGTTGTTGGAGATTGGGGGAAAGGGGGACAAACAGGTAGAGCACAGATTTTTAGAGCAGGGAATCTACTCTGTGTGATATCAAACCCACAGAATGTACAATACTAGGAATAAACTCTAATATAAACCATACACTTTGAATGACAATGATGTGTCAATGTAGGTTCACTAATTATAACAAAGGTACCACTCCATGGGGGATGCTGACAATGCCGGAGGCTATGCATGTGTAGGGGCAGAGAGTATATAAGAAATCTCTGTACTATCTGTTCAATTTTGAGGGGAACCAAAAACTGCTTTAAAAAAAATTAAATAAGGTCTTTATAAAAATAGTGAAATAAACTTTTTTCAGACACACACAAACTGAATGAATTCATCACCAACAGGCCAGTCCTGTAAGAAAATGTCAAAGGATGTTCCTTAGATAGAAGGAAACTAACACCAGATGAAATACAGATCTACAAAAAGGAATAAAGACCATCAGAAATAGTAATAATGTGGTACGATATTTTTTTAAACTTTTCTCATTAGAAAAAAAAAGTATTTAAAAGAAACCATTGAGGCCAGGCACAGTGCCTCACACCTGCAATCCTAGTGCCTTGGGAGGCTGAAGCAGGAGGATCACTTGAGGTCAGGAGTTTGAGACCAGCCTGGACAATATAGTAAGACTCTGTGTCTACAAAAAATAATAAAAAATTAGCCAGGCATGGTGGCGCGTGCCTGTAGTCCTAGCTACTTGGGAGGCTGAGGTGGAAGGACCACTTGACCCTGGGAGCTCAAAGCTGCAGTGAACCATGATGGCACCACTGTACTCCAGCCTGGGCAACAGAGGGAGATCCTGTCTCAACAAAGACAGATAATAACAAGTGTTCCAAGAACGTGGAGAAACTGAAACCTTCATACATTGCTAATAAAAATGCAAAATGGTACAGCTTTTGTAGAAAACAGGTTGGCAGTTCCACAAAATATTAAATGTAGATTTACCACATAACCCAGAAATTCCACTCTCAGTACACTGTACTAAGAGTTGTACTTAGCATACTGTATAAGTACATACATAGAAATAAAAACATACATCCACAAAAAAACTTGTATGTGTTCACAGTAGCATTATTTACAATAGTAAAAAAAGTTAATCCAAATGTCCAACAACCGAATCAATAAACAAAAAGTGGTATATCTGCACAATGGAATATTTAGTGAGAAAAGGGAATGAGGTACCAATACATGTTACAACATGGATCAATCTGTAACACACTCTACTAAGTTAAAGAAACCAATCACAAAAGACCACATATACTGTATGATTCCACTTACATGAAATGTCCAGAATAGGCAAATCTATAGAGACAGAAAGTAGATGAGGGTTGAGGGGTGCTAAGTGGGAAGCAGAGGGAATGGAGAGTGACTGCTAATGGGCATAAGGGTTTTTTTAGCGGGTGACCAAAATGTTCTAAAATTGGTTGTGGTGAAGTTCTGGAACTCTATGAATATACTAAAAACCACTGAATTATACACTTCAAGTGGGTGAATTGTACAGTATGTGAATTAAATATCAATGAAACTGTTTCAAAGCCAATGCTAGCTAACAGAAAGCTGGAGTGACTATTATAATGTCAGACAAGTTGGTTTAAGATAAATAATATATCAGAAAGTAGGTAATTTCATAATGATCAAGGAGTCAGTCAATCAAGACGATGTAAGAACCCTAAACGTTTATATATCTATTCAACTAGGAACAGAAGAGAACTTTCTTAACGTCATATGACATTTTGGGCTCAATGAAATTTTAAGTTTTTAAAGAAACTCTTTAAAAAAGTTTTTCTTTAGTATACTGTATAAGTACATACATAGATATAAAAACTTTTTAAAAAGAGAGATAACTTCCCTAATCTCATAAAATATACACATGTATCACTTAACAAGAGTCTGAGAAATACATCAGACGACTTCATCATTGTGTGAACATCACAGATTGTAGTTACACAAACCTAGATGGAAGAGCCTACTCCACACCTAGGAGATATGATACAGCCTATTGCTCCTAGGCTACAAACTTGTACAGCATGTTACTGTACTGAACACTGGAGGTACTTTTAACCCAAAGGTAAAAATCTGCATATCAAAATATAGAAAAGGTACAGTAAAAATATGGTAATTATAATCTTATGGGACCACATCATATATATGGCCCATAGCTAATGGAAACATAGTTATGTAGTACATGACTGTATATGAAAAACCTGTAATTAACATCATAAGTAATGAAAGACCCACTACTTTTCACCTAAGGTCAGGAATAAAACAGATAGGTCTGTTTTTACTATTTTCATTCAACACTGCACCATTAAGTTCTAGTCAATACAACCAAACAAGTTAAAGAAATAAAAGGGATCCAAATAATGGAAAATAAGGAAACTTTTATCTGTAGATGACATGATTACCTATGTAAAAAACCCAATGGAATCTATAACAAAGGGACTAGAACTAACAAGTGAGTTCAGTAAGCTTTAGGAGATCAGTATACAAAATTAAACTGCATTTCTACATATTAACAATGAACAACGGAAATCTAAAAAATAACAATTACAATAGCATCAATAAAAATGAAATACTTGGGGAAAATGTGACAAAAGATATCTGTAAGACCTACACACCAAAAACTACAAATTGCCGAGAGAATTTAAAGATGACCTAACCCCCGCAGCAGGTCTCAGTAGCTGGCAGAGTGGAGAGGACGGGATGGGACAAGACCGGACAGCAACAGCCAGGCAGCCTAGCTTCACAAAGGCTCTCACGCCTCCCCACCACCAAAATATCCAAGAGGAAGGAAGGTCAGCTCAGCTGAAGGGATAGGGAAGGAAGAGCCCAGGTGGAGATCCAGCACAGTTCTCAGCTAACCCTGCTCCTACAAAAGTGGAAAGGAAGCCAAAAAAGGCAGCAGGAAAGGATACATCTTCAGACAAAACAAAAGTGAAAAGGAAGGCAAAGAGAAAATACACCGAAGTGGCTAACCAAGAAACTAAACATTTACCTACAGAAAACAGAGAAACTAAACTGAGAAAGCCAGAGGAAAAAAAAGCCAAGTGTGATTAATATATACCTTGTCTCATGAGTCATTCCTGTCTCCCTTGTACTATCCACAGGAATTTTCTGAGTTGTTTTTTTTTTTTTTTTTAAATTGGAGTTTCACTCTTGTTGCCAAGGCTGGAGTGCAATGGCATGGTCTTGGCTCACTACAACCTCCACCTCCCGGGTTCAAGTGATCCTCCTGCCTCAGCCTCCCAAGTAGCTGGGATTACAGGCGCCCCCCACCACAACTGGCTAATTTTTGTATTTTTAGCAGAAATGGGGCTTCAACATATTGGCCAGTCTGGTCCTGAACTGACCTCAGCTGATCCGCTCACCTCAGCCTCCCAAAGTGCTGGGATTACAGGTGTGAGCCACCATGCCCAGTCCAGAAGAATATTTTTATAAACTATTTTGTAAATGTTAAGTTTTCTAGTAGCTCTAGAAACGTTTTTAGAAGGAGGGAATCCCAACTCATCCCATTTTTTAGGTGTAAATGCTTTTTTTAAGAGGTGAAATAATTTGCTGGTTATTTTTTGGTACAAACAAAATAGTGTGGGATACTGAATTATGGCAGGCTTTGACATTCCACATATGAGGGGTTAGTTTTTATATCCTACAATAAAAAGCATACAAAATGGCAATATGGAATCACAGTTCTGCATTTAATGTCTTGAATATTTTAAATTACTTCTCTTCCTATGTTGTTTTTTAGCAGAATTGTTTCCTAAAGAAAACCACTCCTTGATCATGGCTCTCCCTATCAGAAATGTGCATACTCTGTAAAATCTTCAGTCGTGGTAGTGCTGTTTTCCTAATAACCTTGTTAATGTACTGCAAAAGATTGAAAATTTGAATATGTAGTATATATGCTATTCAACTGTGAATTGGTGGGATGTACGTAGTAACTTAACATTTTAAGATACTGGTACCTGACAGCCTCTTAAAAATTTGCCTCCAGATTTTAAGCTGGAAATTCACTGGAATAACTGTTTAAAAAAGAATTACAATACACAGCTTTTTAGATTTTCAGTACATATGTTAAGAACTGTGTACAAATTGAAATGTCTGTATACTGATCCTCAACACAACCAATAAAATCTCAATTATAAAAAATAAATGTGGCCGGGCACAGTGGTTCATGCGACTGTGATCCCAGCACTTTGGGAGGCCGAGGCAGGCAGATCACCTAAGACCAGCATGGCCAATATGGTGAAACCTCATCTCTACTAAAAATACAAAAATTAGCTGGCATGGTGGTGGGCGCCTGTAATCCTAGCTGCTTGGGAGGCTGAGGCAGGAGAGCTGTTTGAACCAGTGAGGCAGAGTTTGCAGTGAGCTGAGACTGTGCCACTGCACTCCAGCCTGGGCGACAGAGTGAGACTCCATCTCAAAAAAAATAATAATAAAATAAGAAGAAAGAAAGAAAGATGACATAAATAAATGAAGATACTGTGCTCATGGGTCAGAGGACTCAAGATTTAACTTAAGAGTATCAATTCTCCAAACTGATTTATAGATTCAACATAATCCCAATCAAACTCCCAGTAGGCTTTCATGTACAAACTGAATAGCTGATTCTAAAAGTTCATATAAATGTGAAGGACCTATAATAACCAAAACAATGTTTTACTTTTTAAGGGATGAGATCCCGCTTTGACACCCAGGCTGGAGTGCAGGGGCACAATCATACCTCAGGTTGCTGCCTCAAAATTCTGGGCTCAAGCAATTCTCCCACCTCAGTCTCTTGAGTATCTGGGACTACAGGTGCATGCTAATTGGTTTTTGTTGTTGTTGCTGTTGTTTTGTTCTTTTTGTAGAGATGGTGTCTTGCCATCTTACCCAGGCTGGTCTCAAACTCCTGTGCTTAAGCGATCTTCCCGCCTCAGCCTCCCAAAGTGCTGGGTTTACAGGCATGAGTCACTGCGCCCAGACCAAAACAATTTTGAAAAAGAAAAAGTGCTCTAACACTACCTGATTTGAAACTAATCTTAAGGCTACAGTTATCAGCCAGCATGGTATTTAACCTATATAAATAGACCAATAGAACAAAGTAGAGGTCCAGAAACAGACCTATACAGATACAGTCAACGGTAAGTGTTTCCAAGGAAATTCAATAGGGAGAAATAATCTTTACAATAAATGGCACCTGAACAACTGGATAGCCATATTAAAAAAAAGAACCCTTAACATGTACCTCACATCAGAAATAAATGCTTGTTCTTTAAAATATACTTTTGTAAATGAAAAGGCAAGCCACTGACTGGGAGAAAATATGTGTAAAACATGTACCTAGCAAAAGACATATCTAGAAGACAATCGACTCAATTAAAAAATTTCACTGGAAAGGAATTTTTTTTAACAGACTTCACTAAAGCAGATACACAGCAAATAAGCCCATGAAAAGATGCTCACTGGTGATCTATTGTATAGCATGGTGACTACAGTTAATAATAATGTATTACATAAGTCAAAATTGCTAAAAGAGTGAATATTAAATGTTCACACCACAAAGAAGTATATAAGATGATAAATATACACAATTATTATTTGCCAATTAAAAATAAACTTTTTTAAAAAAGAAAAGATGCTCACAACTTTATTTATTAGGTGAATGAAAACTGAAACCATCATGGAGTACTTCTACATATCCCTCAGAATAGCTGAAATAGAAAAGACTGACCATACCAAGTGTGAACAACGATGTGTAGCAACTCAAACTCTCATACACTGCTCATGGGAAGGTAAAATAGTACAACCCATTTTGGCAAACAGTTGACAGCACCTTAAGTATACACCAGCAATACAACCCAGCCATATCACTTCTAGATACTTATCTGAGGGAAAAGAAAAGTTATATCCACACAAAAAGCTGTCCATGAGTGTTCCTAACAATTTTATTTGTAATCAACAAAAACTGGAAATAATCCAAATTCCATCAACAAGTAAATGGATAAACCAATTGTTGTTTACCTATACAATAGAATACTACTCAATCATAAAATGGAATGAACAATTCATACATAAAACAATAAGTGAATACCAAAATGATTAAATTCTGTGAAACGAGAAAGAAAAAGAATACACGTTGCATAATTCCATTTATGGTAACTAATCAGTGGTAACAGAAAATAGATCAGAGGAAAGGGGTAGAGAAAAATGTACTAAAAAAGTATACTAGGAAACCTCTGGGTGAGATGAATATGTTCACAACTTAATTATGGTGATGGTTTTCACAGACTGTCAACCAGACTGTCATAAACCTATTTTTAAAAGATTCCATGTTAAATTCTGTGCATTCTTAATGATATTAAAGCACACATTATTTCATCCCTTTGGAGGATGCTAAGAAACCAACTCATTATTATGAAAAAATATATAGGAAGAGAATCAAGCATTTCTCTGTCCTATGTCAAATGTAGCTAAGGGAAAGGTCTTCTTTTGAGTGACCTTCCAGCTAATAAAAGCAGAAGGAATGATCACTGTAACCTCTACAAAAGTAATGGATCTAGGCAGGGACCATCAAACACTGCCAAAACTTGAGGTAAAAAGCTGTCGGGGCTCTTTATAATGACAGATCAGGCTGACAAAACCGGAATGTAAGGATTAGCCAAGTAATGAATTAAAAGATAGGCAAAACAACCAAATAGACATTTCTCCAAAGACATACAAATGCCAACAAGCATATGAAAAGATGCTCAACATCACTTATCGTTAGACAAATGGAAATCAAAACTACCATAAAATGTGTAGCCACTATGAAAAACAGTAGGGAGGCTATTGAAAATATTTAAAATGAAATCATCATATGATCTAGACATCCCACTTATGTGTATATGTCCAAAAGAATTCAAAACAGAATATCAAAAGAGATATTTGCACACTTATGCTCATTGCAGCGTTATTCACATGGGCCAGGAGGTGGAAGCAGCCCAAATGTCCACCAACAGATGAATAAAGAAAATGTGGTAATACATACAATGGAGTATTATTCAGCCTTAAAGAAAAAGGGATCCTGTCATAAGCTACAACATAGATGAACCTTGAAGTCATTATGCTGAATGAAATAAGTCAGTTACAAGAGGACAAATATTGTATGAGTCTACTTATACGAGTTATCTAGAGAAATCAAAATCATGGAAACAGAAAGTAGAATGTCAGTTGTCAGAAGCTGGGAAAGGAGAAATGAGGAATACTTGTTTAATGTGGTATAGAATTTCAATTCTGCAAGATGGTTCTAGATATATGTTATATAACAATGTGAATATTGTTAACACTACTGAACTGCACACCTAAAAATGGGTAAGAGGAAGAATTTTGTTTTCACCATTAATAAAAATTTTTTAAAACGGTTAAGAGACAGTATCAAATACAACGTATGACTTAGTTTCTGACTCTAAGAAACAAACATAAGATTTTGTGACAATGCAGAAAATCTGAATGTTGACTAGATGCTTAATATTAAGAAACTAACTCTTTAAAGTATGATAACACTATTCTGAATGACCTTCCAGCAAATAAAAGCAGAAGAAATGATCACCGTAACTCCTATAAAAGTAATGGAACTAGGAAGGGACCATCAAAGACTGCTAAAACTTGAGGTGAAAAGCTGACAGGGCTCTTTGATGATTTTTAAGTTTAAAAATCTTTATCCAGGGCTGGGCACCGTGGCTCACTCCTGTAATGTCAGCACTTTGGGAATCCAAAGCAGGAGGACTGCTTGAGGCCAAGAGTTTGAGACCAGCCTGGGCAACATAGTGAGACCCCATCTCTACAAGAAAAGTTTTGAATCAGCCAGGCATAGTGGTGTGTGCCTGCAGTCCCAGCTACTAGGGAGGCTGAAGTGGATCACTTTGAGCCTGGGAGATTGAGTCTATAGTGAGTTGTAATGACACCACTACACTCCAGCCAGCATGGGCAACAGAATGAGACTGTCTCCAAAAAAGAAAAAAAGAATCTTTATTCTGTAGAGATACATACTGAAGTATTTACAGATAAAATAATTTGATAGCTGGGAATTGCTCAAGTAATCTAGGACACTATTTTACTTCTGTCTCAGTGCAATGTCTGGTGGTGAAGAATTCTTTGGTTGACAGCTTCCTTCTTTAAAGATGCTTCTCCACTGTCTTCTGGCTTGTATTGTTTACAATGAGAACTCTGATGTCATCCTTATCTCTGTTCCTCTGCATGTAACATGTCTTTACTCTGGGTGTTTTTAAAGGGTTTCTTTTTAAGATTAGGTTTGAGCAGTTTGGCTATGATGTGCCATGATATAGTTTTCTTCATCTTTCTTGTGTTGGGGATTCACTTAGTTCCTTCAATCAGTGGATTTACAGTTCTTCATTATAAAAGGTTTTCAGACATTATTTCTTTAAGTATTTTTTCTCTTCCACGCTCTCTTTTCCTTTGGGGACTCCAATTGTCTGTATTCAGGTTTCTTGAAGTTGTCCCATAACTCACTTGTGGTTTTTTTTGCCCTCGTGTGTGTGTGTGTGTGTGTGTGTGTGTGTGTGTGTGTGTGTCGGGGTGTGGGGAAAGGGGGGTATCACCTCTTTTTCATTCTTGATAGTTTCTATTCCTATGCCCAGAAGTTCACTAATCTTTTCTTTTGCAATTTCTAATTGCAATTAATCCCATTTGTGAATTTCTCATCTTGGACATCACAGTTTTTATCTCCAGGAGTTCAAATTGAGTCTTTTCATACCTTTTTACTTTATTAGTTTTTTTTGTTTGTTTGTTTTTTTAAAAAGAGAGTCTCACTCTGTCACTCAGGCTGGAGCACAGTGGCACAGTCATAGGAATAAGCCTCAAATTCCTGGGCTCAAGCCACCCTCTCACCTCAACCTTGGGATTTAGGACCATAGTGTGCGGCACAAGTTTTTAACTTATTTATTTACTTTCTGGTAGAGACCGGGTCTCGTTATGTTGCTCCTGGGCTCAAGCGATCCTCCCATCTCAGCCTCCCAAAGCACTGGGATTATAGGCATGAACCACCATGCCTGGCAGAGTCTTTATCTTCCATATCTCTAACTTTTTGAACATATGGAATATGGTATGGTTATAATAACCATTTAAATTTTATTACCTGCTAACTCTAACTTATCTTTATCAGGTGAGTCAGTTTCAACTGATCATTCTCCCCATTGTGTTGTGTTTTCCTGCTTTTTTGCATATGTCACAATCTTTGGATGCCAGACAATGTCAATTTTACCTCATGTACTACGTATTTTTGTATTCCTATAAACATTCCTGAGCTCCATTTTGGTATACAGCTAAGTTATATGGAAACTTTTTGATCCTTCTGGACCTTGCTTTCATTTGTCAGGTTAAGTCTGGAGCAGTACTAAGTATACAGCTCATTAATCTTAACTACTGAGGCAAGGCTCTCCTAAATACTCTACCTAATCCCTCATGAATTATGAGTTTCTCCAATCTAGCTAGTGGGATAGGCACTATTTCCAGCCCTGTATAGGTACCAGGCACTGTTCCCTCTAATCCTTTAAAATGATATTTTCTCTAACCTTGGGTAGTTTCCTCAAACACGTGCTATATCAGCATTCTGCTGAATATCTGTGGAAAGCCTTTGAAGATTTTCAGGCTTCACTCAATATACAGGTCTCTCTTCTTTGATATTCCATCCTATGAACTCTATTTGCCTGGTATTCACAGACTCTCAGCTGCCTCAACGCAGCAAGGCTGTGGGCTCTGCCTTAGCGCCTTTTTCTATGTTTACAACTAGAAACTCAAAACAGTAAGCTGAGATAATCACAGGATTTATCTCATTTGTTTCCCATCTTTAGAGATCACTATCTTCCACTGCCTAATGCCTAGTGTCTTGAACCGCTGTTTTCATGTATTGTATCTGTTTATTCCTGGTTCCTTCAGGTAGGAGGGTAAATCCTGGTCCTAATACTCCATTTTGGCCAGAAGCAGACGTCTTTATAACTTTCCTGATACTCAAAATACCCCATTTTTACCCAATGGGAGCTAGTTCAAGTTAGCTCTGAGTCTTTTCAACAAAACTTCAGTGGTCTCAGGTAACTTCTTTGCTTTATAAAATATTCCCTATCTTTAACCAAGAACCAGTTATTTTTGCAAGGAACCTGGTTCCTTTGTAAGAAAAATTCTAAATACCTCAGAAT
Source organism: Macaca mulatta (assembly GCF_049350105.2). Classification (NCBI taxonomy): domain Eukaryota; kingdom Metazoa; phylum Chordata; class Mammalia; order Primates; family Cercopithecidae; genus Macaca; species Macaca mulatta. The sequence goes on along the minus strand of NC_133407.1, from coordinate 161,279,308 downwards.
GCCAGTGCTCACCGCAACAAGGTAATTTACTATTTCTAGGCCCTCTCAGGACAGGGCTGGTGTTTTGTTTTATTAAAGAAAATATATCATAAATTCCCAGTGATACTACCAATTCAAACTTACTTAACTTCTTTAATTTTCTTATTTACTTATTTTCTTAAAGTAAAAGTATCAGATTTCTAATATTAATATAAATATGAATTTCCTTTATTCATATACAAATATATATAGTTTCATAATAACTACCAGTTTTATATGGTTACCAAAAGCAAGTGAAGATTCATTTATACTTCTCTTTTGTCGTTAAGATATAAACTAGCAGAGGAAATTAGTCAAATTACCATAGTTTAACGGTATATTAAATTAATTCTTCTCTGTGTGGCTTAGCCATAAGCATGACAAACCAAGTCACTTGTTTCCTGCTTTTTAATTTGAAGATTTCTTCTCTCATTTTGATTTAATTTTGTTTTACAGTTATTTAAAACATTTACATGATTCCAAAATCATACCTAGTCACGAACATTACATCTATTGGACATGCAGTTTACATGCACAGGCAGTTTGGTACCGTGGGATACTGTTAATAATCTTTTAAGTACTATAGGTCATGAAAAAAACAATCGCTCGTGCGATATTTGACTCTGAACAGCAAAGCTATGTCAACAGTATTCAAAACTGCTAGAAAAAAAATTAGCAACAGAAAATATTTTAAAAATGTACAACCACTTTCAAGACACGTTAAGTGTTATTAATGCAGTGATAAAAACTGTAGCGGCTGTTGGTTAAACAGCAGGTGAAATCAAAGGGCAAACTGACCAACATGCAACTAACACTACTAGCCAAAAGAAGCACTAACAAAAACTGGTTTGATAAAAGTGGAAGAACGAGATTGATTAACATATTAAATTTGTCAAAGACAATTTATAATGCAGTAAAAGGTTGGAAAACATGCAAGTTATGCAATTACTCAAGCAAAAATGTCTCAGCATGATAGACAACTGTGAAAATCTTTAAAATGGCATTAAATGAAATAATCCCAAAAGGGTAACAGAGGTCATACAGATTAAGAGATGTACCACGGTATCCAAATAGCTATAATCAATATCATTTAATCGTTAGTAGTTATAAGAGGTGGGCTAAGCATGCAAAGCAATGTTGTGACCATCACATTTTAATTATGCTTTCTTTCCAATCCTGCCCTGCAAAACAATCACAAGATTTGTGTCACAGCATGCCAGTACAACTTTTATCAGGTGGACCTAATGCTGCATGAGCCTGTGGAAAGAACACTAATTCAGATATGAAAAGATCTTGGTTCTACTTATCTGCTACGTAATCTTGGCCAAATCATTCAAACTCAAAATTCTGGTATAAAATAGAAACATGGTTTGTACCTGCACTGCTCTACAGAAATATAATGAAAGCCACAAATGAAATTTTAAAAATTTCTAGTAGCCACATTTAAAAAAGGAAATAAAATTAATTTTAATATTTTATTTAACCCATGTTTAGAATATTATTTCAGTATAAAAATTGAGATACTTATTTTTTCATACGAAATCTTCAAAATCCAATGTAAATTTTACACTTACATATATCAGTTTGAATTAGCCACATATTAAATGCTCAATAGCTAACTGTATGCTGTCATATTGGACAGCATAGCTCAACCATTTTCAAACTTTTCATGGGGAAACAGAAGCAGCATGAGACTCAACTGAGCCTCAAAGCTCCACGGAACATAAAAATTTTAACACTGCTGGTCTAGATTATTGCAAAGGTTCTTTCCAGTGAAAAAGACTATTATTCTTTATGGCAATGGTCACTTACACTGAACTGCTGTAACCACTTAGCTGAGTTTCAGATAAAAGACCAGTAATGCTATGAATTTATTTTCTATCCATTTCAGTGTTTTTACATACATATGCTTTATCTTGTCCATAATCAGACACTTAAAGACATTCACAATTATTGTGTAACTGTAATATATCAGAAAATAATAACCTACCTCAGAGTTTGGTTGAGATGATTAGAGAAGTTAATTCATTAAGTGCTTAGAATAGCAAACACTCAACAGTTAACTGTTATCATCAATACTTCATCATTAATCCACTACACTATCCTAGAACTGTCCAGCTCTATTCACGACAGGATTAAAACATATTATAGCTTTTCTTCCCAAGGTCAATAAAATTTTCATGCCAGTTGTAAACTAATCAGCATAATAATCTACCTTATACAATGAGACATACATATCAAAAATAGTACAATCAGGCCTTCCCATCCTTTTAGTCTCAGAACTACTACCCCACAATGACAAAAGGGACAAGAAACAAAAACAGTATGTGTAGCTCCCAGTCATATCTACGACAATGGAAAAACAGACTGAGAAAGGACATACAAGTTAGAGTGGAGGAAGATCAAACCTAAGAGCCTATGGAGGAATATACTGTTGAGAAGCAAGCCCACAAACCACACAGAGCCTTGGAAAGCCTCAGAAATTTTTCTTAATTGAGGTATAATGGAAAGCTGTAGTGAGGTAGCGGACTGAAACAAGGGCACGGTTTGAAAAAGAGAAAATTAAGAAAACCAGCCTAGTAAGTCCAACATTTGACTTACAGGATATGAGGAAGGAAGGAGCTTCTCAATGAATTAACACAGGAAAATTCCCAAGAACATAGTCTTATACTGAAAGTACCCTCCTTTACCCCATCACCACACCAGCTAAATTTTGTATTTTTAGTAGAGACAGGATTTCACCACGTTGGCCAGGACGGTCACGAACTCCTGATCTCAGGTGATCTGCCCACCCTGGCCTCCCAAAGTGCTGGGATTACAGGCATGAGCCACCCCACTCAGCCTCATTATAGTTTTAACTTTCATTTATTTGATAATTAGTGATGCTGACCATTTTTTCATGGTCACTTGTATGTCTTCTTTTGAGAAGTATCTTTTCATGTCCTTTGCCCACGTTTTAATGGAGTTTTTTCTTGTTGTTTGAGTTCCTTGTAGATTCTGAACATTAGAACTTTGTCAGATAGTGTTAACAAATATTTTCTCCCATACTGTAGGTTGTCTGTTAAATACATTATTGCATTTGCTGTGCAGAAGCCTTTTAGTTTAAGCCCCATTTACCTATTTTTGGTTTTTGTATGTTTCCTTTTGAGGACTTAATCATAAATTCTTTGCTTAGATCAATGTCCAGAAGAGTTTTTCCCAGGTTTTCTTCTAGGATTTTTATAGTTTCAGGTTATATTTTTAATTATTGAATCCATCTTGAGTTAATTTTTGTATATGGCAGGGGTACACTTTCATTCTTTTGCATACCGCTCTCTAATTTTCCCAGCACTATTCATTGAATAGTGTATCCTTTCCCCCGTATATACTTTTGCCAACTTTGTCCAAGATCAGTTGGTTGACAGTATGGGGCTTTATTTCTGGATTCTCTATTCCATTCCATTGACTTATATGTCTACTTTTATACCAGTACTGCGTTGTTTTCAATTACTACAGCCTTGTAGTATAATTTGACATCAGCTAATGTGATACCTCCAGCTTTATATTTTGCTTACGATGGCTTTGGCGATGGGGGTTCTTTTTTGGTTCCATATGAATCCCAGGATTGTTTTCCCTTATTCTGTGAAGAATGACATTGGTAATTGGAGAGAAATTGCACTGAATCTGTAGATTGCTTTTAGTAGTACACAAATTTTATAATGAAGTTTAATTACATGAAATCAGTAGTCACCAAGAAGAAACAGAATAAAATGAACACTGCGTTAATCAAAGCGTGCCACTGCTACACCTTCAAATGGTGTTATGCCAAATACGATCCATACACTGGTGGTTATATTCAGACCTATACCTGGGTTCACATGTATCATACATGTATTCCATTTAAATATATGAATATAAATATATAACCATGCTGTTATGATTTCTGAGAATAAAAGGAAAGGAAATTACTGTAATCTCAGCATTTTGGGAGGCTGAGGCAGGCGGATCACGAGGACAAGAGATCGAGACCATCCTGGCCAGGATGGTGAAACCCTGTCTCTACTAAAAATACAAAAATTAGCTGGGTGTGGTGGCATGCGCCTGTAGTCCCAGCTACTCAGAAGGTTGAGGCAGGAGAATCGCTTGAACCTGGGAGGTGGAGGTTGCAGCAAGCCAAGATCACGCCACCATACTCCAGCCTGGTTACAGAGCAAGACCCTGTCTCAAAAAAACCACACACACACACACACAAAAAACAAAAAAAGAAAGAAAAGGAAATTCACCCAAAAAATACAAGCTAATATAAAAGCTCACTGAAAGAAAAGGATCCATTTCCAGTTCAAAAATAAATAAATATATAAATAAGAGAAAATTAAGGGAACACATTCAAAGATGATAAAGCAGAAGGTCAAGAACTCATAATTTGCTACACTCAATATAAAGTCTATTACAATATTACAAAGTATCTTTGCCAATAATAAAGTGCTTGATTCATATATCTACAACCCTAACAAATAAAATACTGAGGTTGTAATGTACTGTTGGACTTCACCTAACTGGATTATCTAATGCAGTTTTTCATAAAATCTGTTTTGAGAATATTTCACTATGACTGCAAAATATTTATAATAGAATATCTTATTTCTCAAGCATGAGGGTTCTAATTCATCTGACTTTATGGAATTTCTATAGTGAGGATCAAATGCTTCTTCAGGCTCCAAAGTCCCTCCTTAGCAAAAAAAAAAAAAAAAAAAAGGCACTTAAGCCTTATGTCTTTTCATTTCTTTGCCAAAAGTAATAGACCATTTGTCAACAGCATTTTCAAAGGAAGGCTAAAAAAAAAAAAAAAGTTCTAAATGTCTTTATGATTAATAATTAATCTGGAATAAAAAGACATATTCTGTGAATGAAATTTTACTTTAAAATGTTAGGTAACAAATAAATGTAAAGACAAACATGAAACAAGTGTAGCAAATTGTTGACAATTACTGAATTCAAAGGACTGGTTTATGAGGTTTCTCCTTTCTTTTTGTATATATTTTTACATTTCCAATTTTAAGTTTACAATGAACAGCAACACTTTATTGGTCACTTGTGAATTCTTTAACAAACATACACCAAAAAAATCTTAAAGAAGAAAGTTGCACCTTTAGAAAACTAAAATACACTAAAAACAAATAGGCGAAAATATTGAACAGTGTAGTTATGCTGAGAAAATGAGAATGTGACAGATTTCCCCATTCTTGTATACCATTTTTCAGGACCTCCTCATCCCCACTCCAAAAAAGTAATTTTACAGGGGAGAACGGGAACACACGCGTGCGCGCGCACATACATACACACACACACACACACACACACAACATTGTTAAAATAAAAGAAGGTAGTTTCAGGCTTAAAATGGAACATTAAATTCTTTAAAAGAAATGAATAAAGGTAAAGGATTTACCTGTTCTTCTCTTTTCTGCTTTCGTAACTGTAGTCCTTCTTCCTCCCTCCTCCTGCGCATCTCATCTGGATTCAGAGATTTGTTCTTATAACTTTTTAGGCGAAAGTTCTCTTTTCCTGGGGTGGTCATGATTTCTACAATAAAAGTGGGGAGAGAACAAATGAGTTTACTGTGAAGAGCTCTGTTATTCTAGGAGCTCAGTCTTTTACATGCAGATATCCCAAAGGGACATCAGAAATGGCTACTTCCCCTCCCCAACTCCTGCCTTTTTTGAGACAAGGTCTTGCTCTGTCCACCCAGACTAGAGTACAGTGGTGCAATCATAGCTCACTGCAGCCTCAAACTCCTGGGTTCAAGCAATCCTCCTGCTTCAGGTTCCTGAGTATCTGGGACCACAGGTGCATGCCACCACGCCCAGCAAATTTTTTTATTATTTGTAGAGACAGGGTCTGATCATGTTGCCCAGGCTGGTCTTGAACCCCTAGCTTCAAGTGATCCTCCCACCTTGGCCTCCCAAAGTGCTGGGATTTCAGGCGTGAGCCACTACACCTGGCCAGGTTACTTTAACAGTTTTATTAAAATGTGCTATTCAACAGCTTTTAGTGTATTTACAGCTTGTACAACCTTCATCACAGTGAATTTTGGGACATTTTAATCACCTCAAAAAGAAATCCTGTATTGTTTAAGCTATCGTCCCTATTATGGACATTTCACATGAACAGAACAGAATCATGTAATATGCAATGTTCTGTGACTGGCTTCTTTCACTTAGCATGTCTTCAAGGTTCATCCATGTTGTAGCATATATCAGTACTTCATTTCTTTTTAGGCTGAATTCCAAATGGACATTTGGAATGTTTCCACCTTTCAGCTATTATGAATAACACTTCTACAAACATTTGTGGTCAAGTTTTACACGTTTTAATTTCTCTGGGTTACATACCTAGAATCGCTAGGTCATATGGTAACTATGTTTAATTGCTTAAGAAACTGCTCAACTGTTTTTCCTAAGTGGCTGTACCATTTTATATTCCCATCAGCAGCATATGAGGCTTGCAGTATCTCCACATCCTTGCCAGCACTTTACTATTAAAACTTTCATTGAAATCATCCTAGCGGGTGTGAGTGGCATCTCATTGTAGGTTTGGTTTGCAATCCCCTGATGACAAATGAGATAGCGCATCTTTTCACATATATATGTGTTAACTGTGTATCTCCCATTAAAATAAAGTATATTCAGAGCCTTCGCCCATTTTTAAATTAGGCTGTCCTTTTATTATTGAGTTGTAAGAGTTCTTTTTACATTCTAGATAAGCGTCACTTATCAGATATGCTTTTCAAATATATTCCATAGATAGTCTTTTCACTTTCTTGGTGTCCTTTGAAACACAAAAGTTTTAATTTTGATAAAGTCCAAATTAATCTGTTTTTTGTTGTTGTTGTACCTGCTTTTGGTGTCATATCCAAGAATCCTTAACCTTGAACTTCTTTCCAAGAGTTTTACCTGTTACATTTAAATCTGTGATCCATTTTGAGTTAATTTTTGTTTGTAGCATGATATGAGAGTCCAACTGTATTTTCTGCTTGTGTCTATCCAGTTATCCCAACACTACTTGTTGAAAAGACTCCTCTTTCTCCACAGAATGGTCTTGGCACCTGCTACAGACTGAATGTGTGTCTCACCCAAAATTCTTATGTTAAATCCTAACTCCCAATGTGATAGAGGTTGAAGGTAAAGCCTTTGGGAGATGATTAGCCCTTAGTGGTAGAGTCCATATAAATAGGATTAAAGCCCTTAAAAAGAGACCCCCAAAGAGTTCACGTGCTCCTTCAGCCATGTGAGGACACAGAGAAAAGAAAGACATCTGTAAACCAGGAAGCAGGCTCTCATCAGACACTGAATCTGCCAGTGCCTTGATCTTGGACTTCCCAGCCTCCAGAACTGTGAGAAATAAATTTCTATTGTCTGTTAGCCACCTAGTCTCCGGTATTTCATTACAGCAACCCAAACAGACCATGACAGCACCTTGTTGACAACCAGCTGACTATATACATATATGTGGTTTAATTTCTTGACATTCAATTCTATTCCACTGATCTCTATGTGTATCCCTGTGCCAGCCCCACACTGTCTTGGTTACCATTGCTTCAAAGTAAGTTTTGAACTCGAAAAATGTGAGTCTTCTTACTTTTTTGGTTCTTTTTTCAAGATTGTTTTGGCTATTATTGATCCCTTGCAATTCCATATGAACTTTAGAATCAGTTTGTCAATTTCTATGAAGAAGTCAGCTATGATTCTGATAGGAGACTGCACTGAATCTGTAGATCAATTTGGGAAATACCAGCACCTTAATGTTAAATCTTCCACTTATTTAAGATAGGAGTTCTATTTAGATCTTAATTTCTGTCTATAATGTAGCTTTCAGAATATGTTTTATACTTTTGTTAAATTCATTCCTAAGTATTTAATTTTATGCCAATGGAAATGAAATTGTTTTAATTCTCAGATTGTTCATCACAAATCTAGAAAAATATGATTGATTTTTGTATATTGATCTTGTATTCTACAATCCTGCTTATTTAATTGTTGCTAATGCTTTATCTGATACACATCATGTCATCTACAAACAGATAGCTTTACTTCTCCCTTTCCAATTTTGATGTCTTTTATTTCTTTTTCTTGTCTAACTACCCTGGCTAGAGTCTCCAATACAATGTTGAATAGAAATAGAGCAGACATCCCTGTCTTATGCTAGACCTTAGAATGAAAGCAGTCTTTTACATTAAGTATGATGTTACCTTTGGATTTTCTGTGAATGCACTTTTATCGGGCTGAGAAGTTCCCTCTTATTCTCAGTTGACTGTTTTATCAATAAAGAGTGTCAGATTTTGTCAAATGCTTTTTCTGTGCCTACTGAAATTAAAATTTTTTTTTTGTTTTGTTTTTTGGTTTTTTTTTAAACACACAAGGGCCAGGTACAGTGGCTCATGTCTATAATTCTAGCATTTTGGGAGGTCAAGGCAGAAGTATCACTTGAAACCAGGAGTTCAAGACCAGATTGGGGAACATGGACTCCATCTCTACAAAAAAATTAAAAAACAAAAATCAGACAGGCTGGTGGTGTGCACCTGTAGTCCCAGGTACTCAGGAGGCTGAGGCAGCAGGATGGCTTGAGCCCAGGAGTTCCAGGCTGCAGTGAGTCATGATCACACCACTGTACTCTATCCTGGGTGATAGTGAAACCCTGTCTCTTAAAAAAAAAAAAAAAAAAGATGGGTTTATATTTTCTTGTGATATATTTGTCTGGCTTTGATATCAGAATGATACTGGCTTCATAAAATGAGTTGGAAAGTATTCCCCAGGAAGATTTTGTGAAGAATTATATTCTTTATTTCTTTAAATATTTGGTAAAATTCAGCAGTAAAGCCATATGGGCGTAGGCTTTTTCTTTGCAGGCAGTTCTGTGACTACTAATTCAATGTCTTCACATGTTACAGGTCTATTCACATGGTCTGTTCCTTATTGAGTCAGTTTTGGTAGTTTTTGTCTTTCCAAAAATGTGTGCACTTCATCTAAGCCATTTAATTTACTTGGATACAACTGTTTTTTTGTTTTTTTGAGACAGAGTCTCACTCTGTTGCCCAGGCTGGAATACAGTGGCGCCATCTCGGCTCACTGCAACCTCTGTACCTCAGGTTCAAGCCATTCTCCTGCCTCAGCCTCAGAGTAGCTAGGATTACAGGCATGTACCACCACGCCTGGCTAATTTTTGAATTTTTAATAGAGACAGGGTTTTACCATGTTGGCCAGGCTGGACTCAAACTCCTGACCTCAGAAGACCCACCCGCCTCAGCCTCCCAAAGTCCTGGGATTATAAGCATGAGCTACCATGCCCGGCCACAACTGTTAATAGTATTTCTTTATAATCTTATTAATTTTTATAAGGTCACTAGTGATGTCCCCTCTTTCATTTCTAGTTTTTCCCCCCCAGACACTCTCTCACTCTGTTGCCCAGGCTGGAGAGTGCAGTGGCACAATCATGGCTCACCGTAGCGTCAACTTCCTGACTCAAGCAATCCTCCCACCTCAGCCTCCCAAGTATCTGGGACTACAGGCACTTGCCCAAATTATTATTATTTACTGGGGGGGGGGTGTTGGGGGGATAGAGATGGGGTCTCAGCACGTGGGAAACTGGTCTCAAACTCCTGAGCTCAAGTGATCCTCCTGTCTCGGTCTCCCAAAGTGCTGGGATTACAAGCATGTGCCACTGTGCCTAGGTAATCTGAAAAATGTTGAGTTTTTTCTCAATCTAGCTAAAATTTGTCAATTTTATTCATCTTTAATGCTCTCTATTGTTTTCCTATTCTCTGTGTCATTAATTTTCACTCTACTCTTTATTTGCTTCTTCCTGCTTGCTCTGTTCTTCTTACCTCAGTCACTTAAAGTGGAAAGTTAAGTTACTGATTTGAGATCTTTCTTTTTTTTTTTTTTTGAGACAGAGTCTCACTCTATTGCCCAGGCTGGAGGGCAGTGGCACGATCTTGGCTCACTGCAACCTCTGCCTCCCAGGTTCAAGTGATTCTCCTGCCTCAGCCTTCCAAGTAGCTAGGACTACAGGCACCTGCCACCACACCCAGCTAATTTTTGTATTTTTAGTAGAGATGAGGTTTCACGATGTTGGCCAGGCTGGTCTCAAACTCCTGACCTCAAGTAATCCACTCACCTCCGCCTCCCGAAGTGCTGGGATTACAGGTGTGAGCCACCACACCCAGCCTCCTTTCTTTTTAATAAGGGCATTCACGACTAAGTTTCCTTTTAAGCACTGCTTTAGCTGTATCCCTAAGTATTCCTACATGATGTCTTCATTTTCATTTATCCCAAAGTGTTTTCTGATTTCCTTTCTGATTTCTCCAGGGACCCACCAGTTATTTAGGAGTATGTTCTTTAACTCACACATATTTGTGAGTTTCTCAAATTCCTTACTGTTACTGATTTCTTTTTTTTTTTTTTTTTGAGACGGAGTCTTGCTCTGTTGCCCAGGCTGGAGTGCAGTGGCGCAATCTCGGCTCACTGCAAGCTCCGCCTCCCGGGTTCACGCCATTCTCCTGCCTCAGCCTCCCGAGTAGCTGGGACTACAGGAGCCCGCCACTGCGCCCGGCTAATTTTTTCTATTTTTAGTAGAGACAGGGTTTCACCATGGTCTCGATCTCCTGACCTTGTGATCCGCCCGCCTCGGCCTCCCAAAGTGCTGGGATTACAGGCGTGAGCCACCGCGCCCGGCCACTGTTACTGATTTCTAATTTCTTTCCATTGTGATCAAAGAACATGATTTGTATCAATTTAATCCTTTTACATTTATCTAGCTTGTTTTGTAGCCCAGTAAAACGCAAAATGCACACGTAACACTTCCTATCCTGGAAAATACATATTTCCAAGATATACATATTTCCATTTGAAAATACGTATTTTTGACTTGCTGGCTGGTAGTGTGGTCCATACATGTCTGTTAGGTCTAGTGGGTTTATTGTACTGATTCCTTCTTGACCTTCCACCAAGTTGTTCTGTCCTCTATTGAAAGTGGGGTACTAAAGTCTCCAACTCTTATTATTGAATTCTCTCTGTTTCTGTCAGTTTTTGCTTCTCTCATTCATTTACTGCGTATGTCCTAGGACCATTTCCAGAGGCTTTCCATGGTTGTTTTTGAAACACTTTACCCTGAGTTTACCGGGTAGTGGGTCAGCAGTGCTCTTTATTATGCTAAAAGCTACATACTTACTTACATGATGATGATTTTGATGCAAACCTGGGTTGAGAATCACTAATTCATAACATGCTATCACATCTTCTATTTTACCTGGATCTCTTAACAAACCTTTATGGCAAAAATTATCATTCTCACCTTTTACAGGTAAGCAATCAGAAGGCTCAGAGTGACTTGGCCGGGGTTACACACTTAATAAAGATAGAGCTAGGATATGAACGCAGGTCTCATTACACACCCAGTGATCTACTGACATGGACTGAATTGTGTCGTCCCCCCAAAACTCTCATGTTGACACCCTAACCACCAGTGTGACTTGTATTTAGTTATAGCACTTTTTAGGAGGTAGAGTTAAAGGAGGTCATGAGAGTCCTACCCTGATAAGACTGGTATCGTTATAAGAGAATGAGACACTAGAGACTTCTCTGGGAGATACAGAGAAAGACTGTACAAGCAGACAAGAATGCAGCTGTCTACAAGCAAGAGAGTCCCCAGAAATCAACTCTTTTGGCACCTTGATCTTGAATTCTAGCCTTCAGAACTGTGAGAAAATAAATTTCTGCTTAAGCCACCCAGTCTGCAGTATTTTGTTATGGTAGCCTGAACAGACTAATATATCTACCCAATGGAAATTTGGCAGAAACTTTATCAGACTAAAAGGTGGGTGTAATACAGATGAGAACTTGTGAATAATTCCAAGGGAATCATATTTAAAGCTGCTGAAAAATGATATAAAGAATGCTGGTTTCCTGAAGCACGCAGCATTTTAGCTATGAAATATCACAATATGGCACAATAATAGCAGTGTTGCAATGATGACTCAAATTCAAAATCCGGTTGGGACATGGTAGCTCCCACCTGTATTCCCAGCACTTTGGGAGGCCAAGGTGGGAGGATCACTTGAGCGGAGTAGTTTTGTAGTGACCCTGTCTCCACAAAAAATACCAAAAAATTAAGCATGGTGGCAGGCACCTGTGGTCCCAGCTACTTGGGAGGCTGAGGTGGGAGTATCACTTGAGCCTGGGAGGCCAAGGCTGCAGTGAGCCAAGATCACACCACTGGGCAAAATCCCATCTCAAAACAAAAAAAAAAGATTCATAAGTTTCAGTTTCAGGTCAAATAAAGGAAAAAGCCAACAGTAAAAGTCTAACAAGACCAAAAACCTAAAATTAGTCTTAAGGAAGTAACTTAGAAGTCTGTATTCAATGTGGAGCTGTAAGGGTAAGCAATTAAAGCCAGCGTTGGAAGCATGCATATATATATATATATATAAAGAATAAATGATAAATAAGGCAAAAGATGAAACGAACAACTGAGAAATGTCAATGAAGGCATAAGAAAGTCTCGTGCACTTCTAAAACGTTTTTGTACTTTGAAATGATTTCAACCTTTTTCAAAAATCTAAAAGGAAACAAATGTTACACAAAAATTAAATATTCATCTGCTTTTTTATTAAAATGTCATAGGCAGCAAGTTGAACGAAGCCTAGCCTTCCACAAGTCCCGCGTTCAAATTTGCTTCGCAGAACAATGACATACAGAAGATAGTAGACTTCTGTGAGCCTGTTTCCTCATCAGTACAATGGAGATAATGATACCTCATAAGGTGAAGAACAACATGTAAAAGCATACTTCCCACTGTGTAGCCCTTGTATAGTTTATACTTGGGAGTTATTAAAATGGTCATTATTTTTCTCTTTTGAACTATTAAACATGGTGAATTATATTAATAGACCTCCTAATACCAAATGATCCTGTTTCTTTGGATAAACACACTTGGTGATGGTGTATATTACCCTTTTCCAATTCTATTTTTTGTATTTGCCACATTGAGAGCTGTTTGAAAAAAAACACGGCTATGATTCCAATTATATGACATTCTGGAAGAGGTAAAACCAGAAACAAACAAACAAAAAATCCAGTGGCTGCCCGGCGTTTGGGGGAAGGCAGGATGAATAGGTGAAACACAGAAGAATTTTAGGGCAGGAAAACTATTCCATAGGATACAATAGTAGCTAATGCAGGCTATTACACATTTGTCAAAACCCAAAGAATGTACAACATTAAGAATGAACCATAATGTAAACCATGAACTTAGGGTGAGGATGATGTGCCAATGTTGGTTCATCAATTGTTTTAGCCTGTTCAGGTTGCTAACAAAACACCAACAACTGGGTGTCTTATAAACAATAGAAATTTATTCCTCATAGTTCTGGAGGCTGGAAAGTCCAAATCAAGATCCTGGCTGATTCAGTATCTGGTGAGGGCCCACCTCTTGGTTCATAGATGACCATTTTTTCCACTGTGTATTCACATAGCAGAAGGGACTAAGGAACTCTCTGGGACCTCGTGAAAGGGCGCTAATTACATTCATGAGGGCTCCATTATCATCACCCAAAGGCCTCATCTTCAAACACTACCATACTGGAGACTGGGTTCAACATATTAATTGTGAGGGGACATAAACATTCAGTCTACAGCATTACTTGTAACAAATGAGCCATTCTGGAGCTTGTGCAATGCTGATGGTGGGGGAGTCTACATTCACGTGGGGCAAGGGGTTGACAGAAACCCTGTACTTTCCATTCAATTTTGCTATGAACCCAAAACCGCTCTAAGAAATTGTGTGTGTGTTTGCACACGCGCGTGCGCCTGTATGTATTTAGATTCCCCACCCTAAGGGGGACAACCAATCTCATTTATGAATACTGGTGAGGAGATTTTTAAGTTTCACTCCTTTCACTGTATTACTTCAATGGATGTATTTAGACTTTGGGTGAGAGAGAGAGATATTTTTAAAACATAAATATCTCCTCACCAGTATCCATAAATGAGACTGGTTGTCCCCTCTTAGGATGGAGAGGGGATTACATTTGTTCTGTTGGCAGAGAATTTTTTTTTTTTTTTTTTTTTTGAGATGGAGTCTCACTCTGTCACCCAGGCTGGAGTGCAGTGGCACAATCTCAGCTCACTGCAAGCTCTGCCTCCCGGGTTCATGCCATTCTCCTGCCTCACCTCCTGAGTAGCTGGGACTACAAGCGCCCGCCACCACGCCCGGCTAATTTTTTGTATTTTTAGTAGAGACAGGGTTTCACCGTGTTAGCCAGGATGGTCTCGATCTCCTGACCTCGTGATTCGCCCGCCTCGGCCTCCCAAAGTTCTGGGATTACAGGCATAAGCCACCGCGCCCGGCCGAGAATTTTTTAAACACACACCTCAAATGTCCCTCTTGAAGAGTCTAATCAATGTGTCTGAAGCAGACACCTCTGGGTTTTTCTTCCTTTTAGGATCCCCAAGTGGGCCGGGCACAGTGGCTCACACTAGTAATAACATCACTTTGGGAGGCCAAGGGGCAGGCTTGAGGTCAGGATTCAAGACCAGCATGGCCAACATGGTGAAACCCTGCCTCTACGAAAAATACAAAAATTAGCCAGTGTGGTGGTATGCACCTGTGATTCCAACTACTTGGGAGGATGAGGCACGAGTATGCCTTGAACCTGGGAGGCAGAAGTTGCAGTGAGCCAGGATTGTACCACCGCATGTCTCAAAAAAAAAAAAAAAGAACAGCAAAAAAAAAAAAACCAGCGAATTCTGATTTGCATCAGCAGTTGAAAATCACTATAGTAGAGCACAAGTTTTATTTTTAAAACAATGTAAAACACAGTTGAAAATGAAGGCTGAAGTTGGACTGAAGACAGCTTTGACAGGAAAAAAAGGAAATAAATTTCTATGTCTGTGATAAGAGGAATAACAAAGTAATTGTCTGAGAAAATTAGTTTATCCTAAGCAAGTATTTTTAGGTGTTATCACCTAAGCTACTAATTAAAAACTGTAAGTTACCGTCAATTACTTTTCAAAGTACCCTCTCAGGAATCAGAAGCCTTCAAAATTAAAGCCATTACACCTAAACTTCCTCTTGTTTTCTAGAGAAATAAAGCAAAAGAAGCAATAAACTTAAAAACAAGATGCAATACTGGTGGTGAAATAGAAACACACTCTATTCTTTCAAAAAGAGATCTCCCACTTTCTCCTTCATGTTCACTTACTCAATTATCAAACTTTGCTTATTCTATCCAAAGTCTTTGATTTTATCTGATCCTATCTATTCCCACTGCCACCAGCCTGGCTCAAGTCTGTGTCAACTGACACCTAGGTAACTACAACAGCTCTAAACCAGCATTCTTAACCTCAGACTCTTTGCTTCTCAATTCATCCTTCACACAGCCCTCAGATTTTTTTTTTTTTTTTTTTTTTGAGACGGAGTCATGCTCTGTCGCCCAGGCTGGAGTGCAGTGGCCGGATCTCAGCTCACTGCAAGCTCCGCCTCCCGGGTTCACGCCATTCTCCTGCCTCAGCCTCCCAAGTAGCTGGGACTACAGGCGCCCGCCACTTCGCCCGGCTAGTTTTTTTTTTTTGTATTTTTTAGTAGAGACGGGGTTTCACCGTGTTAGCCAGGATGGTCTCGATCTCCTGACCTCGTGATCCGCCCGTCTCGGCCTCCCAAAGTGCTGGGATTACAGGCTTGAGCCACCGCGCCCGGCCCAGCCCTCAGATTAATCTCAATACCCTTTTCACTGTATTACTTCAATGGATAAGGAACTACAGTGTTTTTAACCACTTCTTAAATGAAGTCTAAACTTCTTGGTCCTGCAAGATCCTTTTGTCTGGATTCATTCAATGCCATTCTCCACCAATCTAAATCCAAAACAGTGAGTTTATATTTTCATTATATTCAAGATGTTATATATTCAGTGCACTGAGTCAGCTCACCTAATCAGTAAATCTCAAACACATTCTAAATGTTCTGAATATTTAAAATCCTTAATACTCTTGTGGAACAACTTGAAATGCTAATACACTTAATTCTACCATATAAATCAGGCATAATTTTACTAGAAAGTATATGATATGCATTTATTATTAAAAACCAAAACTACAAGAAAGTATGACTACAAAAAAGTTATGAATTTAAATAAGTGTGAGTGTAAGTATAAAGTGTTCAGTTCATTTGAAAATATAAATTATTCACGTTAACAGCTTCTAGTCAAACGGTAGTAGTTCTGTTTAAGATTTCAATAGAAATTAGAGAAGAAAATTAAAATTTGAAATATCCTACCCATTCTTTTCCTACAAGATAATTAAGGAGTAGCTTTATTTTTATTAACAGCATTTCAATGTTCAATGAAAGGAAAGTTTGAAAAACCCTGCAATAAAGCCTTTCCTGTGAGAAGTCAATGTGGCAGACATATGATTCATAGGTGTTCATTTCTGGCCTCATCTTATAGCTCTAACCAATAATCCAACGGCAATAGGTATTTTTTTTCACAGCCCAGTTTCAAATGTTTTCCTTTGAGAGGTTTATCATAACCTTTGACCCAAATTCTGAACCCCCAACTCCCAGTATCTATAGATTCCCAAGCTGGGAAGTTCTCCAAAGACATTCTCAATATCAAAACACTTAAAGGAAAATATTTGTCAAGGACTTGGAGAACTCAAACCCTGAATTCAGTAATTCCACTTCTGGTATGTACATAAAGGAAATAAAACGAGCAAGACTGTTCACTGCAGTGTGATTATTCTAGTGAAAGATTGTAAACAACCTAAAAGTTCCAGTATGAGGGCCTGGTTAAAGGAAACGTTCACAATACATTGAGAAAACAGAACACTAACATGAAAAATCTGAATGCTGGGAACAAAAACCCAACCTACATTATTCTCTATACTTTCGAAAAGTATTTCATGACTTAAGAAATCAAAATATAGCTGGGCACAGTGGCTCATGCCTGTAATCCCAGCACTTTGGGAGGCCAAGACAGGCAGATCACATGAGGTCCAGGAGTTCAAGACCAGCCTGGCCAACATGGCAGAACTCCATCTCTACTAAAAATACAAAAATTAGCCAGGCATGGTGGCAGGCGTTTGCAATTCCAGCTACTCAGGAGGTTGAGGCAGGAGAATCACTTGAACCCAGAAGGTGGAGTTTGCAATGAGCTGAGATGGCCCATGCCCCATTGTACTCCAGCCTGGGTGACAGAGCAAGACTCCATCTCAAAAAAAAAAAAAAGAAAAAGAAAAGAAAAGAAAAGAAAAAAAGATATCAGCATATAAAATTTGTATATGGAAATATTTTATCTTCTAAATTTTCTATGCTAAGCAATATACTAATTATACAATAAACTTTCAAAAAGTAGAGCTGAAAGCATATTTTTACTATGATAAAGGTCATCAACCTACCTAAAACACAATTTCTGTACTTTTCGCTAGTATTTTCTCAACTCAGTATGCTGTTATTTCATCAGAAGTTCTGATTTTTAAGGTCTTTATGAAGGAGAAAAATTATCTCTTATCTAAAAGTTGAATGATTTTTTTTGGGGGGGGTTAAAAAAAAAAGACAAATCTTTCCAGAAGATGAAATAAAGGGCTCATTCTCTCAGTAGTAAAAAATTTAATTGCAAAAACTTGCCTTCATTCAATTCATATCCATTACTGAATTTAATAACCACTGTAATGTATCTATTTTGCGGACACTTATGAGGGCTTTCAAATTTCAAATTAGGAATTAGCACATATAGAATGCGCTTTTCTTCCCAAATCATATTAACAACTGAAAGCCAGAAATTCAATTTGAATCATCAATGATGGGCACACGGTGGTCATTCAAATGCTATGGAAAGAATGAACAGGTCAGAAAGCAAAGAGTTTATGTAAAGAAATAAAATGGTGGACATGGTAGAATACTAAAATTATAAAGAAACATATTTTTCAAATAAATAAACCAGAACCACAGCATACAGAGAATACGTAAGGACAGAATCAGAGATGATGTCAAAACCTAAAAGAAGCCATAAAATAGACAAATTATAGGTCACTAGCAAAGTGGAAAACTCTGAAGCCTAACCTGCAGACAAAGAAGTCAGTAAGAAACAAGCTGATTCACACTATCTACCCACAAACAGGAGGCTTCAAACAGATCACCCAGGTACTATTCCTCCTTAAGGTAGTGAGGAGTTGGGCTCAAAATCAGAAGGTTCATTGAAAGTCTACAAAACAGTCATCACATGCCCAGATTTCCTCCTCCACTCTTCACAACCAGACAACCATCCTTCAGTAATCCCTTAAAATGGATGCTCCAATGCAGGTGAGAGGTGAGGGTGGGGGTGAGGTGCCTTATTGAAAACAGAATTACATGAGCACAACAGTAAAAACCCAAGCTCCTTTTCTAAAATGACTTCTCAAAACATGGCAGCCAGATACACATTCTCCTGGCAAGAGACTGGAGACTCTCAGGGAAACTGACTAGCCCAAGAGAAACAAACCTATGAGTATATAAGCCCTCCACCCCCGCCACACATACACAAAAAAAAGGCCTACTCTCTCCATCCTTCAAGAAGCCATACTTTTAGAGCTTCCAATTTAGTTTTTGGCCCTTCATTCTTAAATATGAATGGACAGCCACAAGACTACCAGATATCTGGGGAAAGTCTCAAAATTGGTAGCAAAAGACAAAAATGGTAACAAAATTTTTAAAACTATCATTAATATCACCAAAGAGTACAGCATCTATGAAACACCACATAATACACTATAAAATAAGAATGAGAGGCTGGACGCACTTTGGGAGGCCGAGGAGGGTGGATCACTTGAGGTCAGGAGTTCAAGACCAGCCAGGTCAACATGGTGAAACCCCCTCTCTACTAAAAATACAAAAACTAGCCAGATGTGTTGGTGGGTACCTGTAACCCCAGCTACTCAGGAGGCTGAGGCAGGAGATCACTTGAACTGGAGAGGCAGAGGTTGCAGTGAGCCGAGATCACGCCACTGCACTCCAGCCTGGGGGACAAAATGAGACTCCATCTCAAAAAAAAAAAAATTATAATGAGATCTATGAAATTTAAAATATGGATGGAAGTTAAAATTCAACAGAAGGCTTAGAAGATAATACTGAGGAAATCTCTCAAAAAAACAGAACAAAAAAGACTAAGGGATGGAAAATAGGGGGCAGGGGAGAGAAAATTAGAACCTAAGAGTTCCAATATTCAAAAAACACCAATTCCAAAAAAAGAACACAAAGTTGATAAGGATAAGACTATCAAAGAAACAAAGCATCAAAATTTTGACTCTGTTCAATGAGAGTCACTACGGACAAAATTAACAGGAAGGAGGACAGACTTAGAGAAGATATTTTCCAAGTGTGATATCAACAGACTATTCAAATCTAATCTCCACAAGGAACTTCTGCAAATCAAAAAGGAAACGCAAAGTAAAAACAAACAACGAAACAACTACATTATCAAAAATAACAATCAAAATGGATCCAAGAGATGCTCAAATTCAACAGTAATCAGAAAATGTAAACTAAAACAAAAAGATACTATTTCCCCTGCCCCTCCAACTTAAGGGATCCTCCCATGTCAGTCTTAGTAACTGAGATTACAGGCACACACCATGGTGCCCAGCTGAGATTCCACTTTATACCCATCAGACTGACAAAAAATAGAAAGCAGCGGGACACAGTAGCTCATGCTTAGAATCCCAGCACTTTGGGAAGCAAAGGCGGGCAAATCGCCTGAGGTCAGGAGTTCAAGACCAGCCTGGCAAACTGGTGAAACCCCATCTCTACTAAAAATACAAAAATTAGCCAGGCAAGGTAGCGGGCCCCTGTAATCCCAGCTACTCGTGAGGCTGAGTCAGGAGAATGGCTTAAGCCCAGGAGAAGGTTGTGGTGAGCCAAGATCACACCATACCATCCCACCTGGGCGACTGAGCAAGACTCTGTATCCAAAAAAAAAAAAGAAAGAAAGAAAGATAAAACCAAATAACGGCAAAGATGTGGGCAAAAAAGAACTCTCAAGCACTAAGAAAAAGACCTTTGCAAGTCTATATCACAATACCTAAACACACAAACCTCGACTACATATTTCACAATGTTTTGTGTCCGGAACTGGTGGGTTCTTGGTCTCACTGACTTCAAAAATGAAGCCGCAGACCCTCGCAGTGAGTGTTAAAGTTCTTAAAGATGGTATGTCCGGAGTTTGTTCCTTCAGACGTTCAGATATGTCTGGAGCTTCTTCCTTCTGGTGGGTTCTTGGTCTCCCTGTCACGAGCGAAGCTGCAGACCTTCGTGGTAACTGTTACAGCTCTCAAAGCCAGCGCGCGTCTGGAGTTGTTGGTTCTTCCCGGTGGGTTCGTGGTCTCGCTAGCTTCAGGAGTGAAGCCGCAGACCTTCGCAGCGAGTGTTACAGCTCATAACGGCAGCGTGGACCCAAATAGTAAGCAGCAGTAAAACTTACCACAAAAAACGAAAGAACAAAACTTCCACAAAATGGAAGGTGACCCAAGGGGGTTGCCACTGCCTGCCTCGGGCAGCCTGCTTTTATTCCCTTATCTGGCCCCACCCACTTCCTCTTGATTGATCCACTTTACAGAGAGCTGATTGGTCCGTTTTGACAGAGTGCTGATTGGTACGTTTACAATCCTTGAGCTAGACACAGAGTCACAGAGTGCTAGTTAGCTAGATACAGAGTACCAATTGGTGCGTTTACAAACCTTGAGCTAGACACAGAGTGCTGATTGGTGCATTTATAATCCTTGAGCTAGACACAGCGTCACAGAGTCCTCCAAGTCTCCACTAGGTTAGCTAGATACAGAGTACCAATTGGTGTATTCACGAACCCTGAGCTAGAACCCTGTGCCGATTGCTGCACATACGATCCTCCGGCTAGATATAAAAGTTCTCCAAGTCCCCGTCCAGTTCAGGAGCCCAGCTGGCTTCACCCAGTGGATCCTGCATCAGGGCTGCAGGCGGAGCTGCCCGCCAGTCCCCAGCCACGCCTGCACTCTTCAGCCCTTGGGCTGTCGATGGGACCCGGCGCCACGGAGCAGGGGACAGCACACGTCCGGGAGGCTCAGCCCGCGCGGGAGCCCACCGCAGTGGGAGGAGCTCAGACACGGGGGGACTGCAGTTCCCGAGCCCTGCGTCGCCGGGAAACAGCCAAACCTGGCGAGAATTTGAGTGCAGCGCCGGCAGGCCGGCACTGCTGGGGGACCCGGCACAACCACTGCAGCTGCTGGCCCGGGTGCTAAGCCCCTTACTGCCCTGGGCCGGCGATGCCGGCCGGCCGCTCCGTGTGCGGGGCCCGCCGAGCCCGCGCCCGCCGGAACTCACACTGGCCCGCCAGCGCAGCGCGCAGGACCGGTTCCCGCCCGCGCAGCCCCGGTTCCCGCCGGCGCCTCTCCCTCCACACCTATCCCCAAGCAGAGGGAGGAGGCTCCGGCCTCAGCCAGCCCAGAGAGGGGCTCCCACGGTGCCGCGGCAGGCTGAAGGGCCCCTCAAGCACCGCCAGAGTGGACGCTGAGGCGGAGGAGGCGCTGAGAGTGAGGGTTGTTAGCACTTTGTCACCTATCAGTTTCATATACAATCAAGGAATCTACCAACCACAATGTCATAGGAAGAGGTAACTCAGAGGTAAGGCTCAGAAGTTTAAGAGAAAAATTTAAAGGACCTGTATGACCTGATGTGTGACAAGAACTGAGAAGCATAATTCATTCTAAAATTGTTTTTACCTAACGTCCAAAATAATAATGAAAACTTCCCAGAACTAAAGGACAAGAACTCCCAGCTTATAAAGGTCCATGGAATGCCCTTAAACAAAAAAAGACCCATACCTAGACATATCACGGAATTTCAAGGGTTAAAAATATCCTAAAAACTTGTAGAGATTGGGGGTCAGTAAGGGAAGATCACATACAAATGAAGAATCAGATTGGCTTTGGATTTCAACAGTAACCCTGGAAGAAAGAAAACAACAGAACTACGACTTGCAAACTTGAAGTAAAAGTTACCTTCAGCTCAGAATTTTATACCCAAATTATTGATCAAATGCGAAGTCAGAATAAAAATTTTTTTCAGTCATGTAAGATGTCAGAAAAGTTTTTGTTTTCCATGTATCCTTTCTCAGAAAGCTACTAAAAAACGTACTCCAAGGAAGTAAGTAAACCAAAAAAGAAAATACAGGAAACAGTAAACGGGAACCAGTACTAGAGAGGGCAAATAATTTTAAGGATGATGAAAAGAGAAGTCCCAGGAAAACAACTATGAAATAGGACTAGAAAGTAACTAGTCCTAATTGCATTAAGAGGTTCTAGGTTAGCTGTCTCACAAAATGAAGCAAACAACAACAAAAAATACTAACTTCTAGAAAAACAAAAATTTATCAAGAGAAGAAATGATATCATAGTACTCTACATGAGTCAGCTGTGAACATTTATATAGTTATAATATTGTAAACACTAAATATTGGTTTAATAAACACCTGTAACTATATTTGGAGGATGGCAGAGTCAGTGTGTGCATGTGACAGGTGAGGTGAATATATATGTGAAACACTAAGGATCATCTTACTTAGAAGAAAGCCAATAATATCTATAATTGCTGTATCATGAAATAGCAGTAAAAGCAAGTCACTGTATTTGTAAATATGAAAGCAAACATAAGAAACAGGAGAAAGAAAATGGTAGCTTCTCAAGTGCAGAGGCTGAGACAAGGAACAGCTGCTTTTTCAGGTATTCTAATTTTAAATTTTTATTTTTTTAATGTTGACAAAACAAGGAACTTGAACAATCTCACGATGGTTATATTTTCAGTATTATTTCATGGTGTTAAACAAACTACATCTAGTTTGTTTTGCCAAAGAGACTGAACGGCTAAAACCAATCTTTAACGATCAATGTGAACACAGTACAAACAGCCCTACTTGAATCCCAACTTCACTACTTTGTGAAGTAAGGCAAGTTACCCAATCACCTTGCACACGTAATCACCACCTCAAAATGGTTTTGCAAGAACAATTAAGTGAAAGCAACTGATGCAGAACCTGACCCATCAACAGATAGTATTTTCGGCAGGTCTTTCTGTTCCTTAGCTGCAAACGCCTATTCTGACCCCAAGCTGCCTCGCTGCTCACAGACTATATAGGGACTCATGGACAACTCAGCACATATCCCTCCTCACACTAGAAAATCAATCATGATGAATAAGCAGACTTATCTTTGTATATGAAGGGCAGCATTACTGTTGTTATATGAAGGAGATTATCCCCATTATCCACATTCTGGATTACTGCCTGCTTTCAAGAACTGTCCCAATTAGTCTACAGCACTTGGACAGAACCATTTTTTCATGTTCTGTTTTGTAGATTTGTAACATCTTAAAAAAAAAGAAAGAAACATACATTCCCATAGTCTTCATCCCTACTCTTCCAATGTTTCCAAAATTTCCAAAATTTTCTAATGCTGGCCCTATCTGGTCTCCAGTTGGCCTGAGGCCATCTCCTGCTTACCACAGCAAAAGAGAGAAATCAGCCCAAATCAGCTAATTAACTATTCACCACTTCCAATGTTTTCTTCCGTATTATGGCTAAATTCATAACACCATGCAAAGTACAAAGATACCTTAAAACAAAACAAGGCGTTATCTTTTATCACTAGGTCAGTCATCTTTACTTGCAAGACCAATCAAAGGTCTTAATTGATTTTATACACAGTATTCATACACCTAAAAACAATCTGGCAGACTTAAAAGCACAGACTTCATAAATCATTAAAACTCTATTTTATCATTAATTCAACAAACACTGCTAAAACACTGAAGATGAAAACAATAGGATATAATCCTATTCTCAAATGTAAAGGGAAAAGGACCATCGAGAGCAACAGAGAATAAAGAAAATAATCCAGGAAACAACTGACAGCAATTCCAGATTACGTATAAAATAATTTTTAACATAGTTGAGACTAAAGAAAATTATAAAAATTGAACACAGCTCTGAGCCTCCTGACAGTCAAAAGTATGGAGAAACAGGATGGCTTACAAAACAATCTAATAAAACCAGTCATCTGTTTTTAAAAAAAAAAAAAAAAAAAGCTTAATACTGGGGTCTTAGGAAGAATTTGTCTCCAAGGTCTGTATTTTATAGGAACCAATAAATAAATTAGAAATTTCTTCATTAGATGTAAATGAAGAAAATGTTTTTCATGGCCCCTTTTGGTATGTATCAGTTCTAGATAAGATGTATATTAAATCATAGTTCTGTGAAGAAACTTCTATGAGAACCACTTTATAAAGTAACATAATGCAGCTGGGCGCAGTGGCTCATGCCTGTAATCCTAGCACTTCAGAAGGCCGAGGAGGGCGGACCGCGTGAGCTCAGGCGTTCGAGACCAGCCTGGGCAAGACGGTGAAACCCCATCTATACTAAAATACAAAAAATTAGCCGGGTGTGGCCGTATGCGCCTGTAGTCCCAGCAGTCTCAGGCAGGAGAACTGCTTGAACCAAGGAGGCGGAGATTGCAGGGAGCCTGCAGGGAGCCCAGATCGCATCACTGCACTCCAGCCTGGGCAACAGAGCAAGTCCTCCACACCCCCCCCAAAAAATAATAAAATTAAAAATAACATAATGCAAGAACAGTGATTTCAGGTGATACCTTTCCCATTTAGTTTATTCTAGGTTTTTATAAATGTATGTTTTGTTGCCCTACAGGACTGTAAATTCCTCAAGGCTTATGTTGTCTGCTTCCATTTCAACTGCCTTTACTATTTAGTAGAGTGCTTTACAGTTGCTACTCAACTATAACTGATAAAATGTTATGCAGTCAATATTTGTAATATTAGCTTTCCCCGCTACACTATAAATTCCATGAGAACAGTGACAGTGAGTTTTGATCGCGACTATATCCCTCCAAATCTAGAAGATCACTCTATAAGTATTCGCTGATTGAACGGATTAAATAAAGAAAACACAACGAAAAAGTATGAAAGGAGAGAAATAATTTAAATGGCAGTAACTTTGGGTTCTAAGGTTGTTCTCAATAAGAGCTAGAAGACCTCAGGTAAGTTACTTAACATTTGATTGTCAATGCTTTCATCTGTAAAATAGAAAAATTAACAGATATTTCAGATTTAAATGTTTTTAATATATATATAAAGCATTTAACACAATACCTGAAAAAGAACTCAATAAATGTTAATTCCTTTACTTTCTCTTACATCTCATCTATCCATAAAACAGTGCCTTCCAGGAATATATTATTTCAGTAAAAATACAACAGTACTCATTCTTACTTTCCTTTGAAAAATTAAATTTTCATCTCTTTAATCTTTAAAAAGGAGGGAAAAATAATTTGTGGACTGCTTTCAAAATATTACAAATGCAAAAGCTAGTTAAGAAAAAAACAGTGTCGAGAATGAGCCTTGTTGGTGGCACCCGCCTGTAGTTCCAGGTAATGGGGGGGATGCCTTGAGGCCAGGAGTTCCAGATCAGCCAGGGAAACAAAGCTAGACTCCATCTCTTAAGAAAAAAAAAACAGGAGGGGGGAAATCACCTTATCTACTAATAGAGATTTTTAAGCAACCGTTTATTTAAGAAAAAACGGTGAAATTCAAGTTAATATTACTTGACAGTACCCGTTTCAGAAAAAAAAAAAATACTCTGCATTGCTGGGTGTGGTTGCCCGAGACTAGTCCCAGCTACTTGGGAGGCCAAGGCAGGAGGCCAGTTTGAGCTCAGGAGTTGGGAGTACAGCCTAGGCAATATAGCGAGACCCCATCTCTTTAAAACACAAAAATTCGGCAATCGTTTGTTCCGAGTTGAAACCTTAAAAACGAAATATTTTGAACGCTTTCACTTAAAAGTGGAACACGACCCAATCCCAAAAACATTACTTCATGACGACTCCCTTGACTCCAGTCATCCTTCAGTTTTATCCTCCAGTTGTGAGCTTAATCTGATACCTAGCTGTTTCCCTCGCATCGCCACTTTAACACGCGGTGTGCAGACCAAGTTCTGTCATTCCTGTAATTACCACACCCCCAATCAGCCGCTACAGGCCCCTGTTGTTATGACATCTGTAAACTGCAGCCGGTCGTCTCCACCTCCCCGCGCCCCCGCCCCGCTTCCCCTACCTCCCTCCGGGCCGCCGGCTCCGACCCGGGCTGTAACTTGTGAATTCCCAAGACGGTCCCTTCTTGCCAGGGTTAGAAATTTTACACGCCACCCCTGCTCCTTCCTGCCTCTGTCAGAGCGCTCTGCACGGCCCACCTCCGCCTCCCGCCCGCCGCCCAGCCACGGCGCAGGCTCCGCGCTCGCCTCCTCTCCGCCCGCTGCCTCGGCACTCCGCAGTCCCCGGCGCCGCTTACAGCCCTGCCGCCGCGCCACGCCGCCCCGCCCCGCCTCGACCGGCGTTCCCGATGGCGATCACACCAGGGCTCCCCACCCCCACCCTCTCCTCCGCCGGCCGCGCGGCCGTTAGGACAGCAGGGCCCGTGACGCACGGACGCGGGCCGAGCGTCCGGGCCCAGGCACCGCGGCTCGAGGCCCGGCCGGCGCCCGCCCTCGCCCCAGGGCCTCTCCCGAGTCCCTCCCGGACTGCCCGGATCTGCCGGCGGGAGGGGGAGGGGCCGGGGCCGCAAAGCCCCCGCACTCACCAGGCTCAAGGCAACCGATCCCGGTGCCACCGCTGAAGTGAGCCCTCGCTCGCCCGCCCGCCGTGCCGCTCCCCGCGCACAACCTCGAAGAGCTGGCCCGCGCCTCGGCGGTGCTCAGCAGGCCTCGCTCTCCGCCGCCGCGCACCTAGCAGCAAGACTCAGCTCTGCCGGCGTTCGCAGTGCGCCTGCGTGCGGGGGCCGGCCCGAGCGCCTACGCGCGCCCCTCCGGCGCTTGCCGCAGAGGCTGCCGGGAGACGTAGTCTTGTAACGCTCTCTCGCCGCACGTTCCTAGCGATTCTCGCCCAGCCTGCGAAGAGTCGGGGATCGGGGAGAGGAGAGGGTCTCGCTAAGAAGGAGGTTTGCAGACCATAACAAAGGTTGGAGAAAGTTATATGTGCAAACCTGTCTTTGCTAAGCTCTTCCAGGGCGGATCGATGTTCACCTCTGTATAGCTTCTAACAAAGTAGGTAACTAATACGCGTTGATGGAATGAATGATGGAATGATTGAAGACTGAGGGAGTATTACAAAATTAGTAGGTCAGCGCCTCGTGTCTAAAGGGCTCACATGCAGTATGAATGCAAGAAGCTTCTGGACATTCCTTTTTTAGTTATGTCCCATCCCCTTTGCTTGATAATGTATGAGTAGTATCAAAAATAATTAAGTGCCGGGTGCAGTGGTTCACACCTGTAATCCCAGCACCTTGGGAGGCCTAGGCCGGTGGAATACTTGAGACCAGGAGTTTGAGACTAGCCTGGGCAACATCGCGAAACCCCGTCTCTACTAAAAATACAAAAATTAGCCGGGGGTGGTGACGGGCGCCTGAAGTCCCAGCTACTGGGGAGGCTGAGGTGGGAGAATCACCTGAGCCCGGGGTTGACGATGAGGCTGCAGTGAGCCGAGATCGCACCACTACACTCCAGCCTGGGCAACCGGAGTGAGACCCTGCCTCAAAAAAAAAAAATAATAATAATAATAATTAAGAAACTACATGAAACACAAATACTCGTTTAACTCTCAAGTGCTCTCAAACGAAAACTTGGAGCAAATGATTGTTAATGTTAAATTTGATGGAATTCTTTGGGGGAGCAAATGGAGTAGTGGCTTCAAAAGAAAAACTGAAGCCAGCCTAGCAGGGGTCACAGAATAGTAGATAGATTTAAAACATATGCCAAGAAGCAAGGTAAAAGAGATGAGGTAGATTAGTACATTTATAAATGTCCCAGGGAAGAGGAGAAGACAGAGGACCACTCTACCTGAATCCTAGGTTATGCAATGTTCATTTGTCCTGGACTTCACTCTGCTGCATCAGCATTCTCCCGCGATGTGTTTACTAAGATCAGAGTTGAGTTTGAGCAATGTGGCTGGGGAAAGGGAAGGTGTGTTCACCAGGAGAGACTTAAGGGCAAGTTTGCCTGACCCCAGCTAGACTGAAGACAGATCACCTTATTCCAATAAGGAGGTAAGATTGATTATTCAGAGCTGGTCTTCAGTCTTCGGGAAAGCTAATTTATTTCCAGTTCACCCTTAATCCTAGCTAGTCCTTGATGGTCCCATCCAAAAGTCTGGGCTATTTACTCAGGCCTCTTCTCTTTGATGGGCCTTCTAAGGCCCATGAGACAACCATAGGCTCTGCTCACTTTTTCAGCCACTGCTTTCAGAGTCAGCAATCACCTTAGCTTTGGAAAAATGATGACAAATATCAGGCTCACCTCTGGTGGCTTCCTTTTTCTTCCAGATCTTGCACTCACAAATTCTCACTTCCTTGGTAGCTCTTCAGTACATTAACGTTTTTATATTTTGTCCAGTTGTTCTCTGTAGTGGAAAGGTTGATTGAAAACAACAGTAGGCCATTGCTGGAAGTTGAAGTCCTATGTATGTTACTTTTACAAAAGTGTTATCTTACTGTACATGATGTTTTATAAGCTAATGTCTCTCTGACAATATCATTTTATATTTTGAGAAATTTGAAATTATAGAACAGTATTTTTTGTTATCACAAACAATGCTACTATGAACATTCTTGTACATCTCTACTGTGTATAGGGAAACTGCTAGATCCTAGGACATTGCATCTTTAACCTTACTGTATATATTAGATAGAAATCTAAGATGGCCCCTATAATCTCTGGTCCCTGGTGTTGCCTATATAATCTCCACCCCTTGAGTGTAGGTGGGACCTTTGACTTACTTCTAGCCAACAGAATATGGCAAAGATGATAGGATGTCACTTCCATGATTCCTTTTCATTATATAAGACTGTCTTTCCAAACTGGAGCTAGAGATTTGCTGCTGGCCTTGAAGAAGCAAGCTGTCATGTTGTGAACTGCCTATGGAGAAGACCACATGCCAGGGAACTGCAGATGGCTTCTAGAACTTGAGTGCAGCCTCCAGCTGACAACCAGTAAGAAGCCAGGGCCCTCAGTCATACAACTACAAGGAAATGAATTCTGCCAACACCCTGAGAGAGGTCAGCCTCCAGATGAGAAGACAGCCTGACTTACACCTTGATAGCAGTTTTGTGAGATCCCGAGCAAAGGAAACAGCTAAACTGTGCCTGGACTCCTGGTCCACAGAAACTGTGAGATAATAAATGTGTCTTCACATACTATATTTATGGTAATTTATTATACAGTAGAAAACTAATACACTAGACATTGCTGGATTATTTCATAAAGTAATTGTACCCATTTGTACTCTATAAACGGTATATAAGATACTCTTCACTTGCTAACAGTTAGAAATGTCTGGCTTTTTACATTTTTGCCAATCTAACATATAAATTACTTGAACATAAAAACATGAAAAATAGATATTTACTTAGAATTGTGTATTCTGTTGTATTTCTTTTCTGTTGCATAAATGCAATTAAATAAAATAGCAGGCTGGGAACAGTGGCTCATGCCTGTAATCCCAGCACTTTTGGAGGCTGAGGCAGGAGGATCACTTGAACCCAGGAGTTCCAGACCAGCCTGGGCAACATAACAAGACCCCGTCTCAACACACAAAAAAATTAGTCAGCCATGGTAAGTCGCACCTGTAGTCCCAGCTATTCAGGAGACTGAGGTGGGAGGATCACTTGACACCAGGAGTTTGAGCACACCACTGCACTTCAGTGTGGTGACAGAACAAGATGTTGTCTCTTTAAAAAAAAAAAAAAGCAACTAGTAGTAATAAATAGAGGGACTAACTGAGCAAATAATATCTGTGAGAAAAATACAACAAATTCATAAGATTTCTTTCTTTCCTCTAGTATACCAATTTAGCTCTATTGCATATTTGAATTTTGTAGGCTATATTATATTCTTGAGAAAAATAAGTGTAAGAATTTTTTAAAGAATGTATACAATAGAACTAATGAAACAGTTATTACCTATGGCCTCTTCGAGGATTATCAGACAGTTTCGGAGAACCAGCAGGTTTATTTCTGTTTTATCATAAACGTTCTCTCCATTCTCATCTTCAGTGTATTTCCAAATTGAAACAGCCCATGTTGTTTTGTTCCACACTTAAAGATATTTTATGGCAAGCCAACATTTTAACATCTTTTCCGTGGCCAGCTTCAGTGATAGCCACCTTATAGGCACGTGTTTAAGCAATCTATCTCCTTCCATTTCTATAAAGTCAAAAATTTTATTAAGTGCTTCTGTACATTTTGAGGAAATTGAAATGACCAAAAACTTTCATTATCAAAGCCTCCATATCTCAGGTAAGCAAATCACAGCTCTCTTTTAGCATTGTTTAGCAGATGAGATCCTTTCATTTTATTTGGTAAGAAGTTACCAAGTTATTTTGACTGAATAGAATTCGTCAAAATTATCATTTACATCAAAAGCAGATAAATGAGCCAACTCTAGTTTGTATTTGGCCAAGATATGATACTCTTCGTTTTATGTTTCTGTGATTTTGTGAAAATCTTAATAGACATCAAGATGACAATTTGAAACTCCAGTTTTCAAGTCAAGTCACCTAAGAGCTAGAGGGAACACATTTTTTTTTTCTTTTTTTTTTTCTTTTTTGAGACCGAGTCTTGCTCTGTCACTGAGGCTGGAGTGCAGTGGCATGATCTCAGCTTACTGCGCCTCCACCTCCCAGATTCAAGTGATTCTCCTGACTCAGCCTCCCGAGTAGCTGGGACTACAGGTGTGCACCACCACAACTGGCTGATTTTTTTCGTATTTTTAGTAGGAACAGGGTTTTGCTATGTTGGCCAGGCTGGTCTCAAACTCCTGGCCTCAAGTGATAGACTCGTTCGCCTTGGCCTCCCAAAGTGCTGGGATTACAGGCACGAGCCACCGCACCCGGCCCTCTTTTCTTTCTTATTATGTTGGACAGGAACTCTGATTGCTGATGAGTAGTAACAGGAAGCATTTATCGTCTCATTATTTCATGGGGAATCATTCTAATGTTTAATCATGAAATACTTGTTTTGGTAGCTATCCTTTAATGAATTGTCTATCAGGTGATTTTTTCTATATATTGAAATGAGCACAACCTTTAACATATTTATATGGTGAGTTACACTAATTGATTTTTGAAAGTTAAATTATCCTTGCATTTCTGAGGTAAACCCAAGTTGACTATGATTTACTTATTTACACAGAGCCAAATTATAATTGCTAATATTTTATTTAGAATTTGTACATCTACTTACATAATTTAATTCATCTATAATTTTTTTATCTTATACTGTTTTCTATTTTTTGGTGTCAAGGTTATACTTGCCCTAAAAAAATTGTCGGGGAGTGTTCCCTCTATTTCTATTCTCTAGAAGATTTTATTTAAGATTAGAATAATCTGTTCTTTGAATATGTTGTAGAATTCACTAATAAAGTCAAAATCATCTTAGCCTGCTGTATTTACCTGTTTGCTTGGTAGGTAAATTTTTAAATACCAATTCAATTTATTTAATAGATATTAGAAAATTCAGGATTTCTAGTTCTTCAATCAATTTCGGTAAATTATATTTTTCTAAGAAAGTCTATATTTTGTCCAAATTTTGAATTTATTAGCACAAAACTGTTTCTAGTTACTACTTTTAGATCTCTAGTGTGTCTTGGTTACATTCTTCCATTATTAACAATCTTTATTTGTACCTTTTCTTATATTTTCTTGATCAGTCTTACCAAAGGTTTGTCTGTGTCTTTAATCTTTACCAAAAAACAGCTATTCATTTTATTGTTCTCTGCACTGGATATTGTTTCTATTTCACTATTTTCTGTTTATATTTTCTTTCTTCAAGTTTGTTCTGATTTTCTTTTCTTACCTTAAGTTAGATGTCTGCCTAGCTCATTATTCCTTTATTTTTCTTAATATAACCTTTAAGCTTAGAAAGAATTTAAGCACTATTTTAGCTTTATGTCACAAGCTGTGGTAGTATTATTTTCATTATCATTCAGTTCTAAATATTTTCTATTTTGTTATGTTTTCATGACCCACGGGATATTATTTTGAAGATTATATCTAATTTCCAAACAGATTTATTTTAAGCTATTTTTAAAATTGAATTATATGTTAATTGCATAATGGATGATGGCCAGACAATATAGACCCACTGAGAATGTCTTTAAAACTGTTGAATTTAGTTATTTCTTGTCTAGGGTCTTTGGCAAAAAGTAAATAAATAAAAAGAAAATTGTTAAATTTGGAATATGGTCAATATACATAACTGCTCAGTGTATTTAAGAGTATTCAGCGTATTTAATGTATTCTCTCATTGTGTAAGGATTTCTATACATATAAATTAAATAAAAACTGTGTAACTCAATTCTATATTCTCACTAATTTTTTTTTTACTGGGTCATCTACAAGTTACTGAGAGAGCTGTTAAATCATTATGATAGTGGATTTGTCCACTTTGCCTATAATTCTGTCAGGTTTTGCTTTAAATAGTTTGAGTCTATGCTATTAAATGCATATGGGCTTAGTTTTATGTCTATTTCTGATGAATTAAACCTTTTGTTATTATCAGGTAGCTATTTTTATCCTTAATAATCCTTTTCAACTTAACATCTATTTTGCCTGATTTTATTTTATTTTATTTTATTTTTTGGAAACAGGACCTCAATTTGTTGCCCAGGCTGAAGTGGTGTGATTTCGGCTCACTGCAGCCTCCACCTCTTGGGCTCAAGTATTCCTCCTGCCTCAGCCTCCCAAGTGGCTGGGACTACAGGCACGTGTCACCATGCCTGGCTAATTTTTGTATTTTTTGTAGAGAGCAGGACTCACTATATTGCCCAGGCTGGTCTTGAACTCCTGGGCTCAAGTGATCCACCCTCCTTGGCCTCCCAAAGTGCTAGGATTACAGGCGTGAGCCACTGCACCCCAGCCTATTTTGTCCAATTTTAATATAGCTGTACCAGCTTTCTTTTGGTTAGTGTTTGCTAATTACATTTTTTCCATTTTTTAATTTTTGATCTTGCTGTAGTTTAATGATTTTTGTTATGTCTCCTACAAACAATATGTAGTTTTTAAAAATACAATCTCTTAATCTGTGATTTACCTAGCAAGTTTAATCCAAATTACACATATTGTGATCACATATACATTTGGAATTATTTCTACCATTTCATGTTGTTTAATCTTTCTTTCTTTTTGCTTTATTTTTCCTCCTTCCCTACTTTCCCTGATATTTTCTTTCTTCTTCTTTTTTTTTTTTTTTTTGGTTTCCTGAGTTGGGGTCTCTGTCACCCAGGCTGGAGTGAAGTAGTACAATCATGGCTCACTGCAGCCTCAAACTCATGGGTTCATGCAATCCTCCCGCCTTCATCTGCTGGGTAGCTGGGACTACAGCCACACACTACCACGCCCAGCCCTGACTTTTTAAATTCAATTTTTTTTGCCTACTATTTGGAAGTTACATGCTTTATTTCTCTTCTTTTAGTGGCTCTGTTAATTGTCAATGTGCTTAATAAACTTAATATCTCCAATCTCCTCTTGCAAGGACTTATTTATTTCTTTAGAGATGAAGTCTTGCCATGTTGTCCAGGCTGAAGTGCAGTGGCTATTCACAGGTGCAATTACAGCACACTACAGTCTTGAACTCCTGATCTCAGGGGATCCTCTTGCCACAGCCTCCAGAGTAGCTGGGACTACAAGTGCCTACCATAGCACCTGGCCCAGTGTGAGGACTATTAAACATTTTAACTGTAGTCACCACTCTACCATATTACATAGTTCATTTTCCAGTATTTTATTTCAGTCTTATTGCCAAAATTAGACATTTCTATATGTTGCTTTATAAAGACAATGGTCATCATGATGTGTCCATATTTACCGTTTCTTTGCTCAAAATGCCTTCTTGCAGCTTAAAGTTTTCTTTGATTTCTCCCCTCATCCTGAAGTATTAATATATCCTTTAAATTTTAAGTTCTATAAGTGAGAGCCCATTGTTGGTAAACTCGGTTTTTGATGATCTGTGATACAGTATGGCTCTGTATTTGCACCCAAATCTCATGTTGAATTGTAATCCCCAATGCTGGGGGAGGGAAGGTGTGTAGTACCAGCCACTTCACTCTCTCCCTCTCTCTCTCCTGCTGCTACGTGAAGATGTGCTTGCTTCCCCTTCACCCTTCCACCATGATTGTAAGTTGCCTGAGGCCTCCCTGGCCATGCCTCCTGTATAGCCCATGGAACTGTGAGTCAATTAAACCTCTTTTCTTTATAAATTACCTAGTCTCAGGTGGTAATTATTTATAGCAGTGTGAGAATGGACTAACACAATCTGTTAGTGTCTTTATTCAAAAATTATGGCAAAATGAAAGTTCAGCTAATTTTAGAATTCTAGGCTAACAGTTAACTTCTCTCAGCCCTTTGGAAATATACTAACGTCTTCAGACTTTCATTGTTGCTATTGAAAAGTGTATTCATTTTTTTATGGCTGTCACAAATTACCATGACTTTACTGGATTGAAAGAGCACAAATTCATTGTTTCAAAGTTCTGCAGGTCAAAAGTCAGGAATGGATCTCACTGGGCTAAAATCAAGGTGTTGGTCAGCTGGCTTTATTCCTTTCTGAAGGTTCTTGAGTTTGTTTCCTTGCTCATGCAGGTGTTGGAAGAATTCAGTTACATGCAGGTAAAGGACTGAGGTATGTTTCCTCACTGGTTGTCAACTGGGAGCTACCCTCTACTCTTAGAAGCTCCTCTCTGATCCTTGCACATAGCCTCCTACATCTCAGGATCAAATTCTTCCCATGCTGCCATCTCTTTGACCCACCTAGTAAGCATTCTCTACTTTTAAAGACTTTCGTGATTAGATTGGGCCCACCTGTGTGGGAAGGACATTATTCTGCCAAACAAAGAAATGGGCTGTCAGTCTAACTGTCTTTCCTTTGTAGATGATTTGGCTGTTCTCTTCAGCTGCTTTTAAGATCTGGCTGTTTCTTTGTATGTATTTCTTCTTATTTACCCTTGTGAATACTGACTCTCTTCCATTCTCTTTTAAAATTCCTATTAAGCCCAAACTAGATCTTTCTTCACTCTTTCTCTCTCTTTTCTTAACAGGGTCTTTCTTTGTCACCCAGGCTGTAGTGCAGTTGCTCCATCATGACTCACTGCAGCCTCAAATGCTTGGACTCAAGCAATCCTTCAGGTAATTTGTGTGTGTGTGTGTGTCTATGTGTGTGTCTGTCTCTGTGTGTGTGTGTGTGTGTGTGTGTGTGTGTGTGTGTGTGTAGATGGGGGTCTCACTATGTTGCCCAGGCTGGTCTCAAACTCCTGGCCTCAAGTGATCCTCTCACTTTGGCCTCCCAAAGTGTTGGGATTACAGGAGTGAGCCACAGCACCTGGCCAGCGAGGTCTTTCATATCTGTCCTCTCACTCTCAGCTCAGCTGTGCACCACAGGCCTCAAGCGTGTGTGGACACTTCAGCACCCATGTCCAAGCCTCATACATACAAATGATCATCCATTGGCTATTCTTGATGCAGACTCTGGTACAGCCCACACTCAGGAGGAGGGATGCAAGAAAGAGACCCGATCAAGCCCTGGAAGTAGACTCAGAGCTGTTAGGGCAGGAAATTTTGGGGCTCTGCTTTCCTAGTGGGTGATTTAGGAATGAAAAGTGCAGGGTCCAGATGAATCCAATCTCTTGGCCCTGTGGAGTCCTCACCTTGTGAGCATGGGCACAACCGGAGGAGGGCTAGAATGAGACCCTCTTAAGTAAGGAGCCTAAGGCAGGGGGCCTCTCAATCCAGGGGGAAAGGCAGATCCCCTGTTACTCAGATCCAAGGGCAATGCCATATGAGACAACAAGCACACTTCTTTCAACAGGGAGAATGCTAGTAAGGTAAGGCAAGGAAGAGGAGGAAGTGTTCTGTGCCAGGGGTTGAGGATGTGAGGTCAGGAAAGTTTGGAAGTACACAGAAATGTGGATTTAAAAGTAGGCAAGAGATGCATGGTGAAATTAGCTGGCCTCTACATTGCAAGTAGAACTCTGTAGTCAACTTTGGGCATAGTTACAGCAGATTCAGCCTTTATAAGGGCTATTCTCTCTACTTAAACAACTCTTCTGACTGCTCCTGATTTGCTACATCCCTTATGTTCTCAGCTTGAATTTCACT
This sequence comes from Macaca mulatta, assembly GCF_049350105.2. Taxonomy (NCBI): domain Eukaryota; kingdom Metazoa; phylum Chordata; class Mammalia; order Primates; family Cercopithecidae; genus Macaca; species Macaca mulatta. The sequence goes on along the minus strand of NC_133407.1, from coordinate 161,243,060 downwards.
TGCTTTAGGCCTTGCCCGAAGTCCCTGATTAATCTATCCCTCTCCCTTTTAAATTTTTCCACAGAGTCTATACTTCTCTTTTTGTTATATCTAATCACACTTGTTAAGTTGTCCATGGTTGCCTTTTTGATTATTCAGGCTAAAAGGTTTGTGAAGACATTTGTCTTGTCCGACATCATATCCCAGGACCCACAAAGTGCCTGAAATGCATCTGGTGGTCAATATATATTTGGTGCATTGATAATATGTCCTCATGGTGTTTGAGTGGCATTACTTGATATAGCTGAATCCAAACAGAATATCAGCTTTTTTATGTCCTTCCACTTCAAATTGTTTCATTTTACACATAATTTTTCAGAGCCAGTTAATCAGACAAAGATGATTTATTTTCGTATCTAAAACACTTTATAACATTCTCTGGAAAATCTAAAATCATGCTGTTTTCCTAATATTTTTATACTGTCATCATTTTAGAAAATAAAAGGCCTGGGTTATATACTAGAAAAGTTTCTTCATTGTATGCAAAATATTTATCTCCTCTAGTAAAGGAGAATAAAGAAAAACTGCAAGAGGAAGGAAGGTCCTGAAAGTTTTTCATTTGGTATCTACCTACCCCAACCCCAAGACATAAAGACAGATAAAGGCACTAAGATGCTAGTATGTGGCTACGCCTTTCAATAACCCAGTCAGTCCATACAGATAATCCATGGGATATATTCAAGCCACTCTCTGAGCCATCGATGGTCATTATTTGGTTAGTTCACCCAAGGTAAGGGCATACCAGCTGTTAAAATGATATAGAGATTAATCAACGGGGCTGCCACTTGTTAATCCCCTCCAGGGATGCTGTGCAAAGGGTCTCATTGGTCCTAATGAGTCATCTTGTGACTGTACATAATCCTGGGTGCATATCCACAAATACTGAGGTATAGCCTGCATACCACTAAAAATAACAAAGGTTTCAGGGCTGGAGACATTGTCAACCACACTGTCATGACCATATACAGCTCCAGGACTCAGTGGTGGGGGAACAATATTTAACGGATGTCCCTGGCAAAAGGAGCCTGTGAGTACTTCAGCCTCGAACACATAGATCAGCTTATCTGCAGCAGAGATTTTCTTGGCCTTCTCTGCCAGGTTTTTGAGGTTCTTGGTGAAGTATATGCCAGCTCCGTATTTTGGCTCTGATAAAGGAAAAAAAAATAATAAAAATATATTATAATCTGGTAAATGATATTGCCGATTTGGGTACTAATATCTATTCTCTCTCTAGTCTTCCAAATAATCCCTTCCTCCTGGTTCTGAGTTCCTGTGTCTATAGCAAAGGCACTAAAAATTGTTCCTTGAAACAAATTATCACTGACACCATCAACATAATAATAACTTGCATCCAAATATGCCATTAGGGCCGGGTGCGGTGGCTCACTCCTGTAATCCCTGTACTTTGGGAGGCTGAGGCGGGTGGATCACCTGAGGTCAGAAGCCTGGCCAACATGATGATACCCTGTCCCTAATAAAAACACAAAAATTGAGCTGGGTGTGGTGGCAGGCACCTGTAAGCCCAGCTGTTCAGGAGGCTGAGGCAGGAGAATCACTTGAACCCAGGAGTCAGAGGTTGCAGTGAGCCAAGATCGCACCACTGCACTCCAGCCTGGGCAATAAGAGTGAAACTCTGTCTCAAAAACAAAAACAAAACAAACAAACAAACATTAGTGTTCATAGAGAAGTTAATGGTTTTCAAAGTATTGCACATTGATTAGATTAAATTATCTATGATTTGGGTAGTAACTCCATGTAAAAGACAAAGATCTGAGATTCAAAGAACTTAGATTCAAGTCAGTATTATCAACTAAGTAGCTGACAGAGCATAACAAAAGGAAGGTTCTGTTTCCCTTAGAACATTGTCTGACTTCTACATGCTACAATAGGGATATTTCCAGAACTCTCAAGAAGATGGTTTGAAAATAGCATCTAATAAGAGAAGACAGAGTGCCTCCTAACCTCATGAACAGCATTACAAGAAAAATATGTCACCTGGGACTGGTGGCACACACCTGTAATCCCAACACTTTGGGAGGTCAAAGTGGGTGGATCGCATGAGCCCAGCATGGGCAACATGGCAAAACCCCATCTCTACAAAAAATACAAAAAGTAACCAGGCATGGTGGTGCACACCTAAAATTGTAGCTACTCAGGAGGCTGAGGTGGGAGGACTGATTGAACTCTAGGAGGTTGAGGCTGCAGTGAGCTGTGACTGTGCCACTGCACTCCAACCTGGGTGACAAAGCAACACCCTGTCAAAAAAAAAAAAAAAAAAAAGAAGAAAAATATGTCAAGGGGAATGTGGAGTATATAAAATATTAGTGTGCATACTTCATTGTTTAGGAAAAGCACTCCTGGATTTGGAAGGACAGAGGCATTCTAGTCACCAGGAGGGTACTGTGTATTCTCCATGGGTTGGCACAATACCTCATGAAGAATCTCCAAGTGCATGTTATCTAGGTCCATGCTCACCAGGCAACTTTCCACCCATCAGGCACTCTGGGGACTGTGATATTAAGGAAGAAATGCCCTATTCCGACCACTAGAAATGAGTACTCTTCATTCTGACACATTGCCTGTGATCTGTATTACCTTCTTTGGAGTATTAAAAACACTCGGGAGGCTGAGGGCCAAATTCTGGACCTCAAAGGAATCCCTGTTCAATGCCCTTTCTGACCTCACTTAGAGGGAAAATAAATTATACCTTCTTTGATGCCGTATTATCCTTCCTTCCTTTCCTTTTTTCCTTTCATTTCCTCCCTCTCTTTCTTTAAGTGGGACATAACCAAACACTTTTAGGCTCAAGGGCAGCACTGAACAATAGAAACGTACTACGAGTCACGCATGTCATTTAAAACTTGCAGGCTGAGTGGCTCATGTCTGTTATCCCAGCACTTTGGGAGGCCAAGGCAGAAGGACTGGTGGAGGTCAGGAGTTTGAGACCAGCCTGGGCAACACAGTGAGACCTAATCTCTACCAAAAATAAAAAAAATTAGTCAGGTATTGTGGCACTCACCT